>NC_085050.1:51278900-52490315 GCF_963662255.1 Cinclus cinclus
GAGGTGCATAGCCTGCATTCACACTAAGGAAAGCCTACAGGCACTGGTTTATAGTCAGTGGTGGTCAGTGTTTGCTCAGCTGGGCTGCTGATTGATTCAAATTGCATTTCATTCAGGGGCCAGGACTTTCCATCTGCATCATTTTGGCCACCATAGAACACCAGATTTCTCTATATCTGATCATATATCTGTTTCTCAATATACATAAATATATTGAGATATACATAGACATGAACACACACACATATATGTATGTACGTAACTTACCTTGCCAAACTGCTCCTTTTGTGCAAGTATTTCAAGAAGGGATTGTTCTCCAGCTTGAGAATTTAATACTGGGCTATCTGCAGATCTTGGTAAGCTCAGTTTTCTCTGTGTTGCTAGCACCAGTCCCATTGCTTTGGGAAATCCACCAGTTTTATGTCATTTGCCATGTGAATTTGAGATTCATTAATGCACTGTCTACTTCTGTGGTTGTATGTATCTCTGTAAAAACCACCAGGTAGCCCAGATTTTGTTGGACATACCTCAGTTGCCATATACTTCCCAAAGAGTCTCTGTTGAGCTGGATTGTTTCCACGGTTCCTTAACAGGAATAAGGACTGCCACATCTGGCTAATAATTTGCTGTAGCCAGCATGTGAGTTTACTTCAATGAGAGCAGGATTTTTGCTCATGGATCAAACATCAAAGGATTCTTACATAATGCAACATCTTTTAACATTGGTAAAGTATTAGGTCATAATCATGTAGTGCTCTGATATATTTTGTTATTCTGTTTTATTTCTGAATGCAGTTCATCTCAACTCAAATGATTCCCTAGCCTTGTATAAAATAGTAATACAGGTGACATACAGTGAGTTTTGGTTAGATGGCTCTGAATTTTTCCTGCATCCTTAAGCAGCAGCAGCATCCCAAGCATGTGCAGCCAACTTTCCTGAGTCCTTGTCTCTCCATCGCATCTTTCAGTGGCTTTGAGACTCAGAAAGCCAAGGAGAGAGGATTTCTTGGGCAGGTGTGGTAGGCTTGACCTTGCCAAGGACTGGGCTGGGTGAGTAGGCAGACCTTGGATGAGCAAATCCCATTGTCCAGCATCCCATGCCTTGTTCCGTCAGTCGGTCACCCCAGAGGGCAGTGGGAGGTGTCGTTCTTTAGCGAGTGCTTTTTGCTGTGAAAATACAAGTGTTGAAACAGACTTTGGTGAGGAATTTACAGCTCCTGCCAGCGTGCAGTTTTCATGTACTGTGTAAAGCAAGGGTCTGCTTTTGCATTTCCCTTTGGGGTGTCCAGGACAGATACATAGGTATCATTTTTCTGCTTAATTGAGGAGATTTTCTGTTGGTTTCTGTTGTCTGTTTTTTACCTCTTCCAAAAATGTAGCATGCTTAGTTCCCTATATGAAGCTCATTTTTCTAGGCAATAATTAGATTTTTAGATTTCAAATATTCAAGCTACTTTTTCCACAGTGAAAGCTGGCAGAATAGGGAGCAGAATAGAAAGTTTGGAAGTGTGGAGGACATTTCATCCTGGGATTGTGTAGGGATAAATCCTCTCCAGTACCATGCTTTATAGCATTACCTTCTTGGAGAAGCCAGGGCTGCAGGTTTCTGAGCATCCTCCTGAGAGCAAGCCTGCCGTTTGTCAGCATTTGCACCAGCCCAAGCAGTGAAGGCTTTTACAGCAAAACAGCTCTGATCAACTCTGATTCTGCTCCTCACCACCCCTTCCTAGGCTTCCAGAGGGATATGTCTTTCCTGTCACTCAGGATAACCATTCCCCACCGGCAGTACAGAGATCCAGAAATGCGCTGTAATCTTACCGAGAGTTTGATTCCCCAGCTGGGACTGCTGGATTTACACAGCTAAGCAGTAGATGGTCATTGCACTTAAATTTGTGTGTCGGTGTGCTGAACCTCTAAACGGGCTAAAGGGACTCTCTTTGCCTGGAAATAGCCTTGGTTTCTTGGAGTGGTGAAATCTATGCATTTCATTGCGTATACTGGTTTAGATTTAACTTGATTTAGCTGCTCAGTTTTTAAAGATTTCTATTTTGTTTTTGTTTTTGTTTAAAGGTGGATTATTAATTCATTCCCAAACTGGTAGTTAGTGTGATGGATATCTAATTGTAAATGTATATCACTAATTAGAACTTGGTACACGGGTACAAAAATTCCTTATCTTGCAGTTTTTCAAAAACACACATATTCAACCACAGCCTTGCCCTTCAAAAATACTATTCTGTGTATTTAAAGGTCTGAATGACCTTTTAATCAGATGTTACACCTTTACTTCCAGCTGATATGACAACGTCTGACAGAAACTCAACCTGATGTGGCAAGAAAATAAATAAAAGCCGTCTCAGTCACTACGTCTTTAAATCTCTCTGTCTAGCTGTGGTTTTGTGTTCAGGCAGATGGACCCACAGCAGAATATTGCATTTAGTTTTCAAGTGAAGATAATGTATTGTGTTTAATATGTTTGCATGTTTGACTGTTCTTCTGAGGTCAATTTAGTCATGCAATTGTTTCCTGCCATTCTGAACTCCAGCCTCTTCTGCAGCCAAGCTCTTTATAAATTATAAATCTGTAAACCTCGCTCTCAGCAGCCATCTTACAGCCCACACAGACCAGTGTGGATGAAATTGCATTAGCTCTCCTCGGAGTACCTGGGTGTGAGGGCTGCTGTGCTCTGTCACTACTTGTGCTCATGCTCACCTCACATAAATGGGCAGAACAGGGACTATTAAAGATGGATATGAACAATTCCTTCTTTTGCACCACCAACACAAAGAAAACTCACACTAGTCAGGGTGATTGTATTCAACACACCAGCTCATTGTCCTTGGAAGTTAATTTTCAGATAATTTATTGAAGTGTAGCATTTGTGGAGGGGGAGTGGATATTGAATTGACAACAGGTCAGAGTTCTGATAATACAGCAGAATTATTTTGATCTCTGGTATTTCCAAGTGCAGAAGCAATAAACATAACAATAACAGGTCTCATTTCATATGGCTTTTGCAAAAAGAGAAGCTATGTGCTTAAGCCTGTTTATCACAAACTGGGCTAATTATTCAACAAAAAATACATGCCATACTGATGAGCACTTCCCTGGAATTCAAAAAGTAATACTCTGACACCAACTACAATGCACACTGTACACTGTTGGGTCCATGGTTTGTTGGATTTTAGTGGAAAAATTAGGGAAATATTAAAAAGGTCTTCTCTGAAACAAAAATAATTCTTTCAAAAAGAGACATGGTACTTAAATGTGGCACTGGCAGCATTCATAAGAACTTCTTTGTTACAAGTATTTACTTGCAAATTTCCAGAGTTTTCCTTTTAGGAGAATTTTTTTTCAGGTGTAACACTACTGTTTTGTGGGTAGTTCTTAATGAAACAAGTACTTGTGAGCTGGGACAGACTAATAGAGTGTCATCATGTTAGGGCTCACTCTCTCTTCCCTGGACAGTGCAGTCATTAATTCTGGAGGGGAGACATGTGGGTGATGCATGTGTTCAAGGGTGCTTTCATCATCTTTTGACTGAAGGAAATTGAGGACAAGAAATACCTCACAGAAATGACGCAGCTTTTACAGGCTCAGCTTCTTCAGCCATGTAAGTTGTACTTTAAAGCTGTGAAGGGAATTTGCTGCTACTCAAATGTGTGTGGAGGCACCTGGATGCAAGTGGATATCATTGTCAGGGTGCAGCAGGTGGGGGAAGGAGAGGGGAAGTAGCTGTGTTTACACAGGACTGTTTCTGTGTAAGCCAAGGTCCTGCACGTGTGTGAAAGAAAGGACAGGGGCAGTCTGGGCAGCACCCCTAAGTCAGGAGGGTGATACCCTCAGTGGAATGAAGTCATGGATGTGTTTTCAGTTCTTTCTGCATAGCAACCTAAATGTGGAACAAGGTGAGGTTTGAAAACGCCGACCTCTCCTCCTAAGGTGTCTGAAGACACAGCACGCTTTCCAAGTGACAGAGCAGTGCCTCTGCTACTCCCCTGTCATGAGCATGGTCTTGCCAAGGTGTCTGTTTAACACACAAACCCACCAAACCATAACTGCATGCCCAGTATGCTGGGTCAAGGCAGAAACCATTGTACAACCATGTGGTTATTCTAAAAGCACTGTCTGTTTTCCAGATATTTTTTCTAGCAATGTTTACATTTTCATGACTACTTTGCTAACAAACTAAGAAGACAGCGTGTTAGGTGTGTTACATACTGAGTACGATGTATTGCGTGTGATCCTAAAATGGTGTGTGTTTGGAGAAGGATGTTTCTATTAATCGTCAAGCAATGGGAGGCATCGTGTTGTTCCTAAATAACTGAAAGTATGCCTAAAATGTAAGGGAAAAGAACAACTAGAACTCGAGTATGCCAATGCCACAAAAGAAAGCTTAACTTGTTTTCTTGCTTTTTTTTTAGAGAACACCTGTTCCCAGCGCTGAAGCATTCCGATGGTTCTTTTAAGCAGTAGTGTATCTTATTTTCGAGGCAGTCCGAAGTGAATGGCAAGCTAAAGTCTTGTTTTAAGAAACTGCTTAGTCCACCATTGAAGAATATACTCAGATACTATTTTCATTTATGTATAGGGGTTTCCTCAAAAACAAAAGACAAAAATCTGTGAGCCTGGGGAATTGGCCAGCTTCTTCACATTTAGTACACCAATTCTTTCTTTGATGTAACTTAGCTATACTAGTGAAGTTGTTGTCTATTTTTAAAGTGGCTGTAAAAAAAAAAAAAGTTTGGGTAAACCCCTGCTATAAAGTCATGTATCTTTGAAAAGTAACATATCTATACTTCATTTTCAAATATATGTGTTTCAGTACTGTAAACTGTACAGATAGCCGCTTGTATTTTGTGTGTTTAGACACAAGGAGACAATCATGTCTGAGCATCAATGGAGATAAACGGTTTGTACACAACAGTGTGGTTCTGCAAATTAAATCCGGAGCAATAAATTCTAGCTTTAACTATTATTTTGCTAGTTGTGCAGCAGCAGCAACAGCAGCACTGTTTTACCATGCATCCTTCCATAGAGACTTGATGCCAAGTTTTCCAAGATCAAAAGATTGTGACATATCCAGCAATTACCTTCTGTTGTGGTGTTGTGAGAGGGGAAGACGTATCACTTAAAATTAATCTTTCAAGCACTATATTAGAATAGTGGTTCGTGCACTTGCATTGCTTCCAAAGGAGCTTTATAGAGGGGTATCTCTCAAAAAATGCTGTCTGGTGTCTGACTCATTTTTCACTGTGCTCTGAGCTGGAGTGCCCAGCATAGGCAGATGTGCAAAACTAGCCATCTAAATAAATGTTATTCTAGGATGTAAAAGAGTATGAGACCTTAGGGGAAATGATGACTCAGCTTAATTACCCTTCACCTACAAGATTTTATGTAACATTTTCAGTCAATGGAGTAAATATTTTATAAAATGGAATGCCATATTTTTGGTTCAGGTGGAGCTCTTCACAGTTAAGTGAGTTTTGACAGTTGAACTGGTTTAGGTCTCACTTGTACTTGTGCTCATTTGAGAGCCTTGATATTTTTGTGGTATAAAAATGATTTTTTTTTAAATGCTTTTTAAAAAAGACCACTTCTCCCCACATGTTTCTTGGTCCACTGATCTCAGCTTTGCTGAATGACTGGTCCCTTAAGCCCCCACAAAAATGCTTTGCTGTTCTTCTTCCTGTTCTAGCTGTATGGAAGAAATGTCTACTCCGTGGAAAGGCAGCACACAGAGGGATATAGCTGACATGCTGTAAAAAATATGGAGGATTCTTTACTTAGGGATGCTTATTATCAGTTGATCATCACTTTCTATTGCTTGGCTTTGTCATACTACTCACAAGTGAAAAGGCCATGCCACCAAAGTAAGTGAATACTGCTGTGCCATGTATTTGATAGATTTATAATTTTATACAAGGTAGGCCTACCAGTAGTTTCACAGACAAGGTGCTGGACATGGAAATAACCAGATAATGTTGCAGAGCACATGCAAATCTCCTACTGTTTCAGCACTTTCTCCAGTTTTTGCTAAGTACTTCAGCCTTTGGCCCCTGGTCGCACTTACTTGGTGAAGCATGAGGAATGGGTTGGGAATGCTCCAGTGTGGGACCTGTGCAGGTGGAGAAGAGGCCAGCTTTGGTAATTGAGGACTGGCAGGTGTTGGGAACAGCCCAGAAAGTGAAGACCAAGGGATGGAGGCAGAGAAACCTCCTGAAATGATGTGTGTGTGTCAGCAGGACTGGGCAGAGCGTGGGTGACCCAGGGTAACTGGAGGGCACAGTTGGGCTGGGCTTACACCTGCATCCTCAACGTAGGGTCAGTGCATGTGTCTGTGCCCTTGCGTCATATGACATCACATACATGGCTTCAGAGACGGAGTGTCACATTTAAAATGCTTCTTTCATGGTGCCCCTCTTACAGTTTGTTGAGATCCTCAGTTGAATACTCATCCAATGCCCATTCAATGAGCTTTGTGTCTGTTTGTATGGCAGCCGTATATGGATTTTTTTTTTTTTTGTGTTGGAGACTTTTTGGTTAGGAGCCTCTGTTACTGATCACTAGATCCGTAGGAGCTCTGCAAGGTCTTCTCTACCAAAGTGCTGATTGATTTACAAACTGAAGCCTTATTGCACATCTGGCTGGTAGGCTTGCCTTGCTCTTTGAAAAACTCTTCTTGCTCTTACAGAAGCAGAGGCCAAGTTCAGTTCTTTGTACATTAGGTGTACAAAGATACTCATAGCAATGTACTTACTATCTAATACCCTAATGTTGCATGTCTTGTTGTGGTTCCTTTTTTTGTTTTGTTGTTTTGTTTTAAAGAACTGATGGATCTGTATATTGTAATTGTGGTGTTTTACATGTCAAGTCAAAATTGTTAAACACACAAACAAACATACCTGTTAATTATTAAAAATGGACGAGAGGTGATTTTTCTTTGATTTACCCATATGGTTTTCATTTTGGATATTGTTCCTTTGCACCATCAGGTTTTTAGATTCTGCTGAAACAGTATTTATATGATGTAGTGTGCACAGAGCATTTTAATTAGTGATGTTTGAAGAAGGAAATCCATTTTCTGGCCTGTCTCTCCCCACTGCCCTCCCCACCCCTCCCCATTTATTTACATATTTGTCAATCGGATTATTGTCAAGTTCTAATTACCAAATTTGTGCTTTTCACAAGGTCCAATACCATTTTCCAAAGTGAAAATTTGTATTCTTCTTTGTTCTTTATTCTCATAGTGAAAATTAAAAAAAAAAGGGTGTGGGCAAAAAAAAAAGCAGAACTCTTTCTGTCTTCTAGGTGTGAGCACTAAGCCTAGTGGAAGCATTTTTGGCATAGCCCAGATAAACTTATGAAAAATGGTAAGCTTGAAAGGGAGGCACTTGTACCCATTCTGTCAATTAATAACAGACCCTCCCTATGAGGGAAAATACTCCCTTTTGTACAGACCCCCCGGTATGTAAGTCCTACAATTAATGTTGAAGAATGTAAAGTCTTTAAATGGGCTATATCTGTAATCAAATAATGAAGAAAGAAAGTAGTTAAATGAACATACCATTCGGGGTCGAATGCATTCAGCAAAAAGCAGTAGTGGGTCTTTGATCATGGTTAGATGCATAGTGATATCAAACAGTGGGTTCTCATGTAACAGCTAAATGTTTCAGATTTTGTTTTTATTAAATTTGGCAGTTTCACGCTGAGCTCTACTGTATTCTTAGTGAACAAAAGACAGCTCCTATGTTAGAAAGTACTCCATTTTCACAATTGCAGGGAACTAGGAGGGTATTTTCAGAAACATGGGCCACAGAAATGTACTCCTTTCACAGTGTTCTCCTATTTCTGAACTGTGCAGTTATCTATTAAATTTTCTAATAGATATTTGTGTAAGGTGTATGTATGCTTGTGCAATTATGGAAAAACCCAGTTTTGGAAAACAGTGTATTTATGAAAAAATAATCACTTATGGGGCATGTACAAAACTGTATAAAAACATTAAATTTGCCCAGTAAAATTGTTTTTGTGATATTTCTGTGTTGTTGAATAAAGGACTTTAGTATTCAAAATATCTCTCTTTTTCCATAAACAGGTCCTGTTTGTGGGATCTTAAACAAAGAAAATCTCTTTTACAACAGAACCCTCAAAATGAGCGAGAAGGTCCAAATGCTGACCTCAGTCTTGTGTATGGGAATGAATGCTTATGAAGTGATGGTACAATAGCCACAGAGCTTATTCCTTCTCAATTGGCAATTGATGGAAACCCCATAAGTTGTATAACTGAAGGTAACATCGTACTCTGGATTTTTTAAAATAGCAGAAAAGAATACTGCCTTTTTTTGACTAGGAATGTTACTTTGAGATTTTGAGGCTTTGAAAGGTTAGAGAAGTAGGAGCAAGACTGATTACAGAACAGCCTTAAACCCATTAATGCAGACCTGTGTTGTATAAAAAGAGTGGACTAGTGAGGGTGTGTTAAATTAGCAGTTAGCTTTGTATGGAGAAGCATGCAAAGGTGAAATCTCATCTATAGCTCTTGCAACAAACTGTAGTCCTGAGGATAGATCATCCCATTGCTGTTGAAGTACTTGGAATTACAAATATGGTTTGTGAGAGAATGACAACATTATCTTCCTTTCTGTTTTACTGCTTCTCAGTTCAACATTCAGCTCCCTACCTGTCTCAAAAACTACACATAGCTAAGGAAATGTTTTCCTCTTGACATTTTGTTTCCCCATTCTACTTGCCAGCATTAAAGCAACTTCAAATAGGTGGGGAGGTTTGTGACAAAAGCTGGCAGCACATCATCTGGTTTTGGTGAAATTTGGAACGTCATTTTTCTGCGTGCATTCTTTTAATCAACAGAAAGTCGGCTCTTAGGTGCCAAAACAGAATTTTGAATGAGTTTGAAAAATGAGGTAGGTCCTTTAGTCTGTGAGATGCCTTCAATGCCAGCTGATTTTCCAGGGGGAGCCTTGGTGTATCCTTTTGTTTTTTAAAGAAAGCAACAAAAGAAAAAGGAACAGAAGTGGGTTTTCCACTGATCCTGTCTGCTCTCATCGAAATCCGTAAGGATATATGTTCTTGGGAGACGTAGAGCGCTCATTAGACAAGAGTGAATCTTGAGGTCTGTTTGAAGAGGAGGAAAAGGGCTGCCAGGTTGCTCAGGCATACTCCATGATCTCTCTGGATTAAATATAGAATTCACAGGGAGGAAACACACTCATTTCATGAGATGGTCGATTTGGAAGCAGGAAGAGGTCTCTGAGTTCCTATTCTTTTAATGCTTTCTCTTTCAACATTTTTTCCCCCTCAAGTATTGTTTTATACTGGTCTGAATGAAAAACGTCCCTCAGCTCCAAAGAAATACTCACTTCAGACGTGAACCTTGCAGTTTAAAACTACCTCTAATTTTTAATAGCTTTTACTTTTTAATTAAAAAACAAACAAACAAAAAAAATACCAAAACAACAAAACCAAGCAACTACAAATAAAAACCCAGTCAAGAAACAAGTAATTCTTCAAAGCCAAAACTGACAAACTTACTACTGAGCCAATTAAAGGAAGGAAAATACCTTTTTATGTAGAAACTCATTTCTTCTAGGCTGTGTTTGGCTCAATTTGGTTTTGCCACTAGCCATGTCAATATTTCCAAGGAACTGGTCTGGAACTATGAACAGCCTAGTGATACAGGGCAGTGTGCCTTCTGGGAGGCTCCCATCCTCCCCACGTTCCCATGGGCTTTACCAGATAGCTCATGGAATTGGAGGATATTATATAGGTACTTAGTTATAAGTTTGATCTTACTTCACTGTAAGAATCTACTCAGTTACCAGTGTGCACTAAGCATGGATAGATGGCCCCAAAATCTATAAAGGAAAGAAATTCTTCTCTGTAGTAACTGCAGAACATACAGTGATGTTTGAAACCACTGTATCTATCTGAGGAAAGAAAGATGAAGTGCTGCAGGATCTGCTCCCCCTGTAGGTTTCTCTTGGTTTGCAGTTTGGTTTTTAGGATGGACACACTTGGCTAGCTCTCTGGGGGCTTCAGCAGAGCAGTTTTGCCCAAGGCAGGTAGAATGAAGGAAACACAGGTAGCAAAATGCTATTCTGGCAAGACAAGGATCTAGATTGCCTAAAGAAGCTGTGATGGTCCAGTAGATTTTCATTGCTCTTCTGTGTTCTTAGATGATATTAAAGGATTTTCACAATATTATTAATGTAATAATCAAGAAAGATTTGTCATGCTACCGCCTATTGCTGAAAAACAGGTTTTAGAAGTTAGCCTTAATGGATTCGTTTCCCAACCAACTCTGAAGGTGCTCCTTAGTGTAATATGACTTCCCTATAACAGAAGCTGCTCTGGCTGTGGGTTCATTGGCCTGTATAGGGCCTTGACTTGCAGAGTCAGGGATCTTTGATAGAAAAGAATTCACAGTTCTGGTAGAAGGATCTGTGGGTGTCATGATGTCAGCCGGAGCCTGGATTAATTATTCAGTGCAGTTCTCCCCATCTTGGTTTATGATGTAAATAAGCATCCTGCATTTGAAAAGAAAGCAGCTTTCTTCCCTTGCTCCTTAAAGGCTGCTCTCTTTATGGAGTTAATAAGTCTAGCCCTCTGCACTTCTTCAGGAAAGCCCAAAGCATTAGAAGAAAGGCATCTCTTTTTGGATAAATATTTTCCTTTGGGAAAGGACAAAAGAGTTAGTCTAGGTCAGAAGCTCCTGGTGCTTACTCAGATCTCCTAACAGGGGTCTTGTCTGCATTGGATGTAGCTTGTGAGCAAAGTCCACACATCATCTTGGCAACTGGACACAGCCCTACAGAACATCAGCACTAAAGCAAACAGGACCCAGTGGGGGACACCACTGCCCTCTCCCTGGTACATGTGACACGCACAAGTTAATGCCAGGGGTTCAACACCCTTCCCATGCAGGAGGTCAGGTTTGCTGTGCCCGGCAGAGAGGTGAACTTCCCTAGACCCAAGGAACCTGTAGTATGCTGGAGGTTTTTAGGAAGAGAGGTTTTTACGTGTCCAGACAGGGACTAGACCATCTCGACCTACTTATCTTGTGTTAGCTTTTGATGGGTAGCTGTGAGTGCTGGTGGCCACCAGGCTGTAGGAGAAGGTTCTGGGCTATTGAATATGCCTAGTCTCTTACATGCCTACATTTTAATGGTCACACCTAGAGACTGATTGTGAATTTGAGCAGATGATATGTTGACCGAGATTAATGCAGAACTATTACAACTGGCTTTCAGCCTTTTGTTGGAGAATTAGTGAGCAAATAACCTGATCTAGCAAAGTTTGTAATCTACATTAGGAACCGTGAACTAATTATTGCTTTCTCGTACTCTGCTCTTACTTGTTTTGCTTTTTTATCCTGATTGTTTGCATTCCTAGGACTGATTTGCCTTTCTGATGCAATGCCATGTGATCTGCTGATTAATTTTTGTGAGCAATCATAAACTCCAACCTATGGCTGACTCCGTATATTTTTATGCTACGCTCCATAAACATTCATTCATTCATTTATTATGATTACTGTGTGGAAACAGACTTTTACAGGCTAATAAACTTGGATTTGAACTGGATGAAGCATTTCCTGGTGTCATTTCTTTCCTCTTTTTTAAGAGAAGAACCCAAAACCATACACAACAAAAAAGAAGAAATAAAGGTGCAAACCTTGACTTGATTGAACCAGGTCTCTGTAACTATCTCCACAAATGCTGTCAGTACTAGACCTAGAAAAACCAACAGTAAAACCTTATTCTCAAGTTGATTTCATTAACAGTGAGAAACACTCCTTCTTACAAATAAAGCAAACTTCCAGGGCTTAAGGCTGAGAGGGGAAGGAGGGGGAAGGGAAGTTGGGTTTTTTTCTTTAATTGGTTACTCTAGTGTCTTCTCTCCTGTAGACCTCCTTTCTTAAACATGCTGACATGCACAGGGCAGCTTCCGGCTGAGACCAATTAAGCAGAGCATTTGCCTCCAGTGTGGCTCCCTGGCTGTGGCCGGGTGATGCTCATTGCAGGCTGCGTGTCGGCGCAGGCACAGCTGGAGCACACGCGGGCAGGCGACCTCTCAGCACACAGAGGTCCAGGGCCAGCATCTTCTCACGCTCCTGGGGTCTGATGCTCCCTGACCTGCTGTGCCTGGCAAATGTCTGGTCAGAGATGACTCTGCAGGTGGTGGAGTATTTTCTTTTTTAGGTGGTTAGTTCAAACTCAAACAGCTTGGCAATACCAAGTGTAGTACACAGAAGGACATGAATTCTCATGTAATAGCTGTTTAAGACATCTCAGTAGATGAGGAAGCTGGCAGTAATTGATAACCTTTTACATGATCTCTGCAAGGAGGCCATTGGGATGGAATTGCACTTTGTGCAGACAGAGGCAGCAAAGCTAAAATATGTTAGCCTGATGTCTGCACACAACTACATGTAGTCCTCTAGGTAAAGAAATTGTCATCCTTTCCGTATGTTCATCTGAAGTGTGTCACAAACGTGCATAAAAATTGTATTTTTCAGTCCACTGGAGGCCCAGTCACACAGATAATCTTAATCTCACCAAAGAGCAAATGGGAATTTAAGAGCAGAAGGAGGGCTGATATTTTGTCAGCTTTCAGGCCTTGAATGCAAGCAGTGAGATCAAGTGTCACTGAATGGCACAGCTGGAATGGACAGGACCCAGCCTCCATCTACAGTGACCCTGCCAGTGGTACAGCTGTCCTAGACAGGGATCTTTGGGGACCACTACTCTGGCCTTTCCTAGTTATTCTGGAAACAATGGCTTTTAGAAGATGGGGTTGATCCTGAGGCAGCCTCACCACAGAGATGGAGCACAAGCAGGATTATTATCTGATGGTTTTTTTTTCCTGTTGTGACCCAGCACATCTTACTTCAATAACCTTAGAGAAAATTGCAGCAACCAGAGAAAACTGAAGCTCCCCAGCAAGGCAGAGGAAAAAGCTCATTTGCTCAAGTCTTTCCTTCTCATTCTTTGTTCCCCTCTCTCCTGTATTTCTTTTCGTTTACTCCTCTCTTCCCTAGAGGAAGGCAGATATGGCATATGCTGTGTCTCCTGCCAGCAGTCTCCAGCTCCGTGCTTTGTGTCCTGGGAAGGTGATGGAGCTGCAGCTGCATAAAGGCTTGAGCTTCTGGAGGCTGGAGCAAATGCAAGGTAGGTAGGTGTTTGGTGTGTGGAGTGGTGCCCCAGCAAGTGTGGGGGATGCTGCTCTTCTGCTCGTGCCACTGCATTCCATGGGGAAATGGTGGCAGATACTGGGCTGAAGCAGTCGATGTTGAAGTTTTTACATCCCCCAGCATGGCAGGGTCAGGATGCTGGTGCAGCTTGCAATGATAGCAGTGAATATGTAGATTACATGTGCCCTAAAATGCTGGTGCTGAGAAAATCTAGGGGGACCTCTGAAGAGCAGAGAGTAAGACGTGTTTGATCCATCACTGGCATGTCCTAAAGTTTCTCTGGCCACAGCAGTGGTTCTGGGAAAGAGGTGAAAGAAAGCCAGGTCTTAGCTATTTTTTCCCTAATTATTTTCTTGGAAACAGCTGAGTTGGTTTTGCTAGGAATTTGAAAGCACGCCTTGCTCAAGGCAGGCACTGTGCTGGTGGCAGGTGTCTTGCCTGAAAGGTTTCAGTCTGTGGGATTAAAGGTCTGAGTAAAGCTATGAGCAACCAAAAAAGGGACCTTGTAATAGGCACTTTAGGTGATGTGATCTGCAGATGTTGCCACCAGCTTTGCTAGGAGTAAAGGAGGGCATGAGAAGTGCATTAATTCTGCAGCTCTGTGTGGGAGACTGTCTGGTCTGGAAGCAGCTGAGGTGGGTCGGGGATTTTTGAGTGGGCATCCCCTTAGCATTAAATACCCATTATATGATGGTAAGGATGAGCTGGGCAAGGAAAGCAGGTGGCTGTGGCACCGCCAGCCAAAATGCTTCCCAGAGATGCCAAACTGTGCCCCAGGGAGCATGCAGAGGAGGTGCTCTCCTGGCACATGCACTGTGAAGGCTACAAGTTCAGTCTCTGGCTCCACTGAAAAGAACCAGCAACCCAGTTTGTCAGCTTCCCGGCCTGGTGTGTGCTGAGCACAGAGGCAGGTTATATCCAGGGTGGCTGTTAATAGGAATGAGCTGGGAGTGATGGTGATGCCCTGGCAGTGCCATTCCGGGCAGTGGGGTGGCCCCTCCCTGCTCCCTGCTCACGGGGGTGCAAGCCTCTGCCGTGTTTTGATCCAACATTCTACGCTACTGTTCTGACACTTTGCCGCTCCCACTGTGACTGCTGCATTTCTCTTCTGCTTTATGTTAAAACAAGGGAGGTGTTTAAATATTTATTATCACTAGAAACTCCAGAAGCCAACGTTCATTTGTACAAGTGAATGGGATTTTTTTCCAATTGTCAGTAATAATTCATTAATTATTATTATTTTAAAGTTGCTGTTCTGCCTGCGATGTGTCACCTTCACACCAATTTGGCAGTAATCTCACAAGATGTGGGATGCATAGTATCGTGGTTCTTCCTCCTGTGGGTTGATGCTTCTCCTTCAAAGATCTTCTCCTTAAACAAAGTGGGTGTTGGAGCTCCTGATGTCTATTCAACTACAGGGAGAATTTTTTTCCTTGCTCTTTCCTCCACATTATTTTTTGGGGGGAGCCAAGTGCCTTCTGCTGCCATCACACCTGTGGAACTGGGGTCTGCTTCTCCCCTCTGCAAGGGCAGGAGACAAAACTCGTGGCTCTTGGCACCTGGGGATGCTGTGTTTGGCCTTTGCTGCTGGATGAGCATTTCCTTTTGCTGTAGCGGCTGCACTGGGCTGTGCCAAGCCTCAGTGGTCCTTCAGGCTCCAAGCATCAAAGTGGCACAGTCTGGAATCTAGAGCCATGCAGAAACAATCTTGTCTGGCCGTGGCAGGTTGGCATTTTTCTTAGATTGCTCTAAATGCAGTTTTGCTCACTTTCTCCTACTTCTGCCTGCAAATGAGTGGGGAGGTGGCTCAGGGGTGGCAGACTTCATCTGCGGGGAGATGGGAATGGGGAATTTGTGCTGGGAAATGCTTTTAGTTTTCAGCCCAGAACATGGTATTTTTCTTCTGAATTCCCTTTTTGCAACACCTTTTCCTCAAACACTTCTGTTACCACTTGTGTGTTTGCCACTTTTGCAGGAGAGGACACTCTCAGGAAGCAAAGCTGTTTCCCATCTGAGTCTAGCAGGGACATACGTGTGCCTAATGCCACCACTGCTGTATAGGTCATGGCTGAGCTGGGTACCAGACCTGCCAATAGCCATGGAAAAGAGTAGCAGGTTGTGTCCTAACTGGGCTGCCCAAAACCTCTTATAGAAACTGAGGAGGGGACATGAAAAAAGCCACTGGAATTGGTAATTTGGCTTTCACCTAAGGTAGTCACGGAGCTGAGCATCCCTGGTGCAGCCCATGAGGCTGAAAGGAGAAACTGCCCGTCTAGGTTGAAAAAAGCCTGGGAAGACTGCCTTATAGGGTCACCATATGCAACTGGCTGGCTCATGGCTTGCTGGGAAGGGTAGCAGCTACTCTGCTGGGCTGTCCTGGTCTCTACAGATGGGGCTTCTCTGCTCCTGGAGCTTGAGGCAGGGACACCTCCAGGAAGAGAAGCAGGGGCAGAACTGTGGGCATGTGCTGCTGCACATGATTACAGGTATGCCTGCAGCTGCCTCTGTGCCTGTGTCCCAGCCAGCCCAAGCACACCAGGCACAGCCCAAAGACCATCTCTGCTGCTGGACCCATCGGTGCCACCATGTCCCAGAGCATCTGCATTTGCTTGTCATCTGTGTGGGCATGCGAGTGTTAACAGACAGTGCTCGACTGGAGATTAGGTTTGTTAGTCTAACTCTACTTTTTACTTCTTTGAAGACAGGCTGTGCAATTTGGCTCTGTTCCCACTCCTTCTCTTTCTCTCCCCTCCTTCCCCTTCCCTTTCTGCCTTTGCCCCTGAATGGCTCCATAACCCCCATTTCCTTATGGGGAGTAAAAGAGGGAAAACAGACCTTGATTAGTGCAGCTGAGCAATTCTATGAGATCTGGCGTTGCTCTCACTGGAAACCCACACACCAATAGTGCAGCAATGCAGAAAGCCCTTTCCTGGGGTATTTCAGCTGCAGGTTGCAGCTGGAGCAGCTGAGAATGAACGCAGGTGAGACAGCACCTGCGCTCATAATTTTTGGGGGGAGTTGGGAGATGTAAAACTTTGCCTGCTTTCCACTGGATGGAGTTTTGCCTTTGCCACAGTAGCAGCTCTCGGGAGCTGCCTTCTGGGAGGCAGGGCGAGCTGCGGGAGCGGGGCTGAGATGCCAGGCTCAGCGGGATTCGCCGTCTGGATAATGCACGGCCAGGGTTCAGGCTGAATGGCCGGCTCTCGTTGTGTGGTCACAGGAGTAATTTGCCGAGAAGGCTGAGATGAATTGCTTTGGCTCCCGAGAGGCCCCGGAGCAGGGGGAGCCCATCCCCGGGCCGGCGGTGCCCGCGGCTCCCTCTGCCCCTTACCCGGGCGGGGTCTGCCCTGGGGGGAGTGCTGCTCCCTGGAGCTTTTTCATGGCAAACACGGGTTCGGGTCAGGATCGCCAGCGCTGCCAGGGCTGTGGCAGCGACCGAGAGCTTTTGGTGATGGTGCTTTAGCCAGAGAAGGAGGGCTTAAAACATGCACCTCCACAAATAAAGGTGCTACAGCTCTGGAGGGGTAGACAGGTATTAAAAAAAAAAAAAAAAAACAAAAAAAACCCTGACCTCGAGAACATCCCTTATCAAATGCATACATCCCTTCCTGTGCTGGGAAACGTGCTGTCAGTCAGTCCCCCACCCCTTCATCGGATGAAGGTGGCAGCACTGCAAGGAGAGGAAGCAGGAGAGGAATAAAGCCCAGCAGCTGCTGTCTGGGTGTGTACAGAGGAAGCAGCCATGGCCGTGACCCTGAAGGTGCGCCTGAGCTCCTGGCCCTGCCCGCGGCCCCTGCTGGTCTCTCCTCCCATGCACCGTCAGAGCATTTGCCTCTCCCTGGCCCCTCAAGAGAGGAACTTGCTCCTCATAGCCCTTCCCAGTGTCTGAGGAATCTGGCAGGGTAAGGTGTATGGCCACACTCCCTGGAAATGCCCTGCAGGGACACCCTGCTCTGGCCATGGGCCTGGCATAGGAGAGATATGGTGTGGCACAATGCCTGTACAGACCTCAAGGCTCTGCACTATCTGGTGCTGCTCTGGGCTCTCTGTTTCAGGCTTGGATGACATTTTTGCTTCATTCGTACTCTAATGGATACCTATCACAAGCAGCTTCCAAGCCCATTTTTACTCTGGCTCCTACTTGGCCCACTGAGGTGTAGGCAGCACCTCAGTAGGACACCAGAGGAGGAATTCAGGGAGCTGCCATGGTGATCAAGTGGTGTGGTGGGAACTCCCTGGAACAGCGTGGACAAAAGGATCTCAACATCCCAGGAAGTGGTAGCTTTTTTTCCCCAGGACATGCAAGGAAATCCCAAAGCTGTGCCACAATAAATGAGGGTTGCTCTGGGTGGTGGCTGCCTCCCATGCTGATGTCTCATGTACAACATAGGCTTGACTTCCAGCTTCATTGCCAGATAGTGATCCAAACAGGCTTTGCTGTCTTTGCACAGGCCCCTGCCACAGACCAGCACGTCTCTCCCACTCCCTTCCCAGACTCTCGGGCACTGGTTGCTGGGGTTGCTGCCAAGCTGCAGGTGGCAGCGTGCCTGTGCCTCCCCTGTGCAGTGGAAGGGGCCATAAACCACTCCCGTGTCGAACCATCAACCTGTGTGGAAAAAGAGCACAATTGGGCTGATCTGCCTGCCCTGCTGTGACTTCCCTCACAGCCTCCAGCTGTTTTCTACAGAGTTGATTTAACTGCGTTTCCCTTCACAGTGTGCCTGTAGAATGCCCACCTTCAAAAAGGTCATGCTACTGCAAAAATGATTCTTTATTACTTGGGTGCTGATGGTATCTACATAGCATGTGAGTATTGCAGGGTGGACCTGTAGTCTGGGTTTATTTCTGGTTCTGCCTTAATCTAGGAGTGTCTCCAAATCACCTGCATTTCCAATGCTGGCAGCAACTAGGGTAGGAGTAATTTGCTCGGCTGAGGTGTCACTCAGCCATGAGCGGCGTGTGACAGCCATGATCGAAAGGGACATTTATTTGCCTTTAGGATGGAAGAGACGTGACACTTCTTGTCAAATCCCATCTTTGCAGATGTGGTCTGTGAGGCAATAAGGCAGAGGTCATGGCAAAAGGTCAGTCAAAGCAGCGCTCTGCCTTGGCAGGCGTTTGTCCTGGTGCTGCAATGGCGTGAACATGGCATGGGACAGTGGCACGCATGAGGAGCAGCTGGTCCACCTTCTGAAGGCTGCTCCTCCTAACAGCTCCAGTGCTTTTGTCAGTAATGGCTCACACACTGTTTTGATATGTGCACACATGATTTTACACGTTGGTGATATTTTACACCACAAGAGCTACTCAGAAGACCAAGGGGTGCTTCATGTGTCACTCACTGGTTTGGTGGAGCCCCACATGGATTTTTGCTGCTTTGGAAGCCTCTTTGGGAACTGGAGGTGTGCACCCTCTCGGAAGTATAGGTGCGAGTGTGGACTTAAAAAATTTATTAGAGGAATCCTTTTGTTTAAATATGGACTCAGGTCTGTAGCTGAGCTCTGGTGGTCAGCATGGACTAAAGCAAAGAAAAATAGAAGTGACCATCAGCTGTGGACCATAAGGGACTCCCATGACCTACTCTGCTGCCATGAACATAAAGACAGGAGACTAAATGGATCAGGAAAACAGAGGTGAGGGATTTCCACACCCAGGGAGGGGAATTTTTCTGGGCTACAGCCTGATGTCTGCCCCACCTGGGGCATCAGGGTTAGGTTCTGGATCTCATTCTCACCACTCCTGATACTGGCAACACCATGGCCACTCTGCAAAGCTGTGGCATGCATGCAAGCCCTTCCCCTGCCTTTTCCTTCTCCAGCACTGCCTCTGCTGCTGTTTTTCAGCACTCATGGAAAAACCAAACCTGCCGTTTGCTAAGACCCACTCTTCTCCTCTTTTCCCATCAGTAAGCGCACATAACCAGCACTTTGCACCACTACACCTCCTTAGAGATGCAGAAAACACACAGGTTGTTTGTTTTCACATATATCTACCTAATTGATGGGTTGGGAAAGGGGAGGCAGGGAGGGAACTTCAGCCCTATTAAACTGTTGGGAATGGCGTTCCTTAGATTAGAAGTGTTTGTATTACAAATACTGTGAGAAGCTGAGGCAGAGAGTGAGCTGGCTCTCGGCATCTGGGGTAAAACCACCAGTGATGGTGGAGCCCTTTATAAACATTTGTGTTTTCCCAGATGGGAGGGATAGTTAATCCAAATTACACACCTGGAATTTAGTTCCTCTGGCTGTCAAAAGTGCTGCTTCTTTCCTGGACCAGGACCTTAGGCAGCAGAACTGAGATATGCACACATCCCTGCCTGGTCCTGTTTTCCAGAGGAGCTGCTGGAAAACCACTCCCTGGGTGTAAATACCTGCAGTCTTTGCAGGTGGATTTTTAAATCTAGAATTGAGCTTTGCTGCTCTGATCTTTTTATATACAGTGCATGGGGCAGAAATATATGCAGGTGAAATTTTTCAGGGACAAGAGAGATTTGTGGCTTATTTATGGCTAAGCATAAGAAAAGAAAAGAAACAAAACAATAAGATCCATAAACCACCCTGAGTATTTTTTGTGGTTTTGTTTGTTTGTTTGTTTTTGTTTGGTTTTGGCTTTTTACTTTATGTCTGTACACCACACTAATGCTTAACCAGAAACTGAAGCAGACCCAGAAAAAAAGCATCTGAAAAACCATGTTCTTATTTCTCAGGTAACCCTGATGCTTTTCTGTTTCTGGGACCAGGGCAGCATCCTGCAGGGTCATGGCACCTGTGAAGAAAAGCACAATTATTACATAAAACAGAACGGAACGGATCCAATACCATCTTCCTCTCATTTCAAGGAGTCGCTGTGAAATTCAAATGTGTAAAACCTCCTTTTGGAGCCTTTTGCTTTTATCCTGATGGACAGCCCTGACACAGTGTGAGCACTCCTAGGTTAGAGATTTCTCCCTATGCTTCTCCCCAGACCCACATCCTTAATGGTGGGCTGCTGCCCTGCCCCCTCTGCCTCCAGCTCAGGCCAGACAAGCAGTCAAGGGCACTTTGGAGAGTTGTCAGGTGGATTGGGCCATGCTAAGTGAAGTGTGCAAGGAGGAGAGAAGGGGAAAGAAAAATACCAGGGCTGTGTGCCAGTTCTTCAACCTTTGGTAGGGTGACAACCTCACAAGGGCAGCAGAGCTAAATGTGACTAAAACAGGTCCTCTGGGGTGGTGACTCTCCACTTGTCATCTCCAGCACAGGGCTGAGCTCAGCCTGGATGCCTATAAAGCTGAGGGAGCAGATGCATGGATTAGTGATTACCTAATAAAAAGGGGAAAGAAAGGGAGTGCAAGAGGTCCTTTAGCAAGTTGTTGCTTTCATAGCCGCACCTCTGTGCACTGAGCTGAGACAGCTTCCTCTGTGCATTCAACTGAAAACAAAGAGTGAGAAGGAGAATGAAGGAGCAGGACACAGCCTTCCCCTCAGACCTGAGCCTCGCTCCGCTGCCTGCATGGGGGGCGCACCCTGCCCTGGCTGTGGGGGCTGTGGGGGGGACCTTCAACCTGCTCACTCCTTCAGCACCCTCAGGATAGTGAGGGGAAGCCACAGTTGGGGGCAAGAATGCAAATAACTGAAAAAGGCTCCCCCCATCATCGCAAAAAGCCAACAACCCCCCCAAAACCCACTCAAGATCACTCAGGCAATAATTCCACTGTGCACAAACCGGTCTAAAATGGAGAGCGTTGCAGAGCCACAGTCTGGTGTCACTTAGGTAAAATGGGTGCATTATCTGCAGTAACACAGCGATCTCGCTCTTTCACCTCCGTGGCTCCGCCGGCATGGAGGCGATCACACAGACAATGTGCCATCCCTCATTCCCTCCACTTTTAATTCCTCCCCCCTTCTCCTGCAAATCCATACAATTTTCTATTAATAAAAGAAAAAATAAGAAAGAAACTAAAGCTCTTCCTCAAAAATCTAGACATTAGCATTCTCGCCTTAATACTTTAATCCCCATCCTTGTTTATAATTGAGCTACACACAAGGTTATGCACAGCACTGACTGATTTATATATATATATATATGTGTGTGTGTGTGTGTGTGTGTGTGTGTGTGTGTGTGTGTGTATATTTTGTTTTAATTGAAACGGCAACATTTAGGTTCCACCTTAACAGTGCACCTTAAAAGATTATCTCGGTTATTTCACAGGCACCGAGCCGGCACTAATAGTCCAAGGCAGATATTGAAAAGCAGCACAGGGCCAGGCAGATCTATTAGAAATTCCCATCCACGCGCCTCATACATATTGATTTCTGACACCAAGCAGCAGTGAAAGCCCCCGTGGGAATAATATATTTAGCAGGGTTCGCTGCGAGGAGGTCACAGAGTGCATACAGATTAGCTACAGAGGACCAAGGCACTAGTGTTGGAGCCAAATGCTAGATTTTATATCATTTTAATCTGAACTTTTATAATCCTTTTAGTTCTTCTTTCTCTGGATGGCAGAGGAAAGGCTCCTCCACATGTATCATGCATCTTTTTTCTTTTCCTTCTTTATTCCTCCTATAAATGTGCAAATGCTGTTGTAATGGGGAGGAATGTACCCTTAGCATTAGCAGGAATAGGCACAAACGGATTTGGGGTTTATATATAGGTATGTGTGGATGTGTATATATGCAATTGTATATGTGTACACACACACACACACACACATATATATATATATATATATATGCCTGCTTGTGGACGTGAATGGTCATTTTGGTTGGAGATATGTTTATATGAAGATCTATTTCAAAGTTTCCTTCAGTAAGAGTGTTGGGAGGGGGTCTCAGTAAATCCCAGACTCCTGTTTTAATGTGCAGAAATAAAGAACCACTCTAATACCTTCTTTTCTTTTATTTTTATCCCAGAGCTTAATTGAGCAGAAGTCACATTTACGCTGTTGAGCCTCAGAAAACAGCAGCAGCAACAACAACAAAAATACCTAAACAGTTTTAATTGCCTTTCTGCCTGTACTGAGGGGGAGGAGGTGCCTGCTCGCCGTGCAGGGTGGTGTTGTGGCTGGCTGAGGCAGAAGGGTTGGGGGGCTGGAGGGGTGCCAGCATTGCAGAGGGAAAGGTTAGAGTTGACACACTTTGACACGAGAGTGAAATGCGCTCCGACAACAAAGAAACCAGGAGATTGCAGCTAAACAGACACAAAAGCTCACGGGCATCTTGCAGGCGAGAGAAACATACTGACTCCAAATTTTTTCCTTTTTTTTTTTTTTTTTTAGTTTATTTGAAGAAAAGTTCTCAATTCTTCCCAATGAACAGTATTGCCAGAGACCCACTCACCTCTGGTTGGGAAGTTATTCCTAAAAGCTGCATGACAGGCAGACCCACCACTTTCAGTATTCCCAATTCTGGCATGGGGCAATGAGAGTCACCCACCCACCCAGACCCCAACCTGCCAGTTCTAGACGTAGCAGGATGAGTATGGGTCACTTCCTGCCTGGGAGGCAAAAAATAATTTTAAAATGAAAGGGACGAGCAGATTTTGACACTTCTGTTGTCCCTCAAGCCAATGAGGTGCTCAGCCTTGGGCTAGGAGAGGCTGTGAGAAGTTGTCTTTTTTTCACTTTTTAGCTCTCTTAATGATGGCTTCCCTGCCAGAGGTGGCCCCCCCCCCATCCCCACCCACCCCCCACCCCCCCCCCCCCCCCCCCCGATACCTCAGACAATGAAGCAGCAGTCGAGTTGTCATGAGAGAGGAAACCCATAACCTTGCATGAGGTACTGGGGAAACGAGAGGAGGAAGCTGGCTCACAGTGCTTGGGGGTGAGGTCCCTGCAGTTCTTGACCGTGTTGGGGCAGGGTGGGGTGGCCCTGGGTGGCCCCAGGCTGGGTCCCAGACCTCCACTGGGTGGCTGTGGCAGCTCAGTCAGGCTGTCCTAGGGACATCCCAGATAAGGAGAGAGGTGTTTGGTGCTGCCCAGAGAGGTCACTTGTCATTGGTGCAGGGTCAGGCACCCCTTCCCAGCTCATGTGCTGTCCGCATGGACTCGCTGCCGGTGCCATCGTGCCCGGCCATCCAGTCGTGGCTCCAGTACGAGTGGCAGGAGCTGGCTGGGCATCCTCCCCAGCTGCAGCACAAAGCTTTTTCCTCCAGCCTTTCCCTCCCAAAACCTGAACTTCCGTGCACTTCAGTACTTCACATGAATTTGGATGTTGTTTGCAAAGCATTTCTGATTTGAAGAGCAAGCAGCAGTACAGTACCTTCAGAGCTGACTACTTCAACATAGGATTTATTTCCAATAGCTGTCTGCTCTGTTTTTGATGGATGACACTATTCACCCCTTTACTGCCCACCTGCAGTCTCCATAGGCACCTGGCTACAAACTCTTTGACAATGGGAGCTCCTGATTCCACAGGTCCTACATGACCTCACTGTGGATTCCTTGAAGGCTCACATACTGTTGGTCTTGTCTTTGGGTGCCTCCTCAGAGCAATGATAAATCTGCTCCTTCCTTCATTTCTGCAGTCAGAAGAGTCATAAGCTACAAGGAACATGCTGTGTCACTAGAGAGAGCAGAGCTCTTCTTTGCTTTCCTTTCAAAAGTGCAATGGTCTTGAGCATGACAGCATCATGCTTTTGTCTTCTTCCCTGCCAAACCTCCTCATGCATCAGCCTTATGGCCCTCCCAGGGACTGATGGCTATCACCTATCTCTGTTGGCACAAGCAACATTCTGAAATGTGGGCTGTGCTGAACCTGGCTTTCACCAGAGGTCTGAAATTAGAGTGGCACAAATCTCCCATCTTACACAGCTGCATTCTCTTGAAAAAGCCCTTTCCATCACATCTGTGCTTTCCAGGGGCACAAACCCTACCACAAACTCTGTGGCAATGGGTACTCCCAGTCCCAAAGCTGCTGTGCTGCAGTTAATGCACCTGTCCTAAAAGTGAGCCTTAAAAAATTACACCAATGATCAGGCCAAGAAGGTTGTCTACTTAATCATCAGATTATGAACTTAGGGCTGCTTTCCCAAGGCTCTGGATAATGTGTCACATCAGTGTTGCTCTGTGATCCCAGACCAGGGCTTAAGCTGATGCCAATGCTTCTTAGGGAATATGGGGCACATCTTCCCACCCATCGGCTGCTGCTGGTGGCCACTTGCAGTTCACCACCTTCTTGTGAGAGCTTTGGGGACATTAATTATTGCTTTGCTGTGGCTCTAGTAAAACACTGGTGCTGTACAGAAAATAGGTGTCTTCATAACATTCAGCCTACCATTCCATAAAACTCAGCATTTCTCATGACTTGTGCTTGTTGAGCCAAGTGCTGACATTTTGCAGAATGGTTTGGTGGGAACTGTCCAGCCCAGTCCCCTGACATTTGAAAAATGGTAGGTCCATATTACATGTGCACTGCTGATGAGGTTATTCAATTGAGCAGCTGCCTGGAGCCAAGTCCCACTCACAAATTCTTTGTCTGAGTGGTAATTCAGTGCTTGGGTGCAATGCAGGGCTTGCCAAGGACCTCACTTTTCAACTAAAAGATTTAAAACCCCCTAATTATTTTTGTCAAGATAAAAGTTTGGTGTTTATCTTCTGTTGTTCACTGTTCTATATTGCAAATTAAATTAAGTTATAGGTGAAAAAAAACCATGTTTGTTGACCTTAAAAATACAAGGTAAAGAATTCCTGATGCAAAGCTTTACAGTAAACAGAGCTTGATCCCAACCAAATACACCAAACAGGAAAACATATTTTAGGTTTATATGCCACCTCAAATACCTGGCTGCACTTTTGTTTTACCCAGGATTCTAGTCCAACATTCACCACTCAAACAGGGTTATTACTGAGAGCATGGGACCTACTTCGTCATATTTTGATTTTTTTTCTTCATCCACATTTGAAGATCTCCATCTCAGTGGTAAACACACCCAGTATACTGAGGTGAGGTCATTACTGGCCCTTGGCCAGTCTCTTCCACACAAGTGGCCTGTTTCCTTCTGTGTCTGAAGGAAATGGCTTTGTTCCTGACTTGATGCTCCTGTGGAGCGCTCTTTGTGGCTCCTTAGAAAGAACCATGCAAATCCTTGAGGGTGTCAGCTGTCTTATCTCCTGCAAGCTTTCTGCCTCTCTGATGGCACAAGTCCTATGCAATACTTCCCTGAGGCTGCTCTTGAACTAGCAGTACGCCTGGAGAGGAGCTTCAGGAATGAAGCTGAAAGGTAAAGGTTGATGATGGTGAGTATGTTCAGGAAGCCCCTGGTACTGTGGCTGGGAATGTGTCCTAGTCAGTAATAAGAAAATCTCTATTCAGACCCATTATCAGATGCTATTTGGGAATTGAAGCCTGTCAAGGAAAAAAGACTACTGAGGTCTAAGCAGGGTGGGAAAGCTGGGTGCATGCAGGGTCTTTGGAGAGCAAATGGGCAGCTTGGATGTTTGTTCTTGTTGTGTTGCTGTTGCCTGTACAGCTGCTGTGTCAGAGGCAGGCACTGACTTTGGTATGTGCTGGTGCAGACAGTTCTGCAGTGGGGGGCTGATAAATCACCAAAAGAGCCAAAACTCCTGGGCTCAAGGCCCGGTTGGATGGGGCTTTGGGCAACCTGGTCTAGTGGAAGGTGTGTCCCTGTCCATTGCTGGGGAGCTGGAAACAGTGTCTTTGAGGTCCCATCTGATCCAAACCATTCCCCAATTCTATGAACTGGAGTACATGGTTTTGAGGTAATTTCTGTCAGCAGCCTTCACACAGCTGTGCCATGTTCTTGTGAGGTCACTCTTCCCTGAGAAGCTGATTGCCAGCAGCAGACCCAGGAGAATACATGGTTGTGAGGTACCTTCTGTCAGAGAATCTCACAGGACACCTGATGGCAGGGTGTGAGCTGTGAAGTTCACTCTTCCCCAAGTCTTCTTCATTGGCACACCCCCAGAGTTCATGACCTTACTTGTGACAGCAGCACCAATGGACTGGCCAGCTGCAGCACTGCAGGTCCCAGGGTCTGCACCAGCTGCCTGCAGTTGTAGAGGGTTTTTTTGGCACTGCAGTAGCTCTTGGCAAGCAGATCAGTTTGGGATGGATGTCTGTCCCTCCGTTCCTCCAGGCCCCTCTTGGGGCTGTGCTTGCCAGTGCCTCACTGTGAACGTGCCAGCAGCTAAGAGGTCACTCCAAAATTCAGCTTTTTGATCCTGTTGTGTTTGGGGTGTGTCCACAGGCTGCAATGCATCTCTTTTTCCTCTCTCTTGTTCTCTTCTCCTTCCCCTTGTTGTTAAAACCCAGAGGTCTCTGGGCTGTGCTGAGTGACAGATGGTTATGAGTGACGCTCCAGGATGTACCCAGGCCCTGGCAACACAAAACTGTGGGACCAGATGTGGCATTGCTCTTTGGAGAGCAAGGCCAAGAAAAAAAATGGCAATAATCGGTAAATAACCTTATGCTCTCAGAGGTCTTTTCCCAGTGAGGCAAGAATTAATAAATCCTTCTTCATCCTGTCTGACATGTTGGGAGTCTACTTCCTTAGGCCAGTTCTTAGGTGACTGGTTTCAACTAAGATGGACTAAATTCCCTCCACACTTGCAACAAATCAACATTTATTTCCTATTCAGTACTGTAATTGATCTCAGACACAAGAGGCCTAAGCTTTTCTGATGCATAGATAAGATCTTTTAAGCACCATGTTCCTGAAAGATGCTTTTAATTGTCAGTGATATCCAATATTATCTAACAAAACCAGTTAGATCACAGCTCTGGTCTTTGAGGGGCTGCATGCCTTTTGTTGGAGTTTTGTGGGGTTTGAGGGTTTTATTTTTCTGTCTTTGATTTTTATAGTGCAGAATACTATTTGTATTATTCCAAATTAAACAAAATATTTTCTTTTTCTAAAAAGTAGTCTCCACTTGCGATTTCCCCCTTTCGGAGAGGGAGTCCCCAGCAAATATCATCAAAGTCTGTCAAGCTAATTTTTAATTTCAAAGTCTTGGGATGATGTAGAGATGCTCCTTCTTAATGCAGAGCAGTGGTGGTTGACATGAACACAACAGCCCGAGTTTCTGTGTTGAGGAGGGAAGCAGACAGCAGGGCAGACTGGGCTGTGTAAGTCCCTGCTCCTCAGACCCTGGCTTTGGAAGGGATGCACCACACCTGGATTCACATCTGGCTTACACTTAAAAGAGTACACACACACACACACACACACCAGCTTCCTCCTGTTTATACAGCTGAGTTTGAACACACTAAGTTTGTTCTGGGCTTTTGTTTCATCCTGTGGTAAAAAGCTGCAGCTTGGTGGTATTTCTTTTGGCAAGCTACCTCACAGCCTGGAATATTTGAAAATGAGCAGCATTGGTGCTGAGGGAATGCCCTGTCCATGTGGAAATCCTGCCCCTTCTGGTATCAAAGCACCAGCTTGTTTTATACCCATACTTTTATATTTGTTATGTATTTATATACAACCATCTATTTTTATACATCCATATCTATCTATCTATCTATCTATCTATCTATCTATCTATCTATCTATCTATCTATCTATCTTCTAAGAGAGGACAAGGAAACATCTCATTCCAATACAGATGCGTTCCACAGGTACCTTAGTTGGTTCTCATGATGACCAGGAAAGGCTGGCCTGCTGTTAAAGGAGGTGGGAAGGCCAGCAATAGGTGATGTCAGGAAGATGAAAGCACTCCATAACTTTCTTATTTTTCCTCCAGCTTTACCCATTTATTCACCAATGTACTTTTTTTTTAGGTTGACAGTGTTCATCTCAGCAACAAGGAAGTAGAATGTAGGGTGGAAGAAGAATACAGCAGGATATTTTTCACAAGACTTGGATCCAAGGCAGCTCACAGCAACACTCATTTAGCTGTTGGCAATTCTGTTTTTTTAGGACTGGGGAGGTTTCTGAAGCTTGGAAGAGGATAACAGGAATGGCCATCTTGGTAAAAAGGCAAAGTAAGGGGACCACGGAGCCATAGACCAGTCAGTCTACTTAGTGCATGGAAAAATGCTGGAAGAAATAATCAAGCAAATTATTTATGAGCCTCTAGAATATAGTATGGAGATAAGTAACAGACAACAGGGATTTGTCAGGAACAAATTATGTCAAACTCACCTTATTTCCTCCTATGACAGGGCAATAAGCCATGTGGAGAGGCAGTGAATATAATATATCTTCACTCAGCAAGGCTTCTGATGCTGTCTCAAGCCACACTCCTGTAGATGCCAAAGGGATGCAGACCATCATGCAGGCATTTCCCACCATGCAGGGTGGGGAAAAGCCACTAACAATGAACCATCACCTCTGTGATCCATCCCTATGGTGGGATACGGGGCAACACGGACAGCTGGCGGAAAGCCAAGGTGCTTCAATAAGGACAAATGCGAAGAACTGTTTTTAGGTAGGAATAAATGGTGCACAACTCTGATCAGGAACACTTAGCAAGACAGCAGATTAACAGGCAGAAAGGGGTTGGAGCGCATCACAAGCTGAACATGAAGCACAGCTGTGGAAAAGCAGATGCCTCACCGGGTGAAACAAGGGGCAGATCTCAGGTGAGAGAGACTTTCTGCACCATCCAGTGTTATCAAGGGCTCAGGTGGAATTGTCTGCACCAGTTTGAGCACTGCTTTTGGAGAAAAAGATGAATTAATTGGCAAGAGTTCACCTGAGAGCACTGAGGATGGTGTGTGGTGTTGGGAGCACATCCTGCGCAGGAGAGTGGAAAGAGCAGGATTGATTCGTGCTGAGGATAATAGTAGGTGCAGGAAGGTGGGGGGCGAGGTGGACAGGACCAGAAGCCCAGGCTGTGTAGCAGAAAGGGACCAGGAGGTTGCAAGCGAGTGAGATCTGTGGTTAAGGTGGAAAGTGCTGGGAAGAACGTGTGTGACCTGGAGGGTGGTGGGCTTGCCGCTTGTAGCAGGGAGAAGTTTGGGCACAGTTGATCCCACAAGTGAGCAGACAGGGTGGTCCCTCTGGCTTCTTCCAGCCCTCATTTCAGAGGGGGGGAATTAGGAGGGGGTATGTTTTTGTTTTCCTGGGCTTTGTGCCCGCACGGGGATGCTCTCCTGAAATCAGAGCAGGCTACTGCTGCCTCGTCAGCATTCGGGATACTCACCGAAACGAGACCTGCATTAATCAGCACAACGGGGACATAATTAATTATTCTCAGCACCTTCTCAATGGAAATGCGAGAAAGGAGGGCTAAACTGTCCCCGCTGCCCCCCTGTAATCCTATGCCACGGCTGGCTTTATTGGCTCTAAGGGGAAAAGAGGCACATTTGCTTTCCCGCTGATGCGGCGTTAAGCATGCTCACTTCACAGGCGCGTGCAGATGAAAGTGTAATTGCATGGAAGGTGAATTGATTGCAATTAACCCCGGGACTTGGCCTCGGGCTGGGGTGTCCCACCTTCCTCCCTGGGAAAGTGCCATCAGGGGCAGAGCCCGCGGCTGATGAATGCGTGTATCATGGCACGAAACACACGCGGTACAGGTGAAAGTACATAAATCATCTAGGAAAACACGTATTATACCGAAATGATCAAATTATAAATGAAGCGTATAAATCATGAGATTACACCGTTGGATTGTATCAGGACCATAAATTATACAGTGAAGCCTGAGGTTCACCGAGAGGTTCACGGAATAATGAAATGGGACTCATATAACTTAAGGAAAATGTCGTTATCTCCATGAAATGGAAGCGCAAATATCCAGCCCGACCTCCATGTATTTTTACAACATCTTCTATCGGGAAGGCTCACAACAATAGGGCCAGTTAAGCACAATAAGCCCCAAGGAAGCGTCCCCTGCCAAAGCAAACAACGATTACACATTAAAAAGCACCTTGGAAAGATAAGTTTGTAAGAAAGATAAAAAGTCTCCAGCAGGGCTGATAGTCGGGCGGCGAAGCTGCTCCCAAGGTTGGTGACACGCGAGCAGGCTGAAAAAGCTTCGCTGCTAAGTGTGAAAAGTGCGAAAGGAAGAGTTATTCTGTGAGCAGCCGCTTGATTTCCTATTGATGGAGAGCGCAGGGTGCTGGGGAGGGTGGGGCGCTCGGGATGGCGGCTGGAAATGGGCTCAGCGAGGCGCTGCCTGGCAGCTGTAGCAAGGCAATTAAAAGTTAACATGAAAAAAAAATTCAAATCGATATGCTCTACAATTGGAAACCAATGGTGTTCAGGGGAAGAAAGGGGAAAGGGTTATTGAGTGCAGTCATTTCATACCTGATCTTCTGCCGGTTTTTGCTTTTATTGGTCTATTTTTCCTTCCTTGCTCGCTCCAAAAAGCAATTTGCTTTTTTGCCCCCTCCCCTAGGTTGGTTTTTCAAACAGACACAATTCAGCAGAGGAAAGGCCGGCCCAATAAAATAGAAACCCCTCATTTATTTTTTTTTCAAAGCACAGCTTTGTTGTTAATCAAGCCAGCGTTCAAGAAAGAGTCAGTCTGTCCTTTGGCTGCTGCCGGGATTCCATGTAACAGAAAGGGTCAGGGCGCTGGGGTTTTTTTCCCAGTCGGTCAGTGTGTCAGTGATGTCAGTGCCATAGCTTGACTCTGGGATTTACATCCGTAGTACAGCCAGCATTGCTGAGCTGGGGAAATACGGTGGCACATGTATACCGGGGGATTCCTTAGTCGTAAACAAAGTGTTTGTCCTGTTTCATTCCCCAGGGCATGAGGTGGAGCCCACTGAATTTATGTACTGAGAATGGCTGGCTTATGGCCGACCCTGGAGGGGCACTGACTCAACCTATTTCTGGCTCAAGATGTTAATAAGGACGGAGAAGATGTCTCAAGTGCACAGCAAAACTGACATTTAAGGGAGAATGCCTAGAATGGTTTGTAGTACAGAGATATAATTTTTAATTAACAGGCACACCAGATATAGTATCCGCTAATATTCAGTAGTAAAATCCATCTTCAGTAGCAAAATTGTCTTCAGCTCGGATTCTCAGCTCCTGTAAGAGAGGGCTCCACTCTAATCTATTTTTCAGTGAGCTTGGGATGGAAACCGGGGTTTGTATGATGGGAAAATACACTTTTGAAAAAAAAAAGGGGGTTTGGGCTGCTAATCCCTGGGATAGGGAGGGCCATGCTCAGCCTCCTAACCAAAATAAGTTAGCTAAAAATAAATAAATGGTTGAGCCTGCTAGGTGTGAGCATAATCATTTTACTATATGATCTATGCGTTTCATTAGTTGAGGTACACATTTCGCTATAATAAATGTGCTTCAGCAAATGATCTATGCATTTCTTTCTGGAATGTATGTGTTTCACTGGGAAAGGTATGTGTTCATCAGCTATGAGTAATGCTCCTGACGGCACTGCATTATATAGCTCAGCTGGTATCAGCTCAGGGCTGCACATCCATTCCCCCACATCCGCAGATGGATGCCGATCCAGCAGGATGGCACCGACCGGGCCCTGCCACTCCTGGGCTGAAGGGTGCCGGCACCGGGGAGATGGAGCAGGGGAGGGAAGCAGGAGGGTCTGTGCGGGATGCCCATCTACTGGGCACACATTAGAGGGGCAAAAAACAGGGGAGGTTGTTGGTGCGGGCAGGCCAGGCTTTGGCAGTACACGGGGATGCAGCGGGAGATGCAGCTGGAGGTTTGCCCATTCACTCTGCCCTCAAGTCCTCAGCGGTCCTTTCCAGTCACCCAGCTAAGAGTGGGGTGATTTCTTTTGCTTCCAAAGCTCACCCAACGCAGTAACATCCCCCCGAGATTTCAGTGGGCCAGCCCTGCAGAGGTATCCCCATCACCACTCCAAATTTTGAATTCCCTCCTTGTCTTCCTTAGCATTGCCACTGTGGTTTGGAGATTGCCCCTGGCAGCATCTGAGGCGACTGATGCTAAGTGAACAATTGAGAAAAGGTTTCCTAACTGCGTGATAATCAGTCCCTCCCCCAGCAAAGCTCCTTGCCCATTACAGCATTGTTATTCACTTGTAATGACATCGCTTATTACCGCAGAATACATATTAGTCTTGGCCATGGGACTAATGATTTGTATCTGAGCCTTCGTTTTAAAATCACTTTTCATCAATACATCCATTTTTATAGATACAGCTTTATATAATTCATTACACATATTTCCCTTTACTGACCTATTTTGCTGTACCCTGCATCTATCACTGTAGATGCTATTCTGCTCTTCTGAAAAAATACTGCCTTTTCTACATTTCTCTTCATTAATATGCTCAGGAGCTCTGGTCACATGTATTTTTGTATTATCTTATAGTTTCCTCCCCTCTGTGTGAACAAAAATGGTGATTCTGAAAAGGGCTGTAAAATCTGAATGAATCTGAATTAATTAGGAATTCTATTGATGTTACATAATGCTCATTTCAGTTTACCCGGTATATATTTTGTGATTAGTTCCACTCGCTTTCTCTTTCTCTTAAAAAAAAAAAAAAAAAAAAAAAATCTAAACATTTTCATAGTGTGTCATTTGGTGGAAGCAGTTTTAAAGGAAACCATTTCTGAAGGAACTAGTTCAGTGCTGAAATAAGGCTGAGTGTAGCTCATGCTCCAAACTGGGTCAGCCAGGAACACTGGAGACCATTAGGAGACCTGAAGTATCTGTTTTCCACGAGGGAATAAATATTTTGGGTCAGGTCCTCAGCAAGTCTAAGTTGGAATAGGTCACAGATTTATAAGCAGCTCTGGCTGTGTGTTGTTATATGCACCTGTCGGTAATGCACCAGTCACTGAGCAACAGGATCATCATTAAGGGCCTCGTTAAGAGTGGATAATGATAGTCCCTTTTGCCTGTGAGTTTGAGAAGTGGAAATGTCATGGATGAGCCTGCTACTCTGGATGCTTTCATCACTTCTTGGTGTCTGTGTTGGTGTAATGCCTGCAGGCTCATGGGAGGGAGGGAGGAATCCCATGTGCTGGGCTCTGTGTGTGGTTCTGAAGGACCCAAACCAGCTGTCCTTCAGGGTTTCCAGGGGGTTGGGAATGTGCCCCCAGAGCTGGAGCAATGAGTTTGAATCCACAGTGGGGCATCCCCACAGGGTCTGCCATCACTTTTGCCCTCCAGCTGATGTTGGTGCAGCTGCCCCAGCAGGAATTTCTCCATGCTCTGCAGGTCCGTGCCAGTCTCCCTGGTGGAGTGGACCCAGCTGGAGCAGAGCAGGTTTCCTCCAACCCAGTGTAATTTCTGAATGGTGCCGAAGGGTGTCCTCAGGTCCCACACAACAGTTTTGGGCACATGGCTGCAGAGCTCACTTTGGGTGTGAGGAGAGAGTGGGGCTGGAGGTGCTGCTGCTGCTGAACCTTGCAGTGATGGAATCACAGCAGGAGGCTGCTGGTCTGAAACACCCACATTCCCTCTCAAAAAAAATGGTTCACAATGCCTTTGCTTTCTCCCCAACACCACAGCTCCTGTCTTACCTCCTCCTTCAGCTTTTTTCTCTGTCCTATTTTATTCTGGGCTTGTGGGGCACATCAGGATACCTGCCAAAAATTTGCTGAATCAAGATTGTGATTCGTCTATGATTCTCCATATTAATCTGCTGACTGTAATTTTTTTCTTAGATTCTGGGACATACTTTTTTAATTTTCTGTGAATTGCTGTATCCTTTTCAGCTGTTTTTGCTACCATAGCATTATAGTTATGAAATGAAGTTCAAAGAACGCTGGTGGGAAGAAAATAGACTGAAGCATTACTTTGGCTTGTAAAATAAGGTTGGGGGGAAGGAATCCGTTTATACAGGTGACCACAAATCTTAAATTACTCTGATGTTTTGGTCATCACCAGCAACCCTGGTGGGGGATAAATCAGTTTTCAGCAGCTGCAGACAGCAATGTGACTCAGGGCCAGAGCAGCCTGACTGGAGAGACAGTAAAAGTTAGGGGGCAACTATCACAGGACATTTCCTGAAGGTGTGGAGGGAAGGGGAAGGACAGGGAGGAAATGAATCCATAAAACCATATTACAGGTTAGCCCGTCATTTTAATGAGTTCAAACATATATGCAGAGCCTGATACTTGCGAACCTGTTGTGCTCTTGATGGTTTCCAATCCCTAAAATAAACACAGCATGAAGGAGGTTGTAGTTGTCTGAATCCACTTTGTTTGTTGCAGTCAGCTGCTTTGTTATTAGGACGTGATTTAATGTGTGTGGAAGGAGTAGAAACTACAAGTTTTATATTCTTTTAATCTCAAATGGAAGCTAAACTTGGTTTTCTAAAATGATAAAACTGGCTGTGGTCTGATACAAGATTCTTGAAGGCTGTAATGTTGGGCTTTTTTGTCAGGGTAGAAAATCTTTGGTAATGGTATCCCAGATTGTCAAGATAAAGTGTTAATAACGAGAATTTATTTTGCTTTTTAAACTATGGTAAAAATATTGTGCAAACTATAGCTCATCAGCTTCTTTCTGCAGTTTCTTTTTCACCTTATATGCAGTTAATTTTAGAACATATCTTCAGTGATTCTCAAAATAGCCTGAATTACTAGTGTATTGCTCTTATTTTGTTTCTTTGAATCTGCAAGGAACTGCCTCAAATGGTCAATGATTATCTAATATTTTTCACAGGCCATCTTTACTGCAAATCCATTTTCCACATGTGATAATCACACCCAGTCGTGGACCTACAGCCACAGAAGTGTTGAACAACATACTCGACACATCCATGTAATGGGGTGATATTCTCATGCCAAACAATTTCAGAGTACTGTCAGTGCCAAATATATTCCTGGCCTTAAATGCTGTTTTCCCCCTTGTTGCACATATAGTATCAGCTTACCCTGCCATAACTCAGTGCTTGGAGTCCCTAATGACAGCTGATGATGGTGATGATGCATTTTAATACGTCTACCAGGCTAGTCCATGTATAAGATCCTCCCTGCTTCCTATTCTTTCCCCCACATCAAACAGAGGGTAGGCAAAGGCAGTGTCACATTTTTATTTGCTTTTATCTCAGAATCAGTGACACAATATCAGACATTGGTGAGGTTAAGGCAGAAACCCACTGGAAGAATTTATTTCTTGGGGAAATATCTGTGGAGCTCCTTTCCAGATACCTGCTCCAGGCATTCCCTGGAATGCTGATGGGTTGATTGGATTGATGTCTCTCAGCAGAATTTTGGATTTTGAATCCTGTAAAACAAAAAGCAAGTGAAAATCTTGGAATTGGCATTAGCTGTAGGGCACTTTCTATGTGGTATTTTTGAAACACAAGTACAGGCTGACCTTCCTATACTTCAGTCATACAGGAGTGAGTGGATGGAGAGAGATGAAGAGAACAGGATTGTTCACCAGTCAAAGTAGCCATTCCCCTGCAGATATCACTGGTTTCTCTATTTTCTTTTACACTTAATATTATGGAGAATATGAGGTATTTCAGACCTCCTTTGTGAACTATTCTAATACATGATTTATAAGGACTGCTTAGTAAAACTTTATTGATTGCACCTCAGATTTTGATAGACTAATATCACAGCTGAAAACTGTGACTCATGAAAATTTTTGAGCAGTAAGTAATACTAATAGGACAGGGGGCTGGGGGAACAAGCCCACAGAGGAATAGGGGAAAAAAACCCTATTTTTTTTCCTGAATCGAGAGTATATAGGAAAAACATGTAGTTGTGATCTTTGTCACCAGAAGAGATTTGGCAGAGATTTGACAAGCACACATCTTGGGCTGTTACAGGTGCTAATGTGGGATTCCCCACCAGTACAGAAAAAGCCTCCGTGTACAAAATTCTGCACCTGCTGCCACAGCATGACAGTGTCTGAACAAGGAAGCACCTGTGAGGGGGAACTGCACTCCTTTGAATTCCAGAGAGGGATCCTATTGGGAAAACAGTCTATGCCCTCTCCTGCTAGTCTCCTGGATGGCTTCCCAAAGGAAAAATTGCCAGCAGATCACACAGGTTTGAGGGCAAATGTCTGGAGATAGGTCAACCTGACAGAGAGTATTCCAGAAGTTCATGTTTTCTTGAGGGCAGTAATGATTCCAGAGGGCTGAAGCAGGGGAGCTAAAGGGCTTCAGAGAGCAGCAGTTATGTCTTCACAGCTTAAGTTTCACCATTATCCTAATTATCATCACTAAGGGATTACTCAAGTGAAACTTTATTATTATTATCATCATCATAGTTAATTTTGAGGCAGGAATTGTAGACATTACGAGTATGTACCCTGCAATTAGGATTTTTACAAGATTTAAGCCTTCATCAAGAGGACAAAGCAAAAAAATTTACTGGGTTGCTAATTTATAAAGCCTTTGGGACCTCATATCAAAAGTTCCCTTGCATGTGATAACCAAGAGTCTTTAATTTCACAGTGTTTTTTTAATGGTAGGAAAAATAAATCCCAACAATCCACAGAATCTGGTCAAAACCTTCAGGCTGCACGTTCATGCCAGCACAGGAGAGCTCTTACAACACCCCACTTGGTGTCTGAAATACTCTTCGGAGCATGGAGCTGCTCCAAAAACATATGGTTACATCACAGTAATCAAGTACAATCAAATCCAAGCTTCCACCTGCAGTTTGTCATTGCATTTGGAGGGGGTTTTGTATAAGCAATTGTGTCACACCAGTAACATGGGTTGATTAATGCAGGGAACAACATGATGCTCCCTTAGCCTTACAGCACTGGTGCTGCCTGGGTTTGCTCCAAGAGGAACCTCACATAATTAACATGACTCTCACCCTTTCACTTTTAACATGCTTCCTAATTAAGCTCTCCAGGATCTGAACATCACTTTCTGGCTGCAGTGGCTACAGAATGATTTATCCCCCCATGATGGTCACTAGCGACAACCTTGCTGTCAGGAAAGTACACCAAAGCATTTAACACTTTGAATTATTTTATTCCTTCTCCTCTCCTGTTTAAGTAAGAAGGGCTGGTGCAAAACCTTGCATTTCAAATCCGGCTCATCAATGTGCAACTGTATCCATAGGCCATGTATGGAACATACATACTTTAGGGATGATAAGGTTGCATATAAAAAGCTTTTGACCTGTAATTAGCCTATCTTGCTTTTTTTTTTAATCTTTATGTCACTCCATTTGCAGATTAATTAAACCTAATAGAGTAATGAAACACAAAGGGAACCGATCACTTTGTAGAGATTTAATATTGATTTGTACACTAAACCAGCTTTAGTGTATTTTAAACAATTATTGCCTATAGATAAATTTCTGCAACCACTCTTTTATGTAGAAACAGGTCCTGTTGAGGTACAAAGTCTACCTATACATATAGTTGATATCTACCCCCCCACCCCATTTGTATTTGCACAGCACCTCCAGCTGCTTAGCTGAGAGGTGCTGTTTACACAATATTATTTTAATTTCACATGACAAATGTGCTACCATGAAGCTAAACATTCATCATTACCCAGGCGTGCTTTCCCCCTCTGTGGGGAGAAGCAGTGTCAACTACTGGCACAGGCTCTCAGCAGATAACACCAGCTGGGGAATAGCAGTCATGTTCCACAGAAATCCCATTGCTGAAAAAAAATTCACAGTGGATGTGACCAGGGGCCAAAGGGACCTCGGGTACCATGGCTCCCAAAGTGGGCTGGGATTCTGCTTTCCAAAACCGCGGTTCCCTGACTGGTTCAAATCTCAGCAGAGTGGGCTGCAAGGGCAGGGAGCCCCGCCCGCCTTCATCCATCGCAGTGCCAAAACGGGAAGGACGTGGAGCCGGCAATGATGATGAGAGCTCACATGAATCCCCCGGGCCTGCAGGCAGGGTTTCCTAATTGTCAGCTGTGCTGCGCCAGGCTTGTTTAAAATAATTAGAGTGCAGCGGCTTAAACAGACCGAAAAGGGTCGGGGTGGGCTTTTTTTTTTTTTTTTAATCCCTCCATATGGGTTTTTATCAGTTGCTATCAGCTCCCTGCTCATTTCTGACACCATCACTCTGCCAGGCAGGGGGGTGGGGGAGGGGGAAGCAAGGTATTATATTTTAAGTACGCGAAGGCATTCAGAAAGAAAGAGGACGAACCAGCCCCAATATATGCGATGGATGGAAACAATACAGGCATCACACCCAAACTATATTATTAAAAAAAAAAAAGGTGGGGGAAGGGGGAAAGAAAAATCTGCTTGCTCCTCTTCCTCCTCTCTTTCCTCCAAGAGGGCTAGCTGAAATCTTTCTTAATTACCGCTTATTTCAATGACAGAATTGTAATTTATCATTTAGTTGTAATTTGACATATGTTCACACCTTTGCCATTTCCAATTTCCTCCTTCACTCTAATTGTCTGCCTGGCTCGGCTGTCACGCGCGCCTCCTGGGATTAATTCGAGCTGTCTGTCTGCGGCGGGCTGGCGGCGCGGTGACAGCGACAGCGACACTGCGCGCTCCGCTTAGCCACAGCCCGGCACGGCACGGCACGGCACGGCACGGCACGGCCCGGCACGGCACGGCACGGCCCGGCACGGCCCGGCCCGCGGGTTTGTTGTTTAGCCCGCTCCCGCATCCCTGACTTTCCGGGGCTTCATTAGACGCTAATTACGCTCCCCGGCTGTCAGCTGGAAGGAGAGGAAACCTTGCGGTAATCAGTGGGAGGGGGCCCCGGCGGCGAGGATGCGGGAGCCGGTAGATGTCTCCCGCTCTGTCTCGGATGCACGCACCGGCTTTAAATGCTCTGCCTTCATTTTCCTCCGCGGCTGTTTATGCTCCCCTGCCTCGCTGACGTGGCCTCAATAGAAAATTGCAGCCTCCTGCTCTGGCTTTTGGCCTCCCCGACCCCGCTCTTCCCCTTTAACACGCTGCATTGAGCTTCAGCATCCTCTTAAAACGACCTTTCCACGGCCAGGTGCTGCTCCATCCCGGCGCAACTCCACACGCCGGGGATGGATTTGGCACAGGGTGTGTTTGATTGCCGAGGATGGCAAATAGCAGGAAGAGTCCTGTGTGCCCAATGTGAGTGTACACCGTGGCTTGCAATCAACCTGCCAGAGGCAGCTTTGGCCACCATGGAGACGTTTGGGCTCCTTTTCCCATGGCTGGTCCCGTTGTGCTCATGCTGACCCTATCCCCTTGTCCATGTGCACCCATAACCGTGAGGCTGCCACTGCCAGGCTGGAGAGGCTGCTTATTTTCAGCAAGAGAAGAGATATTTCACCAGTATTGTGAAGTAACACCTATAATTAGTTTTTTAGCCACGCTTTTCAAGGGCAACAGCTGAATTCACACTGTGACTTGTTACCTGGTCCCCTTTTCTCTATCCCTCCCAGATTCCTCCCAGAGGCCATCCTGTGGGCCTCCAAAGCACATATGGATGTTATATGTGTCCATACATGGATGATACATGCATCCATACATGGATGCTGTATGCATCTTTTTCCAGCAGAGAATCTGACACAATGGCAGCATCCAAGGGGGGGACCACCTTCAAAGCTCCTGTTGTAGATAAAAATGGCTGAAGAAAGCCGTTCAGTGTACTGCTGCTATGGGGTTTTAAAAAAAAATTCTTTCAGCCTTTGCCTGAAAGGACAGAAAACATCCATTCTCTTCCCCGTTTTCCTAGGAGATGTTTTCCAGAAGCATGGGTGCATGGTCTGTTTTTGCAGATGTTTCACAAAAGTGGTCCAGCCCCAGCCACCAAAGCAGAGAAAAACCTGGCTAACCACCTGAGCAAACACCTGGAACTGTTTGAAGACAGAAAGCAACATCATTCTCTAGCTTGATTATCAGCATCCTCTACCATGCAGCCCCCCAAAATCCCCCCATCTTTGTTGTGGTTTAACCCCAGCTGTCAACTAAACCCCACACAGCTGCTCACTCTCTCCTGACCCCCGTCAGGATCGGCTAGAGAGCTGGATGGGTAAAAGTGAGACAGCTCCTGAGTTGGGATAATGACAGTTTAATAGGGAAAGCAAAAGCTGTGCATGCAAGGAAGGCAAAACAAGAACTCATTCACCACTTCCCATTGGAAGTTCAGCCATCCCGATGGGCAGCGCTCTGTCACATGTAACAGCTACTTGGTAGACAAATGTCATCACTCCAAATGTCCCTCCACACTCCTTCTCCCTCTGCTTTATGGGCCAACATTGATGCCATTTGGTGCGGGATATTCCTTGGGTAAGTTGGGGTCAGCTGTCCCAGCTGTGTCCCCTCCCAGCTCCTTCTGCACCCCTCGCCTCCTCACTGGTGGGATGGAATGAGGAGCAGAAAAGAGCTTAACTCTTTGCAAGATCTGTTCAGGAATAGCAAAAACAAACCAAGACTCTTTCCAGCACTATCCCAAAATGCAGCCCCGTACCAGCTGCTGTGAAGACAACTAACTCCCAGCCAAAACCAGTATATTGTCCACTGTTTCCTCCACATTTCCTTTCCCTCCACATGCTACTCAAGTAAAGATTCATAAATCAAGGCAAAGAGATAATCTGCCTTTTCCAGCTGTTAGGTGAAGCCTGTAAACGCTGCACAAAACAGTTTCAGACAGAAAAAAAACCCTCACATATTTATTAACTAATTTATTTTCCAATGATTCTAAATGTCTCACCCATCAGTATATGCACGAAAGAGAAACCCACAGAAGCAAGAGTAAGTTTGCCACCACTGTTCCCTGCACTGGAAGTGTGGATGCTGGTGGAGGTGAATTTTGGAGCAGGCTCCTCTGCACTGTTTAAAATTAAGCTAATGCCCTGAAAACACAAACACCTCCAACTGATACAATTTCTCCCTCCCTAAAATTAGCCTGAACCCCTTGCTCTGGGCCATCCTGAACTTTCTAGGCATCACCTTGGCAACATACCACAAAACCAACCCAAGCAGAGAGTGCAAACTGGAGGTCAGTGCACCTTGGCACTTTCAAAGGAAATTAAGGAATTAATTTCAGAGCCAAGGGACACTGGGGAAAAAAAACAACCTAAACCATGACTCCAGTTTGGGGGCAAAAAAGCAGTGCTTGGCAGCACTGTGAGAGGCTGGCAAGATGTTGCTTTTTGGAAATCCCTGGATCAGGGCCATTTGCTTCCCACAGTGTTGTGAGTGGGCAGAAATGCTCCTCCAAACGTAGCTACACAGAGCAGCTAGCACAACACTGCTGGGAAATATTTAATGACTTGCAGGAGGCAAGACTGAATGGATTTACATTTATTTAGATTTTTTTTTTTCTCCCTTTCAATGTCTGCTTCCTACACCATTGACCTTTTAAAATTATATCACTACTTTCTGACTTTGTTTTCTGTGTGTTGCCATTTTTACCTTCCAGCTTCCTACCTTTTTTTCCTGCCAGCTGTCTAGGATGGCCAGCATTCTCAGGCAGTTTTATGTGAACACCAGGGTTTTTCTGATGTGCCTGCAAACTTTTAACAGCCAGCATTTCTTGCTCCCTTTGCCGCCAAATTGTGAGAAAACACAAAGTGCCTCAAGCTGAATCCTAAAAAAGACTTTCCAAATACTTACTCACATGCTTCAGCCTTGGTCTAAAGACTGGGGTATGAGGGACTTATGATTTAGTATTAGAGCTCTCTATATTTATGGCCTATTTCATATATCAGAGCTATTTAACTGGAAATGGTGCTGGAAATCAATGTAGTTTTTAGAAGTCAATACTAAGTGCTTTTGAAAATTCACTTTGTTTTGCATTTCTCCTAGCTATCAATTTTGTTGTTGTTTTAAACCTGACTTCCCGAGGCCTTATTCATTAATAGATAAGCAGTCAGAAGTAGGTTATGAGCATACAGGCAGCTCATCTTCCACACTGGCATACCCAGTGCACTTCCCACCTAGAAATACATCTGATTTTTCAAGGATGGCCACCTCCCTCAGCTCACAGAGGCTCTCTGAAAACAGCACTCTTTTGCTGTTATCAGCCGTGAGAATGTCAGACTCCAAGAGGAGAGGAAGGAGTCAGACCCCAGCTGGTAAACAACCTTACAAGTAGTTCTTCTCTACAGTGCAGGCTGCAGTGCTCTGTACTGTCAGTGGGGAGGGAAAAGGAGATAAAACAGGCTGAAACATGAAATCCTGGGGGAGTTGCTGACTTTTGTAGAAGGATTTATTCATTTTTAATTATTATCCCCTACTGTTTGGGTATGTATTGTCTCAGCAGTGCTAGTCACCAGCTTGTGTCACAGAAACACTTAGATGCTGCAGCACTGATTTGTCCTAAATGGTCTGTCCCACACAGTCACTATGGACTCAAGCCCCAAACCTTGCTAGTCATTTGCAGTTCCTGTATGGGTGAGAGTGTAGTTACACCCTCTACACCCCATAAATGTTCCCAGAGCTGGCAGGAGTAGGCTATGCTTGAGCAGGGCTCCCCAAGTGCATGGGGTGACACCAGGTGCCCTGGTCTCTCGGGATCAGTTCAAGTGTCATCTAAAGGACTTCCCCAGAACCGTACAGGAAGTTTAGTAGCAGTGGAGGGTTACTGAAACAGTAGTTTAGTAGTAGTGGATGGCTTTTCTTTGGTGCTCCCTCAAGCCTCTCCTTAGATTTCAACAAAAAAACTCTGTTAATCCTGATGCTACTAACAAAACAAAAGAAAGAGGAGGAAACCTCAATAATGCTTGCCTGAGAGGCCTTATAAGCCCTTTGCTGTACCTTTCCTGAGCTGGTAGGAGTTTAGTATTGCTCTAGCTCCTGCTTGAACATGGTATAGTGCTCTTCTTATGGGTGCTATCAAGAAGAGATGAGGAAAATCCTTGTCTATCCTCAGTATGTAAGCTTAACTTGTTGCATCCCTAAAAATCAAATCCACTTTTGTTTAAAAAAAATCTTCAACTCAAGCAAATGTAGTAGCTGTCTGCAAGAGTATGAAATACTTACAAATAGCAGAGAAAAAAGTTCGTTCTTTCACGTATGGAAAAAGAGATTAATGAATTTTCCTCTGCAGAAAATACTTTTTTCTATCCATTAACTTTCATATAGAGAACACATATCAACATCTTGATCCCTAAATGTAATGTTCTGGGAAATTATAAGGAAAAATCAAGGCTGTGTCCTCATGGAAACTAAAATACAGTGGTTGTCACTGGTGCCTGCTAAAATATTTTTATGTGTAGAAAGTGGCAGGCTATCACACTTTTTATATATGCATATATAAAACTGACAGGCAGAGGAATAGGATGCCTGAAGGTGCAAGATAAGAGTGTCATAGGCCACAGTCCTTTTATTTTTATTGTTTTTATCTCAATGGGAAAAGTTTTCTGTCGTTAGCTTAAAAATGCAGCACGGATGTTCTCTTGAGGCCTGAACACACAGAGAAAGCTTTCTGCTTTCACATCCAGGTATTTAGCACTGCTGCTCTCTGTTTGTTAGCATTTCAGGGGGAGCTATGGCAAGCTCCCCCCATGGGACTGGTTCTAGCTGCTGGGGCCACATGTTCCTGCTGTACAGCTCAAGCACCAAAGGCAGGAGGTGATTACAAGAACCTGCCAGGTAAAGCTTCACAATATCTGGGATATAATATGCTTTTCTAGCCTTGTAGTTTCTGTTCCTTGGCATCTTTCAAAACTTTGAGAAGGAATGAAGAAATAGAGGAGGTAAAAGGAGGTGATACACCAAGGGATTCAGAAGCTGCATTAGCTGTCCTTGTCCAGAGCATTGTCTCTGGCAGCAGCAGCATTGGAGGCTTTGGGAGAATGAATGGAAATGCCTCATGTAGGGAACCTGCTGTACGAGCTCACTACCCATCTTCAAATACTGCAATATTCTCAGTCACCTTAAATCCAGCATTTGCCCATGGCTAGTGTGAGGTTGAAATTTCTGTGCTAGTCCTGGTATCCAGAAGGCCTTTGTTCCTGTTCACCTCAAGAGCTTTACAAGAAATTGTGGCTGTTAAAGTCATTGTACAATTTCTTTTGAAAAGGCTTGTAAGACCATCAAGTCCAGCCACAAACTTTCCAACCACAAACCTAACGCTGTCAAGCCCACCACTAAACCTCATCCCTCAGTGTCACATTTACAGTCTGATAACTAGCTCCAGGGCTGGTGAGCACCCCACTTCCCTGGGCAGCCTGTTAGTGTGCTCTGTGGAAGTGACGCTGCTGGACTGCCATGTGCTGTCAGGGCTCCATGCCACAGGGACAAGGAGGCATTTCCAGATGTAGAGCTGCTGAGCTTTGTCAGCTTTGTCTTTTGGACCTGGAAATTATATTTGCATGGAAGTTGAGCATTGCAGGCCAGGGGAAAAGCAGTTTAGGTTAGGGGAGACATCCCAGAGGTCCCACAGCACAGCTGCAGATATTTTACTGATGTTTCAGTGTTGTGCTGGACTTGCTTTTGTGTGCTGTGCATGCATTTCCTTGTCTGGGATACCCTAGTTAGAAATATGGGAGGTCTGCATGTATCTTCCTCTCTGAGAGCAATGAATATCTATGGAAATAAATATCCCTTTACATCACACTCAAACTGTGATGGTTTCCAGGCACCCTCAAATGCTGTGAGCTGTAGCACTGCATCTCACCTTAGACAGCAGCTCATAACCTGCATTAGTGCATCCCCTGTCTGCCAAGGCCCTGCCCTAGAACCCACCGTGGGACAAATTCTGCTGGGTGGGAAAAGTCTGCCAGGTCAAAGCAGGAAAGAAATGTCTGGGGGATAAACAAGGAAAGAAACTCTGGAGGACCTGCGAGGAGCATGCGGTTCCTCTGACATCTGTCACTGTAACTGATGGATTTACACCTTTCAGTTTGTTTGGGGAAAAAAAAATAGGGAGCAATAAAGTAATAACCTGAGCAGAAAGAGAATTGTTATCAGAAAATTATTTGTAATGCAGCCCGTAAAATAAATATCACAGCTATTCCTTTGCTTTACACTGTCATTTCTAACTCTAAAAAGTCAGTGTGTAAATCTAATGGAGTAGCTATTCATAAAAGTTCATCTTGAGTAATAAAAGTAACAGTTTTCTGTAATGATATTTTATAGAGTTGAATAAGATATATAAAATATTTTTGCTTTTACAGCATATGTAAAGAGAGTAAGTATACCGTGCCTATAAAACAGGGATTACTTTTAAATTCTTGAAATATTTCTAGAACAAAGTAAATAATACTCATAATTTTTTCCTGAAAGATTGGTGAAAAGACATAGCAAACTTTTCAAATATTTTATATGAAAACAATTCTCCTGCAGCCTCAGAGAAGACATAACACACTTACCCCTCATCTTTTAATAAAGGAAATCACAGGCACCACTTTCCCCTTCCTGTTGCTTATCCTTCTCTCTGAGCCCTTCAGCCCATTTCTTTGCCAGTGTTAAACGTGAAGAGAAGCTGGGATTTTATCCCCTGTGGTGTAGTTTTCACGTATGCCAATGGAACGCTACAAAACAAAAAGAGATATTTCATCAAGCGTGGAGGAGAAGGGAAAACACAAATCTGAATGGTAGGAAGCCTGAACTTGTGATTTACTTTGTACTGAGTCTGGGGGGGAGAATACCAGGTTTTAATGTGGTACTGTGGATTGCACATGAAGGGAGGTGAGATCAGAGCCCACCCCTCAGACTGACAGTCCATCAGAGCAGGGCAGTGCTCGATGCCACCCTCCAGGTCAGAGGGACAGTGGTGGTGCTGCCATCCTGCATCCTCCAGGATCCAGCCACCCTGGCACAGGCCCTGCTGAGGCAGTGTCCCAAGTCAGTTCTATTACGTTCAGTGGTGGGGCCATGGAGCACCACTGTGCTCTGTGTCCGGTCAAGCCACACGTCCAACAGGATGGGACACTGGGAAGATGGGGTTTGCAGAGTGAGGGTGCCCATGCAAGGGGAATGGGTGGGCAGCTGGGCACACCAGGGCTTTACAGACACAGGGGAGTCACCCCCAGCACAGAGCAGAAAGTGTAACCTGTAATCCTGGGAAAATGCAAAGTCTAGTTAATATAAGTATCTCAAGTTTGAAAAGCCTTATGAAAGAGACCAGAAAACGTGTGGCATGCATGTGATTATTTCTAAACCTACTTTTATTGGACTTGTCTCAATAAAATATGTTTCCAAATTTCTTTGTCTAAATGTGATTTGGGCTACCTTCAGCGAAAAGCCCAGGAGTGCAATTTGATTAAGTGGTGAAAATAAGGCACGAAAAGGATGGCCCTGTGTGGAGCTGCAGCCTCACGGCCTGGGTTGAAGCTGGCTCCCAGGCGCTGCCCAGCGCACCCGCGCACAGCCAGACACATCCCCTGCAGCTCCAGCCTTTCCACAGGGAACCACGTCCTGTTTGCTTTCAATCACAGCCCAGCAGGAGCTGAACAAGCCCATGCAGCCAGCAGGCTTGGCCTCGCCACCCACCAGCACCTGCCCCCGTGGCCTCTCTGCTGCAGGGAATTGCCCATTCCCTGCCCAGTCGCTGGAGCCAGCAGCTCCAGGCACAGCTCGGAATTGCACCCAGCTGCATGGACACACGCTTGCTGTTACCATCCAGAATGTGGAATTGTGTATTGGCTGCTATCCTGCTCTGACATCCCTGCATGCACACTGCTGGGTGTGCCAGCAGGAACACACAAATCCCCCTGCACCCTCTCACACACACACGTGCACAGGCACACTTTCAGATCTATTTGCTTCCTACAAGTCCTTGTAGGGCACTTTAAAAAAGGAGACCTGAGCAAAGCTAACATGCATATCTGTACATGTATATGTGCTTAGATATGCCCACTGGAGATGGTGTGCAGCTATGTCCATTTGCACACATCCACTTGACAGTAAACCTTTGGGTGCACAGTGCATGGTACAGCCATAAATACTTATATCTATAGGAAAATGAAACCCAGTATGACTCAACACAGAGAGATTGCACATATTTCTATTGACTTGTCAATGTATCTGCATCTATAGCTTGGCTACTGTACCCAGCTCAGAAGGAGTATCACTTCACCTTAATGTAAGGTCAAAATACAGTCCTTCCTGCTGGATAGCTCTCTATATATGGCCAGGTTATTATACAACCAAAGCTATGATTTTTGAAGGCTTTTTGAGTAGGAAAACCTAAAAAAAAACCTTAATCAGGACCCACTCAAGGACTGCTGGAGTGTGTCAGCAGTAGGCTGGTAACAGATAATAACAATAAACAAACCATCTTTTTGGGTTAATCACCAGGTCATATTTTTGGGGTAAATTGTAAAGGATAAATATTGGCAAGCTGCTGTGCTGTGACAGAGGCTTCAGTTCAGAGTTAGTGCTATTGAGAACTTCATGGCTTAAATATTGGCTAGGTCTGATTTTTAATTTTATTTTTTATTTGACAGTTGGCATATTTCTAAAAAGTCAGTGCACATTTTTGAAATTTCATTGCACATCCATGCATCATTACCTGTTTTCTTAGAGCTCGAGGGAGACGATATTGTTAGGGGTTTTCTCTCATGTAGGGAGGAGAGGCAACGAGGCATAACAGAAATGAAGGATGGCCTTTGGGAGAGCAGCATTGCTTTTGTGAAGCACAAGTCTTTGGTCCAACTGAAAATTCAAAACAAAGGAGAATCTCTCTCTCTCTCTCTCTCTCTCTCTCTCTCTCTCAATCTCTCTCTGTCTTTCCAGCTCTACCTTGGTAATGAAGAGGAAACAGCAAGGAAAGGGGAAAAAAAAGCTAAAAAAAAGTAGAAGTTTACTATTTTTAAAACCTGGTCCAAAGCTGAAGATTCTGCTGAACTGAAGCAAGTACTCTTCAGAAATGCCTGACTGCAGAGCCAGGCTGAATGTTCCAGGAAAACAAGATAGAGGAATATTTTAACCAGTAAATACTGGAGTTAATGGAGACAGGCTCATCTCAAAGAAAAGGAGGGACAAATGCTGCAGGGCATGCTGAAGAAAATAAAATGCTTATCCTTTTCCCCAAACCCATTCAGCTAGGAACCATTCTGGGAGCTGATAGAAGTTCTCTGAGGTTTTTCCTTCATCCTTGTTTTTTTTCTTTTCAATAGCAAGCCAAAAACATGTTAAGTGTCTCTGTTGATGGCTCTTTCTTGCATTGAGAACTGCAGGTCTGGAAGACAGCAGCTTTTCTCCTGAAAGCTGAGCTTTATTATGTCAAGGAGTGTAGATGATACCAAGCTTGAAGGTTACACTTGAGCCTTCATCTGTGGTGGGCCTTAAAAGGTCGTCAGTGACTGGGCCTAAAGTGGCCTGTGGGAAGACAGGGGAAAGCCCACTAAACTGGGACCTGCAGGCAACTCTTGCAATTCCTTCTCCCAAGGCAGTTATTCCCGGAAACTGGTTCTAATTCAGTTGATATTTTGGCAATATTCTTTCTCTTTAGGCAAGTCAGGTGTGGAAGTATGGGTTCAGGGTACGTACTGGGTATGGGTTCAGACTCTAAACCAGGGTGGAGTTTTGAGGACTGTCATATTAGCCAGCTTTTCTCTAAGCTATTTTCATGTTCTGTGGTCTGGCCCTATATCCCCTACTCCTCCTGACAAGGACAAAAGGCACAGTGGTAGAAGATAGATAAAAGACATCCTGCAGTATTTTTACAACTGGGAAATACTTTTGCCACATTATTCTGAGTTCTCCAGACTCTTCAGGAAACCCTTGCAGAGCTTTTTTGTGTTGTTTTTTTTTTTCCCCTTTTGTACATCTGGGCTGAGAAGACACCATTAACCCTCTGAGACCTCCCCTCGCTGCCAGTCAAGGGGAGAACAAATGACTCCTTCCCACCTGCCTGTGGCTCCAGGTGTTTCCACCTGCGCATTCCAATCCCACCTGCGCGGGTGGGGCGGTTCTCACCTGCCCCTCGCGGCATTCCCGAGGACACGGCGCACAGGCGGCAGATGCCCGGCAGCTCGAGGCTGACTGGAGCCCGCGAGGTGCCCGATCTGCGCCTGGCCCTTGTGTTGGCACATCTGCCTTGCCACCCTCCGGTTCTCCCGCCGGTGCCGGGAGCAGCCGCCCTGCCGTGCCCGCGCTCCCCCGGGGCACGGAGGTGCTGCAGGACTTATGTCGCGCACACGCCGAAAGCCATTAATTAAATTAGAGCTCTCCGACAGGGGTGGCAGCAGCAGCTGTGTCATCAATCATCGCGCCGCGGGCTGACACGCACGCAGCATCACACGCAGGGAATTTTTTCTTTGTAAAGGCACCTGAGGGCTGTAACCGGGGTCCCGTGCAGGGAGGTGGCACCGTGGGGACCAGAGGCCCCCCTCATGGACCCCCACCAGCAGCCTGACAGCATGCAATGAAATGGAGATTGGTGGATCCCAACCACGTGCAGAAAAAGCAAATTTCTGTTATTTACGGACTCTGGGCCACCCAATAAGGAGCTTCCCACCTGCCCCCAAAGAACTGGCTTTTAGACAGTTAATCAAATGAGAGCGGCTACGGGTAGTCACTGCACCCTTTGCAAATAGCAGCCCAGGCACAAGAGCAAATAATTTGTGTCAGCATTACAAGAGAAAATGGAATGTAAACTTGCTAAACAGCCAACACAGGCTGGCTTTTATTTATTTATATATACATATATACTCACACGCGTGCACACACCCACACGCACACAATATACGTTCTTCTGTCTCAGACCAAAGAAAGAACTCCAGCAGGTTTAAATTTGAGATGTATTTATAATATCAAGTGTTTACCCCTTTCTTTCCCCATACCGGTAGGGAGAAATAGCCTTGCAATATCAATATTTCCCATGCCAGCTTTTCCACATCCACCTCTTCGGAATGCTACCTATAGAGGAAAGACAAAGCTTCAGCAATTTTATTCAGCCCTGTTTCACAGCATAGGTCATCTCAGCAGAGTGTGGAAACAATAGCACGTGCCAATCTCACAGCACAAATACTGACCCACGAATAATGGATGCTCCTAGCAACCGTGTAAAGAAACAGCAAAACTTTGAACAAATTTTTATAAAAAATAATAATAAATTAGTTTTGCTCCAGTGAAGGTGTTCTTCATGTAGATTATCTGCAAAGAGAATATTGTTAGATAAATTATTTGTATTGAGTAATTTGATCAGGTCTCCTTGGAAGACTAAAGAATAGGTTATTTTCTGCAACAGCTGCTGTTCAAACTCTCAAGCTTGAGCCCCACATGGTCTGGCTGTTCAAAGGGAATTACTGTGCTGGCTTTTTAAAAGTAACTTTAAAAAAAGCAAAACTAGGCACAATCTACTAGTTGACAAGGAGGAAAGACGGACAGGAGAAGATTTAAGTGGGTGGTACAATTATTGTGAAGGCCTGAAAATTATTAGCAGAAAGGATATTGTGTGAAGCTGCAAAAAACTTGCCTTTCACTGGGATTGTAAGAGACCAAACCTTCACGGCTGTAATTCAGACACATCAACTGCATTTCACTTAACGCTGCTGTGGAGAGGAAATGCCTCCCAGATGGGCTATGAGGCTGGATGGCCCCAGGAACTCTGCTTCTGGGTGGGCTATGGCCATGTAGGCATCTTGGTCTGGGGCTACTCCTCTCTGGTTGCCTACTTCATTTATACAAGGCCAAACACCACATGCAGACATGTGCCAGTGGAGGAGTCTAGGAAAAGTGTAAGATCTTGTAATGGCTTTTGGGGGTGTTTGGAAGAGGTTAAATGCGTTCTGCACTCATGCAGCAATTTGCCAGGCATGACATTTATTCCATGGTCTGCATTTGTCCAGAGGGAGCCAGATTTTCTTCTGCATTTCTTGGTACATCTACTTGTCTGCAGTAGGCAAAGACTGACCTGAACCTCTTTTATGGGTGATATTTGCTGGCGTTTTCCTCTGACTAGGTCTAAGCAGGGTGCAGTGTGATCTGCCAACCATAAAACCTGAATTCTTCCATCAGAGGAGTGAAATAAAGGCAGATCTCTGTACTTGCCTTGCTCCTTTGCCCTATCCTTGTGTTGCCTGTGTCTGCCCAGCCCCATTCATTTGGGGTCCTTTGCTGGGATTGTCTTGCAGTTCAGCACTCAGCTTCCACACACTGGATGTTTTTGCACTCAAAAAGTTAGACTGGCGTTTATTTCATTGTTTTCTGAATAATCTATTCAGCAACTTGGTGTTTTGCCTTTCCCCCCCCTCTTCTTGCCAATGTAATCAAGAGGAGACTTGTTAGACGTTATGTTAACAATATTAAGTATGGAATGCACATTGAGGTGAAGTGAATGGTGCCTCAGGTAGGATTTGGCTGTGAGTTCTCTTTGTCTTGTGTTCTGTAGAAGTATATTTAAGCAAGCTGCTGCAATTGAAGACACTGTCGGTGGATGCATGCAGGCATGCATGGTTAAGGGAAAGAAATCTGCACTGAAAAAAACAGAGGAAGCAGCCAAGGACACATTTTAAAATGAAGGATTTGCTGACTAGCTCTCTGAGAGGTGCTCAACACTGTGAGGACCAGCTCGGTTAGGATGCTTCAGCAATGAGTCCAAAGCAGATGCTGCCCATTTCCAGGTCATCTCAACTTCCAGGTGGTTGAAGGAGCTGGCAGGGTTAGGAGTGCAGGGAGGGAGCTGTTGGAACGATGCAGTCCCCCCTCGTGTCCCAGGCCCGTAATCCTAGACTGTGGTGTCACCTTTCTTTCGGGACAGAGGCCAGGTTCCTGGCACTATGCAAACTGGGGTGAACACGCTGGCTTTGTGCCTGCTGCTGCTGAGTGCCAGCTCCGGCCTCTCGTGTCTCCATCTGCTTAAATACTGCTGTTCCGTGGGACGTGACACGTCCATCCCTCTCCTCACCTGGCTTCTGGGGACAAACCCTCAAACAGCTGCCAAATGGAGCTTACATGTGTTTTGCTTTTGTATATAAGAAGTTTTATTTTTTGGGCTGAGTTGTGGAGAAAGCCGTGTGTTTCCCAACTAACTGGCTACAAAGTGAAACCCTGTAATTTTGGGGGCAGGATCTACCTTGTTTCTCATGAAGGTAATTTGGCATTTTTCAAGAGTGTACAGAATAGTTCATGTTTCATCTGAATTAATGAAGTGTGTGTGTAGACTTCATGTATATTGCTACTGAAAGCTTTCTTAATTACAAAAACTCCTAAATCTTTCATTTTTCTAGAAAGACATGAATTTTAAGAGGGTTTTATGATGAATTTTGAGAATCTTAGTCTCAACAAAAATGAAGTCTTTGAAGAATAATTTTTTTTTTAAGAAAAATTGCAGATGTCATTTGCAATTGTCTTCCTGCCAGTATCAGTGACTGCATTTTGGTTGAGCACAGCCTGCCATCAACAACTGAGACTCTTCAAGGTCAGCAAGGAGCACAGGTCCTGCCCTACCTTCTCACTACATTATTTCAAAATATAATCTTTTTGGAAAAACAACCTCACATCCCAACTTTTTGTGCTCCTTCTGTTAAGTTGCTGCAGGAAGATAGCAAGGAAGGGCTTTGTGATTTCCAAACTGAGTCTCACCACCACCCAACCAGTCTGTGTAGGTTAACCATGAGTCACAACACAGAAAATACTGCAGCAGTGGCTTGGCTTTTTAATGAGGCTAATAAAAGCTCAGAAATCATCCTTAAAGATGATCCATGCTCAGATGGCTTTGCTGTGGCACACTGCCAATCCAGGGATAGGTAAACCTTAACGCTGAAGGCACAGGTGCTTAAAATTTGGAGCAGGGCAGCATTGCGTCACTTGAGGGCAGATGTTGCCAAAAGGTTGAGTGGCCCTTGTCACCACCACCAACTGATGTATCCAGCCATGAAAAGGTGAGCTTCTGTGCAGTAGGTTAGGACAGGCAGCTGTAATAAATGTCAGGGCTTGGAACTAGAGAGTATGCACGAGATGCTCTCGCAGATGGCGTATTTAAATGGGTATTTATGAACAAGCTTCAACATGGATTTTGGAGCTACTGTCCCTGTTTGGTATCCACTAATACCTGCCCTCCAAGTGTAACGTGCTACGTTTGAGATTCACATGACTGAGACACCAGTTTACAGACACTACCAGTTGTGGGTTGAAACAATATTCAGATCCAGAGGTCACTTACCCAAAATGAGCACCTGGACATTAAAGCAGCATCAGTATGCTATATTTATCATCACTGTTGGCACACATGTGTGACACATAATAATAGCAAAAACAGCTTGTAACAGCAGGTGGCACTTGGCATACTCTGTCACATCAGTCACTTTTTGTTTTTTCTGTGCATTTGGATTGATAGATATATTTTCTAGGTAACTGGCATACTCTTTTTCAGACAGGAAGCAATTTTTGCAATGCCTTCCCTAGCCCAGTATCTCTACAGTTCCCCTTTTCATCTGGGATGATTAAGATTCATGTTTTTTTTCCTCCAAAAGTGCTTTCTAAGGTCCCTATTTACACATAATGTAAGATCAGTGGGCTAATAATTAAGGCAGTGGTGTGATGCTGTTTCAGGCCTGTTGCCTATTTATTTGAAGCAGCTGTCTACAAATGTGGGATGCATGGTAAAGGGGTTGCCATGGTTAAAAACCATGTTTATTGATTGCTCAGTAAATAGTTACAACTTTCTGTGTAAATGCCAGATAGCACACCAAAATTTCCTTGGGCAGTTTCACTTAGTCACAAGCCTTCCCCCCATCTCCTGTAACTGTACTGATCTTGTTTGCTTGAACACACCTTTATGGAGTGAGATGAGAAGAGAAGGAAATGTGCCACCAAGAAAGGACAGAGTTTGCGTTTAGCCCAGAGAGATGAGAACTGAGAGGAAGTGTGAAGCCAATCTCTGCAGAGATGAAAGGCCACCGCAAGGTAGCTGGGAATAATCTTCTCCTCTCTGGTGGCTGGGAGAGGAGCACCGGTCTTCAATCGCTTCGAGGAAGAATCGAGTTAGGCATCAAGGATAGACTTTGTAATGGTAATGATGGTGAGGGAGCAGCCTTCAGAGGCTGTTAGATCTCCATTGCTGAAGATCTTGAAGAGCAGATTAGATCTAGCTTTGGCAGGAATGATGTACTGTAACTAATCCAGCCCTAAATCAAGGAAATGGGCTGGATGACCTCTTGAAGTACTTCATAGCCCATAAGTCTCTTTAAGCCATTAATATTTGGAGGCTGAGTCTGATTAAACTGTGGTATAGACCAAATGCTGGAATAGCTGCTGTCTCTTCCACTCCTAACATGTCCACTGGAAAATCCCTCTCCTGCCATCTACAGTGGATCTACACTTCTTCGCAGAGCACTGGGTACCTGGCTAGTGCCAGCAGCATACTCATACTCATACTCATACTCATACTCATACTCATACTCATACTCATACTCATACTCATATCCTTGTCCTCCGCAGAGGAATGCAGGTGCCTGCATCCTACTTTGTGTTTCCCTGTCCTGCACATCTCATCAAAGAGCAGGGAGAGTCTGGCCCTTAGCATGGCCACTCTTTGTTTTCCATGAACCCACTGAATAATTTATTAAAAAAATGTAAAAATATTAATGTGAAAACAGGTGAAAAGGTGCCCTCTTTTAACTTTCTCCCAAATGACATACACTTCTATTTTCAGATGTGTCTTATTTGCATTTGGTTCTCCAGATGTAAAACAGACCCCTGGGGTCAGTCAGTACAGGTTTCCTATTTTTCACATCACTGCACCCACAGAAGGACAGAATTTGGTATCACTCACATAATGTGGGGAAGAGCCTTCCTATTCACACAGTTTTCAAGAATGTAGACTTTTCTTGCAGGAATACTAAGAAACCCCTCTCATTTTCTGCTGCAAAGTGCTGCTGCAAGCTGGGGTAAAGCTGCAGACTCTGAATGGACACACTTCCCCCTAACATGTTCTTCTCTTTAAAACAGGAAAGCTGTGAAAAGCCAAAGTAACCAGTCAAGACTGCACACTGTAAAATGAATTAGCAGATAGCTGACTTCTTGAAATGGAAAGGGCTTGCTTCTCACAGGGCCTGGATTTACTTATCTGCCATGCAAGTACTTGCATAATAATAGCCAATCTGCATATGATAAATGAATAAAATGCATCTAAGTGTTGAGGGTGCAAAGAAAGACACTAAGCACTAGATATTTGGCTTTCTTTTATTTATCTCAATTGACAACACCCATGGAGGATCTGTGAGGAATTAGTAACACTGGAAGAGAAGTTTTTGCACATGTGATGGCTTCCCATATCCTTCCTGAGGCAGTCACATTTCAGCCATACCTCTCCTGAAATGAGAGCCTGTCCTTTTCCCAGTGCTTTGCAGAGCTGGCTTTATATGCAGTCACCTTCCTTTCAAAATAATAATCCAAAGCTTGCAGAGCTGCAAATAAACCAGCAACCTGTGTAAGCCAGCATAAACATTTTTCCTGAGTCCACAGATGATCAAAATGATATTGTTGGAGAGCATTATTTAAGCTCTTTCCTGTCAGCAGTTACTGTAATGCTCAGTAGCAGCAGCGTAAAAGAGTTTGGGCAGATGTGTGGGCCGTGGCACTGATGAGCTCATCTGTGTGGCATGGGGAGAAGGGCAGCAGGGTAGCCAGGCGAGGCTGGGGAAAAAATCCATGCCCATTCCTATCTCCATGTTTCCCAGCTTCCCACAGCAAAAGATTTTGGTATTGCAGTCAGTGCTGGGCTACCAGATCTGACATCTCATCTGGATATTTTGTGCCAGTGCAGTTGCACTGATTATGGCAGTAACTACAGGCTTGAGGCTGGTTATATCCCTTGTTTTTCCTAAGTCTCTGTTGGATTTTGCAATATTTTTTTAAGTCCTTGGTGCAAAGCGTGGCTGAGCTGCTCTCTGTATCACAGCCATGTAGCTTGGATAGATCCCTCTCTAACACTGCAGCCACTGCAGAGAAAGCTGAGCAGGAAAACACTGGGACTTTGTTTCTATGGTGGTGAGAGCCTCACCACCGGCTAGCTGCCCATTTCTAATTTAGCAATAGACATGACAGCATGACATTTTCTGCCTTACTTAGCTCCAGCTCTCATTCCACTCAGAAAACACTCCAAATGTGTCTTATTCATACACTGATCTTGAAAGATGAAGCAATAATTATGTAAACTTCACATCAGCTGTACGTGGTGTTGACTAGCAAAACAAAAGCAGGAAGGAGGCAGTTGTTTTGTGGGATTTTTTCCTCTCATATCACAAGCCAGTATCCTAGGCTGGCCTGATAGTCCTAAATGAGGATGGTGTTTTGTTTTGAGAGGCTGTGAAATTCTGCCTCTGGAGATCATAGTCTAGAAAGAAGAGCAGATAGAGGCAAGTGAAAGACAGAGAAAATCTTTGCAATTAACTTGTGTAAATATCTGTACCTGAAAAAGTTGTGGTCACCCAGTCAGAGAACTGACAAACCAGGTGAGCTATGGGCCCAAGAAAAAACAGTTCAATATCTAATATCAAATACTTGAAGCAGTAAATGAATAGCTTACCAGCAACTCAATTTGGGATATGTTTGCCTTGCGTTTTAGATGATTTTGAACTGTGGATGTATTAATGGAAGTTGTGATCTGTTTCAGGACAATTTACAAGCCAGCAAAAAGACTAAATTCAACAAATTAATTCTTCACTGCAAATAGTCCAATCACAACTAGTTCTTCAAGATAAGGTTTTGAGCATTTCTCATTTCTGACTCAAAAAATGTGCTAATATGCTATTGCATTGTTTATCAGGAGGAAGTTTGACTTCATAAATACTGAATCATAACAGTGAGATTGCGTAACGTCTTATGCATGTACAAATGAAGAGTCATACATCATCTCAACCCCCTCCTTTACTGCTCTTTCAGGGTGCCACACTCTCCCTTGGAAAGGGGATAAGACTAGGTGAGCTCATCATAATTGAAACTATATCCTGTTCCACTTGGGCTTCTTGCCAATGAGGTAAATGTTGACATTCATTGTGTGTCCCTTACTTTAATACTATGACAAATTTTTTTTCAAATTCTGATTACTTTGAGAAGACTGGGAGGGTTGGAGTTTTGCCCTACATGCACACTGAACTCTGCTGTACCACTGTTGGCACCCAAGGATAACCAAATTCTTATTCTGGGTTCATTGTCTCCCAAGTCTGTAAGGAAAGATGGGTTTTGCAGAAGTGGTTCCACATGTGGTGTCACTTGCCTAGTCTGTGGTGACTTGCACCACATTGAACCCACTGGGTTTTTCTGCTCAGCAGGCAGTTTTGCCTTGAAGCTTTAAGGAGTAAGATAATTTATTGGAGAGAAGTTGAGTAGTATTTGCTTGAGGTGAAAGCCTGGTTTGGGGAAATGTAGTTGGTTTGGTCTAAAGTGTGAAGAATTATTCTTGCCAGTAATGACCTTCACTGCAGTAGAGAGAAATGAGCATTTAGAGCCTGAAGGGGACAAAAGGTGCAGCCATTAAGCCATATATTTGTGCATCTAGGAGAGTCACAAAGTCACAGATTCAGCTTCCAAGTTCAGGGATCAAAACACGGATGGTATATCCATGACACGTCTTTTTCCTTCATAATGTCAAAACTTCAAACCCCTTTGGACAATTTCAGCTTGATGGCAGCATACTGTCAAGCTTAAGTCATGAAGATCTATGATTTTCACTAACTTTTATCCCACTTGCTGTTCCCTTTTGGCAGCCCATGCCCAAACCAGGCCTGCTGATGTTCTGCGGGCCTGGTCTCAGCCCCAGCATCAGTTTTGGAAACAGTTCACATCTGTACAGAACTGTCACTTGGTGTTGGTTTGGGTTTTTTTTCCCCTAGGCTCTCCAAATGTACTAAAGTGCCATTAAGACAAATGGCAAACATTTCTCCTTTCCTTACATCTGTCAAAACTTCAAAATCTACTTTCATGACATTTCACATAGCATTTTTTTATGTACCACTCAAAGGACATGGAATCCTAATGAGCCTTGCTTCCATCATTTTCATCTGCCACGTTTTGCTGTCCCAGTATAGTAAATTAACAAAAGCACGGCGGTTATTTAACAAGCAATATAAACAGTTGTGGAGTGGAGGAAGAGGGAAAGAGAATTAGGCTGGTACTCACACAGGGTTTGAAGACACTTTTTGAAGGAAGTTACTATATGTTCCTACCAGAGGGCATGGTCCTGAGCCCCTGAGGAGAGCGTTTCTCAACCCATCACTGAGGAGGCTGAGCTGCTCAATAGTAGAGAAACTATGTAAGACTGAGGAGCAGCTTTGCATTTCCAATGTCAGGAATCAAAAGGGGACTTTATTTTTGGTCATTAATTTAAAAAAATAATTTGTTGTTTCTGCAGTTACAGTTACTTGGCTTGCAAATGTTAACTGATGTGCTTGCTTTCACTGTTCGTAAATGTGCTAATGGAAGATTGAGAATACTGCTTTTTGACATCAAACACAAAAGGAAAAATATACCAAAATTAGCTTAAGTGCCTCCTTTATGGAGGGAAAAAAAGTGGACAGTCATTTTTTAAATTCAAGGCTACAAATTCAGTAGTGCTGGCAGCTCAGGTTCTTCCCTATCAACCACTACAATGCAACAAATAGGAGTCGCCTCCTTCCCAGCCTCTGGATTGGGTAAGGACATCTTCAGGTGGACTGGCTGACCTATAACAACTTGGATAACAGCAATGTAGTTAACAAGATTCTGAGCAAATCTCTATCAGTTTGTTAAAAGCCAACCATGAGCAAAAGACTGACTTTCAATATGAGGCTCTCCTAGCAGCATTCTGAAAGTAGTCAGGAATTATGAGGGACTTCTGTTGCCATGAATTTTATCTTGATTACAGGATACCAGCAGCTATAGTTGTAGGACAGTTGTGTTTCCATCTTCAGGATACTAACTAGTCCGTTTGGTTCTCGACTACATTGTTTATTTTGCAGAAAACATGGAACTCAGGGTTGGTGCTATCCAAATTAGCAGAAATAAACTGATAGTGTTTGCATTTAGAACACACAATCACTGAAATGCCAAGGGAATGGCCTTTAACCGCTGGTCAATCGTGTAGTGTTTCTGCTTTAGAGCAGTAGTACTATCAGAAAAAATCAGAAATACCACTATTGTCCATGCTACCAAACCAGCCAATAAAGAAAACTATATCTTGTTAGGTCCTTGTAAAATTATTTCAGTTCGAACCTGGTGTGTCAGGACCTGTACACACACACACACACACACACACACACACACACACACACACTTTTCTATATGCTGATTTGTTATAGTTCTAATGCACCATGTCCACCTGAGCAGTGAAATGTGCTGGGTGGCAACGTGGCACTTGCCCTTTGTGCTCCTTCACAGTAGGGCAGGAGGCCGTCACCTCCAGGTGAATTCCAGGCTTGTAGGACTGCTGATGCCTCACAGTCCCTGCCTGAACCACCACAGCCATTGTACGTGGCCTCACAGGTCTGCTTTATATGAGACCTGCAGCCTTCTTCCTGCCTGAGATGTGATACATAGACCAAATTACCTTTCACTACCTACCCTGAAGTCAAAGTTCAGCTTTCTCCCACAGCATCAGCCAGCAGGAAGCCTGGATAATAGTTTGACATGGTAGGTGTCAGCACAGAGAAATGTGCTTCTGCCTCAGTACAGAGCCTTATACAGGTTTTCTAATTTATTTTCAGAAAGTTTCCAGATGAAGCAGATACAGCAAAAACTGATGAAAATTTGATTTCACTTGCAGCAGGGGAACAGGAAGAGGAAGATGGGTTAATGTGCTTCAGAGGAGATTGTCCAGGAGGAATGTTGATGGGTAGTCACCTGCCCTACTTTTACCTTTCACATTGGATGCTATCTTTTACTAGATTGCCAAAATCCTCATTCATGAAAATAGGCGTTTCAGAGCACTCAGACTTCAGCAAATCAGTGTGTATTTGGGGAGCCTAAATCTGAACTAAGAAGAATAATTTTGTGCTTTTCATACCACTGGCAAAATGTAAATTTCATTGGTGAAATGTTCACTCATTATCGCTGAATCAAAGAGCAAGTCTCAGTTCCTGCTGGCATCCTATTTAACAGAAAAATAGAAGTCTCTTCTGTTGCAGACATACATTGCTGTGTGAATGGATGATGCTGCCTCAATCTTCATGTCTCACGTTCGTGTTGATTAGCTGCCCTATTTTAGTACTGTTTGCATTATGCAATAGGCTATGCAATAGCCAAAAATCATCAGTGTGCAAATAAAAGTAGGTCTTTTCCTTAAGAATTAAACACATAAAACACGTGAGTAAAACAACAGAGGTTTATAGGAATGGGGAAAACTGCATGAACTAGGTGACACACCAGGATTTGAGGTAGATGAGCTACACTGGCAATAAATGACAGGCTGAAGCACGCAAATGAAAATAATCAGATCTCCTGTGTAAAGTGACGCTGATGTATTCTGAATGTCACATTGCGCTGCACAGTGCTACACTCGCTCCAAGAAGGCTCTTTAATTACAGTTGCTCAAGCCTTAAAATCACAAAACTCCAAGTGTAGAGGTGGGCACCATTTAAGTGACACAAATCTTGCTACTGAAGATGCAAATGGGAAGTTCAGCTCCTAAATAATTAGCAAGACTTACCTCTGATATTTAATTATCTATGCATCTATGTAAGGCTAACAGTTTATTAAAACCATTATCCTTTTAAAACACTACTTTCTGTTTTTTCCTTGCCTTTCCAATGGTTGTAATATCAAAATGATTTTGCTTTATTTTTTGCATATGAGTCAGTTACCTGTTCTTCCCATCTTGCTATGGAGGGTGGCAACTTGTTCTGGAAATCTCCTCCTAATTATAAGCCCTTCCCAAGGTTTTGCAAATGAGGGCAACATATGCTAACTGAGATATGAGTTCAGAAGTCCCAGTGGAGCAGGAGCACCTCACATGGGGCTGAGGAGGCAGGAATGAGGGCACTTTGGAGGTTTTGCCACAGGGGCCAGGATGGTGGCGTATCAGCTGTCCATTGTAATTTGGCTGGCAAAAATGACTTTGGCAGCTTCGTCCTCTCCTTCCCATTGCCTGTCAGAAAGGGGACCCATCCCCTCAGGCATCACTAGAGAAATCCCTTATTTGGATATAGATAAACAGGGGGAATGTTCAAGCCAAAACTCAGTTCCTGAATTAAATGAGGGAACTCTGCCCATGGTAGTTTAAGTGTCCTGGAGAGTGCAACCTGGGCCTTTGTTGGCTTTGTAAACTGCTGGCCTAGCCACTTAAGCTAAAAATGAATGTGTCCTTGAGAGCCCTTCTCCCACACCTTTCTTTTCAGGAGCTGGCACTGAATGCAGTAGTTTAAGAAAGAAAACAAATCAAATTGAGGGCAGAGTTTCAAGCAGAAAAACTGAAAATCCCTTTTTGAGTTGTGGCCACACACAGTCGCATGCTCTCAGCTGTCCTGGGATCCTGCCCCTGCCAAGTGTGCTGCCTTCTTTGCTGTGGGTGTTTTCTTTATTTCAGACAATACCCAGGCATTCATTAGTAGACCTCTGAAGAATGATTTTTAGATCTGATATCACTTCAGTCGCCAGTTTTCTTTCATACCCTCCTACGCTTTTTCTATGCCAGGCATTCCCAAAGGAAATGGGTTAGTTGGTGTAGGGCTGGAGAGGATTTGCTGTGCTGCCAAAAGTGCTTTGGTACTTTGCAGCCAGAATCTCCAGGATCATCTGTCTGGGCTGCTCTCCTGGGATGCCCCCTTGGTTGTTCTGTAATTCCCTGTTTTTCCATCATTCTTCAAAAGGCAACTCACCTTTGTGTAGCTTAGTTCTAAAAGCTCATTGCCATTTTGAGGAATAGCCAAATTACTGTTGTCTTCAGCAAAACTCATCATCTGCATAGGAAGCTTCAAAGGATGAGTATGTTGATTTAGAGGCATTGTGGCTTTAAAAAACATGTTTTACAGTTATGAAGAAAATAGCTGTCACAAGTAATGATTTGGCTAACAAAAAGGTCCAATTTACTTAAATAAACTATTAGCAACAAAAAAATTTGTGACTGGTTCAATTCTGTGATTTCCCTCAATATTTATTGAGGGAAAAGCATGAATTAAAAATAAGAATAATTTAGTGCTAAATGGAACTAAACTAAACTGTTTTCTTGGCAGATTGACGTAAACAGACTTAAAAAAATGTAATGGCAAAAGTTGAAGTGGCAAGTCAGTATTAGGAATTAGTAATTTTTTCTAAACAAAAGTAAGATATTGAAAAGTATATGAAATGTGAGGAAATAAATGCTGTTTTGGTATTATGCTACCCTACCACATTCCCCAGAAACAGAGGATGGGGTTGTCAAAGGTCTTTAGACTTAGATTCTCAAGAACACCTTAATGTGTATGGTGTAATTTACGGTTTATGAGCAAGAATGTGGTATTTCAAATGTATTATGTTACAGAGAGGTAGGTGTTTTGAAAATTGTATTGCAGCTGTTCAAAAGTGGATGGCTGTCCCCCCTGCACAAGGTATAGTAACTGAACTACTTGCTCACATATTCCCTTACAGTGACACCCACTTCTTTGTGGCTTCTGACTTTTAGATAAGGCAGCTCTTGCATGAAGAGGGAACAAACAAAACTCTTCCTTGAATGTCTGCTTTGGTAAAGCACTGACTCTACTTGTCACCAGTGGCAGGTGCTAGAAACTCAAGAGAATCATTTCAGATGATCAGTATCCCAGGATTCATCCACATCTCTGGCTCTGTGACAAATGAATGGTATTTTTTAAAAATTATTTTTATTTAGCTACAAACCTTCTCTGCACCCATACTTGGAGTATTGCACAGCAGAGTAACACAAGAAATGGATTCTCTCCTGGACATCCAACAGTTCCTTTTAGTTGAGAAACCTGCAGCCACGCATAAACTTACGCTCTCTGCGTCTCTCTCACTTCCTCTTTTTAAAATTTAAATATATTTCTTCTCTTATAGAGCCAAAAGAAAAATTCAGTCAGAGCTGAGTCTCCACACAAAATACAAGAGGTTTGCTGGAGTCTCCTGCTGTGCAGGGAAGAAGCATCAGCTGATTGATCCGCCATGTCATTTTACCTTCTCCCAAGATTTCACAGCCTTAAATATCTTTTGTCTGTAAAGATCATAAAGCAGGGGTAAATATGATTGAGGTTTTACATTGGAAGAGGAAAAAAAAAAAGTAAGCTTTAAGAGAAAGCTCTGTGTGTGTGAAAGAAGCATTAGCTGGATTCATAGATGTCATTTTTGGATTTGAGAACATAGTAGCAAATTTGGAGGCCTGGGGGTGAGAGGCTTTGCATGTATTCCCCCTTCTTTCCCGTGAGTCTCAATTTGCCATGTTTATGTCCTTTTTATTTGGAAAATGCTTGCTGCTGTGTATGTTGCACATGCCACACTGCATCCTTGCAGCCACGGTTCTTTGTGCTCGGCATTTGCAGATGGATGGCTTTTTCCATCATACATCATGGCTATGACAGCAGACTGATGATCTACAACTCCAAGCGCTATAGCTCTGATGATGTGGCTGTGGCTGTAGTAATAATGTGGGCCCACTCCTGGGACAGCAATGCTGCACGGGTTTTTCTTAAAGGTGAGGCAAAAGGCTTAAATCCCCTCTTGTTTCCTATCTGTCTCCCTCCCCAAAGCTGTTTCAAGTCTCAGATCAATGGAAAAAAAATGAAATTAATCCGTCTTCTGCAGAAATATCATCACTGGTATGAGAGAGAAGACTGATTTAGATGCTGGAGAGGATATCACAAAAGCAAGCTTTGTAAATAAAGATTTGGGCAGAAATGCAAAGGAAAGCCTGACTTTTGGATCTCTTACCATGGCAGGTAAATACTGTCATGCTGGAAGCAGAACAAACTGTTCTTTTGTGTAGCTACAGTTTGATCGACTCTTGCAGTTTTTTCATAGCCTCATATTCATTAAAACTCCAGCTCCTGGTAGCCAGTGAGTTTCACATCTTCCCTAAGTAAATAGACATTACTTTCTTTGAAAGGAAAAGTAAATTATTCTAATTGTGACATCAGTTACCCATGGAGGTTCAGAAATACAAAGGTCACAGAAAGAAAGCATATTTTATTATTACAGTATTTCCGGGGTTTTAAACAATTCTGCTGATTTAGGTTTGAGTCATGATGCCTGATTGCTTGGGGGTAGCAGTGAAACTGAATTTAGATCCTCACCTGGCACTAGCTCTCTGTCTCATTGTGGGCTGGCACCTGATGATGCCAAACTAGAAGACAAACTCCTTTCTCTCCATCTCCCAAGTGCATTAACCTGTTTTTGGTAGCCTGATGGCCCCAGATCTAGGACTGCCTATGTTCATACAGACCCCTATCCTCACTGCTCTCCCAGCCAGCCAGGCTACATGTGCCCGTGGAAAACTCCACCTTCATCCAAAGTCCAGAGAACTGAAAGAAGACGCATATTGACTTCAGTGAGGTTCAACTCAAGCACAAGCCTCATCCCTCACACAGAAGTTGAGAGCGCTGCCCATGCACACTGATGGAAACTGTGTAACATGATTTTTTGTTGTTACTATTATTATTTTATTATTATTATTATATCTATCTGCTTTACAGCCCCAAGGCTACTTCCCTGTTGCCCACAGTTGGTCCAGATCAAGCCTTGTCCAAAATGTCCATGCACACCCTCAGAGAATAATTTGGGATCCATAGCAGCCATATTATTTCCGTGTGTCATCTGAGGACTGGACAGAAAAACCAGAAACTGCCCGAATCTGGCAGCCATCCCCAAATGCATGTCACAGCCAGGCATGAGGGGAGACCAACTGCAAGGCTGCCCCTTTTCATCCCTGGAGAGAAAATGCAGTTGGGAACCAAGGACAGAGTGCTTGGCACTACCCATCAATACTGATCCTGCTGCAGCAAAATCTCTGCCCTGTCACTGAGGTACTCATACCTGAATGGTTTCTAGCCCTCCCATGTAGTCTGTTCTTTCTGGGGTGCCTTGAATCTTTCAGGAGGGAAGAGATCCCCAGTGGGTTATCCAAGGTCTCTAGCCTGACTAGCAGAGGATTTCTTGGGTGGTTTCCTCACTGCCTCTGCAGGCCTGGTCACTCCTGGCATCTCTACAGTGGTGACCACTATCTATGGTTCTTTGGCAGATTGCTCCATTTGCTGTTTTATCATGGTAAGTTTTCCTTAATATATGATCTGATTTTTGCCTACTGGACTTAAAGTCCATTCCTTACCATTCTGCACTCTCTGACTAATGAGAATTGGTCCCAGCCTTCTTTATAATGCCTTTTAACATGATTTTGGACAGTTATGTGTCCACTCAGCCCTCTCTTCTGCATCCTGAACATGCCTTTCTCTCACAGGTCTTATTTTCTGAATCCTCTATCGCCTCTCTTACTTTCCTGTGAGCTCTTTTGGATTATTCTTTAAAAATAAAATGCTTCCCACAGCTAAGGGAGTGCTCTATTTTTGTCTGCTATTGCCTCTGTTGCACCTGGTTTTCCCACAGCTCTGCTATTAACCAATTTATTGCTGGGGCAGTTTGTCCAGCTGGCAGCTTGTCCCACATGCAGGTTCATGTAGGGTTTGACTGGCTGGGTGTCCAGCCAGGAGTCATATTTAGGAGTCCCTGCAAGGCGGATACTGCTTTGCAGGCAGAGCCCAATCCCTGCCTTCAGGCTTTGGAGAGCACTGGGGAAAGTATTGCAATCCAGGAAAAACAGTGGCCCAAAGAGGCTCAAGGCAGCAGGTAGGTGGCTCCAGGAGTTGGTGGCCCTGCTCCTGCAGGGGGGATGCTGGCCACGTTGGATGCCAGCCCAGGGAAACCTGGCAGCTGTGCTAATGCCTCCCTGCTGTGTCTCCAGGGTGGCAGGGCTGCAGGGCATGACAAAACTTTCAGCCTGTTGCTGCTGTCAGGGAAGCTGGCTCCAAAAAAGCAGTGCCTTCAAGGAGAGTTCCCATGCTTCACAAAGCACTGCCAGCCAGTCACAGCCACAGTGCCCAGCAAAGCCCATCTTGCTGCCTGGATGTTGTGTCTGTCAAAGAGCTGTGCTGCTGGCACCTCTCTCAGGGGCTTACTGGTGACCTCTGGATACCACAGCAAAAGAACACTCTTCACAGGATTTTCTACTGCCATGCTACAATGGCACATTTCATTATTCCCTGTGCAGAACATTGACTTTGTTGACTCTCAGCATATTTCTTCAATTTATCGCCTAAACACCGTTGTTATACTTTCATCCTGTCATCCTTGATATTTACATATCCTCCTTGGTTTGAAGGATACCTAAATAGGGGCTTGCTCTTAAAAACACAGACAGACTTGCATGTCTGACTATGCCAAGAGCTGCTAATGAAAATACCAATGAGCATGGGGGAATAAACTTGCCACCTGTGGAGTCTTGTTTGGCATCCTCATTCAGTGTAATAAAGAATCATTCATGTTTAATTGCTACATTTGATTGTTTAATTACAGTTATTTTACATGCCATCTTGTAGTTTTGTCTTGGCTTTAGACACTATCTGCCACCTTACTCTTTTTAAATAGCAAATTATACTATAATAGAAAATTATTTTGGTCAAATAATTAGAACTAGGTCTTTAAATTTTAATCAAAATGTTTAAAAAAATATGTTCATAAATTTCTTTCTGGTCGATGTTGCTGTATAGATTCAAATCCAGGCCTTTTTTCTGTGCAACAGGAATTACACTAATAACTCTCTCAAATGCTCTTGCATGGCCACAGTATGAACAGTCTCATCTTCTCACTGAAGTTTTATGAAATTATGTTTATTTTGTTTAAATGCCAATTCATTTTAACCACTGCAAGATGTTTTTGTACAGGCTTAACTTGGCATAAAATTAGTTTATTGCAGGTTCACTTAGCTGGACAATGTTCTGACTTCAAATCAATACAAATCTGTCTGAAACTTCAATAAGATGTTCTGCTTGCAAACTTGGCACCTGTATAACTAAATTAATGGAAAGGAAAACCAGGAAACTTCTGCTCCTTCAGCTCTGCCTTTTTGATGCTCTCATCCTGTAATTAAACAGCGAGGACGTACCTCCCAGTGCAGAACCCCAAGGCAGACCCTTGCCTTGGTAGCTGGTGGCTTTCTCTCTGCAAGACAGCCTCCCTGAACTTTGTTGCCAGAGTTGATGTCTTTTCTGGATTAACGATGGACTTGTCCTTCTTCATGCACTCTCCAATGGCAGTCAGGCTCCAAACCATCTACGCCAGCCTTTCTCTTACCTTTGAATAGGCTGAGCTCCATTTTAATTAATGTGCTTAAGGACTTCTTCCAGGAGCAATCAACACCATCAAAAAAACACCTCCAGTTTATTTATTCTGTTTCTGTAAACTGTACTGTGTTCCCCACAGGGCAGACATCACTAAATAGTGAGCAGTCCACAGCTCCCCTCTTTGCTATCCAAGCAGGGTGAGGTGTCACTACCCTGCCCTAGGCTCCTCAGGTTTTCATTCTGATCTTGTGCCTTGGCACACATAGGCTCCCTGCTCCCAGACTGCTGTCCATGGGAACATGCTGCATCCATCTTGCTGGTACGTGCACAGTTGTCCTTACTGATCTTTGTATGCTAAACTGCCTGGCATTTAGACCCCTGCCACTGGTCTCTGAAAAATTTCTGTAGAAACAGCTGAAGAGACGCCCAGGCCATTTGAAGGTCTATGCTTTCTATTAACTTTGCCTTGAACTTTATGCTCTGTCCAAATCTTCATCCAAACAGCTGATATCCTCAGACACTTTCCAGACCCTCTTCCCTTGGGGAGCATCATCCCTCAGTGTGGCACCATCTTGTGTGCCACAGAATTTAACCACACAGTACTCCTCCCCTCCCACATTCAAAAATAAAAGACCAGGTGACTGCAAGTACCGCACATTGTGTCTTGCTCACCAGACAGCAATTTTCTCAAAGCTCTTGGACAAGTAAAGACAAGCAGCTCTTTGTATGCCCAACAGCAGCAATGGCAAATGCTGCACTGATCCCTCTTGGATTGGGCAACAATGAAACATGGCAGCTTGGGGAAAGCTGCTCATCACAGTACTCTGCCTTTTGATGCTCATGTCTTTTAATTTTAGAGACCCGAGTGATTTTTTTACTTGGGCCATTTCTATGTGACCAATACAGGTCATGTAGAGGAGGAACACCACAAGAGGAGGAAGGTCTTCCTTTTACCCTGCTTTTATTCTTGCTTTTCTGTTACCTGAACCTGTCTTTGTGCTGGTTGCCCAGGTGCTATGTCCATCAAGATGGGAGGCAACTTTCTCAGACTAGCCTTTAAATGTATTGTTTATTAGGAGAAAAATTTAGAATGACAGCAAAGGTACCCAGAACTTAGAGAAAAAATATGGAAAAGCCATCTATCAAAACATAAAAAGAATGAATAAATTCAGGGCACTACAGTGTATGAGGGTTCTCCACAAGAAAGAAAAAAAAAATAAGGTAAGGGAGCCAGAGAGCTGCAGGATGGTTTAATGATAGCTGTTTACCTCCTTGGAGGCCCTAAGGGATTTCTCTTTGGATGCATCTTGAGCTTGTTCCCAAGAAATTCTTCCCCTGCTTTTTTTTTTACCACTGTCTTGCCTTCCCCCTTCTCACCTCATATAGTTAAGAAATGATGAGCCACCTGAGTGCTTTTTTTTCAGGATAATTTCAGCTACTTCTTTCTCAGTTAAGATTTTTGAAAAGATCAGGCTCATGTACTCAAATCAGTTTGAAGTGCTTTGCAAGGATGTGGCACAGGAATACAAAATCATTATTCAACGTTTGACCAGACATGAAAATAATCCGCATTTATAACTAGTTTCTTAAAATGGCCAGCATAACTGCTGAAATACAGAATAAGAAGGTAGGAAACAACCACTATTTCCACAGACAAGGAGCATCTTACTGAGACAAAGCTACAGTGAAACAGACAATTTTCAGTTCTTTTCAGCAAGCTTTCTACATCCTTTCTTGCCTTTGCACACACAGAAAGCCAATTTTCCATGTCCCTACTACAGGCAAAATGGGGCAAGATTTTAAAGATACAGCTCCACTCCATTTGACCGCAGCAGACTAAAAGAAAAATGAAGTTCAGCACTTAACTGATCCCTCCGCAATATTTCAGAGTAAATTAAAAATCAAAATGTCAAGAGGTTCAATATGTCAGTGGGCCTTTTGACAGAGCAGCCACTTTGAAGCCTAAATGGGAAATGTGCTCTTTTTAAAAACTAAAACCAAATGTGTGCAGCTGCTGCTCTGTTTCAAAATTTGGGCCCTTCATCTTTGTATTTCTTTTTGCACTAAAATTAGCAAAATATTCTGGCTGCTGTTTCATTTATTCTCAGAGCAGAAAGACTTCATTTCAAAGAACTGCTGTTTATTAGGATGGCTATTCTTCATTATCTGCATTAAGGTAAAATCCAGGAATCTTGCAGTCTGCCTTCTTTCACTTAGCAATACTATATTTACTGCCCACAATGTGTTTATCTTTGCCTGGCCATCAGCAAATCATTTTTTTTTTGTCATCTTGGTTTGTATTTGTAGAACAGGAAAGATAATAAATGATAATACTTACCTTCTTCGCAAAAATGTGGTGAAGATTAATTAGTTCTTGTTCATACAAAGATTGGCAATAGTGATCTGCAGGTTTGCAAAACTTGAAGCGATTGCTATCTCTGCTGTGCTTGACAAGGAAGCACAGTCAAGGACAGTAGCTGGTGCCACAGCAATCATTTACAGGACGGATGATATATGTGGCCTTGAAGAAAACTCCCCCAAAACATCTGCATCTGTGCCTAAAACTGGAAGGAAATGCATATGAGGACATGCAGAAGTTGGGTTTGCAGCGTGATACTTGCAGGATAGCAACATGGCAGCCCTATCCCTCTGCACCACAACAAAAGCAGTGTTACCATCTAGTTGTAAGGTCTCCTTGGAGCCTGCAAGTGCAGTTAGCTGACACAAGCAAAGGTGTCCAGGTGTCATGAAGACACTTGCCCCCCCACAGGCTCACACCCCACCACTGACGCCACGGACATGGGGCTTGGCCCAGCATTAGGCTGGCGTTCTGCCCTGAGGCAGAATTTGCTCAGAACAATGCTGGGAGCAAAAGGATGGATTTAAAGATGCTTCCTCCTGCCCAACAGTCTGCTCCTCACCTGGCCACGTGCCCTCTGCTCTCAGGCAGCGTGGGCTGACATGGACCTCACACTGGTACCCAGCTCAAGCAAGGTGCTCCTTCACCACTTTGACCATGGCACTCCCTGCTGGGTCTCTGTTACCCAGCAGCAGGAAGCCCCTGCCCTCACTGCAAACACTTCAGTCTGCTGGAAAGGGCATGTGGATAAGCAATCCAAATTGCATGTTCAGTAACCTCCTGGAGTGCATTAAACTTCTCCCTCCTGAACTTTGCATTGGAGGCAGTGGTGGACTCAACTTTTCCCACTCATGTGCATCTTCCCTGCTGGTTTCTGCATACACGAGCTGTGCTCTGGTAAATTGACACCTTTGCTGCTCAGCCTGCTGCGTTAGTGAGACCAGTGCAGGTTGTCCAGTCAGCAGTTGGGCTATTTTCATAGCGATGTGTCTGCTGTGGAATGCATTTTTCCCCACAGCTGCCCAGTTTGCTGTCTAAGTGCTTTGGAGCACAGCTGGCTTTCAGTCTGAGCTTGCTGCAGATGGGGCTGTCTCTGTATTAAGTGGCTGAAAGCTGTGCTAGCCCTCTCCTACACCTTCACCCTGTTCCCTACAGCTTTCCATAGGCTCCAGTTGTCACATTTTGCTTCCCTCAGCTGTTCCTTACCACTCTGGTAGCTGCCTCTGCCCTCCTGGGCCACTGCACTACCTGTGGAAAGGGGGACACATGTCCAAAATGCAATGAGATGATGCAGAAAATCTGGAACTCCCCCTGGTCAAAGCATGAGCTGTGGCTGCTGATGGCACTGACCAGCAGTTAGTGATGGCCATGTTTAGGCACTGCAGGTTTCTGACACAGCAGATGAGATTTCTGTCTCTGAACCTTCATTCCTCATGCAGCCAAAGTGGCATAAGCCATCAGGTGGAGATGGCTGTGGGAGATGCTGACCCTTGCATAACTGGTGACTGCTTTTGTCAAGTCATCTGGTGACATCTGGGTAAGTTTTGGAGGGTAATTTTTCTGATTTACCTGAGACCAAAGCATTCTATAGAGGAGAGGTGAATTTAGCAGAACATATGTGAGATCTGGGATAACGATACCACAGTTACCAATGCAGACCAACAAGTCCCCAGAGCAAATGGTTGGCCCATCCTTGGATGACTGGATATTAGAGGGCCCCTCAAATCCCTAGACTTTACTCTGTGCTTCTTTTCTTACAGCCCTCACTGCATAGCTATGTCAGCAGTGCACTTACTCCTCTGTTAGCCCTGTACAGACTACAGCCATATGAAAAAAAAAAAAATGCAGGCAACACGGACTGTTTAGCAACTCCTTCCAGACTGTAACAAAAGCAGCATTGATAAAACCTCCATGTTCTGTAAATACGTAATTCCTAGCAAGGTTTTTCAACAGCAGAGATTCAGTTACTATGGAGGTCAAAGTCTACAGGTTAGATTGTGCAAAGCCAAAAATGCAAGCCATGGGATTTCACCTCCTTTTAGTGGTGTGGGCTGAAAGGAAGGATGTGTTTCGGGCAATTTGCATTGCAAAGTATATGCAGGTGGCAGTGCAATATGATAGATGTTATTACTAAGATTAGAATTTACACTTGTAGCTCAAATTGAGATTGTATTTGTCTGAGAAATGATGGTACCCTGGAAAGAAAAAAAGCCAAACATCTGCTAATTTAATATAGACTGCGTCCAGTAAATAACCTTTTGGTTTCCTATTTCCAACTAAGATTAATTTTCTGATCAAAGAAAATTTGATCAGAACTGCATAGACAGTGCAATAGCAATGATATTACATGGCTTGAGGATATGTGTTGTACCTTTGAAACTCTACAGGAAAGGCAGCCAGGAGGGGATGATGATGGCTTGTGGTAGAAGCTCTGCAAGAAATAATAACCTCCTCTTTGGTTCAGGAAAGGAGTTACTTTTATATATTTTTTCCTGCTGTCAATCAGAGAAATCTTTTCCTCACTTTGAAACCACAGACAGTTTTATGCCTGTAAAACTCTTGGGATACCTTGGTTGAACCCTTGTGCTAGTCACAATTATTACTATTTTGATTTCTCTTATAAAGTCCAGTAGAGATGAACAGTACCACACCATCATTTTGGTGTTATAAATTATGTTAACAAGACTAATCTCCATTCCCCCATGTTTCTGCCAAAGGATACTCTCTTTCTCCCCCCGCCTCCCACTTCCACCCATTTTTGCTAGATCAGCTTTTGCCATAACAGGTGGCATCCCACCCACACAAGTTCTGAATGGTTTCTGGTTAGCCTTTACCAGTTATTTTGCAATATTGCCTTCCTTGCTCTTCTACTACCATACATTAAATATTCACTGCTCTACAATGCTTGTTAACTCCATGGTTTGCTACTGATATCTGGGTCTGAATGGAGACATCTTATTCTGTGTATTCCCAGCACCATCTGCTGCCTTTCTTTATTTCCATTTCTAGAAAGGGTTTTGCTGATATCTGAGAAGCAGGGGAGGAATCTGGATACAGTTGACACAAATCCCAGAAAACATTTGTCTGTTTGTCTTATGCACTAATTAGCACAGACTTGGTCAAAAGTGTTCTGAACTTTTTTTATTTATTTTACTCATTTCTATAGCATCTATCACCATGACAGCAATGTGCTTCAATGGCAGGAAATTAAAACACATAATGCAGGCAGCTAATCAAATGCAGAAGCAAACAGAAGAATTTTGCACAGAGTCCTCAGTGTTACTACGGTCCTGCTTTGACAGACAGTTTCTCTTTCTGCAGGAAAAAAAAAAAAGATGCTTTGTTTGTTTCAAATTCCTTTTTCCCTTGCAAGTGTAAACGTAAAATTATCTTCCTCTGTTGGGATGTCTTATTCATTCTCCTGCTAGTGGCTGCTAAAGCAGATGATGTTTAATTATTTGGGGGTTTTCACTCACTGCTTCAGCATGGGGATTATGGGAGGACTGGTGCAGACTGACCTGTGCTGTTGAGGTGCAGCCTGGTCTCAGTAGCTCAGTGCCCCTATGGCCAGACTTTGCCCCCCTATGGCTGCCCAGATCTCCCTTCTGTGCAGTGTCAACAACATCTTGTTTTGCTTTGTCTTCTGGGGCTGTGCTGGAGTTAGGAGGTCTCTGCACATGAGCAAGGGGCAGAAAGCCATCTCAATGTTCCCAGGGTACAGCACGCTCCTCTGGCAGGACCACGTGGAAGGGCAGCTGTCCAGTTTGCTCCCACACACCAGGCCACCTGCTCAGCCAGGCAGCAGAGCTGGAAAGAGGTTTCAGCAGCCAGGAAAACCTGCTGAGCAGAGAAGAGATATTAACCTGCCCAGGTAAAGGAGGATGCCAGGCCAGCAAGACTGTGCTTTATTGCTTTGCCTTTGAGGCAGAAGGTACCAGCAGGGAAGGTGTTGGGAGCTTGTTTTGCTGGATAGGAGTCACTGAGCTAGTGAGCTCTTAAGATTACATCATTCACTTAATGAGGAAAGACTGAGGGACTGTACCAGGACAAAAACAGGAGGGTTGTCAATGGACCCAATTGAATGGCAGGATGGCCCACCTCATAGGGTGAGGACAGGTGCAAGGGAAAGCCCAATAGCAAAACAATTCTATGCAAATCTCTCAAATTTTGGAAAAATGTTGTTGTTTTTTTTTTTAAGATCCAAACTAGATCTCTTGTCTGAGCTTCATGAAGCTTTTTTATTTTAGCAGTGTTTGAACATGAGTGTTATTGTAGTTCACAGCATTTCATGATCTTTCTCCACTTCTCCCTTTTCAGGCTGCAGCCAATTCATGACTCTGCATGTTGCAACCCTCTGCCATGGGCACTGTTCACACGCAAACCTAAATCACTCCAACCCAAGCTTATGGCAGTAATGAGTCCAGAACCATCAGCCCAGCTAAAAAATGGCAACATGTGAGTAGCAGACTTAGGGATAAAACTCTGCTCATCTGATGCCCTTCATTCTGGACACTGGGCTGTGTAGAGTGATGCTCACCTCTCTCTTCAGCATGTGAGGTTTTTCCTGGTGTGAAGTGGCTAGCCTCTAGTTAGGGCATATGCTCATGACTGTACCTACGTGCTGGGGTGAGAAGCACAGTCATGTGATGGGTGCAGTGTTTTGGGCTTCAGGTGTTCATATAATGGCTATACTTAACATTATTGTTTAAAAACGAAGTTTCTAAAGAAAAATATGAAAAAAATATTTCAAATAAGTGTAACATGGTTTATTTGTAGTAACAAATAAAATTATTTTGGGCTGTTTTTAACTTTTACAGGAAGCCTTTGAGCTGTTCACATATTGCATGTGTCAATCACAGCCTGGCTGCTGGTGGTGACTCCAATCTGAACTCTGTTAACTTCCCTTTTACATGTTCATCAAGTCATCATCTACAGTGGATTTTTCAGATTATTTATTTTGGGGGTAACAGAATTTTACCAGACCAAATATTTGTATTATTCCCTTTGCACCTAAACTAATTTTTATTGTATTCTTTTGAGTCAAAAATTCAAACAGCTACCACACCTACGAAGAAGCATCCTATTGGGAAGATTTCCTAATAAGCTTTCTTTAGTGTTAAAAATTTAAATGCATTTTTTTTCTTGACCAGCACCAATAAAATGTCTGCCACATGATTTGCATGAATCATGCAAAGCTTGAGTTCTTCCCTGAACCCAGTTTTTTTGTTTTGCTCCTGCAAGCTAAGTCAGGATTTCATGGAGCCATTGAGAAACTCAGCTCTTAAATCCACAATACTAGAACTAGCAGCCTAACTTATCTCACAATAATTACATTGCTTCTACCTCAGGTTGTAAACTTGGGGGTGTTGTTAAACAGCTGTTGGGTTTCATTGTCCAAACTAACAGAATGATGCACTGTGCACAGCAATGAAGTCTTTTCCCTGGTGTGAGATGCTCCACAAATCTAAGAGACTGATTATTTGCCCATCCATTCAGATATATATGGGAAAAATAATTTACCATACCAGTGAATACATTAGTCTCTTTTTTACCTCTCCATCCAGCTTTTTTTGAGTTATTTACTTGATCCTAATTACTGGAAAACACTCACAATTTTGTGGAGCTGTTGTACCCAAGTAGCATTATTTCCTGCTGTAAAGGGCACAGTGAGGTTAAATACCAAATGCCACTTGATGTGATTTTTGCAGATTTTGGGCATATGGAGCCACGAAAGTGCCTGAGGCCATCATCAGCTCCTCTTGGCATCCCTAATCAGGAGGAGTGAGCTGATTGTCTTTCCTCTTCATAACCCTGTGTTTGAGTAGGAACTCTCCAAACTATTTTATACAAAAATGTCTTTATGAAACTTTTATTTTTTGTACATATCCAGCTAGCCTTTCCTTGCTTTGAAAACTGATTTAATATCTTACCATTTTTCTCCTGTCGCTGTTTTATATTTCAGGTGTCAGTCTAGAGGATGCTGCATTTGAGATTTTCTTTTCCTTGCATGCTTGCTTTAAAACAATTTGTGGATATTGAGTATTAGGTGCCTTAAATGGATAAAGTAAGAGTACACAGATGTAGATTCAACAGAAATGGATTTGAGACTACAGCAACCTTGGCAGCTTCACATGCTAACATTGGAAGGTATCATAGTTTTTGAAGCAGCCAGTGTTAGCACCTGAATAGTACTCACTATCAGTCAGGTTCAGACTAAAGTATTTTTCAATTCTTTTTCTTAATTCTCTTGGCTGCAGATTCTTACAGTTTTCTGTTTGTGGAAACAAATCAAAGTTTATCTTCCAGTCATCCGAGGAGAATAGCTTTATGAACCCTATAGTAAACCTGTATGAACATAATCACACTGCACTTTTTAAAAAGTTCAAAGCACTGCCCAAAAGCTTTTTTGCTTCATAGGGAATGGGTGGAGCTCACAAGTGCCTATGAAGGGTAATGGGCTCTAAATTTCATCTTTATTCTTTGATCCACAGGGGCAATTCCTCTCAACCTGATCCCAAACTCTGCAGCAAACTGTTGTACTTAGAAGCCCTTGGGAGAGTAATTCATGGAATGGAGATTAGAAAGCAAGAACTGAAAACTGGAAAGTGCTTCGTGGTGTCTCTTTAACAGCTTAGGATTGATTCATTTTAGCATTTGTGTCTGGGTCGTATTCACTGATGCCTCATAGATCAATGGCATGATGAAATCCCAGCTCTTGTTGATGCAGCATATGGGAACAGGATCCATTATCTTTAGTTCCCAGGACTATAAAATGTCTAATAAACTCAGCAGCAAGAGTGCCAGATTTGTGCAGCACTGCCAGCTGCTCTAGCCTTGTTGTCTACTAAGCTATGTTTTTGGTTTCATTACTGATGGACAATGCTGATTGTCAAGCAAATTATGACACTTGCAGATTTGAGGCATTTCACTTATGCATCAATGATATTGGAGGGTTAAACGAGGTTAAAGGTAAGGGAAAACCAGTCAGAAAAGAGTCCCTGTCACCTATAGGGTGAATTCATGGTTCACCTGGCTTCCCTCTCCTTTGGAAACTAGAAGGCCTCCAAATTTGTGTCTGCGGGAACTTTAAATTAATGCCTGTTGCAGCAGAGAGGGGAAAATGAAAATTGTGCATATCAGAGCAAGGAGGAGATCCAACTGTGAGAAATTAGGGCTCATAGGAGGAGCAAAGCTACTTCATGGAATCCTATTCACCCTAGCGCTCTCCTACCCCATCCCAGTCCTGTCTCCTTTCTCTACTGCCAGCCAGGATCTGGAGCAGAAAACAGGAGAAATACTCAGTTCAACACTAATTAAAAATATTTCTTCATTATCCCATAAGTCTCTTTCTCCCATTTAGCTTCTTTCTCCCATGTCAGCATGACTTGTAAAGGTGACTTCAGCTGGTGTGCCTTCTCTCGCAGGCAGGGAGGGAGGGAAGGAGGGAAGTATTCATGCTGCAATGAGAAATCAATTTAAATTCACATGGGCACAGTCAATCCTTAATCAAATCAGCAAACTCAGGCTGGCTGCAGGAATCTGAGTAGGAAGTTCAAATACCTCAGTCCCAAATGTTCATTCTCTATCACAGAACTCACATCAGGGTGTCCCTGAGCATTAATCTGCTGCTGCAGCACTTTTCTCAGTCTCTTCCCTAGCTACATTATAATTTGCTCCCTAGTTTACATATTACATTGTAATAAGATTACATTTTGCATGTAAAAAAATACATACAGTATTTGTGTCTCCCTATTTTTCACACTCACCGTTCTGTAGCTCTTGCTATACCTTTGGAATAAACTCCATAGTCACCCTAAAAATAGTGCAAAACATGATCTTGCACATGAACATTATTATGGTGGATTGGGGGAACAGATTCCTACTCCACTTTTCTTGCTCCCTGTGCATTGTCACTAGGGGCATGTTGCAGTTCCTGACAGTATTAGTTTTTATTGCTTTCTTTACTCCTCTAGAGTAAAGGGACATGGAGATCAAGCACAGCTGGGCAACATTTTCAGTTTCTAGTGTCTTTAGTTTAGGCACTTCAAAATCAGCAGCAGACACTCAACTGGAAGCTAATATAAGCCAGCATCCACAGCTCCCATATAATCTACTGACTATGGATGCCTTTGATCATTCTCTAGATATTATTTCTTGAAAAGAGAATCCTGTATCCCACAGGCAGGATCAGCTTTTCTATCTTGGATATCTTGGACAAGAGAAACCAAAATTTGTAGTATTAATGCTGGCGTAAAAGCAGAAGGAAATGCCCCTTGAGTCTTACCTGGGCTAAGGTCTGTAGGGGTGGTGATTAGGGTAGCAATCACACATGCTGGCAGGGAGGCTGCTCTTGGCTTGCAAGTCTGCTGCCACTGCCTGATGCCCACTGGCTCCTGACAGCCTTCCCAGGTCATTTCCAAAGCCTCGGTATTTGCCCTCAAGAGCTGCAGCACTGGGAAAAACCACTAAATGTTCTTGAGTTCCTGCCAGTGATTCTGCAGGAGGAGAAAGAAAGAAGCTTGTGAGCCAGGAATTTCTTTTAAAGAATGCAGATCAGAGGTTTCGTGCAAACTACTTTCTTCAATTATTTAATACTTCCTGCAATTACTGAGTACTTAAAAATATTCTGGGGAATAATTTCTGGGCCCTTCTGTGGTTCCCTTCTATTTATTGCCACAAAAGGTCTCAGCCATTAGAAATGCTAAAGGATAACTTCCATAAAAATGAGGGAGATAGCAATGGCGTGTTTGACAAAAACACTAATTCTGGTTGAAGTGCAGCTGATCAGAAGACACTAAGAGGTGCAGGATTCAATACTTCCATTGATATCTTGATGATGGATTTAGACCTCTCTTAAAAATGTATTCTTACCATGTCAGTTTATCTGCCTCAAGATTCCAGTTACTGGGTCTTGCTACCTCCCATGCTAAAACCCTTCATAGTTCCCACCATTTTGCAAAGGTAATAACACATTGTAATCAAGTCACCTTTCAAGCTTTTTTTTTTTTTTTTTTTTTTTTATAGGCTAAACAGACTGTGCTCTGTTTTTTACTTTAGAGTACTTTCTTCAGCTCTTAAACCACTTTTGTGGCATTTGCTGTGGTGGTTTTTTTTTTTTTTTTTGTTCCTGTGCAGTCACCAATTTTGCTACACCCTTTTTAAAAAAGATAAACTCTGAAGCTGAGAATAATCAGGAACTGGCCTCATCTCAACATATATACAACCTAAGAAGTCCATGCCTGAATCTGCTCACATTCCTTTCTTTTTATATAGAAATTATTTTACCTCTTTTCAGTGTAGGTTTCATCTCACAACCTGAGTTTATCTTCTTCTCCATTATGACCTTAAAGCCTTTGCTATTATTGTGGGATTACCCTGCTTGCCCATTTCCAGGAGAGTCTTCCACTCTGCATCCCTATGCTTTATACAGGCCTGTATTTAGATACAATTTGTTTGAGTGAGCCTACCTTAACAAATGTTGCACCATTTTCTACATGATTTGGTTTTTCTGTAGCACTCTTTTCACTATCACCAAATACAGGATGCTGATCTAGTGCCTCTTGTTCCAGCTCCACAGCAGATCTGCCCTGGGAAGGGACTGTGGTACATGGGAGATCATAGGGTGAATCTCCATGGCCTGTCTCTTTCAGCCAATAAAATGGGGAAAAATTAACTCCTTGGCCTCATCAGCATATTTCATGCTGTTTGTCCCATCCTTGAGGCAGACTTGCTGCTACCTGTCACATCATTTACGTGCATCTTGGGTAGAAAATGCTTTCAATATTTTGGTCACTTCTTCCCTGCAGTGGAAGCATCTCTGTTTGAATCCCACTAAAAACACCTCACTTCTTCATTTAATGCAGTTTTTACTGATATTGTGAGTGCTTATTTTTTAATCACCTTGCTGTGCAGTATTAAGTAAAGCACCTGACAAGGAAAGGAAGATTGCTGTATCACCAAATCCATCATCAAAAAGAGGAATATTTTTTGAGACGGGATTTCTATTTATAAGAATGCTGACTGACATTAATTATCACTTAAAATCTGTCTCAGCATTTCCATTTGGCATAAGAATTATGCCAGACATCTCCTTCAGTAGTAAGAAAAATGCAATGTAACCTCCACATTAGCTCCCCAGCGGTCGCTCTGGTGTTATCTGCAATCATAAGTGGGTGTTGCCCTGTGACAGAAATGGAAGATATTGCCCTCTGCTTTTATAATCTCTCGATTTTCCAATTGGGTTTGCATGCTCAGGCCTTTGCTTTGCTGCTCAACTCCACTTTATGAGCATGGCAGGATGATTTATTAAGGACTTCAAGAGGCAGACACGAGGGTCACAAGCCGCTCTGCTCATGCAGGGCCGGCCAAGTCCCCTTCCCTGCTGCTCTGAAGCCACGAAGCCATGATTTGTACAGCATGTGGTGGTGGTGTAGGAAGGCACTCACCCATTAAAAGGCTTTCAATGCTTGTCCCTGTGACTTACACACAGGCTTTTGGTTTTCCAGCCAAGGGGTTTAGAGATGTCCATCTCTTATTCTTCCGGTTTGGTTTGGCTTTTCTTCTTCTGCGCATTGTTATTCCTTACATTTCTTAAAGCCTCACAAACTGTAAGCTTACAGTGAAGTCATGCTGGCAAATGATTTATAGAGGGTCCTACAAATCATGTCACAGAGCATGCAACCCCTTCCCCCACAGCAGGAGTCATCATTTCAGAGCAGCACAGTCTTCAAGGGAGCTAAGTTGTCCTTTTCCTGCTGAGATTTAGGAATCCAAACAGTAAAATGCAGCCAGAAGTGAGAGTAAACAAGCCACAATAACAACCTGGCATTTAAGTTTCAGCAGGGTTTAAGGTGGCCTCAGAGAAGCTCTTGCTTATCACTGGGATTCTATTACAGCATTAGAACCCATCTGTATGTCGTTTTACTGCTTTTCCAGATACATAAATATGTAAATCTCCAATATGAACATATGTCAGCAAGGAGTTAAAATTACTTCAAAGATTAAAAGGCAAGCAGAAATTTCTACCAGTTAAATGAACTGCAAAAATACTCATTTTTAATGTGGCCTTGGCTATACCCACCCAGTCAAACCTCAGGGTGGTTAGAGCAGACCTGAGAGAACAGTTTGGCTCTGTGACACCAACCTCAGGACTTTTCAGCCAGAGAGCTGTCAGCATCACTCCACAAAGACATCACATATGAGGCTCCAAAGGGCATGTGGCACTGCCTGTGGGCACAAAAAATGTTTTAAAAACCCTCAAACCCCTCCAGGCTCCCAAACATGGAGAAAAAATGTTCTTATCCTGCTGTCCCATTCAGCAGCTGGTACAGCTCCCAGGCATCCACATGTACTTTGGTAGCGGCTATCAGTCTAGGAAGTTTGGGGATCCAGCTTGGTCATCTCAGGCCCTGGAGTACAGAGAATATGAAGAACTTGTAAAATTTGCTGCTGGCCCCTTTCCATTGTTCTCTGTGTTGATGACAAAATCACAGAACAATTCAGGCTGGGAGAGACTCAGGGACCATGTAGGGCAACCCCTGCACAAAGCAGCGCCATTTAAATAAGGCTGTGCCCAGCCTTGTCCACATGGAGGCCTTATACTGCTGAGGATGGAGACCACAGTTTCTGTGGGCTCTTGATCCAATGTTTTGACTTCCTGTGAAAAAAAAAAATTTGAATATCTAATTCAAATTTCCTGCATACTAATTTGCATCCATTGTTGCTTCTCCTATCCCCCTGCACCTCTCAGAAGAGTCCAGTTCAGATTTTAATTTGTCCTACCTTCAGGCAGTGCTCCAGGTAAAAAAAACAAAACAAAAAACCAACAAAAAAATGAAACAAAACAAAACAAAAAAACAAGCAAACAAAAAACCCCACAAAAAACAAACAAACAAGTCCCCTACCTTGACAGCTCTGTTGTTTTTAAGGCTCCCAAAGAGTTAATGCAATAAAGCCTCACAAGGAAACCAGCTGTGGTGCCTAGAAAGAAACTACTTTTGTGCACTGAAACAACCAGATCAACATTATAATTTAGACAAAACATTTTACCAAGGCAGTAGCCAAATAGTAGGAATGAAAAGTTTGGGGATTTTTTACTAAATTAAAAGTTCCTCTGGGGCTGGGAGGGGGAATGTTTATCACCAAGCTCTGCCCTCTTAAAAAAAATCAAAACATTACTGAGCTATAGACTAATGTCTTTGCAGTATGCACAATCTCCTTAATGGAAAGGTGAATCCTAGCCACTGTGATGCTCCATCTGATGAGGATACTTAGCTGTGATGGTGTGGAATAAAGTGCTTTATTATACTACAGTGAACAACACTACTAGTGCTAGGGATATGGTTAATGCAAGTACAGAGAAATTGCACAGTGTCTGTTTTGACTTTCTGATTTCCTCTAATGGACACACAGCCTCCAGGCCAAGCGCTTGGAGAGTTTTGTGTCATGCCATTTTCTCCAATTATTACCTAGGCTTTTCTTCCAAAGCACCTGGTGGCAGTGGCTCATTCTCAAAACCAGCATTTACAGCAGGAAATTTAAGGGGTTTGCCTCCCCCATGGAGAATCCTTCATTTCATTCCCATTTTCCTTTAAGGACACATTAGCCATTTTAACACATTAACTGATGTCACCTGCAAATGCAGGAAACAACAAAGTCAACACCTGCCAGTGTGGGATTACCTCTGGATTTTGTTAGCTCAGTGTTCATCCTCCAGCCATGGTTCCTTTTCCCTGTTAAGATCCTCCTTAGCTCCTTGTGCAGATGCTTTGTCGGTGAAGGCAGAGCACGGTGCCACTGAGGGCAGGTCAGCACGGGCAGGGCCAGGCTGCTCCTGCCTGAAAACTGCTTTCCCAGGGTCAAAGCCTGCTCTGGGAGAGGCAAATTCCCAAGGGAAGCACACAGTGCAGCCCCATGCATTCAATTACAGGGCCCTTGCACGGCTGTTTATAAGAAAGCCTGGGACAAAGGTATCTGGGAGCAGAGGGACTGTCAGAGGTGAAGTCTTGGGTTCCAGTTATACACCTGTGCATTTTACACATTGAAGGTGGGGGGGGTAATCTAAATATTCCACATACATTCATATATACATAACCTATAGAAAGGGACTGCTTTGTGCCACAGCCTCTCTTCCTGCTATGTTGAAAACCCACTAAAGCCCCAGAGTATGATGCTCTACTTCACCTTTAAATCTGTCTTCCTGTCAATCCCCAGACTGTTTTCCCCACCCCTACTGAACCTGTCTTGTTATGTGGAGCTGAGTTATTGCAATAGTCTGGCTTCAAATCTGTCTTGGTCTTGTCCAGGCAATGAGGAAATACATGCAAAAATAGTCTCCTAGGAAAACTGACCATGTAAAATTCAGCTTAAGGAGCATTAAAAGAATTTACTGCTGTCATGTGGAAACCAACAGGAGAAATTACATCTCCCACAACAAGCTCCTTCTGGAGGCATTTCCATTCTGGGGAAGGGAGGAAGTAACCACCTGAGTGAGGCCACCTAGGAAGCCAGGAGGTCCCTGCAGCATGTGGTCATCCTTGCCCATCCACCAACTTCTCCCTTTGCTGAGCCCACTTGAGCACTGTAGAAATCCAGTTGAGGCAATCCAGCTTTGGGAGGAAAGTCAGCAGATGCTCTTTGCTAGCAGCTGTTATCTTCCAGATGGTGTGAGGGACATTTCCCTGGAAGACAGGCTGCTTCGCCTCAACCCTGTCTCCTGCAGCCACAAGCACTCTGCATCCAGGGTTTCCTCTATCTCCTGCTAGTTTTCTGGTTTTTGCCTTTTGTCAGGCAGAACACAGGATTTGCACTCCTCATCGACCCAGAGAAGGTCTCAAGGGGCTATTCAGTCTTCTTTCATGCAGGCACTTCTGTTTCCTAGCTCCCAGCCCAAAACTCAAGGGTAAACCAACACTTGGGACCACTGCCCTTGAGAACTGCCTGAGAGACCTGGGCTGGCCTGCTTTGTGTGGGCAAAGGGTCTGGGCAGGATGGTGGGCAAGCAGCCTCTGCCAGCTGCAGCCTCTCATGGCTGTGTCCATGCTCTTTGAGCTGAGGTGGGGGGAGGACAGATAGGTATTCCTGCAAGGGCTTTTTTTTTGGCAGGGTTTTCCAAAGAAGGTTATTCTGGTATGCATGGCTCCAGGACAGCGCACTGCTCCTTGCAGAGCTGGTCAGGGGAAGAGTGGTACACAGCCCTGAACACTGACTGTTTTCTCTGGCTGGCATATAGGTACCCTGAAAACTTGACAGGTTTGGATATAGCCATCTTTTCCTGCTTCTCGTTATTCCAAAGTCTTTACCATTTTTATTTTGACTTTTTCAGTCTCGAGCACTTTTTCCAGCTTTACGTCATGCTTTCCATTTTGGAGATGTCAGATGATCTGTGATAAACTGACAGTACATGCAGGAGCAGTGAGGAGATGAGGTCCCTTTTAATGAGACTAACTCTACTGGGTAGCGAAAACTGTGTCTCAACAAGCCCCTAGGTCTTGCTTCTCTTTGCAAAGCATCTTAATGTCACAAAAGGATTTTTACACAAGTAAGAAAGGCAATTCCCAAAACAGATTTCTTTCAGTAACCATTCAAATAGAAAGTTACCACAGAGATTTGTGTGCTCTCCTTTAAGAGGTAAGCACAATCACAAATCAGGATTCTCTTGGCTCCTGAAAACAGCCTGAAATATTTCTGAATAAACAGTGTGCTTGCAGTGTGTTCACTGTTCACCTAGCAGATCCTGCAAGCACTCTCCATTTCTTCTTTGGCCATCTATAGGAGTCTAAAAACCAAATGCAGAGGGGTGAACAGGGAGCAAGAAGAGATAGGGCTGTTGAGGGAGGACTAAACAGTTGCTGGACTTCAGTAAATAGAACACTGCTAATAAATATGGAAATAAATTCTCAATATTATCATGCATGTTCCCAGATTTATTTATTGTGGCTTTTGCCATCTCTTGAGAAGGCTGTTGGTACAATCCCTGCCCACTGGCACTGAGATTTAATCCCATGAGCACTCCTCCAGTGGCAAGGGCAGAGTCTGGATGCTCATGAGGCAGGATGTGTGGAGACACAGCACAGCTCAAAGCAAAGGTTGAGCACCACAGTGCTTTTCAGCCCATTGTCATTTCATAGAAGGACTAAGGTGCCTTTAATCACCTACTTAGCATCATTATTCCCCATAGGTAAAGAAGTCAAGTCAAAAAAAAAAATTTAGGTACTGTTACCATCTTGTATTTAGCACGTAGGTGGGCAACTAAGCGCAAAGGCTATTTGGTATGCATTTCAGGGCTGTATTAATTTTCTGACTCCCTGTGGAAATTACTGCTCATTCTTAACTTCAAGACAGACTTGATTAACATGGCACGTGAAGCCAATCTTCATGGCTAAAATATTAGTCTTTAGGACAGACTGGGCTCATACTTCATGCTGGTTGCCAATACAATCTGGGTGAATTCTGGAGAAGTAATCACAGTTCAAACAGGGTCAGCTGTACAAGGCCAAGGCTATTGATGGCTATTTTCTGAGGCTTGCTGTGGTCAGGAATGCCAGTGACACCTACTTCAGTTCAGAGTCCTGTAGAAATCAGAAAGACATCTTCACTTAGGTCTTTACTTAAGGAATTTCTTACCATAGCATAGAATGTTGAACTGCAAAATGATTATGTATAAAACTTCAGCAACTAAGCAATACACAAAGTAATTTACACATACTGTCTAAATGCAAAAAGACAGTCCAAGTGGCAGGTAAAAGCACTCTTTAAATGGTTTACTTTTGACCTAGACACCACTAACTTAATATGTTCTGTAGCATCTACAGAAAATATTTTTTATGCATTGTAATTTTTAAATCTTGCTTTCCAGGCAAGTACTTTTTTTGTTTGTGTTTGTTTTTGTTTTGTTTTTCTTTATTTCTGTTTTTGTTTTAGTTTTTGTTTTTCTTTATCTTTATCTAGTACTCTTTCCTAAGCTATTTTTGGAAGCCAATGCATGAATTCTAAGATTTCTGGGCAACACTGTGCAAGAGTGAATAGATGAATAGAAGATGTAAAATATCCTAGCCTGCATAAGAGCTATCCAGTTCAGTTTTCCTGTTCTATATTGAAATGTGGATTTAGTGTTGATTTGTTCAAGCCTGTGGGAAAGCTTATTTAGTTATGTATTTAAAAAAAAATCAAATGCTTTAATCTTAACTCATATTTCTGACTACAAATGACTCCTGTATTTTTTCAGCTAGGTCTAGAATATCTCTCCAGGATAACTATGGTCCATTCTTGAGTTTGCTTTTTATTTGTAGAAGTCTTATTTGTTTAAATAGCTGTAGGAAATTCCATGTAATCAGTGGTGAGAGGATATTCACTAAGTTTTAAAGCTTTAAAAAGCTTTTTGTGATCAGAACAACAGCAGGAAAATGATCAACATAACTTGATGGTCATTCCAAGTATTAATTTTGACTTCAGCAGTACTAGATACTAGCAGAAAAAAACTGTAAACCTTGCATTTCTTGCATTTAAGAAAAAGAAAGTGTGATCCTAGAAAACAGATGCAGATTTCTCCAGATCTCTGTGAGTGTCCAATCTTTACACGTCTGATTAATAGCTTTAGCAGCAGGACACATGTGTGATTTATTCACTTTCAGATCTTTAAGTAAGACAACAAAACAACCCTAAAATCTCCTGTTTCTTGTCAGTGGGTAGATGGTATCCATCATGGTGAGGGTGGATTGCAAAGGCACAGACAACTGTAGGTACAGGTACCTTTTCAGATTGAGGTGAATGGAGTAAGGCAACAAAAGCTTTGATTTCCATACATCTGGACAGCAAACAAACAAAACGGAGCAGGTGGACGTAGACAGTGGTACCAAGACAGGCCAGGGCAGTATCTGATCAGTGCCTCACCAAAGCAATTGCAGGGTAGCAGCAGTGGGATGGATGTGTTCCTTCCACGCTCTGAGCTGACCGACCTCGCACTCCGCTCCAGACAGCTCACACACAAAGCTGCAACAAGGACTTCTTCTGCACTATAAACCCTCTTGTTGCTTCTTTAGGGACCCTAACTGTTGCTAGCAGCAGCTTGAGGGCAAAAAAGCCCAGGGCCTTTGGGTGCCATAGATCTTCTCTACATCCGTGAAACAGCTGGAAAATGCTAGAGGCCATATGGAGTACAGCCAGTGAGAGCTACTGCCCAGGCCCCTAAAAACACCTGCGTCAATGAGTTAACAGCATCACAGCAAACAGCTGCTTATGCTTTCTGTGCTTCAGTGTGGGTACTGCATCTATGTTTGTGCCACCTTGTACAATCAAGCACCAGAGACTGCAGTAAAACCAGCTACTTGTAACCCCTTCCAAGGCAGGTGCTTGCTTCACAAAAGCAGCAGAGCAGCCTGGATGAGCTCCCCAGCCCCCAGTTCTGGGGGGAGCCTCTGTCATTGCCCCCACAGCAACAGCCAACAAGATATGCAAAAAGCACCAGCAGCAAAGAGATTAGAAAGATGTGTCAGAAAAAGCTTCCCTGTCTATCTCCCGCACAGTGGACCCAGCAGATCTTTGATGGGTTTGAAGCCCTAAAAGGAGTTCTCTGTGTTCTGGTACTGCTTGAGCCTCCACAAAGGAGATGAAAAGGAGGAATAAAACATCTGAACAGTCCAATCTGGTCTGAAATGCATGCATTCATTAAGGCAAAGGTGGATTTCTTCTGGTTCCTCCTCCATATCCTCCTCCTCAGTGGTGGCAGCGAGAAGCTTGACACTCCAATTACAGGATATTCGCATAAAACAAAGAAGAGGGACAGCTAGTTGGTGGCAGTCATTTAGGCTATGGCATCCAAGGCTCCATGCAGCCAGCAGAAACCTGAAGGAACAGATTGAAATTGCTTTAATGGCCCAGCTCCTCGCAATGCTTTGGTTTAGACTTAAAGTAGCTCAGAGCCATCAGTGTTACCCATGACTTAAACCAGGGTCCAAATGTATTTACTTCACCAAAGCTACTGTGTAATGGGGCCAGTATTCTGGAGGCTGGAAGGGGCCCTGTTGTGTGGGGCTGCCGTTGCTGTGTAGAAATGCTTTTTCCATGCTTTTTTTTCCCCTCCAGGTTTGCCATTTGGCTGTATCCCATCTCTGAGTTCCTCAGCAAAGGGTCTCAGGCCGGGAGTGGATGCTCACCCTACTAATTTACAAAACCATATGGATGAAATCCATTCAAAGGTTTGTGTAAAGGCATTTGATGTTTGTGGTTCGTATTTTCCTTTCAAACTTGAGAAAAGTTTTTGTCTTTTTTCCCCTCCAATGGAAATGGTAATGCAGGCTAAGAAAAATGTCATTAATAATACAAACTGGGGGCCTTTGGGAGAAAATTTTAGTTTTGAAAAGCAACTACTCTGCATGAATATGTCATATCATCAGAAGTTTATCTGCATTGTCTTGACTCTTCACATATGTATATATTTCTCTTCTGCCAGACATGGTCATTATCCTTATTTAAATAGAGTATAATTATAGATGCCTACTTAAATTACAAGAAATAAATAGAAATTAATCTATTCAATAGCATTTTCCTACGAAAAAATGTTTTCCTTCAGATACTGGTTTTCTTCAGGGTTTTTTCCTCTCTATTTTTAATTTAAATCTACTTCTCTTATGTTTTATTCACTTGTTTTCATTAGGTAAAGGAATGCCTTGGCATGAAAACCCATCCTGAATCCACTGCCTGCTTGACAGATAGATATAAAGACTTGAAACATGAGAGGAAAAAACAGATGGTTGCAAGGGGAAAAAAAAAAAAAAACTTAAACAAAAGAAAGGAATTAAACCTAGCACAGACGCATGTATTAATATTTTGTGAGTGCCACTGCATGTGCTGGTAAGACTGACAGACCTCGACAATGGATCTCTATCACCTTTCTAAAAAGGCAGAACCCTCCTTGTTATTTCCAAATTGATCCTGACCAGTTTGTTGCAAGTAGCTACTGCTTGAATTTCAAATATTGAGTGCTAGTATCTGCGATTGGTCCCACAGTGTAAATCACATGCTAATGTTTCTCTGTCTTGACTGGATGAGAATAAACATAATAATCAGGAAAAGGCCTTGAAGAAGCCACCGTGGCTTTAAATCTCTCAGGGAACAGCAGCAGTTTAGGGAGAAGAGACTGATAAAGCGGATTAGGGAGTTCCAGAAAATTTAAAGCCTGTTCCATTCTGGCCCACACAGGCTCTGCCCAAGGCGTCATTCCTAGGAAAATTAGGCTGCTGTGAAATTTATTGCCAGGGTGCAGAATTTACATTTCAATTTCTCCTGTCACAGCTTGGGCTATGGACAGATCCCCTCTGCCAGCCTCCCCCGCTGCTGCACCCTTGCACCCCTCACCCTGGCACAGGCTCTGGCCCCCCTCTTCCCTCATGCTCTTTGCAGGGGCTGAAGACAACTGCAAAGCCCTTTTCTGAGAGTTTGAGGAGAGCAAGGCTGGCCAGGAGGCATTGCAGAGGATGGCTGCTGTTGCTTTTCACCATATTGCTGCCCTCATGGCCAAGCAAGGGCTTATTTTCTTGTCCCTACAGAAATCCAATGGAGTTGAATGTTTGCATTGTTAATAAACTGCTCTCAGGGACTACCTGTGAAGAGGTAGTCACAAGCCAAGGCAGGTGACGAATGTCTCTAGATTTGTGAGAAAGGACCTGTAATACTCTTCCAAGAGTGGGGCTCTGCTGGGTTCCACAGTGAAGTATGGCTCAGGTGGTACCAAAATGCTTCCATCCTGTGGGGAGAGACAGAGGACACAGCAAGTCCTGAAGGTATCATCTCAGAAACTGAAGAAAAAGAAAAAGAAAAGAAAATAGAACACTTGGAGGGAGAAGAATGGAAACAGTGAGAAATAGCAGAGTGCAATATAATAAGTTTGCTGCAGATAAATACATTCTGGAGAGTAGTAGGTTGAACTTTTTAACAGGGCGCTCACTGCCCCTTTGTGCTCTATGTTACTCTCCTTGTCAAAGAGGTCACTAGCAGGAAGGTTTGCAGAAATGATGATCATTATCTGGATATTCATAAACATCCAGTATGCTGCCAATCACAGGACAGAAGAGGCTGTATTACCTCTGGGTCTGAATAGAATTAGCCAAGAAATCTTGAAATTAGCAATGTGCTCCTTTGTGGCAAAGTCCAAGTCCTAACTGACTTAGACTTAGCTAGTCATGACTAGCTGAAATTGTGTCTTAATTAGAGAAGAAAAAAACCAACTTTCTCAGAGGTGTTTTGCAACTGTAAATGAGGCATAATTGTATCACCTAAACTGTTACTAGCATTTGAGTTGTGCTTCCCCGCAGAAATCCAGGAGGGCTTTTTACCCTGGATTAAGGGTCCCTCCTGACACTTGAATAGGAAGTACATATGGAAATGGAGCTGTCCAGGGTGTCACCACCTTGAGGTGAAGGATAGCCTGAGGTGCAAGGGTGGAGAATAAATGTTACTGTAAGAAAAGCTGCTGAATTTTCTTTTGAGAGACTGATAATCCCACAGGCTTCTGCAGAAGCAGCTTTTGATTATCATTGCTGATGATATTAGAAGACATCTCTGGAGTCTGTCCTTTAAAAAATGTTTCCCCAGTGCTACTTGAGAACATATGGGTTGGGAACTGAAGTGAAAAACTGATGTTTTGCTTACTCTCATGGCATGATGGAGGCTTAGAAAATGATGTGCCTGATACCGGGGATGCATTTTTAACAGTAAATGAAACCAGACTGCATAAAATTTCAAAATACTAGACCAATAAATGTAGATGGGAAAAGAAGTTAGAACAAGAAAAAGGGACTGGTTAAAGAAACAAATGATAAAGATGGATCAGATCTAGAGATGGGGTGAATTGGAGCAGCTCCCTATCTTTAGTGGGTCTCCTCTGAGCTGCATGAACTCATAGAAGATCTAGACGTACACTATCAGTCTATATACAGGGTTGGAGTAACCAGGTCATTTTCAAGTGCAGCAACATCCTGAGCACTTTATCAAGTAAGAGGATGGGCAAGCAATCTGGAAGGTAACAAATCTGAGGGGAAGAGAGATGGAGTCAGTGCCAGTGTATTTTCCTAACTCCAGTTACTGCACCAGCAATGCCTGGCTTCAAAGGAGGTTACTGAATGCAATCAGGAAGGGAAAAAAGGGGGAAAATTAAAGAGGAAAGCTCCATGTCCAAGTTGACCAGGCTTTTTCAGTCTAGTATCTTGGGAAACTGGCCTACAGTTACATTATTTGAAACAGAACAGAACACCCGGAGAGAAGTTCCTGCTCTTGTTCCAGTGGCTGTTCTCTGGACAACTAAAATTTCTTTCCAAACAACATACACTAACCTCCAGAGGATGTTTTATACCAGAACAAGTGTGCCCTGCGCTTGAGTTGGATTATGTTACTTTTGCTGATTTAACAGGTATTTTAAAAAATAAAATTAGAAATCATTACTCTGCTACTGCTTCAGAGGATACATTAGGCAAGCTGCTGGCCTTACACAAGGTGGAAAACTTCACCCCCTTCAGCACCACAACCTATGAAAAAATTAATACATTTTGATTGCTGCAGAAGAGCTTTTGAGAAAAAAACTACTTTGGTAAAGTGTAGAATCTCTTGACTGGGCTTGTGGCTTTGAGCTCCCCCCAGAAATCACTGATTTTGTAAATGTACTGAAGTAAAAAATCATCCCCTTTCAGTGCCTTTCCCCTCTATTTCTCTGTCTCTTTTAGTCATCACACACATACCCACAGGAAAAGTCAGATGACCAGCAGATTTTTTGCCAGACAGGTGCTACAAAATTCCTGGTGAATTTCTGGAGGTTTTGGTATGCTTTTAAGAAAAAGGTAAACGCTGCTGAGGTTGGCATCCTCTTGCACCAGTACATGTAAGCTCTCAATCTGCTCCTTTTCTGTAAATAGGTCACATATTTTGACTTCCAGAAAAGATTTTTTAAATGTCAGAACTTATATTTTTTTCTGTATGGTAGCTACAGTTGAAGCTGTGAGGTTCTGCAGCACCTTAAAGAAATGTTAGATCCTAAAGACAATTTTCATCCTTAGTCATAATCATTTAACATAATCTATTTTTCGGTTTTCCCGGGCCCTCTTTACACTATCTAGCTAGTAGTTTAACCTCTTTTCCAAAAACCAACATAGCTAAAAAACACTTAATATCACTCTCAGTTCTTATAGAAACCAGGATAGGTTTTGCATTTGTCTACACAAAGAAGTTTAATTTCAGTGACTTGAGGTGCTAGGGTTTTTCTGGATGTGACTCAAGCCATGATTTCCCATTGAAATAAGCTTTTATCTTTTTTCCACGAGAAAGATTGTGTTATGAGAAAATTCAAATTATTTTATTCTAGAAGCTGTCTAATTAAATTGAACAATAAAAATTGTTATCCTTTATGACTGCCAAGCAATTAAGTGACCTGGTGATAGGGAATTAAGTCAGTCTTCTTCCTTTGAAATGACAGCTGAAATAGGAGACGCGCTGTTCTTTGTCTACTGTGTGCGTGCTGGAGAGGAGGCAGAGGGGGAAGGATGGAAATGGAATAATACACAATAAGAAAAATGCTATCCCTGTTGCAACTGCAGAATTGTTTCCCATTAACTTTCCAAAGGGCAGAATTTTACTCATTGTGTCCCATCTTACAGGATAGCCTCATAAAAAAACAAACAAGAAAAAGACCCAACAAACCTTGCATCTACTACAATTTATATTATTCCCCAAACTATTAATCTAAAATGCTCATTGAGTACATTGTGGTGCCTTTATTTTTCTTTGACATCACTTGGTGTAAATGACAGTATAGCAGGAAGAGTCCATGCTAGCTTATTGAAGGTGTGTGTCAATGAACATGTAACTCCAAAATGACACAGTGGGAAGTGGATTGGGGACACTGAGTTTAAAACCAGAAGCATCTAAAGTACCAGAGCTGTGCAAATTCATCAGCATTATAGACCACAGTCTCTCCATCAAAGACATGAGATACATCCTTGGGGTCTGGTGACAATGTGGCTGCATAGAAAGTTTTCCCTTCTACATCACCACAATTATCTTAATTATTGGAACTTCATTCAACTTACATACAGTTCCTTTCATTCAGGGATAAAAGCATCCAAAGTGACACAATCCAAGATGAAAAAGAGACATGCATAGGGAAATTTGTGATTCTGTTTGGGACATGATACTGGCATTACTATTTTTTTAGAAGAATTGTGCCACATCTATTGCTTTTCCAGGCCATCCAATCTTTGGATGGCTGTTGATTATACAACACTGTGTGATAGGACCATTGTTTATTAAGCATCAGTGAGTGCTTGCCTATCCCATAAAGTATATATAAAAATCAATTCTATACAAATTATCTCAATAAATTGGCTGAAAGCTTGCAAGAGGTAATAAATGGATTTAAAAAAACCCATCTCTTTTGGTATCACTTACCAGTTAGAGTAAGATACTTGTGATAAGATATCTCATTGCATAAACAAATGGTGGTTTTTGCCTACTCCCCAAACTGTGATCTTCCACTGGATGCCCTTTGGTAAGGAAAAATGTCTTTACCAACTGACCCTTGTTATGTGGCAGCATCTGTCTGGATCAAAGTTTCTGTTAGCCTGCGTAAATTTGGTGTAGCTATTAATTAATTAATTAACCTCTATGAGTGGAAAAATATGAAAACAAGCTAAAGAACAAGACTGTTTCATGCCAAAGATGTTTCCACAGCAGCTGAATACTGTGCTTTCACACCACAGTTGTAAAAGTTCCTGGGTCTGTAGTTTTCCTTGTTGATGGTGGCATTAATAATTTCCAACAATGACAGATTTCAGAGTGTCAAAAGAATTAAGGCTGTAGTGTCAGAAAATAGGAACATAAGCCACGCAGCGCAAATGCAGAGCTTTTTTAATGTGTTTAGATTTTAAATCCTTTTAAGGGATAGCACTGCAGGCTTCAAGTGCCCTAGCAAATCATTAATGATAATATGAAATCCCAGCAGAATTATAGCAGCTATTTCCCCATGAACTTGGCCAGCCAACCATGTAAAAAGAGTCCTTTCCACCTCTGAGTCATTACTCATTACAAAAAAAGCCCATCATCTTTCCACCAATCTAGTAGGGTAGCTGGAGAGACTAAAACTAGAAGAGTGACCCATATTGGCTGTATATCTTTACAAAAAGAAAGATTGGACAAATACACAGAAGAAAAATTCTTCAAGTATTATTAAATGACTCAAGAAGTTAGTGAGATGCAAGTAGCTGCAATCTGGAAAAGTCCTTGGAGGGAGGATCTCTATGTGCTTGTCCTGTTCTCACATGCATTTCATAGGCATCCATTGTTGGCTGCTCTCAATTTCTGCTGCACTTGTGCTCAAGACAGCAACTTTGGGGACAAGCTGTAATTACTGGTCTATTATTAGATACCGTAATTTTGCCAGAAGGACAAAAGTTGCAGTAAATCTGCTTTAGTACTATCTGTTGTTTCCAAACATGGAAAAGGACCATGAATTCAGTAGAGGGACAGACAATGTAATTGTATTAGAATACATTGTTTTCCAAAGTGTTGCCTATTGACAGCTTAATTTTTATTGCATGGCAAAGGTTAACATCTTTAGGTAGTTCAAAGGACCCAAAGGGTAAAATTTACCAAGAATTCATCTATTCAGCATAGATACGAAACTATCAGAAAAGACAGTCAGTATGGTGCTAGCACCCTCTGATCCAGATGATAGATTTGATTTGGCAAAGATTTGGCTGTCGTTAATGGTAAACAGAAACTGAGGGCAGAAAAAAGGTGCCAGCTTATTATTCTGTAGCTGAAATGTAGCTCTTGGTAACACCATTCATGAGTCTCAGATTCCTACTGGAAAATGAGCTGTGACTCATTTTGGGAAACTGCAAGTATGTTTTATTTCAGGTTATCTTACTGCTTTACCTAGAAATAATCCACTCAGATTTTGTATTTTCAATTAAAAAGAGGAAGAAAATGCAATGAAATAGCAACTGATATGGAGGAAAAATGGGACATTCTTCCATAGCTTTTTCATACAGCCACAGATCACTCTTATGGGCATCAGACTTGACATTCTATGCTGGATCCTTCAGGACAATTCAGTCTCAGAGGAGAGTGCACCTACCCATTTACTTAGTGATGCTTAAGTGAGCAAACTATTTCACCAGTACTGCAGTACATTTGCTTTTGACTGGTCTCCAGGATTAATTAAAGCACTTTGGGTATATTTTAGACCACCTTCATGTTCTAGATGCAAGATAATCATGGTGTCTGTCACATGATGGGAAAAGAGGAAGATACCACACCAGACAGAGAGTTCCAATACTGTGAGTTTTCAGATAATGGTGTTCTGTCATTTTGGCCCTAAAGTTTTATTTGGACTAGGTTGATGTTCCATTGTGTCATTATATTATCTCACATTATGTCACTTCATCACTGTTTAGTGTTTTATTCTTCATAAGGTTCAGTGGTATTCCATCACTACCCCTTCCCCAGCTTGGTTCTGCACTCTGCAGAAGAGTGTTTTAAGTCCACCATCATTTAAATATATTGAAGCTTCCTCTTCTTGTGGGATGAGAACGGGTGGCTAGAAATGTCCAGATGACCTTCTCTTTGGCCTCTCTCACTTCTCATCTAATTCCTTTTCTGCATTGGTCTGACAGAGCCTGAGACAGTGGCACTTTGGGATGGATTGCAAGACCCATCTATTATTATGTCTTTTCCCAAAGAGGCTGATTTGAAGGGGCATGAAGTTTTGTGAGGCTTCAGAAGTGTTGAATTGACTTTTCTGTCACTTTTGCTGCATCCTAGTTCCCATGAGTTACAGCAGAGGACGGAAATATCCTTATAGTCTATGATAGGCAGATTCTATAAATAGCATGCAAAAAAAATTGAAATGTTTTAAAAATTAACAATCATTCAAAAGTTTTCAAAACCAGACAATATATGTAATAACAAAAAAAACCCTACTGCAGTTTTATTTTTGGCAAAAATATGTATTAAGAAGGGAAACTATGCAGTTTAATTTTCTCCTTGGTATTATTTCTCACAGTATTTGCCAGTAACGGCAACATTATAATTTGTGGAATTAATTAATGATCTGGCATCTGATTTTGATTCATTAATGCTTAAGCCTGCTAAGTCTCAATTATCCTCTGGACTATTTATTCCTTAACAAGCTTTTAGTTAATGTGATTTTAAAAATATGAAAATAGGTTTTAACTTGCCTTTAAGACGCAGCAATATTTTAACACTCATCTATAAAATAAAGGAACCTTCATATTTCTTATTCTATTATAGTTACATTCAAAATTAGACTAGGGGATTTGCAATGTATTCACTAAATATATATTATATTTATATGTACCTGGAACCTGACTTCAATTTAGTCTTGATTAAAAAATGTACTGAATTGGAAACTGTGTAATAAAGGATGCCTAAATCATACTGACCCAGAATATCTCACTCAGTCAGACAGTTAGCAAATAAGTGCACAAGCAAGCAGATGATACAAGAATTCAAAATTAATTCTATTCTCAGAGGATGCATAGACTAGGAGATAGCATCTGATTCTATCTGCAGAGGTGTAAATCCAGAGTAACATCTTGGCTAAAGTCTCCTTATCCTGAACTTGATTGCTTATCCTGCAAATGATCAGAATTGGACTCTCCTGTGCCGAAGGCTAGGTTAAAGTAGCTGAAATACCCAATTCTACTTCATGGCATTTTTTGTGATGCAACTGAAAGTATCTACCAATTTCCAGGTATTTATTATTTATAACTAATCCATTTACCAAATGTAAGGACTTGTGATATTTTCTCCAAATGACTGATATTTTTAAAAGTTCAATCACCATATCATTTAGGAAAGTCTGCCCAATGCAATTGTAACTTGTGTTGCAATTGTATTATGACAGGGCATTCAGAAACTGCGTACCTTTGAGTTGGGATTGTCAGGTACCAGTTCAGAGCTGTGTTGAACTGATCTTGAGAAATCGCACCTATTGCTGGGCTCTGACATGATGGTCCTGCCTGTCATCAGTGTATTTTGTCCCTGCTCACATCAAAGATGAAATGCATAATTATAAAGATAGGTAAATAGATGAATTATGTGCGTTTAAACCAAATAATCATAGTTAATTACTTTAGTTACTGAGCTTTGTTTTGAAAGTACCTTCTGAAAAATTTCAGGCATTGTGCAAAAAATAGAAAATACCGTTTTCTAAGCTATCAGTGTTGCAATACATGAAAAAACATCTTCTCCTGACACTGTGCTTCCTTCTCCTAAGAAGTCATTCAGTGGCTTCCCAATACCTACATGACAATGTAAGACCATTAGTGTCAATGTGTTTTTTCTTAGTTCATACTGCTGTGACAGCCTTCTCCACCCTCCTCATAAAAAAACCACCTGAGATAAACATCCAAGAGTATCTTCCTTCCCCCATTTTCAGATCGGTAAGTTTGGCTCCTTTCAGTCCAAGATGGGAAGTCAGTCCCAACTTCTAATGCATGAGCTAGCTGCAATGCTTCCCTTGAAACCCAAGGAGCCCTTAGCTCAGTCTGCTGCCACATGGCTATCCCCAAAACTACTGAGTAGGGGGAGTACTGTCTGTGGGTTTAAAAATCAAAACCCATTTGCTGAGTCAGACCCTCTGGCCTACTGAATCCACTCTGCAATGCTCCAGGGACACAAGGCAGCTTATAAAAAAATAAATCCAGCTTATGTGGCCAGCACAGAACTCCTGGGTGGTCACAAAACCAGCTACCACAGTCATAGCAGAGGCAACAAACAAAGGAATCAATACCCAGTTACTGCCGCACAAGGAAAAGTCCAAGGTACTCACGTTGTTATGGCAAGAGTTCATTTGGGCTAAGAGGTAAACAGACGGCTGAGCTTATCTCTAGAGCTGGGGCTGGATGGCTGGAAGCACCAGCTTTCTCAATTGCTTAGAGTAAAGGACTGAGTTGATAAATCAGAGCAGCCCTGATCGCTTTTAATCAACTGAATGAAGAGAAAGGAGGGGAGGTGGAGGCTTGGGAAGAAAAATATGTAAAGCTTAAAAAGTTCCAGCTGCTGTTCTCTAATGGAGTCTCGTTCCTCTTGAACGGTGGAATGGTTAGGCCACCTGGTGGCAAATAACAATCCAACAACCTTTGCAATTTCCAAGCTGCAGTAAACGTCCAAAGGATCAGAGAGCTCTGGGAACTGTCAGAGGCTGGGAGCTTTTCACACCCAGGTGGCTGCTATGCAGCTGCTGCTGGTAGACAGCAGCCGGCAAAGGCTGCCATCAGCCACTCCACAGGTGCAACGTGGAACAGCTGACCTGGTGTCTGGCCAATTTCTGCCAGGCAGCTGCCTCCATCACCAAATCTTCTACCACAGCCAGCCTCTCCCTCACCTCAGGATGGAGGCAAAGAAGAAAGCAGCCCAGGAGAAAGGAGCTGAAATTAGCTTGTAACTTGTGAAGAAGTAGTCAACAGCTCAGTATTCCAGCGCACATTGGGGAAAAGTAGTGTCCTTCAAGGGCCCATACTGGTACCAGTACTGTTCAATAGCTACAACATTGACAGGGGGGTTCGAGTGCACCTTCAGCAAATTTGAAGATGACACCACACTGGGTGCTGTGGTTGACACACCTGAAGGACAAGAGACCATCCACATAGATCTCAACAAGTTTGAGATATGGACATACAGGAATCTCATCTCATAAATCATGGGAATGATTTAGCAAGACCAAGTGCAGGTGCTGCACTTGGATAAGGGCAACTCCTGGTATCAACACAGGCTGAGGGATGAACAGATTAAGAGCAGCCCTGCTGAGAAGGACTTGGTGCTGTTGGATGAAAAGCTGAACATAACCCAGCCATGGGCACTTACAGCCCAGAGAGCCAAACCTGTCCTGGGATGCATCCAAAGCAGTGTGGCCAGCAGGGTGAGGGAGGGAATTCTGTCCCTCTGCTCTGCTGTGCTCTGGTGAAACCCCACCTGGAGCGCTGTGTCCAGCTCTGGAGTAAAGACATGGACCTGCTGGAGTGAGTTCAGCAGAGTGACACAAAAATTATCAGAGTGCTGGAGGACCTCTCATATGAAGAAAAGCTGAGAGTTGGGGTTGCTCAGCCTGGAGAAAAGAAGGCTCTGTAGAGATCTTGTTGTGGCCCTCGAGTACTTAAAGCAGGCCCATAAAAGGCTGGGGGTAAACTTCTTACCAAGGTCTGTTGCGATAGGATAAGGGGTAATAGTTTTAAAGTAAAAGACAGTAGATTTATACTAGATATAAGGAAGAAGTGTTTAATAATGAAGGTGGTAAAACACTGGAACACGTTACCCAGAGAGGTGGTGGATGCCCCTTTCCTGGAAACACTTGAGCTCAGGCTGGACCAAGCTCAGAGCAACCTGATCTAGAAGGACATGTCCCTAGTCATTGCAAGAGTTGGACTAGATGACCTTTAAAGATGACCTTCCAACACAGACCATTCACTGATTCTAAGCAGGAGCTTGACATGACATTTGTTAAGAGTCTGAATGAGCAGGTCCATCCCTATGTGTAGCATCAGGTCCACACAGGTAAATCAAGTGACACTCATGTGAAAGCTTGCAATTATAAAATTCAGAGGAATGTGCAACCTTTCAGAAGGACCTTGACAATTTGGAGAGATGGACAGAGAAGAAGCATCTGAAATTCATTAAACGTAAAAGCAGGGTCCTGGACTTGGAAAAGAATAACCCTATGCACCAGAACAGGCTGGGGTTGATCTGCTGGAAAGCAGCTCTGCAGAGAAGGACCTGAGAGTCCTGGTGGAGAACGAGCTGTCCATGGACCAGCAGTGCCCTTGTGGCCAAGAAGGCCATGGGTATCCTGGGGTACATTAGGAAGAGCATTGCCAGCTGGTCGAGGGGGGTGATCCTGCCCCTCTGCTCAGCCCTGGTGAGACACATCTGGAGTGCTGAGTCCAGTTCTGGGCTCCTCAGCACAGGAGGGACATGGAGCTCCTGGAGCAGGTCCAGCAGAGACCACGAGGGTGATGAGGGGACTGGAGCAACTCTAATGAGGAAAGGCTGAGGGAGCTGGGCCTGTTCAGAGAGGGGAACTCGGTGTTTATAAACATCTGGAGGGAGGGTGCCAAGGGGATGGAGCCAGGCTCTGCTCAGTGATGCCAAGCAACAGGACAGGAGACAATGGGCAAAAACTGATGCACAGAAAGTCCCACCTGAACATGAGGAAGAACTTTGTTACTGTGTGGGTGACCAAACCCTGGAACAGATTGCCCAGAGAGGTTAGGGTGTCTCCCTCACTGGAAATACTCAAGAACTATCTGGATACAATTCCTGTGATGTTTGCTCTAGGATGAACCTGCTTGAGCAGGGAGGTTAGACCAGATGAGCCCCTGTGATCCCTTCCAGCCTGACCCATTCAGTGATTCTGTTACCTGGAATTCATATTTTAACAAATCTGCTACAATATAGTTTACATTTCTTGTGTCTGTGAATTGTTTCTTACAGCAAATATACTCACCGGAAGTATTGCAAAGTATCAAACATAAAAAGGGAGTACGTGGAAGATGCCAAACCTGTTGAAGTTTTCTTCTCCAGAAGCACTTCTAAGTACTCATCTTTAATATCCAAGAATTTAGCTGAGCTGGACAGTGGTTTACTGCTAGAGGGCATTCACAGATAGGTTCAGTATAGGCAAAAATATATAAATGAAAATCTGTTTGAAAAATGTAATAATTTTTAAATAAAGAACTGTTGGTTTTTTTCTCCAGTTTTGTCCACTGCACTTTTAGTCTAAGCCTAGTGAAAACAAATATGCAAGTCCAGCAGATGCTGCTCTAGAGAGCATTGCTTCTAGCTGCTCTCTCCTTGCTGTTCTTGCCTCATTCCTTCACTGCATTCCCTGAGTTGAAAACTCACCACACTTCTGACTCACATTTTAATCTTATCCAAGTCACAATGTTTGTTTCACAGGATGTCCAATTAAACGTCAATTCAATCTGCTCTGGAGTTGTTTCCTTCCCCTCTGGTGATTAGTATAACCTGAATAACATAGGAAATACAGGAAAAAAAAGGGCAGTAAACAACTCCAGTGACATCAAGAGACCAAGCTGAAACTTTTCTCACAGAAGACAAAGGAGGAATGTGATGCACAGGAATGTTAATATGGGCCATACTTTCTAATGCTCTGACTATGAAGAATGGAAGGGAAAATTATGCTACCTTAGACTGAATTATGGGTCCCCTTTAAGCCTGGAGACACATGAGTAAGTGTGGGGCTGTGCAAGCCACACAAAGTGAGATGAAATCTCTGTCCTCATTCTCCCTGTGCTTTGAAGTGCTTGCTGTTGCCCTTCATTGAAGCCAGTGTGACTACACCACTTCCTTGCATCCTGCCTCCCATGCAGGTGCTGGACCTCTGTGATCTCAAAGTGAAGAAGCAGACCCCCACCTATCAGGTGCTGCACACTACTGTCCAGAAGCCCTAAAAAACTATCATCCATCAGCTCACTGACTGACTGAAGGGGAAATTTATCATGACAGTGACTTGCATCCTTTCTTGGGGCTTTCTTTTCATCTTCATTCAGGCATGTCAAGTGCCACATGATGCATGTAAATATAATTTTACTTGTTGTCTGCTCCAGAAGTAGCTTTCTGCAGCATACCAGGCTTACACTGGAGGCTTGGAAATGGAGGTAGGGTTCTGCACAAAACAAGGGGCTGCTTTTCAGAATAAGAGAGAAAATTGAACTAAACTTTCAAATGTTACCTGGTCTTTGAAAAGCCATGAATGGAAAACCTGTTGGGAAACACCAAATTTTGGTGAAGCTGTGGAAGAATAGAGCTCAGAACAGAGCTCTTCCCTACTTGTCCAGCTCCTAAGTCAATGCCAGCTGGGAGTTGAATATCACCAGTTACTTAGGGGAAATACCCTGGTTTCAGGATGAAACTGCTTGCTGGAGGACACTCAACATAGATGCAAGCATGGGCAACTCTGCTGGAGAGATCTCAACACAAGTGTTTGAAACAAAAAGTGCTACTGGTTCCTCACTCTACAGAAGCTTCATGTGTTAGTTCCCAGGGAGAGGCCATGCTGTGTCTCTGGTTTTTTTTGTGTGTACCAGGACAAACTGTGAGCAGGGACTCATGGGGGTAGCTGAGGGGTGCTGGGGGTCCTGCAGAGCCAAGCAAAACTGACAAGGACCCCAAACCCATGGGCACGTTGTGGGGCAGCTCTCTCAAGAAGCCAGATGTTCTTCGGTTTGCAAAGGGAGCAGTTTTGTGACTTAGGAAGAAATATTTCCATTTGAGCTCCTGCTGTGACAGTGCTCATTACTCTGAGCTGTGTATAAGTGGCAATACAAGTTGCTCGCACAAAAACATGCCTTGTGCCTGCCCACTTCTTTTTTTTCTTTAACCTATGAGAGGCTTGGCACTTGACTTTTTTGGCAATAACATTGTAAAATTCTTTCAAATTTTTTTTTCAGTGTGCCTTGCTGTGAATTTAGAAAAAATATAGATTAATTGTGATAATTAAATTTCTCTCTGAGTGATTTCTTTGATAAATGGGTCTAGTTAGGACTTTCAATTAAGCACCAAGCCCTGCTGTGAAGTCAGACTGAGCTTCATGTTGCAGGCATTTATTGCCTCATTTACACAGAGACAATCTGAATTATTTTACATTACACTGTTTTCTTTATCTGTCTTTTTTACACAGGTATTAAAATTCCTATTAACCCTTCTATCAGGGAGCCAATTAAAAAGGTATGGTCAAGCAACTCTTAATTATTTTGTTACAGTTTAAATAAGCCTCCTGGAAGCAGGATGCTTAAAATCTTTCTCTTGTCCATACTGCAATGCATAAACCTATGGTTTGTTACTGTGCAGATTCTCACAGTCTCCAAGTGATAAAAAAATAATATAAAGTGAGGAATAGACAACTACCACAGTGTTTTGATGAATGGTGATAATATGCAACAATCCTGGGAACATAAGCTTTTTTGTTTTTGCATTGTCCAAAATTGTGAGTAAATGGTAATCACAGCTTGGAGAATTTCAGTTATCAGCTGTGCACTACACCTTTAAATTCACTGTGTTTTAAGTTATATCCATGCACTCAAGCAGCATTGCACAGTCCTTTTGAAGGTGGATTGAAATATTTAAGATACACAATTTCTACTTGTTATTTTGCAGTTGGGACTATTTGCTTGTTTTTCTAGTCACTGGTACTGATGGCTACAGAAAAAACATCCATGTGACTGTCAGTCACTGCTGTTAACCATGAAGAATGAAAGGTCCCCTGATTTAATAAAATCAAATCACCCAAACTGAACCAAAAGGAGGTTTATTTTTTTAAAAAATGCAAAATCCACATCTAGACACAGGATTCACTGTCATTGATAATAAAGAAGTCTACCAGCCTTAGAAAATGGTTTTAAATTTTTATGAGTTTTCTGTAAAGCCATCCGCAGAGCTGTGTTAGCTAAGATGAAACTGCAAGGTTTAACAACTGGTGTGCTTTAAGATATAAATCAGAAACTAATTGTGTGACATTAGAAAATATATATTTTTCTCTTGTCCCACACTACCCAACAAAATAATATTTCTGTTTCTTTTATGTAACATGTTGGAATCTATGCAATGAGAGTATATTCATTTCTGGACTTACTTTTGAGCTTGATTTTGATACAACCAGTGAAATTGGCATGCTTCTCAAACAACAGTTAGTCACAGGCATATTTTAGTTCATATCAAACTGAACCTTTTCTGGGAGGCAGAAGGATTTCCAGGGAATCTCCACAATCTAAAGAAATCATTCTGCCTGTCCATATGTGAATTTAATCACAGTCAGATCTCATATTATCTATACAAAGCAATAAATGAGCTTAACTACTCAAAGTTTAAATAATTGACAGAAATTTCAATGCAATTAATGTAAACAAAGAAAACAGATTCACTGATGAGAAATTAGAGTTTGTAGATTATTGAGGTATGATAGTAAATCCAAATGTCAGCCCCCACCCCCTTTCTTTTCTCCAACATAAACCACCAAGCCCCATGCTTCTAATGCAGATTTGTTATGTTCTGGCATACCTAATTTCTTAAACTGGGAAGACAAAAATGACTGATACCAAATAATATAAGAGTACATTTTAAAAATCCAAATGCTACTTTAAATGCAAGTTTAAATGATATCACAATGTGGTTAGTATTTATCTAGCATCCTTTGTTTTTGAGGCACACTTTGTCGTAGTAAGACTGTGCTGTTAAAACAGTTCATGGGAATGATGTGCATGACTCCTTTTGCTAATGGGAGCTGGTTGCACAGAACAATCTAGCTGTTAGTGCTCTGAGGAGAAGGGAACTTGAATAGCAGGGGCTTGGAGAGTGAAATAAAAAGAAAGCTGCTAAGGGCATTTGGAAATACACTCTCTATTCTTTTCCCTCCTAAGCATTGCTGCAGTAAACAACAGCTTCAAGACTCCTCTTTAAATAAGTGACATGAAAATGAAAAGAGCATGACTTTGTATCAACAGCCATTCAAAATGCATCCAGGATGCAAAACTAACCTTGGGGATAGGAAAGGCTTGCAGGGGGATGGTGCTGCTAGGATGGTTGGTTGGGCTTGTTTCTTTCTTTGCTGGCCAGTGGTTTAAAGAAATTATCCCTGGCTGGCAGCATTCTGCCCCAAAAAACAGGGATGCTGTGTTTCCTATGGGGAGTGTATTTAGGCCTGGATTTTAAAAATACAACTGCCTAAAATTAGACTCCCAAATCCACGTAAAGTGCTAAAGAAATGCCCTGGTTTTCAAAAGAATCAAACATTCACAATCTCCAGGTCAAGGTCTTGACCCAAGAAAGCATATGAATATTCTCCCCAAACCCCCACCCCGAGGCAACATGATTGCTCAAGCATTTAAGGCTGAGGTGTTTAAGTGCTCCCGTAGGTAGGGGTTAGAGAACTTAAACATGGGGGTAGAATCAGAGAATTGACTGGGAGCCATTCACCCTTTTAGATCTTGGTCAGAGGGAAGTTTTTTCATTTGACTGGTTTTTTTTTATCACTTTGCCTGCATAGAAGTTTTCCAACTAAGCCATATGCAGCAAAGTGCTTTTTAAACACATTGCAAATGTTGGTCCCAAACCATGCCGGACTATTTCCTTTGGGAGGTGGACTATGAATACACAAAGTGTTGTAGGGGCAGTGCACAACCCCTAAAGTCAGGACAAATGAACACCACACTGGAGCTTCCTTCAAAGGCTAAGCTAACAGCAAACTCTTTCTGATGATTAGTCAGGACTAGAAGGTCCTGTGATATTAAAAAAGGCCAATGAGCATCACATGGTCCTTTCCTAAATGCTGTGATGCAGACCTGTAAGTGGGTGAAAAGATGGCTCAGAGTATTGGACCATGACACAGAAAACCTGACTCTAGCCCTACTTCCAGAAGAAATAAATATGACCTTAGGCAAGTCCCTGACTCTTCACTTCTTAAACTGTAAAAGGGTAATGTGCTTTTCTGCCTTTGGAGTGAAGGGAGACTAAAATCCATTAGTGATTGTGAGGTACTCAGATACTAAATTCTTAAGTGCTTAGAAGTATCAGGAGAGGAATTTTCTAAAGAGACATTATTGAACAGATCCGTGCATGCTTTTTGGTAGCATCTGTCATAATGTGTTGTTGTATATCATTATTCCTGATGTTTTATTAATCACATAGTATTAAAGGCTGGGTTTCTTTACCATAGTGGATTGACTTGGAGGAGTTCCATGGGGAAAGGAAATGTTTTCCATGTTATAAGACTAACAACATAAGGGAGAATAGAAGAACCTTATGTTGCCATTTGATTGAGACAATAAAGAAATGTTTTCACTTTGGCCCATAGCATACCATCTAACTACTATGTTCTTATTCCTGTTCAGTCTCATTAACTGCCTTGCTTTTCAACTATTGTGTTTCCTTCTCCTTCTAGAACAGTTTTACTAGATATTGGGAAAAAACCCCAAAATAATAAAAATTCGTGATATCCCCCTATCGATCATCAAAAGACTTACAAAAATAGAGTTACGGTCCCTATGTTAGCTAAAGCAAGAGATGCTCAATTAAAAAATTAGAAAACTCAGGAAAAGACACAGCTTACTGCTCATTATGAAAATAGCTGAGGATTAAAATTTTGAAGTGATTTTTTACCAAGTAAGAGGAGTAAAAGGTGAGGTCTAAAGATCTTCAAACATCTAGGGTTTTTTTTCTTCCTCCTGCCGTTAATAGCCCTTCTGTTTTATTTTTCAGGAACAAAACCCTGTAAATTTTGCCTTCTCCCTCCCTGACCTTTTCTAGAAAGAAAGGACACGGTTGTCCCTGGATCTGCTCTATGTTGTTCTACCCACCCCCTCCCCCCCAAAAAAAAACCCCACCAAAACAAAACTAAAAAAGAGGGGTAAGGAATTAAGGAATTTTATTTGAGTCATTTTGGCGAACATTTAGAATGGAACACATAGCACTGTTCTTCTGTTTCTGCCCTTTTCTCAGTTATCCACAAGACCTAAGCCACATTCATGTGATTTGCCCAGCCCACAGCCTGAAATCAATGAGGTCTATGCAAGAAGAGAGCACCTGCCACAGGCTGTTACTGTTTTTATTTATTTTCTGTACAATTGGACTGCACAGGAACCCCAACAACAAATATTGTCAGGAGCACTGTGTAAACATCAACCAAAATTATGGCCCTGTCCCAAAGTGGTAACAAACTAAATAGAGGACAAGAGACTGTAGATGGATACAAACAGACAGAGGAAGAATAAAGGAAATTAATGCTCAGTGACAGCAGTTGTTACCTCACTAGCAGTCTAAGGGCTGTCAAAGCTTTCGTAAACCTCATGGAAAAGAAGACTTAAGGAGATTCTAGAGAGCTACCAACAGAAATCTTTGAGTGTTTATGTAGGGTACTCTCCAAGTATGACAGATACCATAGAGAAATACCATAGAGAAAATGAGAACGGGCTTGCTTGGAGATGGGCATGGGAGGATGCAACTCTCAACAAAAGATGATGAACCATTTTAAGGTTTTTACAGCATTTAAAGATCAGGGTTGTCTTCATTCCTGACTGCCTTTAATAGCCACCCCCTTTTTTTGGTCCCGACCAATCATATTCATCCTCCTCCGAAAAGAAGTGTAAAGACCAAGTATGGCAGAGCTGGAAGTCTGCTCAGGCAGGGCAGTTACTGCAGCTGCTCTATTCCCTGTTCCTGCCTCCTGACAATGAGAGACGGTAGGTGGGGTCCCAGGGGACCTTGGAAATGAAGACAGGCAGCTTATGTTGATGTGAAATAGAGGAGGGGGGAGGCAGCACAGTGCTGCCAAGAGAAAAGTGACACATTCAAAGAGACAGGCCAGGGAAATGATCTCTGAAGCAAGACCAGCCACATGCAGTATGATTAGGGCAAAGGCAAGCCTGTATGTGTCGAGGCCAGAGAAAAGGAGGTTGCACCAACTCAGCTGCTAAATAAAGTGAACATAAGCAAGAATTTAGGTGCATGAAGAGTGAGAAAGATGCATCTTAACAGCAAGAAGATTTAGGAATTGGAGGTGGGGTGGTATATGAAGCTGAAAGGCTTCACCTGTATGTAAGAGAGGTCAGAGCCAATGCTCCCACACAGCCATGAGTGACAGACAGCATGGCAAGCTGTTCACAAGCACAACACGTGCAGGGAATGGTAGCAAGCATTTGGTGTTTCCTCCCTCTTACTTCCTTTTCACTCTTTTTTCTGCAGCTATTAAATACGGGCAACTACAGAGTAGATGCCTAGAATAAGACAACAGTTTAGCAAATAATTTCAGGTTCATCAATAAGTTTTTTTTTTTGTGTGGTCCAGATCCTATTCAATATACCCATGAGGTTGTGTCTCTCATCTAACTCAGAAAAAAATACGACACCTTTCCTCCATGCTCAGTAATAAACTGTACAGCCCGGGTGCAGTTCTCTGCTGTATTTCTGGAATAAGATTACCAGCAAGATTAAGGCCTCTGGTTGTGAGAAGGGAGACTTCATAGGATTAAATGTTATCCAGTCTACTCCTGAAACAGAGAATAAAACGCAAGAAAGGACTATGAATTATATCACTGAAAATATTACAGACCATGATGGTGGTACATGGGATAATGAAAGATCGAAATTTTAAATTATATTAATAAATAAAAAGCATCAGGGGAAAGTACTGCAGGGACTACAGTTGTCATCTGTTGCCAGAAGAGGGCACTCCCGGCTTTTTTTTTTTTTTTTTTCTTTTTTATGACTTGAGAGATTTAAATGAAGATTTCCCTTGGTAGCATTTCTCAGGCATAAATCAAGCACAAATGAATAACCTTTGATTTATCATTCCTAATGGAGATGTACATCATATTGGCGTGTCATCACATTTCAACATTTGCCATTATGATGCCAATCATATAGTAATTTTCTCCCGTGTCATAATCAGTGATGAAGATGTACGTTTCCATTCAGTACAATTAGATTTTCATGTTTCTTAATGGTAGCTGAGGGCATTAGGCAGAATACCTGCTTTTGCTCTAACTCTTTTGTACTCATATTTTTCTGAAATTGTATCCAAACCATTACCCAATCACCACTCTTCTCTAGTTAAACGCCACCCCTGCTCATATGGGAAAAGTTGAGAAAGATTTAAACTATTATTCCAAGCTGCAGAGAAACAGGCATTAAAACCTGGGCAAATACGTGGTGGTGAAAAATACCTGGCCTTAATTACTTGAGCGTTTCTCAGTATACTCCGTGACATCAGCTTGGGCTTGTCACTTGTGACCTAGCCCAGACCACCAACCACAGCGAAGGTGTTCGGCTGGGCCCGATGTCCAGCTGGCCAACCCCAGTGGTTTTGTTAGGAAAAACCACCCTGGGAAAACCCAAGCTACAGCTGTCGGCACTGAAACTCTTCTGTGAGCAAAGGAATCCTACTGGTTGGTTGGATTAATGGATAGATGGATAGATAAAATGTGTCACTGTCATTTAGAACAATTCCAGTGTATGACTGGTTTGTACAGCCCAAACAAGAGAAACAGAAGTCACATCATTTCTAAAAGCACCCGAGCCTGTCTGAAAAAAAATCCCATTATTCATCTATACTGGATATTTTTCTGGTCAAACATTTTGCTAAAAGGATTCCTGGGTTTTTGTCACCTTGGATCTCTGCCCAGACGCAGAGAGGCGACGCTTGATCGCGGGGCAGATCAGATACGCTGGGACTGAGGACGGGGAGACTGAGCGGCATCGTTCCGGCCTTGTCACCACAGCCCGACATTCCCGAGCCCGCGAAGAGAGCAAGCACAGCGCAGCCCACGACAAGGACGCCCGCGCCTCACGGCCAGGCGCTCCCGGCGCCCGGCGGCGGAGCCTGGGCGGGACGTGGCACCGAGGCCCGCCGGCGACCGCGGAACGTTCGGAGCGGCAGCATCCCCAGGGAGGGCTCCAGTGTTCCCTGCCGCCGCCTCCTGCTGCAGGGTGTGAGCGCGGGGGGCCCGGGAAGGCCGAACGGAGCACCCTGGAGAAGATGGCTTCGGCGGGCTGCGGGGGCACTGCGGCAGGGGACGAGCGCTCCCCGCGGCGCCGCCGGCAGGGGCAGGGATGAGGCGCCTCGGGAGCCGGCCCCGCCCGCGGGAGCCGGAGTCGCGCCGCCCCCGCCTCTCGCGCCGCCTTCCCTCTCCCGTGGGCGGCGCACTCCGTTCCCCCCAGGCCCTCCCGCGGGGGCGTTCGCGGCCGCCGGAGCTGTTCGGGGCGAAGGGATGAGCGCCAGGAGCCGCGGGATGAGCGCCGGGAGCGAGGGATGAACGCCGGGAGAGGGGCCTGGCGGGGCCGGTGCGCCCTCTCGCGGCCGTGGCCGGGAAAGGCGCGGGGTCGGCCCGCGGTGCCCTCAGCAGGGGAGGCGGAGTGGCCGCCGGGGCCGGGCACACAAACGCGGCCGCAGCGCCGAATCGCAGCTGCTCATTTCTCCTGCAAGCGAAAGCCCTGCCGCTGGCCCTCTGGCGCTAAGCTCTCACTATACCAACAGGAATTCTGTGACAACAAACCTGACCTTGCACCTCGCTGAACATGAGCCAGTGTGTGCGCAAGTGGCCAAGAAGGCCAATGGCATCCTGGCCTGTATCAGCCAGCAATAGTGTGGCCAGCAGGACCAGGGCAGGCATTGTACCCCCCTGTACTCAGCATCGGTGAGGCCACACCTTAAATCCTGTGTCCAGTTCTGGCCCTCGTTACAAGAAAGGCATTGCAGTGCTGGAGCCTGTCCAGGGAAGGGCAACAGAGCTGGAGAAGGGTCTGTAGCACAAATCTGACAAGAAGTGCCTGAGGGGAGCTGTTTATCCTGAAGAAAAGGAAGCTCAAGGGAGACCCTATCACTTCCTACAACTGCCTGAAAGGTTGTAGGTTGTAGCCAGGTGTAGCCAGGCGTAGCTCAGCCTCTTCTCCCAAGTAACAAAGCAGAATGAGAGGACATTGCACCAGAGGGGTTTATTTTGGATATAAGGAAAAGTTTCCTCCCCAAAAGGGTAGTCTAGCATTGAAAAAGGATGCCTGGGAAAACTGGAGGATTACCATCCCTGGAAGCATTCAAAAAAGTGAAAATACGGTGCCTATGTTTTCATGGTGGACCATGGCAGTGTTAGGTTAATAGGTGTAATCAAGGCCTTGGAGGTCTTCTCCAGCCTTAATGATTCTATGATTGGGTTGTCTCATCTCTTTGGTGTGTAAGACAACTACTTTCTCAAAAAAGGTTAAGGGCAAATAATTTTCTGGGATCAGAAAATTGGTCAAAAAAAAGTATCTCACCACCTTTAAATGGAAGCTGTGGAAAGACCAAGCAGCCCCTTCTGGTGCACACCAAAGACAGTCCTTGCCCACAAGAGTAACTCACTCTTGCCAGGAGGCTCCTACAGGCACCCTCGCATTGGCACTGTGAGGGCACAAATCCTTTGTGCTAATAATGACAATGTTCTAAACTTAGAAAGCCTGAATTCCTGTCAAGGAAATAAGTTGGCATCTTATCAAAACAAAATTTGAGATTCCTGCTTCGTGTGGGAAAAGTTCCCAATTATGCTGCTGTCAGGCAAGCCTGGAGGTTTTATCTAGGTGCAAAGTCAGAGAATTTCTGTCTTCCCAGCTGCAGCAGAACTAAACTATAAACCCATGTTGAACTGAAAAGTTACTGGTTTGTGCCTGGGTTTAAATTACTGTTTTTAAATGCATTTCTTGATGTGATGCAATATGGTTTTTAAAGGTATGTGTTGATGTTGATATGGAAAACATCTTGACCTTTTCTACCTCTCTGTTCATAAGCTGTGCAGGTTTGTAGCCTGCCCTCATAGCAGTCCGACCCAGGCAACCCAGCTGTAAATCCACTTAACCTGAGTCAGATGGCCTGGAGAAGTGGTTTGGCACTTCTAATTGCCCATGTGCTGTGTCTGGCTGCAGTCACATTTGACCCGTTTGTGCATGAAAGAGGCTTTATTTAGTGAACTTGAAAATGTGCTCAATTTCAAACTGAATCACAGCAATGTCTAAAAGTTCTGATGGTAATCCCATTTCATTTCCTGAAACGAAATGTTCTATAAAAAATGTTCTACAAAGTGAAAAAATGTTCTACAAAACCAGGATGCTTTGTAAACATAAAACAGAAAATTTGCTCAGTAACCAAAAACCCAGTCCTCATTGAGGATGACTTGGGCAAATAATTATTTTAGGATAAAGCTTGGAAAGAAATAAAAAGTACCTCTTTTTCAAAGAGAGCAAATGAAAATTAATGCTGTCTACATAAGGTCATGTTGGTTTCCCTTTTGAAGATGGAACCTTTTTCCACTTGCATGGGGGTGAGTTAGGGATAACTTCACTGTAATTAGAAGCAGAAGCAGACTGAGGGAGAAATGAGGTTCTTTAAATATCTGTTTGAGTGTTACTAATGGGTGGCAGTAGCTGCAAATGTCACTCTTAGCCTTCTATTTTTACTTTCAAATTTATCAGTAGTGTCACTGGTTAAAATTGTACAGTTCTGTAGCTGAGGTTTGGATTAAGTTAAAATTATTAGGATTATATATGGTGCAAAACCAGAACCTCAGATCTGACCCTCTTTGAATTTCTGTGGAAAGGAGTTTGGATTTAAATCCCTAGATGTGAACCCGCTTGCATGTTTAATTCTGGGTCTGTAGGAGTCTAAATTCCTCAACTGGTTTTGTGTCGGTGTAATTCTGCAGGAGCATTTGATTGTGGGATTTTGTGGGGTTTATGAATGAAAGTGAGAGGAAGGAGGCATTTCATGACTGGTGATGAGATTAGTTTCCTATTCAAAGAGTATGAGGAAATAAAAGATAGTTATTACGCTAGTTTTTATAAACTGTTGGGAATACAAAACATGGGAAGAAAAGTGGAATAAAGAAAATTTCTGTAAAGTCACTGCAATGGAACTTCACTTCTGGTTAGTTTTAATCATTATTATAATAAAAACTATTAATATTGAAAACAGAAGTCAGCATTTTGAGGGTTAACTGCTTTAGTTGTCACCATTTAAATCTAAACAAAATACCAACATAAATTAATTTCAATTCTATTATTTTACCTAAGTTCATGATTTGGCCTACTATAGAATGGTACATTTAATTCAGCTGGAGAAGATAAGGAGTCCAGGCTCTTTCATTTGTTTGCTCTGGAAAAAGCATCTGGTCTGCTGACCTAGAAGGAGTATTCTGGGCACAAAATATTACCTTGTGTAAGGTACAGTTACTATGCTCAGCATGTCAGCTGGTCCTAAAATACTGAACCCTTATTCAGCTTTTCCTTTGTGCATGTAGAATTGCTTTCTCAAGAAGTGAAGCTGGAGATTGCTTAGTCGATACTGTAATTAATTTGTGTGATTCTGCATGAACATCTCTTTTGTGTGGTGGATAAAATTATTGTGCATCCTCTTTTTCACAATTCTGGAAATATGTGTTTTCTCCTTGGTGGGCTAAAGCACATCTAGAAGCATTCCTTTCCTTCACTACATCTCCCATAAACTGACTAAAAACATTGCCATTATTCTGGAGCAGGAAGAATATTGGGTTGGATCAGCCATTTCACTGCCTGTGTGTGTCTGTGAGATAAGGACAGAGTATTCAGTCTTTGAAAAGATATTCTTCCAAGTAGCTTCTGTCTGTGTCTCTGTGCCTTTTATTTATTAACTCTCACATGTGACACGTACGTCTAAAAGCCAATATGCTGTATTAGGGCTCAATCCCACACCACTGACGTCAGTGAGAGTTTCATCAATTACTTTAATGAGCATAGGATTAGGCCTTTGTGATTACACAAAGAACCAATTATTGGATTTTTCTATGAACCTACATTAAAACCTCCTTTCAAATATGACTTGCAGGGTGGGAATCAGAGAAAACATTGCTTTTCTGTTTCAGTTTAAGCTCTAATTCAGTACTAAGCATATAGTATTGAGCTTTGAAACACAGTGCATTGGCAAAAGCAGACACATTTTGCCCTCTATTCCATCTCCCAGTAATAAGCCACTGCATGGTTTAATCTCTTTCTAGGCATGTCTTGCCTAAGGACCCAGTATTTTCATAGCCTCTATATTAAAAAAGACTCCTAGAATATTTTACAGTGAGACACTCCCCCCCAAAATTTTGTTTGACAGATGATCTTTCCATAATTCCATTGTCAAACAAACAAGCAAACAATTAAAAAGAAACACCAAAACAAAAAAAACCCCAACAAACAACCATACTGACACACAAAAAAACTCAAACAAAAACAAAAACAAAAAAACCCACAAACAAACAAACAAACAAACAAACAAAAATGAACCAAATCTAACCTAGAAAAAAAGCCTGAGCCTGAGACTTACTGGTCTTGATTTCATTCATAGTCTTGCAAGTATGCCAGCTGTGCTGTAATGACCTGGCCTACATTTTGCCCAACACAATGCTGCAGATCTTTTTATTTTCCTTCTGTTCCTAATCATTATTTGTTATCTGAAATTATTATCAATCACTTCTTGTATAACCCTGAAGGGAGCAAGCACATCCTCCAAGCCTCATGATCTTGTATATCTGAAGCTCAAAGAGTGCCTGACTTCATTTTAGCGTTCTGAAATCCATTAATCCACAGTGCAGGTGAATGTAATTTTCATGTAACTGTGGTCTCTGCATCAGTAATTTATTCTTAAAATCAGAAACACTGGAAGTGAATGGCTGCCTCTCAGGCATAACTTGTGATGGAGATGATGCAGAGCTAACGTTTTATCCTTTACTCCACCATAAATTCACCCTGGCATTTCACTATGTTCCTGCATATCCACATAAAAAGATGATTATAATAATTACTACTTTTATCTTGTCTTTGCAAGTACTCTGCACAAAGTAGATAGAAGCTGCATCATGTTTCCTTGGAATAAAACTTTATAGTGTTGTTGTGCTGGAGTGATTGGAACTGAACTTTCCTGGGGCAGGTTTTTTATTTATTGGCATGATAAGAAAATACTATTTACAAGTTATAAAAATCACTAAAAGATGCAGTAACAGAATTCTTACTGTACGACACATACAAACTAGAAATAGTGTTGTGTTCATCCTGGCAAAATACTGTTTCCTAAAGCATCCATTCTGTGCTTGTGCAAGAACATACAGATCTTATTTTGAGCTGAGGAAACATTAAATAAAAGGGGCTTTGTGTTTGGGGTCATTAGGATTCAGTGTAAAGCTCCAGAGTAATCTCATAAAAGTAGTGGTACGATCTAGGGGACAGACACTGGCTTAGGAATGAGGGAACTTGTATTTCATTCCTAGCTATCTGTCTCACTTGATAGTTCTGGCCTCTTCATCTCAGCTCTTAGTAATGCCATTTTTCACTTGTTGTCTGTCTTCACTGTTTAAACTGTAAAATTGATGTGACTGGCTTTATTCTTTGGTGGGAATTTTTAGGATGCTTACTGCAGTAGAGTTCTGTGGAGTAGATCAGGCATTTTTAGATCTGTTCTACCATAAAAATAAGAGTCTCCTCTTTAAATGGACAAAAGGAACAACATGATGATGCCAGAAAAATACAGGAAGGAAACTCATACCTGAATTTCTGATAGAAATCTTAAATACAATGAAGTTTTCTTTATTAAACTACATAGTTCTAATAGAGGAATTAGACAGAAGTTACTCATTAACCGAATGAAGCAAATTTATCATAGCTCAGAACATCTGTAAGTCTATTTCTGCTTTTCTCTAGCTGCTAAAATATGTTACTTAGATTTACACCTGTCATTTGTCTATGGGTTAATGAGCCCAAATAAGCCCAAATGAAAAATAAGCTCAAATAATTTGGTTTGTCTGCAAGAGATCAGACAGGATTACTGATACCACCTCAGTTCTTTTCCCCAGAAAGCCCACCAGCCCCTCTGGTGTCAGTACTCTGTCCTTCACAAACAAAATCTGGTGACCTGAAACACTTCAAGTTGCAATTTAGGAATTGCTTTTGTATTTCTTTTCTAAAAGTAGTTTCATGTAGCAAATAGTTTTGATCGCATACAAAAATGAGGCAGCTGAAGGTGATTGACTTGGGACTGTAACTATTCTAATGAAAGCATTTCTTTATGGTTTTTATACCTCTATATTTAAGTTGTCGATTTCACAAAATGTTGGCTGAAGAACTTGTTCTATTGACAAACAAGTAGAGTTACTTTTGTCCTACTGTGCATTAACCTTAATGATTTCTTCTTCCTTCTCTTTAACTGCCAACTTTTTATTTGTTTTATTTTTTCCTTTGATTATCTCTGATTATTTTTATTTTGGTATTCTTGCAATTTCATTTAAAACATCTGTTTGTGCATTTATAAATTTTAGCATAATCTCTGGTCTTAATATATCATTATTTTCCAGAAAGAGGGCTAGATCTACTTATGCTTTTAGCTACTTTGTGCTGTTCAGCTTATGCAAAGCATCTATAAAGCAATCTTAATCAGTTAAGCCTGATTTATGATAATGAGAACTTGGCCTTTATGCTTCTTTTCTTGTTTCCCTTTTTTTTTGGTATTCTTTTTTCTGTTTTTCTTGAGAAGATTCCCTTATTTTTCCAGAAAATGTAGCCAAGTGATTAGAAAGTGTTCATGAGTTGAAGTAATTTCTACAGTTAATCAATAATGTATTCAATTAATATTTCTCTTCATTACTCAAACATCTCAATTACTACTGTATTCTTTTCTCTGAGGTTCTCTTGCCATATTCCACAAATCATTTTTCTTACCTTCTTTCACAAAAATCTTCTTATTCTTTAAGATCACTAAAATAGAAGCAAAAACTATCTCAATAATCATAATCCCAGTAAGTCAATATATATACTCTATTTGCCAAATTAACAACTGATTTCTTACTCTTTGCAGTATAAAAATACTTATGCTGGAAATCTTTGCTTCTTATTTAAAAGCTAGTGCTAGCTAAATCCAGATTTTCAGAGCCCAAAGAGCTCACACAAGATCTTGGAAATGCCTGAACTTGGTCTCAGAGTTTTGTCAGTGAGATCCTGCTTGGGTGCCTGTGTGTGCATTCTGTGGGCACTCAAGCCACAAGGCACTCTCAAAATCCCACTGGATGCCACAGAGTGCACCTGTGAGATGCCACCACCAGCAGTTAATGCCACCTCAGTGATGCCTTCATTCCCAGCCCACAGAGCATTTAACCAACACCTGGGATACCTCCGTGCAGTGCTCTTCAGGGGATCTCAACCATCACAAGGACTATATAAAAATGCCAACGTGAAAAGCATATTGGGATGAAAGAGAAGGGATGATCTTCTTCAAAAGTTTCAGAGGTTTCAGAATAGTTGTATGGAAACACTGATGACAGTTAAAGCCTAATGTATTGAATATGTAACTGAGAGAAGGCAACATGAGGTTCTAGTTCTGCTACACTATGTATTTTTTATATTAGATTTTCAGCAGAGCAAGGAAAACCAAATCTTCCCTCTCCAGCCAAGCACTCCAACCTTTCATTATCATAGCTCTTGTTCTACATTTATACTCAGCCCATGAGATGTAGAAAACCTTCAAAAAGCACGTTAAAAATGTTTCTTTTCTAAACCTGGAAAAACACACGATCTTATAGAAGTATTCCTGTGCAAACCACAAGATTCAGTATACACCTAGTGAATCTAGCCTTAATTCTCCTAATTTTCAGTGGTACTTGGTTTTAAGAACCACCAAGTTTAAAGAAGAAAGGAACCTTGCTTTAGACTATTCTGTGGGTTTAAGAACATCAAGAAGGAATCACCTTCACAGATCATGAAGACTACTGGTGTCCTTGGGACCAGTACAAGGAACATTAGTGGTTCCTGAATTTCTACTTCAAGGATGTTTTCCTTAGTGGGCAAGGTTGGATTCAGTAAAAATTTATTTCTCAGTGACTTTTTGAAAATGTGAATCTTTTCCATAGTGCACTGATAAACATTATTGTTTGTTTGGATAAGAGATGCCGTTATAGGGACAATTCCATCATACTCATTTTTCTGCAACACCATCAGCTCTGATACCTTTTTTCAGACACAGTTTATCAGCCCCTTAATTCCAAGCCAGTGATCTATGTCTGGAGCTATTTGAATGTTTCTTTTAATATTGTTTCTTTCTCCCGATGACTCATAAAAATCACCATTACCATTTCTTTTTTTATCCACCTATGCTGTGCAGCTTGCGCACAAGATTTTGACGTACAGTGCAACCTTTTCTCATTTTTTCTCTTTGTCCTCTCTGCACAGATTGCATCCATCAATATTAATATTTCAGGTCTCTGATTTATCTCATTGTAGTTCTACATTACCAGCTAAGTCATAATTTCCTTCCTGTAATGTCACTTCAAGCTCATTTCCTATACACTCTTGCATGTGTATATAGACAATTATGGGGTTTATTGCTTCCTTCCTACTGGCCTTGGCTTTTCTCCTTTGTCTTCTTCCAGCATACAATATTTATAGAACGACCACTGCATTGAATTGTAACATCCCAGTCTAAGTTCACAGCTGCCTGAAATAGCATGGCAGTACCTAGTGTCCTGTATTTTCTTGTTCTGAGGTGGTTGTTTTTAAAGTATGAATTGAACTGCCTACCCTTTCCACAAATTTCATAATGTGGCCATGCTTCCAGTTGCACCAGAGTCATATACATGAGTGAAAACTATGGCCCACCAGTTTAAGGCTCACTCATTTTGCAAAGCAAGAACCAGGGGGTTTGCACTGACTTTGCACTGCTAGTTTGTGAGAAGAAATTCCTCATAAACTGAATGTTCCCAGTGGTTTGAAAGGAAATAGCTTGCAAGGACTCCTTTCACCCAGGACAGCAAACCTTTGTCTTTCACAAACCACATGCACCACTGAGGCTTCCTGTGAGAAAACCACTCTCAGCACCTTATGACTAGAAGGGCAAATGTGGCCCAACACCAGCTGGAGGCAGTGCCTAAGGGAATGAACAGTTCTATCACACCTGAAAGCCTGGCATGTGTGGACACACACAAGGAAGACCGTGTTATACTGGAGGACTCCATTTCTCTCCTGCCTGGAGGCAATTCCAGCCATGCAGCTGGAGTAACACATGTCTGGGCTGCCCTGACTAGGATGGCCGTTTGAACTTTGGCTATATACTTTGTCTCAGTGCTAATACAAGACTTCGGGCCTTCATATAGTCCCCATCTTCACCTGAATTTTCCCCTGCAAACTGCACTGCCATAGCTCCACTCAATGAAAATAAAAGCTGAAAACTTTTGCAGACCCTCTCTTTTCCAAAAAGTGGACATACTTGTGTGGATTTCTTTATCCACTGGAGGGCAACATTGGCTTAAGAAAAAAAAAGGGAAAAAAATAAAACCAAAAAAAAAAATCCCCATAAAAACCAAAACCAAAACCTTTTCCCGGTTATATGGAAAGGTGAGTGAGGTGACACAGACACACACAGAGAAAATACATAAGGAATGCCCAGGATGCTGCTTCACGGGCAGAAAAAATAAAATGTCTGTTGCAGTGCTAAAGAAGTATCCCAAACTCCAACAGAAATCAGTGACTATGGAATGGAGACAACAGGTGAAAAAAAAGTTTGTAGAAACTTTCATTCACAAAGGGATTTAAATGTGCTTTATTAATCTGAAGTAGGGCATTAGCTTTGTTTTCCTCAATCAGACTAGACATTATTTTAGACATAGAGTATTAAAGCTGAAGGCTAAGGACTCAGAAATGGTTCCTCCCTTGGGACAAGCCACTCAAATCAAAGGGAAACTGATGGGCTGCTACTATTCTTGGGGGGACCAAGAGAGAAAGGAGGGATGTGTGGCAGGCCCTGAAGAAGTAGACTCTTGGGACAGGAACCTTAGAAGTGGAAAAGAGAGACTCTAGCAAATCTGGTGCCAAGAAGAGCTAACCAAGGGTTTCTTGCTAAGAAGAAATTTGTGGGTGTGATAAGAGCCAGCAGTGGTCAAGAGTCTTCCTTGGATTGATGCAACAACTAGCATAGAAGGGAATTTCTTCTGCTTTTGTCTGTCACGTTTTTCTTGCCTTTTATCCCTGCTGCAGGAGACTCCTTCTCTTGTTTATTACATCTTCTGCAACAGTAGGATTGTTATCCCTCTACCTCCTGACACTGATGTAATTACGTCCCCAGAGAGCCGTGCCTGCAGGGAGCTCAGCCTGCTGAGCCTGTCCCGGTTGGGATGTGCACTCTGGTGGCTGCAAACTGTGCAGCTGCCCACTCGGTACCTATTTCAGATATTCCTGCTGGGGCCCACAGGGGAAACAACAGGCTGAACGCCCACTTAGCAGCTGCATGCTGGTAAATGAACTGGTGTTAGAAGTACCTGAAGACTTTTGCTAGCAATAACATGGCTTGTCAAAGGTTTATAATACAGTTTTATAATTGGATTTGAAAGAAGAGACTAGGTTCACGCTGTGCTCTGTGGGGAGCATCCCTTTGTGCTAGTCTGGGTAGCTGAAGAGGAGTGGGATGAGTGTGCCCACTGGTTCGGGTGGTATTGGTTAGATAAGCAGCAGTTGTGCCTCATCTGCAGCCTCACTGACGCTGCTGCAGGGCTGCGCTGGCTGTGACGAGCACTGCTCAGGAGCCCAGAGACAAGGCAAGTATGTCAAGTCTCACATACTCTGTGAAAATCCATACTTGGCCCCTGCCTACCTGTGCCTCATCTCACACCAGTTCTCTTGCCGGCTAAAACCTGCAAGGCTCAGAGCTGCTCAGAGCCTTCCCAGAGGTGGTGATGCTGTGTCTGCTCTGCCAGGGCTGTGCATGCAGGGGCCTGCTGGTGCTCCCTGACTGCTGCCTCTCTGCCACAAGGCCCCTTGCATGCCCCGTCTGCAGCGCTGTATCGCCAGATGTCTCAAACAACCTCCCTGGCACTCAGAAATGGCAATATTGGGTGTAGGGTGAAACTAGAAACATTTCTGAGTGTGATGCTGGCTTAGCTGCTAAGCTAACATTCCCATTCATTTTGTCTAAAGAGCCCCGAATATCAGAAGTGTCCAAACCTTTCAAATCTGGAAAAGCTGCTCTCTTTCCTTAAGAATATCTAGTCATGTATGATTCCACAAACAGCTCAGAAATTCTGTGTTGGCAAGTGTTTTGCACAGTCAAAGCATTCCTTGTCCCATGTAGAAACAAGAAAAGCCCCCCTAAATAATACAAATAGATTTATCAAAATCTGATTATACCTTGTATTGATTCTCTACTCCATCTGTACTCCCTTGCATTCTTTATCTTCGATTTTGCAGACTGGAAAATGTAGAAATATATATCTTAAAGCTAAAAGCTCATGGTTTTCCCACCGATGAGGAAAGATCAATGCACAGATCGAACAACTACCCTGCTGTGTTTGTTGTTCTGGAAATGCAAAGTGAGCTCCATTCTGGCAAGAGAGGTGTCAGGACTGAAGTCTGTGGGAACTGTAACATCCAGGAGTAGCAAATTTGATAGGGAAATGTAGCAAAGAAACTGCTTTTGGGACAAACAGATGTGGTACTTGAAAGGTTGAGTCCCCATTTGCTTGTTTGTTAACAATTCACAACCTGTACAGGATTTTGAATGCTATTTACCTGTTTATCATCTCAGGACTTCCAGCAAGATAGTCAGTCAATAAACACATCTGAATGCAGATTGTCAGGACAGAGTTTCCCAGGGCAGCAAGCTCGTGGGAGGTTGCTGCCTGCTACAGATGCCCACAGCCTTGTGCTCTGCAGAAATGTCATCAGAAGGGACATCCTGAAAGGCAGGCTTGGCTTTTCCCACTGCCACCAGGGACTGAAGGTGTAAACAGAAGAAGTGTAACTGTTGTTGCACTTCACTAAAAGCCCAGAGTTTGAGTGGCCAATAACACTGTTTTGAAAGGAGCCCTGAGTAAAATAACACTTGCTTTTAGGCTTTTTTTAAAAGGAGGCAGTAGCAAAGCAACCCAAGGAGTTCCCCATGCCTCACTTATAAGCAGTGGGAATGGCATAATATACACAGCTGATTTATGCTATCTGCTGCCAAACTGTTGTGGCTAATATCCAGCACTTCCAGAGTATAAATTATGGGTCAGATAGTCTATTTAATAGCCTATCCATAATGTCTGATCATATCATCACTGCTTAGAGAGATTAATGCATAGAGATTTTGCTTCTGGAGCCAATACACTGGGCTCTTCAGAGCTGCATGCATGATAATTCTCTGGGCTAATAGCTGCCAACATACATTTATTCCAATAATAATGTCTGCTTACTGTACTGCAATTCCACAGCAATACAAAGATTGACCTCTTCAACTTCTGTGGCGACTTCTTCAAAAATCAGAAGCCTAAAAACACAAATGTTATCATAAGCAGGGCCAGGATCTTTAGTTAATAGCAGACTACTGTGAAGTAGCACCTTAATTTATTATACTTCTCAATTTCTTCTTACTCATTCTCTTTTGCTTATGGCTGAAGTAAAACCATACCATCAGGGGCGTGAAATCTGCTTTTCTGCTCCCCTCAAAGGCCAGTGCACACCACATAGTGCAAGTGCCCACAAAGAGTTCCAGAAGCTAACTGAAAATGAGATCCAGGATCAGCACCAGGATTCATCTGGGGAGGAGGGAGCAGCTGGTGAGAAGTTCCCTCCACTCCCTCCCCACCTCCATCATCACTCTTCTCTCCAGCATAACCTTTTTGTTGTCTGCCTTGGATGTAGCAAAGCTTTGTAGTTTCAGTCAACTCTTTCAAGGGGGCTCAAGGGGACAGAAACCAGTGAAGCCAGAAGGGGGGGCATCACCTATGGCATCCAAAGTGACAGCTGCCACAGCCTTTCATGTCACGGTTTTACAGACTCCAGAGGGGAAACATCTCATAAAACATAACCATGTATGTATATGTCCAGAAGGTTTGGGGGTGTTTGTGTTCCAGGCAAGATATTCTCATCTTCTTTAGTAACAGATGAAAACAGAATGAATCTGCAGAAGCTGCAACAAATAGAAAGTCATCTCATGCTTTGCTCTGGTGGCAAAATATGTGTCAAGGCCAGTAAGGGACAGAGACAAACCCCCCATGTTCCTGAAGAAAGTCAGTTTCAATTAATACTGGTTCTTATTTCAAGTCTGCAGATGCCTCATGAAATTATATATAATTCCTTTGAAATGCAGAACTTATGTTGCATGTGATCAAAAAAGTTAATTTTAAAATGCTATGTACACTCTGGGACGAATTCCTTACTTTCTATTTGAAACTTACTTCTGTCCAGTTTCTATATGGTGGAAGCAAATCACAGAACTAAACCTTTTTCATTTTCAGTTTTCACTGGAAAAATGACAAGGTTTTTTAAGAGGACATAGAGCTATTTTTTTGTATTAATTTTACACAGAACAAGTATGTTTGCCATAATGCCTACTTCTTTTTCATGTCATTCATTACACTGTGGGACAACAATGACTGAAATGCCCCCTGCCTTAGGCAGAGATTCCCAAGGCATATATCTGCTGAAGCCAAGCAAAGAGTGATCCTCGAAAGTCCTCACTAGTATAAACATAGTGCTATTTGCAATATAATCAAATACTGTAGTTAAAAACTAGACTAATACATACTGTCAATTCTGCACAACAGACACCCATAGGAGGGGTACCTAAGTGGGGATGCAATATAGATTGAAATATTTTTACATTTCCAAGTGCACTGTCTTTTATGGATAATTTAACATTGGCATTTCATCCCCAAGGTTACATACAGGCAGAGGGAAAGCTTCATGGGCAGCAGAGTACTGACAAGGACACACTGCGTGCCCTCCAAGGCTTTCCCATTTGCTTGCCCTGGAGTTCCTTTTGTGTGACCCTTTCCTTTTATGACTAAAATGAAACAAATTTATTTGTGAGAGTCAAAAACATAGGTGAAGGAACCAGGTTTTTGAAGAAGCATACATTTCAAATATACATTTCTCCAACAGCATCAGTGGAAAAGTGAAACAAAAGCTGACTTCTTTTTTTGAAACTCTGTTTTGCTGTGAAAGCCTCTATTTAAAAAATCAGGGCTAGGCTACATTCATGGAGCAGGGAGGAGAGTTTGAACACACTGTTTCCTGCTCCCTCTAACAGCTTATTTTTCTGAGATATAGTGAGTAGGGTGATGGGTTTACAGAAGGTTTCTAGCTGCTCCTGCACTCTGGTGTCTGAGCCTAGTGCCTTCCTTGTTGGAGGCACCCCAAGTGGCCTTTCAGGCCCCACACTCTCACTGCCACCCTGGCTTTGGCACAGTCTGAAAAACACAACCCTTCCCAGCCACCATGGGGATGCCCCCGAAGCTCCATCCCGCTCAGGGTGCCATCTCTCCCATGGCCTGAGAGGCAGGAAACCAGACCGGATACATTCTGAAGCATGATAATTGGGACCTCTGATCTTCACAATATACTTTTAAAATGCATCAGAGGATCTAAAATCTATAGGACAAAATCAGGAGTTTCCTTGATGTTTGCTTTCCCAGGCAAGCACAGGCTGTTGAACCTCCCTCTCAACAGTGGCTTTAGTGGAGCAATGACTATGATGAATTATTACAGAGTAATGGGATTGAACATCTCCTACAGAGAGCTCCGTCTCACCTTTCCTGCTGATTTGGAACAAGTGGAACAAGATTTTCCTGGGCTGTAGCTCACTCAGCACAAAATTACACACCAAGTTCAACAAGCAACAGCCAGTAAGACTTTCTGCACCCTCATCAAAGCTCTTTCTGGTTCTTCATTGTCCAACAGCTTCTCTATGAAGAATACAGTTAGTATTTTTTGAACTAATTTTACAAATTTAAACACACTTAAAAAATATATTCACATACAAAATAAAACCTACCACAATGACCTATGCCAATTTATGATGCCTACTTTGTACAAAGAAAACACCAAAAAGTAGATGCTTTCCTCTTTGTCTCATTATTTATCTATGCAAATGTTTAGTTTGAATAAACACAACAAAAAATAATTCAATATAGTTTGGGGAAATACATTGGTGTTTATCAGTACTAAGAGTTTTCTGGATGTTGTGTGGAGAGTTTGTATGAAATTACCATTATCTTCCTCCCTCAAAAATAAAATTTTGAGTGACTTGTTTTTTGGACCCCAGAGGAATGAAGGACATTCAGGCAGAAGCAGTCATGAAGCAGACTAATTCTATTCCCTCCATGAGTAATACACTCAACTTTGAAATGATTGCTAATATTTTGTGTTTCAGAGGTTTGTGTTTCCCTCCAAAATGAGATCATTACTAGATTTAACAACAACAGAAATATCTTTTCTTAAATGCTCAGCTCTTTCTGCAGCAACTTTAAAAAAAAGTAGCACTTAGTCATCAGCTGAATTCAGTTAGCAATATTAATTGGAAGTGTCACTGATTTTTCTCACTTACACAGTCAAATGAGTGGAGTGAAAAAACACCTAGGAGGCATCATAAGACTGAAGGTTAAAGCAGATCAGAAATGATGGAAACACAATATTGGGATTTGAGTTTCGCTTGGCAAATGTTTGATGTACGCTATGATCTTGCTCAGTGCTAGACATTTAAGAGAAATAGTGGTAATAACTAAAGCAAAATATCTTCTGCAAATGCTTGTTGCCAAAGGTTTGCACTGACTCTCAGAGCTGGTCTACCAAGGGTACAGGGCGAGCACAAGTCTTGGTTTGATGGTTCCAGTTCACTGTGGGAGTCAACTACAGGATACGGAGAAGGACATGAAATTAGTTCCTTGAAGTGGAGAGGGTTCCATGATGCCAAACACACCCTCCTGTTCTGTCAGCTTGAGAGATCCCCTTCCCTACACCAGGCTGGCTCCCCACTGCTCCTGATGGTCCCTGCTTAGAAATCAAGGCAGCACACCCTTGGCTAATGACAGCCACAATTCTACACTGAGTGCAGAGATGCTGGAAAAAAGGCAGGAATAAATGCCTGAAGTCCAAGGGAACACAAACACCGCGCTTTCCTTGTTGCCTGCAATAACTGCCCTGGCTCTTCCTGATGGGCACCAGGCTGCCAGTTCTGCAGAGCCCCTGAGCAGCCTGGCCAGAGCCCACGTCTGCCGGGCAGCGGCTGCCTCAGGGCAATGGCCACACAGCCCAAAACACAGGCCTTTTCCTAAACCCTCCGTGTTTTCCCTGCTGCTGTGGTGCCATGTGAGTGGGCTCAGGGTAAGCACGGGCAGCAATGCCTCTGTCTTCTCCTGTCCAAAGCAGTGGGGAAGAGACCCTGCTTGATGAGGGCAGACAGTGCCAGTGTTCCCCTGCTTACAGGGCTGGGGTTTTTAAATTCAGAGACCGTGAAGGCAAGGCAGGGGTCTAAACCAAAGTCTTTGCTCCCTGTCTGCAGATTCCAGAAATAATTTAGGGCAATAAACATGGCCACAGAAAGTTGCAATTTCTAAGTATGATTTAAAAAAAATATTCATGGCTCTATTTACAGTGTATTCATGCACCCACAGATCTTGAGGGGTACCAAAATAGGATTTTACTTTGCTTGTCATGTTGATGCAGACATGCAAGCAGATAAAAAGCAAAAGAAGACTAAGCCATCAGTAGATGACCAACTCTGTTTATCTTTGCCCCGTACTCAGAAGTATGGGGAAATATCTTGGTTTAGAATGTTTTCATTACTTTTAGTTAACAGAAAACAAAGGAGACTTTAACTGCTTTGAAAGGCAAAAAGCAAGCCTTTAATCACTGTGCTATATTTGCTAGGAAACTTTGTTTCCTACTTTGAAATTATATAGTCCTCCACTGTTTTCTTAGTTTTAGTCATAACATTAGGAAACATTTTTCCCAGGTCTTATTAAATACATATCAGTAAGTCCTTGTACATATTTGACAAGGATATTGGAAGATTAAATTTACAGGACTTTACTCTCACTGTATTTATATCTCTCTTACTCCACTCCTGACACTGGCTGCACAGTGAATTTATTTCCTTAGGGCTGAGGCAGCACACACAGGACAATAATTCCTTCAGCAAGTGCTGGGGTAAGGATAGATGTCCTGTGAAAATGCCCAGTTGCACTGGGCTGCAAAGTCCTTGTACTTGAGGAATTGGAGTCCTTGCAAAGCCCTTGCTTGAGGAATCAAGCAAGCATATGCTGAGTCCCTGCACTATGGTGGCCCTTGCTCTGACCCAGCAGCTTTGTCTCTGCTGAGCTACAGAAGCAGATTCCATCACATAGAAACAATGTTAAAGTCCCAGCAGAGGATTTTCAGTAAGAGCCATCCCTCTCCTGTTTATTTATACCACACCTATTTCCACTGACCACCTGTAGTCAGGTAAGTGAGAACAGAACTTGACCCTTTAACAGCTTTTGTTACCACAAGCAAAGCAAGCAAACAAGAAGTGTTTTCTCGTAAAAAAGAGTTGCCAAATCACTCTTCCTATCTTAATGTCACCCAAGATTAATTAAATTAGAACTATCCCTCTTCTACTGAAGCTCCTAAAGACAAAAAATACTTAATTTGTTCCTGCTCTGTTGACTGTGAAGGAAGGAAAAACTTCAAGGGAGTTAAAAAGAAGGTGTGGAGCAGTGACCCATTGCTATGATAGATGAGATCTGTGATGTGCTTATAAACAGGCTAAAATAACACACGCATTATAGAAGTGGGATGTACAAAATAAACCAACTTGCATGTTTGACTGTCTTTACTCTTTGAAAATAGTGATAATTTTTATTTTTTGAGTGGTTTTCTTAATTTACCTTCATTTCGTTCTGTTTTACAAATTCAGTTCTTGGAAGTTTGAAAACTGTGGGAAACCTGTTAAAAGCCATACTGAATTACCCAGGAGGCTGGAGGACAAAAAAGAAAGGAAAAGTTTCCAAGGTGTATAATCAAAATGTATATATTTTTAAGCATTTTGTTAATACCAACAAATAACAGACAGTAGAAACAGAATAAAACTTCAGTACATCAGTTAGGAGATCATAACGTACATGCTCAGTGGTATCCAAATGGTCTTCCAGAAAGTCACTGAAAATTACCAGCAGTGATATTTCAATGTCCAACTGGACAATTCAGGGGCAACAAACCCCTTTCTTAAGATACTTTTTGCAAACTGTGAAGCAACTAATACAGTGACAGGTTCAATTAATCAGAAGTCCTTGCAAATAAACTCACATTATACTTTTGCGTTCATGCTATTTGTTCAATCATGTCACAAAACAATTAGGACAAATAGAACAGATGAAGTCCAGGCTTAGCCTCCTTTACTACACCTTATGCATTCTTAATTTTCCTTGGCAAGAAAAAAAGAAATTGAATTGGTGGGCTTAAAAATATAAAAAATAAGCATATGGATATAAAGTGACCAGAAATACATTTAGACTAGGAGATCATATAATTTCTAACTACAGGAACTGTGGAGTTATGGAGCAGTGTTCCAACACAAGTAGAGAGGATAAAGAGCCATACTGTCTTAAGGTGGTGTTTAGCTGAAAAGGTTTGTGAAAAGGATGAAAAGGCTTGCCTTTTAGGGACAGGGATAGGACTTGTAATTCAGGAGATTCCTACAGTGAGTGACTACTGTCTTTCTGTCTCCCAGCCAGCGGTTCAGTCTGCTATCACTACACGACAACTACTGCTAGAAACAGCCAGCTTCCTTTGGTGAGCAGAGGGGTGGGAAACATGGCAAGACAGAGGACTTCAGATGATGGCCAGGTCCAGAAGAGCCCTGATGGGCTTTGCCATGAGAAACAATGTAAGGCTTGAAGTGCCCAGCACCAGGGAAGAAATGGGAAAACACTCCCTGCTTAATTTGGCCACTTTTTAACACTCCGAGACACACAGAAAGGTTTGGAAGGCACTCAGTGTCACTGCTCTTGTTCTAATCAACAGACTTTTCTTTCTCTAGGCCTGATACTTTCAGTTTTCTTCATGATGAATAGCTCCTTTAGGGTCAGCTCTCGACCTTTTTACTGCATCTGAATGTTACTTTCCTGCAGAAGCAGCTTTACTATGTCACTGAGCCTGCTTCTGCTCTGTGCAGAGACCTAAGGAACAAACACATACTAATGTCTAAAGGCAAGTGTCAGAATGACCCTCTCATATTTAATCTGTTTGACCAAGGACCAAAATCTGCCAGAGTAAATGGAGCTGTACCAGTTTGCCTCAGAAGGAATAGAGTCGAGGGAGCCTCCAAACCACAACAAAATTAATCCCAGAGAACAGTGCTAAGAGCAGCAGCAAGAGATAATAGTGAAATATATTCCATATACTGTGAAATACTTCAGGATCAAGTACTAAACTAGAATACACTATGATTTTGCTTGAGACTGATTCATCTGCTAGTTGCATTAGATTGAAAAAGTCTGCTATGCCTCACAACCAGTCCTGGGGAGGTATTCAGCCATGAAAGCAATTATTTACAAAGCCAGATAATATAAACATGAATTTTTCAGGCCAGAAACAGTAATATACACAACTTCGTTAATATCACTTAGTTAGGGCCTTAGTTTCCCTGATTCCCAAAGAAGTTCATGTAATTAATTCAGTCCAACATTATGTCCCAGGATCCTCAGTTACCAAAGATGATGCAAAGGGGCCATCAGTCCTGATGGTTTGGGCCTGACTAATTTACAATTTGGCTTCTGTTCATGAGGCTCTGTTTATAAGAGCTGGATGCTAAAATGTCATTTTCCCCCTCCTGCCTCTTTAATTTGTGGTGAAATTTGAACACTTGAGAACTCAAGTTAGGAAAAGCTAATTACAAAGCTTGAGCGCACAACCTTATTTAGAGTTTGGTATGGATCATAGTACACACGTACACTTCTCCATAGGCACATTTTATATTCTAGTTCTGTAACTCAGAGTTTAGAGCTAGAAAGTTTCTTTAGTATTACCCACTTAGGCTTTAAGTCTAATGATGCCTCAGCTATGGATATTTGCCATAACATGCTACATTTCTATTCCAACTCTTTCTAATTAGAAACGGATTATTTCTTCCAGTGGAGCTACTGAGAGAAATCTGTTTTCACTTAGCACTTAGGCCAGAAATGTTATTGCCAATCCTGCCGTAATTGTCTGCTAGCCTTTATTAGTTTGTATCGATCTGAGAATCTGCATTTTTGATGCTTTCTAAATACTTCTGTTTAAATTCAGCCTAAAGTGAAGTAAATGAAAAACATTTTACCCCATTTATTTTTCCTCCAGTACACTCCTGAACCATAAAAAAATAGCTTCAGCTCTTTTACAGTTCAGATTTCTCACTCTGACAGACTTAACATTAGTTCACTGCCACACACCTCCAGAGCCAAACCCCTGCAGCACAGCTCAACACAATAATAAATACTGGGGGAATGAAAAATAATCATAGTACAGCTACAATTGCTCATTACAAATTTATCTCTGGTGCTGTTTATCTACTCGTACCAGCCTTCTGCCCCATCCCAGCCAAACCTTCTGCAGGCATAGGAAGAGAAATCACCCCAAACCCTTGGCTGCTGTGATGAGCTCTGAACCACACACTCCTACATCATGCCTCCAGAGTCAGTGGCCACTTGGCTTTATAGACCACTTGCTTTCCTCCCCACTAGACTTCAAGGGGATAAACAGGCAACTGGCAAACTGATAGAGGTTGTGTTCACTTATCAAACTCCCTCCCTTAGGCTTTTGACCACTGCTGCTTTTCTGTCCCTTTCAGAGGTGTCAGTGGCATACATCTTCAGGCACAGCACAAGGCTGGAAATCAGGAGACATCAGCTTTGCCAGCAGTCTGCTGCATACCCTCAGGGAGCCACTTCAGCTGATTCGACTTTTATTTCTACTTCTGCCCTTTGTTGATTCTGTTTTTGATGAGGATATAACTCTGGGACAGACATAGTCTCCTACCATACTGATAAATGGCATCAAGTATAACATGACCAGCTCTCTCTTGTGTTTCTAGATATAAAAAAGGAGCAACTACATTATTTTTCTGTCCTGTTAGTACCATTAGCTCCCTTAAATTAAGAAACGGTTGGTGACCTGATGATGTTGAGGTGTGCGGTAGCCAGCCTAAGGTCATTACCCTCAGAACAGCCTAAACTACACTGAATAAACTGAACTCAGAAGTACTTTTAACTTCTGGGGCTTGAGCCAAGAGAACTGGAAGCCTCTTGGTGCTTCTCAAGAGACCTTCAATGGTATGCAATGACTGGTTGTCTCAAGAAGCATTACTGGACAAGAAGAAAATTACTTAGGGCCTACTAGGAGAAAGGTATAGTTGAACTTTCTGAAGCCATTTCACAGTGCAGTATCTCAGAGCCATCTGGGCTTTGACAGTGACAGAGCTAACATGACTGTGCTGCCTTGCACAGCATTTCCTTTCTCAGTTCCTTGCAGGGACCATGGATTGCCAAGCCCATCTCTGAGGCAAGCTGGCTTCTTTGGCTGACCCAGAAAACAAGGACAGTGCATAAATGCTTTGCTACATAGGTTTTTATTGAAAAAAAAATCTCATAATTTATCTCTCTTAACCCTCTAATCTCCAAATGCTGAGGCCATCCACTCAGTGGGACTCAGTGGGTAACCCTGGGCAAATTGAGGGCTGTTAAATAATTTCCAGCTGAAAGACTTTTTCCAGCTAGTCAGGAAAGAAGTACTACAAGCTAATTTCTACCCGCAGGCTCCTAGTATAGTTAATTTGACCACCTGCGTGTTTGCCCAGGGCTCAGACATGCTGTGCTGTCTATATGATTTCATGCAGGCCTGGTTTTGTGAACATATGAGGTTGACAATTATGTCTTGTTTTTTGGGGTTTGGGGTTTTTATTTACCCTGAAAACCTACTTGTTTTCTTTTGTATTTGCTTCTGTTCTATCTAAACTGCCTTTGCTAATTGCAAGTGCACAATATGCATTATATTTGGGCTCATTTAGTTGTAGGTTTAACTTTGATTCTTCCATTCAGCAGATTCTATGTATTTATGAAGAAGGCCAAAGACCCCTGGCACACCACTGTCAATGCCCGAATTGCCTAAAAAATAAATTTTTCTTTTCAGAAGGTTAAATCTTTCTAAGTGCTAACATTTAAGGGTATCTGTTATCAAGTGTAAAAGCTCATTCCTTCTACAGAACGGCCACTCACTCCACAAGCACATCAATGACAAAAATGCTTTATGAAGCTGTTCCCCAGAAAAATTGGCTCATAAAGCCTCCATGCCAGTCTCCAGCCATCAGCAGGTTCCCCAGCCTGCGTAGGGCTGATTTGCTCATTTTATGTGACTTCTCCCCCTGGCCTCTCACATCCTGTTTCAATGCTGGTGCACAAAGGCAGAGCAGAAGGCTGGCTGTTTCTCCCAGCCTAACAGCAGTGAGCTGCTGGACACAGCTGTGAGAGTGGAGCTGGAAGCTCACTCTGTACCTGGGAGCTGACGGATGCTCCAGCCAAGCTTTAATCCAAATGCAGCTGGTTACATATTTCACTGAAAGAAAGTAATTCTAAGGGAAACCATCAGAGGTAATACTGAAGTGCCTCACTCAGCTTTAAGTTTTGCATTTGCCTGGGGGCCTTTTCTGTCAGAGAAGCATAATTCTTCATAAAAGCAACAACATATGTAGAAGGTGTTTTCAGCTATTATGGCTTTACCATTGCAAAGGTGTCTTAGCAACACGCAACAAGTTCTGAGCAAAAATGTTGTGCTGAACTCTCTGCCTTCTTTTGCTGATGTATTTGCAGCTTAGTGGCTGAACTGAAAAGCGCAGACTCAGAAACAGGGGTGCTTTAGTTTTTCTGCCTGTTGAATGAGGGTAAAGACTCGAGCTTTTTCTGTGCATGTTTTCTCCACACAGTGTTATGTAAAAATATCGGCACAATTTGTGTCATGTATGTAATAAACTAGAAAAGTTGATAGTGATGATGTAGGGTTAAAATGTTTCTAAAATCATGGGAATTGTATACAATAGATTCAGGGGGTGGAAAAAAGGTTGGATCTGGTAGGCCTGGGAAAGGGAACTAGGCCCTGGAAACGAATCAGATCAGGTGAAACTGCACCTGCGTAATCATCATATGATAAATGGTGCGATTGTTAAAGGTAATGATTGTTTGGTAGTTGAATATAATTATTGTTTAATTGTAATAAGAATCATGAGAAAGCATGTTATCATCATAAGAATCATGAGAAAGGATGTTTGGGGGACCTGATGGAAATTACAAGAATTCATGGTTGGATAAGATCAATGTATACAATAGAACAATATGGGTTTAATAATTAATATATAGTTATATAACAAAAAGGGTATAAAAACATGTCCATCTCAAATCCATGTTGGAGTCAGATTTCAGTTTGTACGCTGACACCCAGAGCTCTTCAATCTGCATACAATCATCCTGTGATTATGTGTTTCAACACTAAGAAGAGGACACATTGAGAGAGTACATAGTTGCTTGGTGTATTTTAACTTGACAGTGTCAGGAACTGACTCCAGGGGCCATTAGCCCTCACTGACCTGACACAAAAAATGTTACTAATGCACACTTCCACCCCTGAACTATGCTGGGCTCAGTAGCAGAAACATGAGCACTTCATGTTCAAGTCAACCAAAGCTAGACAGACGTTTTGCCAAATGAACTTGAAGGACACAGCAGAAAATGAAAACTGACTGTGAGCTAGGAGCAAAGACAGACACCAAAAATGAGGGGAGAAAATTAAGTGTGGATTCCTGACAACAGAGCTGGAAGTAGTGCTCTGAGAGCCTTGAAAGTGCAATAGCTTGTGTGCCATTTGGACCATCCCACCCCTGTTTAAAGAGGTGTTGTGTATGCTGTGAATACAGTATCCTAGAGTAGGTGCTGGGTCATCTCTCAGGCCAGTGGCAGAAAGACTGCCAAATGTCTTTCTGCTTGACAAAGGAGAGATTTGTTTCTGCTACAGGTGATAATGTATTACCCACAGTATTTTTCCACAGTAATTAGGAATCCAGAAAAAGCAGCTGAGATGAAAACCTATTGAGCAAAAAAACCCCACAAAACACCAAAACACCACCACAACACCACTACAACAACCACCACAACAACAAAAGCCCAAACAAATAAAAACCAACACCAAACCTCAAAGTAAGAGATGTTCAGGCTGCATTTGAAAAAAAAAAACAAAAACAAAGAAACACCTCAGATAGAAAACCATCTTATCAACTTGCTCAGAGGTACCCAGGCAAAGCAGTTAGAACCTGAAGACAGTCTTAGTGCAGTTCTTAACCCAAGGTCATGTTTCCAAACGTTTTTGATAAACATTTGACTTAATTTGTACAAAGGAAATATTTTACTGCCTCAGCTCTATGGACAAGGCTGGATACAATCACATGCCATCTGCTGCTGTGCCTTCTGTTTGCTGTCAGGAGCAGAACTGGTACCTTGCTCCAGTTTTTCACCCTCTGTGGGTATCACAGAAATTAAGTGCTGCCTGTGGAGCAAGCACACAAACTGCAAACTCTGTTTGAAGCTACTGTCCTTTAATTTAACTTGAATCATGTATCTGGAACTTTGGAAAAGATTTCCAATAAGGCAGCTAGCAAAATCCACTCTCCAGGAATCAGCTGTTTCTTGTCTATTTTTTAGCTTACACAAATGTTGAACTCCATAAAGTTTACTTCTAAACCCATGTTTTCAATAGTCGCTGGGGAGGCCCATGGGCCTGCCACAGCTCCACCCACAGCCTTGCCTTGGAGGGATGTCCCTTGAATGGGATGTCCCTTGAATGGGATGTCCCTTGAATGGGATGTCCTTTGAATGGGCTGTGATTAGCTTATTTTGACCCTCCTGGAAGGATGCTCCTTAGGTTGGCACACCTTTTCTTATCATGGTGAGCTATCCCCAGACAGCTTCTGTTATCCCACCATGCCATAGTACCCATGTAAATCCTTTGTAACCCATTGGTCTTCCCCCCTTGGTACCACCCTTGCTCTCCCCCATAAAAACCCCAGTGTTTCCCCCAGTTTGGAAGGGAGCAGTTGTTCCTGGATCCCTTCATAGAGCTGCTGGCTAATAAAGGAATCTCTGTGGAATTTGCCATGTGACAGTTCCCATCTCTCTGTCCCTGAGTCAGCCTGGGATAGCCTCGCGAGCAGAGCTGGAATCGCTGAGATGAAATCACTGATCAGAGCTGATCACCTGTGGCCATGGCCATCGCTTGCTGAGGTTTATCTGGTGGCTAGGAGACCAGCCAGAGACCCCCTAGAAGGCAGCTCCTTGTGAGACTCTCTCTTTCTGGGAAGGTTGGCGGCTTCCTGGGTCTGGAGCAGCCTTCAAGTCATCTATTAGGAATAACACTCTCACATAACCATTTCTACTTGTATTCTTAGTGAGGATGTCAAAATTATTGATCATATTATGATTATTTGATTAAAAGTTTTTGCCTTTCAAAACTTCTGAATTTTTATATGGTAAGGGTGATCTACATCTGAAAGCTGAAATAGAATAACACAGGGTGCAAGTGTAAAATAAAACAGCTGTTCATAAAGTTATCCATTTGGGTTTTCCAGTTTGGAAATTTTAAGATACTGCAAGATACCTTACTCTGGTATAATTAGGAAGCAGGCTGAATGTAATCAAACTGGCATGAAGAGAAAAAAAATTTGGAATAGAATTGTGATACATGATTTGACTTATTCAGGAAGTTCTGAACAGCAATTACATACTACCTATGCCTCCAGCTCATGCCTAAATGAGCTCATTCACCAGGGGCCAAATAACAGAGCTATTTGACCCACGTGAGCAGCAGAGCACTGTATTGACATAGCAGTGTTGCTTTTAGAACCAAAGCAAGCTCGAATATTTCTGTTTCCAGACATTGCTCCATGAAGGGAAACACTTCATAGACTATGAACAAAGACAAACCCAAGCATCAAAGCAGTAAAAAGCCTTAGGAGTGCCTCAGCTGGGAGGTCACTGTATCCCTGAGTGAGGCAAGGGAACTGGCTTTACCTGCACCTCTAATCTCTACAGGGCTAGGTCAGACAGATGAGTAGAGCCACCATCACTCCAAAGAAAAATTGTTTTGCTGCTCTTTGTGTGGTCCACCCTACATGAAGCTTCAGATGTCAAGCATCCCGCAACCTAACACCAGACTTTCCTGACATGGCTTTTGCAAATCATCTTCTATCACAGCCAGTGGTCAGTGGTGTGAATCCATTCTATTTTGCATTGCAACAGATTTAGGTTGCACACACACAGAGTTAGCTAACTTCCACAGAGGGATCTACAGTAGGATAATGAATTGCTAAATTACTACAAAGAACTCCCTAGTGTTTAATAATCGTGGCATATCTATGCTATGGACCCAAACACTTGGCAGAAATCTTATGTCAGAAATGAGCAACTTAAATAGCTTCTAAAGAAAGGCATTTCTAGATGATTTTTCAAGGGGAAATTTAAACACCTGCCAGTTTCTGGTGTTAACTGTCCTGCTCAAATCTCCCTAATTAGCAATTACTTGAAAAATATAAGACTGGATGACAGAATTATTTAGTGCTTAGATTCTGAACACAGACTAAGCAGTACTAGGATAAAATCTACTGATTTCTTTTGAATTATAAATCCATAAACCTTTCATGGATCCATAACTTACTGTTTAATATTTATTTTACTGATTGTTCCATCAGCACAAACACTCTACCACTTTATCTAATTTTAGAAATAAGGAACTGACAATTGCCACTTTGGCTATCTTTCACCACTAAAAAGACTTGCATGTCTTTTTAGAACAAAGGAACAAGAGGAGATGTTTGGGAATGGCAGGGGCTGTGGTGTACTAACCAGAACCCAGAAGAACCAAACATTTAATGACTGGTTCTCAATGGTTACTGAACAACATCCATCTCAGATTTGACTCTGTGAACTTTGCTCTGTGAAGCCCAGAAGTTGTAACCCACAAACAACAGTGGAAGAAAGATATGAAATTAAATATATCTGATCTAAGTTTTAATATCATTGGGTGAAAAGGATGAGCTGTGAGAGTCACAACACATCATCTCCAATCAATGCTAACCCTGCTGGTTTCTGCAACATCAGCTGTTAACAGACCAACCTAATTTTGTCCCAGAGCTGACCAAAATTTGGAACATCAACTAGTGTTTTGAAGTATGACAAATGCTTTAGTACCCGATAGTTAGTTCTAGAAGTAGTTTGTTGCAGTACAAAAGCTTAAAATTATTTGAGTCCAGTTTCTCTCCAGTTACCAGAAGGTTCAAGCACAGCTTAAATTCCTGCTAAAAAGAATATATTAACAGCTGCTCTCTAATTATATTTATTTCCTTTTGGAACTAACAGACTGTGGTCTTTGATTAATTGCTATTACAGTTAATCACATCTCATGAAAATCTCATGCAATACAGAATTTCCTCCTGATGTTTGGTTGGTAATAAATTAGACCAAAGTTGCCATCAATAAATCAATTTTGTGTCATCATACAAATTTCACAATAACAAATAAGTACTCTATGAGTTAAAATTCAGTAACGCTGGAGAAAAACTCATAAGTAGAAGTGCTAATTAAGAAATTAGCCTTGTATAAATTAACTTTCTTTATTAGCATAGAAATCGGTTTTCTGGTGGAAAAAGTGCCAAGGCACTAACAACATATATGAAAAGTAAAGGACCTTACAGATATGACAGTTTTTTGTCTCAGATTCACAATTAATTCAATAGATTCTTGGTAAATAGACTGCTGGTTACTCATACATTCCAAAGCCTTTAATGAGACCCAGAAATAAATATTAAGTTTCTAAATAAAAGCAAACAAAAAATTTTGGCTCAGCAGCTTGCCTTTCTTGTAGTACAAACACCTCTGAAATACAGTAGCTCATACAACTTTGAAAACTTTTTTCCTTAAATTGTAACAAAAACAAACAGAAAATATCCAGTGGTATTAGACAGACAAACTAGCATCCTGAAACACACAAACACTGGGTTGGGCTCACAAAACCCACTGATGATCTGTTGTCACATACAACATACCCTGCTCTGCCTCCTCTGCTGTCACAGCACTTTGCAAAGGCTCAGGAAAAACAGCCCAGGCAAGGCAGAAAAACACTGCTCACACTGTAGTTACAGATTATCCACTTGTACAAAGGATGAACAATAGGTAGATGTATTTTCATATTTCCATATGCTGGCTAAAGAAAAAAATTGTTCTCATTCTCACAATACATAACTGTTCAGCTGATTAGAAAGTAATGTTACAATTGGAGCTTTTAACATAGGCATGTATTTCCTCAGTGACTTTCCTAGGCCCTTGCAACGTGGTGTTTTCCTCTTGGAGTCTCATTTTGTCCTGCAGAAGGAGAGGCCATTTTTATAAACCTTGTAACTGAGATGACAAAAAAAAGCACTTGGATATTTTCTCCCTGACTGTAGATGACTGATGCACACTACCAAGAGCTGCTTGTCCTCTCTTTTGAAGCTATAAATCAGCTGAAGAGATAACCCAGAAAACCTGCCTGAAAGGTTTATGTAGGACAATAAATTTACTCAGCTGCATTATTGCAGAACATTCACCGAACTCAGTGTCTGCTTTAGGGCAATGTTCTGCCTTTAAGAGCAGAATTACACTAGACACACACATAATTGCACTGACAATTGATAATTACAGTATAATTACTCTTTTGGCCTTTCAAATTACCTTCAATTCTCATCAAGTGAGAAAATATTAGCAACCTAGTCCAATCTGAACTGGTTTCTACTGACATAAAATTCACCTCAGCATTGTGTCTGTCATGATTTAACCCCAGTCCTCCACTAAGCACCACAGCCACTTCCTCACTCCTTACTGCCAGTGGCTGGGAAGAAGAATCAGATAAAAGGTGAAACCCATGGGTTGAGAAAAGAACAATTTTATAGTTGAAAAGAAGTAATAAATAAGTGATATTAGTAAGGGGGAAAAAAGAGAGGAACAAGCCCAAGAAACACAAGTGATGCCCACTACAATTGCTCGCCACACTCTGATGGCCAGCTTGTTCCAGGGCCTCAATCAGCACCTCCTGGCCAGCTCCCTCCAGTTTATACACCAACCAGGATGCTCCATGGCATGGAATATCCCTTTGGCCAGTTCAGGCCAGCTGTCTTGATCATAGTCCCTCCCAGCTTCTTGGGCAGCTGCTCTCTGCCAGAGCACTGGGAACTGCTAAGTCCTTGACCTATGGTAAGCACTACTGAGTAGCAGCCAAAACATCGGTGAGGTATCTACATTACTCTCATACTAAACTTAAAACACAGCACTCTGCCAACTATAGGAAGGAAATTATTTCTATCCTAGGTGAAACCAGGAGAGTGACTGACCAAAAGAAAGCCTCATCTCATCACAAAATACAGCATGATTCAGGCCTAATTTTCCCACTTAGTAAAGTCTCTTACATCTATTGACATAGAATATAAAACAAACAAACACACAGTGCTCTGACATATTCAAAACAACTGGGTAACTGGGTACATAAAATACACAAAAGAAATCATATTGTTAAGTGTCTCACAAAAAATCCTGTATCTGGTCTTGCACAGCATAATCTTCAGTAGAGTTTATAGACCTGTAACTTCCTAGGCATTTCTACCTCCATGATTGCAAGCGCTTCAAGATTTGGCAAGCTCTAATATTGATAGATCTTACAAGCTCTCAACTTGTTAGCAAGGAAAACAGTTTTCCAGATTATGAATTTAGGACTTAGGCAATTTCATTTATACTTGAAGATGCCCTGCTGTTGCCTCTCCTTCTTGCCTGTCTCACCCAACTCATGCTCCTTTCCAACTTTCTCCTGTTAAAGCCTTACGCTGTACATTTGAAACTGGCTCTTTTGGGTCTTGGACACGTCTGTCAATCCTCAGGGCAGATAAGCCCTTTCTTCACTGCTCCTTGAGCTCATAGTTTCAGGTGGGCAGTCAGCTATTGGCCACTACAGGATTACATGAACTGTCAGTCAGGCAGCCACTGGCAGCAAGCAGGAGTACTTCTGGATATTGTGCCTTGTGACAGCATAGGAAAAACAAAAAATGCAAGGCCCAGCAAAAATACCTTTGAAGATATCACACATGTAAATAGTCAAAGGGAAACTGACAGAGGGCAGCCAACTCTTTGCTACTGCAGTCAATCACACCAGGAAATCCAGTTCTGCCTCTGTTCTAAACCTACTGCAAATTGTTGCTATATTCACCTTGGGCATCAAATCAAACTGCTTTAATGTGATAAGACAGCTTCTGACTAAGTGCAGCCAATTTATGCACATTTGTTGTAGTGACAGTATTATCTTTAATATAGAGTGCTGTTCTTGCACTCCAGCAGTCATACAGGTCTCCTTTCAGCCACAGGGACAGACTTATACATCATTTCCAACAGATGGCACTTTTCAGCCCCTTCATGTGCACAGGTGCGTGCAAATGTGTGTACAAACATGTTTCCATAGTAACTGGAAACTGCTTTTATGGAGCACTGCCTACCATAAAGCAGAGAAATTATGGTTGAGTTGTATCATCTTGTATTTTAAAGACTTTTTTTTAAAAGCCACAGTGAAAATAGCATGGTCATTTCCTTTTCATTATTACCTTGTGGAAAGAAACACATCCTCGTGCAGAAAGAAAAACATCTTCAGGGTAAATATAAAATCCATCAGGTATAGGGGGTTTGGTGGAGAAAAAAAAATCAATACACCCTTTCTGATGGAATTCTATAGGAAGCCTTTATCATAGATTAATATAGCCTTCATACAAGTACAAATTGAAGTTATCAAAAGTTAATTCTTTATTTCTTAGAAGGTACTATAGAGGCCATGTAGGCACAATTCTCAGAGGACAGGCAGGGCAGTGCAGCAATGCTGTTCAGTCTTTCCTCACAGCCTCCAAGATGAAAAGACCGAGACCTTTGCTTTCCTAATAAAACTTCTACAATGGAAAGACTGTAAATTTGAGCCACTGGGTAGTCAAGGTCCAAAATACTCCTCCTGCATCTGGATTCCAGAACATTTATTTCACTTTCCTTTTCTGTCATAAAATTGCTGTCTCATCTTTGTGGATAATTTTGAGGTGTTTTTTTCCAGTCCTTTTATATTTATATCAAGCTTGTTTTTCTTCTAAGGAAACAATCTGCTACATAATTAGGGGATTTGGATTGCTGTTTGTTATTCTGTAGTCCACTTTGGTTCAATGGGCCACTATAGAGCTCTCCAAGTCTTCTCCATGCTCTGGGCATCAATTTTATGGCAGTTCCAATTATGTAGGCATAAAAAGGGACAGAATGTAATTTCTCTGGCTTTTTTTTTTTTTTTCACATTTTCTGCTGATGATTTTCCCCAGCTACCCCTACCTCAACTTTTTCATTATCCTTGGTTTCACCCTCTCACTCAGCCAACGTGTCTTGTCTTCTAGTCTTCCTTGCTCTTGCTTTATTCCCTCTCTCACCCTGTCATTTTCAAGATTTCCTTGGGGGAAATTAGAGAGTGCCAAGAACATAAAGAAAATATGAATTGGTATTAATTTCTAAAGTCATGGCAACAGCAATGGCTATTCCTCAGGTAGTCTTTGCTCCCTGATTTCAAGGAGGAAATATTGAAACGGAGGAGATTGCCCTTTACTTCTGTGAGCATCATGCAGTGTGTGCTGTGCTTGGGGAATTAATATTCAGTCATCAGAACCTGCAGTATTTTAGATTTCCAAGGTCAGCAACTTTTGAGTTGCTTCACCTGAAGTGATGCACTGCACTTGGAGCTGATAGAATGAAGTGCACCTGCTGCCTACTATAAAACATCTCTGCTACCAATGAAAAGGAACAGTTCAGAGAGGTGGTCTTACTGTTCACTCAGCAGAGCTCAGTCTGACCTGGTACAGGAGGACCAGCCTGGCCCTGTGCAAGGATGGGGAAGCTACTTAGGTGCAGGGAAAGGGAGGAGCACACAGTGCTCTGCTACAGACTGCCCACAGCACAATCCTGAAAAGCTGGAATGCAGCAACACAAGAGTATGATCTATGAAAATCAACACATCATCACTGTTTCTTTATTCTGTGCTGGAAATTTTGGTTTGCAGGTTTTGTCAGAGGAAAACCTCCATATCTCTTATCTCTGTAATTTCAGCGCATGTGCCAAGATAACCCAGACCTTGGTGTCTTTTGGCAAAAATACACCACAACATAATGCCTGCCCAATGTGTTTTAAATTGTATGCTGTACAATGAGCAAAGAAAGGAGCATCCAGATTTGTTAGACAACTGTTATACTGTTAATCAACTTCTTATTTAGGGTCTTTGTGACTCCACTCTCCACCATATGGGCAACTTCTAGAACATTTTACAATCAGTGTTTTCTTAAATGTGAGATTAAAGGATCAAAAAGAAAATGGGCAGGTAATCAAACTGAGCAACAGGATGCAAGCTTCAAGTTCTGAACCAGAAATGAAACAGTTTTGAAGATGAGAAATAAGATAGAATCATAGAATGGTTTGGGTTGGAAAGGACCTTAAACATCATCTACTTTCAACCCTCCACCATGGGCAGGGCCACCTTCCACTAGATCAGTTTGCTCAAAGCTGCATACAACCTGGCCTTTGAACACTGCCAGGGATGGGGCAGCCAGAGCTTCTCTGGGCAACCTGCTCCAATGCCCCACCACCCTCATAATAAAGAATTTCTTCCTAATATCTGATCTAAACCTGTCCTCTTTCAGTTTACAGCTATTTCCCCTGGTCCTGTCACTACATGCCCTAGCAAAGAAATTCTTCAGCTTTCTTGTCAGCCCTCTTTTGGTACTGGAAAGCTGCCAATATGACCCTAATACGACTCTATTTAAGGGTGGGAAAGATAGCTATTAACAGAAGGAGGTCAAAAGAGGAGATGCCAGACTAAGTGCTGTACTTCCTATTGTCAAAAGAGTTAGCCTCATCTTTTCAGTGGTCCTTGCAGTTGCTAAGGAAGTATATAAGTGTTTTTCCTTCTTAAATGTCATGAATTTTGCATCCTTAGGACTCCTCTAATAATTTGGAAGCTTTTATCTAACCATTACACTAGGTCTCATCCTTACACTTTGCAACTCTTTTCAGAGAAATCCCGAGATACTCTACCTCTTCAAATTTATTTCTCCTTCAAACTTCTTTGACTCAGTCTGGTATTAGCCAAGTGTCTTATGGAAGTTATTGCCAAGGAATAAAGGTGCACCACCACACCTCTCCAAAGTAATGGTTCATGGAAAATTAATTTGTAAATATAGACATATATGTAAATATATAAACATTCAATATAAACATTACATGCTGTTCCGAACTTATTTAAATACATTTATAACTTCTGTTCAGACTCATACTAAGAAATCTCAGTGGTCAGGCAGTATTTTCCTACTGTGCTCTCTCCCAGCCCAAATTACCCGATTCAACTGCAATGGAGGACTCTTCAGAGAATCCCCATTGCATCCAATTTGCTAAAATACCTTGAACCCTTTTAACAACAGACTTGAAGAAGTCTAGGCACCACACTGTCATCTCTCTTAAGGTAAAGGAAGGTCCTTCCTTCTCTCCTGCTTCTTAAAAACCCCCTTAGAGTCAGAAATTCCATGTGGTCCTAAAGAAAACTCTTGACCTCTGAACAGCAGCATAGGTGCTTGCAGTAACATCTCAAAACCTCTGAACACAACTACATTTTAAATGAACAAGAAACACTCAGAAACAAAGTACATTTCAAGAATGCTTGGTGAGTGAAACCAAGTGTTATCCAAACTAATGGCATTCCTGAAGTCCTGAAACCTTTCTGGAGTAAGTGTCCAAGCTCTGTCTGGCTCCCAGAAGGCAAATGCCCTTGAGCCTGGGCAGTCTTCACAGTTGAGCCATGGTTGTTGCCAACACAGAGGCTGTGCTGTCAGCAAAGAAGAATCAAATGTTTAAACACTTCATTCAGGCGTAAGATCTACCATCTTCACATGAGACTTATACACAATATTATATTCCCAAAAGACACGATTCATGCTTAAATTCACAGATTTTGGCTTTGCCACTTCTACAGCCTCACAAACTCTGAAAACATAATTATGTTTTTTTCCTCCATCATTAAAAATCTCTTGTTCTAAGCATGACCTGTCCATATTACTGTATTTGGAAGGAAATATACTAGGTCTAATTATCTACATGCCTAATTGAATGTAGAAACCCTATAATATTATATCATCATCAATCATCATATTCCCTTAAATATTAAAGGAAGTACTTGTTGTTTGGTTGGGGTTCTTTGTTTTGTTTGTTTGTTTGTGAGGGGTTTTTTGTTTGTTTTTAAGTTTTGTTTTGTTTTTTTGTTTGTTTGTTTTTTTACTGTCTAGACATACTATATATCTTTTCACTATTCCCAAGGAATGTGAGAGGAATGCAAGGCAAAACCATGAAGTGACCACTGCCAGTTCAGCATTCAAAAAGGAGTTGCCACGAGCATTAACAACCATCTCTATTAAGTGCTGTCTAAAATGGGAGCTATTGAAGTAGGGAAATTGAAGGCCCTGACCAAAACACACTGACCAACCTAAACAACAGAAGTTCTGCATTATGAAGCTCTTAAGTGCTGTCAAGATGTGGGGTAAATTGTTAAATCTGTTTGGACACAACTTTTTTATTTTATTTTATTTACTATATTACTAATTTCTATGATAGATTTCCACAAACCATAGGATCAGGCTCTAAAAAGTTACCATAAATGTCACTTCAGCAGTAAAATATTACATATCAGCTCTGTTGTAGTAGTTTGTAAGGAAGTTCATAAATGTACCAACAGGTTTTTAAAATCTTTTTTTCATTAATTTTAATGACAGCACCACTTCATTCCTTGCTGTAGGGAGTGGCTGCTGGTAGACTGAGTGTGAAGAGGACAAAACACTACAAATTCTAGCATATATCTATTATGTCACAAAGTGCCTTACAGTATTTCATAGTATCTATTGGCTTTAAAAATCACAAAAAAAACCCAACAAAACAAAACAAACAAACAAACAAAACAAAACAAAAAGTGATCCTTCACCCAGTAATCTTTCAGACTATATAAGGATGTCCTTGTCAGTCGTGCCAACACAGGAATCTTGATGGATCCCAGGTTTAAGAGACCTATCTGTAAAAAATCACAGATAGGCAGATAAAAGCCAGGCATCTTTCCATGCCAATGCAGGTGTGGAGACAAAAAACTGGAAGGGTCAAAACACTTCATCAACAGCTTTTGAATGACAACAGAGGGGTTGTTTCCCCAGTAAAAGGGCTGTGGAAGGTTCACAGATTGCCAAGTTCCAGCTGTCCTTCCAGAGAGGAAGGCATCAGCAGCACTGGAACTGAACTCTCTGGCAGTTTCTGCCTCTGCAGGCTGGATTTTGGTTTGGCAGCAGTTCAGCTATACCTGTGCAGCTCTGGGTTCTCCTGCAATTCCAGTGGTGTGACGCAAAGGGCAAATGGGTCCAGCTACCAATTATTTCCCTTAATTTGCCAAGCACAAGGGTACATCACACTGTAATTGGGTACTGAGGGGGCATAAATCCTAGGAAGGTGTGATAGATGCACTCGACCCCCTTATCCTAACCAGCAATGGTGTGGTACAGGCTCCAACGAAGATAAAGCCTGAGCTGTAGCTGGCCCAAGAACTCCTCCAGAAAACTCACAAAGGGGCAGTGAGCATTGATGCATATGAGCTTGGAACACCAATCATGTAATTAATACATGAACAGCCTGTGTTTTTTCGAGGATTGTTTGTGGTCAGGATGGAAATCTACAGATGAATAAACCAAATCATCATGTTATGCTATAAACAATGGTCCTAAGTGAGGCCCTTTGAGCTCTCCTGGATTGGAGAGGGCTATGCCAGCACCTCCCCCTGAGCAGGATGTTTCTCACCATTTGTGCTCTATATCCAAAGCCTCACAAATTCTCACTTCTACAAAGTTAAAAGGACCATTGCCAAAATCCGACAATGGAGTCTGGTTAAAGAGTGCGTTTTGTGACAATTCCCCTTCAGTCACTCATCTCAAGTTAGAGGCACTGCTTTGCCCTTTGATACAGGATCTCATAAGGAATTAAGAGTTCCAGCATCTTCTGAGAGCCCTGGTAGTGCATGTGGCAAGAAGCATTGACTACCTGGTGAACGTCGTCTAATGATGTTACAAAAATATTAATACTTGTCTAGTTTTTCTTACATGCATGTTTCACATTTTTTTGAAGCCTTCCTTTAGCTCAAAAGCCATCCCAGTGAGCACACTCCCTGTGGAATGGCTGCAAATTTTTGCTCAAATATAGACTGCTCATCACTACTTCTGTTTAAATGCTGTATCTCTAGGTTGGACAAGAGATGTAATTTTACATCAAAAAAAGATCAGCAGGAAAAGCAGATAGTGGAAGGAAAATACCACTTAGCCTTCATAAGAAGGAATCCAAGTACATACAGTACAATGGAAAATTATAATTTTTTGGATCAGTCTGCTTGAGAAGGAACTGGAGAGATCATTAAAATCACCTCTGTAGTTCTTTGATCACTGATGTTATTTGCATTTCAAAAGGAGCAAGTTTGACAGAGCTTATGGCAATTCTCCACTTCTACCTTGTAGCAGTCTCGTTCCCTGTTACCACACTGCCTCCTTCCTGGCCCTTCCCAAACCCACAGATTTCTCCTTTTGGCCAATAAAGATTAACCTCCTAAAGTGAGGCATATTTATAATTCAGGATTGCTTAAGAGCAAGCTGGCATAAGTTGGCTCAGTAAGAAGACACCTCAGGATTAGGCCCTTGGTGTAGCCCAAACTCCATTTCAGTGCTGTCATTGTACTCTCCTGATCGAGCTGGCCACCACTAAATACAAAGAGAGATCATGATGTATAACTTGATATTCCATGTGCATCTTCCCCTCTCCCATACACACCAGAATTTATTCCTATGGCAGGAAGCAAGAGTTTAAATAGATCTGCTCACACTTGTACTTCTCTGGGCCTCCTAATTTTTTTTTAAAGTCCCAGTGATCAAGTACTTTGCCTGCAAGTTCAAACAATGCTTGCATTTATTCCACTGAATTTCATCAACAGGTGGGGACAGCTTGTCTACAGCATTATGTTTCCTTCTCATTCTTCTTGTTTCTCCTCCAGTGTCTTAATGAAGCACTGCTGATGGTACATTGTGAAAGAGTCTTAGCACAGAAATGGGACAGAAGGAAGATGCTCACACAAAGATTCACATCTGCTGTGCTTCTCAGTCTCTTGGATTCAGGATGCAAAAATTCCTAGTAAAGGCAATGGTCAGGAGGGCTGACCTAGGCTAGAGACACAGGCTGACAACCACTGTTGGCTGGACTCTTACAAGCTAATGGCACCATAGAGAACAGTATTTTTGATGCTAGAATAACAGCTCCACTCTCAGCAATACTTGAAGGAGGTGGTGACTTATGGGGAACATGAGTGGGAGGGGAAGGAGTTTTGAATTATGAGTTAAACTGCGACCCAGAGCAGACAGATCTGGAATATCTGAGAGCTGCTAACAACATGGTCCTTTCCCAAAACAGAATTTCGCTCTGCTTGTAGAGGCTAAGAAGGCTGCACCTTCAGTCAGTCTGCTACAGGAGTAGCTCCTAACTTCTTCTGGTGTCCCCCGCCCTGTTGTTGTTGGGCAGGGGAAAGTTCCAAGGTTTGTGAGCCCTGGCCTTTCAGGCACTCAGCTTCATGGTTTCTTACAGAAACCTGTAGTTTCCAGCTGGAATAAAAAGACCGGGAGAGCAGGTCAGACTTTTTCCACAGGCTCTATTATCATCCGTGAAGGGGTCAGGCCACAAATCCAAAGATGGGGGATCACACGTGTACTTCTATAGGGTTTGGGGGATCACAAGTAAACCAATGGAAAACAGGGTTCACACATTTTGGCCAACCACATTATCTTTCTTTGTTTGGGACAACCAATTATAAAGAGCCAAACCTAACCAATAGTATTCTAAAAAGGTAAGAAGAGCTTACATTTTTTCTAACATAAGTCATTCTAAGCAAGTAGTTTTTCTTATCTCAAAGGAAGTTCCAGGGTTCCCTCACAGGAATGTCTGCAGAGGGATTCATCTCCTCTGCAGTAGCTGACGTGACCTGCTTTGTTTTCTTTCCTTCCTATGGACACTGATTCCTGCCAAGGACACCCTCCCAACTCTATCCAGAAGTGTGTGGCGCTCCCTAGAGGTACCAAGACATTTAACTCCAGAAAAACCCAGTCTGTCCTCTAAGGTAGATGAACTCCAGACAGCAAGAAGCACTGGGTTATAATATTGGCTAAACTTTATCTCCCAAATGTTTAATCTGATTAATTGCTTTCTGCAGAGAGTAGCAAGGAGTGGGAGTGACAGCATTAGGGAGGACTTTCATACTAATACAAGAGATAGAAACGAATGTTCTTAAGAACAATTTTTTGAAGGTATCTTTTTCAAACCATGACTCTATTTATCAGATAATACATTGATATATGTATGAGAGAACTCAGAGTCACAGGTGTCATCTCCAATAGCTTTTCTAGTTACAAGAACAGTTGAATCATTCATCTTATTATGCATAAGATTCTTGATTTTTTAGGGCTGGTCTGGCTTGGTGGAAGAGGGAGGAAGAAAAGCTGTAGCAAGCTGGTTAAGTTAAATCCAAGTAAAATGTTGAATTTAAAATTAATGTGCACTGTGTAACTCAATTCTTTTATTAATAAAACTGCATATTTTCTTTAAATCTGCTATTCAATGCCCTTAACTTTCAGCACGGTATTTCCATGGGGGGTTCCTCCCATACAGTTTGACATTTAAAAGGACCTCAGTAGTAAGTGTCTTTTGTTGCCGATTTCCAACTGCGTGTTTACATCAAGCTGTCAGTGCCCTTCTGCGCAATTAAATCTCACCCCAGAGGGTCCTGTAGATTCATTCCTAATGATCCTGCAGAGCACTGAGGCACCCAGATCAAATTCTCCAATCAGACCTTAGCAGAATTTTCAAGACACAGGTATTTCAGCCTAATTCATAGCAGTATTTTAAGACATGTAACACCTTTTACTAGGACGATGAGACTGGAGAAGTGTCAGAAGGTTGAGAGATTTGCCCAAGGTCAGAGGACACAACCTGGGCACAGAGTTGATCTGCAGACTGCCCACAAATTAATCCCTGGCAAGGCTGTATTCACACGTAAAGGAGTGCTTCCCCAAATGGCACTGCTCACCTAGGAGGCTTCTCCTGCACTTAAGAATGGAAAGGCAGGAGTGCTGGTGGCAGGATATTAAACTGTTCGGGTCTCAGCCTGTCACAATGCTCAGCTGTGACTACCCCCACCAGTGTAAGCAGAGCCAGGCCTGTTTCCTGAGGCAAAGCCCACAGGGAAAAGGAGCAGCCCTCCTAGTGCCAGCCTGGCCAAGAAGATGGATGCCCCTGTGCCTGGGCAAGGAGCTTGCCAGGCTGTTACAAGGGACTTCTCTTCAGAAGAAACCCTGGCAGCCTGAGAAGGTGTTACCTCTTCAGCTCATAGAACAGACCAAACCAGCTTATTTTAAAAAATGCTGTTGGGGGTTGGTTCTTCCCTTTTCCCTCTGTGGAATTTTCCCCATTGTCATGCTAAGGTACCTGTTGACTGGGCCCTGGTGACAAGGGGGAGGGGAGAGAAGATGGAAACCCCTCGATATCCAAACATCCAGAAGAGCAGACGGAAGGCTCTGGCTCTCCCCATTTCCCCGCAGAGTTCGGACGAGAAGGACGATCGCTGCCTCAGCTCCATCCCTGCCATCCCAGCGCCGGGAGCCATCCTCACTGCTGTGGGACCCTGCCCTGCTCCCATCTCGCTGTAACCTGCCACCATCCAGCACTCTGCTGAGCACCAGGACCCACACCGTGAGCAGAGGGCTCTCTCTCCATCTCTCTCTCCCCCTGGGACAGCTCTGCCATCACCCCCAGCCCTCCTGCAGCTCTGCGGGACCCGCCCGCCCCCAGCACCGGGAACTGCAGCTCAGGGAAAAGGTGCCTGCAGCCAAAAAACACTGGGACTGAGTTACTGTTCTGTTTGTGGGTAATTTCATAGCTGTTGTTGTTCTTGTTTGTCTTGTTAGATATACCAGTAAAGAACTGTTATTCCTACCCCATACCTTTGCCTGAGAGCTCCCTTAATTTCAAAATCATAATAATCTGTAGGAAGGAAGGATCACATTTTTCAGTCCAAAGGGAAGCTTCTGCTTTCTTTAGCAAACACCTGTCTTTCAAACCAGGACAAATGCCAACCCCCCCTCTATAATAAATTCCCATCCAGAAGCCAAGTTCTTTTCCCTGAGTGCCTCATTCATAGTGAGAAACAGCACAGCAGCAGACAGAGGCCATTAGAGAGCTATTGTATTTTACTGCTAGGCAATCACTGATTGCACACAGGAACAACTAATACCAAAAAAGTTCCTACCAGCAGTTGTTGGAAGGAAGAGTCACAGTCATGGTGTCTAGATATTTTCAGGATGCCCTAAACCAGATTGCAAATGCAGGTCAGCACTATACTTACAAAAGTCTTATCAAAGTGGCTAAAATGTTGACTTGCCATTAAAGGGGCTTCAGCACCAGCCAGTCTGCCAACACTCTAAGCACAGCTCAGGGCGCATGGCTCTGGGGACTGCCAGCAGAAAGGCACATTGAAAAACTCAAGAGCAGAACAGGAGCTCCATGGCTTCAGTGGTAGGCATCTTACTCTGGCCCTGGCCTGGGCACAAAGAAGTAATCTGAAAGGCTGAGAGTTTGCCTCCTTCTTGTCCCTGTGAAACAAGGCCCTCCTCTGCAAGGGATCCTTGTGGAGGGGAACTACTGCCATCACCAGATGTCCAACCACGTTTCCATCCTTCCTCCCCAGGGGCCCTAAAGCCAACTGAGGTGCATTGTTAAAAGGAGGGGACAGCCCTGGCAAAAGGTGCTGCTGAGTGTGGGTAGGAACCCCCAAGCTGTTTCCATGCCTGGTTACTGCAGGAATCATCCTGACTGACACCTCCCCTTCATCAAATCTGACAAAAGGTATTGGAAAGAAGCAAGGTGGCACTAGACCACACAAGTGAGAACAAGCTGCTGTAACAGACATGGTTATAAAGACAGAGGTTTAAAAGGTTTCCTGAGCTGGTAACAGTGCACACAACTTACTTTCTCTCCTGATGTGCCATCTGTGGGGTTGCCAGCCAGCCAGTGATTCCCCAAGGGCTGGGAGCAAAGCACAATGAAGAGTGAGGATGGCTGCTGGCAGCACATCACTCAACAGAGACCAACCATCTGCACACAGCAAAGCAGACACTGGTAGTGTGTAATAGCTACCTGCAGGGAGGGATTTTCCTCCAGGGAATTTGTCTTGCGGTCTGCTTTACAAGGCTAACCTGCAGTAAGAAGCAAACATACTGGAAGATTTCAGACAGCTGTGAGGAATTAATAGGTGTCAGAGTTTGCCAAGTCTTTGCTTATTAGAGGGTCAGAGGTGAGCTCCTCCCTCTCCCAATTGAAAGCATAGTCATGCTGAGCACTAGTGGTGTTCAGAAAGCACAACTACATGTCAACCCAGAGCCACACAAAGCCCTTTCACAGGGTTTGGAGGTTCAACAGGACCCTATGGAGTCACAGCTTAACTCATTTTTCAACCACCATAACCATGTAAAACTGCACCTCAGTGCCCAGCAAAAGTCATCTTGTGCACAGTATGTCTTCTTCTAAAATACAGCACTTGAGCACCATCTTCTTGTGCTTGGTGGGCTACACAAACATGGACTAGAAGAAGCCAAAGGAGAGCAGTGGCCTTTGACAGAGAAGCTTTATGATCTACAAGCTCTTTTTCACACATTACATGAATGTTATAAAGAAAAGGACAACACTTCTAATATCAGGGGGGATCTGTAACCTAGGCCAAGAATCTACTTGCAGGCCTCTGATACCTGGTCTCATAGTGCTGGGTACAAGAACTGCAGATGAATGAAATCACTGTATGACACTTCATGTTAACAAATCTAAAGAAACTTTTGGTGTGCAACTATATAATTGTTCCTATTCCACAGCCTTAATCTTAACACCTTTTCAGTTTACCTTCTGTTATTTAAACAAATAAATAAGCCTCCTGAATTGCATTGGGTCAATTCAAAACAGGCTGTAGCCAAACTTAACTAACAAGTTACTTTGGCAAGCTTAAGTTCAACTGCAGCAGTAATACATAAAAGACTGTTCCTGCCAGCTAAGATTTCTACAGTAGCTACGAAAACCATCAGCTGCTGCAGCTGCATTTCCAGAACACTGAAGTCCACAACTGCATCATAAATGAAATGCCACCAAGTAGTGAAAATCATTACAATCAACTCTTCTGGGCCTGTTGCTTATTCATTGTGCTTTAGTTGCACACAACATATAATAAGCTGGTTTTCTCTGCTATGGATCCACATAATTTCTGCCTATAGGTCAAAGTTCCAGCATTAGCATGGACTCCTGCTTTCTACACCTTTGGAATCAGCCACTAAGACTTTCACTTATTTAGTGTCCTGGCACATCAACATGACTTCCTTTAATAACTTCTCCGTGAAAGTACCACCCACAGCAATGATTAAAACCTACTGAACACAGAAGTTTTGGAAAAACCTGGGTTGCAGGAAGAAGATACCAAGGACTGTTATGTTTTATTACCATTCAGAGGGGAAAGAAGAAATTTTTTTGACAGGAATAAATAGATTTGCAAGAGGACATTGCAGGCCATGACAATTGAAAAACAGTTTTCCTCCCATCCCCACGGAGTGACCTGAATATCTGGCTTCTTTTTGCAATACATACTTCTGTTAGTGGAATGCTGCTGTTCTGGGAAGTCAACCTCATGCACAGCTATTCCAGAAAGGCTGGCAATAGTTATTTGTAACAGACAGAGTTGATGATGACTCAAAAAAAAATAGTGTTTGGGGCTTTTCCCTATTTTTGAAAGTAGCAAAATAGAACAGTCCAAGGACCTTTCCAATATTTTTTTTTATCTTCTGCTGAAATTACCTAATTTCCTGGAATGACATTTTAATAAGAAATGCAGCCAAGTGTCAGGGGCTGTAGTGAACTGTGCTCTCTCTAAAGACATTCTAGCATCTGAAACTATTTCTAAATACCTTGAAAACAGAGCTACTTTAGTCTTACCTTTAGATTGCCAGGTCAGGTGAGGAAATGTAAGCCCTTACTAATAAAATATTTTTAAAAGTGTTTTATGCCATTTGATTAAATAAAATTCAATTATCTAGAGGCTATCTGCTTAGTTTTGAATAATCAGTCATACGTAATCATAATTAAAGACTATACACAAGTGGGGTTGATTAAGGTCAAGGATCATTACTATTTCCTAACTTCTGAGAATGTGATTTTTTTTGTACACTTAGTGATCTTTGATTTTGGGACATTTACATATATATATATATATATATATATATATATATATATACACACACAGACATATAATTATTTCCTCACAGCTTCCTTGTAGTTTACCTATGTGAACAACAACAACAAAAAACTTAGAAAGCCAAAGTCAGTAGTAGGTAAATAATAGTCTCCCTCATTTTCTAAGCATTTTGGTCCATCCTCTGTGCTCTCCCATACACTTTCCATATATTCATGGTTATTTTCTGTTCACATTTTTATCTTCTTCTTCCCTCTTGCTTTCTAATAATGGGTTCCCATTTCTCTTTCTATACATCCTGTTTTCCTTTCCTCATTCAGTCAAGATTTCACACCACCCTTCTCAAACATGCAGACTTCTTCACCTTTTCCACCAGGCCAGGTACCCACGTTTGCACAACACCTTAGGATTGTTCAAAACATGGTTTCTGTCTCATGGTACCATTGGACATCAGATTGTATCATGTGCTTGTAATAGGCACAGTAAACCCTAAAAATTCAGACTCCATTTAACCTGTGACTTATGTTGCTAAGGTCACTTGCACAGCCATGACATTGGCAGTATCAAGTCACTAGGGTTGAGATGTTTTCACAAAGAGAATATAATGAAAGTGTTTCTGAAGTAATACATTATTATAACTGATACAAAACACATATCCCATTAATTAGAGCATTAGTTAGGCTTCACAATGAAAGACCAATTATTTCTTTTCTAGCTATACCTCCTCCTGAAGTGACTCCAAATCCTCTACAAAGATCATTTCACCAGAAGTGGGAATTGCACTTGAACATGAAGGCTCCAAAGCAGCAAAATTCGATCACTCACATACACACACTATTAAATTAGCCACGGAATTTTGAAAAATTTCTACTCCATCTTATTCATTAAATTAATGCCAAGGGAGCTGGGCTGTGCAAGAGGTGATTACACAGTGGAAGACACAATGTTCAACACTTATTACAGTACCAATAGGTTGAAACAACAGTACAGAAAGAAATACATGACATGTTGACAGTTTAACCATAAAGTCACTTCTTATACCAGAGGAAAATGACAAGCAACGATGATTACAAAAGCAGTTAAAGACTGGAATTATGCTATTTGAAATTAAAAGCAAAAAAACCAAACAAACAGAATAAAAAAACAACCAACCAAAAAAAAAAAAAAGATCATTTTTACTTCCAAAACTCAGTCCATTACAAGATTCAGAAAGAGTTTGTGAAATAGAGAGCCAACTTGAGACTTGTATTTAGTAAAATCATGCATCATTTGACACACGTGTTTGAGTTCAGACTTTAAAAGTAGTTATTGAGCAAAAGACCTTGGGGAGATCAACTGCAAAGAATTTGTCTCAATTTGCTTTTTCCCCCCACTAGTTCCAGGGACTTGAAATGAGAATAAAGTTGGGGAGCTAAGCAAGCATTCTCGCTTAGGAAAGTTGCTTCTGAAAATAGATTATGCATTTCTATATACTTATTTTTAAAAGGATTGCTCAGGGTCTTGGCATTCATAGCTGCATTTTTACTGGATCATCCCTGTATAACAAGACATCTGAGCACAGTCCTGGGAACAAGGTCCTGATCAATAATCTCAGTTCTGTGCTGATTTTCGCTGCAGGAAGACATTTCTTCTGCAATGATTTTCTTATCCCAAAAAGCAGACACAACACATAGATCCATGGGCAGGCAAAGCGTTTTCCTGTGGTTCTTTAATTACTGTGTGTGAAGTGCTCCAAAGGCAAGCTCTCAGAGAGAAAACCATTATCAACAGTAGCAGCATCTTTCATTTGACATGCCCATGTAGCTCACTAGAAATTACAGAACAGCACTGTTGCAGCTGACCCCAAAGGCAGGGCTGAAGGTGGATGCTCCTCAGCACACCCATCTTTCTCGCAGTATAATTAATCGCCATCTGGTTTGATCTCAGTCAAGAGCCAGCAAGCAGCTACTTGCACTAATGACAGCTGATATAATCATACCTGCATAATTAGAAAATTAAAACGAGTACAAAGAAAAACAAGATTTAACTTGTAAAGCTAAAAATTTGTGCATTTTAAGTGTCAAGCAGCCTGATCAGAAACAATGCCCACAGTGAGTCAACAGTGTACATATCTGCCAGGCACAGGACTGGCCAGTGCTCAGTGCTTAGGAGCTCTATGTAGTCTGTATTTATGTTTGTTTACAGTGCAGAGAGGCAGCAGCAGTTAATAGCTTAGCAGGACCACTGCTTCACACCTTTCACATTTGTATTTTGGGCTGCTGAGGAGGCACTAAGAGCTGAATACAACAAGAAACTGCGATACTCCAATACCCTGCGGAACACTGTGAATAAAACCTGAAAGTGCAGCATGAAGTAATGACTGGTATCTTCTGCCAAGAAGCCTAGAAACTTGCTTATCAGCTGGTACTAATAAACCAAATATTTGAGTAACATGAATTCTGAAGTGTGAAACGACTCTCCTCCCCCATCCCTGTTTGCTTCTGCATTGAAACAGAGACCTCAAGCAGGTTGTACCTTCCCAACTTTCCTTTGTCCATGCTCGGACAACAGGTACTTTGTTAAAACACTTCCAGAAGTTTTTTCTCATTAAGTTACCAGCAAAAGCACTGACCAAAATGTAGCACTACAAGCTAACATCTCAAAGAACACTCCTCAGGTTATGAAAGAAGTAAAACAGTATGTAGTGAAATTTAAAAAACACTTGAACACTTTTCCCCCCACAATTTTTAAAGCATCCTTTGCATGATCAAATATACTTTGAGCCTCAAGAAGTCTATGACACAGCTATGAGACCTCCCATATATGGTTTCCTGTGATCGTAACTTCATCTAGGTATACAAAGGCAACTTGGCATTGATAAATTACATGTAAGAATTTCTGTTAATTACTACATAACCCTTGAGTAAATAAAAATAACAAAACCAAAAATAAAATAAACAAAGCTTATGAACTTAATCATCACATAAACTCATAGCTACAGTAATATTTGTACAATTGAAAAATAAGCCAATTGATAGTTGTTGGTACATCATTGTAATTAAAGTTGGCAAAAAGTCTTAAACCCTGATATTTTCTAATCATCCAGTGACTACTTCAGAGCCAAATCACCCTCACTACTAGAAAACAATTTCTGTTGCCTGATGAGAAGTTAAGGCAGGTGGATTCATGGTGTTTACATGGGACACAAAACTCCATAGCAACAAGCAGGAAAACTTTAAAAGTTTTAACATGCAGACGACAGCATAGGTGGGCACCAAACCTCTGCAATCAAGATTCCATAGGGTAATTTGCAAGTTATCAATCCACTGGGACACCACTGCAGTACTGGCATTATTCAAGTGAGCAGCAGAATTCAGCTGCAGGTGGATTTCGTGTGCATTTCTGGACCTGACCACAACAACATTCTGAGCTACAAAGACCTTTCAGCAAAGAACTTTCTTAAACTCTCTCATTATCACCTATAGTTGATTAGTATCAAACTGAAGTGGTTTAGCCAGAAAAAGTAAGCTTTAAAAAAAGGTGCTTTTGTAGAGCATAATACTGGAACTAAGCTAAAAAAAAGCTAAGTTAAACTTTCTGTACTTTTACAGTTTTCCCCATTTTATTTTTACTTTGGATTACATTTACTTGTAGCGTAAATACAGAAGCCTAGGACAAAGTTTAATGCAAGTTCTCATTGTTTTTAACAAGGTTCTTTCTTAATTGATAAGAGTACTTTAAATGCAGTCATGCAGAGGATAAATGTAAATGTACATGTAAAACATAACCAGTATTTTCCAGCAATGTATGTGGTACAACATAAGCAGATGTGAATTATATAGGATTTGCAAAATCTTTTCTAAGTGTCAGAAGTGTGTTGACTTCAAAGAACATATTTTTTTATCTCTCCATTCTGAAGCTATGCTTTCACTACCAAGTAACATGCTTTAAGAACCCTTTTTTTTCCAAAGTTACATTACAAGCTCTTGTTAGCCAGAACATTACCAAGAGCAGACTGCCCCAACTTCAGTTATGTGTACCCTCTAAATTATTTATAAGGTATTTCCCTTCAAAGGCCACACTTACCACTGATAGGAAGAAAACTGTTCAGAGCTGCCATGGTTCTTCACAAGGGTCAGAAGAAATAATGAAAATATAAAGGTCATTATTGATTCAGAACCTTTAATGCCAGATGGGAACATAACTCTTTTCTCCATATGCTTCTTGCACATAAAGCATTTAAAGCATTTCCTTTGCACAATATTCTTGCTTCTTCTAACTTTTTAGTACTGATTTACCACTCTGCTGGCACCCCAAGGCGGGTTACTTGAACCATACACCCTGCACCAAGCAATGCCTGCTCACTCTTGCCTCTCTCAGGGCCATCCCACCTGACCCCAGCAGCAGTCCCTCCAGATGCACCAGGCAGCCTCCACTCAGGCAGCCCAGACTACTGTTACTCCTGCTCTCCATCCCAGTATATTATACTAAAGTCCACAGTAAGCTAAATATAAGGAGGAAGAGAATGCTTTTTGGTTTTCTTAAAATAAAGCTCCTGCTTTTACCAGCTCAGAGCTGCCAATTCTCAGGTCAGATTCCCTGCTCCTTGTAAAATTTTCATTACTCTGAATGCTAGTCCTTTTAAGATTGCATTGAGGAATTACATTTTTTTTTCATAAAGAGAGAAAAGGGAACTTCAATTGAATTGGCTTCATTTATTAATCTCACTATTAAAGTACTAGCAAATGAATTTGCAGTGTTTCAATTAATATAGTCTAAAGAGGGATGGGAGATGAGAGTCATACACAGCCAAATTTGTGTTACTCACATGTTTGACTCATTAGTACCAACTGATAAGCAAGTTTCTAGGCTTCTAGCCCAGCTGTAAAACCTATTGCATAATCATGGAATGGGCCAAGTAGGAAGGAACCACAGTGGTCCAAACACCCTGCTCAAGCAGACCCATCCTAGAGCACATGGCACAGGACTGCCTCTTGAATATCTCCAGTGAGAAGAGATCCCTGGGTATGCCAGAGTTATCCTCTCCAGTTTTGTTACTGATTTTCAGGTGGCACTTCCTGTATATAATTATCTGCCTGTTGCCTCTTGTCCTGTATTTCTTGGCACCATTGAGAAGAGCCAGCGAGGGAGATTCCACAGCCTCTCTGGGTGATCTGTGCCAGTGCTCAGTCACCTGCAAAGAAGTCAGTGAGAAACTTGCATAAAAAAATCAAACCCAGGAGATAAACTGATGATCTTGAAAGTGTTCTTCTCATGTTCTCTCTCTCTCAATCTCCCCTCTTCTCCAGCACATTCCTATTTAGATGTGTCTAGATTTTCACATGATATAAGAGGGCATTAGTTAAAGAGAAACTTCCAGCAAAACAGCAGTTCATATTTTGTACTATGCCTCTCTGCCCTTCTCCACACTGCCACTGGATCAAAGCAAGTCACCTAGTTTTGGGTCACTTTCAAAAGCAAGACAGGTCTTTCTCCTTCTTTACTGATAACCTCCTCAAGTATCGATTGTTTCCTTGTTCCCCAGGTTTAACTGTCACTTCCTCTGCCCTCCATCCTCTCACACCCCCAGTGTGCCATTATAGAGGCTCACCATGGAAACAGCTTTCAGGGAGATCCCTGTGCTAAATGTTGAAGAAATCCTGATTTTCATTAATCACACACAATCATTTGGCACTTCGAAATTTATCAACGACACACTAACCTACAGCAAGAATTCTGGTGCTCTGTCCCACTCCAGTTTGTACTCCCACAGCTCCAGCATCCTCAGGACATATGCTGATTTGGTTTTGAAGGACTAGGGGACACTTTGGCAGTTGAGGGGTTACCAGGAGTGGGAGAAATGCTGAAATAAACCAGCTGAAAAGAGCTCTGTATGGCTGCCTGTCTCTCAGACAACAAATTAACTCTGGGCTGGGACAAACCAGATTTCAGCACTGAGGAAGCAGTACTTTGTGAGCTACTTTTTCAGCAGAGGAGCTTAACTCTCTTTAAATCAAGAGTAACCTTACTCTTGATATAGCAATTTGATATGCTAAATTTTTAGGCATATATTTCCCTTTAACAAAGAGAGAAAAATAGGCATTTATATGAGGTTAGATATAGAGAACAAAATTTGAGCAAAATTCAGTGTTTTTCTACCTATAATTCCATTTTAGCCTTCCACATTCACTCCTTTCATACCAGTAGCTGACAAATACACAACAATGACAGGGTCACTACTTTATATTTATTGTAGTTTTTCACAGTGATAGACACCCACACCAGGTACATGGGGGAGAAAAATGACAGCCTAGGGATGTTCTAGTACTGCAGTGAAAACAGTGTGTAAAAGTTATCTTCCACCCACTATTTATTCTGTATTTGCTTCCACATACAATCAGTGGTTCCCAAGAATTTTTAATCTCACATAAAAGCAACTTATTAGTTAACAATACAGTCCTTAAATGACAGCTCTGTGCTTCCAGATGTTCTGTCCACATGACAAGAAAAGCTCTGGGTGTCAGAAGGCCACGTTCTGACTGCAGACCCACACACCACACGTGAGTGTAATTCCAATTCCACTCATTGCAATCATTCAAATCTTTGCCAATTTGTTTTTCCTCAGACATAATGGAAATCCTAGCTGCTCATTTATCATTGCAAAATTACTGTATGTATTATGTATGATTTAGGTTTTGAATAAATGTGAATTAAATGTCATAAGATCAATTATTGCTCCTCATATTGAAAACAGTAAAAATTCATTTTGCCCTTTTCTAAAATTAAAAATAACTTCCCTTCAACTAATCACCATTCTGCAGTTTTCAAAGTCTGTTACTCTTCCTATTGCTTTTGACTTATTATGTATTGATGGTGGCACTAAGAGATGTTGCAGGCTGAAAGTCCATTGTCATTTATCTTGTGCATTGCCTGGAGACAGCTACATTTCTTACTGAACTAGTGAATATAAATGGCACTATAAATAGACAGCAAATCCTTTAAATATTTTACTGCTTTAGGGCAGTTCTAATAGAAAGTCAAATGCTTTTGATCTTTTTGTCACTTCATTGTTGATTTAGGAAGCTTTTCCATCAGATCATGCAGTAACTGTCACAGAGGGGAAACACTGCCTTCAGAGTTTTTAATCTCAGCTATATTAAAAGAATATAGTGCAATATTCTAAAAGAATGCAGAAAGAAAATGCAGGTGATAATGACTTGAAATCCCTACATAAATCTTTATCCAAAGAAATGGGAATATTACATACTTATTTTTTGTAAATAGGAAGTCAAATCTACACATGCTTAGTCCCATTTTTCTCACAAACATGAGCATAGCAATATGCCTGACTACTTGGTGAAGCAGTTTGCACCTGATTTATGGTCACAGGAAGGTAAAGATGGATCTATTCAACTTCTGTAATTGCTTGTTGTCAGAGCCAGCTTTCCATCTGGGAAGACAGACCTGCTCAGCATCTATAGCCTTCTTCTAGATCTACTCCCAGTGGCAGGAGAAGGAGCAGTTAGTTTTAACTGTGAAGGAAATGAGTGTCTAGGTTCATGCATGAATCTGTCCTTCCAGCATCGAGCCTAGGAAGCAGGAAATGTTGTTCCTGTGATCAGATCTGTTACACATCAGGGGCTCTCACCTCTGTGCACAGCCCATATGAAACATGGCTCTGGGTGGAGCTGTAGCCTGCAGGGTCAATCTCATTTGCCTCTTGCCCAGTGCTCCTGCATCATCCCACTCCACTCTGTTCCTGTCCCTCTGGCCACCTCCTCCTCCTTCCACTGCCCAGAAGCTGAGGAGCACCTTGTAACTCTCATTTGTCAGGAGGAGGAAACTCTTCCTGAAAAAGACAGGCAGAAGTTGTTTCCAGGAAATATCAAGGTGCAACACACTAATTTAGTGAATGGAATTCCAAAGAGAAGGGATGGCAGAGGAGACCATTCAGGTGAAGATTACCAGGGATCAATGACACGCCTTGCCTGGCTGATAAATACTTAATTTTTTTGCATATACACTAATCTTACTATTATTACACTACTATTACTGATATCTTCTTAATGACAAAAATATTAGATTTTTACTAGCATTAGGAATTCAGCAACTGAGAGCACTTCTATTAATATTGTAGTAATCCTAACAATGTTACTTACAAATTCTATAGGTTCTAACAATACTGATTATTATCCTTATGTGATAAAATATATGAACTGAAATAATAAAATTGAAGTATGGGGTTTAGCTTCTGTTTGAAGTAAAGGCTCCAGGTGACTACAAATGAAGCAAGAAACAGAAGTGTTCCCCTACAGGTTACAGCAAAACAAGAAAAAACTCCAGACCCTTGAGATAAGCATCCTTCCCTCTTGTGCTTTTTGTTTAGACTGGTAAATTCTTGCTCAAGCTCTCTGTTCTCTCTAAGTTGGCCACAAACATTCACCAAGTTTAGTGGGAGTAGAATCCATTTCAGCTTCCCAGTCAAACTGGTGACCCTTTTTACTGTGTCCTGTGCCTGGACCTGCAGGTACTATTGGAAAACACGCTGAAAAAAAAGGCTGAATATATTGTTATCCATAATGGGAGGCCAAGACATAAAAGAAGCTTAAGCAGCTATCAAAGAACATAATACATCTTTAATTGGGACATCAGTCAGAAACAAGGACAGCTTTTGAAAACACCTGTGAGTCAGTGGTCCATTTTCCTTCATAGTTACATAAACTATAGTGATTTAGTCCCATGCAAGCAAGTAAAAACCTTTTTATAGTTTAATTTTTCTCCCTATGGAAGAGGTTAAAATTAAGCTGTTTTGGTGGATGTCAAAGAACAGCTAAAAAGAACACAATCTTACTTTTTCAACATCGAAATGTGATATTGGCTATGATTACTAATTGGCAATATTTCATATTTGTAATGAGATTAAAAAAAACCTGTTTTATCACCACTATATTCCCATTTATATTTGGCAACTTTATAGAAAAACACTAACATTCCCCAGCAATTTAAGCTCTCATTCTTGGGGGAGCAATTGTTATAGGTTTCACTGGTGTTGTCAGTATTTCTGAGGTTAAAGATGCTAAGCAAAAGTCTACTTTGACATTTTTATGTTTTTATCCTTATGTAATTTTACTTTATGTCAATAAACAAGTTGCATCTCAAGGAGGAGCTGTAAAGTTACTCCTTGCAAGTATGGTAAAAGACTTATTTTCTTTAGGAATGGTACATCTTGTTCTCACTAACATACTTGTTGAGTAAGTAATTTTCAGCTCAAGGAGAACAAGTGAAAGCAATTTAAACTAAGGCAGCCACACTATGGTGAAATACACTCATGTGGATAGACTATGACAAGGACTGAAAAGATTACAGCTGTTTCTGAATAGTTAAGAGACTTGGATATCAGTTTGGACTTGTCTGTCTGAGACATTTGGGGTATATTTGGATTTTTTTAATTGAATGGGGGGTAGTGCAGGGACAAGCTGCAGAGGAGCCTTATCTCTTGCTACTTGCAAATTAAAGTTCTCTAGAAAAAATTGCAGGGCGGGATTGGACCTCAGAGAATTTATACCAAAAAATAACCTGGAAAATCTTGAGCTGAATGCAACCTTACTTCTTTTCAGAACAGTTCAAACAGTTGTGTAGTTGGGGTCTGCTTTCACACACAAAAATCCCCACAATAATTTCTGTGTTTGCCCTCCTCTTGTGTTTGCAATGGAAATTTTAATATAACCCCTAAATAAAAGCATATGAGAGTGAGAAAACTACCTTACAACACCCTAATCATTATATATCATAAACCTAATTGACTAAATATTTTAATAGGATATTTACTTTAGGCATTAATGGAAGAAAATATAGTGGGAAATGTATAAAATATTGATTTAAAAAGTTGACTGGTAATGTTAACCATATTTCAATTAAATAAGCATTGAAAATACAGCACTCCACATATAAATAAAAAATACTGGAGTCATTCGGTATTATCTCAACCACTGTTTTGTAAGCAGTACTTATCAAAGCTGTTATACCTCATGTGGTGAGGAATGAAACAATATTTGATAACTGTATTTATATTCTGAGACAACATTACTGATAATAGATACGATTGGCACATTAGATATCTTCACAAGAAAAGGACAAGGAAAAATACTTAAAAGTTTAAGCAAGGGAAATTGTGCCTGCATAAATGGGAAAAAAAAAATCATTTTTATAATGGTCAGGTTCTGGATTAGATTTTGAACAGCATTCAAAACTCAGCTAGACAAAGCCCTAGGTACTTCCCTTGTAATTTAAAGTTTGCCCTGGATTCCACAGGGGTTAGACTAGATGCTTGAAAATTCTAATCTACCAAAGTACGTCCTAGTGCTAAATATTAGTTTTTACATTCTGAAATATAACTGAGTGTTTCTTACATGTACAACCACACACAAAATTTCTCAGTCCTATCTCAGAGACTGACAAATTAAATTATAAAGGGAAAGGATAACTTTTCTATTCAGAAACCTATCCATACCAATTTAAAAGCAGGGCAAAGATAAGTGTGGCAAAAACTACACAGGAAAAATTAGTTCTGTCTTTACCTAAGTATTTGAATTAAATCCAGTGTTTTTCTTCCCAGATTAACAAAAATACAGAACCTGAGGAAACATGAAACAGCACATTATATTTCAGTATTTTTCTCTCTGCCTTTTCTAATTCACAATAACTATTACAAAAGTCACAGAAGAAGATATAAGAACTACAGGCAAGAAAAAGAATTTCAGCTCTGAATGTTTTAAAGTAAAGCAAAACAAACCAGGAGGGAAGACAAATAAAGTATTTGCAAATAAGTCAGTTAGAGTGTCTTTTAGATCTTTCCAGAGAAAGTTTTTAGAATGGGCTCTCTCTGAGATAATCAGCTGTGCAGAAGTTCTCCTTTCTAGACAACCTTACACTGAAATTAATTATTTCCTAAACCATCTAAAACAGTGAAATTAAACTTTTGCCTTCTGGACATTGATAAATCCTACTGCCCAGGTGTAAGTTTTTATGGGAATAACACATACTCTTGACTAAGAATATGTCCATGCTTTAGTTCCTCAGGTAAACCACAGTAAAGATTCATTGCTTTTGTAGCTATAGGTGTTTAAAATCATCACAAGCAGAAAATCTAGTTTAGAAACTGCATGCCATGTAAAAACATCCTCCCAGGGTAAAGAATAGTAGAAGGATTCCATTATATAAGGCAGAATGGATCAACACAGGGGAAGGAGGAAAAAAAGAAGTAACTGCGAATTAAAGCTACGTCACACAGAAAATTAATCTTCCTTTTTCTTATACGCAGCTTTCATGTTGAAAGCTACAGATGCAAAATTGAGGAAGAAAATACTAAAGCAAACCATTTTTAGCAAATTAAATAGCCAACTTGAAAACAGTCCACAAGTATTTATGAATGTTTACATAAATAATACATGAAAATGACAAAGCAAGCAATAAGAATGATTAACAGCACAATAAACTAACTTTTTAAAAAAATCACCTGGAGTTTTGGTCCTCTCAGTTACTTCCATCCTTAAAATAATTGAAATTATATTGCTTTCAAAAAATAATGCGAGAATATAGTCTGAAATTTCTCCGAATTAGATGTTTTATTTTTAAATTCAATCATGCACATGGTATATAAAACACTCGTGTTATTAGTTTAAAAATAGGAAGGTATTATACTTTTTCAACAAAGAATTGTTCTCACATTCTAGACCTTCCTATATTGCCCAGAATACATAATCTTGCTAATACATCTTGCTACTTTACACCTCTCCATTCAACATTTAAAATCCCAGAATAAAAAAAACCAACCCTTTGGTATTAACAAAATAAGTATTATACACTTAGGTACTGAGTGAGGTATTGCAAGACTAGGACAATACAACAGACTTGAGCAATGAGGTAGAAGATTCCCTTCTGTCAGATGAATACAAACAGTACTATATATTTGAGTTCAGTTCATTAGGTCCCCACCTGACTGGAGCTATTTCCAAAGATGCTCATCAAAATTCTCTGGAATCAGACTGGAGCAACAGGATCATCTTGAAGATGATACAGCTTCATTGAAGCACTGCAGCCTGGAAGTGCTAACTCGAATTTGGATGCACAGCCAGCTTACACAACCAACTTAGATGTAGAAATCCACCTTTCAGGTATCTGAAATCAAGTGAGATTATCTTTACTGACCACAGCTGCATAAATGAGCAGAGCACCTGTTTACATCTTATTCTGTAAGAGGCAAATAGGTTTTTTACCCATGCATATGTAAGATTGCACAGGAGTAAGGTATTTTCCCTCTCCTGTGCTACATGACCTACACTAAGCAAGCATTCCTGAGAGACACTTCTGCTACCAGCTAGCTCTGTGATTGTTTTATTTTTGATTGAAAATTGGCCATTGGTATTGACACCTGGCACCACATGACTTATACCTAATAGGTCCCAGAGAAAAAGTAAGGAAAGCATTAATATAAAGTTTATCACCCGAATCACTGACAGCACTCAATATATCACTCTGTTAAAGTGCTAAGAACCAGCTAAGGTGCAGCTTAAGGCTCTGATCATATCAATTATTTTACTCCCACCACACAGAATCTTATCAGTCATTCAGTACTGTGCCCCATTTTCCAACCAGACATAAAGGAAAAGCATGAAGCAACCACCAGAAGAAACAAAACCAGTCAGTATCAAATGTCTCCAATTTTGCTTTCCTGCTAAACACCCTTATCCCCCTCTCTAGGTTATCTATTTGCTGTTGCATTGGTGAATTGCAATGTAGAGCTGATGAGGACAGAAATTCTTAATATGGCATTCTGTACAGTTTGACTCCTACAGTTTGCAAGCAGCTGGAAAGGACTGACCAGAGTGTTCATGCATGACTGGTAAAGTACTTTCATATCAATGTGTGTTACAATATTTGCATAAACGTTTTACCTCTCAAAAGTATAAAAGGTGAGCCCCTCTCCAGCATGAGCACAGTTTTCTTTGCACACATATTTTCAACTGTGCATTTCACAAGATCATTAGCAGGCACCGCACAGAAAAAATTAATGAACTAACTATGAAATTAAATTTTAGTGACTAAGTTCATGACTCAAAGTTTATTTCTGTTTAGGAACAAGACATATATTATTTCTATTTGAATTGGATAAAGGCAAGGTTGGACAATCTTTGAGGTCCCTTCCAACCCAAACCATTCTGTGAAATGTTTCAACAGCAGAAATATTTCACAGTATTTTCATTTGTCTCCTTTTAGGAAATAAAAATGCTATAAACATTTGAAATTAATCCCCCTCATTGGATGTAGAATACAGGACATTATCCTGTAAGATGTTAAAATAAATGTTACTTTTCAGTAGGTTATAGCACGATTGTGCTTGTTTCATGCTTTACTTTTATTATGAATATGAATTTTTTATTAATTTAATTTAATTATTTTTTATTAATATGAATATTTATTATATATGAACAATGGTTCATATAATAGTGTATGCAACTAAGAGATGACTTCTTTTTAGTATCCAGTTGATGTAGAGATACTACAGTGGTTAAGTTGGTTTAGATTTATACCAAAATAATAAAGTAGCTTATATGAATTCAGTATTAAAAAAGCTCCAGCCATATCTTCTGGTGTTAATTAGACACAATCAGTTAAATACATCTTTGTAATTACATCTAAAATTAGCTCAGACTCTGCAGGGAGTCTTGTAAACTTGTCACTGTGTCAAGTTGAAAACATTTACAGCATTCAGAATTTCACTCCATCTTCTGTGACTAATTTAGGAATGTAAGATTTGAACACAAGAGCAAAATGAAATAAATCAGAACACCTGCCAAACTTCAGTTCTCAAAATCTCAAAATTAATACAAAAAATTGTTTTAAAAATAGTTCAGAATATCAAGCAGACAAGATATTTGCTTGTTCCAATAATAGTGCAATGGACCCAATTTTAACATAAGTGATACCTACTGGAGACCAGTATACTGAAATAATATTACAATTCCATTTATCTGAAATGTTTGGAAGGTACACAGGCATCGTTAGAAATCACAGCAGACAACTCCTGTCAACTGGCAAGAGAGAACAATTTTGATTAGACCATGTGAAATTTCATTCAATTCAGCCTCAAACTTTGTTTTTTGAAGTGCAGATGCTAGAGACTACCAGCACAGTAGGGCAAAGCATTTAAAAGGATTTCCCTTACTTTTAGCAATAACTACACAGTTATTCATACGTGAGTATAAATGAGCAGGTAAACACAGTGTATTTACAAGCTTCAGCCGTAAGAAACAAATAAAAAGTGTGTGCAGAAAAAAGAACTGCTAAGTGATTTTATTATTAGTCTTATTTACAGTATGTTTTTCTTCATGCCTAATACCAAGGTTAACTGTATTATTGAAATATGTGCTGCATTTTAATAACTGTTTACATCTGTAAGTCCAAGATAGCCAGAACATTCTCCTGGGACAAAACAGAAATGTGACTTTAGTTAGACAACTTTACCTCCCTGAGTACTGTTTCATTTTCTAATGGAGATGAATAGTGGTGAATAACTGAAATGTTCTTAACAATACTGTAGTATATTAAAGGAGGAAAAAAACTGAAATAATTTCATCTCAATTTTAACACTGATTTTCTGAGGAAATTACAAAATTTGTATCTACAATATAAATGACAAAAGAGGGACCAGTTACATATACCTGAAAAACAGTTTCATGAAGTGCTCTGTATGTGCAAAGCACAAATGGCCTCTGGCATTACTGGAAATCAAATGCAGAGATCTCAGTTTCTCTTCCCTTTTCACTGTACCATCTACTTTTGTAGCAACACAACCCTGCAGATGGATTTCATCCTGCAGGCATGATTGCACATAACTGTCAGAAGTGGACTGTGATGTACATTTTACAGCAGGTAACAGAGTTTCATCTGAGTTATCTAATTCCCTCCACTATGTTGGGTCAAGAAATGTATCTTACTTGATATAAACACGTGCAAAGCAGTTTGAAATTAAACAATTTCTTGCACTTTTGAATAGAAATTAAAATAGGAGGAAAAACTCCTAATTCAAAACTAGCAAGTGCTCTCAGCATCGCAACATAGTCAAGTTTAAAATAAATGTAATAGAAACATAAAAAAATGAAAAAAAAATAAAAGAAACAGTACTGCTACAGCAGAGGTAGTAAGCAATTTTTCTAATAGGAGGAAAAGTAGCAATCAGTACAGCAGAAATCAAAATCAGATTTCTCCAATAATTAGATGGAAAGCTGCTAGGTGTCTATATGTGGTTTATTACTTCGTGACTTAGGACATTGCATATCTAATAGATATACTGAATTAAAAGCTCATAAAAATATTTATCTATCTAAAAACAGAAGATGCCAGCCTTGGAGGCTTTAGACAGAAATTTTACTGGCAGCTTTACAGAATCTTGACACGTGAATGAAGTCAAACCAGAGGAAAAAAGGAACAGCTGAGCTTTCTGTTTAAGCAGCATCAAGCTTACTGACCTTGCAAAATGTCAGCAAGTGCAGAGATTACTTCATGCACTAGTAGTCCCAGAATTTTCACTCCTGCCTTGCTGAAGTTCACATCTCCTCTTAATGTTCTCCCAAGACCCCACACATACGATCTAAAGAGCTGCAGTCATAGACATGCCAGGACAGAACTATAGCAACAGCCACGTCAAAGATCACTGAAACAACAGTGAATATTCTCATTACATTTGTTACAGCTTAGAGATCTGAGTTCACCATAAGAAATCTGTATCAGGGGATGGGCTCAGCTTGCACAGCGACAGCCTCACCCAACATCCAACTGTTCTGACAGCTGGCAACCGCAAATGCCCAAGGAAGATTGTAAGAAAACAAAGGTATTTATCCCTCTCCATATAGTCATCTGGTCACATAAATCACTTGTGGTGCAAGAAATTCATACAGTCACAGAAAGACTCAGGTTGGGAAGGACCTGAAAGATCATCTACTCAACTTCATTCATAAATTCTGGGGTTTGAAGTAATATCTTTATCATTTATTAGCTCTTGACAACAGAGCAACAGCCCTTTTTCATCTACGAAGATTTCTAGTTGCTTTTCTGCATCCATGTAAACACTGGTCTTTACAACACATTGCAGCAGAGCTCCCCAGTTTCACTACATAAAGGCTCAAAGAAATTTCTCTGCTTTTTTAAATGTATCTCTTTGTAGTTTGATTTTATAACAAAACTGAGGTTTCTGATGAAACCTGATTTCTTGGAAGCAAGACTAATCCCTGAATGACAAACTCTAAAGTAATTATTCTCTTGTCATCTTTTCCATGCATTCTTATCACCTTTCCCTACTGTTCTCGCATTTGGAGGCATTTTGCTCTTCCTTTCATTCCCATGGTATTTAAATGATCTTTGTATCCCAGACACATGAAGTGAGGAGGTCTTATTTGTATTGCAGCACAGGATCCTTAGTTAAGATGGTAAGCTCAGAGGAGATCAGGCACAATTTCACTAGCACCCCATGTCTTTTTGTTGGAAGTATCCCTAGGGTGCAACCATTGATGGTTTGCTCAAATAAAATTTTATGATTAAGCAAACACTGGGCCTGCAGCACCTTCAGGGCTGGACAGTATCTTTACCTGCCATGCAGGGTAAATTGTAACTCTTCAGCACAGACAGAACAAACATTTATGAATGGCAGGTGACGATCCAAGCAAAATGCTGCTTGTTAACTTTCCATGATTGTTTATTTCATGGAGTTATCATCCTGAGACCAGTGGTAAAGGAAAATGTTTGGAATGATGTTTGCTCCTGAGCACAAAGGAACTAGACAGTCTTCATTTTCTCTTACATATCCAGCTCTCCATCCTTTTGCAAATCAGGGCACAGTTCACTAAGAGGAGTAGACACAGAAGAGGCCACTCCTCTGTACTCAGCAGGACCTACACTCTGGGTTTCTCACAGCGAGCGCTCATAAGCAGCTACCTTGGCAAGGGAGGGAGGAAAGAGTCTGACAAAGAATGGAAAGAATAATTTCCTCTAACAGCTCAGCTTTTGACAGCCTAAGTGTGTTTTCTTTTCACTAGAAATTTTCTATGAAATATACAACTGACAGTGCATATTCTCAACTGACTACTACTACTCACTAGATTGAAAAGCTACAGACAGAACATAACCACCACATTCAGGTGGATCTCTTGGTTGTCTGACTGGAGTGGACTGTCCTTGAAAAATCAATTGGGTCCTCAGGGATTTTATTGCAATCTCTCCAAGGATCTTTAATGGACACTTGAGATATCTTTAGGGATTCGGACTCCATTAGGGAAACATTTCTCCCCCCTTTCCCCTACACCCAGTCTTTGTTTGAAACATCTGACTGTAGACACTTATTTTTGCTGTGTTTCAAAGTAATGGAAATGTCATAAACTGTGCCCCAGTACACAGCAATAAGGAGGTGGGCATGTGGAATGCCAGATCAGAATATTGACCCCTCTAAGCCTCTGCTCTTTCTCTGATTAACATCAGATTTCTGTTTGTCTGTGTAAAAACTTCCCTACCTGTATAGAATTGTTTTTTTTTTTAATCCACTAACTGGAAAGTGAGGTATACCCTAATCAAATGCTGCCAACAGCAAACAAAAAATATTTCCACCGTCAACTCTTTCAGCCCTCTCACTACTGGACTGATTTTTAAAATACATATTGCTTTATGTTTTACACGAGTATTCATTAACTTTCTGTACACATAATTCATTTTAGGTATCACTTAAATTTAATTGCAGAGTATCATATAAAAGCAGAATACTACTTTTTTCCCTGATGATTCTGGAAGTAATCCTACCACTAAGCTATTACAAATTAGTGAATCTCCTATTCAGATAAAGGAATTTTTGTAATATAAAACAGTAAAATTTATCTTTTAAACCAAAAGTATACTGAGGCAATCACTGTTTCAACAACATATTTCTTTTCAGGAAATTAATCTGATTATCAGTGAAAATATAGCAGATCACAGCCCTTTTTATGCACCCCAATAAAGCCTTTTCATTCTTTCAGTTTCAGAAAGAAACAGAAGCTTTGCAAATCCACAATAGTTTAGGCTAAGAAATCTCAGAAAACACACAAAAAGGACATGAAAATTTAGCAAAGAATTTACAGTCTATCATTTGCACCAAGTGTGCCATTTCTATCAGATGAGTCACCACTACATGTTCAGTTCAGCTGACTTTAGTGCAGTTAATTTTTGTAAATGAAGATCATACTATATAAAGAAACCAGGAAGGCAGGTAGCTGGTAAGATCACATACAATAACATTTCACATCATTTCAGGAAGGACCACCAGAGTTAACCTGAAGTTTGCCAGCTTTATTTTTTTTTTTTTTTAATGTCCTGGAGACATAACAGCACAAACTTTTCTCACTGTAGCAATATAGATGGAATTGATGAAAAATAAGCTTATGAAGTGCAACAAAGTAAGTACTGTCTATGCAATAATTCTGCCAGAGATCAAAGGACACTTGTGCTGTACCACAGGACAAAAAAATAAATTAATTTTTCTAGGAAATTGTCTACATCAGATGCTTTTGAATTCATCCAGAAAAGCAGAATATTCTTTGCATGGCAAGAATTCACAGGCATTCATCACATTTATGCTATTTCATTCAAAATAAAGCATACTATTCCTCAAGCAGTATTAAGGGCCTCTAAACCAGGAACTTTTTTCGAAGTTTAATAATTCACAGAATCACATAGAATCACTCAGTTGGAAGAGACCTCCAAGATCATAATGTCCAACCCATGCCCTAACACCTCAACTAAACCATGGCACCGAGTGCCACATCCAGTCTTTTTCTAACACATCCAGGGATGACGACTCTACCACCTCCCCAGGCAGACAATTCCAGTACTTTACCACTCCTTCTGTAAAAAAAACCTTTTCCTAATATCCAACCTGTATTTCCCTTGGCACAGCTTAAGACTGTGTCCTCTTGTTCTGTCGGTTGCTGCCTGGAGAAAGAGACCAACCCCCACCTGACTAAAGCCACCTTCCAGGAAGTTGTAAAGAGTGATAAGATCATCCCTGAGTCTCCTTTTCTCCAGGCTAAACAACCCCAGCTCCCTCAGTTGTTCCTCACAGGTCTTGTGTTCCAAGCCCCTCACCAGCCTCGTTGCCTCCTCTGGATGTGATCAAGCGTCTCAATGTCCTTCCTAATTTGGGGGGCTCAGAACTGGACACAGCACTCAAGGTGTGACCTCACCAGTGCCGAGTGCAGGGGAAGAATGACCTCCCTGCTCCTGCTGGCCACACTATTCCTGATCCAGGCCAGGCTGCCATTGCCCTTCTTGGCCATCAGGCACACTGCTGGCTCACGTTCAGTCAGCTGTTGATCAGTACCCCCAGGTCTCTTTCTGCCTGGGCATTGTGCAGCCACACCGTCCCCAGCCTGTAACACTGCAGGGGGTTATTGTGCCCAAAATGCAGGACTCGGCACTTGGACTTTGTAAACCTCACCTTATTGGACTCTGCCCATCCATCCAACCATTCCAGGTCTCTCTGCAGAGCCCTCCTCCCTTCCAACAGACCAACACACACTCCCAGCTTAGTGTGGTCTACACATTTACTAATGAAAGACTCAGTACCCTCATCCATGTCACCAATAAAAATACAGAACAGGACTGGCCCCAGCACAGACCCCTGGGGGACACCACTGGTGAGTGGCTGCCAGCTGGATGCAGCACCATTCACCACCACTCTCTGGGCCTGGCCACCCACCCACTTCTTAACCCAGCCAAGAGCGCTCCTGTCCAAGCCGTGGGCTGCAGCTTTTCCAGGAGTGTGCTGCAGGAGACAGTGTCAAAGGCCTTGCTGAACTCCAGGTACACAGCATCCACAGCCCTTCCTGCATCCACCATGTGGGTCACCTGGTCATAGAAGGAGACCAGGCTGGTCAAACACAACCAGGTTGGTCAAATCCCTGCTGGCTGGGTCTGACACCCTGGGCATCCTGTAGGTGCTGTGTGATGACACTCAATATAAACTGTTCCACTACCTTACCCAGTACTGGGGTCAGGCTAACTGCCCTGTAATTACCAGAATCCTCCTGCCCACCCTTTTTGTGAATGGGTGTCACATCAGCCAGCTTCCAGTAATCTGAAACCTCACCAGTGAGCTAAAACTATTGGCAAATGATGGAGAGCAGCTTTGCAAGCTCATCTGCCGGCTCCTTCATCACCCTGGGATGGATCCCATCTGGTCCCATAGATTTATGTACATCCAAGTGGCTCAGCAGTTCTCTGACTGCCTCCTCCTGGATAACAGGGAGACCATTCTGCTCCATGACACCATCTACCAGCCCAGGAGGACAGTTATCCTGAGGACAAGCTGCCTTCCCACTAAAGACTGAGGCAAGGAGGGTGTTAAGCACTTCCACCTTCTCCTCATCCGCAGTTCTTAGAGCTAGTTTCAGTACATCACTTTACGTCAATTTTTAAGTGATCAAGACCATAGGAAAACAGCAACTTGCAAGGAAGGGATGCATGACATTTTAGAATAGCATTTTTTTCCCAAATGTTGCCAAAAAAGCATATTAGAGAAGGCTATTTTTGATTACTTATAATCTCATGCTTCTCAGAAAATGTCTTCCTTTTAAATGAGACCATTTAGTGAAAAACTGGTGTCTCATTGTTTTATGGACCACATGGATTCAGTAACCACTTCTATCAGCCCTGGGAGGTAAAGAGGGAGATTTGCAATGGTGAGAATTATTTACTGAGTTTAGATAAAGCACAACTTTACGATTAAGAAGATTTAGTGAGACAATGGAACCAACCGTAAGTACCAGACAAAAGGTCTGTCTAGTCAGTATACTGTACTCAGTAACATCAGTAAAGGATTCCTAGGGAAAAGTAGAAAGAAAATGAGAAAAATATTTCCCAAGAACTGACACCTAGCTTTTAGTTTTTTATTCTAAAATTTCCTGACCACAGTTGACATCTTTCTTTTAATAGCCTAGATATTTTTTTTCTATTAATGTATCCAAGCAGTTCTGAACACCTGAAAACTTCTAGTATCTGCAATAACCTGTGGCAAGGAATTACATAGCTTAGCTCTGTATATGGTGTTTTTTCTTTGTTTATTTTCTACCTGCCATAAGCAATTTCAGTACATGTACATCAGTATGAGAGCAACTATGGAGAACAGTCCTGACAGCATAATTTCTATGTTTTTGGCCAAAATTCTTAAAATTCACCCCTATTTTATGCACTCATGGATTTACCAGCACAGTATGGAGTGGCACGGGATGGTTTCCAGTCTTTGAAATGCTTATATTTTGTTATTTCTCTGATAATAAATTGTTTTGAATTGTTACATCAGTGCCATATAAAGAGTTCCCTATCTTATATGGTGCTGGATGGCAAGTGAGCTTTGAGTGGGTTATCTCTGCAGCATCACTTTAAGCCATCATTGTTTTCTACCACATTTCTGTCACCTGAAATCTTCTTTGTCAAACTACTTTTCATGTGAGTCTCTTCCCACTTATGCATGTTAGTTTTGTAAGGCATTTCTGAGATCCTCCTCAGCCACATAAATTACCTCCTCTTCTGTTTTTGCCAACATCCACCTTTTTATTTTCTTATAATATAAATTTTATTAAATGTTAAAAATTAGCATTTTATTATCTGCTTCAAATACTGTAAGCACCTCTTTCATCATTTGAGTATTACCTTCAGATTTCACTAAACTATTATCAATACATAAGAAGACATTTAATAAACCTGTCCCTAATCTAATTTCCAGACAGACTGATGTTACTTGTTGCCTGTTACATTAACTGTTCTGGCTAGCCTATTACTGTACCCTTATTCAAGCTAGTTCATACTCAGTTTCAGCTAATTTTATAGGAATTTCAATAAAATACCAAGCAGTGATTTTTTTTTTTATCCCTACCATCTCTCCATCTTTTATATTTTTATCAAGAAGTAATATAATCTCTATTGGCAAGGTACAATTCCATTTATGAAAAGATTAAAAGCAATGGTTATTTCTAGTTTACAGAAGAACAATCAGACATATTCTGTGATATTTTTCACATGCTGAAACACACTGAAAATCAGTACCACAGAAATTTTCCTGGAGGGTAAGGTATCATTCCTGTCTAGATCTTGAAATGTCTTGCCTGAGCATAAATGTTAGACCAACTAACCCTAAATCAGCCTTAAAGCTAATTTAGTTCAATCAATATGTACTACTTACTAACGACCTAAAGCATCAATTGCAAATGAACAGCAATTTCACATTTATCTCCTAACAAATAAACTGACACAGAACAGAATTGAGCCATAGTAGGCAACCTGTGTGGCTTTGAATCCATCTCATGACAATACCTTAAAATTCTGTTGTAATTGTAATAACATTATCAGCTACTCTTTCCCCTTTCTCATCTCTATTGTGCATAGGTATCTGTCCTTCCTACATCAACCATCTGATTCATGCACTCTTGGATCAGACACACACCAGCCGCCTGATGTTCATTCATCTGAGTTCTTTCCCGGCAGATTGATTCAGTCAACCTGTTTAGCAGAAGGGAACCCACTACCACTCATAAATCAACTAATTTTCTTGTCAGTTTTGATCCCATATACCAGATTCCACTGTTTTTGAATACCTGGTTTCCTCATTGTATGTAGTCATATAAAACCTCTTTCTACCTTCAGAGTGATTGTTCACACAAAGGAGAATTACCTACAAGGAATTTTGTGTAAAAAGATTCTACTCACTGTTGATAGCTCAGAAGTCCTCAGGTCCCATGAGACATCAAATTGATGATTCAGTGTATGAGGAAAAAAATCATGGAGATTTGAGTCATCATAGCAATAGAGTGAGATGGTGACTGCAGACCGCTTCAGTTAGGCTTCAACCCTTATCTCTAACACAACACTCTACACTAATCCCTCAATCCAATTCTTTTCACTAATCCCTGAAGCAAGCCCTCTATATCTTGAAACTCCTAAACTGTATTCCTGTGCACTAACCTCCTAGCTCTGACCCAGTTCTGTAGCTCTAACTCTAGCCTGTTGGCCATTGGAGGGCAGAAGAAATGCAGGGATTTTGAAGTCACGGGGAAATCCCTGCTGCCCAATTAATTTTTACACAAAATGGCCTTATTATCATTGGATGTGTGAACAACAGTGATGTAGGTTCACTTTTCTTACATTGCAGAAAAAGTGGGATATCAGGACTTAATTTTTTAAATTGAAGTGAATGCTTCTAGATCCCTTAGCTCTCATCGTGTCACATGGGACTATATTATCTTTACTTACTCAGATGGAAAAGAAGGCATGACTGAGTTCAGTATTACAGAAAAAGCAGTATGTTTGGGAAATAGTTGCTAATCCCACTATAGTACATTCAGTTTGCAGTCAGTGATTAACACAGATGTGGATGAAGTGATCTCTAATATACATTAAATTCATACATCTGCTTTTTAAATATTTTTATACCTATATATAGTCTGACTTGTGATGTGAAATAATTAAAAATAACTAGTTCCTCTTTCCAAACCCCTGCATCTACTTCAACACAAAAAAAAATTCTTTTCCTCCTTAAGTTAATGGACAATGGTCTTAACATAGTGAGTTACCTAACTCAAGCATTAGCCCAGTCATGAGAGATTTGCCAAGAGATTAGATCAAGAGTCCTCACAGAAAAGTGATATTCTTGTTATTTAAAGTAATAAGCAATCTTTTTTTCATTTTTTTTAATCCACTGGATCATTAATCCAAGCAGAATTTCTAATACTGCTTCTGTAACTCTAAGTGCTTGTCAAGAAAAATCTGAAGAGGCATATAGGAGGTATGCAGATAAGGTGCTTAAGGACATGGTTTAGTGGTAAAACTGGAAGGTCTGGTTAAAGGGTTAGATTCAATGATCTTAGAGAACTTTTCCAACCTAAATAATTCTATGTCTTCACTAGCAAAGTTAGATTATTTTCATAGTGACTTTCATATTGATTTTGAGAGCTGCAGGGCTCATAGGGGAAATTTTCAAATGTTCTGCAGAAGATGGCTTCAGAAAATATGTGATTTTGCCTAAGATGGCTAGTACATGATCAGCATTAACAGCAATGAGACTGACTAAAAAGCATAAATTCTGTTACAGAATTAGAAACATTATTTTTCATCACTAGCTCTCAGGATAATACTTTGGGTTGTAGATCCAAGTAGAAAAGGTTCTTTCTCTGATGTTATAAAGTAGTTGTATAATTCCTACAGAGGCACAATTCCATACACGCTCTACTTATAGCTCTTAGAATTGCTTTTATGCCCTCCCTGCTTTTATTAACAACCTTCTAGACCTATTTGTATTTCTAACTACAAATCACATTTATATTTGATGCAAATGATATTTGCATCATGTAGCTGCTTTTGTTGACCCTTGTAATGGTGCCATGGAAATCCACACGAAATCTTTAAAATCACACTGGCAGTAATTTTGGATTAGTTACAGTAGGAGTCTCCTAGTCTTCCCAAGTGGAGAAGTAGATTAAACCATCACCTTATCTTTCACCTATCTAACATAAATGCAGTAAATTTTGTTACTGAAACTACATCTAAATCTAGCCAACTCAATATCAAAGCATTGTAGAAATTACCTGACAGACTCACTTTAAAAAGCTCACCATCTATTGCCTTTGTCTCTTCAAATATGAGTAAATAAAACTGAAAAACAGATGCAGACATAAATTAAGGGACCAATCAAACTTTTACAGCACCCAAAAGGTAAGAAGGGATAAATTGTATTCAGATGCCCTCTGAATGGAAAATAGAAATGTTCCCATTCTGGGAATATCTACATTCACTATTTTTTAAGAATTAAAAACCACAACTAATCATCATAAATAGAATAACAAGATATTATAAAGTAAACTGAACAGAAAGGTCTCAGCACTAGAAAGGAGACGCTTCTGGTGCAATTTTTGCAGAAAAATGTGTAGAATAAGAAAGGAGTCAGTAAATAAATTATATTTAAATTTCACTTAGTTTTTCCCTTTAAGAGACAAAAATGCAAGCACTCTGTAGCCATCGGACAAAACCAGATAGTGCACATGAGCATTTAGCTCATGCAGAGTATAGCTTTTGTCTGCAGCAGGCCTGGCAGTACAGTGCACATCACACTCCGTCCTAGGAACTGTTACAATAGAGGCTCCATGCTGTCCCTTAAAAGGAAAGCAAGATGTATGAAGAGATGGTGCTGATGTAATTCTTTTAACAGAATAGATTGGGGTTTTGTGGGTTTTTTTGTTTGGTTGGTTGGTTTGGGGGTTTTTTGTTTTTTTTTTTTTTGTTTGTTTGTTTTGGTAGTCTAGCTTTGATACTGAGCATAGACAAAGAAATGTGTCAAAGAGAAGTAACTGCAAGTGGTGAAGTTTTCAGTACTACACTGGGCTCCCAGCTCTGCCTAGTCAACAAATTTGGGACCACTCTATTCTTACATACTTGTTTAATGTGGATTGTTTATACTCTTGACCCTCTTCTTGAACACCAAGCTGCTCAGCTGAGGCCCATTTACTTCCCTGGCAGCTCTTACATTGCTCACCCTTTCCCATTGGCATCATTACTATTTTTTACCTCCAGAGCTGAGCGAAGGATGTATCAAAAGCTTCCACTGACAAAAGCGGCAAAACCCATCCTGATCTTTGCCAGAGTAAGAGCTAGATGCAAATTAACAGACAGTGATTCTGCTGTAGTTCATTCCAAAGGAACGACATGAAAAATTATACTGAACAGAAAAGAAACTAGGTCTTATAGTAAAAGTATACTCTCAAGAGCTTAGTAGGGCACTCAGGAATCAGAAGACCACTGATTGCAGCTATTTTTCTTTTCACTCATCCCTCACAACCAACTTCCATCCATCCTTATTGCTGTTCCAAGGCTGTGGCGTGGAGTGTGGATTGGTGCCAAGGGTTAAGCAAGACACATAAGGTAACACCTCTGAATTATCTCCAGGCTGTGATTCTTTAACTCCTTAGCAGCACAGACAGCTGTCTTGTGCTGTGGTTCGAGTTCCCCTGTTTCTTTTTCAAGTTCTTATTTACCAGGAACTTCTTGGCCAATCTACTCAAGGAATGAAAGCTGTGAAAAGTCTGTCACTTCAGCCATAACTGCAACATACTGTGTTGTTTCCATTGGCCAACAATGACAGGGATGGAAATTAATTTAAACTATGTTTATCTCTTAAATTACAAGAAAGGTATTTTATTGTCAGTTCCATTTTCATTCCAAGTTTCCAAATCCTGCCTCAGTATTTATTAGATGTGTTTCTCTAAACAAGTCTTACAAAAATTCCTGCAAGTAGTGTAAGCTGTGTTTGCACAGAACCCCACCCAACAAACTAAACACAAGTGATCATCTTTTGTGATGAAATAAGGGCCAATTCTAGCAACATATTTGATAACTTATAACCATAGAAACAAGATGAACAGCTACCATCATTCCATCCCCTTGAAGAAAAAGAGCTTAATAAATAATTCTTAAACTCTATCTTCAAACCAGAAAATTTTATTAATCATTTATACAGCTATGTATGGTTGCCATAGTTGGCAGTTCAGTATGACCTCATTTGCATTAGTCACCAAATATTAAATATTATTTTTTCTGTCCAATAATTTAACTCCTTGCTTTTCTGCACTGCCCTCTGTTCCTCCCTAATTATGTATCTGTGGAGACAAAAATGCAGCTCCCTTTTGGTCATGTGATCTCCTGTATTTGGTCTGTAATGTGTGGCTTCAAATGCAAGACACAAGCTCTTTTCTTTAAATACAAATGTATTTTCTGAAAATTTTTATCTTGAACATGAAAAGGAGCAAAACCACTGCTCAAGTAATTAATGACTGCTAAAAGTCTAAGGTCCTGTTATCTTGACTGGACACATATATGGATAGCTGCTTTTCCAGAAAAGATATTTCTTTCCAAAAATGTTGAAAGATTCTGTATTCGAAAAAATTGTAAGAATTCTTTAAATGTACAGCAAATTCCAAATAGTTTTAGTCTATAAGAAGTTATTATAACTTCTAAAAATTAAACTTACAAAGAAGAGGTTTTACTTTAATTTCCTGCCATTTTCTGTGTATTAAATTAAGACAATGTAAAGCCCTTTATATTCAGTACATATTCAAGCTTTTTACAGTCCAAAAATTAAGGGGGTTTAGTGTTCTTCCATGATCTTTGTTTAGAGCGAACAGAAGTAAAAACTAGGCTTCACAAACAATAGAGATACAAGTGGATTCAGATACTGTATGGATCTCATAATTGGAATTTTATGCCTTTCATGTCAAGTACAGAGATGTGGAGAGAGAGCTGAGGAGAGATAAATGAAATGTACAATAAAAGTTAAAATAAAATTTCTACCACCATTGCCACCAGCCTAGGCCCGAGTTTTCCAAGCTGATGTTTTCTGTCTGGTCTCCCTATTGTATTCCAACATGGGGCTGTTCCAGGCAACAATGGTACAAGAAAGGTGAGCAAGGGACAGACTTCAACACTCTACATGACAAAACATGTCAGAGAAGTAACTTCAGACAAGCAAGCCTAATGTTCCCATGTGCATACAAAGGTTCTTTACTCAGCCCACAGGTCTCTGTGCCACATGCTCAAATCTCCTGTTCAGTCCCACAAGTTTCACAGAAAGGCTCTGGGTGCTCATTCATATTGTTTTACTTGAGTAAAACAGGCAGCTGAGTATTCTCAATACTTCTGTACAGTAACACCATGAGGGCAAAGACATCTCATGCTCTTGAAGCACAAGTCTAGGTCACAACCATTTTGCAGGGTTTTGACACAGGGCTGAATTAAATCTACGAAACTTTCCTGTCTATGAATACTAAAAATGCTGGAACTAAGAGACATCTGACTGATGGTGTATCTATACAGAAAAAAAATATGTCTTCTAAGAAAATTGCAGAGGAAAAAGGAAATTACAGTAAATCTAGCAAACCGCAATAAAAAGTTGCTGCACATAACAGACTAGTAAAGTCAGAGAGGCACTCTGCTAGCTTTGGTAGAACAAACACAAGGGATGTCAGTACAGCCAGAACACAACACCTTAAAAAGCATCTTTAAAGCAGGAGTTTTTTATCAAACACTAAATGTGGGGTGATAAAAATTCTGAAACAAAGTGATTAAAACTAAGTAGATTGGCATGAAACAAGGAGCAGTGAAATGGATGGAACCTTGCCAAATTGATCCTCACTGAAGTTGCAAGACGTCATTTCTTTTCATGAAATGAAGGCTTTCCTTTCATAAAAGGAAATGAAATCTTGAAATCAGAGAAGAAAATCTAACAAATACTCTGGAAAAGAGATATGATGAAATAAAATGCAATTTTAAAAAAATAAAATTTTGAAAAGGAGTGACTACAACCAAATCTACTGTGATGAAATGAGGTGCAGTGAAAAGGCCTACGTATGCCAAATTATACTCATTGAAATCCTGACATCGTGGGACAAAGTCAAACAATAAGACAGGAGAATAAATTGATAAAAGGAAATGCTGGGAAAAAAAAATTCTGCACCAAAGTGAAAACAATAAAAGGGGAAAGGGTGACATGAAGCACAGGAAAATGGACAAAACCTTGCTGAATTGATCCTCATTTAAATGGTAAGATTTCATTTCCTTTCATGAAATGAAGAATTTTCTTTCATGAAAGGAAATGAAATCTTGAAATCATGGAACCAAGTCAAATGAAAAGACAGAAGAAGAAATCGATAAAAGGAAATTGTAAAAAAACAAACAAAAAAACCCCAAAAAACCCCAAACAAACAAACAAACAAACAAAAAAAACCCCACCAAACAAAAGAACCCTATACAAGTAATGTCCAATTGGGCTTACACTATCAATAGCTACTCCAGGCAGCGTGCGTAAAACGGACAGTTTAGAACTTAGCATTTTTCTCTTTTTAAATGTCCATTTCCTTAAATATTTCTTCAGTGATCCATTTTCTCTCACTCACTTCCAGCGTGTATTAAAATTTTCAAGTCACAATGCTTAAGATGGTTCTGTGTTACAGTCTGTTCTGTACTATTACAGCAGCTGGCAGAAGAGAAAGCTCTGTTAACAAGAAACAAAGCTCTGTTAGAGTAAGTTTCCATAGCACTACTTCTCACAACAGGAACTGCTGAGAAATGGGGTGATGCAGCCTCCATATGCTACGCTTCAAGAAGAATTGGAAATGGAGATAGATAAGAAATTGTAACCAAAAGTTCCCAAATTGCAGGGATTTCTATTCAGCTTCTGTCAAGAAGCAATGGCTGTCAAAACTATTATTTCAGTACTCTGAAACAACAATGTAAACTGGCTGATGAATTTACTTTTGAGCAGACTTTGTCACCCCAAGCTCTTCCTCTGTACTAGAAAGTCTGGCCTTTGAGCTTTTTTTCCAAGACTACAAATATTATTTTTACCATTTGAACAATTAATACTTATGGGAACTGCTATTACACATAAAATTTGCAGGATTTCTATTAGAGTCTCTCTATTATAATAAAAATGTTGGGAAAAAGAATTGGTTTTCCTTCCTAAATGACATGAAAAAGTCAACTACTTGGGCCTTCTCATTAGCTTAAAGGAAAAGCATCCTATCAAACCCAGTGTGAGATGGATTGGGTCCACGCTTGAGACAAGTAATTGTTTTTGTTAACACAATGATTCATGTGCAATAATAACAGTGAGCACTTGCACATTGTTTATATTCATATTTTTCCAAAAAGTTTTATAAACATTAGCCATTTACATTACAAAAAAAACATCCAAAGGAAGTGATTATTAGATAAATGCCTGGAGAACACAACCTAGACGTTTTTGCTTTAACTTTTTCTCATGCTTTGACTTTCACATACTTCTAACATAAATCTCTGCTGGAAAATCATTCAGATAATTACTCTGAATTACTGTTTACAAGTTTATTTTTCTACTTCAGCTGCAGAAGTGAACCATTTAAAAGACAGTCTGCCTTATCCCTTTTCAAAAAATCAAACAGCATATCAAAGGACAAGCAATGGGAGACTTTGTGAAAGGCGTCTGCTCTTCATTCAGAATGCTTTTGCTGTCCTAGATGGCCTGTACATCTCCAAGCACAGCCAATTAGACACCATGATAAACTTTTTTAACATCAAAATAGGATGTTTCTGCTCTATGTTTCTCACTGGTCTCAGGCAGCTATTTTCATAATATTCATAATTTAGAGAAAAAAAATATTGCCACCTTTTACAAAAGACAGTAAAGTAGCTTGACTAACATTTAATAAAAGTTTGACTATTATTAATAAGAGCTTGGTGGTGGAAAGTCCTTCTTTGAAATTAATTCTGCTACTCTTCCAGAGGCTTGCTTTAGTAGACAGCAGTTACACAGTGAGCTCTGTCCTTTGTACTTCTATATATCTATCAGCTGCTTCTTCCTCAAAACTAGCACCTTTACATTTCCTCAGCTCTCCTTCTCTCTAATTAGCACAAATCTTACAGGTGTCGTGAAAGAGCTGGAAATGCTGCCTTCAGAAAGGAAATGCCACACACAAGTCACTATAAGAGCAGTGGGGAACCCTCCCAGACTTCACGATTTATTCACAGATGTCCGTATCAGTGGCTTTGAAAAGAATGACTAGGGTGTGTTTTCCCAAGGTATAAAAACAGACTAACAAAACTAGAACATTTCATCACCAGAAATGTAGTACTCTCTTCCAAGAAGACCCTGTATACCTCAGTTTAGATGCTTTTGAGATTATCTGGATAACTGCTCATGATTTTGTTAATTCTGGGCTCATATGCAGACAAAAGCTCCTGAGCAGTTGCTTACAGTTTTGTTGGTTTCCACTGGACCAGCTGGGCTGATAAAAGGCTCACTTCAGCTGTTCTAAATCAAAATTCAGACCCAAATGCCTGAAAGGAATGCCCTTACTGAACTGCAAATACTGTCACTCTCCTGAAAATATCACTAACTCTTATTAATGTTTGAAAATACATAATTTTCCCTCTTCAGTGTTTTCCATTGACTCCCCCAACATCTCTTGCAAAATGTCAAGCATTCTTCTTCAATGACAGTATATATTTTTATAGTTTTCTATGTCTTATTGCTGTATTACTTAATTGATTGTTTTCTTAAAAAGAAACTGTATTGACCTTTAAGAATTAGGTATGACAGACATAAATGTAAACAGCCTCCTGCCCTTCTGAAGCAAATGCCATTTTTTTCCCTTGTCATTTAGGCTGTCTTCAGTTTTCTTTTGTCAGTGTAATTCTTAGATTCTTATCCCAAGAGAATAACAGTTACACAGTCAAGGTGTTTCTGCCACAGACTTTGTTTTTCAGATAAAAGGCAGAGTAAAAGATGAAATTAATCAACCAGCCCAATTATCACAGAATCAAAGTTGGAAAATACCTCTAGTATCAAGTCCAATAGTTAACCCAACACCACTAAGTCACCACTAAGCTACGTCCCCAAGTGCTACATCTACCTGTCTTGCAAATACCTCCAGAGTTAGGAGTTAGCAATTCCATCACTTCCCTGGGCAACCTGTTCCAATGCTTGAAGAAATTTTTCTTAATATCAAACCTAAACCTCCCCTTGTTCAAGTTGAGGCCATGTCCTCTTGTCAAATCGCCTGCTGCTTGGGAGAAGATAATGACCCCCCACCTATCTACAGCCTCTTTCAGGCAGCTGTAGAGTGATAAGGTTCCCTTTGCCTGAGCCTCCTCCTCTCCAGGCTAAACAGCCCCAGCCCCCTCAGCCACTTCTCACAGGACTTGTGCTCCAGACCCTTCCCCAGCTCCACCGCCCTTCTCTGGACATGCTCCAGAACCTCAATGTCCTTCTTGTAGTGAGTGGCTCAGAACTGAACAGAGAATTTGAAATGTGGCTTCCCCATCCTTCTGGCCACAGACACAAGCCAGGATGCCATTGGCCTTCTTGGTCCCCTGGGCACAGCTGGCTCCTGTTCAGCCCCTGCTGACTGGCACCCCCAGGTCCTTTTCCCTGGACAGCTTCCCAGCCACTCTGTCCCCTGCCTGAGGCACTGCCTGGGGCTGCTGTGACCCAAGGGCAGGACTCGGCACTTGGCCTTGTTGAACATCACACAACTGGCCTTGGCCCATGATCCAGCCTGCCCAGATCCCCTGCAGAGCCTTCCCATCCTCTAGCAGATTGATATTCCTACCCAACTTAGTGTTGTCTACAAACTCGGTTGGGGTGCACTCAATCCCCTCATCCAGTTTTTGAACAAAGATATTAAACAAGACTGGCCCAAATACTGAGCCCTGGTAGGAAACACCACTAGTGACCTCCTTTGTCATAATTAACAAGGGACTAACTGTATATTCTGCCCCTTTTATTTCTATGTTAATTTTGCCAAGTAAAGGGTACATTTATTCATTCTAATCCATGCCCCTACCAGTTTGGAGACATATTACTTAAAACTGTTGCTTGCTTTCCATCTACCATAACACATATTCCTTATAGAGAAATTATGCATTTTACTCATGATGATCATCCTCCAGAAACTTTAAACTAACAACTAAAGGCCGAGTTGGGGTTGTTCAGCCTGGAGAAGGCTCCAGGAACACCTTATATCAGCCTTCAAGTGCTTAAAAGGGGCTTCCAGGAAAGCAAGAGAGAATGCTTCAGACTAAGAGGGTAGGTTTAGATTGGATACTTAGCAGAAACCTTCGAACGTGAGGGTGACAAAGACCTGGAAGAGGTGGCCCAAAAAAGCTGCAGATACCCCACCCCTGGCAGTGTTCAAGGCCAGGCTGGATGGTGCTTTGAGCAACCTGGTCAAGTGGGTGTCCCCACCAATGGTGGGAGGTTGGTATTAATTGACCTTTAAGATCCCTTTAAACCCAAGCCATTCTATGATTATTCAGTAGTCTTCTTCTACATTTTGTACTCCCTATAATTCTGAAAGGCACTGGTAAAATTGCTATCTAAAGCCTACTAAGAATCTAATTTAAAAATTCATCCCAACTAGAAAAATCTTACAGGATTTAGAAGAAATCATCTTATTTTTGTATACAGTAAAAAAACTAGCAGCATGTTAATATGGAGCGATACTTTTCTACAGGTTTTGACAGTTTATTGATGTTCCTTTTGTTTTTTTAAAGTCCTACAGGAATCCTATATTTTCTCCTAATAATCCAAGAAAATACAAACAGGTGAAGCCATGTTACTGACTCAATTATAAATGACCAATTCATCATACAACAAAAACCTGCCCTTTCCTATCTCATTAGCTGATACACAGGTAATTCTAAAAGAAATTAATTGACAGGCACCCCAGCCTTCTTATACCAGGACAATTCCTGTGCCTCACTTATCCTAGTCTATGATTTACCCCAAGGGATGGCTGCTTCAAAGATTTCTACAGCCAGACTACTATCCACTCTCTCTGGCCACCCATTCTTTGCAATTCTCTAACACAAGGACAATCATATCAAGAAGCCAGAAGTTAGGATTCTGCTCTTGGAGGGCAAAATTTCTCCAGTGAAAATCCTTCTCATTTGCCTTCTGGTTTCTCAGGGTGTGTTTACAGCTCTTCAAATTGCCTTCTGCAAGACTTCTTTTATATTACTTTAATGAAAGAAATTTTACATCTTGTAAATAACAACACAGCATGTATAGAAAGAGCCTTTACTACCAAAAGAGTCATTAACTTTCACAGAATAAAGAGCTTTTCCCTGTGGCTATGGGCCCACCATGTTAGGCTTTAAATTGCTGCTTGACTCTTAGAAAGCATTGGCTTATAGCAACCAAAATTCACGTATTAACTATTTATATTAACTACAAGAAAGGGTACAAGAACAAAACACAATTATACTGCTCCATTAATATACAATGCAACTATAAACATTCAGATAAAAAGATGCAGGTAACTATAAGATTTGCAGAGAAAGGCAACAATATTTAACAGAAATGAGGTTTATGGTATAGTTCATAATTGGGAAAGTTTAAAAATATTACTAATCCTCTGCTTGCAAGAGAAATGCATCTAATACATCTTAACAGGATTTGGAGAATATAGAGAATGGCTATTTTTTGAGTTTTATAAATGGCAGTATTAGGAAGAATCCAAAGAAATTATCAGGCCACAAATTTAAGAGACAAGATAGAATACCTTTACAGGGCTGGATATTATTTACTTTTGATCTACCAAAAGTATAAATAAAACCCCCTTTTTCTAGGTCTCATAATGACTACTAAGAATGGTACCCCAGATCTGATCTCTTCAGTAAGTTCCCAGGACATCATAGAACAAAAAGTTGAATGGCACACCAGGGCAAAGACCGTAATACACTTCTTCAGTTCTTTATATCTCTGACATAGAAAGCTACAGCTGATCATTGTCATGTAGAGGGTTCAGCTTTATCCATCTTTGTACTGGAAAAGACCTGGTGGCCAGCTCTTCACCCAGAAGCCCACCTTTCAAGAGTCATCCTGTACCTACCTGGAACAACTGAGGCCTTTTTACTGGATAAAAAAAACCCAGCAGCATCATTCTATTTGAAACCCTCAGTGGCTGTTGAATAACATTTTAATTGCAGCAGAAATTCAGGACAGTAATTTACCTCCTGAGTCTCCTTTCTTTTAAAAATTGACGGTTTTAATCTCTACATCTAGTATCACATTCTTTGCCAACCAGAAAATACTATATATAGATTTCAGAATTAGAACTTTTGGATACATGTGCTTTTCAAGACTTAACATCACAGGATTGAAGAAGAGACTTCCACTGGAACAATTGCTCAGTGAAGCCAATGGTAAAGCTACAAAAGCCTATTCATATGTATACATATAGACGTATATATATATATATATATATATATATATAAAGCAGCACCTCAGCACGGGATTTGGAACTAGGGCTGGTAACAATTTATAATGATAAAATACATCATAGATGCATCTAAGAGTCTATGATTCCACCACAGACAAAAGATGCAGAGTATATGTAGCAGAAAAGATGATGTCAGTTTTCTATGCTGGGAGATGATTTAATGGATTAGATGATTAATTGCATTAGCAAAGCATCTTGCAAAAAAACAAAGCCTCTGGGACAAAGAGCCATTCTGACAGGAAAGAGTTCAGCACAAAGGTGACAACATACATTGATTAGCATATCAATATGAATTTGTCAATCATATAAACCTGCAATGCCAGGTTGCACTTTGCTTTACAAAAAGAACAGTTTGCTCTTTTCAAACAAGAGGTGACAGCAGAGAAAAACACACTTGACTGCTGCAGATTGATGGCATTTGTGGTGAGGGAGTTGCAACTGGATAAAGAAAATCCTTTTTTTATATCCATATTATCAAAACACAATTTCCTGACATTATGATTTTGGTAAAGAGATGCCATAAGCTGGATGGTACGCAAAAAAAAAAAAAAAAAAATTAAAAATAAAATAAACAAAATACCAGCCTCCAGCATGCAGCCATAAGAAATTCCAGTGTATACTTTAGTCCTGAATTAAGACAAAAATATCAACACGGAGCTGGAGATTTTTCCCAAGTGGAAATTCTCAAAAGGTTAGACTTAAAAAAAAAATAAAAAACAAACAATGAAAACCTCACCCCCATGCAATATGCTTTGCAGTATTTCACAAAAGAAACAATTTCAACAGTCTGCAAGTCAAATTCTTTCATTTCAAGTCTGGAGACATGAGAAGCAGCTGGAATCTGTGGTAATGGAGGATGAATAAAATTCTGCTGCTGAAAGACAAGGGTCTAAACAAGGCTGCTTTGTGCTGACAGATAAAACTGCATCTATCAGTATGGATGCCTGTCGGAATTCATCATTATATAAGCCTTAATATAATCACAGACAAAAGCAGTGTTTCAGTCCTTCCTCCTATCCCTCATCACCCAAACAATTTGGTTCAGTTTCCAATTATCTTCAATGCTTTCTTTCCAATCACCTATTCCAATCTGCTATTCAGTGATTTTTCTTTTACCCTTTAGTCCTTTCTTTGGATTCTTTCTCTCCAGTTTTCTCTCTTTCTGTAGTGAATGTAAATTGTTTTTAGTAGCTGTCATTGTCTACTTCCACAGGTTCAGACTCCAACTGCCCCTTGCTTTTCCTTCTTGGGCATCCCACATACTAACTCAATAAGGAACAAGAACATGAAGGAAAAACATTGTTTTGCAGAGGGAACATTGGTTCATCTTTCTGAGACAGCAGTATTTCATTAGGGCAATTTGTACGCCAGCCCAAGATTTCCCTGTCTTTATCATCCATAAGAGAGGATGTGTACTCTACAGCAGGAGAGATGGAGGGCCCTTTCTCCACCAGATAAATCTGGAAATAAATCCATTAGATAACACTCCGAATACATGAAGTCAGACACAAGAAATTAGTTTCTTCAGCCTATAAATGCTACCTCTACACATTATTCCTACCACTACAAATTCTACTTGATAAAATTAGATTATCTGAACAATTAAGGGAGACAACAAACATTTTATCAACACCTACCATCTGGTTTTAAAAGAGCAGAAGATTTATAAAGTAGCTTCAATCCCCAGTGCTTGCTACATGAAAATAAATTATTTTCAGACAATAGCCTGAAGGGAATGTAAGAGATTTAATAGAAAGATTTTTTTTTTTCTGTCTGCCTCAGGAAAGGTAAGGAAGACTTACATTTTAATTTTTACAATTCCAGTTCCCTGACCTCCTTTTATTGTCTTTTTATCAGCTACTGTCTTTTAAGAGCCATTGCATCAGGCAAGGGTATTTTTTAAATAAAAAAACATCTGTTTTTTAAAAAAAAATCTGTTTTTCTACAGTGAGGTTTAATTTGTAAGTTTAAAATTCTGTAAAACTCCTTTTCATTTGTCATTTGTTGGAGTTAAACATCATATTCAACCATAGGACACAAAAATTATCTTCAAAACATCCTTGTCTGTATTTCTTTATGTGAACAGGGGTGTGCACATGTGTGAAAAATTCAGGCTGTGAGCCTTCTCCTTTGCTGCTTACCTATACAGGAAAGGCTGTTCATCTTTATTTTAAAAGAAATCCAGTAAAGCTAGAAAGGATTTTTAGCGAGATATTGTTACCTGCTGCCAACTCTTTACCATTCTTTAAAGAATGGTATTCTTTAGAGAGAACAATGTTGTTGCCAAATCAATATGGTTCAAGAAATCACCAGAGGATCAAATACCATCACTGTTAACACATTGTCATGTTACAGGTGTAGACACACTGTCACTCCACCTGCCTTGAATCTGGAATCAAGAAAGCAAGCAGTAGCAAGGCTACTATTTTTTTTATCATTTCCACATAAAAGTTGGTTTTTTTTGGTCTAAAACCAGCAATGAGGATCAGAAGTAGCTTGTTACATGAGAGTTAATAATTGTAAAAGAACATGATGACAATAAATCCAAGTACTTTCTATCGTGGTCAGAAGTTATTAGTCACCAAATATAAATGCTAATTCTTGGAGCCAAATAATTAAGATGCATTCTTTACAAATTATATTTAGTTACTACATTTTGCTTTCATGCCTCTCCCTCTTTGCAACTGCTTGTTCAAAACTCATCTAGTGATATAGGTCATATCCACAAAAAATAAATTAGCCTAAGCCATTTCACCTCAGAAAATTAATTGCCTTCCTTTCCGTTGCCTTACAATACCTCTGGAACTTGCTGAATTATTGAGAAAGGTTAGGTCACTTGAACTCTTGTTCTCACTTAAATAATCTCTTTCAACATGAATATAGAAAATCAAATTAATAGGAACTCCATTGTAAATATATGTCATAGCAGAAATAAGATAGCGCAATAGTTTGCAGAAAAGGTGCAAGAGACTGAATGACTTCTTGAAGCCACAAATTGAATTTCACTGATATGGCAATAGTTGCTTTTCCCTTTCATTCCAATTCCAAAGGAAGAAGAAAGAGAAACAGAACCTTAATATTAGGGAGAAGGAAAAAAAAGCCACATTTTGCAACAGATAAACTTTCGGTAAAAAATACTAGTTCTTAAGACACAATAATTTCCATAATAAGCTCCATAAAAGTTTACGTAGGTGGTTCATATGGGATTTTGGACAAATAAATGAATTATTTTGCTGAACACCAGCTAACTAGCAGAACTTTTGGCTTAAGAAACTCTACAGTTTAGAAATAGAAGGTGTATGACAAAATGTCATAAGAATACCACAATCCTTGTTTGACAATCAGTTTTGACAGTTGTTTCTTTTCCACTGACAGTCACACAGGCAAATGCACAAGATATAAAAAGACATTGTCACCATTTAGGCTACAACAGTGGTTTAGGATGTGGAAAAGCCAAGTTCAGATCTCCTTTCCACTTTTATCTCAGATTAAGAACTTGATTCTAAAAAACGCAGGGCACAAATCAGATTGTAGATGTGAAATGTAGAACAGAACACAAGTGGGTTTGCATATTTGAGAGAACAGCTGAAAATATTTTCATTTTATCCTTTACTTTCCAAGCAAAATAGATAGTATTTCAAGACAAAAGTTTGCTATGTTGCCAAAGGATTCCTCCTATATTTATTACACATTGGCAGATACACTTTTTCTGAATTAGAAAATTGAATTTAGACACGCAATTACTAAATTCACTTTACTGCGATCCTGCTCTAGCATGTAAAATAATTTTTGGTCAAAAGTCATAAGAACATAGTAATATCATGTGTAAATTTATACATTTTTTCTTTTTTTTTTTCTTGTACAACAAAGAGCAACCATTTCTATGCTGACAGAATGCAGTTTCATACAAACATTCCAATTAGTATTCTAAAGTAGATGAGATGATTTTATTTTTTTTTTTTTTTTAGAAATACTCTCTAGACAGCATTTTAAATCTGTGAATTGCCTGTAGTGCTCAATATGAAGACCAAACCTTAAAAATTTTATTTTAGTTAAGGAAAAAAAAAATAGAACATTCTCTTGATAACACAATGATAATACAATATCTCCTGTTATTAAAAGCCAAGTCAAAAAGCCTATCTGTTTTACTTTACAGGTAACAGTGAAACACAGATGTGTCTATAAATAACACAGGTAGAGATATTGGAAAATCTTATTTTCTGATTTTACTCAGCACTGAATTACTGCAGTTCCATTTGTGCCTTTTCAACTTGCTCAAGACCTTAAAATATGCATTTTATTCTGTAAGAGTATGTATGTAAATATATTGTATGAGATATATGCGTATAACAGAGTAAGTAGCTTCAAGAATCAGAAAAGTCACAAAAAAAATCCCCCCTAATTTGGATGTTTGTAAGGAAACAAATTGCTGGAAAGAGCCCTGTAGGAGACAGAGGAAATAGTTTTGCCAGTGGGCGTCTTTTTGACTGACTTCAGTGGACTTGCAATTTCAGATGGCTACAGCAGCTACCCATTAATTTCAAAGCTGTAGGTTCTGAACCAGCAAGACCCAGTCAAACACATTCTGACTTATGCATAATTCTGTTGTAAAATGTAACTCATACAAAATTTATTAAAGCAATTTAAAAGAAGAGAAGAATATGGGCACACGTGTACTAGTGCACACACAGAAGTCAGATGCTAATTCATCTCGCCTATGATATTAGACAGGAACTTGAGAGGTAGGAGAAAGATGAAAAGGAAGAGGTGCCTGGATTTACAATTGCAAAGATATTGTCTCCCACTAGAGAAAATAGAGACTTTACAGCAGCTAAGGAAAAAAGAAGTATCAGTGAAGGTTCCCCACTAATTTGTGTCAAGGATTGTCATAAAGAATGCAAAAAGGAAAACAGTAATAGCAGGAAAGAAGACTAATCACAATAACCCAAGAAAATATTTATTATACCATGGTCCATTTCACTTTGCCTTTATCTCCTCTCCAGATATACTGCTATCAGGTAGAAGAACCACTTGAATCAATCCACTTAATTTCTTCCAAAAAATTGCTAGTATCACATGCTGTATAATGTATTTTCCTCTCAAAGCCCTAGCTGACCAGGAAAGCAAATGAATAAGAATTACTTTTCACAGAATGACTGTGTCCTACAATTACATTTTGGCACAGGCACTGCACAGTGCCAGCAATTTAGCACTTTCAGTCATGTCCTATTTGTAGCAGCTAAAGAACAGAGGGATAAGTCATGCTGATGACCATAGAAAACACATATATTTAGCCTTTCAGAAGGACCAGAAGATCAAACTCTCAATGGCTGAAGAAATCTTTCATGAAGTAAAAAAAGTCTTCTCCTACAAAATAATTTTAGTATTATCTGAAATTCAAAATAGTCTTCATTTTTATTTATTGTTTATTTCTCATAACTCATCTCTAGATACACTGAGTTTTACTTTATTCTACAACTAATTCCAGTGAAGTTGCATCTCAGCTTCATACTCCAGAAGAAAACTTGTCTCTAATCAGTTCTTTGGCTTTGATTTTCCTCACCCTTTAGCCATGATGAAGAGCCAGACACTATATTTCTGGTTTTGGCTTCTCCCCTTTGCTGCAACATCCTTACTTCCATGCTTGTGAAGCTGCTAAACATCCTACTGAGTCATTTGCAGTTAGTGACAGGAATAAAACTTTTGCCTTCATAAACAATTATCAGAAACCAAGTTAAAACTGAGTTTTCCAGCTGTGTTTTAAGTTATACAAATAAAAGCAAACTGTTCAGAATCTAGCACTGTCATGACAGCAGCACAATGCAAACACATAGCCATGATAAATAGGACAGTGCTGAGCATCCTTAAATTGTGTAAATTCTGCTGCCCTAGCTAAACCTTTTCATTACTGACTGATGAATGGAAACTACAAAAACTGAAGAATTAAAAAAAGCTCCTGCTGAAGGATCATTTCTTTCAGCTGGGCACTGGAGGAAGGAGGCAGAGAAAGAGGTTATTAGGCTAAGCCTAATCAAACAAGCAAATCCAAAACCAAAAGCAAATTTCACAATGCCCTGTTCTACATACAAAAGAAAGGACAGAGGACAGGCCTTGTGAAATAACTTAATGATGCAGTTATCACTTACACTAAATAGACATACTACGCAGGCTACTATTTTACCACAAATCCCTACTTGTGCAATAATGATGATATTCTTTGTCTCCCATTCCCATAGAACACAGAAAAATCTAGTGGATGGACAATTTCCAACAAAAACTTCAAGTACACCAGAAGACCTGTAGAAAATTAAATCATAATCTCATAAATAGCTAAAAAATAGTAACTTCTAAAACGACCTTCTAGTCAAGATGCTAATCAGGAGCTTAGCTTCCACAGTGGCTAAGTAGGAGCCAGCTAAGCTGGAACTGTGAAAAACTATATACCACAAAGGAAGAAGTAGAGACAATCACAGCTACTTTTCTGTTCATGCTTCAGGTATTTCTTTTAGATTTCCTAGTGTTTCTGTGAAGCTGGGAATGGGGAGCTGCAAATAGTAACAAGTTTAACCACAGTTTAAAAGTACAACATGCTTTTTACACAAGCACAAAGTAGCAGTCAGTGGAAAAGCAAAGGAGGAAATTATCATCAGGAAATAGCAGATGACCAGAAGAAAGTCATTCTAAAAATGAGTAGCCTACAGAGTGGAAAATTAAACACTCCCACTGCAAATATGCATAAGCTGGAATGGACAAAATTTAACAAAAGAAATCACATACCTGTAACAGTTCTGGTAGAAAACAACAGCACAGTTACCCTCTATTGTCTATGAGAGACTGAATAAAAACACAGATCCTTGTCTTTTGTGCTACTGCTTTGCATAAGGTGCATCCCAGTCAAGCAGATTATGCTCCTTAGAAGTTATTAATACAATGTTTTCACCAAAGTTGCTGTGGAACCTTTTTGAGAAACTCAATGCTGATGGCCTTCAACTGACTAAACTTCAATCAATACATGTGTAATCAATACAAATTTTGATGGAGAAGCACAGCTGACATCACTATATATGTGAATTTCCTCTATAGATAAGATCCAATTAATGACTGTCTGCCTAACATCTTTTCTTATTTAGTTAAGTAAAAAGTTAGCAAGGCTGATCACCTTATTTTTTTGCTGTAGCCTTTTGGATCGGGGAGAATCTGGTTTTGCTCCAGTTGACTGTACTAAACTACTTCTCTGTGGTTTCAGTAAAAATGAAAGCCAGAACACAGAGAATTTATTCCAGCAAATTTTTACAGTCATCTCCAAAAGGAGTCATAAATATTCCCCATGGGAGAATGATCCAGCTGCCTAACATTTGTCCCGTGCTGCTCAGTTTTCCACTTCTCAAAACAAAATAACTCCAGGTAGTCAGCTACCTTTTCTTCCAGAATCAGATACTTGCTGCAGGCTGATAAAATCCATCTTACTGAGCATAAAAAAATCTAGGTTGTCCTTTAATGCTAATGGTACCCCACAATTTTTCTTCTCATGTATGGGGGAGACGGGTTGGGAAAAGCATAGTGTATAGAAATTTCCATACAGAAATCCCTTATTTCCTCAGGGTACCTCTGAAGAGGAAGACAGAATCAATTACACTTTGATTTCCACACTGCAAAACTGACACTTCTATGTTAGTGGCCTGTCTGACATTTCAGAAACAGACAACAAAAAGCTTCCTGATTTGTGTTTAAAGTAAGTCTCAAGGACTCAGTTTACCTATACTTCTGGAATAAGGCGATGTTGCCTTGTACTGTCTTCTCTTGCTGTGACTAGGAATGCACTGCAACAAATTCCCTTGGGGACGTAGATGATTAGGGAAAGACATATGGGAATGGTCTCTCCTGAACACCTGGTGAGCAGTGGCAAGCAATTTTTCATGACAAAGATAGAACAAGCTTCATTCCAGAACAAGAAATTAGGCTTCTGCTTTCAAACTCAAAATCCGGCCCCTAGTTTGCAGCACTAGGGGATATTGCACATTTTTCAGGGAGACCTGAGACAGAATTTATACATGTGACCAGAATGTGATTCCATGAACTACAGCAAGTGGTTCAAACACAGATCCTTTATGTTCCTATACAGGGGAAGTTACCACAGTGCTCTACAGGACTCTACTCCTGAATGTTTGGACTACTGCACACTTCTCAGTACTGTGTGCTAGAAATAAGGTACCTGGTCTCTGCTAAAATGAAGGAAAAGGAATAATAGAGCTGAGGTTGGGAGAGCTGGATGGAAGCAACAGAAGCATATGGGACACTTGTGAACTGGTATGTGAATGTGAAAAACACATCCACTTAGTAAAAGGATGGAGTCTGGAGTTCCTAGTTTGGGCATAAAGGTGGAAAGCTACAGCGCACAGGGTTAGGTTTGTACTCTGTGGCTTACAGCCATAAGAAAATCTTGAGTGAAGCTGGTGGAATCAAGAGCTGAGTGTCCAACTCTCTGCTGTAACTAGTCAGTCCATTGTTCCTCACTCTCTGGAACCACTGTTTGAATTTTTTCATCTCTCACACTCACAGAGATTCTCTACCATGCCTTTCTTCAAGCTCACCTCCAGGGAGAGGAAGAAAGAAGAGGTAGGTGCAAGATCTCGAATTCAAAATGGAACTGTGAGATTAACTCCAGTGACTTTCCTATTACAGTGAACTGCAGTGCATGGGTAGGTTCCAGATATGCTGTAGCACCAGGTGATTTATAGCAGAGCTTCTGTGGCTTTCGGCAAAGCTTCTAAGCCTGATGTGGGCAGCTGCATGCACGGGGTAAGTTGGTAAAAGCTTATACAGAAACACCCACAATTACATTCACTCAAATTAAAACTGCAATGGAGACCTGAAAATTAAAGTGCAGGCACTGATTCCACAAGGTAAATACATCAGGGAGGAAGTGGTACACAGGAGTATTTAATTTTTGAAGCTTTTGTTTAAAAAGTACTGAATGTGTCAGTGGTGATAGGGATATCAAATAGCTCCTGCTGCTGCGATACAATTGAAACCTCTGCTGATGAGAAGTAGTAGCTCTAAATTGTTGAAACACGAAAGATTGGCACTAAAACACATTTTCCCCCTTAAGACTGCAGCCTATTGAATAACAAAGGTTTGTTAGCAGAAGCCCCTTGCAATCAACCCTTGCATAAAACATGCATTCCTAATGCCAGCTGTTGTTAACATACTAACAAGAAAACTGATTTTGAATGTGAAAACATCGGATGTTAGATTTCCTCATTTGCCCTTTTCTATCATTATAGAAATCACTGCATATTAAAATATTGGTTGCTCAAAATAATAATAGTACTAAGTGTGAAATACATGCAAATCAGGAAAAAGAACTAAAATATTTTTCCAAAGACACAACAAAAACAAATCCCTAATATTCTGCCTACAACTAGGGACACCTATGTTTAGGGCTGCATACTTTTTCAGTAAAAATCAGTAACTGCTGAACATGCAAACGACTTTATAAGTCTTGATATCTATTATGTATTACAGAATGAAAAGTGACATTAGAGAGCAGCAGAATGTATTTGTTTGTCTGAAAGAGTCACTATCATAAATCCATAAGTAACAGAATGGTTTAAAGGAAAGTGTGTACTAAATGAAAAGAGAGCAGCAAAAAAAGCAGCTCTGAATTGATTTGGAATAAATTCATCTGGAAAGAGCTTCAATAAAAAAGGCAGCCTCAGTCCTGGGAATTTCTGATTAGCCCTGCAAATACAGGGCAAAAAGACTATTTTAAAAAGGAAGCACAATAATGAAACTTCAAGCAAGACAATATAAAACAAATCTATCAACATAAATGAGATGAGAATTCATTTTCCCTGTGATGCTTTCCACAGCTCCTGAAAGTGCCTGCTACTGAAAACGAATGAAATAAAAGGGGAGGGAGAGCAGAGGGAGAGGTGTTAGCTTACCAGCCGATGGAGCTTATTGCTCCACTCCCTTTGTGACGCTGGGAACTCACAAGCCTATAAAATGTGCCTTGGCTCCCAGTCCCCTTCTCCTTAAGCAAAATCAAAAGCAAGAGGCTGTACAGAGGAGAAACAGGATACTGTTCTACTCCGAGGTAGCTCCCCTGACATGTCTGTTAGAGCATTTCTAACAGTTTGAACAGCATAGCCAAAGATTTTTTTCTGGCAGAGCTCTCCTTCCCAGTACCTGCTGTGCTGCCTTACTTCCCCTTTTCCCCCTTCCCTCTTCTTATCTGTTTGTGGGGATTTTGGAGGGTTGGGAGAGGGAGGTGGGAGAGGTACATCATTCCTGGAAGAGAGGAGAGAAACACCCAAGAGGACTTCAGTCCCCACAGGCAAGTGGAACATGAGCATGAGTAGCAGGTGGAACGTGAGCCTTGCTGAAGCAGGCGATCCCTGGGGACAGGCTCTGGAAGCACCAGCTGCAAACGCTTCTGCCCCTGTAACCTCCTCAGCAGGCAACTTCTCCAATCAGTTCGTACAACCTTCTTGGCGCATTGCCCTGTGGTCTCTGGCTTATGGTGGCGTGGTGGCAGTGGCCGTTTTTGGAAATCTTATTGTCATCTGGATTATCCTGGCACACAAGCGCATGAGGACAGTGACAAATTACTTCCTGGTGAATCTGGCCTTCTCTGATGCATCCATGGCTGCTTTCAATACTCTCATCAACTTCATCTATGCGCTGCACAGCGAGTGGTACTTTGGAGAGGCTTACTGCCGCTTCCACAACTTCTTCCCAATCACAGCCGTCTTCGCCAGCATCTACTCCATGACAGCGATCGCTGTGGACAGGTGAGAAAAAAGTTTAGGAGGGAGAGATTGAGATCAGATTCTCTGTCAAAATAAAATACAGATATAACAATCATAGTGATGAGCTGAAAAGACCTCAATAGTTCATTCACTGTGCTCCTCTGTGTTTCTTTAGGATCTCTCCCTAACACACTTTTTCTCCTGGTCTTTGGTCTTTCTCCTTCAGTCTTCCATTATTTTTATTCTTCTGCTCTCTTTTATAACAAACATTTCCTCTCTCTGACTTCAGCTGTTTTCTGTGCTCCATCTTTCAATACATATTCTGTAACAGCAACTCAGGGTTTTGCTTCCCACTGTGAAAACAGTCTGTCTCTCAGCCAGGCATCTAATATATACTGATAAGGAGTTGTAGAGATTGTGTGTAAAGGGAGAGGATTTCAAATTTCCCTCTTCTCTGTATTTCTGCAGATGGCAGAAGCATTTGCCTCCTCTTCAGAAATCACTTCAGACCCTGTTTTTAATAGCTTTTCTCACAGTCAGCTCTGAGATGCTTTGTGCCTGCTGATTTTAACTAATGAGACTATTTACATTGCCATCTGTGCATATCTGGAGGGCTGATAAGAACATAGTTTCAAAGTGCTCGGGTGTTTTTTTCTGATTTCTTGAAGCAAAATAAAGCTTTGTGATTGTCAAAGAAAAAAGGTCAGGGAAAAACTTTACCTTTGTACTCCTCACAATAATGGAATAAGACAGATGTAGCATCCATGCAGCAAAGGGGATACATAGCTGCCAGGTTTCCTACACAGATGAACTGAAGGACTCTGTTTCTCAGACAGCGCTGTGAGAAAGAAAATGTATGTTTCTTTTTTATTGTTTTCACACTTGCTGTGCTGGAGAGATAACTTACTGATTTTTTTTTAATTTTATTTAAAAAAAAAATAGATTGATTTATATTTCAGGTCTTTTATTCCTTTTGGCAATGCACTGAAATTACTCACTGAACTCCTTTCTACATATTCAAATCACATTATACATCTTTGCTGAATTGACTTGTCAGTGCTGCAGTATTTTCAAGTGATGCTAGTTACAATTTTCTGAGGTTCAGTCTACCTTCTGAAATGTTATTTGTCATTTCCAGGTACAAAGACTGGGAAACATTGTTGTGCCTTTTGTGCTTGTGGACAGGTTCATAATATTACTTTTCTGTTTGCCCTAATAATTGCAAGTTTTTGGTGGCATTGTCAGCTAGATGCATTTCTGTTCTGTAAAGCTAGAAATGAAAGAGCAAATGAGATTCTTGGCAACTCTTCTACTTTTCTGTTCTGGGGATGGGAGAAGACATGAAGAAATCATTACACTTTCCTCCAGTGATGTATCTTTTCAACTGTTAATCCCCATTAAAAATTGAGAAGATAGTGCAACGCCAGTGCTACAAGCTTTGACCAGGCAAAGATTTCATTCATTGTTTTTCTGAGTTTTGCTTAAGATTCTCATCTAGCTTGAGGTTTTCAGAAACAAAAAAGGGCTTTAGTTGAAGTATTTAACAGTTGGAGCTGCATATTTAATAGTTTCTGCTGCAGTTCATCAAGTCATTAGCTGAGCAGTTACTTGGATGCTCTGAGAAATGTTTTATTTCATTTTTCCAAACAAAATTATCCACAGAGATGTAGTACTTTACTCTGGCAGTTCCTACATTTATGCTACGAAACTGGGAACAAAAATTAATGCAGTTCCTTAGGAATCCAAACTGCATTTCTAGAGTGAGAGAAAACAATTTTGCTCCGCACTGACTAAAGTGCAATGGACAGATACATATATTGGAAATGTTTTCCTTGGTTTAACAATGCAAAATGCTGGTGCTCAGAAGTAAGTAACTACTGTTACTCTGATCTAGTTCTTTTCTCAAAATCCCCTGAAGAAATCACAATTTGCACCCCATTACATCCTCCAGGTTCACCTGCCATCAAAGGCAAATTAAAATCTTCCCAATGAACAATGCCACAGCTATGTTTAGGTGAGCTCTCTGTAGTACCATGCAGCATCAGGTAAAATAAACAGAAGAGCAGCCTATCCCTCCTTCCCTATTCTCACTGCTATTCCTTTTTCTTTTATTCCAAATCACACCTGTTGCATTCAGTGCCTTTAAACATTCCCTGGCTACCTCTGCAAAACAATTCTGCCAAGTTAAGGAAATCTAAGGGTCAAAATGGATCCCAAGCAATGTCCTTGGATGTACAGACTGCCCTGTTCCAGGCAAAGATCTGCTGGGTGGATGTATTAAAAAACTTTGGTTCCCATTTGCCTTTAGTAAAAATTCAGCCATTTTAACCCACTAAATACATCCTTACACATTCTTTTAACTAAAATATTTAAAACAACAAAAGCTACAAATTAGGATAAACCTGCTGAGGGAATTGAAATGATAGGATCAGATGATTTTCCTTCAGAAATTGTTGCCATCCCAAAATACTAAAGGTCGTGGATTGTAAACCACTAAAAAGTATGTTGCAATATGCTCCACTGGTTGCTTTAGAGCATCTAAATGTTCATAGAGTATAAATGTGTGACTGTCAACCTGGACATCACTGAGCAGAGGTCATGGGCAGTACATGTTTCCTTTCACATCTGATTCTGTAGGACATTCTAAGTTGTGTGAATTGTGAGATTACAGGATTGACACAGAGTTTTGTGGACTAGGCACTTCCTGCAGTGGGAGTGAGCTGCATCTGGAGCTGAGGATGAAAGATCTGAGACTGGATATCCTGGTCATTGAACACAGACTCAAATTTGTATGGGGTTATTCACACTTCTAACCATCCCTTCTGGGTGGGTTTTCTTCCCCCTGCTTTCTCCTTCTTTTCCAATAGGCTGCTTGCAGTCTACTGCAGAGATGCCACAGGTAGCTTGAACTGAGTTGTTTCAGGCACCAGAGGCAGCACAGATTTTATACTGCTTCAAGGGCATTAATTCCTGAATTCTTCTGTAGCTTGTGCTGCACAGTTGCACAGTTACATTGCTTCCAGTGCAACAGTTCCTTTAGCTACATTATGGGGATAAATTGGTAAACAGTTCAAGATAAACTAAATAGGAGATAATTCTGGAGCCTATATGCCCTTGTCACTGACCAGTGCATGATCCTAAAGGGTCCACCCATGATCCTAAACTCCACCTGTGATCATGGCAATACAGTGTATGACTGCAGTATGGCTCTTGGACATACTAATGACAGTAGATTACACAGAATTTAGGCCATCCAGCCATTGAAGACCTGCTGTCCTTTCCTGTGAGACCTTAGCATGCAAAAAACGTGGTTCAGGGTATGCCAGCAATTAATTTTGAGTCCCAAGATTGCTTCATTATAAAACCATTACTTTGTGTAGGCCTAAAAATTCTCTGCAGATACCTAATGGTTACACTGGAAGTTTGGGGGTGTAGCAATATAGCACAAAATAACATGCCTTCAGTAGGGCATTTAGTACTATGCAATTTTTTCCTGTTTTTAGCACATTTACTTTTACATTACTTTCTCAGTTACTTTTCTCTCTGCAATTCCATAATAATTTTCTCATATTAATAAATGTAACTCTTTGTAAAAGCAACTCCTCTGGATTTAAAAGTATTCTAATTGCAGTGGTGAGTAGTTGTTGATCCTATTTATATCTTACCATTTCTTTCTAGTATGCCAGCAAGTTTTTGGTATTTTAAGGAAAAAACCCATTTGTTTTATTTAATATGACTCTGTATTTAATATTCAGTTATCTTTCTCCTCTTGCACAGTCTCCTCTCGTTTTTATGAACCTTAGTATTACTTTGTTTCTAGCATACATATGTATGTCCTTATTCAATACCTGTCATTCCAGTTTCCCACCTTATTTTCTCACTTGTTATATCTCTACAAAAGCACACATATACTGGGTCAGTTTTCTTTTTTTCTGTGACATTGTTCAGTTACTGATGGCTGTTAATAATCCCTCTATACTCTCAAACTCCAGCAAAAGTAGCATGATACAAGCTTGTAACAGAAGACAGATATGAGACATAAATACATGATTCACCTTATAAAATAAAACCCAAACTCATCATACGTACACACACTCACATCCTCAAAATATCACTCTTCGATCTCTCCAGGTGTATTATGTAACACCAGTTATTGTCATAAAATAGTACCACAAGCCCTATAAATTAATGTCACTGAAATATTGAAGTAGGCAGTTGGCACACTGAAAAACGTCTTATCTTTCCAGTAGAATACATTTTGGTATCAGTCTCTGCCTGATTTCCCATTCCTGGGACAAACTGCTCAAGGCCTTCATGCACCATAAACATTTTAAACTGATATTCCTTCCAAACTATCTATTATTTGACTGTTATTAAATATCTGTTACCCACCTTGTATGCTCAGAAATACTAAAGTACAGGGAAATGTGTATGTGTAAAAATGATCACAAACATTTCTACCAGGCTGAGATATGGAGTGCACAGGGCATGACCCTGTGTTTTGGTCATATGGTAGTAATGTCAGCAGAAAATGCACATCAAGAAGATCTATTGGTACTTGCATCCTTGAACATGAGCCTGGCACCGAGTGTTTTGTGCTTGGCTCACTGGTGAACAGAGGAGGCTGAAGCAGTGGCAGACAGGAAACCTGCAATGCCCAGCCAGCTGACAGACCCGGAACAGAGCTCAGCTCAAACAGAACTGCAGCCTTTGGCCCCTATCTCATTCCCTCTTCGTCAGATTGAGATGTCTCAAAGCAAATGGTTTTCATATAAAAGAAGTGAGAATTTGCACTGAAGACTTGTGACAGAGAGATGAACATCAGAACAAGAAATACAAGAAAGGAGATTGAGTTTTTTTCAGTTGCTTGTGCTTCACAGGCTAGAGATCTTCCCGTCATACCTGAGAATATTTTCACCAGAAGAAATGGATAGCGCTTGTGTCCATTTTTTTCCCATAAGAGGCCACTTTACTGTTAGCTGGCTCTTCCTAAAGCCTTCAGTGCCGCATAACTACAGAAAACACTAGCTGCCATACTCCACTACCACACTAAAGTGCAGTACTAATGGATGACTTGAAAATCACGACTTCAGGAATCAGCCTTGGTCACTGCATATCATGAAGGGGAAAAATTCAATATATACTTCAGAAATCATCACTATGATTTCTATTCTTACTTTGCTAGCAAAAATATGGAATTCAAAGAGGAAAGTATTTGAAAGTGATATTTGAAAATGAAATTTGAAAATGAAGCTCATCTTATTTGTGGGTTCCAGTATCTGGGCTGCCCTCTGAAAAATACTAGTTCTCAGAACTGGAGAGAAAGCTCAATAGGAGGGCATAAAGGGTTCAAATACCAAAAGCTGAAACACGAAGGACTCTCTGTCATCTGGGGGTCTAAATATATTTTTTTGGATTTGACAATTCCCTTTCTTTCTTTCCTAGTAAAGAGGTGAAATCATTTCTGCAGAACCTTTTGATGCAATGGCTACAGGATTCAGCATGCAGAGGCCTGGGGAAAAGAACCTTTTCTTGCAATGGTACAATTTCACTGGGCAAAAAATAGAGGATTTTTTGCAGTTTTGGTGAAAAATCACATCACAGTTACATTATTAATAATGTACTGGGGCCGTCTGGGAAAAAAATACGGGTGTAAAAGTTATTTTTTTCCTTTTGCTTTGTACTGAGTAAATACTCTATTTAATAAGCTGCTTTCAAAAGGTGCTGTAAAATAGAGGTTGATATACCAATATCTTGAGAAATATAAGCAACATTTACAACAGCAACAAGCCCTGTCTTGTTCCAGACAGGAAATATCCAATAAATTTGAAACCTACATTCAAACAGGAAGTTCATTATAGACAGAGTCTTAGCCTTAAAATACATGCTCTTATTTATAATTTAATGAAAGCTATTAAAATATGTCCTGTGGTTTACTATGCAATGTAGCCTGTGGTACTTTTAAAAGTTAGTTAAGGGTTGGGGTGATGAGTTTTTTGGGGAGAGAAGTTTGTTTTATTTGTTTATTTTCTTAAATATTATTGCCTAAATGCATGTTTTTCTGACTAATTTACCAACCAGGAGAGAAAGTTGTATCATTCACATATTTGGGATTCCCTAAAATAAAATTATTTCAAAATAACTGCAGAAACAAGAAGGAAGCCATCCAGATGACAGTGGTTTTATGCAGCTGGAGCTGTTTCTACTGGCTTTGCACTGATACTGGTCCTCGACAGCCCAGGTAGACAATATGAAAAGGAGATACAGAAACCTTCCTGTCAGGGGAAGTCAGTCTGTCATTTTATGAGACAGACCGAAGAAAAGTCTTATCCCTTTTCCATCAATAGACATAGGTAGAGAATGCATTGCATTAAATCAATTACATACTCACAAAAACCTAGCTCATTGTCAGTTACCAGGTCCTCCTCAAGTAGAAAGCATTGTTTATGAGAGCTCAGCCATACTGAAGACTTTCAATATTACTTGGTTTAGGTTTTAGTTAAGAGGTTAGTCTAGCAAGACATTGGAAGCTACTCCTGATTTCAGAAAAACTTCAGTGTTTTCCCCTGCTCAAAGCACGACTAGCCATTCACCCAGAGCAACACACATTCCTCTGGGTAAATCAAGGCCAAGTTATACCCCTGGGATACTGCCCACTGATCTCTCAAATGTGCAATGTGTTCTTCTGTCATGTTGTCACACACCTCCTTTATGGTGTTAGCTTTAAGGTGAACACGGCACAACAGACCCTTCAGGGCACCAAAACCAGTCTTTCTCAACAGTGAGTTATAGTCCTATAGAAACGCTCACTCTTCCTGCAGAGAAAATCAGACTAAATAAATTAATACAAACCAGTCCCAGAAAAGGAGCTTTGCTCTAGTAAGTAGCAGAGAGCGATTAAAGAATACAAAGGTTAATGGTTTAGTTTTCATCATACAAAAAAAGCCTTTAAAATCTCAGTTCATTCCATCACCTTTATTCTATTCTGTATAGCTTACCTTTCTGAGGATTTTGCACAGCAATTTTCTAAATAAGGGCAGGGAATCATAGCAATTTCCCTAGGTTTTTTAAATACCAGTTGATTCTAAATACTAAGTCTCAAAATCAGCTTCTGTCTTGAGGGAATAACACCTTCTGTGTATTCATGAAAGAAGGATGCTCTGCTGTCTCCTGTTGACAAACCACTTACATGCAAGCATTATGATTTTTCTCTCTTCCTCTGTCAAGTTCCAATTTCATGTTACAATCAGGGATGATTACATTTTTCCCCATGTGAGTTTATAAACACACTGTAAACAGGTGAAACAAATCAGTTAGGATGATTAAAGGCTTCCAACTGTGTCTCCAGATGGGCATTTGTAAGATCCAATTCTGAACATCATTTTGTTTTAATAACATCTTGTGTATTTTTGCCACAATTTTCTAAATGATGTGGTAAAGATGAAAGGTTTTCCTGGCTGTATTAGCCAGTGTATACTATTTTACAAAAAGACAAATTAGGTTTATTTTTTTTTTATCTTTTCTATTGTTGGAACCACAATACACAAACTTCATAAGCTTTTATAGTATGCAGCAGCTATTTGGCTCATGTTACTTGAAAACTGTAAGAGAGATACATGATTATGCTGCTACTAAAACTACTGGCTTAAAGAGTTTATCATTGTTATTCAAAAGAAGACTGTCTCTATTTTTGTTTCAGAGAAAACAGGTTTTCTTGATTTGGTGAACCCAAGACATGAGAAGAATCTAAATTGTAGACTCTAGACAAACAGAGCAGTTCAGAAGGGAACTGGATCTGTTCTGACCCCGGCAGCTAAGAAAAGAGTGCAGCAGCAAGTACACCATGATGCACCAGCCATTATACCATGCAGCCTAAATGATTTCTCATTAAGCTCAATGTAAAGTCTCTTGCTGACTTCATTAATAATCAGTTAGGGACAAAGATCACTACAAGATAAAGCTGTAAGAGATGTGATGACAGTAGGATGTAATATGGTCACAAAACAAAATCATGTGCTAATGATGTGCATATGAAACCTAAAAATGCTTTAGAGTCATACACAGAAGAACATGGTGCAGTTGTTGAGCAATCCACATGACTGGAAGCACTGGCTTGAGACTCTAGCTGCACATATTTCCATCCCTACATTTCTAAATCACAGAATCACTCGGTTGGAAGAGACCTCCAAGATCACAAAGTCCAACCCATGCCCTAACACCTCAACTAAACCATGGCACCGAGTGCCACATCCAGTCTTTTTCTAACACATCCAGGGATGACGACTCTACCACCTCCCCAGGCAGACAATTCCAGTACTTTATCACTCTTTCTGTAAAAAAACCCTTTTCCTAATATCCAACCTGTATTTCCCTTGGCACAGCTTAAGACTGTGTCCTCTTGTTCTGTCGGTTGCTGCCTGGAGAAAGAGACCAACCCCCACCTGACTAAAGCCACCTTCCAGGAAGTTGTAAAGAGTGATAAGGTCATCCCTGAGTCTCCTTTTCTCCAGGCTAAACAACCCCAGCTCCCTCAGTTGTTCCTCACAGGTCTTGTGTTCCAAGCCCCTCACCAGCCTCGTTGCCTCCTCTGGATGTGATCGTCTCAATGTCCTTCCTAATTTGGGGGGCTCAGAACTGGACACAGCACTCAAGGTGTGACCTCACCAGTGCCGAGTGCAGGGGAAGAATGACCTCCCTGCTCCTGCTGGCCACACTATTCCTGATCCAGGCCAGGCTGCCATTGCCCTTCTTGGCCATCAGGCACACTGCTGGCTCACGTTCAGTCAGCTGTTGATCAGTACCCCCAGGTCTCTTTCTGCCTGGGCATTGTGCAGCCACACCGTCCCCAGCCTGTAACACTGCAGGGGGTTATTGTGCCCAAAATGCAGGACTCGGCACTTGGACTTTGTAAACCTCACCTTATTGGACTCTGCCCGTCCATCCAACCATTCCAGGTCTCTCTGCAGAGCCCTCCTCCCTTCCAACAGACCAACACACACTCCCAGCTTAGTGTGGTCTACACATTTACTAATGAAAGACTCAGTACCCTCATCCATGTCACCAATAAAAATACAGAACAGGACTGGCCCCAGCACAGACCCCTGGGGGACACCACTGGTGAGTGGCTGCCAGCTGGATGCAGCACCATTCACCACCACTCTCTGGGCCTGGCCACCCACCCACTTCTTAACCCAGCCAAGAGCGCTCCTGTCCAAGCCGTGGGCTACAGCTTTTCCAGCTTATTCCATCTTACAGTTATTTTCCAAGTACAATGTTTTGTTGGGTGGGGTAATAATGATTTTTGCTTGTTGTGATAAATGAGTATAATGAATTAATTCTTTACAGCAATGTATATTTTACATCTCTGCTTTTTTTGTGTGCAATAAGCTATCTGTGGCACTATCAGCAGCTTCCACTGGAGTGAGAAAGCATTAGAAGTCACATCTTTAGATTAAACCACCTGAGTGGGAGTTCAGAGGTTTTATTCAGCAGGGAGTCACTGTGCAAGCATGATGACAGAATGAACAGTTAATGTCCAAAGACTGCAAAGGAAATTGGCACAGCACCCCACTGAAAAAATGTCTGTGAGGCTCCAGAATGCTTTTCAGTGGTGTAACAAGCCTTCAGTTGCTTGTAGCCATTAGAAACCCTTCTTCTCAATGCCTACCATCTTTTACTGTCCTTGGAGATGAGGAGTGGAGAGGTACAAGGTCTACATATAAATATCACAGAACATGGTGAACCTACAAGGGTTTCTGCATTTGTCACTGGCTTCAGAACAACTGCATAAATTTTGGGCACTACAACATAAAAATGACATTAATCTACCCAGAGAGCACCTAGGGGAGGACCACAAGGCTGGTCAAAGGTCTGGAGAAGCCTCATGAGGAGTGGCTGAGATCACTTAGCTTGTTCAGCCTAGAGAAGAGGAAACTGAAGGGAGATCTCACTGCAGTCTTTAAACATCCTCACAAGGGAAAGCAGATGGACAAGCACTGATTTCTTCACTCTCCTGACCAGTGACAGGACCTGGGAGAACAGCATGAAGCTGAATCAGGGGAAGCTTAGGTCAGGTATCAGGAAAAGATTTTTCACCCAGAGGGCACTGGAACAGGCTCCCCTGGGAAGTGGGCACAGTACAAGCTTTTCTCAGTTCATGAAGTGTTTGGATAATGCTCTCAGGCACATGATGTGATTCCTGGGGATGGTCCTGTGCAGGGTCAGGAGTTGGACTCAATGATCGTCATAGGTTGCTTCCTACTTAGCTTATGCTATGATTCTGTTATGAAGTTCAGACTGTTTGAAAGAACTGTGGAGTGGCAGAACAGTCTATAAGACAGACAACATCGGAGCATCCAGGAAGTCCTGCTGTTCCCCTTGAATGCTGTTTATGGTTGGCTGATTACAGAGAAAAAAACTCTCTGGGATAAAACTTTCTCCCGTACACCTGCAGAAGCAGAAGGGCTTTCCACCACACATCCACACTGCAAAAATGCTCTGGTTTTATACCAATCCCACTTACCTTGTAATCCCTGCTATGCTACAACTGACTTCTGTCATGTCTTTTGCTCTTACATGACCCCCAGTTTCCTTTCTTATTCTCTACTCTCTCAACACAATTTCTATATGTTGTTATTCTACAATTCTCCTTTCTCTGTTTCTCCTATTAGTTTCTTTTTTTTCTCTTTTCACTTCTATTTTTTTTTCATTCAGCAAACTACCCCTCAGACTCTGTTCTTTTGCTAGATCCTATGTCTCATCGTTCTCCCTTTCACACCTGGCCTACTCAAACACTTCTATTATTTCTACACCATGTTCAGCACCATTCAGTGCACTATTCAGACAGCATGTCTACTCTTTCCCCTTGTAACTGGGATTTTACCATCCCTAATATATGTAAGGATGTAATACAGAGTAAAAAAATTAGCCATAATGACAGACCATGAAGTATGACAGACACCTGTCAGTTACAGGGAATTGTAATATACAGGGGCAATGCACTCATCATACATACACATTATCCCATCCTTAGCCTCCTTACCTCGCTGTTTTTCTGAGCAACACCTAAGCATGGAACCTCTAGCCTGTGCTAGCAGGAGCTTTCATTCCTGCTGGAAACACCCTTGCTGAATGGAGAGAGAGCAAAAGCAAGAGCCAACTGAAAAATTAGCTTCTGTTACTTCAGATTGAGCCTAAAGAGATAGACAAACTCCTCTTTGATACCTGTAATGGCAAGATAACATTTACAGCAAACAAAATCATAAGCAGGAACATGTGTGTCTCCTTTGGAAATGACAACTAACAGTGCAGGAAGAACTCAGTTCTTTTCAAGGCTTCTTTTGGCCATAGAGATAATATTCAGATTCTGTTCAAACATGGAGGTAGATTTTGACCTGAAATGAAGGGTCATTCTACATTTTCTACTTTACTTACTTGTGGCAATGACAGCTTCTCCAAGAAAACACTACCAAACATGTATGACAAATCTGAGTGAATGTAAAAATTGCAGTTACAAAGTAATATCTCACTATGTTAATTAAGCAATTTTGTTTCTAAGAAAAGCCATTTAGAGAACTTAGAGAACACACTGTAATTGTTAGTGTACTGGCAAAGTAGAATAACTTAAATTTGTTATCAAAGGCTCTGTAACAGAGCTGTCAATACTCTCTTCAGCTATACCTATCCTGCACAAAGATAGTATTTAGGGAATAGCCGAAGTTCCCCTACTTCCTTCCCATTTTATTCTTTAGAATTACTGCCTGCTACATATTTGTAATGGATCTTGTGCAATAGCTAGGCTGTCAGTTTATCACTCAAATTTGAACTTCAAAGATAAATAGCCTGCTTTTCATCTGATCCTTGTCCTTTAACTTACCTTACTCAGACAGCCAATTGTTAAAATTTCCATCAGTACAGCTGTATGAGTCATTTCACCCAAACAATCCATGTCTTTAAAGGGCAGACTGGGAGATAAAACAACCAAATTTTATCTCTGGCAACAAGAACTACTGTTGGTATCTACTGGGAGTAAGAATAATATAACTGGGAATAAGAATAATGTGAATGTAACAGAAATCTGACAATAGCACATAAAATAATAGCAATGTGCAATCTGAAGGAAAGTATGCAATTTGAAGGAATAATTCCAGGTGAAAAGGAGATGCCTTAAGAGTCTCACAAGCATGTGAAAATGCTTATTTGTTTACAGCTTATCACTTACTACAACATCATCAAACATTTGGACAGTGCTGGCACAAAAGCCGGCTCAATTTGAAAGACAGGGCTCATAATTATAAACCAGACTTCTTTACCAAGCAGTACTTTTTGGAGGAGAAATGAGCTACGTGGTAGAGAGTGACAATCCAATTACTGTTCTCAAGAAACAGAAAACACCCAGCACTCAAATAAAAGTATTTCATAGTATGCAATACCAAAAGCACCAGTTTAGCTAAAATAAAAATAAAAAAACAAACAAAACAAAACAAAACAAACAAAAAACAAAAAACAAAAACAAACCTAACCAAACCAAACCAAAAAAAAAACAAAAAACAAAAACAAACCTAACCAAACCAAACCAAAAAAAGGGCACATGAAAGAGAGGGGAACTGTGAAGAAAAAATATCAAAGTGCAGTAAAAACAAAAAAATAACAAACTTGAAATTCTAGATATGGAAATAGATGATTCAGAACTGAAGCTGTTTTAGATCACTCACTGTGTTTCTGATAGTATTTGGATGTTTCAAGATATTAGGGCAGTTATCATGCCCACTAGAGAAGGCATAGCACTATTATGACCAATGTTGGATTTATCACACATTTTATCATTAATTATAAACTGAGATAGCTTTGCTAAAACAAACATCTGTTCTGTAATTACTCACCTGTCATGCATAAAATTTCCAAAAAAATAAGATTATCTTGAGTGAAATTTGTGTACCACAGCAGGTAAATATGGATGCAGAAGATTCCTGCACAAATTCTTATCAGGAACATTATCTTACAAATACTATTATTGTCTTGTGGCTAATGTCTGTACCTAAGAATCTTGGGCAAGTCTGCCAAGAACCTAGATGTGTACTGTAACAATTAAAATACATCACTCCTCCCTTAATCTGAAATAAGTAAGTGTCTTTTAATTGCAGCAAACACAATATATTCATCAAAAAATTATTGATATAAGTTTTCTGTCTCACTTGTTCCTTGTATTTGTAACAGAGATCAAAAGAACAAAACAAACCTTGTTTTCCTATTACTGTCTGTCTGTCTATATGCTTTCTCTCATTGATTTTTTTTCCTAAGCACTTACATTGTAATTACGTACACTAAACTTTTTATTATTTTTTTGTATGCTCTTCTAAGGTTACCAGCATACATGAATTGCCAATACAATTATGGGGCAGCAAAAAGAATGCTATCCTACCTAGGAACACAGGAACTGAGAAGGCACATGAGATGTTTTCTTGCCTCATATATTTATTTCCCTTAGTGCTTTTACCAGTTCTAAACTGGCTCTTCAATCAGTCTCTGTACAAATCAGTTGCTCTGGTGTTCTTTGGCAGACAATCTGAAGTCAGTCTATCTCTCCTGAAATAAATACATGCGGACTTATAAGATTCCTGTAGCTTTGGGACAGGTGACTAATAATGCTGACAGCTTGGCTGTAAATTTTCCTTTTAGAAATAAATGCTGTATGACCCAGGAGAGTAACAGAGGATCCAGCTGCACTGTTGCTTTTTAATCAGGCTGTATAGTTACAGAATGGTCTAACTCTTAGCAAAATATTTTCTCTACTGATATACATATGATTAACTGTGTGTCCCATGGCTGCAAAATAATATCCAATGAACCTTCTTCCAGGCACTGCCTTCACTGGAGCTGAACCACACAAAGAGCACAGTGACATCAGAACTGAAGACAAATATCTGCTTTTACACTTCTCTTTTATCGTAAACTTTGGCTGATGCCAGATACATATGAATCTCTGAAGATTTCTTACACAGATGTTTTTGCTTTCTTTTACAGATACATGGCCATTATTGATCCCTTGAAACCTAGGCTCTCTGCAACTGCTACCAAGGTGGTCATTGGGAGCATATGGATTTTGGCATTCCTGTTGGCCTTTCCCCAGTGCCTATACTCCATAACCAAGGTGATGCCTGGGAGAACTCTTTGCTATGTAGCATGGCCAGGTGGTCCAAAACAGCATTTTACGTAAGCTTTTGTTCTTTTAAACTTGTGCATAGTGGTGTCTAGACTTGCAATGGACTTGGCAAAATCTCTAGTGTTGTACAGATCTCCTACACACAGAATAACTAACAGCTTTAATCACTGAGAAACACAGAGCCAGTTTTCTAAGTAAGGATGATAAAGCATTATATGTGATAAACAGAACAAATTCATTCTCTTCCACACCTCTGAGTGTGCTCCCTCCTGTGCTGCACTTTTACCATCATTGCTCAACCTAAGATGGCTACTTTTATACAGAGAGAGATGGCCAGAATTGGGAACATAACATGCAATTCAAAGCAAGCTTCCTCTTCATCCTAACCAGAAAAAACAAGAATTTCTAGTCTCTCCTTAGAATCATTTAGTTTGGAAAAAACCTCTAAGGTCATCAAGTCCAACAACTAGCCTTACACTACCAAGTCCACCACTACACCACATCACTAAGTGCCACATCTATGTGTTTTAAACACATCAAGGGATGCTGAATCAATTGCTCCTCTGGGCAGCCTGTACCGATGCTTGACAACACTTCTCATGAAAAACATTTTTCTAATATTCAGTCTAAACCTCCCCTGGCACAGCCTGAAGCCATTTCTTCTTTTGCAACTAGTGAGAAGAAACAAACATCCACCTCACTACAATCTCCTTTCATGCAATTGTAGATAATGAGAAGGCTCTAACCAGATTTTTTTCTCTAGATCTCTTCATGGGAGGGCTGAATTTTATCACTTCATTCTGTTACAATATCACAATTACTTATCTGAGATATCAGTCCAAAAGAAAAAACTGAATAACCTGTAACTGGTTCTTCTTTCTGAAAGTGAGACTGTCAGTCAATTAACTTAAATATATCCTATTTGTCCCTCTGGTAGAATTAGGAATAAGGGGCTACTTAAGCATCTGTCCTTTCATGTCTTCACTGATATTTAAGAAAAACATTGTGTTCAAGGCTGAAAGCCTGTGTAACCATCTAGAATCAAATTTGACCTTTTGCTCTTTTTGAGGCAGGTGAAAGAAGTCCTGGTCATATGTAATTTTTATCACTTTAGGAGACATACACAGACATTTCTCTTTAGGGCAGGAAGGTCACACTCAGTGACAGCTGAGGATTCTTCACTCATCATTCTCACTAGGATTTTATCTGAAGTTGGCATTTAACCAGGAACTAACAGGAGGCAAAAGAAATTATCTTTGTTTTCCCAGTGCTTACATCAGCAGTGGTGACTATACTGCACACTGTGTTGATCTGTGTGGAACAGATCTGCCATATGAACAACAGTGGGTAACTGGTCTCTTATCAGGGTCTTTGCATCAATATATCACTAAAATACTTATTTTCCTCTTTCATTTATGGTCCAGACTAGAGCTCCAAATGCCCTCAGGATACCTGGCTGGGCAATTAAATTAATCTAGTTATGGACAAACATACCTTATTCTGCAGTCACTAATCATGGTAACTGTAAGAGTCATTCATAATATATACTAGAGGAGACTCAGCATTAGACACACCACAAAGCACTTGCATTAAAATGTACATAACTTTGCAGTGCAATTCAAGACTTTCAAAAAGACACTGAAAACACCAGGGACTAGCCAGTTAATATAAAACATGCTTTGTGCTAAAGTAGCAGTCTTGACTTCTAGCAGCCCATTCCATCACTATAGCTCCTCTGAAAGCACTTAACCACCTTAATACCTTTTCATTGCAGGTATCATGTTATTGTGATTGTGCTGGTCTACTGCTTTCCACTGCTTGTCATGGGCATCACTTATTCCATGGTGGGAATTACCCTCTGGGGAGGAGAAATACCAGGCGACACATCCAACAAATATCATGAGCAGCTCAAAGCTAAGAGAAAGGTACTGTCCCAGTAAATCCCACTAAGTGAATACTTACAAAATCACCTGCAATTATGTGGACACATATCACAGTAATTTCTTTCAGAAACACCAAATCACTTGAAATAACAGTAATGAGAGATCTCCTTCAATACAAAATTTGATTAACTTCAACAAGTTGTCTTCCTGTTTCAGGCTGTTCTTTTTGTATCTTTCATGTTTGTCATTAAATAATGGAAACATTTGGGTTTTAACTTCTTGCTCCACATGTAGCAGCACATACTGTGTCTGCTATGTGGAAACTAAGGTAAAATGTTTAGCCTTCACAGAGTTAAGATACTGCGTTTTGAACAATGGGCTAGCAAACCATTAGCTCGTTAGGTAGGTTCTCATCCTACTGAAACAAAAGTGAATCTTGCTGCAATTCTCAGGTGATATTTGAGATAAGCACTGTTCAGCCTGTTTGTAATAAATAAATTAGATTGTTGAACAGTATTTTTTTGTGAGACATGCAAACAAGTTTTCTTAGATTTTTTTTTTCAATCTCTTTCACTGTAGATATTAAACTAACTAGACCTAGGATTGCTTATGAACTGAGTATTTGAATTTCCCCAGTTCAGTTTTCCTAATGTTGTAGTGCAGTGAAGGTTTCTTTCCTATAATATTCTTTCTCTTAGCCTAACTTTCATTATTTAATAAGGTGGCCTTCTGCTTTTTATTTCTGACAAGCTTTTTTTTTATCCAAAAACATATTTAACCTTTCAGATTTGAACAAATGGTACCCTAATATGAACTTCTAATCCACAATTGTGAGCACATTTTAAGTTGCTCAGTTTGCTTCCAGATACTGTACGTTAGAACAGTGGAATATGCTGCTGTGCTGCAGCAATAGCAGAGTGGGGCACACTGGGTCTTGAGACAATACGAAATCTCCTGCAAATTCTGAAGAACACTAACATTTTCATTTCTTTCAAAACACTGTAGAAATCACTTTCTGTAACAGATACAATTCACAAAAGCAAATGTGGAAAGGAAATTATTAAATTATTGCAGAACCAGGACAAGCCAGAACTTCAGGACCTGTTATCATAATGACTAAGTAAAATATTCATCTTGTGACACAGAAACTAGAGGTCTCTGGCTTTTACTATATGATATAGAGGGCCCAATTAAATCCCTTGAATACTTTAAAAACAGCACCTGTTTAGAATTCTAAATATATACAAGAGACAAGGAAGAACACCCTTAATTAAAGGATTTTAAATGTGAGAGTATGGGAATGCATACCTTCAAGACATGCAACAAGGGAATTAAATTATGTGCAGATATATTATAACTGCATCAGTGACTTTATGGGTAGAGCTCCATGACAGCACTTTAGCTACACTGCTGTGCTCTCCAGCAGGATTTATGAAAAGACTGGTATTTGGAAATATGAATCATAATTGGTTATTCATGGAGAGGAACTAACAGACTGGAATCCAAATAAAGCCATAACTCAGCCTGCCCCTGATAACAGAGCTAATACTTTGCCTTTTTCAGGCAAAGAAATAATCTGTTTGTCTTGCTATTTAGTATATAGGTCTAGACATATATCTAGACATATGGATAATCTGTGCACTTACAGTGAAGGAGAAATACAAAATAGCCGACTATGTTTTGCCTGACTATATCAGGCAATGTTGCAATATTTGCAACAGTGCAAAGGTGTCTGATTAGGGTTGTTTGAAACAGTATTTAATATTAAGAAGGTGGTGAACACTTTATGTAAGAACTTCAAAAGAAACAATATTTGCCAACAAAAGATTTGAAGCCTGAGAAAGTTGTTAGTAGCTCAACAGAACTCATCATTTCATATATATGATTCGGCAATAGAGTCCTGAATCCTCCTGAAGCCGACGTTAAGGCATTAAGGGATGAAGGATTCAAAGAACTTCACAGTGCACAAGGTAGGCTGGGCAACACAAAGTCATACTTAGTATCTTTAAGGTCAAAGAAAAAATATTTAGAAATTCAGGAATGGATGCTACTTTTGCTTTCTTTTTTTTTCTTTTTTTTTTTTTTAACAGACAGCTCAAATATCTCAGGGAGTGACCCATTCAAATATGCCTGACATCAGTCTTTTGAACTTCTGAACATTTGCTACATGCAGAGACTTTGCAGATATTACCCCTTCTTCTTAAAGCTCCTGGTATGAGACTGACTGATGTTCAGATGAACATCATTTATTCTCCTGCAATTCCATTTTCACAGTACGGAATTATAGTCTCAATGGTGTCACACATAACAAGTTTATACAAGTGTCTCATAATGTTACTATAAGATTTACTAGGTCAAAACGTTCTTTCCATTCATTGCAAACACTTGCTCTCAAATGTCGTCTCCACATCCTGTTTTTGCTATCAAACAAGTTCCAAATGCTCTTGCAGCTTTACTTAGCCCATAAGAGGGAATAATCATGTACTGCAATTTTATTTTCTTATTTATTTTTAAATTTTAAATTAAATTTTATATACATTTATTTGTGATAACAGAAGACAGAAGCCATCTTTGCCATAGGGTACTGCAACTGGGAAAATCAGTTAGTATTGTTTTTATCAAGAGATACAGTTGTCATACAATTGCTTTCTGACAAAAAAAGAACATTTATCCCAACAGAAGATGCCTGGCCACAACGGGAAGAATACAGAGGAACAGAAAATGTTCTCCTTAACTTCTGTATTTCCTTTACTGTTCCTTTTACTTATGACTGTTATCTTTGTGATAATATATCACCAGGCATGTTTTTCAGTAACTTTAATTCCTCTTATGCTTCTGCCTAACACAGCTTGACATATCATCTCAACTCCTTTTAGCAATGAAGACTGATTAAAAGCCACATGGTTTCAATGTAATTTTTTTTCCTCAAATATGAGTATAAAACAAGAAAAGAAAGCTCCATATGCATGCTAGCGAATCTGAGTCTCTGTGAGAACTCCTGTATGAACACTTCACACATATTTCTCTGGTTTGTTCTCTTTTTCTTTCCCCTCTTTTTCATAGATTTACACAAAGTCCAAGGAGGGGCAGCTAAAAAGTACCAAAGAACTTATCAAGAGATTAAAATGGCCTGAACTTTTTAGTTTGGAGACAAGAAGGCTAAGGGACAAGATTACAGGGTTTAGCAAAACACAAAGGTGGTGGATAAAGTGACTGAAGAACTGCTGCTCACCAAACCCTGAAATGCAAGAACTAATAGGAGACCAGCATAAGTCTGGTAGAAGAGAGAGCACTTTAAGAAAGGGTAATTTAAAAGTTGGTTGAGGGCATCTGAGATGTTCTACTGCCAGATGCTTATGATCTCAGAGGATTCAGAAAGGTTTTAGGCAAATTAACAAAACCATAAATTCATAAATCACAGAGTTTTAAGATTGGAAAATACCTCCAAGATCAACGATTCCAACCTCTGACCAGTCTCCCCTATCAACCAGGCCACAACACTAAGTGCCATGTTCATTCATTTCTTGAATACTTTCACATATAGTGACTCCACCACTTCCCTGGGAACCTTTTCCAGTGGCTGACAACCCTTTCAGTGAAGAAATGCTTCCTGGTGTCTCCCTAATGTCCAAGTAGATACTGAAATTCTCCCTAATATCCAAGTTAATACTGAAAGGATGAATCAGAGACACACTCCTCTTTAACACAATCTTGGGTGCTGGGGCAGTATTAGGAAAATAGAATGTCCAGGTTCATAGGATTTCCATAAAGAGCACCTTGTACTGCCTCTGAGACAGAATAGTAGGATAGATGGGCAACTGTCTGATTCAAAAGGAACTGTCCTATGTGTTTATGCTCCTGTTTTTACATAGCAGTGCAGCTACAGAAAACCTCCTGACATCTCACTGGCTTTCAGTGCAACAAAAAATGCAGATTTTCCTTTTTTATTTCTTCACTACATATGAATAAATGGCATGAAAACACATAAATACATATTTTATACCACACTTTACAAAGAAAAGCACTAGTTAGAAATAATTATACTTTTGCTGGCATTAAAAGGTAGCCAACCAAGTCAGACAAAAAAAAAGATTAATTATTTCTCTATGGAGTAGTTTATTGCAGAGCAGAGGCAGGAAAAGAAAGAAAAAAGGAAAAGGAAAAAAAATAGCAAGATAGTAAAAACCTAAAACATTGCAGTCCAGCTTTAAAACTCTTGAAATACTGAATTATGGGCTAACATAGATTTGAAAAAAACAAGATATTTATATTACATTCATAATATAAAGCTTATTCAACATAAATAGATCATAAGAATATTACATTATGAACTCACATATGATAACCACTAATTAAGTCAGAAATCAAAGATTTTTCTAGTTAACAAGCAACCACTGAGTCTAGACTGACAGACTAGGGATAGATACTGCTCCATTCATAAAATCTTTTGTGAAAGTTTGCATCCAGCCATGTGAAACAAAATGTTTTGACACTCTGGCTCCAAGGGTTTGTCCTGCATGTGACTTTCCATACCATCTTGAAACTTCAGTTTTAGCCTACATATTTGTTCAGACTTCTTCAAGACTGGAAAGTAATTGCTTCCTCGTGGGACTGCATCAGCACATGGTAAGTTTAAAATCTTCCCAGTTATTTAAGCAATCCATCTTCTCCTGGCTTTTACCAGCATGACAATGAACACTGCAATCTCCACTAACTTATACGCCATTTTCAAAATGAGATAATGGAATAGAAGTTTAATACAGAAAAAAGTAAATATAACTCAATTATCCTAAATTCAATTAAAAACACCTCTTGCAATTAACTACTCCATACAAACTTGTACTACAGACTTCAAGGGAAAACCAAATCTTCACAGCTGATGCCCTTATCTACATTGAATCATCACCTGTTACTAGTTTTTAAAAGTCAGACAGTAAGAAACACAGAATTTTTAAAACTTTTCTCGGATAATTGTTTGCTAAGGCTGCACATATGTAAAAATATTCACTAGACATGTTTAGATGTGCAAAGAGAGCCAAATCCTAGAACACACTGTATGTAGGGTGAAAGCATCTGGACTACAGATCACCCAAACCTACCATGCAACAGCAGTTTGCTGAAGAGAACTTACATTGCCATTGTGCCTTTCCCCTCTTTATTTATTCATGGGGCATGAGTGTTTCCACCTTGAAGATTAGTTTGTGCTTGTGCACCACGGACAGAAATGACTGCCATAGTGGTGTTGGAGCATTTTGCTCACACACTGACCAGGTGCCCATTCCAGAAAGGTGCAAACATATACAAATGGCCATGGGCACTTTCCCCTGGGAAGGCAACTTTTCCTTTTAGCTGATCTTACATTCAGTATAAGGGAGGGATATGTGAAACAACCTATCCATCCTCTTGTGGGGTGATGAAGTGCACAAGCTCAGTTTGCTATGAATACTGTGTATCTCCTGACAAAAATAGGGGCCTGTATAATTTTTTGGTCCATCCATAGTCATCTTCTGTAAATGGGTCTACTTTGACTTTGCAGAGACTGACAATGAAAACAAAATGCAAAACAGAATAAATAAATAAATACTAGAGGAGAACTAACATAGAAGATTAAGCTGGAGAAATAAATACTATTTTAAGAAGAGGTGATCTCACTGATCTAACGGTCATAGCACTCTGGCTTAAATTATAATGGTGTGGGTGGCCTTATTGCTTGAGTAGATGAAATTTCATACAGCTACAGTTAAATTATTATTTATCCAAAATGCTGATGCAGTGTGAGCACCTTGCTGGCCAAAGTTCTGTAGTGACTGAAAAACACAGGCGTACTTCAGTGCAGCCACGCTCACAAATTTAGCAATCATTGTTCAGCACATTCAAAAAGAAAAAAGACTTAGTAATATGAGGTTGAAGAACAACTTACATCAGTTAGCACCACTTCTGCACACTCCACTGCTCTGTTATCAGCCAACAATCAAGAGAAACAGAGATGCTTCTTAAAGATTGCAGTCTTTACATAGAAATGCCTGGTGATTAATTCCTCAGGCAACTGAAGGTGTAACAAATGCACCAAAGTTGCAGCTTGTTATGCTAATACACTATGTTTCCTCTATGTGAAATACAATGAGGTCACCAAAAAGTTTCTGAAGTGATTAGTCCAACTTTATGATCCCATACTTTTAAGTCAGTTCCCTCAGAGGTTATAATCATGTAGTCATATATCTCAGACTTTATGAAACTACTCTGGAAATTAAATATTTTTGAAGATTTTTGTATCAATAAGCCCATGGAAAGTTTTAAACATCAACTTCATCCGTGACTGTGTTTTACTATGTTGTATTTCTTACTTAATGTAAAGGAAAAAAAAAAACAAATAAACCAGGAAGAGGGAATTCTCAAATGATTTTAAAGGCTCTTCAGAAAACAAACTCATCCCTTGTTTGCCAGACACTGGAAGATGTTGAACTGTGTCCAGTGCTTTCTCCACTTATTCACTGAGTGTCAGTTTGTGTCTTTCAATATTGAAATGTTAAATGAAAACAGGATAGGAACCAGCCTTCAGGCCTGCCACCAAAGACAGCTGTAACAGAATTCCTCTGGTATCATCTTAAACCTCCATCTTCTAAAAAATCTCACCAATCCTAGAGTTTTCCAGGCTAAATTCCTTTACAGACAGCTCTATTTATGACATTATTTTCAGTTAGCTTAATTAATTACTTAACATCCCTTACTGGTATCACCTCTACAGATGTCTTTTTACATCCATTTCTTCTCTCAGTCTTTGTTTACATTTGTTACATCAATGAAGTAAGTGCTTCTGATCTTCTTTTATGTAACATCTTTATATAACATCTTTATGAAACAAATGACCAAAACCAGACAAGGAATGCCAGCAATGAAGTGTCACCATGGTCCTGCACAGGGATCACTCCCTGTTCTCCACTGAGAATGCCTCATCTGGAATATCCTAATATCTCATTTTTTCCTTCCATTAAACAGATGACCTGGTCATGCTATAATGAGTCAATAACATCTGCCTCTTCTTCATTTGTTCACAACAGCCAAACAAATCCACAGCAGGTAATTTTATTAGTCCTTAACTAAGCAAGCCCCAGAATTTTTCTGAGTATGATCCTACATATGGAAGTACAGAGAAAAACAACCCATCAAAACTAGCATAGTACCAGTCCAGCAGTTCCGATCTGCTCTGTGACATCTGTCGCTGCCACCACCCCACCTAGGGACACAACTACTTCTGGTACCTTACAAAGTATATGACCAGCTCTGCGAAACTGCATTTCTGCTCCCAGTTCTTCCACATCCCAGTCCTTTCTCCACCTTGCTTCTCTAGCAGCAAAGCTGTTCAGAAATGTCCTGTCATCAAACTTATGACATGCCTACATTTTGCTGTACAAAGCTCCTCAGTAAATACATCAAATGAGGCAGATCTCAAGACTGATACTTAGACAATATATCCCAGACTGGACAGAGATCAGTATTAAATACTTTCTAAAATATTTTTTTTTTTCTCAGCTACCTTTCCAGTGCAGTATTTCCCAAATCAGGCTCAGTAGTGAAATGTAACAGGTAAAATTACATACAAAAATTAATAACTAGAGATAGGCTTCCTCTCATTCAGGGCTCATCTTACTATGATATCCTCAACTCTCACTATTTATGAGAAATATGAAATAGCCTTGTTAATATGGTAGATGCAAACCAATCCTACTTAAGCTAGAGCCTGACTTAACAAACTGTCAAACGTGCCTAAAATTGGTTTGTAACCCTTTAGATGAAGTTAGTTACCCAAGGAGATGTGACATGATGCTTAGTATGCTTCTTACAGAGCACAGATGCTTACCCTGCCTGCTGCTCTTCCCCATGGCTTCCCCTGCATGTGTGAGTCAGGACTGGCCATGAAGAAGGTTACTGGACCAGCCTACAAGATGTTAGTGTTCCACTAACATTTTGAGCAGTTCTTCCATAACCGTAAAGACAAATGCCCTGCCAGACTCACCAGATTTCTATTAACACAATAGTCAAAGTCTCTACTTGTAAGTAATTGCTATTACAGCTAAAAGTTTGCAAAATAGGAATTTCTTAAAGCTTATTTTCTCCTGAGTTTAAGAAAAACTTCAAAACGTTAATGAGGGTCAGAATATCATATGAACATCTTTCTGGTGAAAATACTAGCAGAATAAGAGATCTTTTCCTATTTTGATCAGTAATACATTCCCATAGTTATCAAAAATCTCCACAAGAAGAGATACAGAGTACTGACAGGAAAGCCCATTTTTGGCATTTTCATTAACCAGCAATTAATTCCTGCACAATCATTACATTAATTACAATGTATGAGCCCCTCCCTAAACACACACACAAAGAGGGACCTTCTTTCCAGTAGGATGAGGCAGAATAACCAATAATCTTTGGTCTTAAGTGTCAAAAATTTTGGTTAAATTCTTTCTATTACCAAGTATATGGACTGAACACCTACTGAAAATGTATAGAATGAACAAAGTAATTATTAATGTTGCAAATCACGATTTTTATTTCACAGTCTCACTCTTCACATGCTTAGAAACTGCCTAGGGAAAGACTTAGGCATAAGGTACAGGGAAATTACTGTCATTGCATGTTAAACCCAAAATACGTTTTACAGAGCTATTTTATGGTCTCAGAGCTTCAGAAAAAAAGAGTTCACCTGTCCTCCTTTTCAGGATTCTTTTTCCTAGCAATTTGTTCTCTTTTCAACGATCAGTCCATAATTTTGAACAAGATTTCCTACTGAGGAAAAAATAAAGTCATTCCTCCTCTTGATCATTCTCTGAACATGACTGACACAGTGAAATATAACAAAATTACTGGTAGCTGCTCTTCTCTGCTCTCTATCTACAAATAGCTACACAACACTCAGCAGAAGTACCAGATTCCATTCATTACCTCAAGTTCCTAAAACTCAGCCATGAACTATGAACAAACATCTTTCCACACCCATCGTCCATGCTTCAAGCAGCAATCACAGAGAAGTAAAAGCAGAATAAATACTTAAAACAGCTTTATACTGTGCATAAATTTGCAGTTTAAGTATTTACTTGCAAACTGATGGAAGTTTTCTGGTCAATACCGTTTTAACAGCTGGCAACATCTCCTGGTCAGAGGCAGATTTAAGAGATTGGTTCTGTATGGTCAGTAATTGTGAACTTGCAGTTGCTGTGATGTATCTTCTTGTTATTTCAATATTTTTGATCACTGTTGGCAGAAAAATTCTGTGAAATATAAAGTCCAGGCACAGTCCTGGGGCAAAAATTTCTGCTTACTAATGCCTCATATTTTTAAGAATGGAAGTAACACTCATTAGGTTAGCAGACAAAAAATTTCAACAATGATTCATTCCAATGTTAGTGAGCTCAGTGTGTTTTTCAAATGCATTGCTAAATTCAACTACAGCTGTTCCTTAGTAATAGAACTAAGATACCTATGAGAAGGACAAACGAGAACCAAGTGTCTCTTTTTCAACATTCAGATTTTTGGCATGGAGATTATGATCTCCATGTTGCAAACTATGCTGGGTTTTTAAAGACAGACTTAATTTTGTCTGTGCAGTGTCTCCCAAGTTCAAGTTTGGGACCTGACCCTCCAGACCAACAACCTTAAAATCCCACGCTCAGGACAAATCTGCATTCCTTCCCATTATGCTATTGTGCCAAAATTCTGGAGAAATGTAGTAAACATTCAAATGGCTTCTAATTATATAAATCACTTATTTAACTCCCCTGGATGAATAAGCTGGAAATAAAACAATTTTTAAATTAGTCTTTCCCTATGAAATAAGAGCCTGTGCTCCTATTTTGAAGATAACCAAAGCTTCCTGTTATAGTTTTGGTTTGCCAATTGTGATAGATTTACCTTTTGTTGTGAAATAGAATTAGGAGTAAAAGCAAAGCGGGCCTAAAACCTAACAGGGGATAAAGAAAAACTATATTAACAACACAAAGAAAAATAATAGTAATAAATTCAGAATAGATCTTCAGACCACTCCCTCTTTCCCCTTTGTCGCATCATAACAACATACACAGACACTTCAGTCAATTCCTTACTTAAATAATCTTTTACAGTTCACTTTAGGGAGAGGAGTTTCTTCTTGTTTAGCTATAAGGATCTTTTTCAAAAGAGGAAATAACCAGTTCTCTTCTGACTTCACTTCTTTCATGAATAGCAGCTGCCCGGGATCTGCCATCATGAATCTCCTCCCACTTCACAGCCTTCCCAGAGCTGGGTTGTGGCTCATGTTAAAGTCATGGGGTGTTACTTTTAAGGATGAGCTGCTCAAAGGCAGAAGTTCTCTTCAGCTCACTTCTCTCTGAAATGGGTGCCAAGGCCGCGTGTCCATGGCTTTCCTCCGGCGCTGCCCGCCCCCAGCTCCAGCCGCAGCCCGGGGGTTCTCCCTCTGCCCTGCCCAGCACACAAAGCCCTGGGGGCTCTCCCGAACCGGGCCCGGCTGCCTCCCCCCAGCCCGTGAGGGCGGCCGGGCGGGCTCGGCCACCCCAGGGCTGCTCCGAGCCGGGGCAGGGCAGGGCAGGGCAGGGCCCCCCGAGCCACGGACACACCGGGAAAAGGGCCAGGATCCCAGCGATGGGCTCGGCTTCTTTTGGTTATCGGGGCTCCCGGTTGGAAACGGGGCCCGGCAGCCTCCCGAGCCCAGCCCATGAGAGGGACCCGGGCCGGGTCGGTGTTACCTTGGGAGAGCATGGAAAGGCAAGAGAGCTTTCCTGGGGTTTACTTGCTTCAAATGTGATCCACGGAGCGAACCGACTTTTCCAATCGGTTTCTCAGGCTGTCAACAACTAAACCAGCCTCCAATTGGTCCCATCAATTCACAGAGGAAGTTCTCATGGAGAAAAACTTCATAGTATCCTTTCCCCTCAGGTGCTTTCAAGGTAAAACCAACACAGTTCCCATCTCATTTTAGGTTCAGAAGGGCAGTTTTCATTTTAAGGAGCTCACATAAAGTAAAACACAGGTAGAATAGTTTGCAACTTTTGCATAATTCACTGGCATAATTTATCATAGCATTAGTTGTTTATTGCAGTGTCCAATATATAAGATCTAGTTTTCAAAAGAGAACCACTGTGTGCCATTCCTTCAGAAGTCTTATACGGAAAATTAATGTCAACATTGAGCCCAAAACAAGGATTAAAGGTTCCAGAACACTTTCTGAATTGTGTCAGAAAGTAGACTTCAGAATTAACTACCCCTATTAGCAAAACAAAAGAAGATATGATTATTTTATTTACCCCAACAACAAATCTCATATTTGGTTGAGGCACGGAAATGAATTTTGCCCCATCATTCATTCCAGGTAAGGAAGAAAAGTATTGCAAAATAATTGGTGGTATGAATCTTAAGTATAAAAGCACTAGATCAGCTTTTTCATTTTTTTCCAGAACTGGATTGTCAGGTGGATAATCAAGCCCAATAATGCCAATCCCACTACAGCCACTCAGAGTCATACTCTAAAGAACATAAGCTTCTTATGCTCCTCAACGCTTAAGATCAAGACAATGATACAAGGCTACCTACCTTTACTTATTGTCCAGCCTACAGAAAAAAAAAAAATATCTTGATTTGAGCAGCAGACATTAGCATATTGTCTAATATCCAACAATCTCTTGTGAGAAATTGAGATACCTCTTCTTAGATAAAGTAACATAAAACTTGTGGAAACTTTTCCTCCTTGCCCCCCATCAGATGCTTGCAAAATCATGCATTCTCAAGGAAAATAAAACTCTGAGCAAATTACCCCTTTTTTGCAATGGAACAGGTATTTCTTGACACACTGAGATAAACTCAAAGTCACTGTCAAACCTGTGTTCTGTAAAAATGGCAGTAGTTAAGACCACTCATAAAAAAATGTCAGAATAGCTTTGATTTGAAGGGAGTCCCACATTTTAGCCATTTGGAAGAAAACAAACTAATTAAAAACTACTTCACACAAGAAGAGAATATATTTTTGAACTTTAGAGCTTAGCTAACAAAGTAAGTTATTATGAATTCTGTTTGCAACAAGGGACTATGCAAACTGAAATGAAAAACAGCTTCTTTATTGCAAGAAACTGAGAAAAGGAAATGGAAAGTGCAGGTCAGAAGACTAAAATTATCTGGAGCACTGGAATTGGCAAATACTTTACCTGGTTGAAAAAACTTCCAAGCTCTCTCATACTTTCTCCTCCTAAATGTGCATGTCCTTGAGCTATTAAGAATTCGCCCTTTCCAATGGACTGAAAGAGTACAGAAAATCCCTGAGTTCGTCAAAGCACTTGGTACCTTAGAAGTAATTTCTGTCTCTGTACTATTGCCAGTAGAATTACTTTTGAATCCTAACTTTCTTGCAGAAGAGAGATACTTTACTCCAAATCAGCATTGCGGAGAAGCAAAGGCATATTGGTGTTTCTTTCTCTCTGGTACTTCATGCATAAGAGTCATGAATGACCCCAAGACTGGGAAGTGGGTTTACTGGCAGCATCCCAACATGCTGGGAGAAACACTTTGTGAAATATTAGAGTGGCATTTTAATTCTCCCAAAAGAGCACATGGCGAAAGTTATGATTCCAGGGATTATCTTTTAACTGTGTTTGGCTGTATTCATAAATAAATAACATCCAGGAGAGGGTAAACAAAGACATTCTTACACTCCACGGGCTCCTAAATAATTTGCTTCTCATTTATATCTGCATAACACCCAGGAGAAGTTCTGCAAGTAATTAAATTGTTCTGTGTGATATAAGTGCAAATGAAATCAAAAGCCAAATTCCTGTACTTGTAGAAGCAGCAGTATCAAAGATGACTTAGAAAGGCAATAAGGAGCTGCAGAGAAGATTGAAAAGGAAATGATTGCATGGTCCAAGTCTTGTCTGCTGGCAAATCCATGTCTTGCAATGTGAATTGCTATATTCCTTCAGCAGCAACTGAGTCTCTCAGAAAAGTGTATGTTATTCGAAATCTTTCAAGAGCTGCTCCCAATGCTACATCCTAAATCAGACTACTTTTCTAGTGATTCTTCATGCAAAATAAAAACAGGGCAGAAAAATAAATGTACTTGCTGGTTTTCCTGAGTATAGCAAAATATGTTAGTTCCTCTTCACTTTTACTGTTCCAAATGTTTTAAAGCAAAGGCAAACTTGCAAACTCCAATTCTGATTAACTTACATTGATTTTGCTCTTCTAAATACATTTTGTTCTTATTACATTGATTAATAAAAGAATGCTTCTTACCCAGACAGCAAGGATTTAAAGGAATGGACAAGACCACAAAACACATAAATTAACTTTCTTTCCTAGACATAGTTTTTCTTAGACATAGGCAGCAGTGCATCAATATCAGCAGAAGAGGCTGATGAAAATCAATGTATAAAATACTTTGATTTTCCATTTACAAATCTAGCCTCAAGACTTGCATGAAGGTTGCACAACTGGGACACTCAGTACAACTCATTTAACAAAAGTATTGCCTAGAACAGAAAAAACCCTCTTTCCTCCAGTCCTGCTGCCCACAATACACACAGAGGGAGATTGAACAGAACACCAGCGGAGAACGGTACCACTGGGAAAAAAGATTTTCACTGCAATTCACATTTTGGAAAGCTCCATGATGAAATGGTGGCAGGAACAGAGCTAGACTTCAAGCTACTGAATTCAGTAATTTTCTTGCTTTAAAAATGTTTCTTAATACACAAGAGCAAGCCCTTAATAATGAATTCTATGCAACTCAGAATGGAAGGAAAAGCTACTAAAAAATGGTAGCATCTCAAAAAAGTGAAACGGAACAGGCCTATTAAAAAGAACTCTTTTTTTCAGTCACATGTTTAAGTAGTCAAAAAACAACCCGCACACTGAAGCTGTGTTTTATACTCTGCAGTTGAACCTGTAAAGTGTCACTGGGTTTTCTTTAGTGAAACACCACAGTGTACTGGGAAAAGAAAATCAAGTTTCTGTGGTAAATTCATACTAGGCCTGTTTAATTTATTTTCTCTTGTTGGTTTATGGGCACTTGTTCATCAGAATTTATCCCAAGTAAACTCAAGGTGCCCTGGATTTATAGACCTTGAAGTCACTTTCCAGTCACAGTTATTGATGTAAGCAAGAAATGAAACTTTATACTGGAAAGACCAACATTAGAGACAAGAACCACAGCTATAAACTGCAAGGTATGGCCTTGCACAGTGTGTCTCTCTCTGAAAAGGACATTGGGAATAATCTCCTTCCATCTCTTCTGATTCTTTTTTCCCCTCCATTTCTGCCAACACACAGTCATTCTTAGATAATGAAATGAGAACAGACTAGGGCTTTTTGATTCCTCTCACAACTTGTGTTTGACTTCAAATTTAACCTTAATTGTCTTGTGTTTCCAACAATTTCAACCACACAGACCTGCAACATCTCACTTATCTTCTCCTAGGAAGTATGTCAATAACTGCACTGTACTATATAAATACTCAAAATGACATGCAAGCCTCAATGATTAAGAATGTAATGTGCTTCACTGTCTGTCATTCAAGTGACTTGTTACTTCACAAATTAAATCAAACACTAAAGTCCCTTTAAATCATCTGTAGCTCGTTTGACTATTTGCTTCAGAAATTTCTGTTTTCAGGAGGATGATGATGACAATGGACTTCCAGACAGATACAGCAATAAGAAAACCGTATACTAATCTCACTCTTTAAATAGGTGAGTATTTTGTTTTAAACAAAAGCGTAACCTTTTGTTTAAAACAAAGAGGAAAAAAATCCAGTTCTCTGGTGGTGATTTGGCATTTTTCATTTCAAAACTTAAAAAAAGTTAAAACATTCAAAAACAGAACTAAATTGCCTGAAATTGTGACACGAAAAATTGTGGATTTTCTTTGCAGGGTGAAAGTTAATTTTGGATTTCTGGTCCCTCGAAGAAAACCTGAAATATTGTATTTAATAGTAATTTAAACAAACCACACCTTTTTTGTACAGCTTTTGAAAGTTTTTTAGCTTTAGCAGACCTTTAAGTAGACACTGGAAGCATGGCTTGCCTTGCCCTTCAATGAAACACAGAAAACTAGACAATGGACATTTGGATGTCAGAAAAGAGACAACTTTATTTTACAAAAAAATTAACATAATTGAGTTTGCCAAACAGGCAACCTGGACTCTTTCCATGATTTCTAGCATCTCTGAGGCATGAGTGACACAGTGTTCAACCAGATTAAGCGACATTAGTTGCTGGTAAGCTCTACTATTTTGGTTCTCAAGCACTGCACAGATGAAATGTACACTGTAAATACAGATTTCCCTGTTTACACTTTGAAATTTTGGACACAAAAAATCCTTTCATTCAGTACCTATGATATTGCAATGATGACTAACTCTAGTAACAATTTCACATGCATAGCTGGTACTGCAAGACTTGCTAATTAAATATCAAGGTAAGTAATTAGACTCTCAAGTCTTCTGAAATTACAGAAGTCTTGAAAGGTGCTGAGGTAACACTTATCATTCCTGATAGAATATAAAAAACACATAAAACCTATAAAAACACAGCAATAAGCAAAATGCACCTGTAAATCAGCGACAGGGAGCTTAAGATTAAGTTCTACATAGTAAAACTATGGAGTTAAGGCTTCTATCTGTACCATGTGTGCAAGGCAGAGGTGGAAATTCTCATCAGAACAGTGGAAGTTATGTTGAAAGCAGTGAAATAGCAATGCTCTTTAATGACAGACTGATTTGACAACATATTTTTATGCGTCACTTCACATACATAGTTTACTCCAGAAATGTCTGTCCACATAAAATCATAACCTCTTCCCCCACCCCAAAAAATGGCATATATAGTCCCATAAACTCCTATATATGCCTAGATGTAGACACACCGTTGGTGTGTTGCCTTCCTTTATAATAATACTGATCTTCCTGATCACAGGATGATTTATAGTTAACTGATAAAAAGTGTGTCAGTAGAACCAACTATTATTAATGTTGTATTTGTGGCCAGATGCCTCTTTTTTTATCTTTAAGTGATGATCAGTGCATATATATCAGCAATAATAAGTATTCTTATAAGCAAAATCTTGCACATTACAGTCCTATCCAGCAGGAAAGACTATTAATTGGAGCCAGTTATTAAATGAAAAATTGCTCTATGTTTCCCATAGGAAAATGTAATGCAAGTTAAGGAGGACACCATGACATTTATATGTAAAATGATTTGTGTTAGTTGGAATTTTATAAAAACATTAACCAAAGACATGTAAGTATGGCAAATTCCAGCTCTTTGGATTTTTTCCCCTGGTACAACTAGAAACAGCATGAAATGGCACCTTGTACAGAGAAAATAAAGGAACTGTTCACTGAGATCCCTGTTATTCCTCAGTATTCACAAGTACAAATGAACAAGAGACTTCCCAGCATAGATCTATCATGTCCAGTTTCATTTTAGCTACAGAAAGAAAACCTTTGGTGCAAACATGTGACATATCGTGCTGAAAACAGTAGCTGGACTAATATTTGACATAGCTGAAAAGAGAAAGATGGGAGTGAAAATTTTGCAAGAGTTGTAAGCTTTCTTCATGTGTTTGGAGCACAAAGCAGAGCTCTTCTTCATTTGTGCTTACTGGAAACTATGGCAGCTAACAGATGTTGTGATGCCTGCAGAAAACAACAAATAAGGATCACCACCCAAGGGAATTGTTAGGCTCTGAAATTACACAGGATGCTGCAGTTGCTCATTTCCTACAACCTAGTGTTATTCAAATCCCATCTAAAAACTGGGAACAAGAAATACACTTGCAGACCACAAGAAAAATAGATACCAAGGTCAATAAAAGTCCAAAATGAAGCATCTGAATAAAACACTCTGTAACCTTATGACATGATTAGATGTCCAGAAAAGAAGTGATATTTTAGATAGCCAAATATAAGTAAGCAAATACATTACTTGCAAAAATCAATACAAATAAAGCCAGGGAATATTTTCATGCTATTTTTCTTAGGAAAAAAGAGGATCTCCAGTCAAGGAAAAAATAATTAAGAGAGTCGTATTCAAAGGAAAAAACTATACAAAAGCATATTCAGCTTTCCTTTGACTAACTTTAAGAATTAATTACAAGAAAATTATTAATGCTGTTGAAATGCTAGTCCAAATAAAAAAGGCTAAATATCATTATTACTTCTTTCAGGTGGTAAAAATGATGATTGTGGTTGTGCTGACATTTGCTGTCTGCTGGCTACCCTACCACATTTACTTCATAATTACTGGGATCTATCAACAATTAAATCGGTGGAAATACATTCAGCAAATCTATTTAGCCAGCTTTTGGCTTGCCATGAGCTCTACAATGTACAATCCCATTATCTACTGCTGTCTTAATAAGAGGTAAGAAAGAGGTTAATAAGAGGTTATGAAATGAGGTGCTTAACTTCACCAAGAATATAAGTGGCTTAAATAAAATTTTCACCTAAATAGTTTTCAGTTAGTGGGAAAGAAAAGAAAATGCAAAAAACCTCTCCTTTCTTTTGGTTTCTACTTGAAAAGAATCCCCAAAAACCCAAAGGTGGACTTCAGTAAATATTTTGGTCTACTTAAAACTTCTGAGCAAAATTCAGTTTTCAGAAACCAGTCCTTACCATGTCCACTTACAAAATGAAAAGAAAAAAAAAAAAAAAAAAAACCAAAACAAACAAAAAAACCCCCACAAAACAAACTACAGCGGTTTAATGATTTTTGGTTTCCAAAATGTTAAAATAAACAAGATGCTAATTAGTGATTTAGAGTGCAAGCTGTATGTTCACTAATTTGGTTTTGCTGGAAGAATGTCATACAAAATGTGATTTACTGTGTTTTGTATATCCCAACATTAGATTGCTACTGTGCTCCAAAATCAATGACAGGCTGAGAAATATTATACAAATGTTTATATTCTCATTACTTAATACTAAATTACAGTATTGTTTGATAGCAACAAAATTTCGCTCTGAATTTCAAAGGTACTGCACCTGTTGAGTTTGGTGACATTCTACAGATATTTACTACTCTGACTCTCCTGCACTGCAGAATGGACTCAAGTCTTTCAACTTACAGGTCCAGGATCTACACAAACATCATCCTGGCCATCCTATTTGCCAGCATTTCTTCTAGTATTACTGAATAAAGATCACCAAGGACAATTAATTATTTCACCAACTCAGTCAGTATGAATCAATATTGAACAAATGATCTTAAATACTATTTCAAATCTCTTCTGACTTAGCAGCCAGTGGCAAGTTTAATTACTGTCAAACTTTATACCAAGTGCAAAGTATTTCTAAACCCCCACTAAAGATCACACAGTACCTGACAAAAGGAGTCTAATAAAAAATGAAGAAATCCCAAAGACTTTTTATTGGTGTAAAAACACTGGTGTCTTCCTCCTTGATGAGGAAAAATTACGATGATTAGCATTCATGATCTTTTACAAAGACAAGGTAATGATTAAATTCATAGAGCCTTCTGCCTCTTCACCATTTACAGCCGTTTAAAGATGAGGTAAAATGTTAGCATGCCAGAACAAAACCATAACTCAAATGGCAAATTTTCCATTAATTTCAACAGAAACCAGATTTCAGTAAGTGTCCAGTGTCTGCAAAATCAAAGGCAAGGAAGAATGAGGCCTCATATTTTTCAATTATTACTGTAAAACTTCTAAACCAATCCCATTTTCCTTAAAAACTTTTTATGGCACAGTTACAAAAGTATTCATAAAATATTCTCTCTGATGTGGCTTATGTTGATACTTGCAAACTGCAAAATTAAGTGTCTGGATTAAAGAATACAGGCAAAGAAAAATTAATGTTTTGAGACATACTAAAGGTTACCGTGTTCAGAATTTGATACAAGAATGAAATCCCGGTGATGGTTTTCTTATAATTAAGTTCCATATTGAAATGAAGATACCAGAATGTCTGCTTCCTTTTCATTAAGTAGGAAAATAGAGCTTGTTGCTGGGAGTCAGATCAATTCATGCCTCTGCTAGATGTAGTATCAGAGTTAGAACATCTATTCCCAGCCTCATCTTCCAGGCTAATTAGGATATTACGTATCTAGATAACAAGAACATTATTTCAATATGAAGAAACATGCCCTGAATTAGAAAGAGGATGGAAGGTGCCAAGAAAAGTAAAACAGTTTAAAGATGTTTTGGTTTTACAATTTCTATCACTAAATCCATTTCCATCACAGGCTATTTCAGTATTTTTCCAAACTATGGACAGTATTTTTACAAAATATGGACTGCATGTAAAGAGAGAATGCTACATAGCAATTACCTGCTCAGGTGTCATCAAGTGAGAATTCCATGGCAAAGTTAAAAATTTGGGGAAGGAAAAGTCACTTCTGTTAACTTTAACTGAACACTTTATCTGAATTTTTACCTGCAGTCATCACTGTGGTAGTTGAACCATTGCACCCAAAAAACTTACAGACAGGATGAACAGCAGAGCTGACAGTTAAAGCAAGAGAAGCAAGACAGGTGAGAAATTCCAATAACTTTAGGTCTAGATGAAAAGGGGTCATTTTTCCACTTATACACAGACACATAGGGAATTGATTTTCCAATATATTAAACTTTTATTCTGGAAATGCATACACGCAAAAAATAGCAGTGGTCTTTATGGTGAATCCCTGCATCTGTTTGAGTACTGCAAACACTGATGCTCTAAAGCCTCAAAATGCCTGTTTGTATATTGCTCACATTCAGACTTCAACTTTCTAGGGTCCTCTTAATTATTAACAATTATTTTCCAAATATTTCACATGAAAAATTGTAAGTCATTACACCATTCCCATATAAGCATAGAGAGAAACACAGAAGGGATATTGAAATTTGGAAACTGGGATAGCATTTTAGAGAAAAGTTTCTGCAAAGAAACTTTTTACGAAGTTTCTTGCTGGAAAAAAAGATGAAAATATAGGTGCAGATTTCATTAGAGGTTAAATCAAAACAATTTCTGTGAAGACAGTTCTATGAAACTTGGTGTTTGTTTACTTTGCATGGGCAAAGGACAGGAAATTAATTATAAGGAAAATACCACTGTTAAAATGCAGGGAAAGCATACAGAAAAACAGAAATCGAAATGAGTTGTCACCACTACCCCTTTTGCCCTACTCAGACTTCACTCAAGAAACTCCCACTGACTTCACCACACCTATGCCTAGGGGCAGGATAATTGGCCAAGTCAGTGTCCTGCCAGCACTGTGTATGTTTTCAGATGAAGGCCTGGGGCTGGTTCTTGCAAGCACAGGCTTTCCCCAGGCTTCTTTTCTCCTAGGTTCCGAGCTGGCTTCAAGCGAGCTTTTCGCTGGTGCCCCTTCATTGAGGTGTCCAGCTATGACGAGCTGGAGCTAAAGGTAGCCAGGTTTCACCCCACCCGGCAAAGCAGCCTCTATGCTGTGTCCAGGATGGACTCCAGCATGACAGTGGTGTTTGACACTAATGATGGAGACAGCATACACGTCAGCCGTAAGAAAAAAGCAGCTCCAAGGGACCTGAACTTCAGTGGTTGTTCACAGAGGAATTCCAGGACTGTCTCCACGGCCTCAAGCCTCATCAGTTCACTGCACACATCAGCAGATGCTTATTCCTAATCATTTAGTGTTGCTGGAAGGACAACACTGGACAATGTTCTCCTGCTTTGGGACTTGGTATTCATACCACAGGAAAGCAAAACAGATTCCCCTAACAAACCGTAGCTATAAATATTGTGAGACTTTTGGGAATCTCTTACTTTGCTTGCTTTGAAGAGAAAGAGGAATTTGAAGACATAAGTATGTTTCAGTCCAAAAGCATAGTTGCACCTTATGCACAACAGTGTTTGTAGGGATTATCCAAAATAAACCAATGGCATAAAAACTTCGTTTCAGTTGTCTCTGACCTGTGGCATTGATATTTGACTTACTGAAATGTAACAGGCTCCTTTACTTACTGAAGCAGAAATGTACAGTGTTTTCCATTATGAGTGAATTAATTCTAAAGTAAGAGAATTACATGAGATTTGATTACAAAAATGTATTTATAATGGATGCCTAATGAGCCCCAAGTCTATTAAGCTATTTTACAATTTAGCCTCATTCCCAGACAAATGGATAAAATTAAGTTCACGTGAATGCAGTTCAGCTCTGTCTGCAACAGTGTAATTTGCAAACACATATGAGAACAGGAGAAGATACTAAGTTAAATTCTACCAAAGTTTGCATAATAGTAAACATAAGATTCTAATGGGATCTGTACTTCCAGGGGAATATATTGCGTTGATAAATGTCTCATAGCTTTGTATCATAATACTAAGGGTAAGGTCTATCTCCAGTGACCTTATCAGAATCTTTCTGATTGACTTCAGAAAAGCCAAAAGATTTCAAACTGGAGATTCATATTTGAAAAAAACACCACTGTGACAATGGACTCTTCTCTGCAGAAGATAAAGTAACAAGACTCACAATGAGAAACTTCCACTGTGGAAAAAAACTATTTGGGCTCTTTTCACAAATTTTCCATAGTTCAATGCATGCAAAAATACTCCTGTGCCTGCCTCTGAAAATATGCTAGGCATTCTTACACAGACATGTTCCCACTGAATTCACACAAAATCTACTTACCATCACTGTTGCAGAGAAAGCTGAATGTAACAAAAAATAAAGACCAGAGAGCAGCCTTTGTTTTAGTTATATGACTGTGTCATATAATAGTTGCATGGATAGACTGGTTACATGAATGTTTGCTGTCAAACAGTTAATAAAAGCATAAGCAAGAGTGAGAATGTCTTTTTGAGTTAGCACAGGACAGTGTATATCCGGCTGAACCAAACACAGTACCAAAGCTGAGCAACTGATAAAGAGAAGTTTGAAGAGAGAAAGGCTTGAGCTGGCTTTAGTCCACATTCCTTCCCAGTGACTGGAGATGATCAGCATTGTGACAGTGAGCATATCAAACAAGACTAGTAAAACAATAATGATGTTTGTATTGTGATTAATGTATATTAGTCATTGTTATGTTCTGCTAAATGCAACTTGTATAGTGATTTCCGTGCACTGTGGTATCACTTACTAAATCAAAATCCCGCGTAAGGTAAAATATCTTCAAATACATTAACCTGATACATTAAACTCTTCATGTGTGGAATAACTAAAGAACCTGGTCACAGAGTATTGTACTCTTATAAAAATGTACTACAATTCCAGACTCGTGCTTTTTCTATCTATGGTCTGATCTTAAATCCACTGAAACAAACAGCTCTGTTCATTAATGACTTTCCTTTTAAACATTAGCCCATGCCTTTCAACAGTCTGTTTCTCTTAAAAAACAAGTATTTTCCAACACTGCAATTGTTGTACTCTCACTTCTTGTTTGCTTTTTTTTGAAGTGTATAGCAATCCAGCAAGTGTCATGCAATGCCTATAAAATATGCCTATAAAATACTCTGTTCTAAGAACTTAAAAATCTTCACGGTTTTTTTTAAGAACTGTGTTCAGAAGATCCAGGATAGCTACACAAACAAAAAAATGACCCTAAGTATATTAACCTGATAGTGATGTGCTACAAACATATGCTGTGAAATCCTCTGTCTTCTCACGTAACACTTCTGAGAAACACATAGAAAAAAATGTATACTTGTTAAATATAAACAGTCTTTTCTAACTATGGCTATTACAAAATCAGCATTGACAAATGTCTTGGTTTTAAATGTAGAGTATAAATTTGAAAAAGCTGTATATAAAAACCAGCAGCATAAATGTATAAATCATCATCTTCATGCAACTTTTATTCTTCATTGACAAATATCAAGAAAGCAATGGTGGCTTCCTCATACTTGTACATCTAGTGAAACAATTTCACTTTAAGAGTTTTATGGTATGGCCTCCTGGACAACTAATCCAATGATAATCTTGCTATATTTTGGTGGGCTAGAGGTATTAAAAACACCCTCATCATTCCTGTAGTTCTTTGAAGTTACAGGGTGTTTGTGTATAACAAATGAAGAAATCTGTGCCTGTAATCACAGCATTGCTTCAACAAAACATTAGTGATACATAGTGCAAATCAATCTCTGTGTCTCAGCCCCCAAGAACATGCAGGGCTACACAGTTAAACAAGTAACACAGTAAAAGCTGTGACTGACAGCAGCTTCCATATGAATTACTATTTCTGAACAAACGTTTTCAGCAAGTACCCTGATCACTTCAAGATTCCTCACAGGCCTCCTGACTCCCCTCACCGAATGCAGAAGAAATCAGGTCATCCTCAGTTTGTGCCAACAGGAGTGCTCAAAGTAGCAGTGGTCATGCAGAGCATGTGCTCTTGGTGTGATTGCTGGCGCAGCACTGTCTCATGTCTGCAACCTTCAATCCGTATTCTTTAATTTTGCTAGGAGTGAGTTAAGGAAAACAGACAGATACAGAGCTAGCTTCTTACCAAGAAGTGGACAAAAATACTCCAAAACAGCTGCAATTAAATATCATCAGAAAAGGTCTTCTGATCTTGAAATCTTCTGAAATGTTAGTCCTTCTAAGTATAACAGTTCGTAGTACTTCAGCCCAGGCTCCTGCCTCTAAAACCTACACATGACAAAGAGATATCATTGCTCCCTGAACTGCCGTTTTGCAGGGAGATTCCCTTGGTAGAGAACTTCCTGTGTTTAACTTTCACATCACCAAAGACAATTAGCAGCTTCAGTTTACTCTGTCATTCCCTTGACATTGAATAAACTTGTAAAAAACAAAACAAAAAAACCAACAAAACAAAACAAAAACCTTCAACAGGTAAACACAACTATTTAAACAATTTAAAAAACCCCTTCATTTCTTCCCTCAAGTCTTTGTGGTGGTGTATTCTTCTCCCCACAGTCTTCCCTGGAACCACTCTACCTCAGGAATCTCCACTGGGCCTTGGCCTTTGTGTGATGAGTTGGATGGTTGAGCTTCCCTTGACCATATGGGAACTCTTGCGTAGTGAAGCTGGGAACATCCCTGAGATGAAGGACATGATGGACAAGATCACAGTCACTCCCCCACTCACAGCCTTGGGACTTTCCCTAAACCATAACCCAAGGGGAATAATACCAGTGGGGCTGGAGTTTTGAGAACAATTTGAAATCGTATTGGAAACAATTTGGAATTGTTCTGGCAACTCCAGTTATTACTGATCTGAGGATGGAAATTTTACAGATTATATCTTGCTACTTATAAACAGGGGTACTAAGTGAGGCCTTTTGACCTTCCCTGGACTTTAGTGGGATGCACCAGCCTCTCCCTTTGAGTGAGATGGCTCTCAGAGCTTGCAAACTCTCATGTTTGTGTGAAAGCTAATGACAGGGCAGAGACTGCTGAAGTCTCACTCCTTGAGCCTCAACCCACATCCACTGAGAAAAGCCAAGGCACTCAGCACAAGTATTTGACTGAAATCAGAGGGAATTTTTCACAGGTACTTCTGTACACGCTTCATTATGTCTGTGTGCTGGCATGTGTGAGAACTGATTTAAATACTCTATAGCAAGTATAGCATAAATAGTCTTCTTTCCAGTTCACTTACAGTACATTGTCAAGGTTGGGAGGCACTGGCAGACCTGCACAGCATGAGCTATTTGCAGCATGTTTACATCTGTTAACTAAATGCGTCACTGAGGAAGGTCACTGATCAATACCAACATATATTTTGAAAAATAACATACAGAAGGAGCAGATAGAAATAAAAGAAAAAGAGAGAGAGAAAAAAAAGAGCAAAATAGGTTTTAGAAGTTGGTGCTTTATCTAAATAAAAACATTCAGGTATTTTGGAAGTGGATGTTTCTCTTTTAATAGTGGGGAATTTTTTTTCACTCCAGTGAAGAAGAACCTATTTCACTGGCATAAATTACAAAACTTTTCAGGCTGTGCCCACCAGCATACAGAATTTAGAGAAACTCTTATTCCTTTTGTACTTATCTCAAGGCTTCTGAAGTGCCTATTTCAAGTAGAAATTTACCACTGAACTTCCTCCTCCAACTGAAGATGAGTTTAAATTTAGAGTACTAAATACTATGGGCTGTTTGTTAAAGAATACCTCCCAAGATTACTACAAAAGATGCAGGAGACACTACTGAAGATATACCCTTGTTTACAAACATCCTGTGAGTACCCTGTATTAAACAATGCATTCAGTTCAATTTGTGTCTTCCTGTTCATGAGCAGATTGAAGTGGTTCTACGTTCATAAATCAAAATTATCTGTTGAGACCAGTCAAAGATAATTCTTTCTCAGTCCATGAGCAGTAGCTGTGGGTATTTAAATACAAATTGTATTTAGATGGGTTCATGTGTCACATTGGATACAGTTACTGGCTAACTGAATTGCTTCTCTCCCATCTATAAAACTGAAACATGCATATTGCATTACAACTGGAATCAGACTTCCCAAAGCAAAGGGCTAAGCTTACAAATACCAAACCCATCTGTTATGAGTACTCAGCATCTGGAGTCACTATTCCAAAGTTTCACAACGAGTTTTTCATTGCAATGTTTGTGATGCAAACAGAAAAAGGGATACCATGAACAGTCACATGAATTGTACTTCCCAAGCACCCTTACTATGAAAACACATTGCCCAGCTTGCTTGGATTTACTCAACTTAGATTTTAAGAAACCCAAACCCAACCAACTAATAATTTAATCAGTAGGTATTCACCAATCAAATCCTACAAATTTGCCAACACTTGAAGAGCTCAGCAGCTCTTCTACAACATTGCCCATAAATTCAAGCACAAATGAAAGTAACTAATTAAGTCTGTATATACTATACACATCAAGACTTCAGGTAAGCTCCTTCTCGAATGCAAGGCAAAACTTCCTGGACATCATATCCAGATTTGCAGATGTTCTGCCAGATGAGATCTGCCCAAGGACAGGGAAATGTTCCAGCATCAAAGGACTTCATAAAGCAGTTCAGTCAGCAGCTCTTTCCTGTTTGCAATACTGAAATCTGTACCTTGCATGACAGCTGAAAAACTTAACACAGCCAGCAACACCTCCAAGATCAAAGGTGCAGCTTTGCTTGACCTGAAGCTCTACTCAGTAGGACCTTACACTAAGCAAAGTAAGCTTTTATTCAGAAGTTTGTTTTAATATATTCACAGCCTTCCTTCATTTGATTGAGTTTGGAGCCTTGAAAACATTTAGTCAAATGCATCACCAAGAAGGCATAGGCCAGGTGAGGTGGCCCACAAGGATAAGTTCTCTTGAGGACTGGAAACTTCAACAAAGCAGAAAAGAAGTGATCATATAAACATTATTATCTTCATTTTTAATCCTGTGTATGCCCTGCACCACAGCATCCTCATGGCTACTAAGTAATGGGATTGCTGTCACCTAGCCAGGCTACTGTGTATGGGGTAGCTGGACCAGTAATAAAAGAGGAAGGAGAAAGTAGACAAACAACTTACCCCTGGTCACAAAACTCTTTTTCATAGCTTCTTAGACATGTAATTACCCTAAAACTAATAGAATATAGAGATACTTCAGAGCTAGCAGCAGATAAGCTTAGGTACAAAAAGTAGACTAGATAGCAGAGACTATCAACATAGAGCTCTGGGGCTAAATGGGGGCTAAAACCTACCTTGAAATTACCAAACTATCAGAAGTAAACTTTCTGGTGCTGGCATTTGGCTGGACCATTTCTACTTATCCCGAATCATATATATCCCACTCATAGTACATGTAGCTACTTCCACATTCCAAAGCAACTATTATCCTACTGCCTACCAAGGGAAGGGAAAAAGAAAAAAAAAATCAGTCTAACCATCTGCCTCAAAAAAGGAAATGGTAGAAACTCTTCACACTCCCTACACACCTCCCATCTTACTGCCATAACATGATCTTTGGCAGCCTCTCCTTGTTTCAACCCAGGAGAAGCCTGACCCTAAGGCCATGAAGGAGCTGTGGTGCAACTTGACAGAATTCCCAACATGGCTACACAGCTGCAAGCTCTGACAAAGAGCTGCACACACCTTATCGCAACATAGACCTAAATACCTGAAAGAGCCAGCAATGATAATCCTAATTGGTTTCTACCAAATTATCCCATTTGCCTCTACTGCCATAATATTACAGTGAAATACCAGGGTGCGTGTTTTACAGAAATTCTTTGAAATAGAACAAATAATGCACACATACACACACAAGTTCCAGGGAAGGAAAATGACCCTGAATGAAATCCACAAGTTTCATCCACAGAAAAGAACTATGCAATTCCCCAGTGCACCTTGAACTGTTAGCACTGGTTCTGGGGCCCACTGACAGAGCTCAGATTCTTGCAAGAATTTTTAAGTAGTATAATAAATACCCAACAGGAGATCAGAAATGAGACATTGGGACAACCAAATAGTTGATTGCTAATAATCTTCCCACCTTCTTCGACTGGCAGGTGAGTATTAAAACAGAAACCCATGTGGAGGAGTAGGAGGTTGATATGATAGAGGAAAGTGTACTAATCATATAATTGTGATATACAGCTTTGAGGGGATCTGGATGACCATTTGCCTGATCAATTTAATGTGATCTTGAGCCTGAAATGCATGTTCTTATTGTACTGAAAAACTTTGCCTGGGAACTGATAATTGCATAAGGGCCTTATCTCTTTTGAGGCCTCTGAGGAGGTGAAAAAGGAACTTGGAGTTCAGGTACCAAAATACTCAGGAGCCATTGGCTTAAGAGGTAACTGAAAACCATAAAAAAAAAAAAAAAAAAAAAAAAAAAAAAAAAAAAAAAAAAAAAAAAAACCCAAACAAACAAAAAAAACCCACCTCCTCTTACACAGGGCACTACATTCTGGATATATTAGAACATGTTTTAATTGAAAAAGCCCTGCTAATATTACTCTGTCTTTCTAATCACTGCAAAAGTTCTTAATAATTATGGTCAAACACTAAATTAACTTTGCTAAAAAGGTAGAGTGGGTATCAGGGCTGTTAACTCTGCAAGGTCCACAGTTCCTACCTGAACCTAAGGGCAGAGAAAAATGGAACAGAATAGATTAGAATAAGAAGCTATCTTTTGCCTGACAGACGTGAATTGGAAATTTTGAAAAGTCTTGCCTCTGGAGAGATGTTCACTGGTGCTGGGGAACACCAGCAGCAGCAATTCTAACATACAGCTTAGGGCACAGAAGAAGGAGCCTGTACGCTGATGGTCTGCAGAGCATTAAATCATCCCTTCTCCCAGTTTGTGCAATGCCTTGTCTTTCTTTTGGGTTTTGGGTTTTTTATATGTGATATAGTTCCTCCTCAAACTAAAAAGAAACTTCATCTGCTCTCTCTTCATGGGGCATATTTAATCAGACTGAAGAGGAAGGCACAGAATTTTGTTGTCTATGCTGGGTTATATATCAGTCAACCTACAAAGAAGCAGCATAACTGTCCTGAGAGCAGCTGGCACTTTTAAAAACTGAGCATCGGCTGAATGCTTTTAAAAACCCAGGACTGGGAACACAGATTAAATTAGCATATGTAAGTAACTTCTGATAAGTTTTCGGTAAGACTTGACTATGACATGATGAATCAAAAATGGATTTTGCTCTCTTCTACCATAGCTTCACTGAATGCTTCACAAAATCACACTACTGCATCACAAGATACTGATGAAATTCAATCCCTTGAAAATATTTGGAGTCTGAAATCTTTCTCCAGTAGATTAAATAGTGTTAGAGCTGTCAGTTTCATCATCAGCTTCTGCCCATATTTGTAAATTCCACTTATTTTCTCTTGCTCCTCTAACAAGATATTATGACTATTATGTATAGCCTGTACTCTTAAGACAGCCTGGAAATGGTCCCATTGAATTACTGTGACCTCCATAAGAAAAGTGTGTTAGAGTTAGGCCACTAAAGCTGAGAAATACTAGTCTCCAGCTCTTCCTCCTCCTTTGTTAGGAGGCTTGTCCCAAATTCTGGAAAGGTGATAACTAGGTTTGTTCATAACCCTTAAGATGAGAATTGAGAATTGCAGAAAATGCTTTGGCACTAAAGAAAAAAACTTTACTCTGTAACACAGATTCAAAGCAGCAAATGTCAGCTCAATATTATAGTAATGTATTAAATAATTAACATAAATGCTTTTTAATAATACCCTTAGAAATAGCTGATTATTCATTTTATTTCACAGAATTTCGGGGGTGGGGAGAGAAGAAGAGATAATGGGAAAAAGAAAAATAACAGAAAAAAAAGTTGATTAATCTTGCCTATTCTGAGAGAAAGCAGTCAGTCTCTAAGCTATAGAAATCATTAAATGTATATTTTTAAAGCTCAGCATTTTCCTTAATGAACACACCCTAAAAGTAAAATAGAGGGGAATGTGGGAAGAAGGCAAAGGTAATTCCTTTCAACTTGCTTTCCCACAAATGTTAAGAGAGCTTTTTTTAAACTTTTTTATTTCTTGACAGCAGATAATCTGTGGCCTTTTACTATCAAAGTACAAACATGTCTGTACCATTCTAATATGACAAAGCAATAGTTCCTTTAATATATCAAACTGTGTATCTGAGGAAGGCACTGAGTAAACATGGCACTGCAAACTGTGACAGAACATGGAGAGGTCTCATCTCCTAGATACTGGTATGATAAAATAAATTCTTATTTTATAATCCTAATATATAAACACTGTAGCTACTTCTCTTACATTAGTAATACAATACTAGGTTCTTGCCATGGAGTAAGATCCACTGTGCTGCGTATCTCACACAACAGAAAACAAACCACTGCATCAATGTGCTTAGAAGTAAAATGTAACATAAAGAGTGACTTGCAGACAAAAAAAAGGTTTGCTAATAATATTAATCAACTTGATTAGGAAAGGCTCTCAGAATGTCTCCTGGTTCTCTCAGTAGAAAAGTCCAATGCCTCCCTCCTGGCTAGGTTAACACAGAATTCTCAAGATGGTCTAATGGTACTTGGGACCAAATATGGTATTCTTTTCCACTGCATGCAACAAAGTTAATTAAATCACACAAGGTTCACTCTGATACAACTGAGAAAAATTGACTCACATATTTTCATTATAATGTTTCATTTGTATTCATTCAGGTAGAAAGAAGACAAACCATTATTTTTCTTAGCTTTGCACCTAACACATCCATTAACACAGAAATTGAGAACTTGTTAAAATTATAGAGTTATAAATGACACAATTTGTCAACGTCATAGAATATACTGACTTGCAAGAGACCCACTAGATTTATCAAAGTCTAACCACTGGTCCTGTACTGGACAGCCCCAAGAATCACACCAGGTGCCCGAGAGCATTATTCAAATGCTACTTGAACTCTAAGGCTTCTTGCTGGAATCACTTCCCTGGGGAGCCCAGTGCCCAACCACTATCTAGTGAAAAACCTTTTCCTAATATCTAATTGTTTGACTTTCTGGGCTGCAAGTTCACACTGTTGGATCATGTCCAGCCACTCACCCACCAGTACCCCAAGTCATTCTCAGCAGGGCTGATCTCAGTCTGTTCGTCCCCAGCCTGTGTTGGTACCAGGGGTTGCTCTGACCCCGGTGCAGCACCTCACACTTGGTCTTGCTAAATCACACAAGATTCCCATTGACCCACTTCTCCAGCTTGTTCAGGTCCCTCTGGATGGCATCCCATCCTTCAGGTGTGGCAACCGCACCACTCAGCCTGGTGTCATCTGCAAATTTGCTAAAGCTGCACTAAACCCCTTCATCTACTTCATTAATGACGATTTGAAATAACTCTGGTCCCAGTACAGACACCTGAGGGACATCACTTGTCACTAATATCCATTGGAACTCTGAGCCATTGACCACTACCCTCTGGATGTAACCATCCAAACACTTTGGGATTCATCTGAAAGTTAACTCAAAGTCCAAAGTCCACCTCTCTCCAATTTAGAGAGAATGATGTTGTGGGGAATCATGTCATGTTTATGGAAGTCTAGAAAAATGAAATCTGTAGCCTCTCCTTGTCCACTGACATAGTCATAGAGTTGGTCACTGTGTTGGTCGGGCAGGACTCACCCTTATGGAAGTGAAAGAAAAAAAGCACTTCTAGTATCCAAACATTTAAGAGACCTGAGGTATTTTCAAAGCTATTCAAGTTATTTAATTTACTCAATGTAAGAGAAAAAGCCTTTCCTGCTGTGCAACAGTGGGTGTTTGCAAAGAAATCTTAGAATTACAAGAAATGTAACAGTCAGAGTCTGTTTCCAGAACCTCATGACTTGTGAAAGCAAGGTGCACCATGTTGGTAAAATAAAATCCTTACCCTGTGGACATAGAGCACATCCAACAGCGGCAGCAGGCTGCACAGAAGTCTTTGACATCTGCTAGAAGAATTTTGTCTTTCTTTCATCCTAAGTACCTTGGAACTACTAGCTTTTAATGATCTTGTTTACTTTATTGACACAGGTTTTATGATCTGTCGCTAGTGATTTTTTTTCCTCCACAACTATCTGATCTTTATCTTTCAGTTCTTAACTAATCTATCATGCATGGAAATCTTGACTGCACAGCAACACAGCCACAATCTTTCAAAAGTACAAATCCTTCTTCCTAACTGCATAAAAGCAACAACTTGTAATAGGCACAATCACTGAAAAAGACAAAATCATTTTAGAAACTGAATGTATTAAAAAGCAAGAGCTGCTTTTTATATATTCTAAAAGCTATTAATAGGGTTTATTCTACAATTAGTGTACAGTGTTGTGAGTTCAGGATTTCATTGGTATTATTAAGAAAATACAGAGCTTCTCAAAGTACCCATGGTACCACACCTGACATGGAACAGCACTTTAGTGAGTTGAGTGATGTGGACTTACTACAGCTGAACAGAATTTCCCACCACTAGCTGGAACTTATTTGTTTCTCCCTAGCTGAGAAACCAAAGGCTGAAACAAAGGGTCTAAACCATCACACAGTTTCTCTTCTCTATTTGAGTCATTTAGTTCACACCAAGCAAGGTCTTTTCACACTATAGAAGAGCATCCTTCTCTTTCTCTGAAATACTGAGAAATTCTGATTCCTGACAAAGTCAAAAGAGATGCTTTTAAAGCAGTTCATCATCTTGCCCAAGATGCTTGACACTGCACGTACTAGATCTTATAATGCTGTAAGTTGGGACATTATGAAGTGAAGATGAAAAAGAGCACATTTCAGATCAATGTCTTTTTTGCAAATATGACGTAAATGCACAGAAAACAAGCTATTACCTCAATGACAGCTATATACTCAAAAATCACAACTTAGTTGCTTCAGCCTCTGTGAAACAGGCTTCAGACGCATGTGTCAGAAAATGGAATTCAGGGAACTGGTTGTACTTTATTCTTATCCACGCAATTGTTAGTCTGCAAATGTATTTAAATAGAAATAGGCTTGACTGAGAGGGTTTTTTAAAATATATATTAAAGTCTATGAAATGGCTCTCTGAATGACTGTCGTAAGTGGAACATTCTGTTCCAGGAGAAGGAAAAAACCTCCACAGTAAACCTCCACATCATGTGATAAAAGCCTCAGCAACACAGTAAGAAGCAAAGACAAACATCTAATTTAATGCTACAAACATATGTATATATCTGTATGTGTATTAAATTATGCAGAACATAAGCTTGGCACAAACCATATAGAATAAACGGTGGAGACTGTATTGAGCCTGAATATGACAGAGTTATTTTTCCCCACAGCTGCCCTCACAGTGCTACGATTTGAATTCATGGCTAGGAAGGAGTTGATAGCATACCAGTGAGTAGGTAAAAATCATGGAAACCACTATATTGCTCAAGACAAGGCAGAAAGTTCTCTTAACAGAAACATGAAACATGTAAGCTGAACAGTGTAATGCACATTCTCTGAGCAACTCAGGGACTGAAATGGATCGATGACAGGCACAAAGGAAAAAAGCTAACAAAACCATCACTGAAAATTATTCTTGGGCAGGTATCTCATAAAATGTACACACCTGTAGTGGTTTTGGTTATATAAACCACCACAACATTCCATCATTACCAGAACAAGTAGTACAGCAATCACTCACTCCCCTTGTGTACCAGGAGTTATTAGTTGACACCTTATATGTCTGGGACATACTAGTCTTTCTAACAAGCATCATAGAAAGCACATATTCAGCCTTAGCTATTCCCTTGCTATTGCTGGTGTTCACCATTGAGGCCAGGGCAACATTCCACAAAACAAAAAAAAGCCAAAGAAGTTATTGTTAGAGAATATTATGTGGCAGAAAACCTTACAATTACAATGCAACTGAAAGAACATTAAAAAAAACATAGGGATCAAATCACAAACCAGCTTAGGGAAGAAGAAAATACCTCCATGGAATCAGACACTTAGATTTTGTCATGTTTTTAAGAGTACTTCAACTCAACTACAAGCTAAGTGTGTGTGCCCATGTAAGTATTTGGGCATGTACCTGGGTTCCCTGAGACACCATCAAGAAGCTCCATACCTAACTAGACTGTCATTGTCCTTCTTTCTATTGCAACCAAATTTTTTTCATCTTGGTAAATTTGGGACAGAATTTAAGAACAAATTCTAAAAGTCAATCCTTTCCCCCTTAGGAACTGGTGAAACTTACACAATCTTTAATTAAAATTACCTACTCCAGGCATATGCAGAAGCTGCATAAGCCTCCAACCAGAAACTTCAGTGGCACCCATTAAAAGTTTTGTCGTAAGTTTTGTTTTAGCAAGTACTTTCGCATAACATTTGATTAAAGTAGTACAAGAAACATCAGACCTTGTAGGTGTGCATTACCTTCACAGACATCCATAAGTTCAAATGTGCAAGATGACAGACCAAGAAATCTGACACCACAAAGCTTGTAGGTGAGACTGAGTCCTACAATCCATTCTTCCCACCAACATGTTCACCCTCTGCTCTTCATCAGTCCCCCTGCAAACTTACTACTCTGTGGGAAAGAATATATTGGTGGGCTCCATAGGAACAAGTACTGTAGTGTCACCTTTTTGATATCAAAAAGATGACACTAAAGATGACCACTTCTGGTTTTCTATCACAGAAATGTGTCTACATTTTCAATGCGATTACTTTTCTAGAAAAAAAAGTTATTTCTTGCAACACATTTTACAATATTTTTACTACCATCCTTTAAAGAATTAGAAGTCACAGAAAAGAAACAGAGAAGACTGTTATTTGTTCTGTCATATGATACTTCTGAGGTAAGCACAGATCTTCCTTAGCTTTTGCAGTTGGTCTGTTTCATTACACCTCATTTATAAAGACATTCACAGGGGTTTACAGTAGTAGCCCTTCCTTAAAAATTAAATTCAGTTTCCAATTATGTATTATTTTCTCCTTCATTTATGAATAACTTTTAGTTTTGTTTTTTAATTCCACTTTTCTCCTTGTATGTCTAGTTTCTTTGTCCAGTAGTAAATTACTGTATTTATGTTTGTTTGTCACTACCAAATAAAAGAAAGGTAGAGAATAATGGAGCAGGAAGTATTCTGTGCACTGGTCTTCTGAGACCTGACCTCAACTAGAGCACAAGTCATAGCACAGTCTCTAAAATGCACAGGCATGGGTGACAAACACCATTGCAGTAATATAGAGCAGTGCTCCTAAGACAGTAAGCCAAGCACTAATGCCCTCCCCATCTTTATGCACTTGCACTTCATGGTGCATTCAGTTTTGCATTGCTGTCAGTACAAAGTCTCATAGGCAGACCTGTTGTTATATAGAATATTTTGGAGGAAATTAAGCTAACTCTTGTCTTTAAATGTCTAAGAGCTTTTGTGGAATATAACAAGACAGATGTCCTACAAACTTATTATACCAATTATTTAATCTCATTTCTAACAAAACTCTAGGCGGAATTTCAATTTCTACAAAAAAATACACACACATGTAGTGGTTTGTTTTCTAAAAGTAAATTATGCTTCTGCAAATTAAGAAAAACTATGTCTACAGTGATGAGGGGGTTTTATAATCAAACATGTCACAGACTATTTGATCTGTCATCAAGCTGTTCTCATTATTTTGCAACAGGTGAAACAGACAGGAGTTAGATTTGACAGTGGTTTACTCACTGAGATGTCTTTAATTGTTAATGTGATAGATTTCAAACTCTCATTGATGGTTGCTAAAATATCATACAGAAGTCAGCACTGAACTTGTAGGTGTGTTCTGCTGTTCCATTACTACCACTGGAAAACTTCACATCTTTAAATATTTACCTTAACATCAGCTCAACACAACTTGCAGCAACAGAAAGCTATGCTTGAATCCTTAATATCATTAATTTATTGGCTAATGCTACAGCAAAAACACACTGTTGTAAAAAGCAGTAACAAAAATAGCAGTGTCCAGGACAGCCATTCTATTGTGATAAATAAACAGACTAAGTAAACTGTTGGACCACACTGAGCAATGCAGAGACACAACTGTATCAAGCAGAATGTGAAGCGAAAGCATACACACCATGAAGATAATAAAAGAAAATGGGAACACTCTTGAGAGTAAGAACTGTAGCTGAACTGTCCTTCCCCATCAATATGTATTCCCATTTTTACTAGCATTTTTTGCTTTTCACCTACCCAGTAGGGTGCCTGTCTCCAGAACTCGGCAGATGAAAGAGACTGAACTTATCTTCACTATAAGCTAGACAGTTAGAGAAGACATTTGGTGCCCAAAGGCTGATTCAGATGATCCCAGTAGGTCTTATATGGCTCTCATCAATGGCGTGCACTTGCTCACTCCTTTAAAAAACTTTCCACTATCTACATTACTGAAGTCTACCCCATACTCATATCTGAGTATCATAAAAAGACACTGACAGAAAGCTTACATGGCACCTGAGCTATGTATAAAGTGGTACCTGTACAGCAACTTCCATAAAATCCATGTAGGAATAATGCCACCTCTTCCTGTGGGAAGTGAAATATTCCAAACAGGGAAGACACAATTAAGGTTTGTTTCCTATTTTTCATACACCAGACAGAAAGAGCAGATGCTTTAAATCTGCTAAACTTTTGATTTTTAGAAGGTTTGTGTGTCACACATCAAGCTGACCTAGACACGTAAGAAAAAAGATGGTCAGAAAAAAGAAGAATAGTTAAAGATATTGAAGAAAACAGTTTGTGAGAGAGAAGAAGGATGTCTCAGAGACAAGAAGGATGTGTACAGAAGGCAATTTTCTCTCATGCAGATTTCAAAGGGCCATCACTCTGGTGTTTTCCATTAGTGCTAAAAGTTGTACTTATTTTAACTTATTTAGGTAACTGCACTATGACTGTCAAAGAATGAAAGTAATACAACATGGGGTTTCTTTAATGTTTTTTGTCTTTATGCACTTTTGTTTCATGTGAACTAAAACACACAAGAAAAGTGCTTTAACAAGAAAATTCTTCCTTTTAAGTGAAATCAGGGGGTGTGTGTGTATGCATGTGAAGGAGAGCAAAAATTGAGTGAGTAGAAAGACCGATTAAAGACAGAGTAACACTGTAAAGAAGACAGAAGGACAGGTTCCCAGTAGATACAGAGACCAATTCTAGCTACTAATTCCACTGCTGTGCCAAATCACTGTTGCAAAACAAGCAGCTCACTTCATAGGCAACAATAAAGATTTCAAGACAGCTTTGGTCAGACATGCTATATATAAAGGGAAAGGAATTGCACAGGTAAGGAATCTCACCCCTACAAGGATCTGTCTGTATTTGCTCCTTTAGAAGCCAGGAAAACTATTCTTGTTGAAACACACACTTCTGCTGAGTCACGTGTTAAAGCACACATTGATGTTATTCAATAAGGACCCCAAAAATGAAGTGCTACATATCACAGACTGAAACTATCCTTTATTTCCAGTCTTCAGGCTTTCCTATGCCAATATACAGCTTTGTGCTTAGCTATATATGCAACAAATGCACTTGGGATATCTTTCCATGTGAAAATCATTGAACAACTGCATTGAGAAACAGGCAAATATACAGGAACATAAGCATAAAGAAATCCTAGTAAAATCAGCTACCTACAGATTCCCAGACTACATTTCAACATTTCAATACTAAGAAAACATCAGAAGCAGTTCTGGAGCAGAAATCAAAGAAGAAAGTCGGAATACCTGATCTAGTGTCAGTGTTTTCTACGAATTAACTGGCTGCCTCTCTGTAATAGAAATGCAATTGTTTATAATAATAAAAAAAAAAGCTATTCATGTCTCATGGTTACTGGGGGGTGGAAGTGAGAATATAAATGATCTTTCTATCTATTGCAACAAATTCAGCATAGTCTACAGAGGACTTTTAAATTTGTTTTTAAGGTTCATATGAAGATTTTACAACCTTCTCCTGCCTGGATGAATACACAGTCCAGCTTGCAAAAGGAGATTTTTTTTTTTTTCCCCAAACACATTGTTAACAAGAATCTATTTACTCTTCCACATGCTCTTCTTATCTAGCTTTCAGCTATTAGAATTAATGAAAAACTTTTGTCAAATAATTAAAAATTGCAACTTATTATACTACCAAAATCATAGAAAAACAACTATTAGCTAGTCCACAAAAACCTGAACATCAGAAAGTCCTAAACACAGGCAAAATACTAAACAGTTTTGCATTTTTTTCCTCCCCTTGCATTCACTTTTTTTGCTTAAATTTAGTGGATCTTGAGCCAAGAAAAATGAAGATGATTCCTTCTCCACTTTCTGTCAAAAACCACTAACCAACCAAAACATATCTGAAAGTTTAATTTTGTAAAGCTTCTTTTGCTATTCCAATCATATCAAGAAGATCTATGTGGCACTACCAGATAAAATATAAATGGAGCAGCTGACTAGCATAATTTATATGACATATTCAATAACAATAATGATTATTTTACAAAACAATTTTATCATATTTCAAGTACTATCTCCCATGATTTTACTCCATTTCCCCCCCATATGTCAGAGATTCCATATCACTATTCTAAAAGATCAGATTTTCTGTCAGTTTCAATTTCTGGTTGATTCATTCTGTTAGTGGTAAACAGACTGGTAGAATTATAAGGAATTCAAAGTATCACTGTGATAGCACGAACAGATGTAAGGCTGATATGAGAGCAATATCTTGGTAGTTTTGACTCTGAATGTAGAGCAGATGCATGAAACCCAGAATAAATAATAATAGTAGTCACACCAGAGCACAAATTCTGTAAAATTATAACTATGTTGAAGAAGGAGAAAGTAGCCTGACTTACAAAAAAGGAGGAGCCGAGTCCTACTGGATGCATAGCATCCAAGATGAGAGGCTGTGAGGACACAAAGGAATTCTATTCAATTCTTAGCTTGAGGAACAATTTCAGCAAACAATTCCTATTTTTGTGAAAAAGTATTTCCTTGTCTCCCTGCACATGTGTGCATGTGTCTAACCAAGTCTCCACATCTTTACACAGTGGAAAGTAGTGACTCCTGGTTTCTGTTTCCAGACTTGTGATACAGAATACTCTTGTATGCTGATTAATGGTGATCCAAAAGAATAAGATGCAATACAAGATATCCTAGAAGATCTAGATAACTTGTTTTCCAAAGGAATTGAAAGAAAAGTCTTCAAATACTGCCGCAGGAGTGACTGACAATTTTCTAGAAAGTAATTTTACTACCGAATAAAAATATTTAAGAGTTGTAAGAAACCTACACAACAGTAGTAGCTAAAGGACAGGAAATAAAAATGGTAACTCCCAACCAATAAATAACTTGTCTCATTCACACCATATGCTTGGCTTGCACATAAGCATCTATATATATTTAAAAAAAAAAAAAAAAAAAAAAAAGAGGGGTTCTGTCTTTAGACACTTTTATTGCTGGCAGGAAGAGTGGTGAAGGTATCTTCCAAAACAGCAGTAGTAGAGAACTGATAGGAGAGGAAAAGAATTTAAAATAAGTAAAACACAAAAGAAAGCAAATCAAACAAACTCCACACCATAATCAACTAAGCAGGATATATTTGCCAAAGAGAAGTCGGAATCACTGCTGAAAGATTAGTTCCATTAATGAGCAGGTGAGGGAACGGAGATAAAAATAAAAGCCATGGAGCAGCAAACACAGTGTTAAGACAGTTCAAATAGCTCTGTTGTCCAAGGTCAAATCAACAGTTCCCAAGTCACTGTTCCTGTCAACCTGGGATAGCCACTATCTGAATCTTCTTATAGTTACATTGTAAGTTCCATTAAATACCAAGGATTTTCTTTCTCCAGACTTTTCTCCAGGCAAAAAACATCTTTCAGACATGAGACAGAACAAGTAGTCTTTTATACCTAAATCTGGTGTTTGCCATAGTCATTCAGCTGAGTGCACTTTCTTTTCTGCATGGTTGTTAAAATGTCTCCTCCCTACATTTCTTGTATAATCTTTAATCATGGATTTCTACTTCAGAGGTTACTTACCTCTTTCTCAGTTTGGTAGGTTTTTATGCACTAATCATTGAAAAAGACTACAAGGTAGAAAAGAATTCCGGTAAGTCAGTTCACTGTGCGAGTAGTAACCAGTTCTGTGAGTGCTATTCTCAGACTCACTGGCTATATACTTATTCTTGACAAACTGCTTGCTTTTGAAAACCAAAAGCTGGACTATTTTTAAAAACCAATTAACAAAAACCCTGTTGGTGTGCCAGCCCTATACATAACCGCCTATACGTAAAGCCCTGTCTGGTTTGTTCCCAGACCTCTCCCAGTTCAGCATGTAGTCCCCATAGGGCTCATACCCCTCAAGAACAGAGTGTGAAGAAATGATACCAGGTTTAGAGCACAGGCAGGACTACAGTGAGATCAAGAACCACCGACCAGGAGCTGGCAGGGCAGAAATGAGTAAAAGAGATGAGGAAATGGGACTGTAATGAAGCTGGCTGGTGAGTGGCACCATATGAGTGCACAGGTATATCATAAATAACAGGAGGAGCTGACAAGGACAGCCAGAGTAGCTGAGCACTGCCAGGACATATGGGGCAAAAGTTCCTTGAGCTCATCTGTGCAAGATACAACTTGTATTGCCAAGCACTGAGGCTTTGCAGTGCCTTGAGTTACTGTGGTAATCTGCTTCTCTCACCACAAACCACCCATGGAACACAGATAGTGTTGGTCCTTTCGAGCATCACACGAGGCTGGTGGCACTGCAGTCCCCTGTCAGCACTGTGCTGATGTGTTGGGGGTTGGTTCTTTCCCTTTTCTCTCTGTGGAATTTTCCCCATTGTCATGCTAAGGTACCTGTTGACTGGGCCCTGGTGGCAAGGGGGAGGGGAGGGAAGAGGGAAACCCCTCGATATCCAAACATCCAGAAGAGCAGACGGAAGGCTCTGGCTCTCCCCATTTCCCCGCAGAGTTCGGACGAGAAGGACGATCGCTGCCTCAGCTCCATCGCTGCCTCAGCTCCATCCCTGCCATCCCAGCGCCGGGAGCCATCCTCACTGCTGTGGGACCCTGCCCTGCTGCCTTCTCACTGTAACCTGCCACCATCCAGCACTCTGCTGAGCATTGGGACCCACACCGTGAGCAGAGAGCTCTCTCTCCATCTCTCTCTCCCCTGGGACAGCTCTGCCATCACCCCCAGCCCTCCTGCAGCTCTGCGGGACCCGCCCGCCCCCAGCACCGGGAACTGCAGCTCAGGGAAAAGGTGCCTGCAGCCAAAAACACTGGGACTGAGTTACTGTTCTGTTTGTGGGTAATTTCATAGCTGGTGTTGTTCTTGTTTGTCTTGTTAGATATACTAGTAAAGAACTGTTATTCCTATCCCCATATCTTTGCCTGAGAGCTCCCTTAATTCCAAAATTTTAGTAATTTGTAGGGAGGAGGGATCACAGTCTTCATTTTCAAAGGGAGGCTTCTGCCTTTCTTAGCAAATACCTGTCTTTCAAACTAGGACATGATGTTACAGCAGTGGACAGAGTGAAAACTGTAACCGCTTTACAACAGACACATCCTCACATGCCACTTGGTTTCACAAATACCACCCTATTTACACCTCCTTGGAAAACAGTTTGTAAGCTGGTAACACTCCTGTCTTCCTTTGAAGAAACCTATTTTTGAGCATTGAATTGGCCTGTGCCCTTGTCTCAGGCTACTTTTTTCTTTACAAAATTTCATAAACTACTTAACTAGGCCTGTTCCATGTCAGCACAATCTGCCTGCATTTTTGTTGTCTACTTCACAGCTTAGTTTCTGGGTTACACTTCCTAGAGAACTCAACAGAAGTTTTCTTCCCTCCTATGACCTGATAGAACTATTTACATTGCAGACTTATGCATGCTCAAGGAATTGATGTTGGTATATTACTAGTCTGAATGAATACAGACACTTAGAGCAGAGACAGTTGTTCACCAACTTGTCTGCAAGAAGAGTCTAAAAAAGAAAACTAGCAAAGAAATTACTTTATATGTCTCCTGAATAATGCACAGGAAAAAGAATGCTATAAAGCATCTCCATGAAAATAAATAATCTCCATAACTTTACAGCCATTTCTCAGGAAAAAGCACACTTCCATTGACAAGAAGTATCAAGTTCTGTCTTGCCCTTGTTCTAGAATCCCTCAGCACCAAAAAATGGAACAAATGCATTACCTGGACAAAAATTTCTCCAGGATATGGTATCTTCCAGCAGTAAAAAGGCAGAATTTAATTGAAATGCTTCTATAATTTAAATGAAGAAATCTGCACCTCCATTAGGCTGGTAAAAGAGATAAAAGCTTGAAATATTTAAGTCACCATGAAGTCAAAAATGGCGTCTGCCTTCAGGCTTGTCTCAGCACGGCTCAAGGGCTAAAGGGTTGCCAAAAAATCTTCGTAGACAGAAGCTGCACTAACAAAATTATTTTGCGTTTCCACCAGTTGCTACATCAGACCTTTCAGACACAGGAACAGAGGGTAATTGCAAAAGTAACAATAGCAGAAACCTCTTCCTCTCAGTGGACTACAGAAAATATCCTGGCAGCAAACATGATAAAATTTCACATGGAATAATTGAATATAGCAAAAATGATGAGCTGAAAATAAAAATGCATCTTATCTGAGGTGCCCCATAGTAGTACACTCCAAAGAGTGAGATTAGTTCCTGTCTGTATTCTGCAATATGAAAACAGTCTTTCCACAAATGATGCTCATCAAAATAGAAGCCATCTTCAATTAACACAAAACCTCCTTGTTACTGTAAAAATATCATTGTTTCACCCTCAGAGAAATAACAAAGAAATAACTCTGTAGACACATCTGTTCCAGAATTCTGTGAACATGCAATCTGGCCACAAATAAATGCATACATCTGAAGTTTGCAAGATGCTTGGTACAATAACATAAGCATAGTGCAACTTCTTATTTTTACACTGGAGAAAAATGCTCTATTCTCCAGCAAATTTCTACTTATAACCAAATCATTACAATGAAGATTCTCTTCTCACAAACAGCAATGGATTAACTCCACGATCTTAGGAATTTCAGCAACTTAAATTATTCTGTGATTCTATATCAATTTTTAATCAAAACCTCCAGATAGTTCTATTCCATTGATTCTAAAGAGATTTTACTATTCCCTACGGAATTATATATAATATAGTCTAAAATCATTACATGCTTTGAAAAGACACTATCATCTCACTCTGTTATCCCTGGAAGCCAGTACTGTGTAGGCACAATTTTATGTTAGCATTAAAGTGGGCAAGGAGAACTTGACTTTGCTAAATAAAGAAGAAAACTACTATGTCTTCTGGAATGAGCTCCTCTCCTTCTTGGGGGACTTTTTATGATTCCCCCTAAATTAGATCAGCTGATAACTGAGATACTTGAATTAAGATATTATCATTCTGCCTTCTTCCTGATTAATTCTGGGAATATTTGAATTACTCTGAACAGCTGTAATTTTCTTTGCATACACTGCCTTTGAAAATCATTCAGCATAGTTGCCTATGACCAATTTAAACCTAACCTCCAGTATACCACTTTATATTTTGCAATTTTTAAAAAAATCTTACTCTTAATTCTTATGATTCATTTACTCTCAAGTTTTGTTTTAGTATTCAAAAATATAATTTCTAGCTTTGATGAATTAGCATCTAAAGGCTGAATTGATACATTTATATTCAAAAGCAATTCAAAAGAAAATATCTTATCCAACAACAGTAAAACTGTTGCTATTACACTATCCAAAATCTATAGCCTACCTCTTAGCTTTATGAAGATTTTCTCTATTCCCACTTTCTCAATTGCTCAGTCTTTCTTAGTTCTTACAGATGTAAATAGAACAAAAAGCTGAAAATGAAAAGTGAACTCACTACAGTTTTTTATTAATGACTCTTTGCTGATGTTTCTAAGTGTCTGCTGAAAAGTTACTGCTTCACTAGTGTAGATTTCAAACCATACATCATGTTCTCTTCTATGCTGAAGTAACCTGAAAACTAAAATTAAAACAGGAAGTGGGATTAGAGACATATACAAGTGCATGAAAAATCAAATGAAGAATAGAATTTTTGTATTAAGCTAGTTATTAATAAATACTATTAATAAGTAATATATAGTAATACAATTCTTCTCAATGGATTTGAGATGTGAGCAGGTATGGGAAACGCAGGCACAGAGAGATCTCAGGGCCTTGCAACATATAGGCTCAGAGACAGAGATGGATACAAGGTTTGACCTAAGACCTTGGAGAAGGCTTGGAGAATTAGAGCATTAAAGTGAAATAGACATAAAACAAGAATATGTTTTTAATTTAAATACAAATATGTTTTAAGTAATCAGAAATATGTATTAGGTAAGCAAAGCAATATGCTAAGTAAGATAGTGAAAGATTTTAAGTTTAGCAATAGAACCTGTTATAAAGTTGGAAGTTTAAGATGTATCAATGTAACTTTGTGAAGTGTTACATGATTGGTTGTAAAATGACGCATTGCAGCAAAGCCATGAAAAGCAAAGCAATCAATGATTGATGTAAAAAGATGCTAGCAAACTTCATAGAAGTATGTGATTGGCTAAAAAACTAACATAAGGCATTTAACTAAGAATTAAGTGGTTTCTCATGTTATGGTGTTGGAATCTAACACCTTTAATGTCTCACCCTTCTGTGAGACTGATAAAGCAATAGACCATCCTTTACAACTTCAGCCGTCCTGCCTCTCGTAATATTTATCTCCTGATAAGCAGGGTCTGCATTTATTTTAAAAGGCCACATGCCTTCTGTTTGGATCCACATACAGGCACTAAATCAAACCTCTATTTATAAAGACAGTTCATCTCCCAGCCTTTCCTTGTATTTACACTCAGTTACATGAATTATTTTCACAGATGAAATTTACTGCTAGTGGGAAGCAATGCTGTCTGTACTACTAGCAACTCGCCAGTTGCACAGTTAGGCAGCAACAATAAATCACATAACTCTACTCATAATTACTAAAGGAAAGTTCATAGACAAGGTAAAATTTGGTGCTGCTGTGGGTTTCAGCTAAGCTGCTGTACATTCTATCAGTCCAAGATCTGTTCTTACTCAGTGAAAAAGCTAGAACAAACAACAGCTTGGTGAAATTTGTCATAAACCAGCAACTAGTCCTTAAGACACACAGCTTTATTTTAAACAGGCCTTCATATTTCAGTACTAACCAGACTCTCAGCTTCTAAGGATTTGATTAACAGGGCTGCAAACAATCATCAGCTTTGTGTTCCAGCACCTGCTCCTTGTATACCAGGTAACAAACAAAAGGTCTATTCCTTCACAAGTATGTTGGACAAGGGTCAATTAGAAGATGATTCTGGATACCATCACCTGAGCTGCCAAACTAAGAATTAATTACAATTGTACATCTGTTTTGAACTCAAGAAAAGTAGAGTGTTCATAAGTCTCATTTAATGACTAACTTGAGCCCTTTTTTCATCATGAAAGTTGAAAATAAGAAATGGGATTCCCTTTGGCTTCATCTGGAGTGCTGCAAGAAAACCCTCCTTAGGTATTTTGTAAATCTGCAATATGATCAGTCCTGTACTGTCCTGTAAATTAGCAGTAATTAAGCAGTTCCACTGATACTAGAGGCTGACATGTCACTGAGGTTGTAACTCAGCACCTGCTATCATGAAGCTATTATTCAATAGTTACAGATTCAGGCAGACAATATCACACCAGTGACTCACATCCTGAAGAGTTATGCCTAATCGCAAAGATCATACAGTTGTTTAAGTAAAGACTACACTCAGTAGAGGTCAGTGGGCCTGCTAAGAAACAGCCCATAACCCTCCCCTGGAGAGAATGCCCCCTAGACAAGAGCCCTCATGGCCAGAAGAGAAGCTTCTTCCAACATACTTTGCTACTATATGCAGATTCAAAGTATCCCATTGGTCCTTCCCCTCACCCACCTCTGTACCAGCCCCTTTCTATCCCTATATGAACCTTTGCTCCCTCTGACTTCCCAGAGCCTTTTCTTGTCCCTGGACCCCTTCACAGCAGAGGATTAATAAAGATTCTCTGTGGAACTCCAAATTAGGACCCTGTCTATTCTTCTGCATTGCTCACACCACAAAAGCTGAAATCACTAAGGCAAGAGAGCAGACGTGCCTGTGCCCCTCCGCCCCCCAAGGTATCTTTATCAAGACACTTCTTTGGGAAAGTTGTGGCACTCTGATCAACATTGCGACAAGACTCATCACAAAATATCCACTTTTGTGCGATGATGTAATAATTCATTCAGCAATAATAATTTTACCCTTTTTTCTTCTCCCTAGAAAAACTTGCATTCAAGCACTCCACTACATCTTGAATTGGAATGGACAGTTGTTCTTCATGCAGTATGGTATTTTAAATCTATGGCTTTCAGCCCTCTCTCCAGCCTTCATGAAAGAAAAGCACCTTGATAGACAGGCATGAAACTTTTCCTGAATACAATGTCACTCAAACTGCCTAAGAGGAAAAAATGTATGCATACAATCTCAAAAACCACGAGAAGGAAAGGAAATGTAACCTTTTTTGAGACAGCAGAAACAAAGAAAAAAGTTTCTTAAGCATCATCCCTCACCCCACTCCCCAAACCTGAGTTCAGAGACTTCTAATCCCAATTTAAAAAATGCACATTTCCCTTGCTTTCTTCAAAATAGTTCAAGTGCATTCTTTGAAATTTTAATGCTGGGAGAATCCATAAACTAAAGCTTTTTCTTCAGAAGTAAAGAAATAATAATGGACAAATAGATTCAGAAAGACAGCAGAGAAACAGCTGGCTATAATCCATGTCCTTGCACGTGATGCCATGCTGGCGCATTTAGTTAAGGATTTAGATCAAGGCTGTCTTTATCCAGAACAAAGACAAAATTACTACCACATAATTCTTAGGCATGAGGAATTGTAGCATTTCTTTCATTTTAATTTTGTGTTCTTCTAAATCACCCATCTTGTATAAATATTCTGCCTCAAACTGTCAGCATTACATTACTGCACTAATAATGTGACTTATTGCTGACCTGCTATGTTTGAAGTTCCAGAATGTCAAGAAGGGCTGAAAAATGGATTTTATGTCATCCATTTCCCTTCTGTGAGAACAGATCAGACTTCTCTGATTCATTCATTCTTTTTTTCCAACAAATCAATCATCATCTTATTTACCTGTTCATAAATCAGGTCATGACTGTTTCACATTACTATCCATGTATAAGGAAAAAGTCTATTAAGAAATAATAAGAAAAAATATTTCAAATGTGTATTGCACAAATCACAAAACTGTTTAGATGAAGAAAAGTAGAAACTGGATAAAAATAGAAAAACTAAAAACAAACAGGGAAACTATCTATATATGCAAAACACAGAAAAACAGATTTCTAAATCAAAATGACAAATCTGAATTACTTCTATGTTGAAATAAACGCCAACTACTGAATCTTAGGTATTTAAATTGCAACTCCATACAATGTAACTTCAACCATAGCTTGTTGTTGTTGAGATTGAGCAGTTCATTCTACACAGCAGCATAAGAAACACCATACAGCTTGAGCTTGTAAGGGTTTTTCCAGGTGACTAGTGACAATTAGTCAATCTTTTTGATAAGTAACCCTTCATAGATTACATGTAGTGCATTTGAGAAAAAATTAGATTACTAAGGTTCATATGGTTTAAAAACCTAGAGTTACAGGAACAACAGGACTAGACTAAAACCACATTTTTTGTTTCAGCTTTCATACATGCATTCATCTGATAAATTTTCCAAATGTTCATTACATAGCTCAAAGAAATTCCCTCCTTACTCTCAAAGCATTTCATAGCTTCACTTGTGACATTATTTTGCTAGCTTTGCATATAACAGCAAGGTTCCCTGCATGATCATGTTTTCCAGGACTTTAGTTGCTTTGTTACCCAAACTGACCTTTTGGATAGTAGAACGTTACAGTCTACCTGAAGTTTTAATTACTCTGGTACTGTTAATTGAATTATTGAATCCCCAGGCATTCCACAAAGCCAGGCTCCATTTTCACCACCCTATTCTATCAATCTTTTTAATAATCGCTCCTATCTGGACTACTTTTTCCATTTTGCCATTTCCTCTGTCATCTTACTTTACCCTCACATCACTGCAATTTTTCACCCTATCATCACTATTGGTGATACCACTGTCATTTATAAACATTATAGGAATAAAAATTTCTCCTCAGTCTCCCACTGAGACTGCTGCTTATTTTCCATTGTTAATCACTTTATGCTATTTCAAAAAAAATCTTATGATGATGACAGTTATCATTAGGCCTTACCATATAAACAAGTCATCTAGAATTTTATCACAACTTAATTTTACACTTTACACCCAACTGAAATGGATAATTAGCTCATCAAGCAAGGAAACATTGTCAGCAGTCTTCAGGGGAAGTAAACGCCAAGGAAGCAAACCTCAGCTGTCATCACAAACCATGAAACCTGACATTATATGTAATGCTTTTAACTTTTCTATTGCAGATTCCTTTTGTATACTATTACCCTATTCCTACATTAATGCATTTCTGCAGTAATTGTCAGATTGCAATATCGTGCTGTTTGTATCTTAAAACTAAAGTTCACACAGAGACACATGTCTCAAAGAAATATTAAGCAAGTTTGCTGATGATACTAAATTGGGAAGAGCTGTTGACTGCCTCAAGGGAGGAGAGGCCCTGCAGAGAGACCTTGACAAATCAGAGAGATGGACAATCAGCAAGTGTATGAAGTTTAAAATGTAAGATTCTGCACCTGGGACAGGGCAACCCTGGTAGTGTGTTTAGACTGAGGAATAAGAGGCTGGAGAGCAGTGCTGTAGAAAGGGTCTTGGGGGTCCTAGCTGATGGCTGAACATGAGTCATTGTGCCCCTGGCAGCCAAGAGGGACAAGCATGTGCTGGGGGGGATCAGGCACAGCATCACCAGCCAGGCAAGGGAGCAGACTGCCCCACTCTGCTCTGCACCAGCCTCACCTTGAGCACTTTGCGCAGTTTTGGGCTCCACAACATAAAGATACTAAACTATTGGAGAGCCTGCAAAGAAGGGCCACGAGAAGGATGAAGTGTCTGGAGGGGAAGCCATATGAGGAGCAGCTGAGGTCACTAGGCTCCTGGAGGAGACTGAGGGGAAACAGAGGGGCAAGATACTGAACTCTTTAGTCTTGTGGCCAGTGACAGGGAACAGCCTGAGCTGTGTCAGGGGAGTTCTAGGTCACATATCAGGAAAAGGTTCTTCACCCAAAGGGTGGCTGGGCACTGGAACAGGCTCCCCAGGGAAGTAGGCACAGCACAGCCTGTCCAAGTTCAAGATGCATTTGGGCAAAGTTCTCAGGCACATGGCGTGAATCTTGGGGTGTTTTTTGCAGGGCCAGGAGTTGGACTCTATGATCCTCATGGGTCCCTTCCAACTCTGCATATTCTATGTTTCTATGGTGAGTTACACTGGAGTCATTGACCACCCTTTTCCAAAGCAATGTTCATGCTAGTTTTATATGCAAAAAACATGCTCTGCCTTTTCTCTAAGAAAAAAAAAAAAAAAATCACTTGAAGAGAATGGCCTCTCCACTAAGTAATATGCAATTAGCCCAAACACAGCCAATGTCTCTGATAAAAAGTTGTAGTAATATACATCAGATATTTCTTCATTGCATCTCATTAGAACACTGCATTTCATTAAAACATTGCTTCCATATTGGGTATAAGTAAATGCCCCAGTGTGGAAATAAATGTAGGCCAAGCTGCTAGAACGTATCATTGACAGAATGATTGCTTCAATCGTTAGTTTAGTTCACAGATCCCATAGCTTCAGGCTAGAAGTTCCTTCTCATTACACCTCTGTGTTTGTAACAATTCAGAAAACATTTTCCCCTACACTTCCACAGGAAATACTAGTTTACACTACATTGATAAAATTTGTAGCAAATAAGTTTATTACTATAGATTCAGACCTGAATTAGAAAGTTGTCATTTCCAACAAAATAACATTCTGCAATGCAGAAGAGAAGTACTCTTTGCCTTTAGTTACTGGTCCATGGGGTTAGGTTGCTACCTGCTTTTTCTAATGGCCTGTCCACAAAGCATAAACTACAAACAGAAAAGAAAATATTCCTCTTCCTTCAAACAAAGTCACACAATGCACCTATCAGCATTCACAAAACTGCTATACAGTTACTGAACAGCAGCAGCCAACCAGGCTTCAGAAGCTCTTCTGGTAATCATTTGGACAGCCTCTGAGGTACGTGGGCATGTTGGCAATCCAGAAACTGATGCATTTGTGCTTTCTCTCGACACACAGCTGTACATGTATTGACATCAATTACCCCTTCCAGGAAAGGCAGGCTAAGACCACTGAAATGAATTTATCATCTGTCAGGTATTTTGTTCACTCTGACAACACTTTGTACAAATCCAGATTCATTGTATCAAGTGTTGGCCGCTGAAGAAAAACCTGAACTGAAATTTAAGTTTTTTCTATACTTTTAAGTTGGACTCCTGACTATTCATCTTCAATTGCTGCTTCATATCATGGCTGGTTTTCAACAGTTTTTCTGCTAGTATTTTGTGAGGAGCATCTAGAGACCTGGCAACACTAAGTGCTGAAGAAGCAGCAAGCCTAAGGCCAGCCCCTGTGCTTTTCTGTAGGATGATAAAAACCATCTTCAGCAACAGAATCTGAAAGGTGACCATCAGCCTACTTCACAAAGGCAGGGATGAACAGGGTTTCATTCCAAGAAATAGGGCTTATGGAAAACAATCTATCCTTTTATCTTGCCAACAAATAGTCAAGAGGTTAAAGGGAAGGGGCAAAAAAGGACTAATTCTTCTTTTGCTTACTTAATCTCCTTCAGTCTACTGATCAGCTTCTGTATACCCTTCATGAAGGACTTGCACCTACTCCTGGTTAGAAGAGACTAAAGGCATATGAAGTGAATACAAATCAGATAATTTCATTCAGAACTAATCAAAGCAAGAAACAAACAAAAAGCCTTAAAAGTTCTGATCATTACCTAACAAACACTTAGCTTCAATTTTCAATCATTTAATAGACTTGGTATCAAGGCAGGTTGTAATGGACTCGGAAGCTAATGGGACTTTGAGAACGAAAAGTGAATCCGTTGGCTAGATGGGACACAAGTCCAAGTTTTAGACTTCTAACAACTTCCTTTTTGCCTTTGAACAAGTAATTTCAGATTTTACCCAGGATTCACTAGAATATTTAAAAGCAAAAATTCAAACAAACTTGAAACACTTCAGAGGACTAAAGAAAGCTGAGACTTCTTAGCCAGTTTCCAAAATGACAGCATTCTATCTGTGAACAGAGGAGGACTGAATTTGTCTGTGTAACTCAAATGTCAACTCAAAGTATTTCCAGTACCACATAGCTTGGCGCAATCTTTAGAGTACTGTTACTCTTATTTTTTGGTTAGGTATGAGAAATTAATGGCTGAGAAGTAGAAGACTGAATCTTATTTCATGTTCCCCAATTGTATTAAGAAAGACCCTCATCCAAAATTACTATAGCGAATATACATGTCTATATCCCCTGTGCGTTTTTATAAAAGGAATTATTTCTTAAGGAAACAAGGCAAAAAAGTAAGCATTTCAGGGAAGAAGAGAAGCAACAGGTACTACATATGAAATCATTACATTTTCCCTTCAAAGAGCTAAAATTCTACATTGATATAGCTGCTATTTGGGAAATGATAGCATTCAACGAACAAATCAATTTAGGCAATGACCTCTTTAAATAAATGTTACAGTGTAAGATTGCTGCAGCTATTTGGAGGAATAGCCATCCAAAGACCAAAGTGTGCCTTTCAGACTCAGGAGATCTTGTTATAATTCCCTCTTTAGTCAGAGGCTCACTGTAAACAGATATATAAAATTATTTAGATAATCAAAACTAATGGAATAAAGATATTTAAAAGCATCTTTGCTTCAGTGCCTCATTTTTTCAGCACTCTGTCATCTAAGCATTCTCCTACTTCACCAGTGCTGGGAGGGAATAAATATGTCAGGGAGTGAAAAGTGTTCATATCACCATGAATGCATTATTTTTATGTATAATAATAGGAATAGGCTTTACATATAATTTGGAGTCCTAAACATATTCCAGTGCAGAGGAAATAGCAATTAGAGCTTTAATATGAAACACTGTAAACAGACAAATCACAATATGATCCTCTATTAAAGAATTCACAGTGCCACATGCTGATCTGGCCATTATTTATGCACAGCCATAACTCTAAGAACGTAAGTACTCCATTGACTGATTTATGACTCCAACAAGTGTTTCCACAATCAAACCCAAAGTATTTGATGACAGGTAACAAGTGAATTACCACACAGACAGGGGAAAATAATTTCTGAGCTGAAGAAAATTAATAAAATCCCTTTTAAAACATTTTCATTTTAATTTCCCAAGGGACTACAAAGTATCTATGCACTCAGATTTCAATTTAAGGATTCTACTAACTAGCAGTCTCCCAAATGATCATGGAATTCTCTAGCATAAAAGCTAAATATCAAAAATACTGCTAATGGTGACTACTATGCTATGCTAGCCAAAAAGAGTTCTAATTAATTTTTATTGCCCTGGAACTTGTCTGCACACAAGCAACAAAAGAAGATGCCATGTTGCACCAATGAGTATGAAAGGAGAACTACAGCACCCCCAGGTATTCATCGACAAACAAGCTCTGCTCTTCAGGACACAATGCTTCATGGAGACTTGTCTGCTGACACTTTCTTGACACCAATATAACCTTTATGTTCTGGAACTGATGTTCAGATGTCAAAGCCTAACAAATCTCATAGTGAGGAGAAAGGCTAGGAGTTTCATTAATAAGACTCTTTACTGCTCTATTTGCAGTCATTAAAACTGATGCAATCCAATCAGAGCAAGCTTTTTCAGTAAGACCATTTTAAAACTAACATATGTTCACATCACATAAATTACGGTCAGTCATTTTCATAACTTTTAAAATGTGTAGATGTTTTAGCACTCGTCACAGGGAACTGTGTTAGTGTATTGGTTCTGTGCCTAATAATGTTTCAGAGACAACTCAAGAAATTCTCTAACACATAGTAGTGTCCATGCTTACTAGATAATTGATTACTTACACAGATGTTTACTTCAGGTTTGTTTATGTCATCAGGCACATGGTTTTGAATTTAAGTCAATTCAACTGGTCTTCCCCCAACTTTTCATCATCAACTCCATATGCCTCACTTTCTCTACCTTTTCAAAATGCAGTTTACACAAAGTCCTAACTCAGCCTATCACATTAAGGCATTTCCTTGCTTTGCTTCCTGTCTTTCAAGTCAGCATTTAATCCCAATTCATTCAAAATATGTCCTTTATTTTTTGTTCCAGTGAACATAACATAATTAAAGATAAGACATAAAATAAGTCTTTCATCTTCAAGTGTGATACTTTTGAAATGCAAGTTTGCTCAACTTCTGTTGCAAGATGAAACCAGTTTGTGTAAATGATGACCCTTTGAAGATTTCTTCATTTATATTTTTCATACTGTTGCTGGTTTTTGTGTAGACCATTAATCTGCTGTTTTTATAGTATTTACTTCCCAAATTACCTCTTTTCCATTAAAATAATTTACAAAATATAAGGAACCAGGGATCGAGAATCATCACACATCTGAATATACTACTTTAAGGACACATTTTTGTAAAAAATAAGAGAACGATTAAATGTAAATACCTTACTTCTGAGTTGCTAAGTGCCTTGACAACACAAACACACCAGACCTTCCTTTTCTTATGTTCTCCCTCTCCCTGTTTGGCAATTTTAATCTACAGACAGATACAGAACCCCATCAGTGTGCAGTGTGGTCACTGCAGTGGCTGCATAGGTCAGTAGAGAGGACCCCAGAGCCATGACTTCAGGACTCTCAGATGATTCAGGACAAACCTCCCTGGAGTTCATTCTCATGGCTTCTGCTACCATGAGCTACAGCTCAGTGAATCCAGTCTTTGCTTTACTGGGACACCAATGAAACAATTCTGTGCTTACCCAAACCTTGCTGGGACTGACATTTTTGTTCTGTTACCCACCTCAAACATAGGGCTGAGATCCTTGAGTGCCTGTGGCTAACAGCCCCCAAGATTCCTTAGCAGCACGCTTAAGTTGAAGAAAACACTGCCAAAAGCAGAGCACAGAATTTCAGGGCATTCAGCAGAGGGAATATAGCTAGGAATTGGGCTCTAGATCTCTGAAAGACATTTAGAGTGTGGAAAACTCTGCCGCTGACTTAGGATCTGCTGATAAAAGACTAGAAAGTCGTGGAAAGACCATTCTCTTTTCAACATCAAGCTAAAAACTTTGTGCATTTAAGTAGCAATAACTTAAATGTTGCTATGTTTTAATATGTTAAAATAATTACACACAAAAGCATCAAATGTATAGTCTCTTGATTAGACAGCAAGTTTGTCATATCAAAAATATTCAGTTTTTTCCAAAGAATGTTCTTGGAAACATTAAGAATTAAATGTTTAGAGATAAAAAGTGTCACAAAACAAAACAGAGCAGAAAGGTTATAAAAGACTAGCAAAATGACATTCTACCAAGTACATCTAATAGAACCTTTTTATTTATCTCACAATTTTTATCAGATTTTTTAGCTTCCTTGTAAGAAAACAGAAACCGCTGTCAGATCTGGATGTTTCAGAGAGCTCCTTGTTTAGTTCAGAGATGATTTCTACTACTTGCAATTATTCAATCCAAAAATCTCAGGAACATGTACTGAAAATACTGAATTCTCAATACGCCTCCCCCTCTTCCAGGCGGGCAGAAAACCATGAGCTTCAGTAAACAGTTACACAAAATGATCTTGGTGCCTTTAAAATTTACTAATTGCAACTAAGCCTAATAAGCCTTGCCTTCCAGTAAGATCAAACCATGGTCAGCTCCAGTTTCTGTCTGCTATCCAACCTCCCCTAGTGTGAAGATCCAGAAACACCTAAAATTCCATCCTTGCTCAATAACCATGTGAGAAATAGGTTATAAAAGGCTACAAAAACTGTAACTGAAAAGTAATTCAGTACTAACAATGCCAAATAATCACTTTAAAAAAAAAACAGCACAAAACTTCCATGTAGAAGTTGTATCCATGGGCAAATACAAATAAACACACCAAATATACACTTGTTTAGCTGCCTGCTGGTACACCACAGTCAGTAACATACTACGACGCACAACATTCAACACATACGCTGGAGTAACTAATGCCAAGCTCCACCCAAGTATTTGGTATAATCTGATGGCTGTGTTGATCAAGCTGAACTGAGACTTAATAATGTGAGAAAAAAGCATATCTGTTAGTTTTTAAACACTTCATTTTCTTTGCATATTTATTAAATTCAAGATGTGTTAGGTAGTCATTCAAACATGGAAGTGAAATATGCAAGAAAACGTGAGCAGCAGAGTAGGTGCACTCTGTTTTGACATGCCCCCACCTTAGGAGGCATCTTGCTGAGGAATACAGATTGCTTTTATTTACCTCAAAACTTGATAAATTTGGTAAATAAGTGATGCAATTCCCATTTCCTACAAACATAAAACTAAATTGAAAAAATCAGAGGCCAAATTTGTGTATTAACTTTATGTTCATGCTTCAAAGCATAATACAACCTGAAGCTGACAGTGCTTATCTGACATACTTTTAATATGTCCAGGGGAGCACTGAAAAATACATTATTATATTGATTTTTCAAAATGTGTTAAATACCTGCCCACTCTGAATAACTTAACTTCATGTGGCACTTTAGCTGCTGGAAAACAGTGTTTTGCTCTCCTCTCCTCTCCCTCTGTAATGCAAGGGACTTCACAAAGACAACATGAAGAAAAACACTGTTAACTTTTCATTAATCTGGATCAATGCTTACCAAACCTTCACAATCTTTTGCTACAAACTCCACAGCGGTATCTTTAGAAAGCCAAGAAACAGCAATAAATCCATTTTTCCAAGTCACTTAATAGTCAAACACAACAGCACTGGAGAAACAAAACAGTAAATCAGACTCGTGGCTGAGTTTAACGCCACTTAACACTTTAACACAACTACAACAACTTTGCTTTCAGTGGCATGCAACATTTTAAAGAACCAGAACCTGAGCCAAGGATAATGACAAAATGCTGTCACACCAATCACGTTTTTGCTAGAGGGTTGTCACACCTTTTCTTATCAACTTAGGGTGCCAAGAATTTGGGCTTTCTCACTGGCTCTTTTATATTACACTTTTCAGGTTGTCCACTATAAAGAATCATCACAGCTACAAGCTCCAGCTGAAGGTGTCATTGAAATCTATTTGCATTACACCACCATTGGACATGAATTCATTAATAACAAGGATAAGAAAGCAACTCACGCGCAATCACCAGCACTAACTGTATCTTGCAATATTTGCATGTTCCCAGGCAAGATGACACCACTAATGTGACTTAGTAACACTTTTACCTTGTGTGGAGTCCAAAACCACACAGCTATAAGAAATCAGCAAAGCAACACTTTTTTTCTTAAGCTACATGTATAGAGGAGAAAGTACTAATAAATTTAAAATGCTCTAGTCTACAGACCAAAAAGAAAAAAACAAAACAAACCACCAAAACTCCGTTGTGTCCGTATGTGTTCTTTTGATAAAATGAACCTCTACATTTGAAGATTTGATCAAATGTCCTGCCAGCTTTACACAAGATGATTTGGTGAGTAGAGAGCCTGAAAGCTGACAGCAGATAAAAAAATTATCAGCATTATTTCATATTTTACTGCTCTTTTGAGAAAAATCAGTTTGTATTTTCCTTGCCTGCAAACTACCTAAACCCATGAAGTCTCTTCCTGGGAAACAAAACATTATTTTTTGGAATAGTAGCATACTTTGGTGGTAGGGCAGGGAAAAAACTGAATTATAAGTGTGTTATTTTGAAGTTTTTTATTCCTACCTAAGTTCTAGTTAAAATTAGGCTTCAATTTGCTAGCAATTAGGAAATTGATGATATCTTTTTCTTCCCTCCTCCCAAAGACACTATGTGGCTAGTTTTCTTCAAGCTTCCAAATCCTCAGCTGAGTGGCTATGCTATGCCAAGTAAACGGCACATACACATTTTATGCAACTCAACAGTAGTGAGGTGACCCATCTTCCCTATTATCTCAAATACAATATATAGGGTATAATGGCCAACAAGTAAAATTTCCCTACAGCAATTCTATCTAAACACAAGAAACAACAAAAACAATGATCAAGGATTGACCATGACTCCTGGTAGCATAGGAAATAATGCTACCGTAGGCTTTATTTGGATAAGTAGACTAGCAACCAAGTATTGTTTACATTTTCACCTCATCTGTCCTTCTGAAGAATAAGGAGTTCCAGCAAAAAGGCTGGTTTATTTACAAAAGGGAAGGAAGGAATAAAAGCTACACAAACATAAAATGAGGCAGTCACTGGAGAACAGCCTTATTGGGTCTAGTGATCTTTACGACCATACTAGTTAAACACCTAAAACCTACATTCATGGTGGTATGTTATCTGTTCATAGCAGCAAACTGCTTCAGTGGAATTATTTCATGCTTAAATTTGAGTGAGGGGATGTCTGACTGATCTCTCACAAGCTTACATTCTACCTGCTCTCTGGACAGTTCTGCTCACATTCAGCCAATTGTGATATTGCATCTATGAGGTTGCAGCTTTCAACCATAGGCTATGTATTCCTGAATGAGGGTTGTTAGCTCAGGCTCAGAGCCACACTCATTGAAGGATATTGTTTTGGACAGCTTGAAGGGCACACGGGGTGAGATTATATCTCCAGGCAAATAACGCCATGGACAGAGTATTATGTTAGATTAAGACCAGAGATCTGGCAGATCTAAACTCCAGTTTTCATACATCTTGCCCCACAGGCAAAACTGTACATATATCTAGAGTTCATAGATATAAAACCTTCCTTAAAAGTCTTGGAAAGTTACCTGTCACTCCTAGGACAAAACTCATGATGGTCATAATTTTCTTGCTGAAAATACCAATCAATCCTTTGGCTACAGATTTATTTTTTTTTTAATTGCTACCTATCAGTTAATATTCAGTGTTGCTCTGTGTCATCAGAATTGCAGCCCTACCCTATGAGGAGCATTACAACAGAGATGCACAACTGTACATATCATACCCAAGGAGGGCAGCCAGAAGGATGATAAGCTTATGAGCTGTTTGACTAAATCACCATGATCCATCGCCACTAAAGAACTGCTTATGCAGTTTAGGGCAAATTTGAACTTGGAAGGATCTAGTACATCAATTTCTCTAAATTACGGAGACAACATAATGCACACAAGCAAAGATTTTAGCATTTGAAAAAAAAAAATCAAGATGTTTAACTTAGCAAAAATTTTGAAATCATACAACTAATCAAGATAATTAAGAACCTAAAAGACTGCATTAGTGAATCTTGGTAAAATTTAAGAATTGGTTTCTTTCAGCTTGCATTCTACGAAATCCAGTGTATTCATAAAGAAAGTCAGGAGCCATAATATAAAAAGAACATGTCTTAAAAAAAAGGCTCAGAACTAGAGTGGGCACAGAAAGAATTTAACCTATAGGTGGAAAAAAATCACAGCAGTCACCTAATGCTGCTAGTGCCATTTGTCAATGTGACTTTCAGGCTAATGTCCCACACATGCAGAGAACTCAGCAAAGCAATTCAACATGTACCTTTTACCAAGCCAAACCAATCAATAACTGTGCTTTTGTCCCATCACTGAAGTCCTCTGTGAAGTATCACAGGGAAAAGTATGAAATAAAAAAGAAGATACATTAAATATATATATATATTTAATTATAGGGAGAGGGTACTCTCTTCTGTATTGATCTTCTGCCAGCATTCTTTTATTTGACACAATTCAGAATCAGAACAGCTCTTGGCCATGCCAGAGCCAGCTGCAAAGGGGACATATTAAATTCATTGCTGAGATTTGTTGGCACAGATGGGGCCTGACATTTTAAAAGCAAAGCAGAAGTTAAGTGCATTCAAGTGCAAAGGCTTCAGGACAAGCTTAGACTTCACCTTACACCCCAAACACCCATGGAAGATATAGTAAAAACCTCCTCTCCTTTCCAGCAGAATTAGGGCTCTAAATTATGCCAAGAGACTATAACCAACACAGATAAGAACAGAAAATAATCACATCATTCAAACTCAAACCAATTGAAAGTGTTAGAAGGCAGCTGTGGACCAAAGAAAGGAAGACTAGGATGGAATCATCAAATGAATTCTCACACCATAATGGTACAAATAAATAACATCTGGCCACCCAGACCTTTAATTTTTGTGGGGGAAAAAAAATTTCCTTCCCAATACTCTCCCCAGAAAGAATAGTGTTCATATCTCTTTAAATGCTTCTTTTATGTTCTGTGACAATATTCAGTATTTGTACAGACAAACCAAGGATCCTCAATATTGGATTAAGGGATTACGTGCAGTGGGTTTCGCAACCATTTTCATTTTCCCACTGCTACCATACCAGTATTTTCCAAGCTGAAGTGGGCTGGAGGCAAGTTCAATTTCCATCTCTGCTCATGGGAGTGATTAAATTTAGCTGATGCTGAGAAAAGGAAATTCAGCATGATGAACATAGCAAGACTTGACTTGCAAGCCTATGAGACAGGATTAGTACCACAAGCAAAGCAGAGCAACCAAAATGCCTGCAGAAAATATGGGGACTTGCACTTACAAATGGGGGGGCGGGGCGGGGGGAAGTATGAAGGAAATGGAAATATAATCTCTAAAAGAAAAAAAAAAAACCAAAAAAAAACCAAAACAAACAAAAAAAAATAAAAAAAAAAACAAACCAAAACACTATCAGCCCAGGACTTAAGCACATTAAATTAAATTCCATATTTCAATACTAAATAGCATTCTAGTAAAATTTTAGTTACATGAGAATCCCATTTAATTTTAAGACAGTTTGGAATACAGTTTGAGGTTTGGGTTGGATGGCCAATATGTATCTTTTAACAGAACTGAAACAGAAATCTAGGTGAGTTCCACTGGAGCGGATTCAAATTTTACAGGATTTATTTATTCTCGGCAATAACACATTGAACGGCTGCCTCTGTTAGGAAGAACTATTCAAATGCAGTGGCAAACTGGAATAACCTTTCCTATAAACTGAAACTTTACCACCAACTGAAACAGCAGGCATATCGACCATAAATTAATTCTTGCTACCATTTTGAGAGTCTTGCACTCAAGATTAAAGCCATTTCACCTGAAACTAACAGGCAAGTGACAAAAATTATATATATCTTCAACAACAGAAGCTGAGTATATTAGAATATCTGTACTTTTAAGTCATATTAATAGTGTTCCTGCCATAATTACACAACCACAATGCAAGAAAATGCTCCATGCTAACACAGATGCCAGTTGGCTCAGCACTGCTGTAAGAATGAATTCCTACCTTCTACAGGTAAGATATGAGCTGGTGTTTCCACCTGTGTGCACATTACCACCAACAATTAAAGCAAACACACCTGCAACCACAAGACAAAACTACTTAACAACAAAAAGATAAAAGCTCCTTGATTTTGCATGCAGAGCCTTTTGAGAAATAATGTTTGTTCTTGTAGCTCCCCAAAAGCTACAGTATTTTCCTAACAGCCCTCTATATGAAGTTCAAGAGTACACCTCTAAAGAAATGTCTCTAATTTCTGCAATTCATTTTGTTGGAAAAGAAAAAAATATTTCAGTAGTGAATTCTTTAATTACAAACAGCACCACCACTCAGATCTTCCTCTCCTTATTTAGTCTCACCTGTGTCTCATCAGACAGCATATAGATTATATGCTATAAATATATAAGTCTCAAGTAATAGAAGGAAATTTCTTCCACTTCCCAGGAGGTTGAGTGAATTGCCCAGTGGTGAGGTTTTTACAGCATAAACATTGGTGAAATCAAACTGGACAGTGAGCAAATGCCGCCCTGGTGAGCACTATTTACAAGTTGGTGAAGGACAGAAAACATTCATTTTTCAGATTTGCTTTCAAGTTACAAAAGTCATTCTGTCACAGTAGAATCAGCCCACACTTTTAAATCTAGAACTAGAACTAATCCTCTACACAAGGCTTCAGTCTGTTTACAGATTCAAATCTTATGCGTTATTTACATGGGAGATTTGCTACCCTAGCTACTCCGTCACGTTAAGAAAATGGGCAGTGCCCAGTTTTAGAGAAAAACAAAACTGATTACAATGAATTCAAAGGGAGAACTGCAAGGGCAAACATTCTAAATGGCTAAAAATCTAGACTAAATAAAAACTAAAATAAAGTCTGACATAAAATCCATAACAAGTAAACATTTTCACACATAGTTATTCCTTATTATATTTGCTCCTGTGTATATTAAATGAAGATTGAATACTTCCAAGCAGCTGATGTGTGGGGTTTGAGTTTTGGGAATCAAATAATTTATTTACCATGCATTTGTTAAAGTATTTTCCACTCTTTCCCTAAAGGTATTAGCAGAAACATCTTTCAAGATTTTCCTTTCAATGGCCCTTCTTCATAGATGAGATGTAAAGGCTCCAGTAGGACAAGTATTTGATACACAGAAACTAATGAGCTATTATTTAACTTCATCCTAAGTGACAGAAGCCTAAAGCAACAAGGCTTAATTAGGATGATGTGTGCCCCAAGTCTTCTCCCAGGAAACTGGTGAGCCACAGCAGATTCCCTTCATTGGCAGATATACGCACAGGACTATCTGAACACATCTGTTATAGAAGTATGAATGGCATGAAGTCTTCTGCTGTTAATTCAGATTGATTACTTGTTAAACACATTTAATTGAGGCAGAAGGGAGCTTAACTGATATTTACATATATATATATATATTTTTTTAATGGAGAAAAAGTACTTGTGGAATTTAAAGAGAGACTGAAGGACTGAACACCAGATCTTGTATGAGTTCACATGCAACACATTAAATAACCATTAAAAAAATTAATGTTTCCTTTTTATCTTTTGCTCTTGTGTATTTACCAATTTAACACATTTCAATGTTTGAATAATATAAACTAGACATGGTAGACCCTTTAATGTTCCTGACAACAAATAATTTATATTCCTTCATCAAGCAATGACTGCTTCCAAACCCTATTACTTCACTCCACAGGCTTTTTACAGAAACAAATATATTACTAGACAAAAACTTACATTATTGAAAATACATTAACACCTAACTAGACAAATGTTTTCTATAAATTTTGTGTCTGTGTCCATTGCTCTTCCATTGAATCTCAGAACCAGAAAGGATCTAGCCAACTGAAACTGAAAGACTACAAACATTCAGCGAGAGCCAAACCATTTTTCCAATTTTTGTAAACTCACCACGATTTTGCCTTGATCCCTCTGGTCTAGATCTTGGGAAACCTACCAGAAAAGTCTCAGCCTCTGCTCGGTTTATGCAGAAAGCTCTGATTCAGGAAATCCATTTTAGGAATACAGCTTGTCCTGGTTTACAATACAAGATACATATTCTATTACCATCTGAGAAGGGTGATCATCCTTATCTCTGTGGGAAGTATCTTCTGTTAATGGGCCATTGAGTCCTACTGTATAACTGATAAGATTACATCATCCCATTGGGAGATGCTCCAGCCAGGAGGACGAGCCAAGCCTTTCCTACCTAGATAAAAACTGAGTTTTAGAACACCAAAGGCAGCCTTTTACCACTGGATTCCAGAGGAAGAACCAGTTTGTTTTTTTTCCACATCATTGCTGGACCCTTTGGAGGAAAACTGCACCAACACCCTGACTGACAGGGTACCAGGCTGTATTCTGACTCTGTCAGTGGTTTTATTTTTCATTATTGCATGTATTTTGTTTTTCCTTTTTCTCTTCCCTATAAAAAATTGTATTACTGACTTGAAATCTCACTGGTTTTGCTTTTCAAACCACTACACAGCTATTGTCACTGCAATCCCAACTTCTTTCAGGAATGTCACCCCTTCAAGTAAAATAACTATTGCCTTTATCTGCTCACTTTTAGACATAGCATTTCAATATCTTCTGGAATATTATTAGTCAAATCTGTTTGACTTTCCTAAGACTTAATCAACTTGTTGATTAGTAAAAACATCCATCACCTTGTCACTTTAATCTTCTCAAAACACCCTTGATTATTCACTTTGAAATTAAAATAGGTCGAGAAAGTAGGAAGGGGAAAAGAGAGCAATATAGCAAGACACTATTAAGAATACCAGAGATACCACAAGAGAGGGATGCAGTTTTATGGATTTCAATAGAACTGTTCTGATTCACGCCTGTTGAAAATAGCCTTCTAATTGTTTCCATTTAGAAATTCTTATGACTATTTCTCTTCCTCTCATTATCTTTGTCCAAAATAAATTATAAAGATTAATTTTAGTTACAAATTGAGTTTGTTCACATACAGAATCTTCAAAGAGTGGCACATTGAGTGCTTTTTTGCTAAAGAGTGCTCTTCTCTTCCCCATAATTGAGGCAGAAACTTCTGTATAATTAAACTAGAATGAAAACAGTCAAGCCCTGAGTGACTTTTTCTCAAATCAGGGCAAAAGGTAATTTCCTGCACTTACTGCAGGAAGAGATGAGAGAAAACAAACTCCATAACACAGTAACCAAGTTCTCCCTAGCAGGAAATTAATTATTAAACTTCCATTCCTCTCCCCACATACCCCAGGTGAATAGAGCTCATAGACCCTAAGTTATGAGCTCTCAGACTCACTCAAGGGCAAGCTCCACAGTCAAGAAGAGGAGTTGGAATGGAAGATAGTTGATGGCAAATATATTTACAGCTCATGCTTCGAGGAAATGAACAGCATATCAGCTGCAGATGGAAGACACACCTAGGTCAACACAGACAGCTTTCAAGAAATGCCTAGGACCACAACAGAAAAGAAGAGCAGGTAAGGCTTGGGAAAGAAATAGAACTTCTGGAAGAGATCAAGAATTTCAGAAGTTACACTCTTTCCCAAAAATAGGAAAAACATAGCAAGTTTTGCCGTTACCACGTCTTGATTCTATACTGTCAGGATTGTTCTGGGTCTAAATCTTCAAAAGCGCTGAGCAGTTGTTAGTTGCTATCAAGTTGTTCACTGTAAAGGCATATCAGTCTCAAAAGGCAAAGAGTCCCAAGTGTTAAAGTCCATGCTAAAAACTTTCCGCATGGAGACCCAAACAGAAGTAAAGTCCTGATTAGTAATAGAAGCTGCTCCTGGTGCAAGGCCCTAAGAGGGCCAAAGTTGCAGCCACAGCTCCCATCTTCTTCCCGGTGATGATGATGGTGGTGAGGAGACAGGAGGGAGAGGGAGAGTCTCTCCCCAGTGCACAGATTCTTTTTTACAAATTACCAAATGAGCTAAAAACACGAACCTGAAGCATTTCTTCTAAACCTATTAGAATTCTAGTTTTTTAATGCGAAAGTTTACGTATAATTTGTGTACCTAGCCTGTTCTATCTGAAAAACGTAAGCAAGCAATATTTTTACTATATTTTTATTATGTCTAAAATTGTGGTTTTGAGTTCTCATAGACTTCTTTTTGAAACTTGCTTTCTACACTGATGTCTAGAACTATGTTTTTGAGCTCTCACTACAGCTTGGTTTTGGAGCTTGTTTGTTTTTGAGCTCTTGCTGAAGCTTGGTTTTCACACTAAATTCTATGGGTTTTACTTTTTAAGGCACTTAAAACATATACTTACTAAAACTTACTTAAAACTTAAGCTTACACCTCTATTTCATATATGAGTGGCTTAATATACTTCAAACCTTCAAAGGTCTTAATTCGATCCCTGCACTCCAATCTCTCTCTGAAGAATTCAGAGGCCTCTTTTTTGCACGCTCCAACACCTCTCCCTCATCTTTGAGCCATATAGATTCCCTTAATAGCTTTATTAATCACTTGTCAATTGCATTGGAGAAAACAAGGCACCATGATTAGCTCTATTATGATGACTAAAATATATAAAACGATTTTCAAAAACATTTTACCCACGATGTTAAATTCCATCCAACAAACAAACCATCCAAACTCAACCATTCTGTGACTCATATATCTGCAGGTTGCTTGGCCTATTTTCTCCTCCTGGATGGCCCTCTGGTAGCAGAGAAGTCCATCCTTCTCATCAAGGTCTGGCATGGCATGTGTCCCCACCACCCAACGCTGACTGGGCTGCATGCAGCAGCAGAGCCAAAAATCTTCTTGGTGGCAAACACAGAGGCCAACCCAGGCTATTGACTGCCCTTGACTATTTCAGGAGGGTCTTGGCCAGCCCTGCTCCTTTCACCTGGTTATCAAAGCAGAGCTTCACCTGCTTCATTCAGTAACAAGTGACTGCCATGGCAAAGCACACACAGATTTGCATTAGCAATGTAACTACAAGGGTAGCAGGCCAAAATCTATTTCCACAAATGAAAAACATTCCCCTTGGTAACTGTGATATTATTAAATGTAGACTGAACTAAAGTAGTATGATAACACCAAAAGATCAGATTTTTAAATATAGCATGATAAGGAGAAACATCTTTAACTGAAACTTTATTTTCCCCCTGTATAATTAAATTTGGCACACTAACTAAACAAGTGAAAAAGAGTTTTTCTGGGGTTGTGTTGGACAGACACATGGTATTTAAAGTTAATACATTACCTAAAGTTACTTAAACACTTTAAGTTGGCTAATTGGTAAATCTGTACCACTAAAAACAAACAAAGCATAAGCATAACACATCACTGAACCTCATATTTCCCTTAAACTATTACCTAACAAAAAATTCTACAATACTACTGATTCCCACATTTAAAAACCAAAAATTCACAATTTTCTACAGGTAAAATACAAAATGTCAGGTGCAAGTTGAAACTTCTGTGCAGCTCACATCTGTATACCTGCTTCTTTACTGATGGAGTGGTCAGCGCTTTTTTGCACTCAATAGGGTTTCATGTTCTTTGCTGGAATCCACCTAGGTCCTGTATCTGTAGAGATAAAAGCAAAACACTTGCCCCAAGTTATCAGAGGAAATGGGTCTTCAGTTTCCCATTTCAAGATTTTTAATAAAAACTGGAGGATTTTCTTTCAATTTTGCCCATGTATTATTGAAAAAAAAATGCCTAAAGATTGGTGGATTGGGTTCTGCAGAAAAACCATTCAAAAATTATAAACATATAAGGCTTTACTCAACCTCATCTGTGGTGTTGACCATGCCAATACTCCTTTTTGTTGATCTAAAATACATTTTAAAGAGTGACGCATTCTTTCAACAATTGCTTGACCTGTGGGAAAATAAGGAATACCAAAAGTATGTCAAACATACCAATCAGTTTAAAAAAAAAAAAAATTAAAAATCAGTCAATCTTCTTGCTGTGTATGCAGGGTCATTACCTTTACCTCTTGAGGCACCCCTAATGAAGCAAATGCTTGAAAAAATGCTGACATATGTGATTGGCTGTACATAGGGAGGCATAGACTACACCTGAAAAAGTGTCCACTGACACATGGCTGTTTTTAAGTTTCCCAAAAGATCGGCATTTAGTAATATCTGTTTGCTGTAATTCAAGGCACTGCAATCCTCATGGATTGACAGCTCCTGTCGAGACAGGAGGTTGAACTAACTGACAGACAGGACAGGCATTTATGATCACCTTTGCCTGATCTTTAGAGAGGCAAAATGTTCACACGAATGCTTACACATTTTTGTGAAAGAAAGCATGACTCAGTTTTGCTTGCTCAAAAATGTTGGGCAGAGTGTTCAGCAACAGCCACTGCCAATGCATCAGCTCTTGCATTTCCTTCTGCCAAAACTCCCGGAAGTGAAAAATGAGCCCTGATACAAGAAATAAAATATGGATCAGTCCCGTTTTGCCAAACAATATAAAGACACATAAGATAATGGCATAAGTTGTCATTACTAACACCTCTTAGAATTGACCTCTCTATTCCTTTGATTATGTTAGCTACATATGCAGAATGTGTGATCAAATTAAAAGGTTCTGAGAAAAGCTGAAATGCTGTAACTACAAGTACCAATCCACAACTGGATGTGAACCTTCTACTGTCTGGGTATCTGATTCCCATTCTTTAGTTGTTTGATTTTGCCACGTGATTACTGATTTGTGTGTTTTCCCTGCACCATCTCTAAATACTGTGATAGCTTCTAAAGGCACTTCACTTAAAATAGGTTTTTCCCTAAAACTTAGTTTTGCTTGCACCATCTTATGACTCAGGAAATTAATAGAACAGACACCTGAATAATTTAAAAATGCAATTTGTAAATCTTATGATTTTTGCAGAGCCCAATCAAAATACTCTTTCCCTAAAGGCAGATAAATCATAGTAAAGTCTCGACCTTCCATGGCCAACTATCTTTCTCTAGTTCTGATTATAATCTGAGCCATCATTTCCATGGTGGTGAGCATTGTCTTTGGGGATCTGTAAGGCAAAAAAGTCCATTCTATTATCAGCAAAGGATCTCTTTTAGAAACATCCCACTGGAATATGAGGCCATATAGCTGCATGTTTTTTTCCAATATTGTAAGAAAAAGGGCAATAATGATACACATGAATGAGCTTGCCTTTGTTGAAGGGCTTCAGTGATTTTTTGAGAGCTTTTTGAGCTCCAGGCATGAGAGAGCTTGGAAAGGTAATGTCACAATCCCCTCTGAGCAGGTCAAAAACCAGAGCAAATTCTTCATTGGTAATCCCTAAAGTGGCTCTGATCCAGTTGATTTCCCCTAAAAGTTGCTGCAGCTCTTGCAAGGTGTTAACTTTAGTTCAAAGCTGTATCTTTTGAGGCCTGATTGATTGCTCTATCATTTTCCACCTTCAGTACTTTCATGGTGAATTTTCTGATCTTTTGGAAGTGGATATTTTGAGTCCAGGATCTTGGACTGCTGTGACAACAATGCCATGAGCCTCTTCCACCTCCCTTTGAGTCAATGCTGCAATGAGTAAATCATCCATGTAATGTAAAATTATTCCTTGTGGATGCTTCTGTCAAGCTGGAGACAGGGCTCAAGTCACAAACCATTAGCATATAGTAGGTGAATTGTTCATCCCCTGAGATAAAACTAGCCAGTGGTGTCTTTGCAGAAGTTCTTGTCTGTTGATGCTTGGAATTGAAAAAGCAAATCGTGGAGTATCTTCTGGGTGAAGCGGAATATTGAGCAAAACAGTCTTAAGTCTATGATGACAAAAGGTCAGTCTCTTGGGATCACTGAGAGAGAAGGCAGTCCCAGCTGTAGACATCCCATGTCCTCTATCACTTAATTGATTTTTCTGAGATTGTGAAGTAGTCTCCAAGAATCAGAGGTTTTCGCACGGATGACTAACATTGGTGAATTCCAGGGACTGTTTGTTTCTAATGGGGCCTTTCTGTAATTGTTCTTTGACCCGTTCTTCGACGGCACTCAGTTTCTTTTTCTCTAGGGGTCACTGACTCACCCAAACAGGGTTGTTAGCTTTCCAGGACAACTTCAGGGTGATGAGTGCCATTACGGCCCCTTTCAAAAATCCAGTCTCATTCCCCACTGAGACAGCAGATCTCTTCTTCACACTGTAATGTATCTCCACACCACGAAGGGACAAATAGTTGCTGCTGTCCCTTCAGGTCTTCTAACTGTGATCATGTATTGACTTCACTGGCATATAGTGGCTCCCCCAATACCTGTGATAGGTTCTAATGGCGTGACTAAAGTTCATTCTTTTGGCCAAAACAAATAAGAACTTACTGTGACATCAGCACCAGTAGCCAGGAGACCTGTAATTATAATCCTTTTAATACTGTGGGTTAAACTGCAAGTCAATTTCGGTCAATTGCAGCCTATATGTTCTATCCAAAAGACATCTGGTACTGTATTCAAGCTCTCAGGTGGTATCTGTTGACCTTCTGCAAGGTGTTCCACTATATTAGGTGGCAAAGCAATAGCTGTGGCTATTGGAGTTTTTGCTGGAACAAGCAGAGGGCTCCATGCCTGTACTAAAACTGTTAATTCGTCATTTCAGTTTGCTCAAACAATAGATGGAAAAATTACAAGTCCCAAAACGTGGGTTTTTTTCCTTACCTATAATCAGAAAAATCTCGGCTCCTTTGTGATGCTCCTATCACCCCGTGATACCACAGCATGACAATTTTGCAGAAAGTAAATTAATTTGGAAGTTGCCAGTTCGCCTTGTGCCCCTGGAAGTAGAAGGGCAGGGTCATTTGGTAGGTGGCTGGCAAACCGGGGAATAAGTGTTGGGTGGGACAGCTCACATATTCAGCCCCTTGGATGCTCCCTGGCAGCTGGAAAGCCACTACTTGTTTCATCACGCAGTAGGGTGCGCTCTTCTTACAGCTTCCCAGTAAGAAGTTCTCGCATATATTGTCTTGGTTTCATTTATTGTTTCCTGGCCAACACATCAAAAATGTTATAGTTTGGGTTTGCCAATTTTTAATAAATTTACCTTTCTAGGAGTAAAAGCAAAGCATGCTTAAAACTTAACAGGGGATAAAGAACAATTTTATTACACAAAGAAAAATAATAATAAATTCAGAGCAGGTCTTCAGACCATTCCCTTCTTCCTCTTTTTCATACCTTAACAACATACAGAGACACTTCAGTCAATTCCTTACTTAAATAATCTTTTACAGTTCACTTTAGGGAGAGGAGTTTCTTCTTGTTCGGTTATAAGGATCTTTTTCAAAAGAGGAAATAACCAGTTCTCTCCTGACTTCACTTCTTTCATGAATAGCAGCTGCCCGGGATCTGCCATCATGAATCTCCTCCCACTTCACAGCCTTCCCAGAGCTGGGTTGTGGCTCATGTTAAAGTCGTGGGGTATTACTTTTAAGGATGAGCTACTCAAAGGCAAAAGTTCTCTTCAGCTCACTTCTCTCTGTTCATACTTCATTCCCAGGATCAGAGATCCCCCTTTTTCCCTCAGGGCAAAGGGTCTTCCAAAACACTTTACACCTTACTTCACCCCTCCATGTCTTTTTCCATGGTTTAAAGGAATTTTTTAGTAGTAGATAGTAGTACAGTCCACCCCTATAACTTACAAAAATATGTTTCAGCCAACCTTCATGGCATCTCCTCATTCTCCTTCCATTTAAAAACTTAGCTCTTGCTTCACTGACTTTGGTGCATCCTTTCTGTTCTTCTCCCTCTCACCCAAGGAAGGATGGAAAGTCTGTCAGTCTTATCTGAGTATTGGAAAAGTTAAAATCTCACCCAGAAGTTGCAGGGGCTGTGCCAGGCCATGCCGGAGCTGTGTCAGGATCTCAGGGTGCCCGGGCCACGCTGGAGGGGCAGGACGAGAACTGCAAAGTGCACGCAGAGGAGAAATGGGTGCCAAGGCCGCGTGTCCATGGCTTTCCCCCGGCGCTGCCCGCCCCCAGCTCCAGCCGCAGCCCGGGGGTTCTCCCTCTGCCCTGCCCAGCACACAAAGCCCTGGGGGCTCTCCCGAACCGGGCCCGGCTGCCTCCCCCCAGCCCGTGAGGGCGGCCGGGCGGGCTCGGCCACCCCAGGGCTGCTCCGAGCCGGGGCAGGGCAGGGCAGGGCAGGGCCCCCCGAGCCACGGACACAGCGGGAAAAGGGCCAGGATCTCAGCGATGGGCTCGGCTTCTTTTGGTTATCGGGGCTCCCGGTTGGAAACGGGGCCCGGCAGCCTCCCGAGCCCAGCCCATGAGAGGGACCCGGGCCGGGTCGGTGTTACCTTGGGAGAGCATGGAAAGGCAAGAGAGCTTTCCTGGGGTTTACTTGCTTCAAATGTGATCCACGGAGCGAACCGACTTTTCCAATCTGTTTCTCAGGCTGTCAACAACTAAACCAGCCTCCAATTGGTCCCATCAATTCACAGAGGAAGTTCTCATGGAGGAAAACTTCATAGTATCCTTGCCCTTCAGGTGCTTTCAAGGTAAAAACAGCACATATATCATATTTAGAATGACACTGGTTAGCCTAATGTCTTCCCCTTCTGCATCTTGGGCAATGGTTAGGTGGTTTTTTGCCCCCCTGCAGGCTCTGGGCAATTCTCTATCATATGTCCTAACTTTCCACATCATTAGCATAATCCTTTAGAAGTGTCTTCTTGTGGTGCCTTATTATTCTACAGAAGTGCTGAACTAAGTTTATCAAAAGCTTGTGCAAGTTTTTCATCCCTATCTTTGAGAGCTTCCCCAGTCTTCTCTCCCAGAGTATTTGCTTGAAAAGTAGCTATATGTTGAGGAGTGCCAATTTTACTACAAACCTCTAACATTCACGGCAAGTCAGGGTTAGGATCTGGCAGGCTTTGGATAACCTTTTTGCATTCCTCATCAGCATTCATAAAGGCAAGAGTACAAAGCAGCAGTGAGCGAGTCCTCTTGTCCTTACATTGTCTCTCCAGTGCCGGTGACAGCCAGTCAATGAATGTCGCATAAGATTCTAATGGCCCTTGTCTTACCCGTACAAAATCTCCATCTGGGGTCCCCACTGGCTGGGTCAACAACAGGGCTTTGCAAGCAGCCCCTTTGATACCACTGAACACTGCTAAGGGCAAGTCCACCACCTGATCTTCAGCCCTGACTTTTTGGGGGATCTCCTGCTAAACCTGCCAGTGTTAATTGAGCATTGGGACCCCCAGCATAACTTTCAATTAATTGATTCCAAAGTTTTTTCCACTTCATTTCCCACAAAATGAATTGTGATTCTGTCAATAATACAGAGGAAATATAATGATAGTCATGTGGTGTTAAATCCACATTTTCATATAATCCTTTCAGCAATTGCTTAAAATATGGCAAGCCATTTTCTTTTATCGCTCTCCTCAGATCTTTATCATCATCATGATGTACTGGTTCCCATCTAGGATTAGCACCTCCTCTACCATATCTGACTGGCAAGGTTAATAATAGCTCAATAGCTAAATCAAAGTATTTTTCTTTAAATGCCTTGTGCCTCATCACTGCCCAGTCTGCTGAAAAACAGTGTGGTATCTTTGTCAGAGGGCCCTTTGACTTAGGCAAAGCTGGGGGGTATTTTTATTTCTGGAAAGGATGGATTTTTCTCTCAGTTCGCATTTGTTTGCTTTAATATTGATATCTCAGATTCCCTCCCCCCCCCCCCCCCAAAAAAAAAAACCAACCAACCAAACAAAAAACAATTATTGCCTCCTCTTACATTCTGAACAGCCCACCAATCAGTCTCTTGCCTCTCGCATTCAATCATGCTGCCCCGACTTTCCTCCCTGCTGTTCCCCCTCCTATTTGCTATTGTGGTCTGATCCATGGGTCCAATACTATGCCTCATTCAAATAAATTTCAAATTCTGGATTACATATCAAAAGAAGCTTTGAGTCTCTAAGATATCAGTCTGAAAAAGTGCCTCTTAAAAACAGGTAGAGCATTCTCAAACCTGGTAATGAAACCAACTAGATGCTATTTTAATCTCCACAGAAAGAAGAATATTAATACACTATGTCTTCAGGTGCTGGGTAAGCTAATTCAGAGTCATATGGTGTATATTTAAACCTGATAACTCAGAATTCCACAGCCATGGTGTTCTTTGGAATACAAAGAACAAAGTGTCTAGACCTATTCACAAAGGTTTTGATGCTTGTCTGAAAGCAGCGGGTAAAGCAGTACCTCACAACACTCAGTAGTATTTATTAATAATAATCTCAACCTAAAGCACATTACCATGAGTTGTCAAGAAGAGTGGAAATGCAACACAGGTAGCAGGCATGTTAAGATCACTGAAAGTTTTCCTGTTAAGATTTATTTTCATCTATAAAGACACCACCAAGAGGCTTGGTTTTCCTCTTTTAAACTCAAAGCATTTTTCTTACTGCTTCACATTTATTTATATCTGTGCAAAAAGTTAGGGTTTTTTAAATGCATGAGCTTAGTATGTCCTGTAAAGTATCATAAGTGATAAAAAAGCAATGCAGATTCTTTTCAGACAAGATTTTGAGCCATAACTGCCTCTACATGATAATTAAGTAGCTCTACAAGGCAGTTTGGCCCTCTGAATGAAATCATGGTCATTTCAGGAAGCAAACCACTGTAGGACTAACAGATGGTGCTTGGACCTAAATTCCTTACAGAGAAGTATAAGCTCTATTGTGAATTATTTTAATGCCTTGTTTTTCCTCCCCATGTTTTCTCCTTATAGTTATGACTGTATCCTGGAAAACCAGTGTTGGCTGTGAAGTATTAGCACTCATTGTTTTCATCTTTTCACTGACAGTACTGGAATCTCATAAGAAATCACTCACACCTATAGTCCCAGGTCATGGTTTTGCTTTATCAAACATGAGAAGAAAAACTATGAATATTAAGCCAGGAAAATTAAGCAGAATTTGTAGTATATCCAAGTCTCCTCAGACAGATCCAGTTCCTCTTTCAGAGGAGAGGAATATGGTTCGAGTCTTAGTCTGGAGGGAGTTGAATTCAGGTCTCTCCCCTAGCGAGATCTACCCAGGCAAAAACAAAGGGTTTATGCCCCAGTACCTGTTCTTCAGAAAATAAGACCTACTCACTTCTTTGGACAGTAAAGTAAAAGGCAGAAAGTTGCCTTCTCCTTCAGTAGATGATCAATAAACTTGGAGTCTGAAACAGATAATTGCAACCCCTTTCCATAGTAAGAAAGGTGACTGAAGCCTGAAGATAGTTTATAACACATGACAGAATTTCCCGATCATTTACTCAAGCAATCCTTGCTCAATGCATTGATTGTAATGTCTTTAAATTCCAAACATTTTACCCCATGCATATTAACTCCAAGCATCAAAGAGCTCTCAATCTCACTCCAGACAGCTGTAAGTGAAACGTTATAGCCCCAAAGTTTTACATTCTTAAGGGCACATTTTCAGATGCCCTTGCATTTTTTACCTGGAAATAGTATTTTTTCATATTTTGACAAAGGAATGCAAAAAAATTATGATTTAATAAGAATGCTTTGAGCACGTATGAACACTGGCAGCCAGAGAAGCTGTTTTCATCAACAAAGTAGAGATGGAAACAGTTTTAAAATGCAGGTGAGCAACACACTGTAAAAATATTTTGCAAGAAAAACATGGACTAACAAAATCTATTGTACTACCTAAATTCACACTATATTTTCTATGGAAAATTTAATTATGTGTTAAACAAGATGGAAAGTCAAGACATAGCAAAGTTGTTAATACAAAGTAAGGAGAAACATCTGACACATTTCACAGATACTTCTGTTTCCTTCCCCTAAATACAGTATTTTGAATGCTGCTGCAAATTTTTGCTTTGATTAGCTTGTGCTTTTCCTAGACGAGGTAAAGGACACGGTGACTAAACAAGTAATTGCAAATAAAAGTTCTATCCAACATAATAAAAAGGAAAACTAAGAAAAAAAGTCAGTTTTCAAGTGAGTATGTTTGATACTAGGAGAAGACTGTTTACAGGAAGTTCTACAAGCCTGGAAAAAAGAAAATGGGACAAAATAGTCTGCAACAATGGACACTGATCGTAGACATCAAATTCACAACTAAAGTGTTTGAACTTGTAGAAATTATTTCCAGATAAAACAACTGATCTAATGGCACTTCAAGAATGCTGAAGGATAGAGAGGGATTTCTCTTTATTAGAAATCAAAGGAATTTTATAGGCTTACTTCCCCATTGTGCTTTGAGTATTATTTCCAATTAAGAATGCAATCACATTATTAACTCGGTGGATACAATTTAAACACATTTTGAATATACTGCTATCCTCAAGCATGTCCATTATTACATATAACACAGTCAAAACACCATAATATATGACAACTTGATTGGGTGTTGTTGAAAAACAACATGGCCTGAAAATTTGAATTTTTAAAGAGCTATACTCAGGAGCATGAATTTCATGACAGGACTGCAATACAAAAATGGATTTTTGAGTAGAATTTTATATTCATGGAGTCTAACATGCCAACCTCCTCCTGTAAAAAATTAGGTTGAACTTACATATATAACTAATGCTAGTGAAATCTCTTCTAAACCTCTTCTATATATCCCTAAGTTCCACAAAACCCTGTGGCCATTTCCAGTTTCTAATGGAAACAATTCCATCTACACTTCCAAAGGATTGTGATTTTAGAATACTTATTTTACAATTATTTGATAAATAGCAAAGAATATGCTTCTATCCTCCTCATAACTAATTGAAAGGGAAGGTGTCAGGACTGGTTCCCTACTTCCACGTTTTAGATAGTTTTGGTACAATACTGCTAAATCATTATGCTGTTTCATACCACTGCTGCAAACTAGAGGGCTTACCATACTAGGGAGGAAAATGAAAGAATCCATTCTCTCTACAATGAAATTGCTGTGACACACACACAGCTAGGAAAAACCAAAATAAAGACTGAAATTTTTAATCATCTTGAAGTACTTGCACTTGCTCAGCTTCACATAAGAATAAAACCTTTATATATAATCATTGCAAATTGAATACAGTATCAAATATAAAATATGACTCTCAGAAACACAGCAAAAGTTCCAGCTCTGCCAAGTAAAAAGTGAACCTCCCTTGTACAATGACAATAAATCATTGCTCCATTTTAACTATGATTCTCCACTAAAACAAAATCCCCAAGAATTTCCACAGTGAACAGAACCTCCCCTCCCCTAACCCATCCCCCCCAAAAGGAGAAATTTACATGCACAGCAAGGAGAAAACAAGCTTGGTAAGGTTTGGCAAGCCTTCAACCAGCCCAACTAGAAGAGGGTATTTGAAGCTAATTCCACCACACTACCGCTGCAGAAAACATCCTAAACTTCCGAGTCTGGTTTTGCACTATTGCAACACAACAATCATCAGGGTCTATACTGCTCTGAGGAACAAAGTGGGTGTCTTCAACATGAACCACATGTTCACTAGATGAGAATAGTTCTGCAACACATAAGCATGCATAAGTCAGAACCTCCTGAAGGGAGACCCCATCCCACCAAGACATTCAGAATTCTCTGCACACCAGCTGACAAAAACACATAGCAGAAGCTGAGCTGACCCCACGTGGGTCCAAAACAGGCCTATTTGAATCCTGTAGCATATCTGTAACACGCTAGCAAGAACCTCCCTCCCCTTCTTCCCACCCCAGAAAGTGTCTCAAGTCCGAAATCTGCAGTTGTGATCTAAGACTTGTAGGAAATAGACAGTTCCAAACACCAGCACAAAGCACCTGAACTGGCAGTGGTTCAACGCAGCATTTTCTTCGAAGATGCACAACTGCCACACCTTCATTGCCAGAAATTTGGCTTTCTCCTCTTAAGTATCAAAACCCATCATGTTCTGATAATACTGGCAGGTAAGAAATCATTTATCAACATCAATGAAAATTATTATAAATTAGAGATACAGAACCCAGGAAGCACTAATCATGCTATCCAGTGCAATTCTTAGCCCATTACACAGTGACCAAAGCCAGAGAAATACCATGACCCTCATTAATAGAAATCACATACACAAAGACATTACATTCCAGAGTCTAAAAAACTATCAGCTTCAATTTCCTGCGCTTCTCCTAACAAAACTCCTCACCGTGTCACTGCAATAACAGTTTGAACAAAAACCTTAGCTTACAATAAAGCTTTAGAACTCAGATTGCCAGGTAGTAAAAGGTTTTCCCCCTTGAAACTTCACTGGTCCATGCCAACGCTGCTGCCACTGCACCATTACTTGTAACTCATGGTGATTTTCTGAACTCGGGGAATGTAAAATACAGAATTCGCACATCAGGATGCAAAGTCACACTCTGCATTAACCACAGAAACTCTCCACCAGTAGTCAGAATTAAAACCAGTTTCTCTCCCTGCATATATCCTCGCCTATGTCGAAACATGAAAATGAAATGACAAAGGACCTAATCTCACTTTCACAGAAGTCAGTAGCAAAGCTCCCGCTGACTTCAATAAGAGCAAAAGCCAGCACTAGATCTTGAAAAATCATTATTATTTCCTTCAGAGCACCAAATGTATTTCCTATCAGTCCCCTGCAGAAGTATGACAGTCTCTCAGCTTTCCAATAATATTGCCTCATATAGAAAAGAATCTCAGACTGACAGTGCTAATCTAATGTCTATGACCACCTGAGGAATACAGTTTGACTTCAGCATACAGCCCAAAGAAGAGGAAAGCATCAATCTCCCTATGGGAGAAGAAAGATGCATGCCTGCAGTAATGACTCAGTGTAAACTTTGGAACCAACAGGAAAAAAGTCTGCCATATTTTAAGGAGAGCTTGTATGAGTAGCTCTTCCTCTCCGCACAATAAACAGTTAAGATTCCAGGAATAATATTTATTTTTATATACACAAGACCTTCCTTAGCTATTTTACTGGAAAATACTATCAGAAGTGACATACAGAGAAGAACTTTGACCAGATGGAAAACTATATCCTGAAAGTAATGCAGAAATACACTTTTATCCTCTTTGAGTTCAAAAAAATGAATAAAGTGAAAACTCCATTGCATAATTAAAAACATTCTATGTTTAACTAAGCAGAGAAATTGCATGAGGTGTTTTTGGAACTACAGGAGAAACACACGACTCTGGCTTCTGAACTGAATACATTTATAAAAAAAGATTAAAAAGTAGTTATGTAGTTAATAGCCTTTTAACAAGAACTAACAAATGTAGCAAGACAAAATCTGTACTCTCCCAGTACCTTTTCTCTTGAGGTCACTTGGAAGTAGTCAAAGCAGGCATAAGTATTTAACTGACAAATACAGTGCAAAGGAAAAGCTAAAGATCATCTTCAGATCCTCAGGAACTGGAGTCTTGACCACAACATGTAGTTTGAAACCTATGCCATGGGAAATCCAACAAGAACCTATTAATTTTGCCCTCCTCTTAAGAGAGCTGCTAGCACACCTGCAACTACTTGATGGAACAAGCTCTGAGCAGAAAGCAACCACAGCTGTTTCATATTTTATAGGCTGGAATTAAGTTAAATTTGCCTTGCCAGCTACACAGGAGAGACCAGATTCACCTCATTAGTACTGCATTTTACAGGTGCTACTTACTGGTCTGGAGATGAAGGCATTTTTCTAGGAAGACACAGGTGGGACCTGAATCTGGGCTTTCTAATTCAATATTTCTTTGCAAAGAAATTAATAGAGCACAGAAGAATTATCAGCTGAAAAGGGAAGCTTTCTTCATGTTGCCTGTCATTCCCTGCCCACTACAAAATTCACAAATGAACCTGCATAGAAATGCAACAGATGTCCAATTCTATGTGCAACATGTTATATCATCTTTGGATCTCCATTTCAAAGCCAGTAACAGGTAGAAGTTCAGTTAAAAAAAAAAAAAAAAAAAAAAAGCACTGCTAAGAAGCAGAATTAATTCCACAGGACAAAAAACAATGGCTACTGACAATGATCAGAGTATGATTATACTGCAATATTGCACATATCCATTTCCTACTTTTCTCTATCAACAAAAGACCATCATAGCACTTTGGTGAAACATCCTTCTGCATTGATGTCTTGTTTGTCCTGAGCTCTTGCACATTTTACACGTATTTTAACTTAAACAACCTCAGTATAAGTGTCCCCCGCTTTCTTTCTTTGCTGAGTAAAATTGAAAAGATAAAACGCTTGCCCTTTCTTGAGGAGCTACTTCACTCAACACAAGCAGAAAGGTAATTTAGCTCATACAGTTTTATTATAAGTGAATTACTAAACGAGTTTTCCCTCCAAACATGAGATACGAAAAATCAAATGAAAGGGAATCCACAAGTAATTTACAAGTATTGTATCGCCCTCTGCAGTCAATGGGTAAGTTCTGCAAAATGAACCTGGGCACATTCCTTGCAAAGGAAAAAAAAAATCTACGAGTAGAAACCCAGCAAAACCAGCTTTTTTTTTAATGATAATGTCTTACATGTTGGAATCATAGGAACGCAATGCAAAAAAGTTTTAGTTCTTGACATAAATGCTCCACCAGTTAAGGATATGGAAAAGTATGTTCTGCTGCTGCTTCACAAAGGGTCAGATTCCTCAATGATACTTCTAGCATTTACTCTCTTGGAATGTGAAAGAAGTTTGCCATAGCTATTTCATATTTCTTTTTCTGTTTGCTTCTAATAAACATCTAAACCACACTTTTTAAAAATTACATTAGCTGATCCATCAATGACAGAGCAGTATATTTCACTACTTTAACACAACTTACAACTTTAATAAATAGGGCATTTTACTGAGATTTTTACAGCACTATACTCGTTTCACCCTAGCTGAATGCTAGGTGCCCCCCCAAAGTCGATTTTCTATCACTCCTACTTTTGAACTGGAGAAGGGAAAAAATCCACAGCGGGTGAGAGCAGGAAGATCATTAACCTATTACTGTCACAGGCAAAATAGACTTGCCTTGGAGAAACAGACCAAATCCTTTACCAATGAAATCAGAATAGGATAATGGGAAATAAGACCAAATCTTTAAAGAATGTGGTATATGAACACTGTTGCAAACAAAAGTTAACTCACATTATGGCCACCTGTCTTTTTAATTCTTCACATTCTCAGCCTGTGACAGGACTCAAGGAAACAGCATGAACCTGAGTCAGGAGACGTTTAGGTCAGATATCAATAAAAGGTTTTCCACCCAGAGGGTGTTTGGACACTGGAACAAGCTCCTTAGGGAAGCAGTCACAGCACCCAATCTGTCTGAGTTTACAAAGCTCAGGGCACATGGTGTCACCCTTGGGGTGTCCTGCGCAGGGCCAAGAGTTGGATTACATGATCCTCATGCATCACTTCCAAATCAGCAGATTCTACAATTCTCTTATTAATAATGATTGCACTGCACGATAAAACTGCTTTCTATCCAACCACCTTCATTCCAGCTTACAACTGCTTGGGATTTTTTGCCCTTGGATTCATGAACAGGGTCTTTTAAAGCAAATATCAGGTTTTACAGTATTTTCCTTCTCTTAAAAGAAAAACCTTTGTACTTTATGAACAGCATATCACCACAAAAACCCACATGAAAGCAATGAAGGCAAATTACCAACCTTTTAAAACAAGATTAAACTTCTGAGGACCCACTCTTTTGGCCTCAGCAGACGGCTGAAAGACTCATACCACAAATGTTTAAGGGAAAATATTAGCAGCATTTTATGACTTCAGAGACCAGGACTGGTTTGGAAGGGACATCAGACATCACCTGCTTCTCACCTAATGCCTTGAGCAGGGACGCCATTCACTAGACCAAGTTAGTCAGGACTCCGCACAAACCAGCCTCAGCTACCTCCCTTGCACTATCACCGCAGGGACCCCGCGGGCACTAACAAAGGGCTTGAAAGCCCCTCTGGAGAGGGGAGTGGCAGCTGGGGCGGGTCGCTGGGGCTGCCCTCCCTGCCCGCGGCCGCGTTCCCCCGGTGACGCCCCGCCCGCTGCCGCCGTCGCTGCTGAGGAGCCGCGCGGTGTCCCCGGGCCGGGCCGGGCCGCGGGCCGGGCCGCACGCCGGGCCCCCAGCGAGCCCCCGCCCCGGGCAGGAGCGAGCCCGCCTGTGCTCCGGACACAGCCGCCACGCTGCTCACCCGCCCCAGCCGGGCCCCGGGCAGCCGCTCTCTGAGACCCTCATCAGCCTCAGGGCTTCGGAACCGGGAGCGCCTCCCTGGGAATACCTGCCGATAAGGCGGGGGTCTGAGCAGCCACGAGGACTGAGGAAAAGCGTCTGTCAGCCGCACCGGGACCCCCACCGAGCACAGGACCAAAGGGGAAGTGTCGGCCACACCCGTGCGGTAGGATAAACACGGTGTCGGTCACGGTGCCCAGCCGAACCCCTCGGCCCGCCACGGCCGGCAGCGCAAGCCGCTGACCTGCTGCAGGTGCCACAAGGAAACATTAGCCAGAGACGTGCCGGGACCAGGCACAGCATGGATCAATCACCGGGATTAGACATTTCACAGGAACCAGAAAGTGCCGACCCACAAGATGCCTATGAACGTGGGCATGGCCCTTATCAGCCACACGAACCGGGTTATGGTCTTGACCAGCCCGGATACAGCCCATACGAGGATGAGATTCCCGATCCCCAAACCCGGATGCTGGCAGTCAAGAATGCAAAAGCCTATTTACTGAAGACCAGCACAAAATCTGGCCTGAACTTGTAAGTCTGAAAAATAGTCACAATCATATAGAGTAGGAAGTATGAGTGTAGAGAAAGGTAAAAGGACAGAGGGAGGTACATATAGAATGGGATAATACTATACACCCAGTATTTCATGTCTAGTGATACTTGCACGTGTCCAACGTCTTTCAGAACCAAAATTCCTAATGGAATTTTATAGAGAGTTCAAAAATAAGTTGATATGATTGAGAGTAAGTTTAAATTCAGATTCTGCTCATAGGTAGGTGGAGTATATACTAGAAATGGAAGATGGAAATGCTCTGAAGTATAATCAGACTAGTTTTAACACTAATTTGCCTTAATGCTCCATGATCCCCTTTCTTCTAACTATTCCAATGATTTCTACAAAGATCAGATTATTAGCCTTTACTTTTTTTTTTTTTTACTAAAAGCATAATATTCTCAGACTTCTGTATAGTAAGCCAACAATATTTACATTTATATGACAGATATGATCATTTTGCTAATATACTAACAAAGATCCTGGATGAACAGCCCACAAATACGGTAGACATAATTGAAAATATCAGCAAGGATGTGAAGTGGGCTCAGTTTCGGAAAAAAATGGACACTCTTCGAGATGAACATTTGATTCTTCCAACATTTGAAGCTGCAGAAAAGTATAAAGCTTTGTTCATCAAGGAAGATGGAGAAGAAGAACATGAAGAATTAGAAGAAGAGATGGTGAGTTATTAGCGGAGTGAAACAGGTACCAAATATACCAGGGAAGGAGCGGGCGGATGGTGGGAAGGGAAAAGAGAAAAGGAGGAAGTTGTGGTTTCTTCTGTAGTGCTGCCTCTCCTGACCATACAAATAATTGCAGTCACTGCACCATGTACTCTCTTCGCAGCTGAGCTCGTCCCATGTCTAGTTCCGAAGAAAAAACCCATCTGGTTACTTAGTTGAGTTTTTTTTTCCTGTAATAAATCTAATACCCTGAGCCTTTATAATCAGGGATGTTCTAAAGGTGATAAACAGGAAGTAAGGTTTATAACATCTTCCATATGCCAGTTAGCACAGAATATTGCAATATTGCATATTGCAAGTTTATTTTCTTTATATAAAAGGGATGTTTCTTTACCTGAAGTGACCATAATTCTTGATACCAGTTAGACAATATTGTGCACAGCTGCTACTGTAAAATAGCAGAATGCAGCATTTTGTGATTCTTCCAGCTCCTGGTGTGGTTCCAGTACGTCCTTCTCCAATTGAAACAAAATATGGTTTTAATGAAGAACTATTATGATTGAAAAGCCACTTCTTAAAACAGGATTTTTCATTATTCAGTTGCTTATATATAGAAGCATTTGTACCCAAGGAAAAATGATAATTCTTATAATGAGAAATATAAATGAGAATTATAACAGCCAAGGCAAATCATTCAACAAGACATTGATTTTCCTATGAAGTTAACCAGTATATATTCAAATTAATTGCCATTGCAGAGTACAAATACCAACCACAGAAGAGACTGTCCTTCATCTTTTCCATAGACAGTTATGTATCTTACATTAACAGTATAGGATGCTGAAAATGGAAAAAATGTAGGGTATTTCAGAAAGGAATTCTGAATTTTTCATTCTCCTGTCAGTTTTGCTTTGATACAAGAAACCTGTCAGATCCAAAGAAATTCCGTATAAAACTAGCACTAATTCTTCACAATTCCCTACCCTGTCACGTCAAACTTCTAATAACTGTGTTATATGATCACCTACCCCCCATTAAATCAGAGATGGGTGGTAGAGCAACTGGAAATACTTAATTATTGGCCTAGTTCTGCTTCTGCTGAAACCAGATGGAGTCTTGCAATGGACTTTGTTAAGAGCAGGGGTCAATATTTTAAAAACTGCAGGGAGCTGTATGCCAAGCAACATTCACCTCAGAGAAATGTTATTGGTCTGATGCCTAAATATATAAAATCTATATATAAAAAAAAGTAGTGAATGAATGTCTGCAAAGCACTTTGAGATAATGAGTGGCACTACAGGAAAGTGAAGTATAATGTTCAGCAGATAACATGTTCAATGTTTAAAATAGATAATTATCCTATTCTTTAGTTCTAACTCTGAATCTTCTTTCTTAGGGACAGCCCTCTCTACCAAACGTGATGGAAACAGCCTTTTACTTTGAACAGGCTGGAATTGGCCTGAACAAAGATGAATCCTATTACATATTCCTTGCCCTTAAAAACCTAATTAATGTTCAGCCAATCCAGACCTGTCGCTTCTGGGGCAAAATTTTGGGCCTGGAAATGAACTATATTATAGCTGAAGTACAGTTACAGGAAGGGGAAGAGGAGGAAGAAATAGGAGAGGAAGGAGAGGAAACTGTTGATGAAGGACAGAAAGAGGTGGGTGAGGCTGAAGAAGAAAATGAGCAGAAAGCAAAAGAAGCTGAACCACCAAAGTCCACCTATAAACCACCACCTGAGATCCCAAAAGAAGCAAATGGGACTGGGACTAATAAATATGTCTACTTTGTCTGTAACGAGCCAGGCACACCCTGGGTGAAGTTGCCTCCAGTGACACCAGCCCAGATTGTCTGTGCCAGGAAGATCAAGAAGTTCTTCACTGGTCGGCTGGATGCTCCTGTTGTGAGCTTTCCTCCTTTTCCTGGAAATGAGGCCAATTACCTGCGCGCTCAGATAGCTCGAATCTCAGCAGGAACCCATGTCTCTCCCACTGGATTTTACCAGTTTGCAAATGAGGACGAAGAAGAAGATGAAGGAGCAGACACATATGAAGAAAACCCTGAGTTTGAGCCTCCTCCTGTGGCTGAAATGGTGGAGTCCCTCGCCACGTGGGCACACCATGTCAAGGGCATTCTAAGTCAGGTGTGTGACAGCACAGCTCACATGGACCTTGGATACCACTCACACTGCAGTGCTTATAGGGTTACAGAATGTGAATGACACTCCTCACCTGCACATGCAAACTATTCAGCAGAAATGGCATTGGATTGAAAGATTGTTATATAGAAAATACATTTTATATCATATATAATGCCAAAATATCTTACACATAAAACATGTATTTTATATGGCATATAATATGTCAATATCTTGCATGTATTCACATATACCATCTATTTTTATATGTGTATATATATATTATATATTTAGGACTCCCCTAAGTTTAGTGCATTTTCCAATGATGTGTTCTTGAAATTGAAACCTGTCTTTAAATAACAGTATGGAGCTAGGCCCTGATAGATAACAATCATTTCTTGCATTCTTTTGTATTAGGTTTTCTGCTTTGAGATCCTTATTTGACAAAACTGTTAAAAATTCTCTTTTCTTGGGTAGGATGCTAAAAAGCAGATAGTTTATGGTTGTATGCTAAGTGGAATTTACTTGGTGTTTTCTTCTGGTTAATTTTTTGTTTTATATTTTCTGCTGTGAAACATTCAAATGAAAAAAACTTAAAAACATGTTCTATCAGACTAGTGCTAGAAAGAGGTATTACTAATTTGGTTTTCATTCCTAGATGCTTTGATGGCCAGTCTACCACTTCAAAAATGCTACTGTAGAATAACAGCAAATGCTAGGAAATAAGGTTTAAACTTACTAGCAGCAAAATAATAGTTGTAAAAAATAAAATGTATGTGCATTAGAATCCTCAGAACATTCTGTTTGTTATGATCCTCTAACTGGTTGCCGAATAACTAGGCAGATTTTAAAAATAAGGGATAGTTTGCAGTAACTGGTAAACTAGCAAGGTTACAAACCAAACTGGCCAGGAACTGAAGAATACAAAATGACAAAGGGCTGATGACAGAGGTATAGGGTTATTCTCAAACAGTAAGCAGGAATGAATGAGGGGAACATTCTGCCAAGAGAATACAATATTCTGTTAACAATAAGCCAGTTATGGAATATGTATTTTTCTTCTCCTCATCCCTTAAATGTGTGTGGGTCTGAGCTAATTGTTTTAACTAGTTTTAATTTGCATTCTTTCAATATTGTTACAATGCATTTATTACTTTTCCTCATCAATTATAGGGTCGCTGCGTTTGGATTAATCCTTCTCAAAAATCAGAGGAAAATGAAGAAGAAGATGAAGAGGAGGAAGAGGAGGAGGGAGACGAGCAACAGGAAGAAAGAGGACCACCCCTTCTTACTCTAATCTCTGAAGATGAAGGTATTCTTCATGGAATATGAAGTTTTTGATAAAGAGTCACTAGGAATGTTGTCATTTAGCAGTAAATGTGTGAAGTTATAGAACTCTGATACTTCTTGGAGCAATATACTTTGCCTCTGTAGGGGAAACACATTTTACAAAATTAATCAAAAGCAAAATGCTTAATAATATTGACATTAAAACTGAAATAATCAGGTTTACTAGATAACCATCTTGTTGAGATAAAAAGGAAAAATAACTTTGATTTGTTGTTGCAAGTTCAAAACATCTCCTTACATGAAATACATTCGACTATTTTTATCTCATCTTTTTTAAAAAAAAGAAAAGTATGTGCAAATATATGTATGTGTAAATACAATAATTAATATGTACACACATGCACTGATATATATTATTTATATAAGAATTTAGATCTTTTAGCATATCACTGCAGCAAATCATGGGAATAAGGGAGCCTGAATATTAGATTACATCAGTAATTTGTTTATTTTCCTACATTCCATTTTTTAATCAAGGTGAAGTATAGCTATACAATTTATCCATAAGTGATAAAAATTCCTTGACAAAAGAACCAGGGATGAATGGTACCAATTTTTTTTTCTGTATGTTGGGGGTCTTTCAGCATTCCTGTGCTACCTATGCATACATGCTAACCACCTGTTTGAAAACAGTGCCTACCCTTACTGTTTCTGACTTCTGGCTCTTCTGTTGTGCAACTTAGTATAAACCTTGCTTGAATTCTGTGCAAGTCCTGTAGCTCAGTCTTAAATGTTTTGTAGAGGCTGGTCAAGTCTGTTTACTCATAGACAGTGTGTGTTTGGCTGTCTCCAGGCATGAAAGACATCCCTGCTTGGACAGCTCAGGCTTCTACAGACCTGATCCCACAATATTCTGTTGCAATCCTGCAGTCTAACCGGTGGCCTGGAGCTTATGCTTTTGCATCTGGCAGGTGAGAGTCCACCTGACATGGTTACAGCACGGACTGTATGTGCTTCACACAGGTGCCTCTTTAATGCAGGCAGAGTTACTTTATTATTAATTCATTGACTGAATTCTAACTATTCCAGAGACTGATGGAGAAGGCCGTTTAAATGTGCACAGCAACAGTAAATATGTATTTAAGACTGAAAAAAAATTATCATTGGAAAGGCTGGCATTAAGTTAATGGATGTAAATGCCAAGTTAGTGTTTGAGCACAGTCCTTGATTTAAAACACATATTCTTGTGTCTGTGGGACTTTTTACAAAACCAGCTACATTCTGTGATTCTAATGTAGTAATAACTACACATGGTTCTTACCTCTGTGTATATTTCCTCTACACATTCATTCCTCGACACTGTACTGCAATGCAGTGCAGTGACACTTCATCATTTTAAATAGAAGATGTATTAATAACCATTAGAGCAGTTTAAAGAGGCGCCATGTTTAGAATTCTTCTGCTATAGGATATCTGTGCCACAGTGACTTCTTGCACAGCAGAGTAAGGATTCCTGACAGTGTCTCTGCTAATATTTTGTCAGGGGATGAGTGTGTGATCTTTCACTTCTCTTTCTTAGGAAATTTGAGAACATCTACTTTGGCTGGGGTCACAAATACAGTCCAGAAAGCCTCACTCCTGCACTACCCCCGCCAGCACAAGCAGAATTCCCCAGCGGGCCAGGAATCACTGAGACTGTGGACCCCACTGTGGAAGAGGAAATGGCTTTCAAGGTTGCACAGGAAGAAGCCTTAGCCGAAGCTGGGGAAGGGGAAGATGAGGAAGGGGAGGATGATTAAAATATGGAAGAAAACAGATTATTTTAAAAGTTTTAATATAAACAGCATTTTCATAACATAGTCATTTATTTGCTGACCTCAAAAGAAATGCATTTGGAGCATGCCTTCTTTTTTGATTTCAATAGACTTTTCTTTGCAGCTATCTTCCTCTCCTCAAACCTACCTGCACTGGCATGAAGGCTTTTTCTGTTTGTTTGACTAAGCAAACATGGTTTGCATCCTAAAATTATTCTGCTTTGAACTAAGAGCTACCTCCCACCAGATGTTCACACTGTTTTTCTAGCCCTCGCTTTAATACATATATACATTTTACTTAAATAAATTTTTTTTTAAATCCCACGACCGTGTCACTTTTACGTGTAAAAGCATACTATTCGGATTCAGTAGGCAGCTTATTGAGGTACAGGCTCAGTGCAGGGCAGTGTAAGAACTGCTCATCATTGGCACTCGGGGGCTGCACCTCCAATCCTGTGCTCAGTTCTGGACCCCTCACTGCAAGAGACTTAGAGACGCTCGAGCGCATCCAGAGAAGGGCAATGGAGCTGGGGAAGGGTCTGGAACACAAGTGCTCCAGTGAGGAGCGGCTGAGGGAGCTGGGGGCATTCAGCCCGGAGGAAAGGAGGTTCAGGGGAGACCTTATGGCTCACTACAACCCCCTAAACAGGAGGGTGTAGCCAGGTGGGGCTCGGCCTCTTCCTACCCAGTTGCAGGCTCCATGACAAGAGGAAGCAGCCTCAAAAAAAAATAAAGTTTAACAAATAATAAATTAATTTTAAAAATAACTGAAAGAGTTGTCAGCCTTGGAACGGCGGCGCAGGGAAGTGGTCGAGGCACCACTCCCCGAGGTGTTTAAAGACCTGCGGGTGTGGTTGTGAGGACACCGTAGGATTCTCGGACCGGTGCCATCTGGGCGCTGCCGGCAGGCGGGGGGGGGGGGGAAGGTGTCGCGGGAGAGTCAGAGGTTGCTCAGCCGTCTGTTCCTGACCGCCCGCCCCCCCCACACCTCCCCGCCAGCTTGTGCGAGTGGTGCGCTCCACGCACGGCGTGCGTTCCTCGCGGGCCAATAGGGAGCGGCTGCGGGCGCAGTTCAAACTGCGGCGGCGGTTGGGGCGGCGCTCCCCGGTCCCCAGCAGGTCCCGTCCCTTGTCCCTGTTCGTTCCTCCTGTCCCGGGCGGGCATGGCGGACGAGGGTGCCGTCACAGTGTGCGTGCGTGTGCGGCCACTCATTGCCAGGTGAGCCGCCGGGCTGGCGGCAGGGGGAGGCTCCCTCCGCGCCCCTGGGTGCAGCCGTGACCCCGCGCCTGGGGCGGGGAGGCGATGGAGGGATCCGGAGCGAGGGGCTGGCGAGAGCCGGGGAAAGGGGGTCTCGGTAAGGGGCCCGCGTTTTGGGAGCAGAGTCCTCGCCCAGTAGAGGTAACAGAGTGTCTCTTCTTTTAGAGAAAATGCCTCGGGAGATAAAGTGTCCCTGCACTGGAGAAGTGAGAATAATACTGTTTCTGACGTGAATGGTACCAAAATATTTAGTTACGGTAAGAATGTGAAAGCAATTGCTTTGCTTAGATGCTTACGCGGTACTTTGCTACTGTACTCTTGAACGTGTCTGTGGTGAATGCCCTGAGCCTCTGGAAATGTCTCCCAGCCTTCCCAGCTTTGTAATTCCGAAAGAGTGTCACTGGGGTACACAGGATTTCTGGTGTAGGCAGTACTGGGATGTGCTTTTGTGGTCAGCTTCCTAACGGATGTTGCTTTCTCTGTTCTGGTTCATGCTGTAGTGGTGTAGTGGCTCTGGAAGGTATTTTTTTGATCTGAAATCCAGCCACAAATGGACTAAACAAGGGCCAGTCCAGAGCATTTGGGGAGGAGGGTATGGGAGAACACAATCCCAAAAGTCACAGATGTGAATGTTGGATCCTCATAACTAACTGGCTCCCTTTGAGTCTTTTCCTGCTGATCGACTCTACTTGTTAATATGAACGTAGCCACTACAAAAATTTCTCCCAAAATATAGATTCAGTAAAAGAAAAAAAACTTCTCTGCCTCAGCTAGCCAGAAACTAACCAAGAGCAGAGGAGGGCTCTCCTGCTGCCCTTCAGACAACACAGTCTGTGTGAAGGATGCGGGGGAGCAAATGCAGTCTCTGATAACAAACTCTGCACCTTTTCTGCCCCCCTTCACTCCTGGAACCAGTCTTAAAGCTGCAGAACTCAATATCCAACACCAACAGAACAGACGACTGGGGATGCAAGCATCATAAAGTCACCCCAGGACAATTAGCCAAAACTTTTATAGGATTAAATGGGATGACCATTTAACTGTGTTCATCATTCTTAGGCTTTTTTTTTTTACTTGTCTGTCTGTGCATTGTGTCTTTCTTGATTTTGTGTTTAATACTTATTTTAAAGCAAAATTTTAAAAGCATTAGTGGTGCTGCAATATTTATATTTGACTTACAAATAATTATTTAAATTTACTGTATTTGAAGTCAGCAATACTGAATGACGGCTTGTTTTGGCTTGCAATAGAGTGGATTCACATGCTTTATTTTCTTTTGTTTAAGATCGTGTCTTTCACTCGAGTGACAACACTCAGCAGTTGTATGATGGTGTAGCTGTTCCAATTATACAGTCAGCTGTGCAAGGCTATAATGGTAATTTTTAAAACTGCATTTAAATCCCTTTTGTAATGTATTTCAGAGATAGTTGGTAAAACTTACCTATCTTTCTAGGCACAATTTTTGCTTATGGACAGACTGCTTCAGGGAAGACTTACACAATGATGGGGAATGAAGATTCCATGGGCATTATCCCTAAGGCAATTCAACATGTGTTCAAAATTATTTGTGAGGTGAGCAATTCTACTAAATTGAAGAGACTGAAAGTACTAGTAATATATGTGATGTTACATAAAAGTTAATTTCAATATCAAGAGGCTTAGGAAGGAAATTATTTTATATTGGATTATATGTTGCAGTTACTTTGCTAGCCTGGTAAAGATGAGTATTTCAAACAAAGAGCTAATGGGATTCTATTAGTTGAAATCAAATCAGAACAAAACTGAGGAGGATTCTTAACCTTCCACATATGCTAAACTGATTACAAATAAAAATAGCCACTCACTTGTTAATGTGGTAGATAAGATAATGTGAAACTTTGTGTTTATTCTGCTATTTTAAAAGTCCAAAAAGTTAACAATCAATTTTTTTTTTAAGTGGGAAGAATATGGCACTATATTTACTTGCTTCAGGCTTACAAAAAATTGCTAATTGCTCAATATTAATAAAAGTAAGGAGAAAGTGTACATTAAAACAGTGATTCCCTAAACATGATTTGCAGAGTGTTTGCTTCTGCCTTGAGGGCTTCAGGTAATTATTACCAGTTAAGTGAAATGGTCACTGCTCTTATAAGAAGGTGCAGAGTACCCTTAGAGGGTTTATAGAAGTAACTGAAGACAAGAATATTTTCCTTGAGTCCATTGTGCAGCCTTTCCTCACCCCAACATTCTATACCAAGGAGGCAGGGGAAGAAGCAGCAGCCACAAACTAAATCCAAGCAAGCAAAGAGAGAAGACAAGGTATACAAAAAGGAAAGAGCCTAAGCAGGAGGAAATTGGTTTTGGAAATGGCATTTAAGTAGGAGAACTATTGTTATGCTTCTGTAGGGCAGTTATCTTAATTTTATAACCTCTTAGAAGTGGTATACCATTAATGCAGCTGGAAAGAGGTGGGATAGAAGAAAAATTATTCTGTGTTGGTAGATGCTAATGTACAGAAAGGATGAAGGGAAAGAAATCTGTGGAACAATATACAAACCTTTATCTCCAATTAATAAATAGTTGCATTAAAAAATGTCCATCAGTTAGTCTGTTTGTTGTTCGTTTTTGTTTTTGTTTTTTTTTTTCCTTTTCAACATTAGATTCCAGATAGAGAATTCCTGTTAAGGGTTTCTTACATGGAAATCTACAACGAAACGATTACCGACTTGCTTTGCGATAATAGGAAAAAGAAACCTCTGGGAATTCGTGAGGATGTTAATGTAAGTGGATGTTATATATAAGTGTTGCATCTACTTGGAGTAAAAGATGTTGGGGGAAAAAATGCCTTCAGAAGCATCCAGTGAAAAGCTTTTCTGGGACAAACTCTGTAATTGTATCTTCAGCATTAGCAGAAGGACACTTAATGTAGTAGGATAACAACAGTGACTTTGGGCTTCCTATTTCTAGTTCACATTTCTAAATCTTTGTAAAAGTAGACTTAACCCTCAAGTTTTGTAGGATAGTGTATTTTATTTAACTTTCTTAGTAAAGACTCAAGAATTGTTTAGTTAAAAACACTTCTACAAACCTGACCTTAAGCTCCAAGTGTTACAAGTTTGTGACAGATATACAGAGTTGCTGTAATATGATCTTCATATAATCTACCAAGTAGATACACTTTTCTTCTACTGTGATCATAGAATAATCATGACACTATTCAGTAAGATGATCACTATAGAAAAATAAATCTGTATTAGCACCATCTTTAGTTTCTTTATATTAAGTATTGTAGGAAATAATAAAAATTGTTGTTTTGGGTTTTGGGGTGGTTTTTTTCCTTTGGTTGCCTTAAATGATTATGGGTTTGGAACACAGGAAGAAAGGAAATTTACCATTTGTATGACTATGTCCATGTAAGAGTTACTGAGAAATAGACTCTTAAATTCTCTGAGAAGATGTCAAGAAGGATACTTCACTCAGCAGTTCTGTTTTCAGGAAACTTTCTAAATCTGTTGTTTGATTGTTGTGCCCTTAGGCCACAATTTTGGTCAAAGTCTAAACTTTACCCGTCCCTAGTGTTTGCATTAAAAAGGCATTTGGCTGCTGAATAAATATCATAATAATTGCTGGTAATGTTAACTTTATGTATTGAAGTGTGTTTTGGAGTTCGGTAAAATTTATTACAGTGTTTATTCTATAGAGGAATACATATGTAGAAGATCTGATGGAAGAAGTGGTGGTTTCCCCAGAACAAGTTATGGAATGGATCAGAAAAGGAGAAAGTAAGTATTTAGATGATGTCAGCTGATAGCTTAAAAAAAGTTTTGGTTAATCAGGTATCTTTAGAAACATGAGGTATCCCTTTGGGCTTCTATTCATAAACCAAAGTTTTTCAGAAAGTTTTAGAATTGTGATTTTTGTCCGTTTATCTCCAGTTTATCAGATTACAAGAAGTATTCTAATAATGTTTTTTGACAGGAAATCGGCATTATGGAGAAACAAAAATGAATGAACACAGCAGCCGTTCTCACACCATCTTCAGAATGGTAAAAACGGTTTCACTACTGGGAGTGGTTTTATTGTTTTCAGAGTGACAAAAATGTCATTGCACTTCATTGCATTTCTAGATCATTGAAAGCAGAGAACGAAGTGACCCTGCAAATGCAAACTGTGATGGAGCAGTCATGGTTTCCCACTTGGTAAATATCTATTTAATAACTTCTTGGAGTACAGGTTAACTAGACAATTTACTGTTACTGCTTGTTTGAGACGTTAATGATACTTCATAATTACTTACAAGAATTCTTTGTTGTTAGCTTAGTATAGAGGGAGACTCCTGTGGCATTATCTAGAGAAGATGTTCCCACCAGAGGGGATTCTACATGAGAATTATTCATGCTAGATTGGGGACTGTTATGACCTTCTAGGAGCATAAGGGACTATATCAGAGTGCTCTTGCATTTTGCTAAATGTGCTAAATTCTTCCCTACAATTATTTCTGACTACTGACAATAACTTGAAAATAACTTGTAAAATGGGTAACCTTAAGACCTGTCTTATCTTCAAATTTAGTTGTTGTTAAAATAATGTGTGGCCTACATCTGCAGTGGCCAAAATGTTCATGTTTTTTCAGAAGTAACCCCACTTAGCATCTCTTTGGTGGATTACTGGTATATGAAATACCATAAACTGAGGGGAATACCACTGAACCTCTCTAGGGAAATATTAAGATTTCAGAAGCTTTTTCTACAGCCTTTTCTTGATTCTCAGAAAATGATCTGAAACAACTGCAGGAATGGAACCAATGTGAAACTGTTTGATTCTGCTAAAATCTGATGAGCCCTCTTACTCAGAATTTGAAATAGCATTGAGTTAATCATATGCATTATGGGAAGAGCTTTCTGTTCTGGCTTCATGTGAAAAAGCTCTGGGTCTGAATGTAAACACTGCTCATGCAGTATCTCAACAAACTAATCACCCACTTTCTGTGCTTACCATAACTTAGAGTATCCGCTCTTCCTACACCACCCCCTCTGCCCCATCTCAGTTCCAACTGACTTCAGAGTAACCACAAGTAGCAAGGATGAGGGGAGAGGGGTTTTGGCCCTCTTGGTCTGTTTCTGCTTGGTGGTTTAGTACAGGATTTTACTCTTCTGAAGCAAAAATCAACTATAGCGAGGGCTACTTGCTCAGGCAAATAATTATGGGATTCCTTAGTTCTAGTTGGCTTTGAAGCAGGTTCAGAGTGAGGCTTTTCCTCTGGTAGTTAATTTCTTTCCCTTATCGCCACAATAATAGGCAAGGAGATTCATACAGCCAGTTTAGGAGAGGACACTAGATAATCTCACCTAGGCTCTTTCCCATGAAGGATTCCTACAGCTGGAATTTTAGTAATTAACACTTATGTACTGAGAAACTGTGTTTATCTTTTTGTGACCAAGGGTAGAGGTTGCATTGCAAGTTTGAAACACTATTTGGGGTGGAATATTATAGTTCATACAAACTTACTCCATGCACTTATGTATCTTTGAAAGTATTGGTTGTATTTAGTAGCTATGCGTTAATTCCAGTAATGACAGACTCCTTGCTTTTTGTTTTTGAAGCTCAACTTTAGTTTATTAAATTCTTAGTAGAGATTTAGAATTATGAGGACTTAAAGTAAATTGCCTCAGAACTAACCTGTGAAATATTTAATGAATTTGCAGAATTTGGTAGATCTGGCAGGCAGTGAAAGAGCTAGTCAAACAGGATCTGAAGGTGAGTGTTAAATGCGGCTCCACTGGCAACAACGTCTGTTAATTAACCCTTATGAGAAACTGTGATAGAAGGGAAATTATTTGAACCATGTGCTGTTGTGTTATTCATTGTTTATAAATAAGGCTTTTTCCCCTGGGTAGGACTGGATCTACTCAGAAAAATACTGTAAATGCTGTGAAGAGCAAATAATTAAGCAGTAGTATGCTGTTTCTAGAACTGCTGGCCCAGCAACAGTCCTGCACTCAACTAGTAGAATGGAGATGACTCAGTGAAGATGCACCTGTAGTAACAAAATCACAAGAAGCTTTTTAGGAACTTGTGTGTAAAGGTGAAGAGTGAATAGATGGCTTACTCTTTAGTTCAGAGGAAGCTTGTCTGTTAACAGTGACAGCATGACGCTGCACAGAAGTGCCTTGATCAGAAAAAAGTGATCTGAGAGGGACACAAGTAATAGTCTCTCTTACAAAGAATGACTAACTTGAAGCTTGTATCTAAGACTGGTTTGTTGTATGTGTAAATATGGGCATTTGCAAAATTTAAACAGGAAGCAAAACTGTAGTTCTTATGGCTCCAAATGCTTATGATGTAAAGGTTCTAAATGTTTATTTTTGATTACTGTTTTATTTCAATGCATTTTGGCTATCATAAAGGATTGGGTACTGCCTGCTGATGGGTCAATAGTGCATTGTGGCACTCAAGGTTTAACTCTTGGACAATCAATGCCTCTGAGCGTTACATAGCACAAAAGCTTGACATGTTGAAAATGTATCTTAATATTGTTTTAAAATTAATAATAATAAAATGTGTGGTACCTAGGTGTTCGACTGAAAGAAGGCTGCAATATAAATCGGAGCTTGTTCATTCTGAGTCAAGTTATCAAAAAACTTTGTGATGACCCTTCTGGGTAAGCAACTGTTTGTATACCTGTTATAAGACAAGACAGTGCTAAACTAAGAAATTAAAATCCTTTATTTATGAGGTCATGTAGGTAACTGTTTCAAATAACCTATTACCTCTAGAAAATATATTCACTGTTTATGCAGAAATCTGAATATTTTTGTTGTTTTTTCCTCTTTTTTATTAGATTCATAAATTACAGAGACAGCAAGCTGACTCGAATTCTGCAGAACTCCCTTGGAGGAAATGCTAAAACAGTTATTATTTGTACAATTACTCCTGTTTCTTTTGATGAGACACTCAGCACTCTTCAGGTAAAGCTTCTCACATCTTCTCCAGCACTAGTCATTGCAGATAGGTTTGAGGGGTGGAAAATGTAATCTTCTGCATCTTTAATGATCTGGCTTTTCTGAGGGGTTTCTGTAAACTCAGAACTTGAGATATATTTTTTGTACACAGCATCTTTTCCCAGTCATCGTGTGCTAGGTTGTCTATGTAGAGCTTTTTGGAAGTTGCAACAAGGCTCCTTCTCTCACTTTGCAGGCATGAGATAACCACTCTTGCCTCAGTTGCCTTTTCCAAATGTAATTACAGAAGTCTTTGCTAGCACAAGATGCTAGGCACTACAGGAATTAAAATGTTAATGAACACTATGCATCCTTTAGGTAGGATTGTCTCCCTTTTCAATGATCTTTTGATGATCTTTTATTAAATAAAAAATAACTTGGACACTCTTAAATGTTATGCTTCATGTTTTAGGTATTCCTATCAAGCAAGCAAAGGAAAGCTTCACCTTTTCCAAGCTTAGAATACATTAAAAATAAGCTAATTCAAATATTTGTGTCCTATTATATGCTGTTCTTTATCTAATAAAGATAGATAAATCTTTAATTCTCCCTTTAAATCTGTTGGGAAATATGGGACAAAGTAAGTCTCTTTAGATATTTGTTCTTCAACTATTGCCCATGAAAGACTGTTCTTCCAGTTTGCCAATACAGCCAAAGGAATGAAGAATACACCAAAAGTCAATGAAGTACTTGATGATGATGCCCTCCTGAAGAGATACCGCAAAGAAATTCTGGATTTGAAAAAGCAGCTGGAGGAAGTATGTAATAAACTCAAAATAAATCAATTATTAGTACTGATAGCTATTTGGAGACTACCTGTTTTAAACCAAAAGCAGTTAAATTTGGAGGGGGAGGTGAACTCTTTAAAGTGATATCTGCCATTATTATTGAGAGAATAGAAATTGGTGATGAATAGTCTTGAGCAACTAATGATAGTCAATATCTCTGTGTGCAGACTGAGGCTGAATGTGATAAACTGACAGACTTGTTAATTGGTGACACCTAATCAGTAGGTTAACATAATTAAGAAATAGAAATTTGGGATGCCTTATAGCATCCTTTAACTGATCAAAAGAAACAATTCATATAATTAATGTAAGAAGTGACTGAGTGTCTCTTAAAGATACCAACTGCATATTATTTCCTCTCTTACTGTTGTCTAACTTCAGTTTGAGTTGCAGGAAGTTGCAGCTGCATGAATATCACTGGCAAAACTTAGGTTATGTGAACATGGAAATTGCATTTTGAAAATGAACAATAGTAACTTCTCACCAAACAATGTAGTCTGACGTTTTTCCTTCTCTAAAAATCAATGGGGCTGTGGAACAAACAGTCTTGCAAGTCTTGTTAGACCACAGACAATAAAACATAAAGCATAGGAAAATAACAATGCTGAACAAGTGCATTAAATCAAAGAATGCACGTTTTTTATTGCAAATTATAAATATTCTTAGAGAAAATTTTTAGAAAAATTATTTCTTATTTTTAATGATAGTGAATTTCTAATGTGAACTTGGAGTATGTTTCCTATCTTCTGTGATAGCAGGCAGTGAGTTATATTTGAAAGAAGGCTTTTTTTTTTTTTTTTTTTTTTTTTTAACCCGAAAAATCAGAGGCTGTATTTTTTCTGGCAGTTTTGGGCACTCTTAAATACTAAATCTGCAGTCAAATTGTAGACTAAATTGTTAGTTTCATTATTAAAGACTAAATTTTTCTCTTTCAGACTTGAGAGGGTGTGTGGGTAGTTGTTTTTAAGTATCAGTAATTGTGTATCTTCTATAGGAGTGGTTTCTGCTCTTAAAATGTCAGTTTGATTAATATTCTGTTTATGGAAGGTGTCTTCAAAAACTCAGATTCATGCAATGGAAAAGGACCAATTGGCCCAGCTCTTGGAAGAAAAAAATTCCCTTCAAAAAGTACAAGAGGATAGAATACGAAACTTGACTGAGATGCTGGTGACTTCTGCTTCCTTTTCCTCAAAACAGGATGTTAAAGTAAGCACCTGTTCCAAATCTTACCTAATAATTCTGAAATGCTTTAAAAAGGTAACATTAAATACATAGGTTTGTATTGATAATGACGACTAATGATGGGCAATTTTCACTTTTTTCATCATCTTTTCAAAGGACTAACTTTTAAATTAACTTTTGACTGTCAATTCAGTATTGCTTTGTGGTGAACAGACTGCAGGGACTTTTTTATTTTCCAGCTAATTTTGAGGAAACTGCAAAATACTGTCTAGTTGACTGCTGATACAAGTTCTGATACAGAACTAACCTGAGGCAACATTTACTGTCTACCTAGTGGTTTTGTTTTATCACTTTTTTTCTAAATACTCTTAAAGGCCAAGAGAAGAAGAAGAAGAGTTACTTGGGCTCCTGGTAAAATAAACCAGGCAAACATGAGCTTTTTTGAAGACTTTGAAAATGCAATGCCAACTGAAACAAAAAAAATGAAGTTGTCTCTGCCAGCAGTACCAGATGTGGAGGACTGTAAGTAACCAGATGGTCTTTGAGGTCCTTTCCAACCCAGACCATTCTGTGGTCTATTTAGTTTTCTGTGAAATTCTCGATAAATATCTTTGCATGCATTGCATTACATTTCCCAAAGGGAATAAGTTGATCCTTTGATAATACAAATGAAAAAACAAATTAACAAGACTACAAGTGTTCTTGTACACACTTTTCAATGAAAAGTGCTTCTACCACCTCAGCTTCCCTGGATATTGAGCTTTTGATTTCTTAAAACTAAAGGGGAGAATTGTGAGGCAAATGGCAGGGTCTACAAACACTTGCCATACAGCCTACCCACATCCCCTATTTTTTGGGAAAGTGTTCTTTAACACAGACTATCCATTTCAACCCATGTTCTCTTCCCAAAAAATGGAGAGGTGTGTATGTAAAATCCCCAAGTCCTGAACAAGAATAGGAAGTCATTACTCAAAGAACAGATTGAGACAGAGAAATTCAAGATTCGTAAGAGGAGTGAACTGAAAATTGAAAAAGAAAATTTCTAAGGCAATTGAACTGAAGGCAAGTGGAAAATTTAGCAGTATTGTTGCTGAATTGTATCTTATATCCTTATTATCTCTCCTGTCAAACATATTTGCTTGTACATGGATTGTTTCTGGGCTTTTTTCCTGTTTGGGGGTGGGGTGCTTTTTTTTCCTTAGATCTTGCAGGTTGCTGTTGAGTGGTTCTTTCCTTGATACTCAAACTTTTCCTAGTCTGTAGTTAAGTATATATTCTGGATTTGGTTTTTGGTTTTGTTTTTGTTTTTTTTTTACTTCATTAACTTGTGATGATGGTCAACATAAGTAGAGGGACTTCAGTGGTGTTCCCTACAATAACAGAAAATCATGAGAGTCAGAAGTCTGACTCAGTGTACTGTCTTTTTGCCATTGAATGATTGTTTTCAATGTGGTAAAATTATTTCATCAGAAAATTCTTAATGTTTAGTTTAAAATCTACTGGTGCTTTTTTTAATATACCTTTCTTTTCAGCTACCTTAGAGAATTCTGAGTATGAAAGCACTTGCCTGCTGGCTCCTGATCAAATTTCAGAAGCAGAATGGATTGCTGGTCCTAATATGAATTGGGTAACATCATAATCTGTTTTGACTTTCTGGTACTGTGCATATGCGTAACACGCTTCTCAGTAAGATCAGCATTATTCTTCTGTAGAACACCAGTAGTCTGTGTCTGCAGAATTATTGAAACTGGTTAGAAAGTCTCTTGGACATCTCTGTGAAGGTGTGGTATGGTTCTGTGCTTCTGTGGGTTTGTGGCAAATGATCCAGTCAACTTTGGTCTTTAAACAGGACTAGCTATGAAAAGAAAAGCAACAAGGAATATTATACTGAACTTGTTAGATCTTACAGATCTGCTGAGAGTGTTTCTTTTTCTAGACCCAGAAAGACTTTGAAGAATCTGTGCAACTCTGTGAAGCATTAGCACTAGAAAAGGTAGGACTGTTCTGGATTTTCTAGAAATAAGGCTGACGTTGCAGCAACAGCTTCTTAAGTTCCTTGTTCCACTTCTTCAGGATATCGCTGTAAATGAGGTCAATGCCCTGCAAGCTAACTTCAATAACTTAGTGCTGGAAAATGAGCAGTTGAAGTCAGAAATAAATGAAATGAAAGAGAAACTGAAGGAAAAAACAGAAATAGATGAATTTGAAGCCCTGGAAAAGCAAGCACAAAAAGATCATGAGGTATGGTGCATTGAAATAGAGAGATATGAATTCTCTATGCTCAAATGCTTCCTAGAGTTTATTCAGTGTGCATAGCCTTGAATATTGATTCAGAAATAGATGGTGTTGTAAGCTACATTCAGCAAAAGAAGGAGTGAACCCAGGATTTAAACTGGATTGACTTGGAGTGTAGAATTCAGACAAGTTTTCAGAGAGTTGCATACTGAAGCCTGGTTAAACATGTATTTATGTATATATATGTATATGTATGTTATTTTTATAAATGTGTGATCTGAATTTCATTCTAGACTTCTGTGAGGCAGTTGTTTTGCTGTATAAATACATTTTAGAACTGTTTTGAAGTTAAAGTATGGTTGCTAATCCATATTTCCCATTTTTCTTGGGCAAAGCATCTTGTCTTATATTCCAAGATAGATAGTTAATGCTCATTTTGGTAATCCATGGACTATATGATCATTAACTTTTAACATATTATTTAACTTAGTCATGAAACTCTTTTAAAATAATAGAGTAGCAATAGGAAAATCAAAACAGTATTTTGTGCCAGGAAGTCACAAAATATGTGAGGTTATCTACTGGGTAATTTAGAATATAGGAAATGCTGACTTTCAGTTCAGCGCTTTGTGTAGTTGCTGGAGATGCTCCTTGTTTGTCCAAATGTTTATGCTCTGATTCTGTAGTGGAAAATACTTACTGCTTATATTAGGTTCTACCTGCCTGAAGTCTGGACTGTGAAATGAGTTATGGCAAAAAGAAGCAAACAATTTTTTAAAAAAGTAACTTGAGGTATTGAGACATGGATGTATTATTCCATTTCTTTCCCAGTACCTTTGCTGGACATTACTTGTGCCCATTAGTCTGTATAATATCTTCTGATCATGACACTAATGTTGAAGTTTGTTACAACCATTTGCCTATTTCAGGTTACAAAATAACAATGTCACTGCTTATTTGCATTGTGTTCCCTGCAATGATTTATGGATCTTAAAGAAAATGGTTCCATAACATTACCATTTAGCTTAGTATTCTTTTTAGAAGACCCCTTCAATGCTAGGCTGAATGTACTGTCTTCCTTAGCTAATGTTTAACAAATCCTAAGTTACAGTGCTCCCTGCAAAGCTTTTGGGTATCTAATAACAGATGTAATGTCTAAAGTAGTTTCCATTGCAAGAATTGGTTTTTTTTGAATGGATTTGTTTTCAGATGTCTGAAGACAGTCCATAAAATGTAAGCATTTATTGATACCCATGTAGTAGATTAATTATAGCAATACTGAAAGGTCACATAGTTCACCAAATACATTAGATGAAATATATCAGGTTATACAGATAAACTACATAGGAATACTCACAGGAGAGTGCTTTTTTAAAGCTTTAAGCTGGTCTTAAATTTGTGGATTGCATTTTCTTACCTTTGCTTGTGACTATACATAAGTACTTGTAGGTGAGTGCTTATTGTAGAACTTTTCTAAAAAAGACCAAAAGAAAGAAATTGAAAAAGCTCCTATCTGGTCTTCTACTTGTGACTTCTTTCAGAGAATGTCACTGAATGTGTTCATGGCTTGTTTTACTTCCATTTTGGCTTCTCATTCCTGTTAGTGAATATATTAAATCATAAATATCTGCATGTGTCATAAAAAGCTGCTTTACATGACTAGAATTTGAAGTGTTGTATCTGTACAATTTCTGCATTAATTGCTTTGATCATGTTGCTCTTGCTTGTCAAACTATTGCAGATTAAATTGCACTTGAATTCATTCTAATCACTGGGAAGCTAAAACAGAGTGTTGCGTCTCATGTATGCATTTTGAAAGAATATGTAGCATCTTGCTTTGTAGCTGTTTAAGTAGATGTGTGAGTATATACTAATAAAAAAGAAAACACAAGATAGACATGGCTTGTTTTCATGTTTTTGGCAACTAAAACTACTGGTGTGGGTGCTTTCTAACATCCTCTGCAATTATGCTTTAATTTGCTCCACAGATTCAACTAATGCATGAAATTGCCAACTTAAAGAATCTAGTTTCAAATGCTGAAATGTACAATGAGGAACTTGAGGTGAGCCTCTCTATGAATTAACAGGTAGTAAGACTTGTATGAAATATGCTTGGTTTGTTTAGCTTGAAATACCATACATGCTGAGGACAAGCTAGGCATCACTGTGCTTGGGTTAATCTTACCAGCTATGAGGAGGATATGTCTAAAAACCATGAATGCTTTCTGTGTAGGTTTTGATAAATTCTGACCTGAAAAACCAGACAGCACTAGAATCTTCTTTCCCCCCTTTTTTTTCCTCCAACTTTTAGGCAGAAATAAATTCCAAACTGGAACAGCTAAAAGAGAAAGAGAACAAAATAAAAATATTACAGAATCGTGTGGAAGAATTGCAAAAAGGAGGAGTGGGGAAAAAGGAGACATCTTTTTCAATGGTAAACTTGATTTTTCTGCTGGGTTGAGAGATGACTTTGTTTTTTCTGAGTTGGGTTAAATTTGGGTATAGCCTTGGTATGATGAACTTCTGCTTCCCTACAGATCTTAGGAAATTTTGTTTTACAAAGCTTAAAATGCTAATTGCTACATATCATACAGCAGTACTCTGGGGAAGTCTACTCCTCCTCTGAAGAGTAAAGCTATTGAGTTTTCTAGGCCTTCATTTACATTTTAACCACGTTAAAATGAACACATTTGCCTTATTATCGCTCTATAGGCTTGTGCTTCTTTGAGTGTTGTCTTTTTCAGGGAGATTCTGATAAACTAATAGAAGAAATTCAGCAGCTGAATAAATCCCTCTTAGACAGTGAAACCATAGCCTTGGATGCCAAAAAGGAATCTGCTTTTCTCAGAAGTGAAAATTTGGAATTGAAGGAGAAGATGGCAAGTACTTGTTGAACTGCATTTATAGCTGTACAAAACGCTGTTAAGGGCCTGTCTGTTTTCAGACTAGTGAAGAAGACCATCAGTGTGGTGGACCACTCATCCTTAGCTTTCTCCAAATACTCCAAGTAATACTTTTATTATAAAAAGAAAGTAAAGGCTTTTTCTACAGGAGTGGATGGTTAGTTTTAGATTTACGAGGAGAGACAGCAAGCAAAGAAGCAGTCTTAAGGGCGTTATTAGTACATACAACTTCAGACCTAATTTTACCAGAAAATGAAAGAGAGTAAGAGATGTGGACTCAGAAGTGGGATGGAACTTACTTTGAGCTTTGAAGGAGTGAAAACAAAATAGTAGCAGCAGTTATGGCCCTGACCTCTAAGGCATGTTTTGTTAGAGGACTCTGACAGGAATGCAGTTGTTAAGATGGGCATTATTCTCCCATATTTATCAAGGTCAGAGTGACCACAGAAATTGTACCGGATTCATTATTTAAATGTAAAGTACATAGACTTTTATTTTGTGTGTGACTTGCCTGTTGTATTGTTTTCTTGAAGAATGACATCCTAAACAACCACAACAAAATGCAAAAGGATGTTCAATTATATCAAAGCCAAATAGAAGCGGGAAAAGCCAGTTACCGAAAAATGCAAGCTGACTTGCAGAGAGAGCTGCAATCTTTGTTTCAAGAAAATACAAGACTAACTTCACTGATGGAGGGTAAAGTTCCAAAAGGTACTGTTCCAGGTGGTGCTTTTTCCCTGCTCCATCTCTACTCCCTTTTCCCTGTAGTGGTGGGAGGATAGGCAAGGCTCTTGTCTTCCTCAATACATGGAGACTCTGTTGGCATAAAACAACCAGAGTATCTGGTATTACTGGCATGGAGTAACTACTTGAGCACTTCCTTGAACATTCTGGAAAATTGAAGCTTACGGAATATTTTGCATTTTGCACAGTCAAGTTAATGCAGATTGTTGGAGAGAATCTAAAGTAAACTGGATATCAACCTAATGAGCGCTGAGAAAATTCCAGACTAGGAACTTAGTCTTTTAACGGTGGGCAACAGTAAAATGTACTTTTCTGGAATTATAATGATTCGACGTCCAGAATGCATTTTAAATCTTGTGCTTAATTTAAAATATGTTTTTTTTTCTCTTGCACCCACTTACTGGTCTAAACTTAATTTTCTAGATTTGCTTTCTCATGTGGAACTGGAGAAAAAGGCAGCTGACTTAAAAGGAGAACTAGAAAGTGCTTTGAAAGAGAATGCGCTTCTACAAAAACAAGTAAATGAGCTATCAGAATTTCAATCTCTGCAAAATACTGTTGAGATGCAAAAGAAAGAGGTAAAAAGAAAATATATAACCTTTTTTCTTGGCTTTGTATTGTACTTCATTGGTTATGTACTAATGAAGGTCTGTTGGATATGAGGTTTCTAAAGTCAAAAATTGTTGCGTCAACCTGAGATTTTACAGTTAGGTTTGTTAAATTATTGATTCTTAAATATTTAATATTTGTACCTAGGAGTAAGTTTGTTTAGTTTAATATGTTTAGTCACTGATTACTACACTTAATCATGATTTTCTACATTTGCATGTTTATTTGCTATGACAAATACTACAACTGAATGTATTGATAGAATGGTGTTTGATCCTGGACACTATTCTAAAACTGATTTTTTTTTATCTGAGCAAAGAGAAAATGTTAAGATGTCTTAGCAGAAATTCTGCTTGAGAATTGAGAGATTTACTTTGCAAATTCTGGAAAACTTGCTAGGAAACTTCTTTATATCCTGGCAGGTAAGGGTAGACTGAGTATGCTGAAAATTTTTAGAGGGCTTTTTGCAGATACTTTCTAGCTTACTTTGTTCTAAGAACCACTTGCTACAAAGTATGTGCAGTGAAAATTATTCAGGGCAAGTAGTCTACAAAGTCATTAATGCTTTGCAAAGTTCCAAACCCTCCAAGGGTCTATTTCCACGAATCAGCAAAATGTAATTAGATGTTAACTTAATCTCTGTGCTCATGTCCTTTACTGCATTAGTGTATAACTCTGAACTCTGTATCAAATGCTGGTTAGCTTTCTTCACATTTTGGTCAAGCTAAACAATCCTTCTGGACCTGGGAACCAAGGTCACGCCATTTGCCTCAGGCCCTGGAAAGAATAAACAAAAGTAGATTGGGGAAGGAAGAGAAGCAAACCGGGGGAACGTGACTTCATTACTTGAAGCTATAATTGGACAATTAACCTCTGATATGCAAACTTACATCTGTCTGAGAAAACTTGTGACTGTTTTCCATCTTGGGTTTAGCCTCTGCCAGGCTTTTGCAGTGCCCAAGGTGTATCCTTTGAAGGCCTTTAATAAATACTTTATTCTCCAACTCTGTCTAGCCTCTGTTCTAGGTAGCCAGTCCAAGGCATCAATATAATGAAAGTATTGATACAAGTAAATATCCAGTTTAGGAGTCCAGTCTTCGCTCAAACACAGGAAATAGGAAGTACTGAAGAACATCTAGAGTGAGAAGAGAGATTTCAGGACTTGGGAAAGGGGCTTGACTTGTCTTCCTTATCCTTTAAGGATTGTTTGCTAGACAGTTCCCTACCAACAGAGCAAAACCCAATGTATTGTGCTGTATGTTTGCCTGTACTTTATTTCCTGTATCTTCACATGGATCTGGTTTTTGTTATGTAGTTCTGACAATTAGTGATTTAGAAACCACCATATATTAATATTGTTTTTCTGTTGGCAGATTCTTGAAAAATGTGAGGAGTTACGCTTATTAAAATTGGAAAATGAAAAACTGCTTTCTGAAGTAGCTGATAATGAAATTAGACTTAAACATATGTCTGAAGAAATTGAAAAATCAAAAGACAGTCTCACAGATGCACAACTGAAATATGTGAAGTCTAATGAGGAATATGTAGCACTTAAACAGCTCCATGAAGAAATAGAACAAAAATATATAGCTGTATCAGAAACCAGTGAACTAATGAAGCTCCAAATAGAATGCCTATCTAAAGAAGCACAAGAGTCTAAAACAATTTTGGATGAAGTGAAATTAGAGGTCAGTGTCAGCTTGCTCCTTTTTATATATGAGACTTAAGAAATTAATTGATAATACTAAAAAAAAGGTTTTGGAGAAATACTCTTAAAGGTATAAATGACAATTATCACTGACTTCCTCTGGCATGAGTGGGTACTACTTATTCTGTGACAGGAGTATATCGAAGGATTAGTCAGCTCAGTGGTCTCTTTTTGTAGGCAAAGAAATATGTGTTGCTCCAGATTCTTCTGTAACTGACCTTTTAATTCTTCTTTTCCCATTCTCAAGTAATGTCTTTATTATGTAAAGTTTTTTTTCTATCTCACCTACTCTGTATAAAGTCATAGAAACAAAGCTTGCTCATTGGGAACTGGAGATCTTTTAGAACACAAATTTGTTCAAACCAGAAAGAATCACCATGGAAATTTGCCATTGGAATGGAAAAATAAAAATAAAAAAATTTAAAAGAGAGCAAGTTAAACATGCATATTTTTGACCAAGCTTTGGGCACTGCTCTGGCTGTCCTATTTCAGCTGTGGTTTTGATAATTCCTAAGCTATGCTACATTTTCATGTGTATGTTTTAGTAAGACTTTTGCTGCTAGGGAGCCATCACAGGAAGTTTCCATAATCAAATGCGTATTTATTGTAGGCAAGAGTATAAGCAGTGACTTAAAGAGAAATTATAACCTTTCTAAGCTCGTAAAAGAACATGTATATATAATGGAGTTCTGCATTACAGTCAAAGTGTCTGTCCTTTTCCTTTGCAACCTAAAGCTCTCTAGCAAAGTGAAAGAACTGGAAGAAAAAACAGCAGAACAAAAACAATTTCTTGAGCTAAGAGAAGATCTTATTCGAACTCAACAGAAGTTAAATGAAATGGAGCAATTAAAAGAGGAAGAAAGGATTAGTGAAATGAGACGGGAGGCTGAAGATTTGGAGATCCAGGCGGTCTTGCAGCAGCTTACAGAATGCCAGGAGGAAATAAAAACTCTAACCCAAGAAAGAGATGACCTGAAACAAAAAGAGAAATCTCTCCAAGCTGAGACAGAACAACTCAGAGAGGATATAAAGGACACTGTTTCAATGGTAGGGATTTTGCATTTTTAGAAACAGATCATACATGTTAGGAGAAAGACTTAGACTTATAAATTATATTCAGCTATTTAGGAGAAGGAGTTTGTGTGGTTGCTTATAATCAAGAAATGCTTACTAATGTTGCAAAATATATGTGTTTTCTTTGTGGATTTTTCTCTCTTGTATTCTAAAGAACATCTTGGCACATGAAGATTTGAGAAATACGCAGAATTCTCTGAAGGAATCCCAGAACACTATCAAGAAGTTAGAAAAAAATATTTCTGAAAAAGAGTCTCAGATTCTGAGTGTTGAAGAGGCACTAGGGAAAACCATTAAAGAACTCCAAATACGGGTAAAACTTTATGCAATAATTGAAACAAGTGCAGTTAATCTGCTTGTAGTGTCTTCTGTGTGTCCTTGAACACTCTGTAGGCTCTCAGTAGCAAGTGAGCAAGAAAACAGGACTGCTTAATTCAAGTCTTTGCCAGCTGCTGATGTTTGTGTAGAGCTTCAGGGTTCAATGTACAGTCTAATAAACCTTTGCTTAACTTATGTGCCCAATGGTTGTGGATTTGAGTGGTGGCACTGGATGGGATATGGAAGGGGACAAGAGGGTTACTTAAGTATAGAAATTAGGTTGATTTATATTTAAAATATAAATAATTTCATGTTTATAAGTCCCAATGAGAGGTGTAGCAAATGATTGTCAATGGCAGCTTAGATCCCAACATATTGCAAAAGACTGTTAAAAATACCATAGGAGAGTGAATCAAACAAAATTTGGCATTTAATTTTGAATTGATGAAAACGCTGTTTTACATATTTTTAAATAGATCTCACAAATGACTGAAGAAATTAGAATCATCACATCAGAGAAAGATCAGCTTGCTGAGGAGAGATCAGAAAGTAATAGATCTCAACAAAGTGATCAGCTTCAGGTGCAAAAGGAACAAATCAATTTCCTTACTCAAGAGAACCGTTCATTGCAGGAGAAGCTGGACAGTCTGCTTTTGCAAAAAGAAGAGTTTGGGGAAGGAACTTTGGTAATTATATTAAAGCTGTAATGGGAAGCTTGCTTATTAAAACTTAGACTTCAGTGAAGTAATTTCAGAACACACAGCAGAAAAGGGTTCTGGGTAATAGACTGCACCTCATTGAATTCCAAGTTCATTATGGTTTACTTGAGATGTAGGCCACCCATATTGTTTATATAAGATAGAGAAGTATCTAGTAGGATAATGAATATACATGGAATATTAACATGATGCAGGGTAGTAATGATCTCTACTGATCTGCACAGGAATGTTCTATAATTAAATCGATAAAACTAATAACGGCTCATCTGAAAAGGGTGATTCAGCTCTTTTATAACATAGCTGAAACCAAATTTTTCCTGGCCCTGAAAGGGACACTGCACCCAACATTCCTGTATTTGGATGTGCTGATTGCACTTCTGTGTGTGTATTTTTATAGCAGTGTTGATGTCTGTTATACAGTGGTCCACCTGTCAAAGGTGTCAGGTAAGTTTTTCCTACAGCTGCTTCCTGAATATGTTTGCTTGAATCTCTTACAAAATAGATACCACAGGTTCAAGCACAATCTACGGAGCAAGAGTTACTCCTTCTGAGAGAAGAGCTGAGCCAGGCACAAAGGAAATTGCATGAAATGGAGGGCGCAAAGGCCAGTGAATATCAAGAAGAATCTGAAAAAATAGAAAGAACAGATGCTATTCCAAAACCACATGACTCGCAGGAAGTCGGCACCCAGACGAAAAGAGGAGATGATGAAGATTTTAAAATGCAACTGGAAAATCTCCAGGATGAGAGAGACCAGCTAAGAGAAACTCTGCAGGAGACAATTAGCAAGGTAATAAAAGTAGTCCTATTCCTGTAGGGGAACAGATTTAGTAGATTTCTGTCTTGGAATTTGGAAGAGGTGTTCAGGTGTTAAACGTACTTTAATTGTGTCCAAAGAACTCGGAGATGCAGGAGGAGTTGAGATGTGCTCATGAATCTCTTGGACAACGTCAGGAGACAATTGTGGCGCTGAAGGGAAGTATTTCAGAGAAAGAAAATCAGCTCTCAAAACTTCAAGAGGCATTGGAGGAAAAAACTGATGAACTGCAGCAGAAGGTCAGAAGCATTTTTGGCAAGAAAACCAGAAGTTCTCTTGGGTTTTGCTGCTTGTGTCTACAGCCAACTTCAGTTTGTAGGGCCCCAGTAGATGTAATGAACAAACCCATTTTTTGTAACTAAGTAGGTGTTGTTGCTGAATGACTGAACTTTATTTGGAATCAACAATGCACTTTTGAGTTCTGTGCATTTGCCCAGTCTGGAAGTTTTTTACAGTCCTGTAATGGAATGTAGCTATGTAATTCTGAAGATCCTTGAGCAGCTTTAAGACAGCTAAGCTCATTCTTTACTTTATTTCACTATTATGAATTTGTTCTCCACTTTTTGTTTTTGTGCCTGAAGCCAGTGTGGATTGTAGGCTTCATTGTAGCATATCGTAATGTCTCCTGTCTGCTGTGGATACAGCAACTGAGGCATTTTTATGGCTTTAGGATGTCTTGCATGCTTTTCCACGTTTACTTTTGCCTACCGCTGAGGCAGAAGTGCTGACATCTGATTGGCTTGAAGAAAAATTGTTATATCGTTTTTGACTTAGTAGAATGGGAAACCATTGGGGATGTCTCCTTGAAGCAATCCATCTACAACAACCCATGTGTACAGGCAGTGCTTCTGAGTGATGATCCAAGAACAGTCTTCAATCCAAACCTCATTGGTGGGACAAGAAAATTTAGGAACTTAGAATGTTACTGGTTGTGTTTTTCTCCAAAGTGTCAAATCATTTTTGCCCGTGAAGAAGGTGATTATAAATACTAATCCGGGTTTGGATTTGTTCTTTCCAGCTCACTGAAGTCACTGAAAACCTGACTCGTGTCTCAGCCGAGTATGGCAACCTCCTGGCAGAAAAGGAACAAACTGAAAGGGCAATGAATGAGCAAGTGTGTCAGCAGCTTGAGAGAATCACTTTACTTAACAAGGAGAAAGATGAGCTACAGCAAATGGTACAGACGTGTAAAGAAAGGGAAGAACGTTTGTTGAAGGTTCAGAGGCAGTCAGAGATTTTGACGGACAGCCTAACAAACAAGGTGAGGAGCTTTGGTGTTTCGTCACTGTATTTGTATTCTGACGTTTTGTCACTGATGTGTCAAATTCTTGCTCAACATAAATCCCATTGAAGTTTTCATTCTCAGCGCATCATTTTTATGGTTGGCAAACAATCATGAATATGGGCAAAGGATTTTGTCCTAAGGTTCCTTTACCGATATTTAGCCGTGACATCCTCAACCTGTCTCAGCCTTGTAACCCGCTGGATTGGTCCAGATGTGGAATGAATGTGATTTTATGATATGTGTGTATGTTTAATATAATGATCAGTACCTGAACATGTATTCCAGCTTTTTTCAAAGGCACCGCGTAGACAGCATGAATTTAGCTGGGTTTTGAATCCTTGGTGCTTTTCACATTTTGTGAACAACAGGTTTGTCTTGGAAGATTTACTACTTTGGTTATATTATTTTGATGTTAAGAACACTGTAGGAGAGTGAATCAAACACAACTAGGCCTTCAATTTTGTTTTGAATGGATGAAAACACTGTCTCTACATATTTTTAAATAGATCTCAGAAATGACTGAAGAAATTAGAATCATCACATCAGAGAGAGATCAGCTTGCTGAGGAGAGATCAGAAAGTAATAGCTCTCAACAAAGTGATCAGCTTCAGGTGCAAAAGGAGCAAATCAATTTCCTTACCCAAGAGAACCATTCATTGCAGGAGAAGCTGGACAGTCTGCTTTTGCAAAAAGAAGAGTCTGGGGAAACAACTTCGGTAATTATGCTAAAGCTGAAATGGGAAGCTTGCTTGTTTAAACTTATGCTTGAGTGAAATAATTGGCAAAGGACACTGCAGAAAAGTTGCGTACTTGACTGCAGACCATTAAACACCGGATTTATTGTTTACTTGAGATATAACACCCCATATTCATATATATATATATATATATATATATATAGATATAGATATATATATATATATATATGAACATCTGGTACCAGAATGTGACGGGTGCTTTTCTGTAAGTAAAATACTGACTTGATACAGGATGGTGATTTTCTGCATCTGTCTGCACATGGATGTGGTTCTTAGAATCAAGTAAGTAGAAGCTACAAGTTGCTCATCTGGAAAGGGTAATTGTGCTTTATTTAACTATATGTAGAACTGACTTTTTCCTGGCAGTGAAAGGGACATCGCAATCAACACTTTCTAGAACTGCATGTGCTGGTTGTACCTCTGCGTGTAGGTATGCATACATGAGCATATAAAATGTGAACTTCAAAAGAAAAGTAATGTATGAGCATTTATTGCAGTATTGAAGGGGCACTGGACAAATGTCAAGTAAATTATTTTCTGGACCTACCTAGCATTATATAATGCTGAGCCTTAAAATTGAGATAAGGTCTCGAGTTTTGAGACAGGAGAGGTTTATTGTTGGGCTTTTTTGTTGCTGATTTTCCCCGCTCCAGGCTTAAACTATGACAGTGGAATTCTGCTTTTGGTACTGTCTTTCAGAAGTTTTTGCTTCAAGTTTTGTTTTTACGTGTCTATTATTTCAAGAAACTTAAATTGAATATGGTGGTTGGTCCAATTTTAATATTCTGAAAAATTACAAATCTCTCTAAAGTAGTGTTGCTGTCTGTTGTACAATGGTCCACCTGTCAAAGGTGTCAGGTAAGTTTTTCCTACAGCTGCTTCCTGAATATGTTTACTTGAATCTCTTACAAAATAGATACCACAGGTTCAAGCACAATCTACGGAGCAAGAGTTACTCCTTCTGAGAGAAGAGCTGAGCCAGGCACAAAGGAAATTGCATGAAATGGAGGGAGCAAAGGCCAGTGAATATCAAGAAGAATCTGAAAAAATAGAAAGAACAGATGCTATTCCAAAACCACATGACTCGCAGGAAGTCGGCACCCAGACGAAAAGAGGAGATGATGAAGATTTTAAAATGCAACTGGGAAATCTCCAGGATGAGAGAGACCAGCTAAGAGAAACTCTGCAGGAGACAATTAGCAAGGTAATAAAAGTAGTCCTATTCCTGTAGGGGAACAGATTTAGTAGATTTCTGTCTTGGAATTTGGAAGAGGTGTTCAGGTGTTAAACATACTTTAATTGTGTCCAAAGAACTCGGAGATGCAGGAGGAGTTGAGATGTGCTCATGAATCTCTTGGACAACGTCAGAAGACAATTGTGGCGCTGAAGGGAAGTATTTCAGAGAAAGAAAATCAGCTCTCAAAACTTCAAGAGGCATTGGAGGAAAAAACTGATGAACTGCAGCAGAAGGTCAGAAGCATTTTTGGCAAGAAAACCAGAAGTTCTCTTGGGTTTTGCTGCTTGTGTCTACAGCCAACTTCAGTTTGTAGGGCCCCAGTAGATGTAATGAACAAACCCATTTTTTGTAACTAAGTAGGTGTTGTTGCTGAATGACTGAACTTTATTTGGAATCAACAATGCACTTTTGAGTTCTGTGCATTTGCCCAGTCTGGAAGTTTTTTACAGTCCTGTAATGGAATGTAGCTATGTAATTCTGAAGATCCTTGAGCAGCTTTAAGACAGCTAAGCTCATTCTTTACTTTATTTCACTATTATGAATTTGTTCTCCACTTTTTGTTTTTGTGCCTGAAGCCAGTGTGGATTGTAGGCTTCATTGTAGCATATCGTAATGTCTCCTGTCTGCTGTGGATACAGCAACTGAGGCATTTTTATGGCTTTAGGATGTCTTGCATGCTTTTCCACGTTTACTTTTGCCTACCGCTGAGGCAGAAGTGCTGACATCTGATTGGCTTGAAGAAAAATTGTTATATCGTTTTTGACTTAGTAGAATGGGAAACCATTGGGGATGTCTCCTTGAAGCAATCCATCTACAACAACCCATGTGTACAGGCAGTGCTTCTGAGTGATGATCCAAGAACAGTCTTCAATCCAAACCTCATTGGTGGGACAAGAAAATTTAGGAACTTAGAATGTTACTGGTTGTGTTTTTCTCCAAAGTGTCAAATCATTTTTGCCCGTGAAGAAGGTGATTATAAATACTAATCTGGGTTTGGATTTGTTCTTTCCAGCTCACTGAAGTCACTGAAAACCTGACTCGTGTCTCAGCCGAGTATGGCAACCTCCTGGCAGAAAAGGAACAAACTGAAAGGGCAATGAATGAGCAAGTGTGTCAGCAGCTTGAGAGAATCACTTTACTTAACAAGGAGAAAGATGAGCTACAGCAAATGGTACAGACGTGTAAAGAAAGGGAAGAACGTTTGTTGAAGGTTCAGAGGCAGTCAGAGATTTTGACGGACAGCCTAACAAACAAGGTGAGGAGCTTTGGTGTTTCGTCACTGTATTTGTATTCTGACGTTTTGTCACTGATGTGTCAAATTCTTGCTCAACATAAATCCCATTGAAGTTTTCATTCTCAGCGCATCATTTTTATGGTTGGCAAACAATCATGAATATGGGCAAAGGATTTTGTCCTAAGGTTTCTTTACCGATATTTAGCTATGACATCCTCAACCTGTCTCAGCCTTGTAACCCGCTGGATTGGTCCAGATGTGGAATGAATGTGATTTTATGATATGTGTGTATGTTTAATATAATGATCAGTACCTGAACATGTATTCCAGCTTTTTTCAAAGGCACCGTGTAGACAGCATGAATTTAGCTGGGTTTTGAATCCTTGGTGCTTTTCACATTTTGTGAACAACAGGTTTGTCTTGGAAGATTTACTACTTTGGTTATATTATTTTGATGTTAAGAAGACTGTAGGAGAGTGAATCAAACACAACTGGGCCTTCAATTTTGTTTTGAATGGATGAAAACACTGTCTCTACATATTTTTAAATAGATCTCAGAAATGACTGAAGAAATTAGAATCATCACATCAGAGAGAGATCAGCTTGCTGAGGAGAGATCAGAAAGTAATAGCTCTCAACAAAGTGATCAGCTTCAGGTGCAAAAGGAGCAAATCAATTTCCTTACCCAAGAGAACCGTTCATTGCAGGAGAAGCTGGACAGTCTGCTTTTGCAAAAAGAAGAGTCTGGGGAAACAACTTCGGTAATTATGCTAAAGCTGAAATGGGAAGCTTGCTTGTTTAAACTTATGCTTGAGTGAAATAATTGGCAAAGGACACTGCAGAAAAGTTGCGTACTTGACTGCAGACCATTAAACACCGGATTTATTGTTTACTTGAGATATAACACCCCATATTCATATATATATATATATATATATATATATATATATATATATATATGAACATCTGGTACCAGAATGTGACGGGTGCTTTTCTGTAAGTAAAATACTGACTTGATACAGGATGGTGATTTTCTGCATCTGTCTGCACATGGATGTGGTTCTTAGAATCAAGTAAGTAGAAGCTACAAGTTGCTCATCTGGAAAGGGTAATTGTGCTTTATTTAACTATATGTAGAACTGACTTTTTCCTGGCAGTGAAAGGGACATCGCAATCAACACTTTCTAGAACTGCATGTGCTGGTTGTACCTCTGCGTGTAGGTATGCATACATGAGCATATAAAATGTGAACTTCAAAAGAAAAGTAATGTATGAGCATTTATTGCAGTATTGAAGGGGCACTGGACAAATGTCAAGTAAATTATTTTCTGGACCTACCTAGCATTATATAATGCTGAGCCTTAAAATTGAGATAAGGTCTCGAGTTTTGAGACAGGAGAGGTTTATTGTTGGGCTTTTTTGTTGCTGATTTTCCCCGCTCCAGGCTTAAACTATGACAGTGGAATTCTGCTTTTGGTACTGTCTTTCAGAAGTTTTTGCTTCAAGTTTTGTTTTTACGTGTCTATTATTTCAAGAAACTTAAATTGAATATGGTGGTTGGTCCAATTTTAATATTCTGAAAAATTACAAATCTCTCTAAAGTAGTGTTGCTGTCTGTTGTACAATGGTCCACCTGTCAAAGGTGTCAGGTAAGTTTTTCCTACAGCTGCTTCCTGAATATGTTTACTTGAATCTCTTACAAAATAGATACCACAGGTTCAAGCACAATCTACGGAGCAAGAGTTACTCCTTCTGAGAGAAGAGCTGAGCCAGGCACAAAGGAAATTGCATGAAATGGAGGGAGCAAAGGCCAGTGAATATCAAGAAGAATCTGAAAAAATAGAAAGAACAGATGCTATTCCAAAACCACATGACTCGCAGGAAGTCGGCACCCAGACGAAAAGAGGAGATGATGAAGATTTTAAAATGCAACTGGAAAATCTCCAGGATGAGAGAGACCAGCTAAGAGAAACTCTGCAGGAGACAATTAGCAAGGTAATAAAAGTAGTCCTATTCCTGTAGGGGAACAGATTTAGTAGATTTCTGTCTTGGAATTTGGAAGAGGTGTTCAGGTGTTAAACATACTTTAATTGTGTCCAAAGAACTCGGAGATGCAGGAGGAGTTGAGATGTGCTCATGAATCTCTTGGACAACGTCAGGAGACAATTGTGGCGCTGAAGGGAAGTATTTCAGAGAAAGAAAATCAGCTCTCAAAACTTCAAGAGGCATTGGAGGAAAAAACTGATGAACTGCAGCAGAAGGTCAGAAGCATTTTTGGCAAGAAAACCAGAAGTTCTCTTGGGTTTTGCTGCTTGTGTCTACGGCCAACTTCAGTTTGTAGGGCCCCAGTAGATGTAATGAACAAACCCATTTTTTGTAACTAAGTAGGTGTTGTTGCTGAATGACTGAACTTTATTTGGAATCAACAATGCACTTTTGAGTTCTGTGCATTTGCCCAGTCTGGAAGTTTTTTACAGTCCTGTAATGGAATGTAGCTATGTAATTCTGAAGATCCTTGAGCAGCTTTAAGACAGCTAAGCTCATTCTTTACTTTATTTCACTATTATGAATTTGTTCTCCACTTTTTGTTTTTGTGCCTGAAGCCAGTGTGGATTGTAGGCTTCATTGTAGCATATCGTAATGTCTCCTGTCTGCTGTGGATACAGCAACTGAGGCATTTTTATGGCTTTAGGATGTCTTGCATGCTTTTCCACGTTTACTTTTGCCTACCGCTGAGGCAGAAGTGCTGACATCTGATTGGCTTGAAGAAAAATTGTTATATCGTTTTTGACTTAGTAGAATGGGAAACCATTGGGGATGTCTCCTTGAAGCAATCCATCTACAACAACCCATGTGTACAGGCAGTGCTTCTGAGTGATGATCCAAGAACAGTCTTCAATCCAAACCTCATTGGTGGGACAAGAAAATTTAGGAACTTAGAATGTTACTGGTTGTGTTTTTCTCCAAAGTGTCAAATCATTTTTGCCCGTGAAGAAGGTGATTATAAATACTAATCTGGGTTTGGATTTGTTCTTTCCAGCTCACTGAAGTCACTGAAAACCTGACTCGTGTCTCAGCCGAGTATGGCAACCTCCTGGCAGAAAAGGAACAAACTGAAAGGGCAATGAATGAGCAAGTGTGTCAGCAGCTTGAGAGAATCACTTTACTTAACAAGGAGAAAGATGAGCTACAGCAAATGGTACAGACGTGTAAAGAAAGGGAAGAACATTTGTTGAAGGTTCAGAGGCAGTCAGAGATTTTGACGGACAGCCTAACAAACAAGGTGAGGAGCTTTGGTGTTTCGTCACTGTATTTGTATTCTGACGTTTTGTCACTGATGTGTCAAATTCTTGCTCAACATAAATCCCATTGAAGTTTTCATTCTCAGCGCATCATTTTTATGGTTGGCAAACAATCATGAATATGGGCAAAGGATTTTGTCCTAAGGTTCCTTTACCGATATTTAGCTATGACATCCTCAACCTGTCTCAGCCTTGTAACCCGCTGGATTGGTCCAGATGTGGAATGAATGTGATTTTATGATATGTGTGTATGTTTAATATAATGATCAGTACCTGAACATGTATTCCAGCTTTTTTCAAAGGCACCGTGTAGACAGCATGAATTTAGCTGGGTTTTGAATCCTTGGTGCTTTTTACACTTTGGGCATACCAGTCAACATTTCTAAGTGTTCTTTGTTCTCACCAACTTATTCTTGTCATGGTGTTTGCTTTTGAGCTTTTCACTTGTTGGTTTCTTTTCTAGATCAAAGAGTGTAATTGAGTATTGCTTCTCTTTAGGAAATATTACTCTTTAGTAGAGGAATTATAATATTTTTGTCTTATTTTTTATGCTCATTTTCTTTTTGTCTTACTTTTCTTGTTTTACTGACATAGGTTGATTGGCTTTTCCTTTGATTTTTCTTGCTTTATAGAAGACCAGAATTGACTGCTGTTGACTTTTTTGGGTGTCATGCTCTTCTTCTTCCTTGTAAATTTTTTTTGTATGTTATTAGAACACAAAAATTATTTTTCAACTTTTTTTTCTTCAAGTGTGAATTTTGGTAATTAAGAATTGTGATATTTGTATTTTACACAACCGATTGTGTACTTCATAGTGTGTATAAAGGCCATGACCCCCAAATTTTGATTTGCTTTTTTTTCCATTGTTCACTGTAGATTCAGGAGTTAACTGATACACTAAATAGTTTATCATGTGAGAAGGACAAGTTATTAGCTGAAAGAACTAGTCAGTCTTTACAATTTAAGGAACACATCTCTTTGGTTAATCGAGAAAAAGATGAGCTCCAAAAACTTCTTCAGGATGTCAGGTCTGAGCGGGACCAGCTCAAGACAGAATTGTATATAAATTCTAATATGGTGAGTTTCAATTTGCATACCTGAGTTACTCGTAATTTCTCATGTTGAGTGTTACTTAAATATGTCTGCTTTTACTTTAGTGTGTTGAAACAAAGACACGACTGGAAGATGCTTTACAACCACAGAAGTCTAGAAACCTGAATAATATATCCATTGAGGTAAACCCAGTGGATATTGCAAAGCCGGTGGCTGATGACAGCTTGAAAGAAAAAGCATTGAAGATTAAGGTGGGCTTATTTTTCTGCTTGTTTTAAGGATGCACATAGGAACTTATGGACACTTGTCATGGAGCCTAAGCCTTTTTTGCATTATATGTAGAATGGTTTGCACATCTTGCTAAGATGCTGCATACCATAGGATCAGTTGATTTGCTGTTGTTGTTCTGTGATTGCACATCTTGTGTTAACTGAGAAGTTCAAATTTAATGTTCACAGAACTTCTCACTTGCTTTCATTACTGTCCAGCCACCCCAATGAAAATAACTAGGCCATGTAGGATCATAGAATCGTTAAGGTTTGAAAAGACATCTTAGATTTCAACCCTTAAACCAGTACTGCCTTGATCGCTGCTTCACTGTGTCCCTAAGTGCCAGATGTACACATCTTTGAAGTGGCTACAGGGATGGTGATTCCACCACTTCCCTGGGCAACCTGTTCCAGTACTTGACAACCTTTACAATTGAGAAGTTTTTCCTAATAACCAGTCTAACCCTCCCCCAGTGCAACTTACTACATGTTACTGGAGAGAAGAGGCCGATCCCCACCTGGCTACACGCTCCTGTCAGGGTTGCAGAGCAGTGCGGTGCCCCCTGAGCTGTCTCTTCTCCAGGCTAAACAGCCCCGCTCCATCAGCTGCTCCTCACAGGACTTGTGCTCCAGACCCTTCCCAGCTCCACTGCCCTTCTCTGGACACGCTCCAGCACCTCAATATCCTTCTTGCAGAGAGGGGCTCAGAGCTGAACACAGAATTTGTGGTGTGGCCTTGCTACTGCCCATCTGTTTCCTAGTCCTGCTGGCCACACTATTCCTGGCACAAGCTAGAATGCCATTGGCCTTCTTGGCCACCGAGGCACATGCTGGCTCACCTTCTGCCAGCTGTTGACCAGCACCCTGAGATCCTTTCCTGCTGGGAAGCTTTCCAGACACTATTCCTCCAGTCTGTAGCACCACATGGGGGTGTTGTGACCCTGCAGTTCCCCTTTTTGAACTTCAAACAGAAGCACTTTGCCACTTTGGTTTTGTAAAATCCCCCAAATCCTTTATATTATTCTCCATCAAATATTAAATGGTGTAAAATTAATTTCATTAAAGCGCTTCTCCCCTCAAACTAGGAATTCCTCAGACTTTGTTAGTTAGCTATCCTGAGTATATTTTCACACAAATATGAGCAGTACTAGCAACTTACCAAAAGCCAAAATAAACAGGATTTAACAATGTGTATTGCTGCATGTAGGTAAAACCTTACTTCAAAAGGGCCTTATTACCCCTGTAAAATCATGGCTCAGGCCTGCTGCTTTGGCTAAAGTAGAAGGGAACAGTGGGAGAGTGACTCAGCTGGAACAGGGGTAGGGAGATGAGAGATGTGCTGCATGACTGCCTCATGTCCGTGTTGTGGTGTTTGGTGGTTGGTTGGCTTGGGTTTGTTGTGCCTTAAAAGGCCGTGTAAAAACCACCTAACTGCCTCAAGAGGCCTGGATTTTGCAATAAATGGCTATCCTTTGTACTGTCTGGGGACTCTGCATCATCACATCTGGTGCCCAAACAACAAGAAATGAAAAAGTAAACTACAACCAACAACAGAGCCCCGCAATCCCAAAATACCGAATTACAATGAAGAAATAAACTACCATTCAACAAAATAAATCCTTACAACCCTAAAACTACAGAGCAGAGCTCAAACTCTACTACAACAACATAGAACTTTCTTTACGAACCACAATCCAATGGAAAACAAAATACCAGCACAACTGATAAAATAAAATCATAATGAAGTAAACATCAGCTGATCCCTTTTAAGAGCACTCTCCACTTCTGACTTCTGTAATTGATAGGATCTTGTTTGCCTCTTCCCAGTGTTCCAGAGTTTGTACTGTGAGGTGAAGAGTTAAGAAAACTGGTGAATCTTGGTTCTTTCAAGCAAGAACCAGTGCTGGAGGGAGTATGTCAGGGGAGTTTTATACTTATTTTAAAATGTATAACATAGACATAATTAAACATGATAATGGAGTTGCAGTTTACTGGGTCTTCAAGCCTGTAGCACTACTGAGCCTGCTTACTGCTTGTTTCCTTCAGGAAAGAAGCAGATAAACCTAAAAGTCCATCTTGAGGGGAAGGCCAGCTGGCAAGCTTGTGAACAGGCAAGAATATTTTTTCATGCCTGATTTACAAGTCTTGGTGTGGCCAGGCAACCTAAACCCTAAAAACAATTTGAGTTTGTAAATTTACTTTTTGGAAAACTAAGAAATTGTCTGGGTTTGTGCCTGGATTAGTTTTTTGTCATATCCCTGTGTCAAGTCAAAACTGAAGTCTTAATCATAATATAACCTTTCCTCTTGTAAAACCAGTATATACTGTAGGGGTTAGTCCTGAAGTCAGGTAGTGTATTTTATGTTTCTGTTTATAGCTAATCACACTTTTCCTTATTGTGAACTAAATAATTTGTTTCACTTGCATTTAGGAGCTTCTTGATAAATTCCCAACCATAGGGAAGAGATATGAATGTCTCTCTACAGTGTCTCTTAAGCTAAAGAGTGAACTGAATAGTCAGAAAGCACTGACAGCTGTGATACTGCCTCAGCTTACATTGGAGCAGAGAAAACAAGTCAAAACACTGCAAACTAAAAATGAGGAAATGAACACTCGTCTCCAGAAGTTATTGACCAAATTGAAGGTACCAACTTAAAATGCTGAATATGTTAGATGCTTCATATTGCTTTGATTTGGATTTGGGTTTTTTTTAATGAGCTCTCAATGGTAACAGCTAGGATTTTATATACCCTAGCTTTGGATTTTGAGAATCCATACATTGGAGAAAATAAGTTGATAATTGTAGTAGCCTGGATAGCTGTTGAGATGGTAGAGGTGAAGAAGCAGGAAGGGCTTTTGTAAGGGTTCCACAGAGATGTTTATTTCAGCCGCACGCGTGGGTAGTCCAGGGTTTGGAGCAAGGGCAAAAGGCCACTCCTGGTGAGGGTCCAGGTCTAAGTACATGGGATGAACAGGGTGGGGGGAGCATCAGAGACCAATTATGTGGGGACATGGGGGTGTCACAAGGGTGGGGTTAGGGCATGGGAGCCAACAGGGACACAGGGTGGGAGTGACCGAAAGACTGAGGGACAGGGAGAGGGCACAGGGGCCGACCCAGGCAACAGAACAGGTGTGCATTGGTATTTGCTGTGAGAGAAGTCTCTCCTGTCTCCCTAACTAGGGAATGCCTTTCAGGGTTTCCACAGATAATGACTGCTTTACAGTCTTAGAAAACTGGAACTACTTATGTATGTTATGTAAATCAAACTTAAACTGTAGTTCAGCTGCTTTGCACAGAATTATTTCATTAATAATCCATTTTAATTGGAAATGAAATTTTCTTTCTGTACTCTGTAAATCAAATAATAGATGACTAAGTATGTATTTCTCTATGGGGGAAAAGAGACATGCAAGATGGTTTGGAGATGCATGTTTACTCTGCAAAACTACCCAAGTAATTTGATGGTTTTACAGCCTTGCAGATCTTCCCTAGTATGGAATCAGTTTCTCCACTGAACTAAAATTATCAGCAAAATGGTTAAGGGTAGTTGGGAAAGAATTCCTGTTAACATATGCAGAAGTACAGTAAACAATAAAGTTTTTTCTCTTTCTTTATTTACCATTAAATATTAAGGCCTGGGCTTGTTTTTGGTTGGAGCACAGAAACATGCACAGGCCTGGAGGGAGGGATGAGGTGTTCTTGAGAGGCAGTCATGTCTATAATAATCCATTAACTTGGAAGTTCAACTAATATTCCAAAGAGCCTCATTTTACAACTTAATGCAGCCATTTTAGGTTTAGTTTTTTCCATAGATGGCTTTTAACTTTCATGGTTAAAGATGTTTAAGATCCAACTAGCAAGCTCTGCTAGAATAAAGTTTTAAATCAGCATGGATCACAGATCATCTGCACCTTTCAGAACTCCAAGAGAAAATAAATATAACAAAGAACAATTTACTTTATTTTTCAAAGTTTAGATTTGTGAAAGGCTGTCTAGAGCCTCTTAGAGTTCTTGGCTTTTTTTGGAGTCTGCAAAAAATAGGATACTGAAAAAGTGCTGTCTCAGCTAAAAGGCTTACATGCCATTACTATAATGCACATATGAACCTGGTTTTCTTGGTCATGTGTTGGTGATCCTGTACGTTTAGAGGCTCAGAGAATAAATAGATTGAATTGTAAAATACTGTATTTTAGCTGGATGCAGGGTACCATTTTAAAACAAGGCTTACTGATACATCCTGTGCTTCTGCAACAGCTTCTGTTCAGTTCTGTTTGCAACAAGAAAAGAGAATATCACACTGCTGTTCACAAGTATGAAATGGAGTTGCTTGAGGAAAAGAGAAAACAAGATCACCTACAATCCCAGATACAATGTCTCAGGAAGATTAATTTGAAGCAGAATGAAGTGTCATCTCAGGAGTTAAACAGCAGTGAAGGGCTGCAGAGTTTCCACTTGGATGCAGAGGTAATATCTGGGAAAAAAAATAGACATAAAGATCCATTCCAAAGGCATGGGGTCATGTGGTGGTGGGAATCTAATGGCATTGGGTTTATCTGTTAAAACTTCACTTAAGGAGGGGTGAGAAATAGAGTTATTTTTGTATGCTACTCATTCTATAATAAGAGGATTTTGTTTTGTAAAGCAGCTAAAAATAAGATTAATGGGTTAGAAAATAGTGGGAATGTTATTTACTGATTTGCCCTCCACAATACATACTATCCAATACCAAGATGACTTGTTCTAAAACAATGGAATAAACTTTGGCTAATAAGTACTTTTTTTTCCTCCTTTCCACCTGCCCCATGAATGTAGATTGTTGTCTTATTTTCCCAATAGGGTGTAATTTTAAGTCTAGCAAAACTTCTTTTGTATGATAATTAGATGCTAAAAGAGACTTCCTGCTATACTGATAACTGAGAGGACAGAAGGTATATTTAGACTTGTGATAATCAAAACAGTGTTTACATTTTAATTCCCTTTTTTTAAGAGCATTCTCAAAGATGTATCAGAAATGGAACATGAACTTCTCTGCATAGAAGCAGAGTTACAGCAGGAAGAAAGTGCTAGAAAAGAAACAATACAGTTCTGGGAAGCTTGTTCAGGAGCTCACTGGCATGTAGAGGAACTGAAAGAAGAACTTGAGAAAGATAATGAAAGACTCTTGCAAGTCTTTAAATTCTGGACTCCTAAAGTAAAGGTAAAATTAAATGCTATAGAATAAGAAATGTATTTTGTGTAAGCAGTCTGCAAATGCCTATGATTGAAAACAAAACACAAAAAAGTCTCTTCAATGATCATTTATTATCAGCATTTACTCATATTCTAACTGTAAGACATAGGAGTAATTAAAAGACTTCTAAAGATTGCTCGTGCATCCAAACTTGGAAACTGGCTTTCTAAAAGACTCTCTAGATAATAAATGGGAGAGGGGTGTGGAGTTGTTTATTTGGGGTTTTATCAGTTTGAATTCTGGAAAATGTTGCTTTTCTTGCCAAACTTTATCAAAACTACTGTAGCCATTTTTAAAACTCAGTTAAATTTATATTTGCACTCTTTTCTTATGCTTAGCTCTTGCCCCGTTTGGAAACCTGGACAGCATTTTTCAGGGTTTAGTGCATCATGAACAGGATTTCATGAGATTTCATCTTTCTGATTGAATCTTAAGTTTAGCCTATTTTAAAGTTTCTTCTGTGAAGTCAATAGTCAGTCTTGTCTTCTTTGGGATTTCACAGTGTTGGCAAGGTTTTTGGAATAATTCCCTGACCCTAATATTATGTGGATCAAAGCTTTAACAAACAAACAAAAATCTAGTAAACATTGTCATTTCCTGACAATTGTGAAGTTTTTATTTATCTGACATGTCAAACGTGGGTTTCTAGAATAGTCTAATGTGTAAGTTTCATTTTCTTTTAGTCAGTGAATACCTTCTAGTAAAGAAATCTGTGAATAAATGTTTTTCTGAGGCTGACATTCAAGAAGCCTTCCCATATAGTTCCTATGTTTCTCTAATATTCGAGTTTGAGTTAATGCAGAAATACTGGTAAACCTGCAGTACACTATCATCTTCTCTTGTGCCCCTTCCTGCCTCCCTCTCTTCTGGAAATGAAACTGTTCTTTTGAGTAATAATGATACCATTTCTGACAGCAAGCATTTTCAAATGGGGCATTGAAACAAGAATATGAAAATAAAACAGGCTAAGGTACTTCCTGTTTATTCCCTTGCCATGTTTCTAGTAGATTAAAAAATTATTTAGAATTATTCTGTATGATGCTATTCATTTTCAGATACTCCTTGAACTTTCTTCAGAGTTAAATGCCAGAACTGCCAATTACAGTAAAAATGCTGATGTTGAATTAAAACAGAGGAAAGAGAAAAATCAAGAGCTGCTTCAAGATCTAAACACTCTAAAAGAAAAACTGGCCCCTGGTGGCTCTGCCAGTCTGGCATTAGAAGAAGAAAATTATAGGCTTCATGATAAATTAAAGGCTGCAGAACAAGATAAAAAGGTACCAGTACTTGTTTTTAAGGAAAACTTCTTTCATGCTTGCTTTCTGAGGGAGAGTACTCCAAGCTGCAAGTAAGGATTGATGGCAACCATGTAAAATCTATTTACTATGTAAATCTATGCCACCACAATACCAATAGAGTACACTTTATTTTAGTAGTTCTTTTATTTCCAAAGTGGAATTTTGAGCTCTTGCCTGTAATGTGATTATTTAATTGCCTGATTTCTGTACACAAATAGATGTTCAATTTAGAAATTAATATTAAATGTTTTCATTTGCTTTGGAAGTATTGATTTTAATAGAGTGATACTCTTTGACACTTTCTGTAAATATATGGTATTCACTATGTCAGACATGAAGCTAGAGAAGAATTCTCTGTTTAATCACAGGAATTGAGAACTCGTTTTCTCTCTCCTGTTTATGTTACAGTTACCTTTCTCTATAGCACTTTTTTTCTTTTCTTAGACTTGAATGTTCTAGACTATTAAAAGGTGACACAAAACAGTGACCTGGACATGAAGAGTTGCCATAGAGCCTGTAGTGTTGGATTTTTTTTGTGTGATTTGGGGTTTTGCTAGTTCTTGCTAAGAATATGACCTTGTGCTGTTACTGTTACTACCTGTTGACATAACTGCTCCGAACTGATTGATTGATGTATCTCAATAGGCTATGGAAGTGAAAATTCAGAAGTTAGAAAATGTAATAAATGAGGTAGGAGAAAGTGCCAGAGAGAAAGATGACAGGATAAGCAAGTTACAAGCACAGATACGAATAAGAACAGAGACAAGTGAGCTCACCCAACTGCATGCCAAACTGAATGAGATGGATAGTTGCCTCAGAACTGCCTTAACAGAGAAGCAGAGTCTTCAGGTATGAGCAAAATACTTCACTCCTCTCTTTTTCCTTTGCTGAAAGACACAAAGAATGCTTGACAACAGTTGTAGGTGAAATGTAGCTCTCTATATTCAGTGTATTTATTGTGTATGGCATTCCTAGAGTAAAACACTCCACTTGCCTGTTTAGCAGGCAGTTTCACATTTTACCAGTGCAGCCTTCAGTGGCAACATTTAGAACTTGTATTACAATACTAGAAACTAAATGTGTCGCTTGTATGTAATGCACTTCTGGAACATTCTAAACTTTTTAAAACCTTTAAACTGAAGCATGAGCTGTTTACTCACTGTGATATATTTGCACGCTACTTTAAAATTCCCAGATTTATATCTGCACAGAAGTCAGCAAACTTGCTAAAATAGGATTATATGTGATATACCAGAGTGGGATACCAACTGCTACCATAGTGCTAGTTGGTAATGTGAGCCACCTTAGTGAAAAATGATTTCCTGCTCCTGGTCTTGTACAGCAAAATCTAGCAGATCATAGTGAAGATACAAGATAAACAACTCTTTATTTCATTGCTAAGTAAATTTATTTGTACTAAATATTTTATTTTCAGGCAAAATTAGATAAAGGTGCTGAGCTGTACAAAGAAGAAATTGACCATCTCAAAACACAATTGGTAAAATGTGATCTGGAAAGAATGAAACAATCAAACTCCTTTGAAGTGAAGTAAGTTCAAATTTTATCTTCTTAAAATTCTCAACCACTTCATTCTTGGCTTCTGCTTCCCTCTTTATGTTTCCCACATAAGAAATAAGCTTTCAGCTTGAGATGTGGTAAGTTTTTATAGTGGTTAGGGAAAGTAAAATCTCTGTGTACCTTGGGTTGCTTACAAAACTTCTTCCCTATACACCCACCAAAATTTCTCAATCACGTTCAGCCATAAATTAAATAACTCTTCTGTCAAAAGAAGGCAAGGAGAAAGCAATAACTGGAAGCACTTTCTATTTCACTAGAGAGAAGGGATACACCAAAAATAATTACACCAATTTTTGGGTTCGCTTTACCTATAATCTAACTCACAACCAGGTTTATGTAGTTTTTCTTGTATAACATGGGTGTGTCTTGTATTTGATAGCTCGTTGGAATTCAACTGAAACTGTAATAACTATTAAACTGAGGTTTTTTCCGATTTTTTTTCCCCTTCCCTTCCTGCCTCTTACAGACTTGCTAATTATAAAGCCCTTGCAGAACATCGAGAACAACAGTTAACAAAGCTAAAAGAAGAACTGAGAAGAGCACACCAAGACCAAGATGTTACTGGTAAATTCAAGATAAATAGAACGGACTCTTTCATGTTAAACATTGAGTTTTGAGGTCATTTGACTAAAGACCAGATTGAGGTGCAGGCCTTGTATTCAGAGGGTATGAGGAGAATTGGATGCACTGGAACATGAGATGGAAAGTAGATTACATTAGCTGCATATGAACTGTGTTAGAATCACAGCAGTTCTTGTGTTTTTCTCCAGCCACGTTCGCCCTTGTGGAGGGATAATCTGCAGTGGTGGTAGCTCATGTTTCCACTTCTTCCTTGACATACAAATGCCTACTTCTAATCAAAGCTATGACATAACTGGAGCAATAACTATTTTACCTCTAAATGGACCAGTGAAGAATCTGTCACGTTTCTTAATATCTCCCTAGTAGTATGGATACTGAGAGGTGTGTTTTGTGTAGAAAAACGAGTAACTGTTGTAATGGCATTTGTAACCCAGTGAGGTTTCACATATAAGGCCACAAGAAAGAATAGGCTTAAAAATGTTTTGGCTTGGTTTTAAGCACTCTCCAAATAATGCACACACACATGCGTACAAATCTGTTTTCTAGTGCTGAAAGAAGCAGATCCTCGGCAATCCCAAATACCCCTTACTTGTGGTGGTGGCAGTGGTATTGTACAGAGCACACAGATACTTGTTCTAAAATCTGAACAAGCTAAGCTACAGAAAGAGATCTTGCAGCTGAAGAAACAAAATGACCTTCTACTGAGGTAAGTGGACAGGTGACAAGCAACATATCAAATCATTTGTTTGGCATAATCAGTATTAATGTGCATCATTAGTGTTTCTTTCTGGGAGACCATGGAAGTGAGTAACCATTAATTTTAGATTTCACATCATAAGCTTGTATTTAAAGCTAGTTTTATGGCTCATAAAGACCTTTAAATTGCTTGCTTTCTTAAGAATCTTGTACGTGCTGGAAGACACACTCGAATTGTGTATTGGAAGGAATTTCATCTTAAAAAATCCTCTGAAACCAAGATACACAGCTATTATATTGCCATGTCTGATACATTATCTAAAAACACAGGAACTGTCTGTTCTTCAGGAATTTTTCCTTAAAGAAACTGCTTTAAACTTTTCTTAATTAAATGCTGGGGTTCTTTTCTTTGCAGTGATGAAATTCAACTCAAAGAGGAACTCAGGAAATGGAAAGAAAGGGCACTAAAATGGAAAGAACGATCCTCAAGAGAAACTACTCGAGAGACAATACCAAAGTCTCCTAAGAAGGCAGTGTCATATTTCTTTAAAGAGCAAATGCCTTCACCCTCCAAGGAAACTGCTTCTCAGGAAATAGTGACTCAGGACCTGCCAAAGCCTCTGCCTCTAACTTGTCCAACGAATTTCTTTGATAATTCCAACTTGGGTGTGCTAACAGGTATGTAGCACAGTGTAGTATCCTATAAGATTTGAAGATACAAAATATAAGGAATGGTCTGAGATCTGAAACATGCATGATAACAGTTTTCCTGAGTGATTTGTCATCTAACTGTTGAAAAGCTAACCATCTGAGCTGTGAGGCTTCTGTATGCTCTACAGAATCAAAATACCAGAATGAATCCTTCACCTGCTGAAGAATATACAAGCTTTTTTTTCCTTTTCTGCAGTGGAAGTGTTGATGAGTGACTTTTAAAAGTGAATCAGCAAAATGTTGTTATTAGATAGCTGGTGCTCTAAAATATTTTGCTTTTTAACTTTACATTGTTAAGCACAGATTTCTGGTAAAACTATATAAAGTTAACTGCTGGTTAACTTTTTTCTGAGGTTTTTCAAGATGGTAGACTTTAGTCCTTGATGTTGCATCTGCTACTCTGCCTGGCTCCAGCTGCAGTAATAGCTGTTTTGATGACAACTTCTGTTCCTCAGTCTTACTTCAAATTTCTTATATCTGGCCTGCTGACTTTTAGTGACTTCTGCCTTCATGCTTCTCACAGCTTTTGGAAGGCCCCAGCAGACATGTTGAAGAGTAGACAATTTTTGAGGTATTAGTAGCAGACTTCCAGAAAGAACTTGACTCGTTGCTGGCTTTGTGATGGCCAACTTGGTAATAGCACAGCTTTCCTCACAACACAGAGGTCCTCAGAGGGAAGCTTTCATAGCTGATGTACAAAACAATAATCAAGAATAAATCACTGTATATCTGAGAAAGGCTTTAATGTTCTTGTCTTCTGTACAGATACACAGCCTGCAGGCACAGAGTCCACAGAAGAACACCTTAAGCACTTGTTTGGGACTTCAGACAAAGATAAAGCCCCTGACTGCAGCACGCAGTAAAGATGGTCTGTCATAAACTGCCCTTACAGTAGCTACAGCCAGGATCTGCATATACAAAAGAAAACTGCTTCAGGTTAAAAACCATCAGCCTCTTCCATCTTTGCTGTCTTGGAGTTTCTACTTCTCACAGCTGGGAAAGCTAGAATAGGAGGACAAAAATGGAAAACCAGATGTTGCCCCAGGACCTGCTAATCTGCTGATGTTCTACTTTGGTGGTTTTGGTGTTTTTTGATGGCAAAGAGAAGCTAATGTATTAAAAAAAAAATGGGAACATGAACAGGTCACAAACTAACATACTGTGAAACTTCTCAGTCTCAAACTTTTCATTATGTCATTCCTAAAACAGCCCTTTTCTGGGGTGTTGATATTTATATCTTCAGAGTGCTGATAACTTTGCAAGAAATATTTTTTCTGTTTCTATTTCTTTGTTTCTATTATTTCTTAGCATGTGTTTTTATACCATGATTTCTTTAAACTAACAGAAGCTGCATTTTCACCACAATCTTGATCTCTTTGGAAGCTGCAACCAAAATTACTGATCTTCTGTTTGTATAGTACACAATCAAGGGCTCCTCTTAAACTCCTTAAAAGTTTCTGCAGCTCAGCCAATTAAGGTACCATGAGTAACTTTGAATTTTGCATTATTTTTCAATATACCTGAATATTCAGACCATTTCAATGTGTCTGAAGTTGTATATAGGCTTTTTTTTTTAATAGTAAGCAATGGACTTAACACTCTTCTGCTTCTCTAGTGAAGAGAAAACACACCAGATCACTGGAGCAATATGGGCTCTTTTATTAACCTACTTGTCTGTATTGTGAGACCTACATTTTGTATCTTTTATGTAAGACACTTTTGTTTGACAATAAAATATAATATGTTAAATATGTAAAAATGGTTTACTGTTCACTTGTGCTGTGATCCAAGGATGCTGATTACAACATTGTCTGTTACCAAATTACTATCTTTTACATTGATTTAATCACTTATATCATAATTATCCATCTTTTCTCTATCCTCTATAATCTTCTGCAGCAATTACTTGTGCAAAAGTTTACTGGTGTTAGAGTTATTAAATTCTTTGACTCTGTCAGAAAATGAAGTCTAAAACATAGATCCTCCTCCCTTTCTTCCCCTCCATGCCCTCCATTGCCAACAAAACAGGAATTGGGCACTCAGAACCTGAGATCAACTCCATAAGGATGAAATCATCATCATGAGCTGAGAAAGTCATGCCTAAGAAAGATACCTGCATCAAAAGCATCATCCTTATTTTATAGGAATAAATTTCTCAGTGATGCTGGGTCCTGTTTGGGTCACCCAAACTGACAAGCAAATGGCTACACTGACATGTTCCTGAGCATTCATCAGTTACTGGAACTCAGGGAGTCACACAAGGATTATTTACCTGATGGAGGTAATTCTTTAATAAAGAACAAACCTTTATTTATTTTGAATGGCTGAAAACTACTGAAGGGCTGAAAAATGGCTGCCAACTACTATACCTACTAAGAAGTTGCAAGGATTTATCTCAGTCTCTGGCCTTGAATGTGTTTTGGGAATCTTAAAGGCATGATGAGCCAAAAATATACAGGTAGTTAGGGAGTTGGGCACTGCAATGTCATCTTTCTCACCACAGCCACAGGTATTTATTTTCTGACATGAATAAATGCAAAGTGCTGGTGTGTTTGTGGTGGTTTTTGTTTTTGCTTTTGGAGTTTTATGAGGTTGGTTGGAAGTTTTCTGGGTTTGTTTTAGGTTGTTTTTTTGTTTGGTTTGGTTTATTACTTTTATTTCCCACTATGATGAGATTTCCTTTGGTTAACAGCATTTTGGTGATTAAGTGAATTAGACTGACTTTTTTCTTCCAGAATCAGGAAGGGTGGTGTATATATAGATCTACCTCTTCCATATACAGTTTCCAGTGGGTTTTTTTTGTTTTGTTAATTATTACTTGATTGGAATAACTAGATTTAGTGATTTTTCTGGTGATTGAACTAAAAAAAGCAGAAACTTATTGCAACAGGTCTGTGGCTAAATTCAGGTGGCAAAATCTTAGGAGGCAGAAGGATAGATGCTTTTAGCAAATTAAGATTTTGTTAACTGGAGAGCTGATCTAGAAAGCCTTAAAAGCTATCATGGTTTAGCAGAAAGACAGAATAAACTGAACTTTTGTGTATGTGTGTCCTAGTTTATCCACAGAAGTGGCTTTGCTGAGAACAAATTAACTGAAATTTAGGCAGGACACCAAATTCCTTAATAATGCTATCAGGTAGCTATAAGTCTGGTGTGAGCTTATAGCTAAATTAGTCTGTCCTACAATTTTTCAGTTTAATGATAATTAATTCTGCTTTAACATACGCAAGTTAAACTGCTAGAAACAAAAGATACACTGGTATATCACCAGTTTACCAACAGCAACAACAAAAAAATCATTTAAATTTTGTCCTGGTTTGGAATTTGATAGTTTATATTGCAAAAAGACATTGCTTGGAAAAACATGTTTGTGGCCTTTTGGTCGGAATCCTACCGACCTCTTGAATTCCCATTGTAAGAGAGTCAGCTAATGCTTGTGATAGTTTTGTGTCCTTTCCTGCGCAGGAGAAAAATGCTTTTTAAAAATCCTGAGTTTCACTAGATGGCAGCATCTCAAATGTTTCAACAGGAAATTACGTTCATATAGAGAAACTTAGCAGTTGGACTACAAATCCCAACAAGCACAGTAAAACAAAAAATCTTTAGAACTTCCTTTTGTACAAGGGTCGGTAAATATAACAAAGCTGTTTGAGATCTCTTGGTGAGTGACTATATTAACATTTATTTGTAAATGCTTCATAGAATCACTGTGGCAAATGTTCATAAAACTTGTTTGGTAGATTGAAAAATGTATTTATAATGTATTTTGCTTCCCATGTGTTAAGGTGATTTAGGGAAGTACTTGAACTGATCCAGGTGGCTTTTGGAAAAAAATTTTCCATTACATTGCTTCAGAAGTCTGATTTGTTGAGTCTGTAACCTTCAGGAAAACAGTTTTACTTCAACTTGTGTCAGGAAAAACATCTAACAAAACAGAATTTCGGATCAAAATAAGAGAAATGAGTAACTGATTCAAGAAGAAGGACACGAAATTTGATTTAGTAATCTGAGTCACTGCATGGATTTGAGCATCTCTAGAGGACAGCATTGGCTGCTGACATAGGGAAGATTATGGCACCTTTATCCTAATTTCCCAGTGAAGTACCTGGTGTGCTGGGTTTATGTGTATATTCAAAAACTGTGTTCTTATGGCACCTTTCTACATTCATGTCTACACAGACAAAGTTGATTGGAGGATTATGAAAATGCAGGAGTTTTGCTTATGGGGAACGCAATTAACAAACTCCAGATACCACACTGTGACTGGAACACAGTCACCTCACTTTTTAGGAACTTCTTTGAGACTTGGATTTGGTTTTACTTGTTTGTCTGCATTTTTGCATGCTGTATTTGGTTAAACCCAACACAGCACGTTGAACAGGGCTTTATATTTGCCTTTTGGCTGCTCCATCCAGACTGAGGTAGCAGCTCCTAGAGATTCCCTACTGCCCCAAGCACTGTCAGTGTTCCCTGAGAACAGGAGACAAGAGGCAAGACTGGCAGCTTCATTCCCCACACACACACCTTCCTGCTTCACTGGGGCTGAGAGCCTGCTGTGCTGGAAGATTCCTAAGACAACTGAGGGTAGATAGCAAGGCCAGGGCATTGTGTGTATTGTGGTATAGGACATTGAAAAATTTGTAGAGAAACAGAAGACAGACCTGTTTTCCGGGAATACCATGGACAGTGGAAAAGCTAGATTACAAATTATTGTACTGCTGTTTCATCCTGGGGGTTTAAGAAAAAATAAAGTCTAATTTCTGTTATAATGAAGCTTGACTTCTGAGCTCAAATGCCTTTTGACTTCTTAAGGACTGTTATAGCTAAAAATAATAAAAAAAAAAAAAAGAAGTGGGGCAGCCCTGCCTCTCAGAGCCCTGGATAACTGAGGGTCACACAGCAGCCAAACAGGACAGCTGTGATAGCAAAGGTACACCTGGATCATGTCTAGTTTTGGGAATGTATTTGCATCTGATTTCTGGGGGTGGTGTTGGCTTCTCTTTGTTACATTTCTGTGCCATTCCCGTGCCTGCACAGGTCAGCACCATGGGGCGGCTGGATGGGAAGATCATCCTGTTGTCTGCAGCAGCACAGGGCATTGGCCGAGCAGCTGCTCTTGTAAGTTGGAAAGTGTTTGTTCTGCTGTACCTGTGCAAGGTCTCTCATTCTGGCTTGTCCAACGACACCTGCACCAAACCAATTCTTGAATTAACAAAACGTAGGATGAGGCCAGAACTACACAGTTAAAAAATCAGGGAATAATATAGCCACTATGCTGTATCATGCAGGCTTTGTGCTGTTTCAATTTATGGAAATCTTCAACTCTGAGTGGAGATGTGAGATAAGGATAAGAGCAAGATTTGAGGACAGCTGCAACTGCTTTTCTAACAATATATGGTTGGTACTCTTATCCAATATCTCTGTTGCTTTGTTCTGGGAGAAAACAGAGATAATAGAGGGAATATTTCCTGGTCTTAGGCTGGATACTGTGAGGATCCCCTACAGTAAAGCCGAGGTATTTTATCTATATTCATGATCAACATAACCAAGTTCACATGATACTAGCACATTGTTCACGATGAGCACCTGTGAGAAGCCCTTTACAAATTTTGTTTGATTACTGTTAAACAGAATTCAAGGTACATATTAACTTTCCAGTTAGCTTCTAACTCCTTTTGACCAGCTCTTCTGCTACTTCCTTTTTCCATGGCAAATAAAAAACCCAATTTTCTTGTTATCTCTGTGATGTAATCAACAACTCAGGAAAAGCTCCTGTAGCATTTTTGCCAGACTGATTAGTTTCTCGTTCATGTGGTTAAGAACACAGAAGGCTGCTGATCTTGACTCTTACATAGATCATTCAGTCCAAGGAGCAGATAAACTTCCTGATGGTTTCATTTTGTAAATACCCAACAAGCCACGGAAGGCTGGTATGTTTAATGTCACTGTCCTCTTAAGCTGCACTTGGAAAACTTACTTTGAAGATTAGGGGCTACAGTCCAAGATGTTAGAATACATTTGACACACTTGATTTTGTTAGCTCTTGATTTATCAGTAATCACAATAAAAAAACAGAGGCTTTTGAGGAGACTGTCAAGAATGAAGCAATGTCTCTGCTTAATTATCAAAAGTCATGTGGCTTTTATATATTGTTCTATTTCCATTATTAGGATACAAAGGATTTTATTAAAAATAAAAAAATCCTGGTTTATGGCTTCTTCCTTTGCCTGTCATATTTCTCATAACTTCATTTAAATCTAACAATACAGACAATTCTAGCCCTATTGCTTACTAGTGCAGCTAATAAGTACAACAATAATAATAATTATCTTAGTCTAGTCATTGTTCTTATACTTTATTTATGGATTCCTTCCTTCAGGGAAAATGCCTTAAATCTATTTTATAGCACAAGGTTACATAGTTGTGTGCAACTCCCTGATATGCCCAGAATGAAAACTGAGATATCAGATGCCTTCAGCTTAGCTTGGCTTCTATTTCAAGCTGAAAAGCACCTGAAAATAGAACAGATTTTATTTCTGGTACGATCTGAAATATGTAAATATAAACTGCTTCTCTTTTGTTCTCCAGGCTTTTGCTAAAGAAGGAGCCAAAGTCATTGCTACAGACATCAATGAGTCTAAATTGCAAGAACTGGGGAAATATCCAGGTAAATGGCCATACAGCAGGCATTAGTTCAGCTCTTACAAGTTTTGTGTAGGCTGAGATACATTTTGAGGATAGGACAGCTTGAAAAAGACAGAAAAAAATACCTAGACTAGTTCTTTTGATGTTTGCATCACTTTATTCTGTGGTGTGAAATAGCAGAGGCTTAGCATGTAAAACATTGCAACATCAGCATATCATAGTATTATTCCAGATACATGGAATAACTGATTTTCTTGTGTCACAGAAGTTGATATTTTTTTGCTAGAATACCACCCATGGAAAGGGTGGAATGCTTTTCTCTGATAAGACAACGTCCTACTGTACAAAAAGGTAGACCTTGTGTTTTTGCATTTCTGTGCTCTATACTTGGCTTATGTTTTTAATGCATTCTTTACTGTCTTGTAGAATCCGTATGTCTTCAGAAATTTAATTCTAGCAACACTAGATACACCTATTCTGTTTGTACAAATGTTCAGGAATATTGTTTTTCTATTGATACCACAGGGACGTGCTTCAAGGAGCAGGTTTTGCACAGATGTGTTTCTAATCACAGGTGATACAAGTGTGACATTACATTAAAAAGTATTTTTTCAATATTGACATAAAAAATAAGACTTCCATATCAGCTGAAAATCCTTCTAACTTGATTTGAGAGAAAAAAGTGGGTTTAATGAATTCCTACTGCAGGCTGACAGTAAAATACACAAAACCACAGCTGGCACAGCTTTTAGCATGAGTATCAGTCTGCCAACTGGAGTTCACCACAAGCTTTGTAATTGTTTGGGAACTTGAGAGCTTTTCAGGTTCCTTCTGAGGGTGTTTTGAGAAAGTGTTACATTTTTTCCCTCTGCCAATATGCTCACAAGGAAAGAAATAATTTCCCATATACTCAAAGCCATTTCCATCCTTTAGACATATGATTAGCCAATCTATAATTCATCAACACTTGGCACGTTGAGGTCTTTGAATTTTATCCAGGAGAGGTAATTCCAATGTGATGTTGATCACCAGCCTGTAGTCTGGTCTTATACACAAATCTCTTCAAAAATATTTCTATCATTTAACTAAGGCATAGAAAGCCTATTCAGGGCCTTGTTGCTTGGGTTTAAAAAAAAAAAAAACCACTCCAGGTTTTTGTCCATTGCAAATCAAATTCTCCTTTAAGGTAGACAACACTTAGATGCTTTACAGACAGCTTTACAGAATTTCATGGAATCATATCTGCTGGGTGAGATTTCTGGAGGCCATGGAGTTCCATCTAGTCCTCAAAGTAGCACTGGTTAGAGTGCTAACACTGGTTAGTGTTAGAGTTACTCAGGGCTGTGTTTAATCGAGTTCTGAACAATCTCTAAGGATGGAATTTTCTCAATAACCTCTGCAGGGCCCTGTTCCAGTGTGACTGCCCTCATAATTCTAAAATTTAATGCAAAATCATTTTTCCTTATTAATTAATTTTATATAAAGCTCATTCATAATATCATCAACTACATATGAGAATTTGGCATGAAATGACACTGTAAGACACATGTAACTAGTTCCAAGTGTTATTCTATGATAACGAGCCTGAAAATTCATGATCATTATATAGGTTCTATAATTCTTCTTTGTGAGAGTATAGTGGAATTCCAATTTATTTTGAATGTTTTTATGGTAAATTAAGCTAGCTCATCTGCTTGTGTCATGCTGCATAACAATTAAAATAGTTGATCATTTTAATTCTCTCCTGAAATTTTAAATGGCATGATAGGCTGTCCCAGATTAACCGCTGCACTTAATCATTGAGTGAATTGAATTGGAAGCGCTACCCTCAGAAAAATAATCAACTAATCCTTAGTCAAATACATTGAAACAAATGCCATGTTTTTTCTAGGCATTGAAATACGAGTTCTGGATGTCACGAAAAAGGAGCAGATAGAAAATCTGGCCAAGGAGATTGAAAAGATTGATGTCCTCTGTAACATTGCAGGGTAACTGGATTCTCTTTGCTAGTACTATTTTTTCAGTTTTCCCTGTCCTCCAGAACTATTTTCTATTACTTCAATGCATATTATTTGTTATGTTTTAATGGATTAATACTAACTTTCATTTGTTTTCATCAAAACTGAACTTTTTGTGCACAGCCACATAAACCAGGCCAAGATAGAACAGCTCTGGAACTTATGTTTTCCCTATTCTATGTGTACCCTGTACTGATGGCTTTGGCCCTCCTAGCACAACAGTGAACAAATCTGACAGTCTACTAGTGCTCTACTTTTTTTATTATTATTTCTTCTACTGTCAATCATTTTGTTGCACATATTGAGTCTGCTATGTGTCCTTGATTCTTACCAGAAGAGCTATACTGCTTGTATTCTGCAAAAGAGCTCTTATCCCCTCCATTTCAAGCTTAGAAAAAAAAAATAGAAGTGGAAAAAAGGCCATAGAAATGTAAGCCACAGACAGTAATCCACTTCATGCACCCATTCTAGGTTTGTTCATCATGGAACCATTCTGGAGTGTGAGGAGCAAGACTGGGACTTCACAATGAACCTCAATGTTCGCAGCATGTATCTAATGATCAAGATGTTCCTTCCAAAGGCAAGGCTTGGCTGCCCATGACTTTTAGTATCTGCTGCGTTTTTTGAGGTGTGAGAGATCAGAATTGTTGCCACTGTGAAAACACACAAAACACAAGCATGCTGCTTTCGATACGGGAGACCTTAGATTACAGGGATCGTACTGTAAAACATTCTCTGCATTGCGTACTATTTCAAGTAGACAATTTATCTAAAGGATGTGGTAGAGAAGATTTATTTGGGGAGTTATTATATGTAAACTAGCTAAAAGACTCCAGACTTTATGCAGGGCAGTGAGGGAGCCATTGTAATAGAATGCTAGTGTATTACACTACAGCACACACCTGCACAATACCACTGCTTCAAAATATTTATAAATCATGTACATTAACATGAATTTTATTCAGCTCTGGAGACTACCTTGTGAAGAAATTCAGGGATGCTGGTGCTAACGTGCTGATTAGAGCACAACAATTCAATGAACTAGCAGCTTGAAGATGCTTCTTGGTTTTACATAATTGCTCAGTTTGGGTCTGCAAAAATTTGTGGACTTAATATAAGTGTTCGCATTCCCATAAATGCAAAAGCTGGATTTGAAAGCTGTGACCATGACTGGATGACAACTACTCTTTTCAGTATTGTTCCAGTTCTTTTTGCTTGGTTGGTTGGTTTGGTTTTCAGTTTGTTTGGGGGTGGGTTTTTTCTTAGCTGAACTTAATTTTCAAAGTTTGGGGTTTTTTAACAACTTCAGGTGTATCAAGTTTTAGGATGCCTGAAAAGGTTATAACTTAAAGAAAATTAGCTACAATTCATAGATGCTAGAGTGTTATGCTTTAGTCTTCTCCAAAATGAGAAGAGTTTGAGTGGGATCAGTGAGTTGCTGCATTGGTAGATGGTATCAGCATATGTCTGTGTTGTGTAACTTACTGACAAGAGGGCAATGACTGAGAGGTGGTGACCTAGCAAAAAAAGTCCTTTCCTGGCACAGTTTTCAATCCTGGATCAATCAACTCAGGGGAACTGAGTGAGAATTTCAAACTCTGCTTTACTGTTTCAGTCAATGGCATCTGCCCATGGCAATTAAGCTTTGTTGCCCTGTGTATCAAGTGCATGTAGGGCTGTTCTGCAAGTTGCTATGGGCTATTTTGCTGAACCTGAAGATGAAAAAAAAGTTTGCATTTGAGTGACATAAGTACTCTTTTGCAGATGCTTAAACAGAAATCTGGAAATATTATAAATATGTCTTCTGTGGCATCCAGCATCAAAGGTCAGTAGCTTGCGAGAGTTCCTTATATAAATATTTAAGGTGATGGATATACAATATAAATATCATGCAATTTTGAACTTAAAGGACATTCTAAATTCAAAGCTATTTCTAAATCCTCTGGAGGAATTGGGGGGGGGGGAAGCAAACATATTCAACTCAAACATAAATGCAAGGACACAGATGGAAAATTGTAGAAACTCCAAGATCCTTTGAGCTTTTTCAATGTTTTATAGCATCCTTTTTACCAGTATTTATTAGCTAAAAAGAAGTTACTTCCAGTGATATCTTGATACATTTGTTCTTCAGAGATATAATGAAGAAATGACAATTACATAAGTGTTGTAACTATGCTTTCATCAAAAGAAGCCTGATCATGATTAACAGATGGATTTCTGCTGTTCCTAAATTTTTGCTGCTTGTTACATTTTCTAGACTAGTCCCCAGGCTTACATTATTGAAAGACTGTGTGCTTTCCTCTGGTGTATACCTCTGTAGAATTCTGGCAGTTGGCATTTTAGCTAGCCTGCCCTTATGGAGAGGCTACAGCTGCTACAGGAAATCTGCTGGAGTCCAGAAGCAGGTGCATATTGAACAATCCTGGCTCTTTTTTTTTTTTCTTTTTTTCCTTTTTAACTGTGTTTCTGTGCTGCCTTAACACGGCCCTTCTGTTAGGAGTTGTGAACAGGTGTGTCTACAGTACTTCAAAGGCAGCAGTTATTGGGCTAACAAAGGCTGTGGCTGCTGATTTCATTGAACAAGGCATCAGATGCAACTGCATATGTCCTGGTAAGTGTTCTTACATTATTCTGTGAACTAGGAGCAGATTCTGGAAGGCCAGATTGAGTTTGGCTTTTTAAACAAATAATAGACTTGCAAGTGGTAACTAAAGTTACCAGCAGTCTACAAGAAGAGAGTGGGCTTAATATAGGAAAGTTGTTATTCTGTGGTTAAACTGGATGTTCAGTCTGATTAACCTGTTATCTGCACTTTATACATACATTACATAGTGTTTGAATGGCTGTTTTCAAAGATGCAGTCTAGGAAGTTAGAAGCAGGCAAGAGCTAGCTAATGGTCTGACCATTGTTTAACCATCTGAAAAGTACTGAATCTAATTCTCAAAACTCTTGCCTTCTACTAAAATTTAAAACTCTGTGCTTTATTGGTAGCTTTGCAGTCTTTCTCCCAAATTATATTACAAAGTTACACATAGGTGTTAAGACATACAAATAGAACAAATAAACTTCTGTCATGATTGCTGATGCAGTTGATTTTTAACACTGAATTTAAAATTTTGCTTAGGAACTGTTGACACACCATCTTTACAGGAGAGAATCCAAGCCCGACCAAACCCAGAACAGGTGAGAAAGCAATTATTAGCTTGGTCACATGTGTATATATGTTTAACTCTCTTTAAAAAAAGAATATATAGCTGCACTTCTCCCCATATTCAAGAATGTCCTCAATTTCAGAGTATTGTGGATAACTTAACATTGCTGTCTCCTTTGAAAGCGTGGTCAGCTTGACCTCAAGACAGAAGACTTAAGGACTGACCAGAACTGAAGCCTCTAGTACTTCTTAGTGAATGCAGAGTGTCTTTCAACCATGGAAGCAACTCCAGGTGTTGGTTACAGGACCCAGTGCAAAAGCAGAGGACATTTTCTATTGTGGCAGCCACAAGGTAGTGCAAAAGCAATACAGACAGGGCATTCTGGCCTATATATTTCAATGTTATTTGGAAAGCCTAACCATCCTTACTAGATAATGGCAAGTTCTCATTTGAAGGACAGGGAAAAATCTACCACCAAAGGAATATGATTTTATGTTGGCTTTATTCTGGAACCAGAGATTGAGGTGCTTTCCAAAAGCCTCCTAATTTTTTTTTTTCACCCTGAAAGTCACATCCAGATTTAATTCCCTACCTTAGTGGAAGGGAATAAAATAACTTCCCTAAAGGAAATTATGACTAGAGGCCTGTTTCCAATATTGCTTTGTACATGCCAATAGGTTAAAATAATTGCTTTTCTATTTTTGATATACCAAATGCTCTTGTATATCCAGGCATTGAAAGACTTTCTAGCCAGACAGAAGACTGGCAGGATGGCTACTGCTGAAGAAGTGGCCCATCTCTTTGTGTACTTGGCCTCTGATGAAGTAAGTATTTTAATAAAATAAAATGTCCTGTCACAGAATTCCATGCTACTCTGCTGCTTCACAGTAGAGAGGGTATTTGTTTCAGAACAATTTATATTGTCTTTGAGCTGCATTATTACAAAAATAAAAACCAAACTATGTTCTTTTTCTGAGTTCATCCTGCAATTCAAAAGTATTCTGAATGTTGACAGTGATTGCAAGGCATTATGTATTTGGTGCCATAGCCTGGTGGTTTCATGACTGAGCAAATTGACTAACCCCAGGTCATCCTGAATGGTGAAGAGAAATGAGCTTGTCAGCTTTACCAAGCTTGCACCATGGTTAGATCATGTTTTAAGGAGGCAGAATTAGTAGAGCTGCTGGAGATTTTAGCTAATGCTCAGGGTGAATCTGCCATTCTAGCATAAGGAAAACAACAGACCCGCTGTGGTTGTTGCACACCAGACTCTTGATGACTGCTGCAAACAGCAGCATTAATGAGCACATACCAATGTAATTTCAGCTGCTATAAATTTACTGAGACTAAAAACTGGATTGGATTTGTCTGGACACATCCAGCAGTACTAATGTCCATGTCAAAAATACTTCAGTGGATTTAGTTCAGTATTAATGTTGTTATCTATCAGAAGTCCTCAAGTTGAGGACTTGATTGAGAAGTATCTCAATCTTGGTTTTAGTATTTCCATAATACTAAGAATTTTTTCCAGTCTGCTCACAGGGTTTTCAATCATGTGTAAACAGAATTCCATTTTTTCAATATATTCAGCATGTTTCAGCACTGACATAGGGAAGAATTTCAACAGCTCAGCTGCTTACCCCACTATCCATATAATCTAAGTTTTTAGTTAGGTCCCATTATAATTATTGGCTGACCTGGTCAGATTCTGCTCAGCTGGACAGACCTAATAACATCACAGTGTGAGGTATTTATTCCTGCAGGTAAGATATCTGAAGTCTAGCTTTTGTAAATTTGTACTCTCGGGATGCATTCTCATCTTAATGCCTCTAATAATACTTCTGCCACACTTCCTTGAATTAAGTAAAAGGCTTTAATTTCTATGTTTGTTTCTATTTAGATATTATATTATTAGGTATTTTTGTAAAACATAAAAAACATGTACAAAAAGAAAGCAGATTTTTTTTTAATTTAAAGGAAAAGTGTTATTCTGTTATTAATAGCCATGAAAAATTACTTGAAATCCTTGTTTATTTTATGTAATTTCAGTCTGCCTATGTGACTGGTAATGAACTAATCATCGATGGAGGATGGAGCTTGTGATTGACTCTACCTGCAAATGGAAATTCATACTATGATGGGCAAAAAAATAAGGATGGTGTTTCTTGCAAAGATTGAGATCATGCATGTAATGTCTTCCCAAACAAATTTGCTGCTCTCTCTCTCTAGGTTGATCTTGCTGATTAACTTTTCCTTAAATAGAGAAACACTGAAGTAAAACATACTTCATGTGGCTTAAATTTATCACAACTCCAAAAACATGAAAGAACAGCAGTTTAATGTTTAGGATTTCAGGAGGCCAAAAATATTATTCAAGTTACAAAATCTGAGTTGTTTTTTAAACAAAATCTGAGTGGAAGGAATTTACTATTATCTTTATTCTCATCTTACAAGTTATTTGCAAAATAAATACAATTAGATTTTCATGTACAGGAACCACTATGCAAGGGCAGTACTCTAGCAGGTATGGATGGGGATATATGTGAGAGGAGTATTCTTAAATACATTGCTGGATCTTCATTAATATGCTTGACTTGTAGCACAAAAGCAAAAGGAGTGGAACTTACCACTCCAGGAAGAGTCAATATATTCCTCTCCAAAATGATGTACTAATATTGGACAAATTCAGTAAAATTTGTTGCTAGGTGCTACACTTTGGTACACTATGCCTTATTCTCATGTACCAATACAATTCACACTAAAGCACCAGGCAAAAATTCTCAGAAAAGGACTGTTTCTACATGAATATGTGCTGATGTTTCTATTGTGATAGCACATGGTAGCTTTGATTCATGAACTAGAAACCTATTATTGTCAAGTTTCATACTCTGGGAAAAAACAAAGGTCCTGACCCAGAGATCTAAGGCAATGAATAACCTGAATTCACAAAGCAATTTTTTTGCTGACATGTTGCTTAAAACCAACATGAATTACATGGTCTAATTGGCTATAAATATGGTCACCTTTAACACAGCTCCATTTATCTAGTTCATAAATGAAACTCCATGTAATTTAATACATATCTTCATATAAATTATATACATATATATGTGAGGGAGGAATTAAGGATTAAATGCTACTGAATATGATTCATCAGTAATCAAAGCACAGAAAAAATATACAATATTTTGTGTGTGTTTCTGTAACAACAACTGCTGTGTCTATAAAATTATTGCTTAAGCCTTTCAATATCAGATGAAGCATTAAAATAAATGATTTGATTTCAGAGATAATGAAACACATCCAGATAAAATCTGGCCTCTTATTTTAAAATAACTGTATGTAAATGTAAATTTTACAAATGAGAAAAGTGCTGTGGATATTGACTTCCTTGGGCTCATTATGGGTTTAACATTTACCTTTAATCACAGTTGGATCATTCTAACCTTGTGTAGTTTGTTTATAGGGTTTTAGAGAACCTAGTATTTCAATCAAGTGATCTTGGCAGCCAAGCAGGATCAAGTTGGGGCACAAACCCAAAGTTCTCCAAAATGGCTCCAAAAATGTTCGCTGACATAAATTCAAATACTAAAAATTGAGGCAGGCAGGACATGGTTTCTATAGTTTCAGAGTTTAATACAAAGGCCAAAGTCCTTCCTTTTTAGTAGGTGCTGAAGGCTTACCTTGAAAGGAGAAAATTTCCCCACTGCAGTAAGACATAGAACATGTATTGTGTATTCTGAAAATAAAGAACCTGAGAGAAAATTCATTATACTTACTGCATATTGACCATCATTACTTAAAAGTTTCTAAGCTCTCTTAGAAGTGATTGTAGGAGATTGTAGTATACAGTATACACAAAATGGCTGCATGCCACTTTGACAAGTGCTTGTCAAAGCACTCGTGCAAGAAAATAAGTACCACCTGCCTTTAAATTGCACTAAAGGCACAAAGGGTGTTTTTAGTGGTAGGCCAAGAATCTGGTGGACCAGACAAGTGAAAATCAGCAGAGCTCGCTGCTGCCTCTTGGCTTATTAGCAGGGCTTTTCATGGAGGTGTTAACTGTTGCAATTCTGAAATGTGTTCCAATGTCATGAGGTTTTTCAGCAGATTTGCAGGAATAATTAAAGGAAAATGCTTCTTAATGCTCTTGCGACCTAATTCCCTGGTGTGTTTTTAATGAAACTGGGTAATTCTCTTTGTTTTCCTTCTACTGCAGTGATAATATAAAGAGGCTTTTTGACTTTTCAGATTCTGGGTCAAACTTTTCTCTTGTGAGGGAGGGAGGAATGGACTTCCCTGATTCTGAGTCCTTCTGGAAAATTTAATCTGATCAAAAAATGCTTTCATTTTCTCTTGGATTTGTAGTCAGCCTAGTTCTGTGTGATGATACCAGGAGCAAAGTAGCAACATGTGGCATTTGACTCTGCTTTCACATGCACTCAGTGCAGCTTGCAAATTTAGGGTTAAGGAAAAGAGAAGGTCTGTCTCATTACCTCATGCACACGTACAAATGAGGTGGATGAACTTGCTTTTTATCTTTAAGAAGTCTAAATGCCAGGATGAGAACAACATAAATACGCAAGTTGTGTTTGTTTGGGGTGGTTTTGGGGATTGGTTGGTTGGGTTTTGTTGTTTTGTTATTTTTTTAATTGTCCTGCCTGCCCCAGTGCATTTTGTCTGTGAGCACCCAGAGCAGAATGAAGCAACAGCTCCTTAGCCTTTCCTTGGCCCAGATCTCCAGCTCCTGCCGTGCTGGAGTCCGGGTCCAAGGATTGCCCGTAGCTTCCCCGTGCATCTTCCCACAGCCGTGGGACAGGCAGCACAGAAAGCCTTTTCCGTGAGGACCGGATCCAGTGAATGCCACGGGGTGGGGGCTGGCTACGAAAAGACACAAAAATCTTCCTCCAGGGTGCCCGGCCGGGTATCCCGAGCCTTGGATGGGCTCGGGTCCGGTCCATCGCTCCCACCACGGCCCGTCTCCTGCCGCCTTTCCCGCGGTGACCAACTCCGCGAGGCATGCGGGAAGCCCTCGGGCTCATCCCCAGCGGCAGCTGCCGGCCTGGGGAAGCTGTGGCTGTGGAGGAGGGCCTGTTCCTCCAGCAGCAGCAGCAGCAGCAGCGGAGGAGGAGCCGGAGCCGTTCCAGCTCCGTGCCGGCGGCTCGGGAGAGCTGCCCGGGAGCGGGTCCCTGTCTGGGGCCCCGCCGTGCCCAGGTGAGTGCTCCGCATCTCCTGGCTCCTTGCATCCCGGTCCCTGCAGCGGGAAGGGTGACGGGGCTGGGAACTGAGAGCAGGCTGGGCGAGCAGGGGGCTGCTCCCGCGTTCACTTAGCGCCTTGTGGTGGATAATGATGGCTTGGGTGTTTTTAATCGTTATTTATCCGGAGTGCCGGTTGCTCTGGCGGCGTTTGTGGAATTTCGTGTGCGTTGCTTTCTGCGCCTCCTGCGTGCACAGCGGAATGCCGAGAGTCACCGGGGCGGCAGAGCTCCTGCCGTAGGCATGCACGTGCTGTCCCTGCCGGGCAGCTCTCCCTCAGTGCCCCTTCAAAAACAACTGAAACGAGAGCATCTCATACGAACCTTTCTGCTTTCAAAACGGGAAAAGTGTATTTTACAGGGAGGTACTAAAATAGGTCTGTTCTTGGCTGTTTTCCACGGGATAGGCCTTAACCCTGAGCTGTAAATGTCGCTCAGTGATTTCCCAATCCTGATTTTTGTTGGCATAGGAGGTGAAATTGAAAAACCAAAATAGCCCCACCCCCCCAAAAAAAAAGAAAATAACAAAACAAAAAAACCGCTGTGAACTTCCAAAAGACCCCTGCTGGCATAAGTACATTAAACTACTCACTTTGGTCCCGTTGATCCAAAGGACAGTCCTGAAAGAGGGTTCTTGATCCTGCCAACAGAGTGAAGACCTGCCACCAAACAGTCAAGCACAGCATTATTGGATTCCTCGTGCACTCCCTGAGAGCACTCCCTGAAACCATCCCTGTTAAACAGAACACTGAATATCCCTGCTTAGTCGATCTTTCCTGTCCCACACGCTGCTGTGAACTGCACTTTCAGGGGCTGAAGCTGTGGCGAGGTGGACTTGCCTTCCTCAGAAGTATTAATGTATTTTGTGTCAAGAGCTACGTGACTGATCTGGGATGTTGTCCGTGCAAAGCTGGATGGAGAACAATATCCTTCTGTTCTTTGCTTCCACATAAACCAAGTGCAAAAATAAATACAGAAATCCACCCTGGCAAAGTGGTCAGTGAAGGGAAGGAGGGAGGCACTGGTAAGTTGCTGATACTTTATGTTCCAGTTAGGAGGACTGGCATTTGTGGATTCCCAGCCCCATGAAAGGATTTAAAAAACCAAACCAAAAATATCACTGATGTCATTAAAAAAACCCTAAAACCACAACTATTTGTTTCTGCGACTACTAATTAAAAATACAGAAAAGTACTGAAAATCGAGTAAATAAACACTTTACCTTTAAAAAGGAAGGGACAAAAGCAAAACTATTAACTTAGAACACACCGAAGGTGTTTGCCTATGGCTCTGTGTTCTCCTTCTCCTGAGGTCATGTCTCAGGCCAGTTTGATATCAGAACATCTCAAACAAAACCTCGTAGGTGTTAGAATGGCCCTTGTCTTTATGGTATCAGCCATTCCCAAATATCAAATATTTAATTTTAAACTTGAGGCTTGACAACTGTGAGAATCACAATTCTGACTTACTTCCAACCATCTAGCAAGGAAGGAATTTCTTGGCTCAGAAGTTCTGGCTTAACTTCAGTGGTGTTTTATATGGCCAGAGCAATGTAAAAGACTTGAAAGAAATTTAGCTGATGGAGAATATATGCCAGCCTTTGCTGAAAGAGAGAACACTATCAAGCCTTGTCTCCAGATATGTGTCTGCCCCCCTTGATGGGTCTCACTTCTGAAACTACAGTAAATATGTGCACCAAAAAATATCTGACATACAAAACAGTGCACTGCCGTATTTCCTGTTAGAATCTATGGGACAAAAAGTGGACCAGTTAGAGTGAGAAAATACAGTGATAATTATCCACAAATTATTTGGATCTTATTTCCCACTTTGAGAAGTATCTCCATGGGATGTAATCAGTAAAAAAGAGCCTTGTTTAATCAGGCTGCAAGCTGTGAAAAGTCCTTATTCAAACAGGAATCTTCACTTTCTGAGATAATCAATCAATGTGTCTGCAACTAGTAGCATCTACAGAAACACATTCTTAAAATTCCTCTGAAAATCAATCTGGATCAAGTCAGGCTTAAGTTAGGCGGGAAATGTCCCCTCCTGAAGCTTTAGAAACCTCTTAGAGTTTTAGAAACTATGGTTGTTCTAACTTTTTTAAATGGTCACTTGCACTGACATATACACAGGACCTGGTAACACTTTCAGAAATAATGGCCCTGCTAAGCGGTATGGACAGCAAATAACCTTTATTATGTGCTGAGAGGAGGCACATATGGATAAAGATGTATTACAATCATACTTTTAAGAAGGAATGAAGAGGTCAGCACAGATAATTGTGATTCTAAAACTCAGATTTTGGTTTTGGTTTTTATTGTGCTTGAATTTCTAAACTTAATACCGTTTTTTGGTTAGTTTCTGACTCTTGTTCTTAGGTACAGCATATAGAGGGACACAAAAAACACTGAACTTGAAATTGGGCTGAGAGGATATTTCCACCTGCTCTGTGGGGAATAGACAACATCACTGAGAAGTCATCCATTTGGAAAACAGTGATTATTTGCTTCTCTTAAACTTTTTCTTAATCCTCTTAAACTTCTCTTAAACCTTTATTTCTTTCTTTAGGTTTGCAACAATGGTAAAGGAAGATGTAAATGACAGTGAAGATTTTGAACCATCAGTATGTGAGAGAAGTGGCATGATTCCCATGCATGAGCAAAGTGAGGTAATTAACTAGGATCTCAAAGTATCATTCTAGTCAGAGACAACCCTCCTTTTCCTTCTTTCCTTTTTTAAGAATAAAATTCTTAATGTAAAAGGCACTTTAAAGTAAGCATACAGTGTTGGGAGTTGACATCTCATATAGATGTCTGTGTGGCACATCTTTATGGATATGGTGATCACGGAATCATGGGGTAAACAAGTAACTCCATGCTGAAAGTTCACGAGATTTGTGTTCCAGTCATGACTCTGAGTAAGGAATATATATATATATATATATAGAGAGAGAGAGAGAGAGAGAGAGGGAAGATACAGAAAAATAATCAGAAATGTGGAACTATTACTGGAGAAGGGCCAAACCACATTATAAGCAGAATTCCATGTCTACAGTATGACAATATGCTGACATGAATAATCATACAGGAAGGTGGATGATTAACTTGTCAAAAATAATGCTAAGATTAAGTGAGACATAGCCAAAAATGGTCAAAAAGTGCTTTGGTTATGAATATGGATAAGTAGGTGTACCAGTATAAGAGATCAGCTTCAAGGAACTTCAAGGGAATAACTCCCAGGATAGCATTTCTCCATCTCTACTTTGACTTACCAGCTTGAGCCTTCCAGCAATGGATCATGTGAGTAAAGATTATGCTGGCCAGCTGTGCTGTTTCTTTCATCTTTGTTTTGTTATTTTGGTTCAAGGGTTTGCAACAGAAGTTATTTAGGAGTTACAGTAATAGCACCATCTCACTGGAATGGTGCAACTGTATTGTGAAATCCAGTCTGAAAGCAGGAGCTTATTGAATTGTAGAAAATACTAATAAATGTTTAGTTTTGTACACAAGATAAGCTGAGCCTGGCCTGCTATTATTTTTCCTTCATCAAATATGCAAATATTGTTACTGCACAGGTGCAATATCTGTTAGGACAGGAGCCCTGTCAGTTGCAGATAAAAGGCAAATGTCCTGCAATTTCTCACGTGCAGTTGTTTGTGCCACGCAAAAAAACAAACACTGGGCCAGAGATGCCAAAAATACCTCCAAGCTGAACATTCCTGTAGTTGTTATTTAGTTAACATAGTCGTCTGCAGCCCATGTGGATCCAGTGCATCTCAGCTGACTTCAGGTGTTGCACACTACAAGTACATACAGCACCACTTCTGAGGGAGTCTCCTTGTTTGCATTCAGCAGGGACCAACAGCAGATGCCAAAGGTACTGATGGGAATGTACAAACAGAAGAAACTGCTCTCTTGAACCACTGCACTCAGCAACCTCCAGAACCAACAGCAGGGTCTTCATCACCTGCAGGAACATGGAGGCAAATATTTGCTTGTCCTCCTCAGGGTTTACTGGCCCAAACAGTGACAAATGGTAGGTAAAAGAGACAGAGTTTAATTAAAATGAGAAATGGCAAATGAAGTGCTTGTTTCTCTGAATGGGATGGTATCTGTCCACTGTCCTTAAAAATAATGAATGGAAATAGCTGTGTTTTACGTATCATACTGTTGTTTGAATGTTTTAGCCAGAAGGGAAAAAAAAAAAAAAGATGAAACAAAGGTTTGAATTAACAGCTTTTGTTTCTCCAGAGTCATGTGTTTACTATGGTTGGTATGTATGGTAGGTGTGGTAGGCACTGCAAACTATTTTTATCAGAAGAAAGACCTAATTTTTTTCTTGATAGTTTGTCCCTAATACCACAGGCTTGCAAGGCCAAAAGTCCCCACTACAAGACAAACTGATCTATTTTGTTTAGAATTTGTCCTAAACTGAAAACTCCTAAAAGAGATGCCTGGCTAGCCAATTACTTAAGATTTTTCCTAACAAGAGACATTTCATGTGTCTTTGATTGCTTCCACAGCCACTTGGAATTCTTAGGCTTTTGTGTTTGGAAATCTACTGGTCACCTTTGTCACCTCAAGTAAGATGCAGAACATTTATTCAACACACTTTTTTCTTCTCCTTCAGTCTTCTGTTTTGTATGTATGCATGCCTGTTCTCATTGGACAACTGTTGGAACAGATTTGTGAATCTTGAAAGAGCATAATGTTTTCACATATTTTATAATGTTTTCATACACTGTTCTCACAATATTTTTCAGGATTTTTCTCCCCTCTGTATTGTCCTGCTTTGATTGCTGTATCATTGCTGTATTTGTGCTCCAGATGTCCAAAGGCATGATCCTCTTCAGAATTTTTTTCCCAGGGATAACAATGTATTGCACAAACACATTCAGCCAAAAAATGATGCTTCAATTCTTTTAAAAATTAGGCTGGAGCTGAATTCATCAGCTTGAAGACATGCCAGGCTGTTCAGCAGTAGATTTTTCTGTGATTCTGAAGTAGCTGAAGAAAGATAAGCAAATACAAGATAGTTGGTGAAAGTCTTCGTTTTAAGTTTGGAACCTGTGAAGTGCTTTCTACAGCAGACCAAGGCTCATTAAATTTATTTTGATATTTAATTATGTTCCTGTTACCAATTTTTAAGTATTTTAGCATCTATAAAATCAGAACATCAGTTTAGGGACCATCAAAGATTAACTGCATTGTTATGACTAAACTAATTTTTAAGGTAAGCAATTTCATTTCTACAAGTCATGGTTAACTTTTTTCTTTCATAGCAAAACAAATGTGATCTAACAGCAAAGTTGTTTCTGAGAGATTATTAAATAGCAATTATTTTTTATTTTGTTCCAGTTGCATTTGTGGTCCTGATTTGGGCTGTGGTTTGGTCCATAACTGGGGCTGAGTGTCTCCCAGGTGGAAATCTCTTTGGAATTCTGTTTCTTTATTTCTTTGCTGTCATCGGAGGTAAAATTTTTGGATTAATTAAAATACGAACGCTACCCCCTCTTCCTGCTCTTCTGGGTAAGATATCCTTCCTTCTTTTCTTCCTGCATATTTTGTGTCATTCAAATCATCAAGTAGTATCTGTAGGGTGGACGTGTTTGGATTGGGAACAAATAAACTGCCACATTCAAAATCTGTAGCTTTTCCAAATGACTTTTTCTGATCCTCTCTGAAAAAGTGCAAAATCCCCCAGACTGGCTCAGGTGAAGTTAACCAAGGCTCTCTTCTTAATTCTTTGTGGGTCAGTGAACTGTATGCCTACAGACTCAATGTTTATTTCCTTCAGACCCTTCTGTCACAGTTACTTAAAACTTGGGTTTAATAATACCAAACAAGAGTCTTAATCCAGACATCATTTTAGTAGATGTTGAATAGTAATCTCTTTGCAAAATTATTGCAGAGTTGTTTCTTTAGTATCTCACACAATGAATGTGTTTTCCAAAGAAGACATTACAGCAATTCCCTACTACTGTTACTCCAAAGGATTTCTTTCTTCTCCTTCCTTTATCTCAAGATAATTGAAAACTGATAAAATAAATTCACAACAAGGAATAAATCTGTTGCAGATAGGTATTCTGATTCAATCATAACTTTTTTTCACATCAATATCCTATTTTATTTTACATAGAAATGCGAAATAGAAATGACAGATGAAAATAATGTTAATTCTGACACCTTTAAAATCTGTTCAGGTTTCTTTCCTAGAGATGGTTCTATACTTGCTTAGATTAGTGCAATATTTTGAAGCGCTGTGATGTCAGTGAAGCTGGAAATGAGGCTTCAGGTTCTTCTCACCAGCTGTATCATGTCCCCTTGCTATGTTTAGTGCATAAATGAGTAAAGCTGGTGACACACAGTAAAACTCCTCGGCAAAGTGGGCCTGCAGTGCCCAGGTGTGATGCTGCAGCCTGCAGAGCTGGTGCTGTGCCTCCCACAGGAGCTCTACACCCAGCTCTGTCCAGGCAGCGTGTGCACTCCTGTGCTGCTCAGTTTCACCAGAGAAAGGAAATTCAAATGACAGGGAGGGAGGTTTTGCATATGGCATGCATGCCTGCAGTATGAACCCGGAATGTCACACGCAGGGAGACTGCCCTTTCTAAGTAAACACCCCTCTTAAACAAATAAAAGTACTTCTGACCATTTGGATTCTGCTTGTTTGGGAGTTTTTAAATTACATCTGTATCCAAAAGTTATGAGTTGAGCATGAAGCTGCTTGTCAGACAGGTAATACTGGACAACAGAAACTTCAGCATGACAGCACATGTCTCTTGAGTTGTTTAGGACAGAGTTCATTGTTCCAATCCCCAGTCTTTGAGGAAAATTGGAGAAATCTATTACTCAAAAGACAAGATAGAAAACGTCTGTGAATATTCTGTTTTTACATTAAAAATACAAACCTTGTGCTCTTACATGCCTAAAACCCACTTTTGCTAGGTCCAGCAGAGAGTAAGGTGACTGGCTGAGCACTTAAGCACCTTATTGTGAGCCTCTCTCACAGGAAGAAAGGACTGAAATTGGTACTGAAACAACCATATATTTTAGGTACATGTTGCAGAGAGGTTTCTGCAGCAAGGAAACATGGAGCAAATCAGTTAAGGTATCCTTTGAGGTGGAGATTTTTGCTTTGTTAAGTAGATTTCCAGATCAGGGTAGCTCCAGTGACTTGGACCTCATACAAGCATTGCAAAGAGCATGTGATCACAGTGCCATCCTGATATCATTGTCATAAGGTACCACAGATTAATTATGACACTGTTTTTTTCCAGGAGGTGGTAGAAACAGTGTCTGAAAGTTTAGTGTCCCAGGACAAATCAAGTTCACAGTCAAGGCTCACACCGAGCTGGGACCAACCTGAGCAGACTGATTTGTTTATTTTTTGTCTTTTTATAGTTTCCCATTCCTAAACATGACTAATATAAAATTAGGCCACAAAAATGTAACTTTGAATCATCAGGACTCACAATCAATCTCTGTAGATCCATATTTATAATCAACTTTTCCTGTACTTTTCCATATCCTTCCAGAGCTGTGCCTTTGATAGCTTTGCAGTAAGTCTCTGATTGGACAATTTTAGTAATATTTGTAAAAGGTTGTATCTTGCAAGTAGCTCAAATAGAGGATAAGACAAAGTTTCTGATTTCCTTTGTCCCTTCTTTAAGTAAGAGTCTCATTGCCAGATCACTTAAAAATGTTTTAAGTTAGTCCATGATGAGCAGGTGTAGATTATATTCCTAATGAATGCACCATTATGGTTCCAGTGATACCTGCATTTCTTACACCTAAGAGGATTTTTAACAATTCCCAGTTTCTGAGGTAAATACACTATAGTAGATAATTTTCCTATTTTTGCATTAAAACAAGCTAACAGGAAAAAAATGTAGAGGTGTCTTTGCTTATGGTAAGTATGACCTGCACCTGGTAAACAAAGCTGAATTCTTCTGACTCAGACTAAAGCTGTGTATCAGCATCCTGCTGATCTATTCATTGTTGACCTGCTGTGTTCTTAGGCCACTTTCACTGCTTCAAAGGTGTTCATCTCTTCTCATGCCTCAGTCCCATTGTTAAAACATGGCCAATAATTCGGGATACAAATAGTTTCTTTTTCCCTCATAAAAACATGGTATGGTGTCTATTTTAAAGAGGGCTGTGCAAACTTTTCTTGTGCAATAAAAACCCATAATTTGACAAGAGCTTATTTGCTTTGACTTAAGGGATGCTACTTGCTGGTTTCCTAATCCGAAATACCCCGTTCATCAGTGACTTTGTGCAGATAAACCTACGCTGGTCTGCAGCACTGAGGAATATTGCTCTTTCCATTATCTTGACCCGAGCAGGACTTGGCCTGGATCCAAAGGTAGGGTACCATCCATTTCTGTGTGGCAGACTATACAACAGCCATCCAAAAGAACTGAATATTTAGTTCCATTAAAAGTATTGAACTGCTCAGACTTGGAGCATCTGCAGATTAGATCATTACAGAAAGCATAGTTTCTGTTGTATAATTATATACATGTATATGTACAATGTTAATATTGGCAGCTGGATTTGTAGGCAAGCAATAAAAAAAAAAAAACTGAAGAAAACTGATTTTACTATTATTTTCATTTCCTGAATTTTGTGAGCAGAACAAATTGAGGATCTGTGTGCCATCACAGTCTGTCAGGAAGAGTTTACACTCTCTGACAAACTCCCTGTTACTTTATACTGAAAATTTGAAGTAATGGAAGGGATCCCCAGTCCTTGAAAGAGAATGTTTCTGTATGACCATAAATCCAAAAAATGCAACCAACCACAAAAGTGTAAACCCAATGCGACTTTTTTAACTTTTTTTTTAATCATTGCCATTTTAATGCAAATATGTTAATTGCAAAGATGAATCCTGCTGCACTACTGAAACAATGATTCTCATCAACAATGAAGCCCCTAACAGTCCTGTGAACAAAAAATAGTCTCTGCACCCTAGGAAATAGAGTATTTCATAAGTTGATGAAGACATGGCTATGCTTATTCAAGATGAGCTGGCTGAAGTAAAGCTGTACCATATTGACCCCTGCCTGTTCAAGGAACCACTCAGAATTTATATGAAACTTAGCTAAAGTATGGGTAGTTTACCCATACTGATTTTTCTTAACCAAGAAAAAACAGAGAGTTGCCAATGCTTCAGTTATTTAGGAAAATAAGGTTTTGTCAACACTGAAAAATACCTGTTTTCCTGTATTATCATCATCTTGTTTTCCAAGACACTGAGGCTTGTATGAGCATGAACTGTGTGGTGTTAGACACGGCTTGGATGCCCAGTTCTGCGAGACTGCATTTCTTTCTATTTCATGACAACTTTTCTTGCTGAGGGATCTTCATTTTTGACTCCTTTTTCTTCCATGTGGTAACAAAACTGTCACTTGGACACTGTGTGTGGCAATGCTTTGATGCAGTTACAATTGTTCCTCATGTAAATGAAATTGCAGAGACAAAGAAGTCAGTTTCTTTTCTCAGCCTGGATTATGCTGGGATAAACTGAACTGGTGAAAAGTGGAATTCACTGATTTTTTTTCTTTCTTTTTTTTTTTTCACCCCATGTCAAAATTAGTGATCCCTCCTAGCAGACTAATGTTTGTGACTAACTATTAAAGACAGCTCTTAGAAGCAAGTATGCCCATTCAGAGAACATTTTTTAAAAGCTGCTATGCCAAAAGGAGCTTAATTTCTGAATATCAAGTGAGAGACAGCTGAAGGATGTTTGGCTCCTTGTGCCAAGTTTATGTAGTTCTACAACTTTTCATTATTTGTTCATATATTTTGGGGTAATTTTTGGGGATGCTCATTCAACTTCTGGGATTATAGCAAAATCTTTTGTGGATGGAGTAAATGACAAGAAACCAGACAGAATTTTCTGTCACTCCTTCCCATGACATTCAGAAACCTTGTCAAACCTAGATTCACTGCCACACTTGAAATTTTATATCCAAATCTGTTTGGGCTTGGGTTTACCTCTAGTTTACACCATGTCATATCCTATAGTGCAGCTCAGACAGGATTCTTTAACAAGCCATATCAGATTGTAAATGTTTTTCCTCTCTCTAAAGCCAAGGGTACTGACACTTGCACCTGTATGATTGCAGGCTCTTAAGAAGCTCAAAGCTGTCTGTTTACGGCTTGCTTTTGGACCGTGCCTCTCAGAAACAGGCACAGCTGCTGTCCTTGCCTACTTGTTCCTGCACTTGCCATGGCAATGGGGATTTATATTAGGGTAATGTACTGCCTTTTCTTCTGTATGTCAACAGTGCCAGTTTTCAGGCTGCAGCTAAATGATCCAAGTGTTGTTAGTTCTCTGTGCCAAGCAGAGACCTCAGTTCAATGCCATTTGGGAAGCTGTGCTTAACCCCTGTGGTCTTTTGCTTACCATTTATGTCTGGCTCTGTGGCTACTTTAAAGGTCATATTTTCAGGCTGCGGAGGAGTACTTGCATCATTAGTCTTCTGTGTTTGTGACCTGAGTACTTGAAGAAGGAAGAAGGATAGTGCAATCCCTGAGTCTTGAACCACAACACAGAGGGCTTTTTAGGGACAGAAAATTATACCACAGTTTGGAAAATTTTCATACTGGAATTCAGAACTTCCACACCGAGAGATGCACATAGGACAGCCTTCCTGTCATAAGTCAAAGATAAGGAAATGGCATGGTATATTCTAGAGTAACATGCTTGAACAGAAGACCTTTTCCATCTAGTCCTATGTCAATTGGTGGACTTGGGCCAGATCCATACATACAGTAGAACAAAATGGATGAACTCTTTCTCTGACACACACTGAATTTTATGAGAAGGAACTGGGCTACTGAGTGACAAGCATGTCTACACAAGGTTTCCAAATGGGACAATCAAGGCATCTATCAGGGAGCATTACTGGCCTGCAGTGGAGACTCCAGTTTTAGTCTGTAGAGCCCTTTACTTTTAATGTTACTGAGTTGGGTAGAAAGTAAGAGCTGATTGCAGATCTGTATAGAAATATCCCTGCTTGTAATTAGAGGGGAAAGGTTAGGAAAATACTTTACATAAAAGTCTAGTTATTTGTACTTCAGAAGAATTAAGGTCAGAACATTTTCAAGTTTTTTTAGTTCAGTGCTTTCTTTTTGAGATGCTAAACCTATGTGTTTTCAGTTTTGTTCTAGGTGCAGTCTCCCCTGCTGTGGTGGTTCCCTCCATGCTGATTTTACAAGCTGGGGGATACGGGGTGGAGAAAGGTGTCCCAACTTTGCTAATGGCAGCCGGCAGCATCGATGACATTCTGGCTATCACAGGCTTCAACACCTGCCTTGGGATGGCTTTCTCTTCTGGTACGCTGGTTAATCCGGACATGATGAAATACAGAACAATGATCTTTTGGAGAACATGTGCTCTGTTATGGCTCTCTGGTTTGTAACTTAATGGCATCTCGTTATAAAATTCACATATAGCCTTAATACTGAGATGGAAATAACCCATGTTCAGAAGTTAGTGTAACATTGTCAGCTCTGAGCTGTGGGTCACACTGACTTTCAGAGAACATTTTTCCCTCAGTGCTCTCTTAGCTGCCAAATCTGGGTCCTACATGGTACTTTGAAATTTCACTGGGTTTGCCAGTGTTCTTACAGTGGCACTTTCTCTGACTTCTCTTGCACGCTTTCTTGGCATGAACTTTCAGAGAAAGAAAGTTGCACCATCCAGTTCCTTCAGTCCCATATGTTCCCTCCTGAACTCCTTTGCCCCAAGTAAGTTAAAGCAGACACTGTCCTGGAATCACCCTCATAGTTCTAGAGCATGGTTTGAATGAAGGTCTGTGTCTGGCTTACTGAACATGTTTTTCTTTTGCAAAATAGGTTCTACTCTCTACAATGTGCTCCGTGGCGTGCTCGAGGTCGCTCTTGGCATAGCAGCTGGGGGAATTCTGGGAGTGTTTATTCGATATTTCCCAAGCCATGACCAGGTAAAAACCTAGTTTAAAAAAAATTACAATAAAGTGATTCTTTGCTAAGGGATTGTTTTCTTTAGTTATTAGTTTTCAAGCTTCCTGTGAAGCTGGTTTTGGGGAAAGCTTTTTACAGTGCTAGCCACTTCCAGATTGCAAAACTTATCAAGTAAGGTTATGTTTTAAAGGAGACCACTTATTTACTAGACAAATAATAATTTATGATCTCACAGTCCTTCCTGATGGAAGTTCAGAATCCAGCTCACCATGCTGTTCCCATTGAAGGTAGTGGAAATGGAGGAAGGGTCTGATACCCATTTCAGACAGTAAAATAATAATTTACTAGATAGATACAGGACACATTCACATCTTTAAGATGTATCCGGTAGGCCTAAGATTAAAAATTAATAAAGCAGATGTATTAGAGGTTTTAAGTGATCATATCATTAGTATTAATTATATGTGCTACTTTCCATTAAAGTTACATTTATAGAAAGTGGTAGATGAATTTTCTGTCGAGGGGTAATTAAATGAACAGAAAATTATGGAAGAATGCAGATATGCTTTGGACTACCAAAGTCAGTATTCAGAGCATCTATTGCCCTCAGTGGCATCAATTTTTCTTTTTAAATAATGTAAGAAGTGTGATAAAAGAGCTAAACAGTTAGAAATGAGGAACAATGGTAGATAACTGCTGTGAGGCTGAATGAAATGAAACTAGATTATTCCTAGCAAATGTTTGACTTGTCCTTAAAAACATCTGGTGGCAAAGATTTCACATTTCCTTGGATAAACTGTTGTAATACTTGACTACACAGGTAGAAAATCCTGCTATTGCAGAGTTGAGGCAGAGCTGGTGGAACTGAGCATCATGTTCCTTGTGATAAAAATAGCCTAGTGGCAATGAGAATTTGGATGGACAGAGGAAAAAAAAATACATGTTCAAAATTTGTGTTCTTAGGAAAGAAAGTCTGAAAAAAATTCTCAAGTTTCAAATGAGTTAACTTGAAAGCTTTGATTTCTTCAAAATTATTAATTTTAATTTTTTTTCAAGTTCTTATTTTCAAAATTAACAGTAGTAACTTTTTCCCCCCATTTCTGAAAGAAATTCACTTTTTTTGTTTGTCTCTTTCCTTGGCTGCAGGCATCTTTGGCATGGAAGAGATCATATTTTGTACTTGGACTGTCCATGTTTGCTGTTTTTGGCAGCATCTACTTTGGCTTCCCTGGATCAGGAGGTCTCTGCACATTAGTCTTAGCTTTTGTTGCAGGTGTGGGATGGTCTGATGAAAAGGTGAATGTTTATGTAAGAACCATACCATATCCCAAGTCTGGTGAATGTACAGCCTGACAGGAGCTTGAATTTCTGTCAGGAGTGGTAATGGTATATTTGTGAAGCATTAGAAGGTGTACAGATTCAAGAAACAAACAAACAAGAAAAAAATCAAAACTACCCCACCAAACCAAGCAGCACATTCTACATTTGTTTTGGAGGTCTTTAGCATTTCCCTTGCCAGAAAGTTACCATGTATGTCAGTAGAGCAGTATGTATGCCAATACAAAGCCTGGCATACTGATGGAGAAACGCTCAGCTTTTCTTAGACATCTTAAGCCATATGAAGGAGACAGTTGTGAAGGCACTTGACAGTAGCAATCCAAAGCTTTAATTACCAGCTCTGTGAGTGTTTATAGACAGTCACTTTGTGGTAAAATTTACAAATGGGTGTCCAAGATCCAGTTGTGGACATGGCCTGAATATCCTGAGGGTTTGTTCCCTGTGGTTTGGAGGGGGTGAAATGAAAAGCTGTGATTAACTGTCCTCTCTCAACTTTCCCAAACCCCAGCCAGTGTAATTTGGATAACTTGGAAAGCAGGGTGCACACAAATAATGATGATGTAAGGCCATAAAAACCCATACAAAAGACTGATTTTTAGACACTTTTTCTTAGGTACTAGCCTACTTCATCTTAGTGGTGCTGTCCTACTGCCTTTCTGTACCTTGCTATGTCTGACTGCCTCTTTTGCTTGATACCATCTACATTTAATCTTTTGAGGGCATCTTTCTCTCCACAGCTATAGTTTTGTGACATTCAGTAGGAGAAGGGGAAGAAAAAGGGAAGGGGATTACATATAGTAGAGTCCATGGTATTATCCCCATCTTGACCCTGACTTTAGTAAGATCTCAAGGTTTGTTATAGCAATGAAAAGAAATTAAGATTGTCCAGTTTTAAGGATGAAAAACTCTTCTTGAGGGGACTTAGCTAGCCAAGTATATCACAACTGATCAAGCTCTCTACTGAAAAGCTTTTAAACCATTTCAGGAGGAAGGACCTTAAAAGAGTATATGCAGTCTATATAGGCTTAATTTAAATTCTTTTGATCTGTGAATGAAGCTTCATGGCCTGAAGTGTATTGATGTCAAATGCCTTAGCTCTTTTTTTCTCAGATAGAGATAGAGGTGTCTGTGTACTCAATATATTACCAAGATTTTCCTGCTGAGCTTCTCAAAGGCCACTGCCTCCCACTGTCCATGGTGGAAGGCGCTTGACAAACACTGTCTACAGAGAACAATGAACATTGAACCTATTCCTGGAACAGTCAAATGGGCAGTAAATAGGCTGAAATCTGTAAAGAGGGGATTTCTGGGGTCTTTGTTTTGTTTTGGTTTTTTTTTTTTTTATTTTTGCCAGAACTGAAAAGGGTAAAATAACAAGGAGAAATGAGGCCAAAATGTTTAGATCTCTATATCTTATATAATCTATATCTATCTATCTATCTACATTTCCACCTCATTTTCTTTAAAGTTACAGAAGTTTTTGTATGACTGTAACCTACCATTCCATTGACAAAAGAGCAAGAGCTGTTCCAGGATCAGTCCCAAAGAGAAAATCAAGGATGGGACATGTCTAGGCCCTGGATTGAGTATTAAGTGACAGAACACTGCACTTATATTTTCCACACACTCCAGCCTGAAGGTTCATTTGCTATTGCAGAACCCTCTTAATTAAAAGACAAGTGCTATTTTATATGCTATGTATACCTTTTCATGCAAGTGGAAGATTCCTGTTTACCCTGGCAGCAGGTTTTTAGGAAAATTGTGTAAAGTTCAAACGTGAGGAGAAAATAAGATTTTGCCTTTATACACTATATATTCAGCACTTGTTCCTGGTACATGATTTCATACTTTGCTCAGACTGACTTTGCCCCTGCTGCTGACATGGAGAGAGGCCTCTGACTGAGTGCAGAACTAACAGAGTTAGGTCATGACTGAAATTTGGGAGAGTCTGACACTGCTCAGCTACAAATGGAAGAGCATGTTTAGACACGCAGTTCCCAAAGGCTCAGAAACTTCATGGCAAAGCTGAAATTGAAGTTGAAATTACATGTCTCTAAATAGCAAAAATCAACAAAGCTTTATTCTCCTCCTCTTGTCTGCAAACTGCTCTGTTACTGTTCAAACACTGGTGGTTTTTATTTCTCCTCTCAAGACATACAGCTTTTATTTACTAGGACAGCTAGATGCCGTCTGAACCTTCAAAAGGTCTGCAACTGATTTTGAATGTTTTAGTATTAGGTCAAAGAAAGAGGAGCAATTCTGGACAACCTTTATGAAACATTTTCACTTTGTCCTATGATTACTTAACTGTTGTGTCTGCTTTGCCATCTTTTTGTGAATTTACAGATTAGTTCTCTTTCTATTGCAGAGGGAAATAGAAAAAATTGTGGCAGTTGCATGGAATATCTTTCAACCTTTTCTTTTTGGTTTAATTGGAGCAGAAGTATCTGTTACATCTCTTAGGCCTGAAACCGTTGGTAAGTTCATTCACAAATTATCCAGCTTTCATTACTGGCTTTGAAAGAATCTCTATAAAGAAATCTAAATCAAAGCAGACTATAGCTGACCCCCAAAAAATAAAACTAAAAACAAAACAAAACAAAACAAAAAAAAACCAGAAAGAAGCACCTATGCACAAAAGTACTGAGAAGTGTTTGTCTGTTGCAGGGCTCTGTGTTGCTATATTAGGCATTGCCCTAGTTGTGCGAATCATAGCAACGTTCCTGATGGTATCTTTTGCTGGGTTTAATTTCAAGGAGAAGGTATTTGTCTCATTGGCATGGATTCCCAAAGCCACTGTCCAGGTAAGCCATCCAACATCACTTTCATTCCAGGCTAAATCTACTTTGTTTAGCAGAGCTCTATGTAACTAGCACAGCAGTAAGCAGGGAAAGGTTCAGGCTCACTGGCAACTGAGTGTAGTATATTGACTGTTCATACTCTAAAATACTCGTAAGTGCTTGAAAAGTGTGTGGAGAACCTTCTATGTGCAGGTGTTTTACTTGCATCATAGGTTTACTCTTAATGATGACAGTGATTTGTTCATATACCACAGGAAGTTTAACAATTTCTCAGCCATTGCTGATTATTGTGCCTTCACATATAGATTCTGAGAACTCTCAAAGGTAAAAGCATTTCCTTCTTACACATGAAGTGTCTGCAAGAACAGTCACATCAGAACTCAGAATTGGTTTCAGTCTGGGATTATTTTGGTAAGGAGTAGTCTGAGAGCCATATTAATAGAGATGCTCAGGCTGGCTACATTCCTGCTCCTTTATTTCAGTAATTGTCAAGTCATTTAGACTTTACCTCAATAACATGATTACTTGCGAACAAAAGTTAATAATCAAAACAGGAAAGGCCTATTATACGATTAGTGAATTACATTTTCAGAAGCTGCCATTAGTTGACTATTGTCAGGATACATTCTCCAAGTGTGGCATCTTAACAGCTGCCATATACAATATACTGTCCTATTTCATTAATCACATATTCTCCAGAAATGTGGATAAAATGGCAGCTAAGCAATGTTCTTCTCAGGAGGAAACCACACAGATAAACTCATTAGCTTAGGAAAATCCAAGCACAGTCAAGTGAAAATTGTTCTCTTAGGTGTAATATAATGCTTACTTTTCTGTATACAGCCTAGAAACAAATGGGTGGAACGTACTAAAAATGTCAAATTTATGTGAAATGTTGACTAAAGATAGGCTCCCTTTTTTCCTCATTCAGTGCTAAAGATTTCTTGCTCCATCTCAGCAATGTTTTCTTCCCTGCAGGCTGCAATAGGTTCTCTTGCCCTGGATACAGCAAGACGACATCGAGATGAGCAACTGGAAAAGTACGGAATGGATGTACTGACAGTAGCATTCTTGGCTATCTTGATCACTGCTCCAATTGGAGCCCTGGTTATTGGCTTGGCAGGGCCCAGACTTTTGCAGAAGGCTCAAACAAATAGCAAGGAGGATGAGGAAGGTGCAGAGGTTGGAGAAGAAGCAGAGGCCTGTGAACCTTCATAAGACAGACAACTACAGCAGTCTGCTCCTTCAACCCTGACACTTTTGTTGAGTAAAGATGGCATGTCTCTAATCTTGCTGGAGGAACCTAAAAGTATCAGTTAGCCCTGCTATTTTTAAAGCAGCCCTGGTGGAGTTCTATAAAATATTTTTATGTGATGATAGTGCCTTGAGATGAAATAGCTGAACATACAGTGAATAAGATCACCTGGCAGTGAGTCACTGAGAAGTTAGCAGTCAAGAGTTACTTGAGATATGTGGGTGGTGAGGCCAGGGAGAGGGTCAGAATTGTTGAGGCATGGAGCAGAGCCATGAGGTAGAATATAAACAGAAAAAAATGGAGACTATTGTGAATAACTTCTTGATGGTTGAAACTGGGCTGTGAGATTATAAATTCCACAACTCAAGGAAAGCAACTTCCAAGTAAGAGATTGCTGACACATAGTGATTAAGTCCTGCCATGGGTTGGTGATTCTCTCTCCTTCCTCATTTGTGTTCCAAAACTTGCCTTTTCCTATTGCTGTTCTTCCTCATGGCTGAGACACTCCTTTGTGCCTCCAAGGAGTGTCAGCTCTGGTCACAGCAAGGAACAGCAAGTGGCACGTGCTCAAAGAGACAGTTGGGGCCATCATAGGCTGTGATTATAGAGATGAAAAGAGAGCGCCTGAAAATGAGATGAGGGTTGTGGGATGGCTATAAGGACTGGGGGAAGCTTGTATGGGATTGGGATGGCTGCTTCTTCACCTGTGTACCTCAGCTTTCACACAACATTGTGTCCTGTCCTACAGCCAGGAGTAACCTCTGTTGATCAAAATCCTGCTCTTGCATTTTAGGTTTGGTACCAGTTGACAGATAACAGTAAATCTATCTGCTATGTTTTGTGCAAGTAACTAGCTCCAAGTAAATTGTTAGTAATTCCTTTCTGAGGCATGGGGTCAGTACTGCTTCCCTCAGAAGCTGGAAGTTACTTTGTTACACATTTTCAGAAAGGCCATTAGGTTGTGCCTGTAACTGAGACGGACAACAGCCTCCAGCAGATTTCTACACTACAGTTCACTGAACTCATTTTACAGGATACTGAGTAGAATACATTTGACGATGTCTAGATTTTGGCACTAGTAAGAACTAATCATTTATATTTTACCTTTTAAATTTTTAATATGCAAAACAAAAAATGCACAAAAATACTTTTAACTACTTAAATATTTCTAATGTTGACACTACTATTTGCAGAGAGTTCTATGTCGTACAGATGAGCTGTATACAGCTCAATATGCATGCCTTTGTATCAGCTTTACTCTCTGAGCAAAAAGAAAGTTTCCTGAGAAATACTTAAATTTCATAGCCTACAGTACACAATTATAAAAATACCAGGAAATTCTTTGTAAGTTTTCCCTTAACAGTTATCAGTTACATTATATTTTTCTAACTGTGCACACTGCTGTTCTCTCTGCTTCCTTGGGAATGTACCATCTTTAGCCCAGTTCATCTCCTGACCTGAAAGGAAGATGCTTTCAAACAGCACCTCAAACAGAGAGCAGGAAGGCTCTGCAGGGGATCTGGGCAGGCTGGATCATGGGCCAAGGCCAGTTGTGTGATGTTCAACAAGGCCAAGTGCCGAGTCCTGCCCTTGGGTCACAGCAGCCCCAGGCAGTGCCTCAGGCAGGGGACAGAGTGGCTGGGAAGCTGTCCAGGGAAAAGGACCTGGGGGTGCCAGTCAGCAGGGGCTGAACAGGAGCCAGCTGTGCCCAGGGGAACAAGAAGGCCAATGGCACCCTGGCTTGGCTCAGTTACAGTGTGGCCAGCAGGAGCAGGGCAGGGATTGTCCGTCCCCCTGTACTCGGCACAGGTGAGGGCACACCTTGAGAGCTGTGTCCAGTTCTGGGTCCTTCACTGCAAGAAGGACACTGAGGTGCTGGAGCGTGTCCAGAGAAGGGCAGTGGAGCTGGGAAGGGTCTGGAGCACAAGTCCTGTGAGGAGCAGCTGATGGAGCGGGGCTGTTTAGCCTGGAGAAGAGACAGCTCAGGGGGCACCGCACTGCTCTGCAACCCTGACAGGAGCGTGTAGCCAGGTGAGGATCGGCCTCTTCTCCCAGACAACCAGTGACAGGATGAGAGGACTTAAGCTTTACCAGGGGAGGTTTAAGTTTGACATAAGGAGGAATTTCTTCACAGAAGGGATTGTTGAACAGTGGAATGGACTGCCCAGGAAGGTGGTGGAATCATCTTCCCTGGAGGCGTTTAAACAAAGACTGGACATGGCACTGAGAGTCATGTTCTGGTTGACATGGTGGTTATAGGTTGAATTCACTTCAGAGGTCTTTTCCAATCTCACTGATTCTATGATTTTGTGAAGTATGTGTCATTTTAATAGGAGGTTAAGCATTTGGAAATTGTAATGTTGGTAAAGCTAACTGACAAGATGAGGAAACACAGTGTTCAGTTCATCAGTAACTGTCTATAAAATAATTCTACTTAAGTAAAACTTAGAGGAGTTCACTTTTTTGTGAAGTTTTATAAAAAGTAGAATCCTCCCACAGGGATTACTATGCTAAATTTGCAATGTGTTCAATAAAACAGAAATGTGATGTTGTAAGGATTACAGTCCTTTATATTTGGACACAACCTTAAGTACAAAAGCAAACATACAATGAAGAGATTCCTTTTGTGATAGCCTCTAATACTTCCTCACCAGCAAAACATCATCTCATAAATGGGATTTGCCTATTCCCTTAACCTCAGTGCCCCCTCAGTTATACATTATACCACTTTCACAATTCTGAGTGGCTGAATAAGCTATACCAATGAAAACTTGCCATCTTTTTTGCTAACCTAACCTGAGATTTAATAATTTTTTCTTTCCCTGCCATTTTTTGTGGGTATTTCTTATGAGACCCCTTTCCCTCAGCTTTTATTACATCTTCAAAAAAAAATATCAGGTTGGAGCTATTACATAGACCTGCAGATCTAAAATTAAGAGCTTTAATGCTTTATAATGTTCCCTCTCCTCGTCTTCCAGAAAGGAAGAAAACTCTTGCATCTTTTCATTAAACAATGTATCAGGACTAAGAAATTAAGAGACTGGGTTTTTTAGTAGGTATCATGACATTTTCAGCTATTTTAAAATAGCAACTAACTTTGAGAGATTCAGTTTTTATGAGAGTGCAGGTGAAGCATGACATTTAAAGACCACCTCACTTTTTTAAAAAATGCCATGAAAATCATTACTGAATAAGGAAAAAATTCAAGCCAATAAAATCATTTATGCCATGGTAGGAAATAAAATTAGAGCACGATGTGCAGTAACTGATAACCAGAGTCCTGCTGTCATGCAGACATAATGTGGAGGAACTCTGAGCATGCTGTTCCAGAAGGTTCACAAGAACCTCTACAGCAGAAAGGTCTGACAGCAGAAAGTGTTCCCAGCAGCCAGCATGTGCAAGTTACAGCAGGCAGCATATGGGAAAAGACAAAAATTTTCTATCTACAAGCAGGGAGTTGCACAGGCCAGGGGATGTGGTGATGATGATGATGTGATTATAATCACAGCTTACTCTCTTTCAGCCAAACTGAGTCTTTTATGGAGTTTAAACTCAAGTCTAAAATTAACTGTGAAACAGTCATGGTGTAATACAGCCACAAAATGGATGATAGTTTCTGCATCTTGCTTTTTATATAGAATGCAAGAGATCAAATTTTTGGTCAATTGCACTTCAATTACATTTATTTTGTCTAGTAGTTGCCCCAAGTCAGACACCTTTCTAAACCTGTTTTACAAGTTTATTTGTAGTCTATTGCCCAACCATGTCCAAATTAATTATGAAAAGAAAGGGAAAACATTGCTGTTTTTGTAGAGTAAATTGGTGTCACAATATGTGGATTTCAGTTTCTCCAGATTTTCCATCAGGACTGAAGACTTGGTCCTACAACCTCAGTTCTGGTCTTTATTAGCATTTAGGGCAAATTTATTCCTGTGTATGGAGCTTCCCAATTAGATTACAAAAGTTAGGCAATTTGTTCACCTTCTCAGTAGCTGATGATACAGAGCTCTACAGGCACTTCAGCATTTAGCTATCTCTAAATTTTAGATAGAACAAATTATTTTGAGATTTTCTTTATAAAGTTCTGCAGATATGAGACAATATTACCTTGACAGGTTTTGAAATGCAAGGACATGATGATTTAGCTTGCTTGTGATTCTTTTGTTGTGGAAGTTACTAAAGTGTCCTTTCTACAAAAGAACTGTGACTTGTTCTTGCAACACTACAAATTTATTCCATTCTGTTACAGACATAAGCACAAATAACAAAAACTGTCCCTCTTTATCCTATAGCGATGTTTGTACATTGCTGCTAAACTATCTCATCTAAGAGCAAGTAGGGAGAAAAAATAATTAATTAATCACACTGTGTTACAAGATGGAGTGAAGAGATTAAACCTTACACTGTTCTCTTCAAGGAGCTTTTTGGGAGAAACAAAACCATGCTGCTGTATTACTTTAACAAGGTTTGTCTTAATTCAACAGGTTTGGTTATGATTTCAGAGGAAACCAAACTGTTTGAATACATAATTATCCTTATAAAAGCTGGAAGCACGTATGCACCTGTGTATAAGAAGTCTTCTACAGCAAACTGTGGTTTTTAAAGCCTGAAAAAAAATGTCAAAGACAGGGCTTTACATTTCACAGTAATTTCTTCACCAAATCAAAGGATTGGGACTTGGTATTCTATATACATCTGTAAGTGAAAACTCAGTATAAGACACTTAACTTTGTATTTTTTTTCTATTATAAATGTTTATATTCTAATGCATTCATGGTTTGCTCATCCATTAAGGTAAGACAACCATGAAGCATTTAAACAATAAACATTACATCATAGTTCTGTTACACACTTTGTAAAGGTAGCCATTCAACACACAGTGACATCCTTATCTGCCATCTTTTGCTGCAAGGCAAGAGGTTTTGGAACTTAGAACTACAACTGTCACAAATGGAGGAGGAATGATCTACCTTAATTCTGCTGCTGCAAGAGCCCTTATGTGAGAACAGCTTCCTGACTTGCTTTCTGCTTCAGCACTGTGGTGATCACCTTTGGCAGTAGCTCTGTGGCTTCCCACCTAATATATGCTGTTAAGGAATGGGTGAGATGTGCCATGGTACCATTGTCAAAAACCGTAGCATGGACCATATTTTTATTTTTGAACTGATGGATACACTATGTCATGAAGAAATGAAGAGAGAATGAAGCACTTAAGAATAATTAATCAGAAATCTAGCAGTTAGGTAAGTAGTAATTATCTGCATCTGAAATTAAGCCTCACCACAGCAACATTCTGACTTGCATAAATAATAATTCTGAGTGGGTAACAAGCCAAGAGAACAGCTCAGCTCAGCATCCTCACTTCTGTCTCTTAACCCTTTCATCCCCTGAAAATTCCCATTGCAAAAAGTAGTGACTGTAGTGCAAATGAACTTGCAGGAGGCAAATTTGTGAAATTTGTGTTTCCTTGCCATCAACACAGGGCCCAAAATAAAGGGGTGATATTGGTGGCTGACTTGCTCAATAGTTTGGTTTATATATGGCCTGGAACTGCCAGCACTCCACCTGGGATGCTGTGTGAAACCTTCCAGCAGTGTGGGGTTTGTCTGAGCTGGGCTGCTTTGTGTAAGTCCAGCAAACTGCCCACTTAGGCACCATGCAGGCCAGAACTTCAGCTTGCATGATTTAACACTAATTGCTGCCTGAACATATATTCACAAAGGAGGAAGTTGGTATCTTTTTCTCCCCCACTTAAGTACACTTAAATTTGTTCCTGAAAAGCAAAGTAAAGCATGATTTCTCAGCAGAACAAACTCAACAGAAAAGTGCATTTACATCACTTGAAATAGTGAGAGTTTTATAATTGTATGTTCATACAAGAAAGGCTTAGTTGTAGAAAGTCAATTTATTATTGAAATAAACGACTTATTTACAGAGACAGGTACTTTACAGTTTTACAAAGCAGGCAAAATTCTTCTCAGAATACCAAAACAGTGACAAATTCACCACTGCCTAATGCAGTTTATTCCAAAAAGAAATCTACAGCAATCATGAAACTAAATCATACCTATCACATAATAAAATGCTGTCCCTTGCAACTGCAACAGTATAAAAGACTTTTCATCAGTCATGATCTAGATTAAGCATCTGCTATACTTCTTTCTTCTTGAGTATTAGCGGACCTACATTATCTCCTGTTAATTCATTGTGCTTGTTGTGGGAGCCATCACAGACAGGGAACTGGAAAAAAAAAAAACCACAAAAAATTAACATAATTCTGTACAGCAGTTGCACGGTGATTTCTGTATTTCTTCCTATGCCCTGAGTGCTCTGATAATGTTGGTAGTTCGTCCTGTGATGTCCTGGTTCAACGTCAAACTCCCTGCCTCCTATCAGACACAGGATACTAAGGAAAACAAACACAGTTAATGGGTAACTAAGTTTGTGAGATCCTAAAATAGCTGTTCTTAGACACAATGTCAAGGACAAAGCATTTTCCATGAAAGAACAGCAAACAAAGCAGCCATCACAGCTATGAATTGATTTATTGTGGAACTAGTAAGAGTGCTCTTAACAGATTTAGTCATTTGCAACCAGAAAGTATGTACTGACCCAAGCTGAAGTCCTTGGCTGAAGTGATTAGTCCAAAGTGAGAATAGCTGAGTAAGCTTCTTCAGTTCAAGATAGACTTTTTTGTTTTCATTGAAGAAGGAAAGCATTTGGTCCAGAGAGCAAAACCAGAATGTGGTCAGGACATCCAAAACTGAATCAGGAAATGAAGATTGAGGCTAGATGAAATACACTCATTTACATCTAGTTGCTTTGGGGGATATGGAATATCCCAACCAGTCATCTCACTGCTCTGGACCAGATGGCAGTCTCCCTCATCAACACAGGCCCTGCCTTATTTTCATTCTACTATGAACAACCTTCTAAGCATTGTTTTTTGCAAAATAAGAGTACTTATCTTCTAATTAGTTGCAATGCATTTCCTAATAGTAAAACAGGTTTGCTTGGTTTTATTTTACTCACATGTAGTCATTCTCTAAACATTTCTAGAAAAACCCTACTATGCTTCTTTCGAGTTCCTACAGTTGCTTTCTTTGCGTAGATAAGTTTGTGCCACTCTACAAAGTTCAGGAACGTGTTCCAACTCCAGACAAAGGCAACAGCTCAACACAGCAATCCACCACCAAAGCACTGATAAAATATGCAAGTTTCAATCTCTAATCAATCCTACAGCAGCACAATGTCTTACCGTCTTTGAACGCCAACACCTGCAGTAAGCTTTAGTGAGGCACAGATCTTCAATGTTTATCTCATTCACTACTTTGGGGTTTTCCTTCTGGATCTTGAGGTTAATCAAGCTATCCTTCTGCTGTTTCTTCTTGGGGAGGAAGGGACGAACAGCAAGGTAACCAAGCAAGGCCAGCACGCCCAGGAAAGGCAGTAACCGCAGCCATTCTGAAACTAAAGATAAGGTGGGATTTAGGGTGGCTCTTGACACCACTCCAGGATGGTGCAGCATCAGCTACTTTCAAATGGCTTAGGCTGAGGGTATGGAACAGAGCTGCTCAATGAGCAGGGCTCTTAGGGCAAACAAGACTCCATTGGTGATTCTCAAGGAAAAAAAAAAGACATAGATTAAGTCCTAGGATTTACTCCAGCCAAAGTAAAAATCTGACTCCTAGAATTTCATCTGAAATTGAATTTTATCACTCTAGGTGGAAGATAACAAACACAAAACAAATAAAAGATTTACAGAAATAGGCAACCCTAAAGGACTGGCAAAACCTTCAATCTTTTTGGTTTTATTTTTTCAGACCTCTATTTGCTCAGGGATCTGCAACCAGTTTCTACAACACAGAGAAAGACAGACACCTAAGATCAGTAGGTCAAGTCACAGAAAATTGCTTTTCACCAAGGTAAGAAACTTCTTTCAAGTACAAGTGAAAAATAAAAGTATCCACTGCAGATGTGGCTGCCCTGCTCCATCATTATAAATCTTCTAGGCATACTGGTGAGAGAAGACTTACTGGACTTTTTAAGAAATGTATTAATGATTGGCACTTAGATAGATAGATAGATAGATAGATAGATAGATAGATAGATAGATAGATAATCAACATATATATAAGATGGATCCACTTTTCCAGCAAAACATGCTGTGGAATGTTTTATACTGTGGAATACTCCACTGTGATTTAAGTACCACAGTGCACTAAAGGTTTAGAGCATTTTCCTAAATTTCTGGAGAATATATTAAATCTAAGTACTCATACAGAAGGAAATTTAAAAATATTTTAGAAGATAAAGAAAAACGTTTAACAAGCTGGGGCACAAATAGCTGCACAAGCACTTTTGAAGACAAGACACTAATCAACTTACTCTTCCAAATTATTTAGGATCAGAATATAGCAAGATTTTGTTCTATAATTTCTTTTTTGAAATGAAGATATACAAGAAAAAAAAACAGAACAGAGCAGGCTAAGGCTGCCCGGTGGATTGTAGCCCTGAGAAAAGAAATTATACTGTATAGCTTGATTTTATTTGTACTAGTAAAATACATGTTTATGCTAATATTTCTCCAGTTAGAATCCAATGGATTTTTTCTTAAGGATTTGAATTTTCTGGAACCAGACCATGTAACGAAAATAATTTGTGGGATTAATTTTTTGTTCTTTGTTGCCCTTGATGTGACAGCCACATTAAATGCATTTATCTGGAAATGTATCACAGCTGCATAAATGCTAAAGGCACTGCAAGAAGTCTCAGTAATCATTTCCCAACTGCACCTGTAGCAGTCCCTACACAGCACAATTCACAACTTCCACTAAGACTCACTGCAATACATTAATGCTCTTCTCTTAGTTCCTCCAACAAGCTGCAAGGCCAAAATAATAATCAACACTGAGACACTTAAATGTTTTCAGCTACACAGAATCCTGACAGTTTGCCTTTTCTGTCATTACTTTTCCAGAACACTCCATCAGTTCCATCAGGAATCCAAATGCACTTTCTGACCTTCCCTGAAGGACTAATTTACGAATGTATTCCAAAAGAGAGGAAAAATATTTGGACACCAAAAAAATTTCCAAACTTTGTATTTAACTGTATTTAACTGTATTCCAAACTGTATTTAACTATTAATTGGCAAAAATGTGGATCTCTACAAAGCTACTCCTCTGAACTGCAAGACAGAACAGACACTCCAAGAGGCACAGCAGGACCAGGACATCTGTCAAGTCTGTGGTGAATAAAACTGGGCTAAGACTGACACACAAAAAGGACACGTCTCACACTCTGATACAGCATGGAAATCAGAACAGTGGTCATGTCTATGGATGACTCATGGGTTCATTCAAGTGAAAAAGGAACATGATAGATGTAACCTCCAAGAAAGGAAATCAGAAATAAACATGAATGGGATGTACAGGGCTACTATTTAGGATGGTTATTATATAATATTTGTACCAAGGTAACTGCTGATAAATAGTTTTTGTCATCACTAGCCAGTAAATTCTGTGCTTACTTCTGATGTGGGAGTCTCTGGAAAGCCCCCAGTTACATTCATGTATATACTAATCATACACTGGCTTGTTACAGCCAAAAGACTGCCTGAAGCTCCTATGTTTAAACTGAAAAAGCAGTATGATCATATTCTAAGGCATGACATACAAGACACCATCAGAAGTCTTTAGGCTGTGTGAGCAGGGATGGGAAAAACCCTTCATCCCAACTAAAGCATTGATGTGTAGACTGCTCTGGTTTTGAAGCCATCCATACCTTTCTGAAGCAGATGTAGTGCAATTCACAAGACTATTTTCACAGCTGACAACTCAGAATTCAGCCATTACACTGATTCTGGAGATTCTTTATCGGTTCGGCTGCAATGGGGAGTGGCAGACTTTGGAGACAGAAATGAAGAGTAGTGTATGGAACAGGTCAGTCTTCAGACTTTGGTTAGATAGAGACCAATCCCAAAGATAAGTCCTGGAAAGTATCAGAAACCAGAGAATTCCAAAACGCTTAAGCCACAAATATTTTCAAGGAGAGATTGTCTTAATTTTTAGTCCAACAGTAACACGTCTGAAAACAAAAGAAACACATACACTGTGAACAAAGGTACAGACCAGCCACTGAGAGGAAAGTCAAAGCAGGTATTCCCTGCTTTGTCATCCATCAACTATTCCTTTGCTATCTTTGACTTATGTTTCACCTACTTTTTGTGGAAATAACCCCACACAGACCCAAAAGCAGCTTCTTACAGTAACAGCTCAACTGCAAACCAAGATTTTAACAAGTATTAACTACCAGTCAAAAGGAATATTGGAACTGCGCTTGTATATTCTCTAAACTGATGAGATTCTTCATGCAAATCTGAAGTACTTACATTCTGTTCAGAACCAATAAGCAGATCTATCCTGGTTTTGTTTTTTTGCTATTTTGAGGTGAATGTCTATGCTATTTTAATTACATCTTCCAGGACAAAAAGCAACACGGGAAAGGGGCAACACTGTTCAATTCATTGAACTTGAGAAGAGAAGGCTAAAGAAGCAATGACAAGACACTGAAAGAGGTTTCTGAGCAGCACAGCGTGATAATTTAGATATCCACTTTCAAACCCAAGGTCAAACATTCTTTCCTTCCTCCCTCACCGCTTTTACCTTCAGGAGGTATGCAGTGGATGTTAACAGTCTTTCTCTTCAAACAAGCAGTTTTTCCTTCTGGTTTTATATGGTCACAACAGACAATAGGTGGATCTTTAACCAGCACACTATACAACATCCTATAAAATAAACAAGGCGCTCCATATACTTTTGGTCTCTTGTTTTTACAACAGATGCACTACAGGAACTGAAGTTGCATCTGTCTGCAAGCTAATGAGAGTTTACAGAAGCAATATAAGAGTTAAGTAAAGACTGCAATGTTGCAAATCTAGATTCTGGCCTGCATTTGCAAACAAGGTCTAAGTTGCCCAGTGTTTCACAGTGCTGGTTCCTGATTAAGTTCAATAGATGCCACCAAGGGCAAATATTAATGCACTTTAAATGTTTATAGACCAATGTTACTTCTCACTTTTCAAAAAGGAGCAAAGTATGCCATTTGCCAAAGAATATACTTGGTAATTTATAACAGTAGCAAACACAAAAGGAAACATTCATTTTCTCTATTGTTTGATAGTCTTTCCCTAATGATAATTCACTGGAAAATAACCCCAGGACCAGAAATCCCCTGCTCTTAGAAGATTGTAACTTTAGGACAGGACAAAGACCACAACAACACAGAAGAGGCAGCACTGGCTCAAGCAATCATTTTCTCAAATGAAACTTAAGACTGACAGCAGCTCTGCATGCAAGTAACACGACTCTTCAATGGGCAATGACATTTCAATTACTTTCAATAACCTTTATGCATTAAGAGATTATATTTTTTTAATTTAGGTGCTTAGGATGCAGTGTCCTACAATAGCCTTCTCAGAAGTTTCACTGTGTTGCATTTACCCTGTGCCATAACTAGAAGCATCTTGTAGAGTCTTGCTTTTTTTCCTCCACTTTCATTCATATTCACCCTGGAAGGAAGACGTATAAACATAGCAGCAACTAGTCTAGCTTACTACTGAAAAAAAAATATTTAAACTGTAAAAATGTTCTGTCTACAGCCATGTATTTTAAAATATACCTTTGTCTCCAGTTTTTAGAGTCCATCAAAAAATCGCTAAGAACTAGAGGCAGTGGATTTTTCAGGTATTCTCATTAAGTTTTACCAGTTCCCAAAGCAGTTTCTGACTCAGCTCCTTCTTCTACTTTTGTTTAATATTTTGGGACTGACATTTCACATGTTTGGTCTACACTTAAGAAGTCAGATGTTTACTTCTTGCCCTCCCCCCAAATTCAATGAAGTACCTTGAAGTCAATGGGGTAAACAATGTGACAACAAAACGGTTCTCCCCTACTGACCACACTACATAAAAACCCCAAAGTCCTGATTTGGGTCTACAGACCAAACCTTCCAGAGGTTTTTAGAATAAATTGTTATTACTACTATGCATTGAGAATACAGAGATTGGACAAGTAATCCTGTTACAGGAAGACATGGTAAGACAAGTGAAGCAATAAGATACTAAAATATTACTAATTTTAAGTCAACTTGTGGTTACAAGGGCAATGGCTGCATTAGGAAACAGCCAAATACTAGAAATAGGAGAAGCTGCATTGTTCTGTAGTTTGTTTTATCCCCTACCTCCCAACTTTGTAGCAGCTGAATTTCTCTATTTCGTCAATATAAATAACAGCTTTTTCATATGAGAGTGTAGTTGTAGAAGTTAATTTAAAAGAGATTTGCTTGTTCCTGAGGAAGATAATGAGGCTTGCAGCTCACAAGCAGCATAAACATTCTCGGGGAAAAAAAAAAGTGCTCAAAGCCAGCTTAAATAAACTGTGTCTATTGTAAATTTAACAATTTTCTGACACTATTACAGTCACGGTGTTAGTGCTGAAAGATATAAGGTTGATTCTGCACTTTGATAACTTTTTCTCCTTCTACTTTCTGTGGAGAGCATTTCTTCCTTCTTGTCACCGAACTAATCCTGTCACTTGACACGGCCTGGGGCTCGCCTGTGTTCTCACCGCCGAGCCCCAGCGTGCAAAGCACTGAGCACCCACAGCAGTCACCACTCACTTCTCCTTCTGGTTCACTCTGCCACAGGGCCACAATCAATGAACTGGTGTTTCTACTCCCTCACGCAGCGAATACCAACGAAACTTACTAAATTAAAAAAACGACCCTAACTTTGTGTATGTGGCAGGTTCCCAAAAAGGTATTTTTTTGTTTAACTCGGTACAGACGCTGTCTTTGACCTGTGAAGAAGAGGAAGAGGCCGTGCTTTAGGCCTCCGGCTAAATCCCAATCCATCTCGGCGCACGGCCCCTTGCTCACCGGCGCTGGTTCCCAGAGGAATTTCCGACGCCAAGATTTTACTCTGTCCCTGCATTTCATCCTGACAGCTCCCCCTGCCCCACAGGGCACCTACACCTCCTGCCGGGTCATCCTCCTGCTGCAACAGTTCAAGCTTTGGGGTTCCCCGTTCTGTGACGCGGCCGGGACAGCGAGCGGTGCCCGGAGCGAGAGGGGAGACCCGGATCCCAGGCAGGACCGGCCGCGCCGCCGGGGGAGGGGGGGGGGGGGGGGGGAAGGGGATCCCGCTCCCCCCGCCTACCTGTCAGGCGGATGAAGCCGCCGACGCTCTCGGGCAGCGGCAGGCGCTTGAGGTACGCGGGCAGCTGGACCTTGACGATGCGGGCCAGAGTCTCCAGCACCATCGCCAGCCTCTCCCGCCGTGCCCCGGCGCGCCGACCCGGGATGCGCCCGCCGCGCACGCGCCGCGGGTGGGGCCGCGCACGCGCCGCGGGTGGGGCCGCGCACGCGCTCAGGCAGCCGGGCCCGTGCCCCCTCGCGCGCCACCCGGGCCGCGCTTCCGGCCGGCACCGCTAGGGGGCGCTGCCGCCGGCGCGGGGGGGGGCGGGGGGGGGGCGTCGGGAGCGCTCCCGCCGCCAGGGGGCGCGCGGGCGGGTAAGGGAAGGGAAGGGAAGGGAAGGGAAGGGAAGGGAAGGGAAGGGAAGGGAAGGGAAGGGAAGGGAAGGGAAGGGAAGGGAAGGGAAGGGAAGGGAAGGGAAGGGAAGGGAAGGGGACTGTATTTAATAATAAGTGGCTTATGCTTTACAGGTTTTATGTAATTTCCTGTCTTCACCCTGCTGCATTCAAGTTGTAGTCCATGTTGATGGTCTTATAAATATTGAAGTAAAAAGATTGAAAGTTTTTCTTCATGTGAATGAGGTAGGATAACGTGAGTGCTGAGAGGTATAAAGTTACATGGAGCGGCATAAATTTATTGTTATGTCTAGGAGACTGGTCATTTTTTGGCAAAGAAAATCCTCCCTGTATAGGCAGATGAAAAAGTGGGAAGCATGTAGCTGTTCTGGGTCAATTTAGAAAATCCATCCAGACCTAAAGACTCTAACATTAATCCCTTGGTCATAAAAACACCATTTGGTTCAAGACACTTTGCTACCACAAGTGAATCTGTCAAGTGCTAGTAGCATATAGCACAGAGCATGAGCAGGAAAGCTGAAGCGGCACAATTCTACAAGACCTATCTCCTTCTTTACATGATCCTGACTGAAGCACAATTCTCTCTCCTCCTTCAATGTACTGAAATCCCACCATATCTGCCCATATCAACTGTGCACTTTTCCTCCTGGAAAATACTGGGAGCTAAATTTAGGATAAATACAATTTATTTGTGCTTCTGGCCTATTACTTTTCTACCTGTGACCCCACATTAACATTTCCTGATGAATCATCATCTCCAGCTAGTGGGAATATTCCTGTGATCTCAGAGTATTTAAATTCCCTACCTCACCTAAATTTATCCATGTAATGACTGTGTCTGATGTCCTAAGATGATTCCTTCTTATCTAGGCAGATGCCGGCTATTGGACAGGCAATGAAAGAGTTTTACTTGATTAGTTGATTTACTTTTCACTTGATTATTCCTGTAAAAATTATACATCAGATGTCGTGATGTGACCTCATTTGTGAGACTTTCCAAGGGAAGAATACATAAGGTAAATACTCCAGTCTTAAATCGAACAGCTTCACACTGAAGTTGAGAACCTCTGTCCTACCCTCCTCCTCCCCACATTCTTCTTCTCTTCCAGCCTTCTCTGGATGCTGGGAGCACAGCTGACATTTTGGGGAAGCTCTTGAGCCCTGCTGTGCTGCCTTTGATCAGTGTTGCACTCAGCACACTGCAAGTCCATCTGCACATGTTGCAGAGAGGAATTGCTCTGCCTGTGACCCTCCTGTTGTGTAGGGATCAGCTGACACGAGTCATGGATGGGTCTGGTATATCAAAGTCTGAAAGTCATAGATTACGGCAAACCTATAAAGAAAATGAAACCTGAATGAGATTCTTAACCAAAGCAGAAGCGAAAAGTGGTCTTTAAAAATCCAGTTTGAACCGGAGCACAGGAGATGCATGCATTTTGGCTGCAGACTTCCTGTTTGCTTTAAGGTAGAAAATGTAAGCTTCAGCCTTGCTCAGTCCTGTAGGAAAGAACAGGGTTTTACACAGTAATCTGTTTTCAGGGACCATATTATGAGTTCAGATAAGATTAATCAACATCAGGAGATTTAGCAGGCAGGTGTGACATCTTCCCTCTATTTCACATCTAACACCCTATGTGGATATCCTTCTTCCAGAGGCAGATTTCTCCTTCAGGATTTTATCAGCATATTTTTCTACTTAAATATCAATATTGTTCCATATCTGGAAAATTCTCTCACATTTTTGTGGGGAGAGTAACATGCAACAATTCATTCTTGTATGTTTAGTTTCAGTCTGTGAGCTGTTAAAAAGTAGAGATTGCCGCTGCTTGTGTGTTTAATGCTAAATTTGGCCACTGGAACTCTGGTATTGGGAGGATATGGAGAAGTTGCTGTAATAAAAGAACAGCACAAAAAAACCAAACATGGAACTAGGTCACCTGTATGGAAAGATGAATACTGCTTTCAGCACTAGGTATCCTTTATCACTGGGATTTTTCATCTAGCAAGAGCATTACAGATAAAATGGAGCATGGAGCCACACAGAGAGATCTCCATCATTAGGGCTAGCTCAGGTCTTTGACATGGAATTCTCCAAACATCACCCAAATCAGAACCAGCCCATGCTTTGATAAGAATGGTAGAAAAGTTCGTGGTGCAGATGATGTTTCACAGAATTTGTTCTTGTCACTACAACATAGCTGCACTGGTCCAGCTCACAGCAGAAATAAGAGCTGCCTTCAGTATCCACAAGCTGGTTGGTCCTGGTCCAAAGACTGAGGATAGATTTAAAGAATCTGTTTGTGTTCCTCCTTATGTTACCCTTTGAAAAATTGCTCTGTTTCCCTCTGCCCTCAATTCAGCTGTAAAGTGAGTTAATATTTACTGGTCTGTCTAGAACACGTGAGATTTGCAAAGGAGAAGAACATTTATAAATTACATATATTTATCTTATTTTGCCAAGTACACAACAGTAAGGATAAAAGATAAAAGGTTCTGAGGCAGCAGACACAGCTCTTACATCAGTAAAGCAAGCCTAAGTAGCACAGTAATTTGCTCAGTACTCTTTCATGGTAATGAGCTTTTCTATCAAGAGGATATCTGGTGTTGTTTCAACCATTTTCTTGGAATTGGTACTGCTATTTTCCAAATTGACCACCTGGAATAATCTCTGCAGCAGGCTAAAGTATTACTGCTAACTAAAAACTACACTGCTTCTGAAGAGCTGGCTTCTGTCATCAGCAAATACAAGTCACCTTGTGTTCTAGGAGGAAGCTAGATCTCTCAGTTTGTATTTGAATCATTCCACAGTGGGGTGGGATTAGCTGCTGTTCCTGCTGTGTGCAAAGATCTCTCTCTCTTCCACTTCCCCAAAAGCAAGCAAAATCGTTACACCCCAGAAGAGCTGTAGGAACTGTGATTCACTTCATGCAATGTCCCCATCAGCTAGCTATGCAGCACTGTCAATATCCAACTATTAAATAATTGAATTTTAAAAATTAAAGAGATTGGCTTAAAATTTAGGCTCGAAATTGGATATAAGACCACGTAGATATGATTACTTTCCTGTATTTTATGCACAAGAAAACATTGCAAGCAACTTGCAATTGCACTGCACACAGGTTAGGTTTTTATTTCATATTTTTACATTCAGAGGTTTAGTTGCCCAGAGAAGAAAGCTGAGAGTGTTGTGCTTTCACTTGACTCTCAGACCTGGCACCTTAAGTGGTTTCTGCTGGTGTTTATTGAAAATACCTCCCTCTTTATGGGGGGTAAAGTGTTTGAGAGAAAAATAAGTTAAGGAAACAAATCACATTTATAACAAAACCAGTGGGGTAAACCTGTGATAGCATAATGTTCATATTATAACATTACTACTAAATGAGCATGGTATTACTGTCTAATCTAGTTAATGTCCAAGAATTTTACAATGTAACCATTATGTTTTGAAAGGAGGTGCTTTATTTGCCTAAGTAACTGCAGCGTCCCACTAACATCATGTTTTATTGTTGAATTTTAAAAATCCCTGAAGCTTAGAATGGCACTTATTGTTGGAGATTGTAGGGAATTAATTTTGAAAATAATTAAAATAAGAATGTAAAGAAAAATTGTAAGATTTCTAAGAATTGCATTAGGTTCCAAATGGCAACTTTGTGCATGAGAGAACAGAACAGTAGACACTGTTTTTATTTATTCAAGAAAAATGCCATGCTTTGATCTCTCAGCCATGGGTTTGATACTTTAATTCCTTTCTCTGATTGCTACTGCTGGGGAATGGCTACTCTAACAGTTGCAGAAATAGCACAAGATGAAACTGTGAATATTCAGTCTGTTACCCTAAGCTGAAATTGCTTTCATTTAAAGCACAGAAAGCAACAAGTTGTATGACATGAAACTTGTAAAAAAAATCAGTCAAATAACACTAACAATGCACAAGAAACTACACAGTAAATTTAATATTGCAATGAGTTTTAATTTTTGATCAATTACACAAATCACCCAGTTTTTCCATCTGCACTAGGTAGCTGGTCCAGAATGTACTGCTCATGAGTGATCCCGAATAATCTGATTTCCGGTCACATATGGACTTGCATAGATTTGGAACTTCAGTGGCTTCCAGGGAGCTGCTATTTCACAAGTTTTACTCAAATCAGAACGAATATCCTTCAGATTCACTAATATGTTCATAAGAGACCAGATATGTTATTGATTTGTAGCAGGTTCTGCCTGGTTTGTTGCAATAAACCAGCCTGCAAAATCGCCAGATTGTCCTCTGGGAGGAAGCTGCAGTGATGGAAAACAGATACATCCTCCCCTTCACTAAAGGACCTACAGAGGACAAAGCTGACATAATCTGGGAAGTACACACTGTTAAATGAACAGATGTGAAGTAAAACTGCTATCAAAACACTACAAGCTGTGCTCATTCTGGGGACAAGAAGCTATATATATATATTTATATATATGTCAGTATATTCTCAGCAGAAGACCACTCACCTTTCCTTTTTAAACTACACTGATGAGTGAAGACGGTCTATTCTTGACCAGATGTCTGAGGATAATTTTTTCCCTTAGTACTTTACTCCCTTAGCATAAGAGCTGTCACTGAAAGATATTTCCTTAATTTTGGAAGGCAAAGGTAAGAGTGCCACAAGACTAATTCCTGTGACGTAATGTGCATTCTTTGGCACTGTCTAATTATAGCACAGAAAAACTACCAGCTTCCCTGCCGAGGACAGAGTAGATGATCTCTGCAGTAAGACTGCTCTCTGCTCTCAAGTTTTTCCTGTGTCACAATGCCCAGTGACACTGCAGTGAAATAGCAGTTTGTCATTCCTTCTCAGATGGCTGTGCAACAACAGTGCTGAGGAGATTTCTGAGCCTGGCTCCCCTTTTCAAGGTTAGCCAGGCCTGGCACTGACAGAGCCCATACTCATTCTCTGTCATCTCACAAGAATAAAGAGGAGCAAAAGAAAAACCTCAACCCCAAAACACCATGCCTCTTTAGTTTAGACAAGTGTATGGCCAACACATGGAGATGAAAGCAAGAAAAAAGTGGCTGTCTTGATTCCACGGCAATGACATGGAATAGTATTACAGTTGGTAAATAAGATTAATACAGCCTCACTTATGCCTATCTTACTAATGCTTTTTCTTTTATATTTTTTTCTACACATTCCCCATCCTCTGGACCATAATTCAGTTATAGGACAGTGCACTTCTAGATATACACAGTTGGCTATTCCCTGGATTTTTAAGTTGCTTCCTCATTTACTTTTCAAGATATTGTCAGAAATTTTTATGAATTCTGTACTCCACCCCACTGCACAGAACTGTAAGGTCAGTAATTTTTTTTTTTTTTAATAAGATGCTTTCTCTCCCGATTCAAAAGGGGAAAAAAGTAAATAACACAAAATGTAGAATATAAACATATCACCCCCAAATTTACAGAACTTACTTTATGGGAAATGTAATCCTAATGGCTGTGAAAGGTACATGATATTTAAGAGGCATTCATGTTGAACAACATGCTAGGAGAGTGTTTTTGGAAACTAGGAAGAGATCCTAGTGTCCCTTTTTAATAGAACAGAAAGTCTTTTATTGAAAGCTAATTTTGTGATAGTGTCTATAATTAATTTATTAAAACACTTGAGAATGTTTTAAACTGATTTTCTGAGAGGAATTAAATTATTTTTGTTTATGCTTATTTTGTTTTTACTTTTGTGTGAGCTATTTTGACAGTTTCAGGGATGGAAATGTTTTGATTATCCAGGAAACAGGTATAGTAGAAACCAGTGATGCACATAGTCCCTCAAATTACCAGTCCAACACGATTTGATACTGTCAAATATCCTGAATGATGAATGGGTAAGGGTATCATTTAGTCTCCAAGTGTCTGAGTCCTCCATTTCTATTGTAGCAGTGCTTTTATATGGGAGCTAAATGGAGATCATAAAATCATTTAAGATAAGCCACCAAGTAGTCAGGAAGGAAATTATCTTTTGCTGTTATTTTGAATTTAAATCACTATGACTGAGAAAATTCGCATCTTGGATTCCATTACCAATTCCTTAAGTGAGTATTTTTCAGGGGGTATTTTTTTTTAACAAGATGATATCCCATTTTCCAAAGCAAAAAATCCCACCAAAACATTTGCAGTTCTCATTGTCTTTATAAAAACAGATTCACATTTGTTGCTTGGAAAAGTGACAAATCCATGTAGTATTTCTTGAAAAACTGAAAAGCATGCTTGACCTTGAAGAATAAAAGTCCGGAGTACAGAAGCCAGGATGCATTCGCTTTGTGATTTGCAAAATTTTCAGCAACTGGCCAACACCTGGCCATATTTCATTACTACCATGTCTGTCACAACCCACCTTCTCAGAAATACTGCCCTGGTCCATCCTCCTAACTATGATGAAATATCTGGCTAATTTCAGTATTGGTGACTTAGAGTCATCAACAATATTTGCCAAATTACAATAAGAGAGCAAACAAGAATAATATGCCATCCTTCTAAGAGATAGATTTGGCTGTAATTACCTGGATATTTGAGGTCTAAGTAAGCTTTTGGATACCTTGTGGTTAACTGGAACATACCAAAGAAAAGATCAGGCAAATCTTTAAAGATGAGATTTCTCAAAAGGACAGGAAAAAAAAGAAAATTACTCCTCATTCCAATGATAGCTGGCTAGTTAAATCCCTTGCCTAAATAAACAGCAGATACTCCTGACAGTACAAAGACAAACAAACGAAACCAACAAACAAACAAAAACCCCTAAAGTATTTCTGTGGACTTTCTTATTTTCTTAAATCATTACATTTAGTCAATTCACCATCAGACAATTAAAACACAGCACTCTACAAGAGTCTGCAATAATTTCCCCAGAGAAACATAGCATTATTCTGTATAAAGCACAATTGGGGGGGGGGGGGGGGGACGACAGTGAGAAAGAATGTTCAAGAAAAAGAAAACCTCTAAATGAAGAGTGACAGCAAGTCAACCTGCTGCCTCTGCCGAAGCGTAATGCTTGTTTGGCTACAAATAAGCAAACAATTCACCAGCAGGACTGCCTCAGAAGAAGGAGACATGGCCAGGAGAAGTAGTTTGCTGCAGGCCATTTGGGACATCAGTGGTACTAGGGCTCCTAGCTCAGAGAGGCTCTCTGCCCCAGGTCTTCTGAAAACACTGGCTGATCTCTGCAGAGAAACCTACTGAGACAAAAGGCGGTTTATACTTCACAGTATGAAGTACACCATCAGTGTCCTGATTAGCTCAGGCTAATTCCCTGTACCTCTAGTCAAAGAGTGAAAACTCTATTTCACATGTAGCTGGGCAGGTGAATGGAAGCCTGCACTTCAATCAACACAGCCTGCTGTGACCCCAGAACAGCCGTGCCCATACTGGGGAGCCTGTGAAACACCTTAACTGGCCTTTTTGAGTAATTACCTTTAAGCATTAACATTTTATCTGAACTAGCAACTTTTAAAGCCTTTAAGTACGCTGGTCAAATCCTTGCTTAAACCCAAATACTCCTCAAAGGTTGTGGCTTGCTTAGTACATTTGCATTCTGGAACAGACACTGGAGTAGCAACCGAATTAGGATGGTCCAAATCTAGCTAGTAATAAATTACATCAAAGTAATAAAAATACACATATCTTGAAAGTGCTCCAGAGAATCCTTTGATGTCTCCTTTAGTAAACACAATAGGTCAAATTACCTACTGCTGAAAACTGCTGTTAAGAGCTTGGTCATTTTCAGTAACAGTGTAACCCGTACAGACTTAGCTTGCAGTCTGAAGGCAGCCTGAGGGGACGAAAAACAGGTATAACAAGGAAAAGCAACTACCTCCAAAGGTATAGGGTAAAGTAGGTCACCATTAAACACCTTTTTGACAAGGTCTCCAACTGATGTACCCTGTCCTCCTGAAATTGGTAAGACTCCCGAGTTGCTCCAGAGAGGGTCTTTGCCTGCGGAATTCAGCGTGGTACCTTATTTTAGCAACAGTGGGTGATTGCTTAGCCCTTCACACTCCTACTATTTTGCCATGTATGTTTGTATTATCCATGTTTATCCAGGCATGTAAAAAATTCATACAAAAGAAGGAAACACAGTTAGTAACTGCACAACAACAAAAATTTTTGCTTTTCAAATTTGGCATCATAATTACACCAGGCACATGCTCATCTGACTTTCATGCTTCAATATCCATAGAGCTGAATCAGCACAGAAAATGAACATTATTGTTGACAAAAACTGCTGGTGACTTGACAGGGATATATTTTCATCTAGATCAAATGGTAGTTTTGCTGGGGAAAAAAAAAAGGAATACTCTGTATGCATACTAATAAATAACTTGTAATAATTTTCAGAGATTCTGTTGCTTAGGTCTGTGAAAACAGTATAAAGAAGTTTATTTTGTCTTATGTTTATTTTTGTAAAACAGCTCTTATTTTCTGTAAGGATTTCAAGAGAAGAGAAAAGTCTTTAACTGAAAGAAAACTATGTTGTCACTATGAAGATAAAAAAGTGCCAATCAGTGAAATGCTAAACAAAATCCTGAAGACCAGAAGATTTTGTGAGGGACTTCAGTCTATTTATCTTGGTGTAGGTTACTGAAGTGTTCTATGCTCTTGTGAATCCTACATGACTGTGCAAACACTCCAGATTTTCACTGGGAGTCCTATGTAGACTTAAACGCTAACTAGGTTTTCTGACTTCCTCCACAAAGCTGCAACAACTTTACATTAAATGGATTAATGTAGGGATTCAGCATTTTGCTCCATGACCTAGAAGTGAGACAAAAAGCACTTCTAATTCAAAGGAAATATGGATTAGCTTGGGAATTTTTTCAGTGAAAATGTCAGAGAAACAATGGGAGATGAAGAATTGGCCAAGTTGGAATATCAAGGAGATTACCTTTTATCTGGTATTTCTTAAAAAGCTGACTTCTGCCTAACACACTGACTTTGGCTGTCACTCCAGATGTGAAAGGGGGTTGCTACCTCTTCTTCCTAACAGAAGGAGACACAATGGTCCCAGATGCAACAGCCAGGGAACTGAGCATGCACTAGAAAGTCTGTAACTGTGACCTAGTCATCCCTATTGAAGGGGAGAAGCCCCCAGCTACACAGAAAGGCCTGCTGATCTTTGGAATTTGAAACAGATCAAGTGGCATCCCCAAACCTGTTTTTTTCCACTGACTTGTAATGGTGTTTGGTAAATTCAGCTTTTGTTGTTGTTGTTGTTGTTGTGTCAAAAAAAAGGCCAATGGAACAATCTTATTTTATCAGCTTTTTTCTGTGATCTTATTCTCTGTGGTATCCACTGAATCAAAAAGGGTCCTCAATAAGGTGAGTTTTGTTCAGAATAAAGAAGGATTTGTCTGCAAGCTTGATTTACAGTAATTAAAGGAAAAACAAGTTGGACAGGATACTGAAGAGAAAATTGAGGCTTGGTAATACACGCAAACAGGCAGAAGCTGTTGTTGTTGTTGTTGATCTTAGCACTTTGTTTTCCAGCAGAATGAGCTGAAGTGTTCCAAACAGGCACAAATAGTAATCTATTGGATGGACTACATTGATATCTTGCTTTAGTTGAATTTTTTTTTCCTCTTCTAGAATGGAAGATCTTTTTTGGAAATGTTTGCATCTTGTTTCCCCCTTTCCTCTCAGATATATGAAGCATCTTGTATGGAATGTTGCTTGGTGTCCAGGATGCTTGGTTGCTCCTCCTTGTTTGAAGGCAAGAGGAATAGCATGCTCCAAATATAAAACTGGCTGGTCTCCGGCAAGCAGAAGTAAAAAACCAGCACTGATGTACAAGAAGCCTATGGTAACCTTAAAACTAAAAGGCTGAGCTGATTTTCCCTCAAGTTCCTGAGGGCCTGTGCTATAACAGACAAACAAGGCAACCTCCATTCATGGCTGGACCATCCATTCCTCTGTTGGACCATGAGGAAGCAGCTGAAACAGACTGATGAATCCAGCCTTTGGAGGCTGTTGATCACCTGGCCACACAGGCCTCTGGAACACCATACTTGAAAAAACAAAATTCAAGGGTTCAAGAGAGCTGGTTTGCTCTCAGTATTTTTGTGCAAACTCATTATTACCGGGACACATCTACTGAGCTATTTTGCATAATAAACCTCTAAAAGTCTAACCCGACTCCACTACTGTGGAGGATTAGACATGGTAATACCTCTCTACAGCCACTTCTGAGGATTAGCTTCTAAAATCAAATTAAAATGAAGTAAACACAAATAGTTCCACAATAAGTTGCAACACCCTTATTCAGTAACCATCATCTGGGCCTCTTGCATTTTATATTACCATATGAGGAATCTATGCAAACAAATACACATGCTGTGTCTGGAAAAGCTGAGAAACTCTCTGTATGGCACATCAATGTATTCAGGTCTTGAGGCCTTACTTGTCCAAATATTCCTAGTGAAGTAAAAAAACTGCTTGGTTTTATTTATTTCCAAATACTGGGGAGAAAACACATGATTTTTACCTCACAATTTGAGGAAAAGGAGGTGATAGTGAAAACTATAATGCTCTCCAAGCAGAACTGTGTGCTGTGACTTGCAGAACTGGTGACAGAACTGTGACTACATGTCTTGCTTTTCATTCCTACTCATGCCATAATTTTTAATTATTTTTCTCAAGTGCATTTAGAGGTCAGTATTGAAATAGGCAGATCTGGTTTTTTTAAATGACCATCAAGTGCAATAAAGTGTTTGCCTAAACAAGTATACTAAACTAAAATTTGCAAATCTGTTTCTGAGCAATGGCTATAAACAAGAGCTATCCAATAACTTTTATATTCTCTTTGCGGTCAAATGCTAATAGAGATATTGAATTTAACACGTAACAAAACTTGATTTACCAGATTAACAATTCCTGTTGTCTTAAATTAGCAGGGAAAATTACACACTGTCAACAGTATGTTTGTGCTGTTAATTTCTTTCATTATGTAGAAAATGTGAATCACAAGTCTGATCAAAAATGTTAATATAAAGTCATATTAGAGGTCATTAATCTCAAATAATAATTACAAAATATAGAACTGGAATACTGCCAAGTATCTAAATCTCCCAAGATGACAAACAGTAAGCTCAGAAAGTTTGTGAGCAATTTACAAGGCAGAGAAGGATGTCTGTGGTGCAAAGATAGACACGCTGGTGATTTGGAGCAGTTTAACAGCATCCCTAATCCAAAGGAGGAACAGCAAGGTGTTCTTCAGCAATATTATTGACTAAGATGATAAGAATGACAATCAAATAGTTTGGAATTACACTTCCTGAGCATGCCATTCTGAATCATTGAAAGAATATGCAGAAAATGAAGACTACATAAGGAAGTTGCTAGGATTGGTTTAGGAGAACATAGCAAGATAACAAGTACAAGGCATTGTTTTCTCTTTAGCATGTAAATATCAGTGTTAAAAAAAGTATGACAGTGTTAAAAAAAGTAAAAAAATAGCACTACAGTGCTATTTTTTAAAGTAACAAAAACGCCCCACTGCTCTCCTAATTGACTGCTGCCTATTGTCAAGCTTCATACTGAAAATGTTGTTACACAGTAAGCTTTTCTGAATATTCTGCCTTTTCCAGACCAATAATAATTCAAGTCCTAGACAGTAAGACGACTAACACTACGGCACTACACGAACACAAACTGAGTCCAGTGCAATTATGTGGACATCCCCCCTGGACAGCAAATGCCGTGTTCGTCACTCTAATACATCCCATTATTACAGAAGTGCAGTCAGGCAATCTTTCTATTCTTGTTTCAAAGAAATGGAGTATGAGTCCTTGCCCGTGTAGAGAACCTGCACAATTTATTACTGTGAGAAAAAAACACGCCTAGCTGAGAGTGATCTGCTGGCCTATGTTGCACAAAATAAAAAGCCGTCAAGGAGCTGGAAGCGTCACAGATAGTATCGCTGTAAATAAAATAATTATTCCTCATCACTCTCCAGAACTACCTAAAAGGTTGTCGTGAGGTGGGGTCAGTCTCTTCTAGACTGCCTGCTGTGAGGAACTGGGTTAAAGTGAGACAGGGTAGCTTCAAATTAGATACTAGAATAATTTTTTTTCATGTCCAGGTGGTCAGGCACTGGAATAGGTTGCCCAGGAAGGTGGTAGAGTCACCATTCCTGGAAATGCTTAAGAGGTGTCTGTAACTGGCACTGGCTGATATGGTTTAGGGGTTACACTGGTTATGCCACGTGATAAAAATTGGACTTTATGATTTTAAAGGTCACTTCCAATTTTGATGATTGTATGATTCTCTTTGATGGCCCTTGTACTGACAGTCCACACGACCCTATATTCCCCCCGGTGATGCTTTTTCCTCTATACTGAGACACTTGGTCCGGTATCCTCGTGTGCGCCAATATTCCACTAAAAGGAAGCGTCCAGGCCCGTTACTCTTCAGACCAGGCCTGCGCTCTTCCTGGGCAAGGGCACAGCTTTAGCTCCGTCACTCGCACCGCGGCGAACCGCGTCGGGGCTGCCGCCTTGCTCCGTGCCCTGGCGCTCCCGCGACGGCAGTGCCCGTGGGAGAGCCGGTTCCTCCCAGGCGCCAGGACGGCCGAGCCCCGCTCCAGCCACTCGGGCGCCGGGGCGGGCGGTGACCCCTCCGCGGCGCCGACAGACAGCTGAGGCGCGGAGGAACACCGCGCCGCCGCGCCAGCGGGCGACCTAGATCCGGCCGCTGCCGCCATTTCGCGGGGAGGCGGGCGGGGCGGGACCCGCCGTCAGCTGTGTGCGCCTGCCGCCGAGCTCCGGGGCCCGCCGCGACTCCCAAGAGCCGCGGGCAAGAAGAGCCGCACAGCCGTCCTGAGGCGGCCGCGCCCGCGGGCAGCCCCAGAACCTTCCTTCCTTCCTTCCCCTGCCCCGCCCGTTCGCCCTTGGCCCCGCCTCTCGCCCCTCGGCCCCGCCCCCGGGAGCCGTTGGCGGCGGCGTGCCGGGCCCGGCCCCGCCTTCCTCCCTCCCGCGGCGTCCGGGCCTGGCCAGCGGCGGCGGCGCGGGGCTCTCTCGCCCTTCCTCTATCGCTCTTCCCAGGGCGGGTGGCGCCTCTCGGCTCTCCCCGCACCCCGCACCTCGCACCCTCTCCCGGCCGTGACGGGCGGCGGCGGGCGGAGCGCTCTCCAGCAGCCTCGCGGCCCCGCTGCCCGCAGGCAGACAGGACTTCGGGCGGCCGGCCGGCCGGTCGGGCGCCCCCCCGGCTGTTTCCGGAGGAAGGAGAAGAGCAGCTGCCCCCTCCCCCCTCTCCGCCTTCCTCCCCGTTCTCCTCCTCCTCCTCCTCCTCCCTCCCGGCCCCCCGAGCGGAGCGCGGAGTCACCGCGGCGCGTAGACGGGCCCGGCACTCGCACACACACAATGGCGCTGAAACGCATCAACAAGGTGAGTGAGCACCGCGGCTCCTCCTCCGCCACCCCCCCCCCCCCCCCCCCCCTCTTCACCGTTTCGCCCTTCTTTTTATTGTTATTTTTTGTGTGTTTTTTCTTCCCCTTCCCCCATCGCCTGCCTTCTCTCCCCTTTCCCCCCCGCCCCCCCCCCCCTCCATAGCCCCTGTAGGAGACGAGCTGGTGGGGGAGAGGCGGAGGTTGGGGAGGCCGGGAAGCGGCGGCTCCTTCCGGCGGGGCCGCGGCCCGGCTGGGGCGGTGAGGCCGCTCTCTCTGGGCCCGAGCTCGGCCCCGGCTCCTTCCTGAGGGCGGCGGCCGGGGGGGGTTGGAGAGAGGCAGCTACCGGGGCTGCTCGGATGTCAGCGCAGCCCGGGGTCGCTACCTCTGCCCTTCCGCCGAAGCCGGCCCGGATGGCGCCGGCCCGTGTGTGCCGGGGGGTTTCGGCGCGATGGCGGCGCTGCCCGGGGCAGCCGCTGGGCCCCTCGGCCGGGTTCTCCCCTCTGCTGTGCAACTTCTCTCCCGCATTGTAAGATGGCGGCGGGTCCGCCTGGCCGGGGCGCTTTCCGGGATCCCTCGCGTTCCGCAATAACGCGACACGGACGCACGGAGCAGCCACCGTGGTGCTGCCCTCGCCCTGCAGTCGCCCCTCTCCGCCGCCCTGGGCCCTCCGGGCCGCCGGGAATCCGGCGCCCGTCCGGGAATCGCTTCCCCCCGCGCCGGGCGGGAGCGCGCTGCGCGCCGCCGCCTCCCCCCGTTGCACAATCGGAGCCGGGTGGAGCAATTTCGCGGCGGCTAACTCGGAAAAAATGCCGAGGTGATGAAAGTTTGTTGCTTTGGTTTTGGTTTTCTTTTTTTTCTTTTTTTCTTTTTTTTTTTTTTTTTAATCCGGTGGTGGTGGTTATTTTTTTATTAAACCTCTCCCGGGCAAGTAGGCTCCCGGCGTGAAGTTGCCTCTAGGTAGGTTTAGGTTTTCTCGGCAGGTTTGAGAATTGCTGGGATGTAATGGCAGAAAGCGATGGGAACGCAGCGGCGTTACCGGGAAGTCGCTGTTGGTCTGTGCTCCTTCTTACGCGAGCTACGTGGAGCATTTACGTGTTTCAAGAGCTCAGAGGAGTTTCTTGGTCATCTCATAGCCTGCCAAGATGGCAGAACGTCAGTGTGTCCTGAAATCGGTGAAATTCAAATTCGGTGCACAAAACACCTTTTGTAGACAGTGTGTAAACTTTATGCCGCCTCTTAATCTCTCTTTAATTTCACGCAGTGCTTGTGGTAATATTTTCAGACAAAATGGCTATTTTTTTATATGTTTTTAGTGAATGGATAATACTGTTATCCTTGGAAATTTTGAATCCATTCTGGGTAGCTAGCTGAATGGATTGTCTTTGAATTATGGCTATGCTCTGGCAAGAATTTCAAAACAATTCCTTTTGAATCTGCCATCAGAACTTGCTCCCTGTGTTAGTGGATGATATCACTTGAGTTGAAACACAGCTAGTATACTCCCTGGTATGCTTTGTCATCAACTCATGCTTATGAAACACATTCAGGCGCTTCAGGTAAGAATTTATTGTCAAATGTAAGCCAAGACAAACCCCCACTTAGTAATCTGGTGGTCAGTACCTGAAAACGATTCAGCGTGACTCTTGAACCAGTAAGTCATCTCTGACTTCAGCGTTTTGGCCTCTTGTGTACTGTCTCTTGTTCTGTATTGGTCCTTAGGCTCTATTGCACTGTGTAGTAGCAAAGTTCTTCCTCTATCCAGTGTGAGAGTTTAGGATTAGGAAGAAGTTGAGTTAGGGTTTTTTTCTTTTTGTCTTTTTTTGTGTGGGTATTTGTTTGGGTTTTTCTAATCAGTTTAATCACACCACACTACAAGATACACTTATAAGTTCACATGGAGTTTGTAGTTTTGATTTTTATATTTGCAAGCCTGGAAGTTGAACTTGATTTGTGGAATGAAACTATTCTCTGCACATTTCTTTCTTTCCTCTACTGGTTTCCAGTACAAATGTTTACAGGGTCTGATGCTGACATAAAAAAATAGCAGGGCCAGTTCTGTAACAGAATGGTTGTGAATTTAATTTTTAATCCTGTGGACCAGTAAAACCCAGAGGGAACTGCATTATAACCGGTAAGGTGGGATTCCCTGTCTTCAACTGTAAGATCACAGTTCAGACCTTGGAACTCTCTGCTTCCTTGTAGTATGTCTTTGGCAATAGATGAGAACAGGCTGAAGAGAAACCAGGACCTTAGAACATTGTAATCACACATAGCTTATTTAGTTTGTGTTACTACTTGTCTAGGACTAGAATTCATTGTCCCTGCAGCAGATGACATCCTGATTGTACCAGTGAAGATATTTTCAGTCTGTTTGGCTGACTCCCTCTTTGTGGACTTGACTTATCAAACAAAATAACATTCTTAATTATATTGAGTAAACTAGACTTTGAGACTCTGCTAGTATGTGTATATATCTGTGTACCTTTTATCTAAAGTCTGTCTGTTTGACATTCAGAATACAACCACTCTTGATGACATAACTGGCAAATTCTAATTCTAATTTGAAAATGAAAGTAAATGAGTGTTTATGTTCTTCTGGAACGCTCTATAAAGCACTCCCCAAACTGAAGTAGTAGTCAGGTACACAGCCAGTCCCAGAAAGATTATTGTTATGCTAGAGTTTGTCATGGCATCAGTGCCATCGGCTCTGGGGGCAGTTTGTGTTAAGTTGGCAGAACTGTCCTTGATATGGCTTGCTTTGCAGTTGTTTTATGATAACAAGCAAATCGTTTTCCCATGGCATAATGTGAACCTGTATCTTAAAATTGAGGGTTTCCTTTCCTGAGGATGAATTTTCCCCCAATTGTTTTTTCTTCCCTGAATTATCAAGAAACTTGTGTTGATTTATGAGCATGTATCCAAATGCTTGGTGCATGGTGTGGCACATTGTCTTGGTCTGAAGTGTCAGTGGTGCCTGCTAGAAACACATCCTGTAATTGCTGCAGCATGCTGGGGCTTCCGCTTCAAATGATGATGATCCGGTAGTAGGGAGACATTTGTGTAGGAGTAGAGAATCAGGAATGCATAAAATTTGGAAAACTTGGAAGTGTTACATCATTGGTACGCATTCATTTTATCACTGCTATAAGCATCCATTAAAGTGAGGTAATATAAATGGCCTAAGTGATCTTGATAGGCTAAAAATAGAATTAATACAGGAGATGTATGCATGAAATATCTCATTTGTGTAATCCTTAAGAAAGCTTGTTCCTGCTGTGTTTCATGGCCATTTGATTAAGCATAGCACAAGCCAGCATCATTATATTGGAATAATGTATTAGAAAATCTTAAGTGGAGTTGACATTCTGGAAGCTAAAGGCTGAAGGTGGCAAAAACCATTTATTGCTGCTTAAGTACAGTTAGAAGGTTTCCATTCACACTGGTGGAGTGGAGACTGAATAACTATTTTCCTCAGGCTATAGCCTCCAGCACTGTTTCTAGATGTATAATTAATTGCAGCTTTAACCCCCCTTCTCCAGATGCTCATAGTAAGAAATGCTGCTAACCCTGGAAACGCAGTATTTTTCAGAGGTGCAGTGTAATGTGCATCAATGAGGACTGCATGGAAACCTGCATTAGTTTAACCACAAGTTGAAGAGTTAAAAAGACTTCTTACTACCTTTTCAACTGCTGTTTTTTTCTTTTGTACTTGGTTTGAATTTAAAAAGCAATCAATAATAAAGCTGGTTGGAATTAAGTTTTCTTCTCTGGATGAAACCCACAACACTTTTGTGGGCAGTCTTGGATTGTGTTTGCTGGGCTTTTTCAAAATAGTTGAATAACTTGAAGTTATGTGATTGAACTCATGTTCTGAATGATTGTCTAGAAATAAATCTGGATTTTTGTGTTTAGGGGCTCAGGAAGTTAAGACTAGGTAGCTAGCGAAATTCTGTTTATGTAAACTTAGTTGAAATCTTTAAACCTTTGTAAATGCTCTGTGTATTGAATTATCTTTTTTACTGTAATGTCACCTTAACTATTGTGAACATCCAGGGCTAGGCTATGCCCTGCTTTGGGTAGGTAACTTAGCACAATATTGCACTTAGTGGTATGAAGGGTCACATTGAGCCAGAAGGCGGTGGTTGATTTTTAAATCATGATGCTGTAGTAATGGAGTTTGGGAGGTCTTGGTGTTGAAGAACTCAAATGTTTTTTAAAAGTCAGAATAAAATATTTAGCATTAGATGAAAGCTGTCATCACTTATTCTGTTTAAGATTTAGCTTATCTAAACGAATTACATTTTGGCTATGAAATTAATGTCATTAAAATGAAAATAATGTTTCTTAATTGGGTAGATTTGGTACTCTGTATTGAAGAATTGGTCGATTTTTTATGAGAGAGGAAAACCAATGGTTCCTTAGCTAGAATGTTTGGACTGTGATAACTTGAAGATTTCTCTTGTTAATTAAACACAGTTGCTTGTGAAGCAAGTTCCCAGTCAGCATAGAACTTTAAATGTGTGCACTGGAGTGGGAAGAGAATGAGGATTGTTGTCTAGCTTAAGTGATACACAGAACTTCAGATATCAGTATTCCATTAGATGGGTATTTCTTTGCATACTTAAAAAAGAGTCCTCCCGTATACCAAGGATTTAGGTGGGATAATGTGTACAGAGCAAAAACGTTGGCCAGCTTTTGCGATCTTTATGATCATTCCAGCTTTTAGAGATCTGATTTTGAAAATTAGCCTGTGCTTTTGCTGTTATTCCTAGCGTTTCTTACACAGAAGGCCTAATGAGTAACTCCACAGAATGAGCTCCCTTCAGCTTTCTGCCCAGTCTGTAACCAGTTCTGAGGCTTTTCTCTGAGCTCATGGTTAATGGGTAAGGGAGTGGAAAAGAATGTAAGCAGCAGCTGTCAGGTACTGAGCAGTGAACTGCCTCTTCCCAAAGGCATCTCTATTCCTTATGGAGCCCAGTTACAGCCTGGTGTTATCCCCTACCCCTGGATGTGTTCTCTGCATCCACTGGGTTGAACTGTTGGAGGAGAGAGAGGATGGAGGTTCTTAACCTTCTCTGAGATGTCGAGGGACAGCTGGTAAAGAGGAGTGGGAAAGGGTTGAGCTTTTGTGTCATTCGTATTAGGACATTGATACATCATCCCTGATAAATCTTTGTTGCAAATACAAAAGGTTTTGCCACTTTAACTGTCTGCCCTGTCCTCTTGTGTGGGTCCCTCCCCTGTGCATCAGAGCTGGCAGATGGGAACTTGTGGTCTGCACTTCAGCATTAGGTCTGATCTCTTTGAATAAGCTGACTTCTGTTGATGGTTTTAGGCTAAGATGCTATAGCTTGCATTAGAAGAACTGAGTTACAGACATTCTTTCCTGTGATTGATTTGATATAGTAACCTGACAGAATATGCAGAAAGAAAATAAGGAATGAAAGCAGCAGTGTGAATGTGGTGTGTGTGTGTGTATATATATTTACATATATATATATATAACTGCAGTCAGTAGTGCATTTTTAAATGTGGTTGCTTTTTGTCAAGTTGGTTTTATCAGAAGAGTCTTAAATTGTGTCGCTGTGCATGCTTGACAGTTTTGTAAACTTGGAATAGAAATGTAATGTCTTAAACTCTAAATGAAAAATGCAGGAGATTTAAAAAACCCCAAATTAGTTTCTCTTCACTGGTCTTCTGTAGGGCACTGATCTGATTAAATTTGGTAGTTGTGTTGGGGAAGCTTTGCAAAAACAAAGTTAAAATTACATTCATAAGTTTAAATTGGTGTTTATGCCTTTGGCAGCTCTCTAAAATGCTTGGATGTAGACAAGGTTTAATACTGGTAAATACAGCACTGCAGGATTCAGGACTGAAAGCTAAACTGATAGGGGAATTTTTACCAACAGTAAACTTCAGTATTAAGTTTTTATGTAAAGGAAGGCTTTGTTCTGAACATCATCCCTTTGAGATATGTGATACACTAGACGTCTTCAAGATCTCCTGCAGTTTTTTCCACTGTAATTGTGATGGGTTTTTATTATGGTCTTAAGAAAGCAAGATGAGAGAATTGTGGAGGGCTTTGCAAAGGTTGTGGCCCAGTAGAAAAAGGTGACCAACATTTAAACCTTTCCACAAGCATCTGGCACCGGAGTTGCAAGCTGATCTGAGTGTAGATGCCAAGATGCTTTAGGCCTTTCTGACGGGAAGGCAAGAATATTGTATTAAATGTTCGGTTAACTTTATAGTGAGCTTTCTCTGTAATCTAGAGCTAGGTTGGCCAGGTGTTCATCACCCCTGTGAGCTCTTCTAAGTTTCTAATACATCTAAATGCACTGCTCAAAGGCAGTACTTCTCAACCTTTGTTGGCCTATTTGAATAGTAATGCCAAAAAATTCTCTTAAATAAATGCAAAGTTTGTTTTTCCTTTTAGCCTTACTTTTAATTTTTTTCTTGCCTTGAATAATATAGGAGGATCTCCTGACTTACTATTTGCCACATGAGCAAGCCCCTTTCAGCTCCTCAACCTAAGGATGCAGTCTGCTTTATAAAGATGCTTTTAAACTTTTTTTTTGTAATTACCCTCTGTTTTTTGTTGTTTTTTTTTTAAGATCCTTCTTTATATCATTATTATCCAGATAGCTGAGGTGGAACTCAACTGTAAGAGCAGTTGTACTCCAGATAGTTTTGTGCTTTGGTGGTGGTTTGTTTAGTTTTTTACACTGTTGTCTTGGTGTGAGTTAATTTTGTGTGTAACTGTACCTAAACCTATAGATAGGCCCTTGGAACAATTATGAAAGGTGCTTACAGAAATAGCATAATATGATAGGATAATTGTACACTGTAGCTAAGGCAGGGTAGTCAATCCCACATAGTTGTGTCCAAAGAATACATTCCTATGGTATATTGTAGTAACTTTCACATGCGTCTTTGTATTCTTTCAAAATATGGACTGGTGAAAGTCAAGATGAGAAAGTCAAGTTTTTTAAAAGGAGAGCTGATTTTCAGAGTTTGTTAGGTTAATTAATGAATTTCAGAAAAATACATGAAGCTACTGCTAGGTAGTGAATTCACCATGCTGATTACAGACATGGTGTTACTTGTTAGAATACTAACCAGTATTAGAAATACTAACTATAGAAAGTTTGATAACTTTCTGTTGCACCATCCTTGTTTCTTTTTTTGAGAATATGGAGAATTCTTGCAGCTTTTCAGAAAGTGCAGACTGACTGATGTTGTGCCCCACTGAGGCCACTTGTCATTTCTACAAAGACTTGTTCCGCACGCTGCCAGTCTCCAGAGTAGCTGTTTATATAGTCTTGGAAAACACTGTGAGTCTTCTGTTACATGAAGCACAGGGTGTACAGGTGCTGCTTCTGGTTATGTGTCAAATACTGCTCTAAGTTACTGTGCCCTCAACAAGCTAAAGGGCAGCATGTTGGGAGGCTCTTGCATAATGCTGCCAAACTCCAATATCTAAGGAATATTAAGTCAGCGTTTGTGTGGAAATGTATAGCATAATGCCCAAATCTCGTTTCTGAGAGGTAGCCATCAGGACAGAGTGCCTTACTAGGAGTATAAACTTCTTTTCAACTGTGTCAGTTTACATTTGTCAGTACTGAATTTCATCAACCACTTAGTTTCCCAGTCATTGTTTCATTTAGCAAGGTGCATCTTGGTGCTTCTTGCGTGGCCTCTGTACCAGTTACTCTCTTCTTTGAGGGCTGCATTGTAGTCCTGGGTTACCGAACCAAAAATCACTGTGGTTCTTGCAGGAAAAAACTCCTAAGGGAGAAGGCACGCTAAGTTTTCAGTGTCCGATATTCAAAAGCTCAGAAATGGCAGAATTAAAAACCCCAGCTATCACTGAATGACTCTGTAGTTAACTAGTGCTTTGCTTCACACTTGCCTCTTCAATGTAATTTAGCCATTATATACAGTCCTCATTCTGCACTGAGCATAGGAGTGTTCTAATAAGTTCTGCTGTTTTCAGGGTATGGTAATTTATTATGTTAAAGTCAGATTTTCTTCATCTTGAGTAAGACAGCTTCTGTGGTTTTGCTTACTTTAGGGGAAACAAACTGTACTTTTGAGTTCAAAGCAGCTACAGGTGTGCAGTTGCCGCCTTTTTTATTTGTTCTGAAAACCTTTAAGGAGTGACCAGGTAAGCAAAGTCTGTAACTGCATTCCTTTTCCAGTTGGATCTGTCCAACTACTCTGCAAAACAATGGAATAAGTAGAGAGTAGTTTTAGTTACAGTAACTCTGAAATTTCCCAAAAACCATTACCTGCATTGTACACCTTCCAGATTTCAGAGCAGCTGTAGACAATACTCTCATTCACAAAGGGCTTGTGTACTGAAAGGTAGGTTCTTTGAAGAGATAGTAGGTAGTCACCTGAGTAGTTTGTATCACAGTCCAGGTACACCAAGTGATTTAATTACAGTGGCACAGCAGTCTGGCATTTCCTTCCTTGAGTGCGAGGCTTAAAAAATGAATATTCCAATGTTTGTCCTTTATTATGCCATGATGGTATTACAGCTAGACACTGTACAAACAGTATGTGGGGTGTAGGCTGAAAAATCCAGTACTAAGGACTGAAGGGACAACCATGAAAAATAGAAGCAGAATAATCAATGTAGGGAGAATCAACAACTGTTCTATTCCTAGTTGTGTTTTGGGTTTCTTAAAAACCTTTCTGTGCTCTTTGTCCTTGCTGTTTTCTGTGACTGCTTTTTGTGTTTTCTCTGCATACTTGTTCTAAAACCCTTTTTTAATCAAGAGTGACCTACATCTTTCTGTATCATGCACTGCCATTACACATTGCTTTTATCAATTTATTATTCACCAAAAGGCGAGCTTGTTTGAAACTGATAATTTTCTGCTGGTTATATTTGTTTCCTGATGTCTGTTAAGCCGTTGCTTTCTTGCTCAGTTTAGAAATCCACATTCAGTGTCCTTAAAACTGTTCTGCTTCCAGGTGTAATTAATCTTCATGCTGAAACAATGTTTCAAATGCAGGTGTGTGGGATGAGGCCGTAGTTCTTTGCTGCTTGACACTTCTTAATCTTCAAACAGGCTTAAATGTTCTTCTCCTCCCTTTATAGCTGCTTCCAATCCTTCCTTCTTTTTTAAAGCTGTTTTCAGCTGTGAGCTTATGAGTAAGACTAATGCAGTGATGAATTTTTGGTTGCCTAGAGTTTGAAATACTCTGTTTGACACATCATTAGACAAACAGTCAAGGTAATAAATGTTGATTTTTTGATTGGCCTAAGTGTTCTTTTTTCTTTTTGTCCTTTTTTTGGTTGGATTGTGGTTTGTTTCTGTTGTGTTTTTTTGTTGTTTTTGTTTTGGTTTGTTTTTGTTGATGTTTTTTGGGGGTTTTTTTTGTTTGTTTTTTGGGTTTTTTTGGTGTGTACATTATGGGTTTTTCGGGGCTTTTTTGTGTTGTGGTTTGTTGATTTTTTTTTTTTTTAACTATGATTTAACTGCATATTATTTTTCATGCTCTCCAAGTTATTTTCTGGAAATGTAAAGCAAATTAACCCCTCTATGCTTTCTTGAGTCTAAACCAGAAAGTTGCAATATGTAATTTTAACAAATACCTGTATTATGAACTAATATTAAATATAACAGTGAGTTTAAGGCCTGTGGAGGACAATCTTCAGTCATTCTGGTAGGAGTGATCTTCTGTCATTGTGTCTAAGTCAGCTGTTAATACCATTAAAAGTAAGGCCTGGCTATTTCCAGCTTAAACTAAAAAAAATGTTGTAGTGTTACAGGGAGTAGGGAATCTAATAAATGGGAAGAAACTGGTGCAGATGCTGCATTACTTCATACCTTGGAAGAAGACAGCCTGATAGGTACCAGGCTGTCATTTACAGAATTTTCTGGGGCCTGAAAACTTATGTTTTCTTGTTCATTCATATTTGGATGGAATATTCTTTGTAAGTCTTTAAGGTTTCTTCATTCTTTAAGTGGCTTCTGTAATCTTTTAAATAGCTGGTAAAGTGGAGTTGTTTAAGGGATTTTTTTAGCAGCTTTTCTGTCAAGAAAAGAAAGATACTTCTGGTTTTATTGTAGGATCATAGTCCTGCATTCGCACGCACCTGTCAAAGTTTCGAATTCTCACTTGAAGCTTAGGCTGTATTTTCTATGTTAGTTATCATTACACTGCTGCAAAGCAAGTGGGTTAGTTAGATTTTTTTATAAGCATTTTTTCTTTCTTGAAAGTACTGCTTTGGGGTTTTTTTGTTAGCTTTCAGATAAATGTATAGTGAAAGAGAAGGGAGGAGATAAAAAATGGGGCTGTTTCACCAGTGAAACTGAATCTTGGTAGAAACCTAATGTGAAACTGGCAGAGGACAAGGATGCTGAATTTGTGTTAGAGCAGATCTGTCTGTTGCAGTGATGGGTACTGCTGCTCTATTTCTATTAATCTCTGTTTTCCAAAACTGTGTTGCAGAATTGTACATGTATTGCTTCTCACCTGTGTTACATTGCTGTTGTCCTCTAACAGTATCATCAGTGCTTACTCTTTTAACAGTGTTCTAGTCTGTAAAATGTTCGAGTGTTCTAGTCTGTAAAATGTTGAGTGACTAATCATCCTTGTGGAGAGGTAGGAACTATCCCACTTTATATTTGGAAACTGGGACACAGAAACAGTAACATGCTGGAGCTGCACCGGAAACCTCTGGCAGTGACAGAGACTGCTGGTCACGGTTGTAATTCAAGACTAATCCTTTCTGATAGGTGCATAGCGTGTCACTCCTCACCAAATTTGGTTTATTGTTTCTATGTAAAGTCTTTCACATTTGCTGCTTGGGAGTTTTGTTTTGGTTTTTCTTTTAAGCCACCTCTAAAGTGAAAAACTGTAACAACCGATTCCAGGAAAATGTGGGTTCTACTTAGGGGCTTTTTAAGACAATTTGGAATGTAGCTTAATACCTGTTGAGAAAGGAAAGGCGTTTCTGAAACCATGTTAACAAAAAGAAGAAAAGTTGGAGAAGTAGGTATTGTAGGAGGACTATGAGAAATAGAAAGCTCTTATACGCAAAAATACTAGTTTCAATATTTACTTGTTATAAAGTCGCTAGTCTTGATTGCTAAGCTGAGAAAGAAAGTAGGTTTGTATTTATATTGCTGAATGGGAAGCTTTAAAGAAAAAAAAAAACAACTCCTTCCTTTCCTTGAACAAAATGCTTCAACTGCACTCCAGATCTCACAGCCCACGTGCCTGTGCTTGTTCAATTTCCAGTTTTTCCAGTTTGCCTGTTGTGTTCAGTAGAGTTGTAGCTTTCAGAAGGAGGTACTTTTTAAGGTTACTCACAACTTTCCACTCCCTTCTTGCAAATAGCCTTCCCCTCTTTGTGTAGATGTGAAGTGTCTCTCAGCAGAGGGATGAAGTAGTGTGGCATTACTGTGAACCAGGGTTTGCTTCACGTTTGCCCAAGTTCTTTGAAGCCCTTCACACTCTGCTGAAGCAAACAGCTTTACTAGACTTTTCTGACTAGTACCCTGGAGAAGCAAATACAAGTGTGTGCCACCTTTTTGTCCCCAAATTTAGTGGGTGAATTACTTGCTCTGTGGCTGACATGCCAGCTGGTGTATCATTTGTTACCAGAATTATCTGTATACTGAACTGCTTTGATTAGCAAAATTAGGGTGAGATTTTTTTTTACTCAAGTGTTTTATATGAGACAAAACTTTAGTCCTTTCATTAATGAAGGTCACTGCTACTTTGTTACCTTGAGCAGTTCAAGTAGCTGGAAAGGAGAATAGACATAAATTTTGTAATTACTGGTGTCTGGAATATTGGAAGTTCATTTCTTTCAACGTTTAAATTATTTTTAGTATTACCAAAGGGTTTTTTGCACAAATGTTTCACTGGAACTTACTAAATTTAATTTATGTCTTACATCTGCAGTTACTTTTCCTGGTTGAATTATTGATGTTGAATTACTGATTTTCCTGCTGTGCTAGAATACCTATTTTTATCTTGAGTACTGAATTCTTGTTTCTCTGAAAATAGTTTCTTTGGAAGACCTCTCTAGACCAATGCACATATCTCTTAATGGTCCACTTTATGCTGATGTTTTCTCATCCTTGTCTTCATGCTACTGAATTTTGCAATTTTCGTAACTACTTTTCATAGTTCTTGGTCCCTGTGATAGTTTTAAAAAAACCCTAGAGGATCTAAATGTACTTCCACTATTAAATCCAGTAATAACTGTACTACTGCATTAAAATATTTGTGTCTTTCTCTTATTCTGTTGCTACAGCTTACTTCAGGGGACATGATGTCTTTTTTCCTCTTAGAGTTTGGAAATGATTGATCATTCTTAGAACTGGAAGATACATTTTGATGAGAAAAAAAGCCTTAACAGAACCTGCTGTATTTGTTAAATGGAAAAGAAAATGTCCTGAAAATTCTTAAAAAAACCTTTCCATCAGAAGCTTCTTCTACATTTATTGTTTGGATATTGCGTGGATAACATAAATCTAAGTTAATAAATTTTTCTGGAGGATAATAAGCAACATATGAACCTAAGAAGTGATATTAAATGGCAGAAATAAGTCTATCATGGGGCCTCCCAGTAATATCTGGAGTGTGTAGCAAAATGCATTCTAAATGCACTTACTGTGATGATCTGGAAAGAGCTGTTGCCCACAATTCTACAAACAGCAGCCATGAAAGGAGCTGTATTATTAACTTCATTTTGCTATTGCTTATCAAAACTGGTGAGGTTTCATTTTGTAAAACACTCTGATGCCAGTGCAAAATGAAAATATTATTAATTGGAAAATTCATCAGAATTAACACATACAGGGAGGGGAAACCTGGGACTAAATTTTCTTGGTGTTTGGAGGGAACGGGATTGTTGTGGGCTTTGGGTGATGTGGTTTTGTTGTTTGGTGGGGGTGTTAGTTCATTTGTGATTGGGGTTTTTTTTTAAATATATGGACTGGAACATGTTGAAGTAGTGTTACTCTTTCTGTGTTTTGAGGAGCTATCATCTTACCAAAGAACAAGATGTTTATGTTACAAGAAACATACGTTGGTGGGTTTTTTCATCATTTCTGTTGGCTTATACTTAGTAAATTTTTATGAAGTGCAGAATTTGTGGAACTTGGAGGATGTGCATTAGGATCTTCCCAGGCAAGTGTTAGCTGTCTGGTCCAAATAGGCATGTGTTTACAGCATAATAGGTATGCCTGGCTTTCTTAAATGTCTGGCAGAGTTCTTGGTTGAATAGCTTGCATAGGCTTGCAGGAAAAAAAAAAAAAACAATTTGTGTGAAACTGTTAATGTATGAAAGAAGGGCTGAATATTTTGCCTTATAGATACCTTGACAAGTGCAGATTTATCTACAACAGCTCTTGAAGCCCTTTTTAGAGTCAAGGGAGAGCAGGGGAGAAAGGTGGTTGTTACATGCTTTAACTGAAAGTGTAAATTTAATTTTAAGACACTGTCCAAACAAATGACTTGTGGAGCATTAAAACAATTTAATGGTGAGCTTCTTTGTTTCTTCATAGCAGTTTTGTTACTGCACAAGGAATCTGTAATGGGGCATGGAGAGAACTATTTCTGCAGTTCAGTAATTCTTAATTTTAAAGGAATAATTCTCTTAAATGTAAAGTTTAAAATGAAGAAAATACAAGTATTTTGCCTGATTACAGCACTTGTAATTTTTCTGTTGGTTTTGATCTTTGCAAGGTACATCCCTGATGTGGGTAGTGGGTAAAGCAAAACCCAAGTTTCTGTGGGGTTTTTTCTTGCTTTTCTTAGTTCTAATGTCAGATGTTACATAGAGAGTGCTTCCTGTTTCAAGACTTCACCAACAGTTTTTTCTCCTTCCACTTCAGGTTTCTCTAGCCAAGACTGAGTTCTTGCATATGTTGATCTACAGTTGATTAGACTTTGCCATCTTACAGCTTTGTGTCCTGCTTCTTTCTTCAGTCCAGGAGTGTTTTCACAGTAGTGGCATACATGAATTTGTAAAGGCACAGTTGTTGTAGCTGTTTACCTTCATAGCTGGTTTTGGTGCTTCTTTGTCTATTATAGACATTTTTGATACTGAAACAGTGGTTGTTAAAGTTGTTAATTGCACATTCTGCTTTATTTGTATATAGGAAAACTGTTAAAGGTTTTTGCTAGACACGAAGTAAAAATTACTATTTTTTTGTTTGCTTTTGTTTTCTTAAAGGAACTTAGTGACTTAGCCCGTGATCCTCCAGCACAGTGTTCAGCAGGTCCCGTTGGAGATGACAGTAAGTAACTTTAAATTTTATGTTTTGTTCTGCTGACTCAAAGCATATCATGACTAGATAATAATGCGGAGTTTTTCTTTTGTAGTGTTTCATTGGCAAGCCACAATTATGGGACCTGTAAGTATTCTAATTCTTGTGATGTAATATTAAATGAGTAGTTCCTACTGAGGAGAAAACTGTGGGGTTTTGGTTTAATTAAGTTCTAGAGGTCTTCATTACAGCAAAAGAAAATGAGGTGGGGAAAAAACCCCATCATTTATTTTGTTGCAGTGTTTTGTATGAGGATATATATCCCAGAAATAATCTCTAGAGCAATGTTAGGTATTATTACTTAAAATCTAGAAACTTTGTTTGCATTTGACTTTGCCAGAGTTTTAATCTAGCATGAACTTTGTACTAGGACCTGGTACTACTGTCACAAATTAGTTGGGATGTTTTTGTGTGGATCTTAGAAGGGAATCCTTATTTGGTCTGTGTTGTAATGCTGAGACCTTGAATACTTGAAGGAATAGGAGGAATAATCACTGAAGTTTCATTTATGACTGGAGGAAAAAAAAGTGTTAAATGTTCAGTAAGCATCTGAAACCTGAATGGGTCTTTTTCCTCATCAAGGAGGCCAAATGTTTGCCTTTGTTGGAAACAACCAGGGAGCAATTCACATCTGGAGTTTTCTGGTTATTTGTATTGAAAATACAATACCTTCTTTAACTTGTGAAGGCAAGCCTTTGCTGAGGCTACAAAGTAGGAATCAAATATCAGTGATGCTGAATGACCCTGACTTTTATATATAGCTACAAGTGTATTATTAGGAGGTGGCTATTAGAGGTTCACTGCTCTGAAAATCTCTTCATCCTGAAGTACCTGGTCATCACTGATTGTAACTAGGTACCTCAGAAAAACAGAACTCTTCAACATCTATATTAATGTATAAATGGCAAGGAATGTTGTGCATTACACTGGGTATGATGATTCTTTGTGGCTGGTGTCTGCATGGTCATGAAGTATTAAGCATTGGTTGAATTTAAATTTGGATTATTATTTTTAGTTTTCCCTTGTGGTTTAATAATGTACAGCTCTTTTTTTTCCCATGTGGTTTTCGTGGTGTCAGAAGGTCTGCATTCCTGTTTCCAGATTGGGCAGTACCCTGACAGAAGTGTGTCAGTGTGATGTTAGTAGTTGTGGTGCTGCCTTTAATAACAGACAGGGATTGTAGAACCGATTGTTTGGTCTTCTGCCTCTTCAGTAGGATATTATGATTTTCCCAGACAGGTGTATGAGAGTGTGCTTTGGCTTAACACATTTTAAAGGGGAGTTTCTGTAACTGATAAAATGTATCCCCAGAATATGTCCAATGAAAGGGTTGGTATTTTTTGGCTCCTCAAGGCCTCATATGGTTTCTGTTGATAAAATACAAGGGATTATATCTTAATCACTAGGTTTCATCAGAGATAGGATAGGGCGTAACCTACGTGTTGAGGGTTTGAGTCCCCTGTCTTGTGTTGCAGATTTTAATTTTCTGGTATTAAGTAATACAGTTATTTCCTTACATTGGTGAAATGTTTTTGCAGTTAAGATAAGAATTCAATTTACAGATAATGCAGAAGTGTACTGTGTATGCCTCAAATTCATTTTTCCTGTCCCTGAGTTGAGAATTAACAGCAAAGTGGTCTTCAGGTTAAACAATGAAATTGTTAGCTGTACTTCAGAAATTTAGTTGTAATTTTGAGTTAAAAACCTTTTGCTTCTTTCTTCCTGTAACTATTAATTTATACAATCCCTATTTAGTTACTCCAGTTTTTTCTTCTTACTATCATTTGTTTTACTTGCACGTGTTGCTTTACTGCTTATAGTTGACACCTGAATTATCCCAGTAATTCTTTCCTTGGAGCAGAGAAGGATCTCATACTAGATTACAGTGAATTTCTAATACAGAAAGAGAGGGAGAAGTTCACTTGAATTATGATTATTCTTTTTTCTGTTTGGTTGTGCTGGTAGGATGGGTGGTGGAGGTTTTTTTGTTGGTGTCTTTTTGGTTGTGTTTTTTTTTTTTTTTTCAAGGAACAAGGATCTAGCTGTATACACATAGGTCTTCTGCAGGGCTGAAGCTAAGGACAGAATTTAGGAGGGAATGGGAGTCCATGGTCATTCTAAACTTGGGTAGTTGTAACAAATAAGCTCCAAACACAGAACTGGAGGATTTTGAATCTGATGGGTCCCCCACTCTGTTAACATTACTTCTTGGAGCCATCTTAAGCAGCATTTGAACGCTGTTGCCCTGTAGTCCTGAGTGGATTGTACAAGCTGCTGAGTTTTATGATGCATTAGCTTGGAGAGATCCACACAGAAAGTAACGTGTATGTGTTCTGCATTACTTACCTTAGGAAGTAAGAATTGAATTGTAATTACGTCTCACTTGTATTGGTGGATTCAAACTTTTGGTATAAACAAATTTCCTCTCAATTTATTTAAAAACAAGATTTTCAGTGATATTTAGTCCTAAAGATGATAACAGGAGAATTATTTGTTTGCTTTGACAGAACGACAGTCCATATCAGGGTGGTGTATTCTTCTTGACAATTCACTTTCCCACAGACTACCCGTTCAAACCACCTAAGGTAAGTATTGCTGTCTCATTTGTGAAGTTAGTGCTTTTTAAAGAACTGAGTATAGGACAGCAGTTGTCAGCATCTGTATTGTAGTATTGTCAAGTTCTCACTTATTTTCAGGCATTCTTATGTTCTCTTAGATATCTGGGTCCCATTCTGACCCACAGGAGTGGGTGTGTTAGCATATTCTTTATGAGCCAATCTATGTTGTGATTTCTGAATGTCTTGAAATACTTGGGTTCATTTCTGGTTTTCTGAATTGATAGGAAAACTTTTCATTAGCTTTGTGTTACTATAATAGAATTCTTGCCAAGGGGACTGTCAAGTATTAGTATTAGTGTAGCTGTTTGGATTGGTCTGTAGTGCTGTGATGCTGTGGGTAGGGATTTGCTTGCTGAATGCCTAAAATCAAGTGAAGATTTTTATTTGTTGGCAGTTTGGCAGTAATTGCAAAATACTTTCTTTTTTGGTAGTTTTATCAGCCACTAGCTTTGTCTTCCAATTTTCAGTCAATATGAAGGCGTATACCCTCAGAGTGACTGCAGTGTTGGAAGTTCCTTAGCTCTGTGACAGCAGTGTTACTCTGGTTTAGGCACTGCTGTTGTGTGTCAAAAGGCAGCTGGGATTAAAACACTCATGCTTTGCCTCTGTCTGTTTGAAATAGTACCTGGTAGTGGGAAACTCAGAACTTGTGGCTTGGGTGTGCTTCCCTGAATTTGATGCGGTTTAACTGCTTAATCCTTTTAGAGTAAATTGAATTGACGGGTAGCTTGACTAAGAAGAACGGGTGCAGTTACTGCCATAGACCCAAATGCACTCTTTGTTTCTTTGTTTTTTTGTTGCAGGTTGCATTTACAACAAGAATCTATCATCCAAATATTAACAGTAATGGCAGCATTTGTCTTGATATTTTAAGATCACAGTGGTCTCCTGCTTTAACTATTTCTAAAGGTAAAGCATTTTTGCTTTTTTTCTCCTTTTGTGAAGGAGGAATTTTTCCATCTTGTGCTGAATACTGTGCTTTAGCTTAGATTGTGTTAAGTTCTTGCCCCTTTTTTGATTTCCCTTAACTTCCCCTCCCTTCCTCATTCAAGCCTGTGTTTTGCCAGTTTGATGACACTGCATTTTTAATGGATTTTATTTTTCTCCTAACACTTTGTCCTATGCGGCTGTTTAAGGCTCCTATCTGGCCACTTACTTGCTCCAGTATTCTTAGCATTGTTTACCAGCTTGGGCCCTGAGGAATTTGCTGGTATTTGGACTGAAACAGGCCTGTGTTGGGGTGTTCATGCCAAGGCTGAGAAACTGCTTGTTTGGAGCTGCCCATGTAGATATATGTGCATATTAAATGAAAGATTAAATTAAAGTCAGCTTTTAGTACTGAAATTTGCATAATTTTTCATCCTACCTAGAGTTACATGCATAGTTCTATTGGCATATCTGCAGTAGATGAATAAATCTGTTATTGATACATACAGCTTTCTACCAAGGTGCACTGGCATTGCATTACATTACTTCATGAACTAAGTTTACTGATCCTACTTCATGATAAATTGATGTTGTGTTGCAAGAGATTTGTGGCTTTCCTCATTTTACTACAGTAAATAACATAATTCTCAAATATTTTCATGATGATCAGATTGTTTTGCCTCAAAGCCACTGGTCACTAGGGCTTCAAAAGATCCCTCAAAGCACCCTTTTATCTATAGAACTTGTAATTCCTGTCTGTCCAGACGGTCAGTTTGTTATTTGAATGTGGATTCCCTACATTTTAATGCTTTACTACTTTCTTCTAAAGCTTCTGTGAGAGTAGAAGATGAAGTCCTCATAGTTGCCTACAGCAGTGTTACTGAGTTTTTTACAGCATGTGCCAGTTTTATCAGTGTAGAGCAGGATATTTATGCCTTATGTACAGCAAATAAAGAATTCAGTCTCATTTAAAAACTAACAACTTAAATTTGAGGATTTTCTAGTTTTAGTGATAAGAACCATGCTGTTCATCAGAGTACATAATGTGCTTTTGTTGACTGCTGTGTTACATCATAGTGCAGGGGACAACACTGCTGTTTTTGTGTGTGTACTGACAGCTGTAAGTATTTGGGAAATAGGAAGCAAATCATTCTTACAAACCTTTAAGTTAGTTTAGGTTTTTTACTTAAGAGTGAGTTATGAATTTATATTGGCTGTTTACCTGGAAAATACTTTTTAAGTTCTATCTTGTGACAGCATTGTGCTAATGTAAAGAACTGTGCTCCATTGTTTCTGAGATTGCCATTCCTCTGTTGCTACTGAGTACCTTTTTTTTTTTTTTTTCCCTACAGTTCTCTTATCCATTTGTTCACTGCTATGTGATCCAAATCCGGATGACCCGCTAGTGCCAGAGATTGCACGTATCTATAAAACAGACAGAGACAAGTAAGTACAGAATTGCACAAGACTGGTATTTTAAGACAGTGAGAATGCATTGTCAGACAGCAGTTGTGTTCAGTGAATCTTTTGTGAAGATCTGAGATGGAGAAAAATTGTGTGTCAAAGAAGTGCGTAGTGCATAATTTAAAAACAAAGGATCTTAGCATCTTTGAAGTTGTGGGTGAAAGAGACTTAGCTTTTTCTCACATGCGTGGAAGTATTTTACAATATATATATTGCCTTTTTATTTTTTTTTGCTTGCCATGCGTAAATGTAGTTAGATCTGCATAATGAGGAAAAGACAGCTTTTTGTTGTTTTGATGCCTTCGTTTGGCAGCAGTTTGGCCTTAAATTTTGGGTCTTCCCTTGAAAATGGGCAGCAGGACTTTTTTCCACATCTGTGTTGCAACAACTTCATTTTCCTAAGGTATCTTTAACATTTTGCACAGATATAATTATATGAAGCAGATTTTTGGGGGTTTATATATATTAATGCTAAATATATTTATCCAATTAGGTACAATAGGTTAGCAAGAGAGTGGACAGAGAAATACGCTATGCTGTAGGGTAAGAATATTTGCAAATTATGGTGCATTTAACAAAATGGAAATTTGTCAGCACTTGGGTGCTGCATGCTCTAAGGCACTGAATCAACTAACAGATAACAGATGCACCAGTTACTGAACGTGGAAATTTTAACAGCTTGATCTGTGGTTAGTGTGTAATGTATTGGCTAGTCACTATTTCTCACAGATACTACTTCTTGCATGGCCAAACAAAAAAGTTAGTATGAAGTAATTACTGAGTTCTGAGCCAGGTTGTCAACTTGTTCTGGTAAGTATTTACCCAGATTTTGTCTGAATTTGGTTCAAAGTGATGCCCTGTAGTGAGACCTCATATATAGACATGAGTGAATTCAGACAATCCAAATTTCAGGTTTTTTTAATCAGCAGTGTCTGTCTTCCACATGTAAACTAGGAAAAGTATGTGGATTATATTCTGCTTGTATAGTTAATAACTTCTTACTGACAAGCATGGAGTTAAGCGTTAACTAAATGTCAGCTCAGATCCTGTGGAAATAGTGTACTTTAATGTCTTTTAATGTCTTTTTAAAATTTTGAGCAGTATATTTGTGTGAAAAGAATATTCAGTACAATGAAATGTTGAATGTTGTTTTTCTTTAAAATTGGAAATTTGGCATTTTGTATCCAGTGATATTATTAACCGAATAATCTTTACTTATGGCATGGGATATACTGTAATCTTAACTAAGAGCAATATCTATATAAAATACTTGCCTTGTTTACTCCATCCCAAATAGTCTCTATTCCTTGTCTTTCAGTCACTTTTTTCATAAGACTTCTACCGAATTTACTTGTCTTGAATTTAAAGCTTTTCTTAAAAACTAGAGAATATCTACCCTAATTGGTGTAGGGAAGGAATTGTTCAGTGTTTTGAGTTCAAGAGAATACAGACTTCTCACAGTGTAAAGAGAATAGAGATGGGAATAAAATCATATTTAATCATAAACTGTTTAGAACATTGTCATTTTCATGTTGATGTTAATTCAGTTCATGGTTTTGTCTGCAGGTACAACAGAATATCTCGGGAATGGACTCAGAAGTATGCCATGTGATGCTACCTTAAAGTCAGAATAACCTGCATTATAGCTGGAATAAACTTTAAATTACTGTTCCTTTTTTGATTTTCTTATCCGGCTGCTCCCCTGTCAGACCTCATCTTTTTTATTTTTTTGTTTACCTCCTTCCATTCATGCACATGCTCATCTGAGAAGACTTTAGTTCTTCCAGCTTTGGACAATAACTGCTTTTAGAATCTGTAAAGTAGTTACACAAGAACAATTGCCCAAGATTCAGAATTTTTTTTAATGGAGCATGTGTATTATGTGGCCAATATCTTCATTCTAACTTGGTTATGAGATTAGAAACAAACATTCCTCACTGCTCTAACAGATACTGAAGATACCACCTGAAGGGGGGAGGGGAGATGGATGTTCAGTTTTCTCCCCTCAAAGAAGTAACATTGCTGTAGCAGCATCCATCTTGTTCCAAACTTTCCAGTGTTAGAGAACTGAGGTTTTATTATATACTTTTGCTCATAACTGATGTGTCTGGAGAATTGGTACTGAATCTATAGCATCAGCAGAACAGAAAATGTGATGTATCTTATGCATGTCAATAAAGGAATGACCAGTTCTTGTTTTACAGAGAATGGAAATTGGAAGTCAAACATCCCTTGTATTCCAAAATAGGGTTTAAGAACATTTTTGTAATTCATTTAAATTTTGTTAGGAGGCTAGGAGCTATTAGTTAATCTGTCTTCCAAAACACTGTTTAATATAGCACTGAATAAATGATGCAAGTTGTCAATGGATGAGTGATCAACTAATAGCTCTACTAGTAACTGATTTATTTTCTTCAATAAAGTTGCATAAACCAATGAGTTAGCTGCCTGGATTAATCAATATGGGAAACAAAATCTTTTGTAAAAGCAAAGCTGGTTTTTGTATATACTGTTGGCATTTGCCTCGTTGTTTAACATCAAATAATGATGTAAAGTTCAATAGAGTGACTCTTCTGCCATTTTCAGTTCTAATGCTCAGTCTGTTGCAGGTTGGCACATTGCTCGGCCTGGTGGATGCAGAATTAATAAGCTAACATAGTTGTGTGGCCATAGTAGGGGGCTGCACTTGGTGCTGGGAGCTCAGCGTTCAAGAATGGACTTGGGACCCAGCAGATCTGAAGTGGTGTATTCTGGAGATACTTCCTGATGCATCTGTGTTTGCTGACTGAGAACCTTTTTCTTCACCTTGTACACTTGACAACTGAAAGATCTTAATGTGGGGGTAATGATGAGGCAAAAAAATTATAAAATAAAGTACTGTTTTGATGTGGGAATTGTCATGAGGCTGTGTTGAAGTGACTTTACTATGTGGGATGTTTGTTACCATTGAAAAGGACTTGTTCAGCCATGCTGCCATTTACATTGATGACTGTTTTAATGCAACAGACACTTTCTTCATGTCAGGTGACTTAACGTGAATAAAGACTCATTACTATTGGATTTTTGTTCTACAAGAACCATTGTCGTGTGCCATTAGTTTATCTTTAAGCAACAAGGGCATTATTAAACATCCAACTCTTTCCTCCCCTCTTCCTTCATATTTTTCCTTGTTTAATCTTTTTGGTCTCCATTCTTAACATCCATGGCTTCATTTTCTCTAGTCTTGTATTATCACTTTATTGTGCATCTGTGACTTCTCACTGGCACCACTTTTGCACTGCTTATAGTTATGTACATTCTGATTCCTTGTCCCCACATGGATGTGGAAAGCTAGATGTAAAATAAATGTTAAACCTTAATTTTTATAAAAATTTGAACATGTAGTTTGGACATGGTTTGTTCTGGTTCTAAACTATAAGAGTGAACTTGAAATTTTCAAGTTTAGTTGGAATTTGGAAACCTGGGCTCTGTAGCAGTGCATGCTTCAGCTTCCTGAAATGTATTGATGAAGTTGCAGTTCTGCTTTGCTAACCAGATTACACCGTTTTGCTGGAAAATTGGAATACAGCTGCCAGTAGCATTACAACTGAGGTAAAAATTTATATTTTTGAGCTTACAAATGTGCTGCTCTCAATTGTTTTTTATACTTGTGTTAATTTATGCTTATTTGTCCTGGGAGTCACACCCAGTAAAATCACATGATAAACTGGGACGATGTTCTGTGAGGTGTAAGTCAGCAAGTGTTAGAGAATACAAGGAGGTGTGCATTACGAAGGGTCAGGAAAGAAGAAAATAGTAGAACACTATATAGAAGATGAAAATCTTGTTTGGACCACCTTCTGTTTCTTTTTTACATCTGTCATGTTCCCACTGTAATATTTTCTTGTAATTAGCAACTGTATATTTTGATGAAAGAATGAAGATGGATTGTAGATGTTCTAGATGCATGCTGAAGGTCCAAAGTGGGAAATGGTGTTTGTCCTTTAAGCAGACTCAGTCCTATCTGGTGCAGATTTCTTGTACGTTTGGGCTTCCTGTTCCAAGCAGGGGAACAAAGGGAGGAGCTGGTAGACAGGAGCTAATGTGAACATGGTGAATAATTCTAAGATTTACAAAAAAAAAAAAAAAGAAAAAAAAGCTTAATTGGTAATTACCTTGATGAATACCTACCAAAACCATAGGTAGTCTAAAAACAATGTAGTGGATCTTGGTTCCTTTGGAACATAGGGTAGAAAAATGCCTATTTAAACTTAATGTAAAAAGTGAAGGTTTTGGAAATGTGAGTTGTCCTGTCCTACTGTGGTAAAATATTTTTTTGTCATGATAAATTCTGTAATAGCTTCGGAGGGGTCAGCTTCATACTAGAATTAAACAAACTCTATATTTTAATGAGTTTTATTTGAGAGTGAGTATAGAGAACAAAATGTCAAGCCAAGACGTGTAACAGGGGAAGAAACTACAGTATTCTCTCTGCAATAGTTTTTTAAAGATTGCTTGCTTTTTGTTTAATTGGGGTTTGAATTTTAACAACACAATTGCAGTAAGTTTGTTCAAGTTTCACTTGGAAAAATCTTCAGTGGTTTTAAGCACAAAAAAGTTTTTTTGGGATGCAGGAAAAACTTGATCTGTAGTATTGGCTATGGATTTTTCTGGTTTTTTGTGTCTTCTGATGCATGCATCATCTATATTTGTTGTAAAATGAGTATGCATACATTTCTGTGTGCTTGAGTAAAAGCATTTACTCAGTTGCACTGTGCCATAGTTTTATATTAGGATTACAGATGATAACTTTTTCTGAAAAGTCGGGCTTTAAGCAGACCACAGCAGCAAGCTTTGGTTGCTGTGGAGGCATGGAACTACAGTCTGGCAAACTAAAAGATAACCAGTTAGTAGATGGGTGTGCAGACAGTACCAGTCCTGTTAGATTGGATAGTTGCTTATGCAGAAAGGAGTTTGCATTAATCAGCAGATAATGTGAGGGTTTAAACATAGCCAGCAATGTTCTATATAATTCCGTTGTTTTTGCAGCCTTTTCCTTCAAGTTTTCTCTGGTAATTTTATTTCAAACTCCTTGTTGCTTTAAAAAGTGTTTTTAACAGGCATTATCATCTGAAGCATATAGATTAGGTCCATTAAATGTGGCTGGTGATTCAGAAGTCTTCAGTCTTCATATCCCTAGTAAAACTTAAAGCACTTGGAATTCAGATGAAGATTTACTGCTCTGTTTATAGCTGTACAAAAAAAAAAAAATGTTTTTCTCTGATTAATTTGTAGCTTCATACATGAAAATGAGGTGAAGACAAAGCCCTCTTTAGTTAAACAAATTAGCACTAGAATAGTGGAATCAATTAAGGATCTTAAGGTATGAAGGTTATTTTACTAAAACACAGACTATACTAATTCCTTCAAATGTGGGAAAAAAAAAAGTGCACCAGTTGGATTTACCTGGTTTTTGGTTCTTGGTGTCATTGAATAGATGGTATTTTACCCCAGTGCCTTCAGTATAAATGTGAAGTAAGTATAAATTGAGGAACAGTTGGATTCAGATCATGATAGGCAATCACATATTTTAAAAGGTAGATGGAATTACAGCTAAAATACTTTAAGTATTAGGCTGAGGACTTGCATTTTGGCAACAGTGCAGCACCAATGCAGAGACAGCATGAGAACATGGGAAATAAAACTGGGTAAATATGTCATGGGAAGGGAAGGTACAGAAGGGAAGATCCTGAATTACTGTGAAGTGAAAATGGCCTGCTGTCAATTCATGCATTCTAATATAAAAAGCAGCTGGTTTCAAAAAAATCTGGAATAAGATAGTTGATAAATTACAATTGTGTTTATCTTAGCTTGACAGAGAATACCAATTCATAATAACCCTTAACTGGAAAACCAGTTCAGAGTGCAGACAGACAAGGTCTTGCAGGTGTGTAGTGTAGAACAGTTCCTAAATTGGTGTTTGTGATGGTTTAGCTGATGCCCATAAAATGATTTGGCATTTTCGGTTAAAGCAACAGTAAATTCTGCAGTAACTTTGGTCTGCAGTGCATTTAGAAGCAAGAACTCAAGTCTTCTGTAGAGGTAGTTCAAAATTGTCAGTGTCTTTTTTCTGTACTGCAGTGGTTGGTTCAATGTCAATCAGTTGTGGGGGAGAGTTCAGTGGCTTCCAGATAAGCAGGAGTAAGGGCTGTAACTATTTCTAGAGCAGCTGTCTGCCTTGGGTAGGTTAGAAGAGGTGACAGGCATAATCTTCATAGTGATAGGTGCCAAAAGTGAAACTGAATTTAATAGGACAGCTCTGTGTAATGTAATACTTGAAAATTCCTCTGGTAAATATCCTTGTTTGCCCGAAATAGCTTTTGTTTGGGGTATTTTTGCCTATGCATTAGAAGTATTGGTGAGACTTCAGTGTCTTCTTTCAGCAGTGAAGGATTTCAATTCATTATGGGACAAAGCTTTATCAGGACAGACAGTTGATTAGAATATATTGGTTTTTAACAGCTTTTAATACTGATCTTTGATTTCTGTGCTCTTGAAGAGTAGGCCTCTCTCTTTGAATGGGTTCTGCTGAGTTCCCTTCAGGAGCTTCAAGCAGAAATACTGAAGCTCTGTACTTCGGAGTCCTAGGTTTGGCAGATTAGGTAATTCTGGATTTTACCTAAACTTCATTAATCTTCATGTTAACTGGGCATTGTCTCATCACAGACATAAGGTGCGGAGTATGAGCAATTGCTTAGAAGGTGGTGATACAATGTTATCCTCATGGGAGGAATGCTAGCTGGGAGCTGGCTTTGCTCCAGCTACTTTGGCAGACTAGAGTTGTGGAGACAGAATTTCGAAATGCCTTTACTTTTATCGGGGATGGGAATTCTGACTCACGTTTAGTCTCAGATGTGATCTCATGTTTCATCAGCGGGAATGCAAACATTAAGCTGTTACCTGTGTTTTGAAGAGCTGCCTCACAGGCGATGTTCTCTTAGAACTAGCATTTGGTGACACTGAGTATGGTGGTTTAATGTACGCTGAGGAGAAGAGAAGCCTTTGCTTATTTTTAAGTCAAGTCTGTTTTGTTTTTTCCCCCCCTTCTGGCCAGATAAGCCTCAGCATTCCTTAAGTTACACTCTGATGCAAGTCAAAAACGAAACTGTTCAGTCATGAGTCCTGGGTGTGGGGGGGGAGTTATTGGTTCCTTTGTTTTGTGGGGTATTGAGGTTCTCTTGAGAATGTTATGAAACCCAGCTTTCTACCAAATGTGCAACTCTAATCCTCTTGAGATCTAAAGGAGGAACTGCAGTTTGCAACCTTACATAGATAACTTAATGTGAGTATATAAGCCCTTCTTCCTGGCAAAGTTATGAAGGTAAATTGTGAAGATCTGTCATAGCTCTGGCAAAGATCACTGTTCAGTGTGAAGCTGTTAATTGTTTGGGGAAGGATACTCTTGCTAAAACAAGGTTTGCAGATTACTTGCCGTGGTATTAATCCTATTGTGACAGTGAATGCTGAAAATTAATTCACAAATGCCTCAGTAATTGAACGGTCTATTCAATATAACCATTATTTTATTATTTTTCCTTTTGAAAGGTTTGGGATGATGCTCTTTTTGGAGTAAGAGGTCCAGATCTCTTCGTAAAATTCTAGATTTTGTCTCTGTACTCATAAGAACATTGAGGAGAGCATCACTGTTAGTGATTGCAGGAGTTCTCAGGTAACAAACTTAGTGGAGCATGGTAGTGATATTTTTCTAGAATGGATTAGTGCTGGCTGAAGAATTGAATTTAGTATTTGAGAGTGGTGGTGTTCAATCTCTATGTCTGTGAAGAGGTAAAGTACTGCACCTCTCAAGCATGTCTGTCTGGTCTAAGCTCAGTAACAAGCTGCCAGAGCACAAGTGCAGATGATGAGTCTAACCAGCATTAAGAGGTAGAACTTTCATGTGTACACAAATCGTGATCTGTTTTTATTGGTTGGTTGTACTAACTGCTCTTACAGTTTGAGTTGTATTTCATGAGGATGTCTCAAGTTCTTGTTTACAGCATGATTTATGTTTCCTGAGAATCTGTTTCAAATTTACTGAAAGCAGCAATTCAGGGTATCATCCCACAATCACAAGAAATTGAAATAGAGACAAGGTAGCTAGATGGCTGCTACTCAACTTAGCTCTTTTTGTCCTTTCCTACTTTGTATATGCTGCACTTCACACTCAGAATTACTGTTCTGGTACAAAGGATGTGAATTTTCATAGCTTTAACTAGTTATTTATAAACTGAGAAGTAAAAAAGCATTCTTCTTTGGCTTAACTATAAATAATATGAGAAAAGCTTTGAGAAAATGTGGGTAACTGTGAATTGTATTTTTCCACATAATATTCTTTCAAATACTGGTAAGACTGATGTAGAAAAATGTTCCAAATTTTCAGAGTGGAAACATGAAAAATCAGCTTCCTGGAAAAACATTGAGCAGTTACCTTAAAATTTTTAGATGCAAAATTCAACTTGAATCAGCCTTTTTTTTTTCCCTTTTAATTTCTTTTTTTTTTTTTTTTATGTGACTGATGTGGCATCTTAATATCTTACACATGCATTATGCTGTGCTTTACGAGAGGTGGGAGGGGAGAAAAAAAAGAAGGTGAAAAGAGAAGTTGCACTTTGCTGTTCAACTGAAGCTACATCTCTGGTTCCCAGGGCAGGAGACCAGGTATGGAAATGGGTTATAGTTGACCAGTCAGCCCTCCTAAACTTGTTTTCTTCCCCACAGCCACCCTGCCATGTTTGTCTTTCTGCTTTAGAGACCTGAGCTTGTTTTTGCCACATACGATTGCACTGCTAGATAGGGCTTCTCTTTGCTGCCTTCCCTGATCTGATGGGGAATGTCTTTTATGTGATTTAGCTAGGCAGTACCTGGAGATTCTTTGAATAATCCCAGTGTATGAGCCAGTATTTTATACAACTGCTGGAGCAAGTAATGCCTCTTGAAGTGCAAAGCATGAAGAAAAGGGGAAGGGGTAGTAAAACCTTTTACTTTATCACTGCAGTAGTTCTAACTAGGAGGTGAGCTTGTAAAAGTACTGAAAAAAAATAGATTAAGAAACTTCCTTAAGGTCTTAAGTTACATGAGTACAGGTAAAACAAAGGTCATGTATGTATTAAGATTAGGAATCTAGAGTGCAGATATACAGAGACAGACTGAGGGTGAAAGCTCAATGTTGTACGTCTCAGGTTTTAAAAAGTTCCCATGAAGCATATGCTGACACATACCTCATGTATAATTTAGGGTGTGGACAGAGGAGAGGGCAGCCAGCTGTACTTTCTGAGCCAGCTGCAGCAAACTGATAAGGTCTTCTTAAAGAATTCTGCTAGGAGGAAGTAGCAGTAATAGTTGGTGGTTACAAGATTATGGGTCATTGCCGGGAAGCTGGAAGGATAAACAGTGGATCAGCATCCTTGGTAATGAGAGAACACAACAAAAGAGGTCTTGAAAAACCTCCAAGTTCAAACTACCACCAAGATGTTAACTAAACAATGAGTGACTTTCTAGTTATGCAGTGGCTTTCTTATGTCAGCATTAAGCTGTCCCCTGCTAACTGTGAAAGCAGGAGAGGGCAGGAGCAGCTTAGTTGTACCCTTATGTCCTCCAAGTAAACCTTCATGTGTCTGACCAGGTATGGATGACCCAAAGTGATTATTGTGGAAAAATTGTTGCTTGTCAACTTGCTAGGCATATTGAAGTACTTCATTAGACTGAATTGCCTAAAATATCTTTTTAAAATAGTTTTAAATATCTTTTTGGTGTGATTAAAATTACTAAGGGCATTTCTAGGCCTTTAAAACTGTGTTTGTCAATATGACCACTGTTGATAAACTACTGAAAATATGCTGAGAGAATCAACATAATAGAAACTTTATTGACAGGCAAGTACTGAAGATAATTTTGCATCTTGAACCTTCTAAGTGCTTAATAATATTCTGGAGTCATGATAGCTTCCTGTGATGAAGAAAACCTTTCATCAGAAAGCCATGCCCTTGGAAATGATTGTTTGCTGAATGCTGTTTATGTTGTTAATATGTAAAAAGTGCCAAAAGCTTAGGTGGCTGTTCACTCTTCAACTCACTAATTAAAACTTTAAATACCTTCAGAATATTGTGGCACTTCTGTGAAATATTCTGTAGACAGCAAAGTGTATGAGTGTGTAATACAAGGTTTAATTGAAGTTATATTGTATCTTTTGTCCTTTCATTAGATCTATATTAATTCAGACTAGCTGAAGATCTTTGCTCTTGCTGAAATAGTCTAGGAGGAGATTGATTGCAGGCAGTGATCTCTTGTGGTTTTTAGAACCTCTGTGTATACAGGCTGCTGTTGCCTTTGTGCTTATCTATAGTCCTTGTGGTGAGAAGAGTTCTTCCATGGAACAGTGACATTTGTAGAAGCAATCGAAGGCATAGGGCCTAATTTGAGCACCAGATTATTTGGATTCACTGGATGAGAATTTTGCTGTAAACAAAATGTGTGCGAGTAGTATTTTAGCCATGGCCATTCCCTGAAGGGATCCTTCTTTAACCAGGGACTGAGCTGAAAAGACAAGGTTCTTTTCAAATCCCTAAGGCTCATTTTTTAATGTTTCTAGCTGTAGAACTACTGCCTGCCTTCCCTTCTTCCAGTTCAAATATCAGAATATTAAAATACTGACTAGTACCAAAACAAGAGATCTAGTCCAGGAATTCGAGAAGACACAAGGAAATGGAATGAAGATGTGTCAAGGAAGTTCAAGTTGGACATTAGGAAAAAGGTTGTTCTTTACTGAGAGGGTGGTCAGTCGCTGGAACAAGTTCCCCTGGGAAATGGTCACAACATCAAGCCTGCCAGAGTTCAAAAAACACCTGGATGTTACTTTTGGTCATATGGTTAATTTTATTCAGTCCTGCAAGGAGAAGAGAGTTGGATTTTTGATGATCCTTATGACACTTTTCCAATTTGAGATATTCTTTTATCCTTCCAGTACTCTTTGTATGCTGCAGTAGTCTTTTCCTTTTTGTTGCCATGAGAATCAAGCACATAATGCCTTTTTTTTTTTAACAGATGGGTGTGTATATAAAGTATTTTTAGTGCTGTTGATGTATGAAGTCATTTGGGAAAAAAATACAGAGTCCATATTAAAGCATGCCTGTTTCATGAATGTGCATGTGTCAATTTCTGTAACTCTTACTCCTGAGACATTGGTACCAGTGCAGCAGGTGACAGGGCGCATAGCTTCCTGGACTGCATAAGGATGTAGCTGTTATGTAAAAGGGTTTTCACTGGAATAATTCACACAAGTGGATATTTTTTCCTGTGTAGCCATGTTCTTGGCTTATGCTGTTGCTGAAGTGGGGCTTGAGTTGATTCGGTGAGGACTTTGTTGATTAAAAATTCTGGAAATTCTTATAGGTGATGAAATAATCATTAATCTTTCAAGAGGCAAAAAAGTGTCTCTTGAGTACCCACAGTTTTCAGTGAAGTTATTCTGAATACTACCTGGTGCTTGCATTAGAATAATTATGGTAGAAGTGAAGGGACAGAATTTGTCCTAGTGCTGGAGCCAGGTGCGTTAGCCACAATGAAGGTCTGAGAAACAGAGGTCCTACCCTCCCCAATGGTTTGTTTGGAGTCACTTGAGTTAGAAAAAGAAATGCAGCTCCCAGCTGTTTCAGCAACTCCAAATGCATTTGCATTTACTCATCCAGTTTATCGGCTACAAACCTTTGTTGACATTCTCTTAATACTCACCTGCACAGAAAACATTCATTAAAACAGTAGGCTTGATGTATGCTTCATATTTAGTGTGATCCATCTGGTGTATCCTGCTCTCAGTTGGCAAAGTGCCAAGCACACTGGCTCAGTGAAGCCTCTCAAACTTCTGTCATGGGGGAAAGAGTTTGCTACCTACAGACGCCCACATTTTGAGGGGTTTCATTTCAAGCATTCAGGGGCAAGTTGTACTGTGGTCAAAGATGACAGTCCAGTTTTAAGTCTCTAAGAAAGGCTAAGCAACCTGTTTCATAATGTGTGCATTTGTGCTTTTTTCTGTAAGCGCCAAAGAATCAGTATGTTTTCAGTAAGTTTTAATGAGAAGTGAAGGGGAGCTTGGACAGCAACACAGCAACATACAAAACATTGGTTTTGCTTCTTATGAAACAAAGAGTAAATGGCAATGAGCAGCGTTACATAATTTTACAAATAGATTAGGATTGTTTAGAAATGATTTATAAAATGAATAAAAACTGTGGGAATTCCACCTTCTAAATAACATTTAGAAATCTGGCCATGCTGACTTTGAAGATCATTAGGCTTTTTTGTGCCTGTTCCATGGAAGGTGGTGACCTGACACCTAAATCCTTTGGTTTAAGTGCATCTCAAAGCAAGATGTTATGTAGAGATACAGGCTTTTGCCCCAGCATGCCTGATGAAGTTGAAGGTTATACTCAAGGCATCACCCATCTTTCTCCTTGAATTTTAAAATTATTATTACATATTTTTTGCCTTTTCCCTTCCATTACGGTGTTTGCCTGGAGCAGTAGCTTCTCTTCTACATACTTACTTTTAATTACTTGTGATAATGTTGGGTAATTTTGTTTGCTAAGGAAATCCCCTTGCAGTGACTTACAGACTTTGCCATAATTATGAAAGAAACTTCATTTGAATTGTCACTTCGTGTTTTGCTCATGATAACCTACTACAACATTCTCTTCTAGTGAGATACTAATATTATCCTCATCTAAAAGAAATCTTAATTTATTTCCTCATTTTTTAACTTCCTTTTGAATGGAGTTCAAGGTAAGTACCGAGTAATGTCCTTTAGAAATCCATAGCTGGAGAGCTCCCTGCATCCTATTGTCTTTACTCCAGCACAGAGTAACTGCTCTGCACAGTGGTTCTGTTCTGCAGATGCAGTCAGAAGACATAGGTCTGGTGTTATGCTGAGGAACTGTGAGGCTTTCTTATGGATATTCTGTGCTGCCTGAAGGTATTTACACTCATACAAACATGTATACACTGATAGTGCTGCATATGTAGAAAATTCCAATGGTCTGTGGTGGTGGTGGTATCCACAGGAGCCCAGTTACCAAGACAGAGCATGCCCTGATGTGGACTGCTGTGAACACAAGTCCTGTTTGGCTTCAGAGGTGTTTACCTTCAGCAGAAGAATGGTACAGGGTGGACAGGTGGGGGCAGTAATATCTTGGAAGTACTGCATCCAAATCTGTGAGAACCTCTTTGTTTAAAACCTTTACATGAACTCATTGGATGTGAATTTGAAAGAGAAAATAGCAGCAGTCTGTTGTAATGATAGAGATTGCATAGCATTTGGAAACAAAGGACTTCTGGATTAATGTGGCAGAGTTTGGGCAGCTACAGTGGAACTGCTCTGAATTTATTCTAATAGAGCCAAAGGCATGGTTTTGTCTTAATTGATAAAGAATATCTGCTTGCAGTATTGTAAAGCAAGAATTGTAATAACCTCCTAAATTTGTGGTATTTCAGAAAGGGGATTAATACATAGTACACAATAAAAGAAAGCACTTGGTTTATCTTTTGTGTCTTAATATCTGAAAAGATTAAACCACGTCCTTTAAAATTCATATCTTGAAACAGCAAAAATGTCATTTGTTTAAAAATACCCTCAAACAAACAAAAAACAAACTCTAAAACTGGGACATGAGAATGACACATGATTTAACTTAATTATAAGCCTTGAACAAGGAAATAGCATGTTCTCAGAATACTTAATTACAGCATTGTTTTTAGGTTGAGGTTTTTTGGTGTGAGTGTTGCTCCAGTCAGTCTTAAACAGAAAGAATAAATGGCAAAACAGTACAGTAGTAAAGATCTTGAAATGCAGTCTCCTTCTTAATGGGAATCTGTCATGTGACTTGTCAGCTTCCACAGTGTCTTGCTGGAAAAGATTTATGAAAAAAAAACTAACCCGTAGTTGTTTTTTGACAGCTGTAAATCTGCTTCTTGAGAAATAATATCCTGTAAGATCTCTCAAGCAGCATTGCAATGTTAAAACTGTTTTAGTGTTTTATCAGTGAATTTAAGGAAAGAACACTGAAATGTTTGCCCTGGAAACATTACTCATTGACAGATGAGGACAGAAACAGAGTAAGGCTTTCTACTGTTATTGTATAATAATTTAATAGTCCGCACTATTAAAGGTGAGAAGATACTAATTTTGACTGAATTCTACAGCATGCAAAGCCAGGTGAGGTAACTCAATCTAGGATGATAGCTTTTTTTGGCAATCTCACTAAAGGACAGCTGGGAGTTGAACTGAAATGGGACCAGCATGTCAGTAAGTCAGTATATTGAGTGTGACTTACTCTGTCTTAAATTTACACACACAGTAACTGTTCCAACAGCTATGTTTCTGCATGGCCTCCTGCTGCCCAACAGTGTGGGTCTCAGCTATCCCTTTTTGAGGTTGGCAGCAGAAATTTAAGAGAAAAAAAAAATCAGCCTCTTTCTGTTTGAGTTAGTATTTCTCAGAACTGCACCCCCTCTTGTGCTCTCACGGGTGAAAAAAATTACCTGTGGCTGGATTGTGTATGTTTTAATGTAGGTGAATGGAAGGACTGGCATTTTTATATTGTATTGAAATGAAGGGTTATCAGCTCTAAAGGATTTGGATCAAAATCATATAGGCATGTTGACCATGTTCAATCATCCTTAAAGATTATTTTGGGGTGGATTCTTACAGTATGCTGAAATAGGTGTGTGAAAGCCAGGAGCTAAAACAAAACTTTGGTGTTCCTGTTCTTGTCTTGCACGGCTTCAGCTGTGGGGGACTGGTGTGAATCGTTCCCAGTTCATGGAGGTGAGCTAGAAGCCCCTGCACCCCCTGGTCATTGGGAACAGAGCATGAAGTACCGTGGGTGTTACACCTGGAGAGTAGCTAAGGCCTTCCACGGAGCTGTTTAAAAACTCGGTGCCTTAATTCCTGCTTTTGGGCTGTGAATGAAGGGATTAACCTCTCAAGGGCACACAGGAAAGCTACAGCGTGATTTGAAAACCATACTTCTTGTATGTTCTTTCTTGGGAGCTGATGCTTCTGTCCTTTTGCAGATGAATTTACTGAACTTTTATAAACAAAATCACAGTCCCGCTTTATGAGGAAACCATCGTACTTTGAGATGTCCATGGCGTTTCTTATGGTTTTATATGCCTCTGTAATTTTATGGAAAAAAGGGCGTGGAAGTGTGAGGCCATATAAAAGCCTCACGATTCGAGGGAGCCGATATTGAGAGAACGCACTGGGGTTTTGTCACAGCTCTTTCTCATCCCTGCCCGCCTTCTTGCCGTTTTCTAGAGCACCGAGTGCATTTGCGGCACCCGAGAGACTCGTACCCGTATTACAGCGCCTCTCCTCGCTGTTCCACCGCGCCCGTTGGAGGAAAACAGAAAACCAAGCCGCCTTTTCGCCGACGCGCTGGGGCCGGGCCGAGCGCCGGGAGCCGCGGCCGCTCCCCCCCGGCTCAGGCCGGCCCAGAGCCGCCCGCAGGCCCCGCTCGCAGCCGCGCTGCACCGCCCTCGGCAGCCCCGAGGGCGTCCTGCCTCCCCTTCCCGCCCCTTCCCTCCCTTCCTTCCTCGCAAGCACCGCCCCAGGTCGCCGCTTTCTGCTCTCGGCGGCTCTGTCGCCATGGCTCCCGCCGCGCTGTTGCAGCTGGTGCTGCTGTTGCCGCTGGCGGTGGCCGCGGGCGGCCCGGAGGTGCTCAGCCTGCGGGGGAGCTGGCAGCTCCGCAGTGGGAATGGCTCGGTGTCGCTCCGAGCAGACGTGCCGGGCTGCGTTCACACCGCGCTGCTCTGCCGGGGCCTCATCCAGGTACGGTACTCCGAGAGCCGGGCCCCGGAGCGGCCCTTCCCGCCGCGGAGGAACCAGAACCCTGCAGCCCCCAAAACACAGCTCCGTCCCGGCAGCTGCCCGGCCACTGCAGGCTTGGTGGGCGTCGCCGGGCCGGCAGCCAGGCTTCCTTTGGTGGCTGCGGTGTACTCAGTCCCGCATAAGGCCGAGGATACAAATGGAAGCTTTGCAGTATGTGAGATTGTGGTTTTGACACGCAGCAAAGGTGCTGACACCAGATTCCTGAAATAGCCTCAGAGCGTGCAAGCCATGCTTGCCTGCAGTGGTACCTCAAAAGAATGAAAAGTTAAACCCACTGTCCTGAAGTTCGACTTGCTGATGCACTAAGTTTAGGGATTTCAGGCCGTTCAAATGCCCTTTTAAAACTTGCAGGTAATTTCAGAACAGTGGAGATGATAGACATCCATTCTGCCTAAGGAAAGTATAGTCTGAAACAGAAGAAGTTAAATTTAAAGGACTAACTCCTGTCTTAACACTTCGAATAAGCTTTTCTGCTTCTGTTTACACTTGTCTCTCTTAAATTTTTAAATTTATACAAACACAGCAACCACTATCTTGGACAAATTTTCAAAACTGCAGTTGGGTACCATAGTATTCTAATACTAGCATAAGGTGTCTGTGACTCAGACCTGATGAAATGTGGCACTAACTGGATCACTGTTGAAATAAGATGCCTTTCTAAAAGGAAACAAAGAAAATGAAATTTGTACCTGGAACAAGGAAAGAAAGAAAACACAGTGAAATTAACAAATTTATCTGTAAAGGTGATAAATACAGTTCTGTGCTGGAAAATGTGAAGTATGATCGTAAGCTGTGAATGTATTGTATTATCCCTCCTTTATTGTGGGCCCAGTAGTGCAGTTCTTTTGCATCATTTATTTAAAAAACACATTCCAGATGTATGCATTTTGTATTTTCTACTTCTTGGGTTTTATCCTTCAGCTTATTATACTCTTGATTTGACATGTGAAAGGAGAAAATTACACCCTTTAGGCAGGATAATTTTAGCATTTTCTATGTTGGCACAGTTTGGGAATCCCAGCACTAATTATAGATTCCAGAGAGTGTCACTGCCAGATACAAAGCATCAACGTTCCAAAAAGATGTTATGAAGGGATAGGCAGAGCTGTGATCTCTTGTTTTAACATCTGCGCGCTAAGTGATGTGACATCTTCGACATTGAGAGTTAAGGTTTCAGAAGCGCTTTTCTATAGTTTTCAAATGTGCAGGGGGCAGGAAGACTTTATATGGAGGTGCTGGTTTCTCTGATGCATGAGGAATACTGAACGTCTGGGATGTTTGGTTGTGCTGGCAAGGTGTTGCTGCAAGAAGTGTGAATAATCATCCAGGAGAAACTGTGACCAATGCACTGACTCAGGCATGCAGGACAGTGATGTAATGAATGACTCACATTTAACAATTCACACTAAGTACACTTACAAAGTGAGAAGATGTGATTGCTAATTTAAATGCATTGCTGCAAACTGACTTGTAATTTAGTAGTATATTTGGAAACGAGGATCATGAACTCTCATGTGCCTGGGCAGAATCCCAAGCCTGCACAGAGGCATGAGAGCTTAGTCAGCCAGCTGGGTAGCAGTGGGTGCTTGGCTAATTAAATCGATGATGGTTGGTTATGGTCATTTAGAACATGTTTACTTGAATACAAGTAAGAACTTGCTCCGAACACGTGCTGGTACAGCTGAGTATGAGCCTGCTGTGGACTGGGTGCTGTTGCCAAGTTGGTGGTGTTGCTGTCAAAGTGCTGAGTTAATCAGAATGGTTCACTGGTGTGGTTGCTTGACCTCTGGACTGGACCCAGCTGGTGTCTAGCTAGTTCCAAGAATGAGATAACCTGTTTTTATGTCTAGGTGTGTGCAGGTAACTCAAGGCCATCTTAAACCCATTCTTACTCAGTTTAGGCAAGCTCAGTTTACAGAAAGAAGCATTCACACAGATTTGCACCAAGATAACTAAATAGTTTCAAAATCGCATTTTTGTGCAAAAGATAGAATGCAGACCATGCCAAAACAAGGGAGCAACCTTAGCACATTTGAAATCTATTGCAGATGGTGTTAAATGTACTCAATCAGTGTCACCATAGTTGTTGCACTCTGCAAAGTAGCAGGCCTGGGTTGTTTGGAGGAAGTCAGTGACATCATTCATTAATGCAGTGTGAGGCTTTGTGCTCAGAGGGGGGCCCAGCTGTTTGTCCTGAGGTTTCTTTGCTGTGGTGAATGTGACCAAAGGTTTTCAAGTTCAGCTGCGTAAAATCATGTTCCTATATTCCTGTTTTTTACAAAAGCACGCACACTGCCCTAATTGTAGAGGCATAGAGCACTGGTTGCTCCATTTTTTCAGAGTTCATTATCTCTGGAAATCAGCCCTTTTTGGTGTTGTGTCAAGTGTGAAAGTAGGAGATTTATTATAGATGCCTAAATACGGGTTTTGGTCTCAAGTATTTTTTTTCATTTGTTCTTTTTGCTCTTTGCAATGGAATATAGGATCTTTATTCATAATCTTACAGAAGATATCACTAGATCAGTAACCCAACTTGTAATCAAAAGTGCAGATTGATCTGAAAAGCTGTACCAGGAAATAGAAGAACAAAGATAGTGGGAACAAAATCATTCTGGATAGTAGGACCCCTATGTTCAGCAACCTGGTGAAATCTAAATTTTTTTCTGTGTGATTTGCAAGTGGCAAATAGCTCTGCATCCTTCACTTTTGCATCTATGAGATTTTCAATGGGTTAGCACCCAAAAAAGAAGTTTAAAACAAAATTTGGAAGGGCCTACTTTAGCAATGTAGCTTAGTGGGCATCTCACAATGAGGGGAAGGAGGGCAGCAAGGGTAAGCTGATGAATATTAAGCCTTCAGAATGTGGCTTAGATTGCAAGACTAGGCTGCAAGCAATTTATTTATCATTGTGTGGTTCATTTCAAATTTAGGTCGACGCACAGTTTTTGCCCAGGGATGCTCTAGCTGATTGCGTGTCTGTAGCCTTACTTTAATCTGCTGTGCAGGCCATACACTTGAATTGAAAAACATCTCTCCGACACTGACAGTTCATTACTTATCTCTCTGGATCCTCTTAGCGTTTTTTTCTAGAGATGCCTTTACTTTGGCTTATAAAATTGATGTTGGAGGAACGTGTCTTTCTGAAAGCACCAAATATATGTGTCTCAAAAGATGCTCTTAGGGAAGACTGAAGTATTATTTTCTTTCACGTTCAATCAACATAGTTCAAATGCTGGATTAAGTATGATAAAATCTCCAGGAGATTGCATGTGTGTTTTTTACTTGGTTGTTTTAATAACATTTCATTAAGACACTGTAGCTCTTACTACTATTTACATGTAAAATCTAAAACAACACATGAGAAATGCACATAGACAAAGGTAATTGTCTCTTGCATAAAGTTAGAGCAAACCGTTGTTTTGAATGCAGACATTTTGCAAACTTGCAGTGAATCTGTTGCTAATCCTAGAGCTCTGGAAAGAGATTTGCCAAAACCATTTTGTCTGAACGTTTTGCTTTTGACTACTGCCAGTGTAGTATTTTCTTTCAGGCACTGTTCTGGTAAGCCATAGAGGTAAATTGCTTATTAAGTCTCTGTGCTGGAAAAGAGCATCCTCTACCACAGACTATCCACATTCTACACAATGCTGTTTCTTGCTGGCATGTGACTACTGTAAATTTTCAGTTCTGCAGAATATGGCTGTTGTAGCTGGATGTTTTCATATGCCAGCCATTTGCGTTTATACATAAGGCTGTTTTGTCTTATTAGTTGTCACTTAGACTTGTAGAGAGTGTTATGAGAAGTCTGCAAGTGTGATGCTGGTACAGGAGCTGGATAACACTGCATTTTCTGGCCTGTTAGACAAAGGCATGCACTTGACAAAGATGCTCTTGGTCATACTTGGATATCAGAATTTATTAGAAGAGACAGAAGTTTATGTACCCCAACTGATAGTTCTACATTTCTGGAAAGTAGTGTGGTTTTCTGTAGCTTGTTCTGCATTTGTATAAAATATGCTGTTGTTTATTTTCTGTCACTTTATCACAACTTAGGTTTTTTTTGGAACAAGCAAAGTTACAATTCCATTTGGTATTCTATGGTTCTGTTCAGGTTAGATGGCATTAATTGTTGGAATAGTTGATTATTATATTATTTTCCACTAAAATGCAGGTGCTTTGCTGAACTGTGAAAACATATGTGCAGACATTAAAAAGCTGTCGTAAAATTTCATATATATATTAAAGGACACTTAAGTTTTTCTTTCAAAAGCTTGTGATGTTAAAAGAGGTAAGATTTATAGTGGTCTGTTAAATATATTACAGTACTCAGGTAATATTAAGCAGTGGGTGTTACTATGTTAACTCTTTTGTCATATTTGGCCTAGTGTTCTGCTGTGACACATCTTGAACATTCTTGAACATTGACAGTGACATTCAGTTTACTGCTTTCTGAGAGCAGCTACTGAAATGGAATTACTTTAGGAGGAACTTCCCAAACTCGTGTTCTGAGAATATAATCCATTCATCACTACTGTTAGTTCAGCCTGACTTCAAGCTGTGAAAATTATATAAATGTCCTAACTGCTATTGCTTGTGATGTCAAGGAGCACATGGGTGTAGGTGAGTACATATTAACTATTTAGCTTTCTGTCTGAAAGTTGCCCAGAGCAGAACCATTAAAATGTAAATCATGAAATATCACTTGGAAATTTTATTTTGTTAATCTGTTATACCATCAGATTTTTTTTTTATGGTGTACATGATAAAATATCAGCAGAGTTAATTTATGGGAGAAGAGCAAAGTGACTTCAAATTAAACTGTAACAAAAGCAGGGTAAGGCAAAGGAATCTGTTTTTTGTTCTCTCACATGCCGATCTTCCACCTGGCTGCAGCTGACTGTGTCTGGTGTCATTCAGGTGCCATACCCCTCAGAACTCCTGGACCGTGGAGGGCCAGGAGGTGTTCCTTCATGGGGCCAGGGGGTGCCTGGCACTGCTGCTCATTTGGGCTTGGAGCTTCATTTCTCATGTGTTCATATCTCATCCTTTTCCTGCTTAACAGGTGAAGCTCTTGGCTTCAGCGTAGCTTTTCAGTATCCCCTTGTTATAAACATTCCCTGGTTGGGAATGAGTAAATAAAATTTAATTTGAACCTGTAGCAGTTAAAAAGTAAAGGGGAAACAGTGCTGGGAGCATAGCGAGACTCTCTGCTCACCAGAGGCTCAGATCACAAAATTGCGTTTTCGCCTTTTATACACTCAAGCCTTAAGCTTGTATCAGCCGCATTAATACACCTGAGCAGTCCTGATATGTCCTGCCGGTACCTCTCACAGTCCGTGGCTTTGCCCAGATATGTATATTTGGCTCCTCCTAGGGTCGGTGGCCTCATCCTTACAGGTAGATTTGGCTCTTCCCAAGGTCTGTCGGTCAGTTCTCCGTGCTTTTGGTTGGTGGAGCCCCTCTCGCATCTTGACTGGCGATGAGATGTTACCCTGCCAAGCCTCTCAGCAGCAAGTGTCCCTCCACTCTCTGTCGCTTCTTGCAAGGGGCAAGCATGCTCCCGTCCCCCAGAGCTGCAAGGCAGCAAGCACTCAGGGAAAGGGGAGAACTGAAGGGAGAACTCAAAAGGGTTTAAAACTAAACTGAAATCACAAGAGTACATGTCAAAAGAGCTCTAAACCTTTACAGAACTTCTTCCCACCATACATAATAAATCCTCCTCATTTCCATGAGCCAATCACTCTATTTATAACACCCTTAAAATCATTGTAAGGAGAAGCTTCCATCTGGGCGCTGGCAGTCCCTTCATTGTAGTGCTGCCAGTGCTTTTGAAGTCCTGCTGATGTCCTGTTAGCCGACCTGGAAATTGCTTCCTTTTGATGATCTGTAGCAGGGCTTTTAACCTCCTCTTAGTAGGAAGTGATTTGCTGCTTGCTTACAGCACTGAGATTGGGAGCAGGGAACAAACAGCAGGCAGCTTGAATGCTTCAGGTTTTTTCCCCAAATTGCAGGGAGCAGGAAAATGCAAAGTTATTATGTTTGATGGGATCTAAAAATAGCTATAGTTGACTCCACCCCTCTATGAATTGCTTCCAGGAACACACTGAGCTGTTGAGCTATTGAATACGAAGTGTATTTAATAGATGTTCAGCCTATTTCCTACCATCTTTCAGTTTCTCTGTGTGCCTTTAAGTGTCTTGTTTTTTTTTGCATGCACTTTTCAGAACTACGCCTTTCATTCTGATGTGAAATGATTTAATGTGGGATGAAATTCGGTTTCAGAGAAATCCAAACAATTTGACTTACATGGTTACATCTTCCAGCACTCAGAACTAGTTGTATTTAATAATGAAAAAGTTAATAACCTCACAAGTGTATTGGCGAAGTAATTCTGCTTTCTTAGAGGACTTCGTTGTGATTGTGCGTTTCTCCTGAACCTTGAAAATTGTCTTAAAAGCATTGCTTGAACGTTGCCACAACTTACTTTGCAACAATCAACATTTGCCATGGTTAAAGCAGCTGACCAGTTATTAGCATTTAACAGCTTTTCTGTGTGATTTATGAGCTGTCTTACTGGGTAGGTAGCAATGATATCAGTAAACTGTTAAGTTTTACATGAAGGTACATGGAACTGTGATCTTTCCATCTAAAAGGGTGGATGCCTGTGAGTCAGAAGGGCTAATTGGCACTTTCTATGACACCTGTTTCAGCAGCCACTGCATTTCTTGAAGTTTGAAGGCTTTAGACTAGTAAAGAAGAAAGCACCTTCAGGAAAAGGATCTTTAGTACCTTCTCAGGTTTAAATATGCCACTCTAATCTCCTGTAAGAGCCAATTTAGCAATGATTTCTGCTTCTGGTAAAATAGTCCTGCATTTCTGCTGCTAGACAACCAGTTTTGTGTTTTCCAGAAGTCAGGACTTCGTTCATGAACATCTCAGTATCTGTGCTTTGGTGGGAAGCCATTGACCAAATAGCTTTACACTCTGCTGTTGGTAGTGCTTTTGTAACTTTCCTCTCACGTCTTTTGTTAAATATTTCACACATACAAGTGGCAAAGATTGAAATTTAACATGAAGATTTTTCAAAGTATAATGTGAAATAAAATAATATGTAATGTTAAATACGAATATGTATGTATATGTAAATATATATAACATGGTATATAATGTTAAAACAAGACTGTTGATAAAAATGTGCTTTTAAAAGTACATATTGTGGGGTTTCACAGTCTCTGACATTGGATGCTTGCCTCTCATTATCTCAGTACAATGATCTCAGTGGAGTTTCTTTTATGAGCCTAAATTTTGTATATTAGTATGCATTTTTTGGCTTTAACTTTTGCATCTTAAGAAAAGTCTGAGATATATTCCCCAAAAGTAGTGGAGTGAATGTTTTAAAATTCAGTGATAGTCCTGTAAGCTCATGATAACTTAACTTTTAGAGAATACACTGTGTTATCATTAGAGAGCTCACAGTTTTACTCAGGTGACAAGATTTTTCCTTTTTGACTCTTTCCTTGTAGTAGGAAATTTGATTGATAGAGTGTAGTATGTAGAGGCACCTCTCCCTCTGTATGAGTGCAAGGAATGATTTTGGTATCACTGTAGGACTCCAGAATGGTCTGTGCTGCTGAGGAAGGGTCACTTAGATCTGATTTTGTTCCGCTATGTAAATAGGTTTGTGTGTTTATTACAGAGCCTGTAATAAGCCCTGTTAGTTGTTAAACAAATATAAGCTATAAGACAAGTTTTTTCAGAAGATTTCACATCCCATATGTGATTATTATGCCTACTGACTCCTGAAGTGGGGAGAAAAATTAAGTTACAGCAATTAGGGGAAAAAAAAAAGCTGGGCAGATTTTCTTCAGTGTGACTTAGGATATTCAGGGTGGGTGTGGGTAGTTAAGTGTGTTGGTGCTGTTAGAACACTCCTATCAAAGCAAACCTTAATGCAGCTCCCCTCTCTTTGAGCCGGGGTTCTGCAGGCCAGAAGAGATTGGCTTTTGTTTTGGGGCAGCAGCTCAGCCATGCAGCTGCTGCAAGGGCTGGAACGGGGGTCTGTCAGGCAGGGACCCGGGTACCTGCACTCTGACATGGGGTGGGACACCGTGCCCCTCTGCTACCTTTGTGTGAGGTGTGAGGCTGTGGGGTGCCAGATCCCTTAACCTGTGTGAGGGACATGGTGACCCACTGTAATAAATACAGCATGAGGCCAGAAAGGCTCAGGACACAGTTTAGACCAGCTGTGCCTTCTGTTCTGCCTACGTAGTGTGGTTAAAGGGAGGATGCATTTGGTGTAAATGCAGTACTAGTCTCAAGAACAGTCATTTAGTTTTTTTACCAAAATTGTGTTGCTTCTCCTCTCTCTTCATCCCTCCACATATAACAATTTCATTTATCCTTACTGCACCAAGTCCAGCTGACAAGGAGCAACGGGATTATTTGCAATAACTTTAAACTAGAGATTTGTTCACTGCTGTCCCTAGAGGTCTAAAATGCTCTTTCGTTGCCTCTTAAAATCTTATTAGTCTTACTTTCTCTGTAGTTATGAGGGTGATTGTGTTTCTGTTCCTCTCATTAAGTCACAAGCTTTCCGGGTTTATTGATTAATTTCCAGACTAGTAATTTCTTCTGTAAAAACAAACCCTGCTACTTCTAGTTTGAGTGATTGTAGCAGACAGGGTTTTGACCTGTATAAATAAAGTCAAATATTACTAAAGCTTTGCTTTCATGTAAAATTTCAAGGGTGAAAAGGAATATCAGGACTAACTAACTAAAGTGGATTTTGCATTTGCAGACCGACTGAAATAAGAAGTGTTCATCTAATGGATACTGTGATGCTTTTTATGTAGCAATACTATTATTAAGTAAATATTTTATTTTTCTTTTTGTTGGTCTGTTGCTAGGATCCATACTATAGGTTTAATGATGTGATGTACAGATGGATCTCACTAGATAACTGGACTTACAGCAGGACATTCAAAACTCCTTTTGACATCAGGTATGCAGTAAAGGTATATCTAAAATAGTCCTGTGCCTTCTTTCATGCAGACTTGCAAGTTAGTCCATTGGCTCAAAGTCTGCTTATTACATTTGTTTCTGATACAACAAATTATGCAATTGTGCAGCTACAAATCTCTTGTTGCAGAACACTTCAGTTGTTGATTTTTTATTTTTTTAAATTAACTGTTAACAATTATTTTTGAATTGTCAGCTGAGAAAAGATAATACTTAGGCAAGTTGAAAGCTATCCCATCTAATATCTGGTGGGTATATGAACCTGCTGTGTTCTTGAACATGCTGACTTGAGCTACTTCAGCTGTCATCTTAATTTGATTTATTTAAAGGTACAATTTAGCTACACTGAGTCAAATGTTCTTGCAGGTCGCTGAGGCAACTGCTGGTATAATAGTGATACACATTTTTACATTGTCTGTCTCCTGTGTGTTTTTAACTCTTAGGTATTCTGGCAGTTTTTCACAATTATGTTTTATTCTGTAGGAAGTGGCAGAAAGTGAATTTGGTTTTTGAGGGAGTGGATACAGTAGCACAGATCCTGCTCAACAATGTCACTCTTGGGAGTACAGACAACATGTTCAACAGATATGTAAGTAATGTGTTTATTTCTGAAGGTGCTTCTGTGTTTCTTCAAAGCCATTTTGTTCTGAGCACTTCCAGTACATTCAAGTACCCATAAAAGTAGGTGCTTGGATGCAGAAAGTGTTGACCTAAGGACTGCATGTGTAATATGGTAAATGTTAGAAAGGGAAGTGCACTTACCTTTCACTAGCAACAGGGTCATATCTAGAGGTCAATGTGCCTTGTCCTAAATGAGAGGACCAATGCAAGAAGATCAATTCAGCTAATAATATGTCTTGCTTCTTGGGATCTGTTCCAGCTCCAAGAAAACGTAAGCTTAAATCTGTTTTATTAGCTGTAAATCTACTTACTAATTGGTATTAGGATGGTTTACATGTCAATACTGCAATGAAAATGCATGTGTTGTAAAGCCTATGTGAGTGTTTCCATGCTTTTGGTTTTTGAAGAGGGTGGATTATTTTTAATATGGTACTTTGGATAACACTGTCTTGCATTTTTGAGCTTTGCTTATGTCAGCATGAGAGTATTTGTTATGGAATGATATTGAGAATGGCAAAAATACTTAAACTCATTTTATGGCTTTAAAATACAAAATTATTCTGGTATTAGCATAAGGAGCAATCCTTGCTTTTGTCTTAAAAGAATCAGAAAGTCTGAAAAATTAAAGGAAGAATGATAGTGGAATAACTGAATTACAAATGAAATCTGGTGTCTCCATGTCTCAGCGTTTACCATTCTGGCAGGTTTTACTGCAGAGGCACTGGACTGAGACATAAGACATTCTGCCACCTGGATCTATGTGACCTAGGACAAACCACTTATTTTCTCTTTGACTTAGTTTTACCATCAGCAAAATCAAAAATTTCATAGAGCTTTTATGAAAGTGTAATTATTTACTGATTGAAGAGTATCTACAGTAACATGCTCTGTAAAGTTAGGAAGTGGTATTATTTTGTCCATATTTCTGCAACTTCATTTTTTATCAGATTGTAACAATTCATGAAATGGCCTTCACTGTAAAAACAGAGTGTTCTGCGTTAAATTGAATTGGGGGTTACTGTGATCCAGGCTTGTACCTTGTTCACCTGTTCCACATGGCAATAACATCTGCAGGAAGGACTCTCTGAAGGCACTGAACTGGGGAATGCTATTTGCTTTCTAATTTCCTGCTGTATGCTACAGGAGTAAGTGATTCTAGCTGGGCTGCTCCCAAATTAGAAAAAAAATTGCCAAGGCTTGGCTTTTCACAAGTGTGCACTTTGAGGAGTAAATGGGTATTAACCATTGGAAACATATTGTCTTGATAGCACAGGATAATTCTGAAATGGAACATTTCTCCTTTTCTTCAGCCACACTGAAGGGGATTATGTGACCTGGTGAGGAAGTCCCCAGATACTTCATTTGGCGCTCACATAGAATGTGTGTCTGTACATTTGGGGGATGAGAATGCAGCTCATTTCATTTTGGGGAATGAACTAGGCAGCTCAGTGCCTTGTGGTAGATGAGCTGGCAGCACATTGTGAGCTGGAAGTGCTCCTATATGGAGCAGATTTCTGAGTTGGAATAAGGTGTTTTCCCAAAAATGCAGATGAGTTCTGAATAAGGAAGGAGGGTAAAGATTCTCTTGCTGACCTCGTCCTTCAAGCACTTCTGTGAGAAGCCTGCAATGAGACCTTGGTGTGAGGAAAGTGGTTTTCCCAGAAACATCTCCTTCTACCCAGAACATTCCTGTGGATTTTCTTTTTTTCAGTTTACAAAGTAGTTTTTCTTTTAAAACCAGAGTGTGCTGTGACTGTATTTCAAAAGCTTTTGAATAATATATGTATGGTCTTAAAATCCCCATGTAATAGTGGTTTTAAATGTCATACATAAATGTCAGCACTGTAATGGTTTTGTTCTGTGTTTTGTCCTAGAGCTTTGATATTACCAGCGTGATCCAGGAGGTCAATTCTGTTGAAGTCCGTTTCTTGTCAGCCATTTCCTATGCAGCAGAGCAGAGCAGGTGTCACAAAGCACACAGCATCCCCCCAGCGTGCCCTCCACCTGTGCAGAAAGGGGAGTGCCATGTTAATTTCATCAGAAAGGTATGGACAGAATTGTCTGTCTCTGACTTCAGGCTGGGAAAGAGGAAAAAACCTGTAGAAACCTGTCATCTTGAACGTTTACAATGCAAGAGGCATGAGAAGGCCAGACTTCATATCTAAGCAATAAGAATGTTTAAAAGGCTGTTTTCACCCAAGAGTCAGCAAGGAGACTTACTGCTGAGAGGGCAGGATAGCAATGGGAAATGTGTAATCATTGCATTTTGGTCCACTGGGTGGGTTTAGCAATGCATGCTGTCAGTAGAGTTCACTGTTGCAAACACCAGTGTGTATTGCCAAGGCTGTAAAAATCTCATCCAAGCTGCTTTGTGAGTGTTTGCTGTTGCTCATGTACTGTGCTATTTATACTGGGCAGCTCTGGCATGTCCCAAGAAGTGTTATCTAACAGGGGACCTGTTCTCATCTTATTAGTGTTGCAAAGTGTGACTTATATGTGCATCTTCAATGAAAACAGCAGTGTAATATAAATGAATGAAACTCAGAAACTTTGTTTTAAGATATGGCTTCTTTGCTGCTACACCTTAACTCAGAGCAAACTGTCATTTGAGTAGCATCTCATGTATTTCTGATAGCTTTGCAGCAGATAGAGGCAGTGTTTAGATGATCTTTCTAATTTCTCTTTTTGTGTGTTTTTACACATTTGTCTCCAATTAAATGCCTTTCTTGTTAATTATTTTCAAACTTTATTAGAAAGTCCTTCTAGAGTCTCCTCAAAAAATGACTAGGATCCTGTAAATTTTAACCTGGATATAATTTCCTTTAAAATTTATTAACGTAAACATGGACTCCATGTTGTCCTGGAAAGATCCTTTAGTGTTAGGATCCTAGGATTTCTGTTTGCTGCTACTTTTATTTTGTCTACATTTTAGAAAGTTTGTTAGTTCTTCCAAGTCTACTCTGTTTCTCAGAAATCAGTGCAAGGAGAGTCTTGGAAGGAATAAGGCACTTACTCAGTTGTAGTCTTATTTATAGAGCAAAAGAGACCTGGAATGATTTTATGCTTTGCTGAACTATACCTTTAAATTTGTAAGAAATACCCTAGTGCTTTTTCCTCAAATGAGTTTTTTGACTGTACTTGGAAGCTGCTCCAGAAATTTTCCAGAAATATTTTGAGTTCTGAGTATATGGCAACAACAGCAGCTATGTCACATTTAAAAGTAAACAAACATACTAGGACATTGCTATAAGCTGGCAGCTTCCCATCTGAAAGTAATGGAGAGCTGTTTACACATTTCAGGTGCAGTATTAAGTGCAGTAAATTTATCTAAATCTGAGTAGGAGTTTGTGGCAGAACACAAACCTGTCACTGCTAATGTACTCCAGTGATACAGGCGTATTGTTCTTGTGACATACTGTTTCTGATAGCAGTCTCTGCAGTATTTTTAGTGAAACCTGCCAATCTGTCAGTGATTCATTTGTTTATTTTTTATAAAGTGAAAGTGGCTTTCAGTTGGACATGTTTTCTAAGAACATGTTATCCCTAGTTTTCTGTTTGAAATAGGTGCAGTGTTTGCTTCCTGGAAGGCTCTTTTGCAATTTCATAGACAGGGAGGCTGGCTGGTAACTCAAGGGATAGGCCAGGCTTGTGCATTGTAGTTTGCCCAAATTAGTATGCCTTGGCTGTAAGTTATTAGTCTCTAAATTTAGAACTCTGTGTCACTGTACAAGACTTTAGGAGATGTATTGTATTTGCTTTGGGGGCTGGGGCTGTGTGAAACTTGGAGGGCAGCTGAATAGATGTTGTCAAGGGATTTGTTAAGTAGAGGTCTGACCAGGTTTGAAAACAGCTAAATGGAAATTAGTGTATATACTTCTCTGCCTGACCAGCATTTTATAATTCTGACAGTTATTCTGATGTTAGTACCAGGACTAAGCTACTTCTCAACCATGTTTTTGTTCCCTTTGTTTTTGTGTAAGAGAACCATAAAAAGGGGAGAAACAGTGAACATGACTGAACTACACAAATACACCAGACATATCCATTTCTTTCCTTGTATTGCTCTGTGGTGTTAAAACTAAAAATAGGAGAGAAACTATTTAATATATGATTTTTAATTTGATACTGTTCTTCTAGAATATTGTGACATTTCTAATTGTCACTTCTCTGCTTAGTTTATCTTTTAGGTATACAGTTAAATACTGACATTAGAAACTAAGATAATTCACAGCTGAATTGAGAGTAATCTCCTGGACTGTGTTTTGATCTTTACTGTTTGGGATTTTGTTGGCATTTTTTTAACTGGTACGTTAAGTGTTGTTTTGCTTTTTCAGTAATACAAAATTTCTCTGTACATGGATGTTCAATACAAAATTTAATTTTTTTTATATAATACAGGTAGTATCAGCAAAGTTCTGGTCGAGAAGTAAGAAAAAGATATTGTAGGGTCTTCTGAGTTTATGGAAACAGGAAAAATTCTTCCATTGCATGTCAATATTTTGTTCCCAGATAGCAAATGTCTTTTATTTCTGGCACAGCATCAATGTCTGTGTGAAAAACAGGCAATTGTAATATAATCATTCTGTTTTCCAGGAGCAATGTTCATTTAGTTGGGATTGGGGCCCTTCTTTTCCCACTCAAGGAATCTGGAAAGACGTTAGGATTGAGGCCTATAACCATTATCACCTGATTTACTTTTCTGTAACTCCTTTCTTTGGTAAGTCTCTTGTTTCTTCTTTTTATTGGTTTCACCTTCAGAATACAAACCATTCTATTGTTAAGCCACAGTTTAGGAGATGTTCTGTGGTGTTTTTTTATGTCTGTGTGTGTCGTTCTTTCTACAGCACGCCTTTATTAGGCATTGAAACTGTACTTCAGTACAAACAATAACTGTTAGAAGTGCTAGAATTCAGAATATTTTTTTGCTTAAAATCCCCAAATAACTGCTGAAATAAATGTAGTATAATTGAGATTAGCACCCGTTCTTTGGTTTTGAAAAATTTCCTTTCTATTGGCATGTGTTTTCACCAAGACTCCCTGTAAATATGTCTCACTTTCATTTAAAACAAAGGCAAAGCTGCTATGGGAATTTGGTTTTGTGTTGGAAGAACAAGTGAACAGTGAGCAGAGTCCAAAGACTGCTGATTTTCAGGACACAACATGAAGTCTGAGAGAGAAAAGCAGTTGTGCTATGCAAGGATAATTGTTAAAGCTGCAGTTGGAGAGGATAACCTCCTGCATTCCGGCTACCTAACTTACCAAACCGGTTTCCTCTCTTGCAGTGGTCTCTGATTTGCTTCTCCTTTGTCCTGAAGGTCATTGCAGCTGAGTGAAAGTAGTTAATTTTCCCTTTAAATTTTTTGGAAACGGTGATACACCCATTGTAGACCACCCACATGCTTTTTTTCACTGCCTGTTGAGCCCAGTCTTCAGTGGAGTAAAGGCTAGCACGTGGGTCCTGTGCACTGGGGTAAATTTCAACCCTTGGGAATAGATTTGTTGTGTATGAATAAAACAGGAAGACATCACTCCATGGCTGCTATTAAACCGTCCTGAAATAGCTGCAGGTCTTAGATAGAATTAACGTGACTGGAATTTCCATGGAAAGCCCCAGTACAGACTGTGCTTTCTGAAATTTCGTTACAGTAAAAAACCTTTTCTGATCCCTCCCACAATCCCACAACTCCACCTTCTGGTAGGTAAAGTCTTGCTCACTGGGTAAGTGGAGAGAGCAGATGTCTTTCATTCAGCAGAGTGGCTTGGGACCAGAGCAAGTGCTTATTATTATTCAAATATGGTAATGTTTTAAAGAGTCAATGAACAACCTGGATTTAAGCTGCATATGTACTTCTGTTGTTCATCAGATTCAGTGTGATAGCCTTTTGACCACTGAGTCTGTAAAAGATTCATTATTCTTGGTTTCTCTGCCTAGACCCCACAGTTCATGCAGTTAAGAATGGACAGGAATTTCTATATGCTTTTGTAAGGGAGGAAAAATGCACTGTAATGTCTGACCCTTGTAGGGTGGGTACTTTTTAACCTTTTCCACATTTCAGAAAATTGGTGTTCACTGGGTAATGCTGGGTGTAATATAAACTTTGGAACTCAGTCATTGCTTTTCATTCTATGAAAGACAGTGAAAATCACACCAGGACTGAATGAAACTCTTTGTTTTTTGGAGTGAGCTCTCTTTCTTTTGTGGAGGAAGGAGAGCTAGACTATATGAATGAAAAGAGAAAGTAAGTTATTAGTAGTTATTAGTAGTTTGGGTATACAAAATGTGTCTTAGTTCTAATTCTTGGTTTTTTTGTTTTATTTGCTTTTGCTTATATGTTAATCTGTAATGTTTGAAACATAGGATGAGCCAGGCTATGTTAGTAGCTAGGCTAGGCAATTCAATTGCTGAAATTAGTGGCAAATTTACACATAGATCTTGAGAACCCTTGACCCTGGCTCTCCTTATTCAGTAAGCTCTGTAGAAGAGAGGATGCTCTGTGGTCACTTCAGAGGGATCTCAGGGAAGTCATTAACTTGTTTCTTTCACGACACATGGGTGGGAGAAGGGACATAAAGATATAGCCCATCAAGTCTAGACACAGTGGGCCCAATTCATCCCCCCCATAGCTCCATTCATTTTGTCCAGTGAGTCTGGGATGAATTCAGCTCGTTTTCTGTTAATACTGTTTTTGTTTCATTGACAAAAGTGATTGTACTGGCTTGTGATTACAATCTTTCCCAAAGAGTATCATGTTCATATGAGTGCTGACTAAGAGCAAGTACAATGTCTATGGGAGTTGGTGGGAAAAAATTCCTTCCTAATGAAGTGACTGGTGTCAAGGTCTCTGACTTTTGTACAGACCTCTGGAGATAAAAAAAAAAAAGCCTGGATAGCTTTTGAATTAAAAAAAAAGTTAAGAAACATAAATCATATTGCATTGTTCTCTTCCACTGGACTCAGATGTCAAACACACTAAATAAGCAGATTAACCATGTAGGCTGGTTCAGACACAGCTTGAAAATTGTTACATTTAATCTTAGGTGTTTGAAGTTTTTCTTTAATGAAATGTCATGTTAATAGGTATATAAACATAACTCTTAAATTCCCATTTTTTTCTCTCCCTTCACTTAGTAAAGAGCGCTCAGCAGTGGTATCTTGAAGTCGAGTCTATTTTTGATGTAGTCAGCTCCAAGCCGATTGCAGGTCTTGTGACTGTGAACATTCCCAAGTTACAAACGCAGCAAATGTTCAGTGTGAAACTTCAACCTGGAGAAGGCAGCATTGTGCTGCTTGTAAACATCAACAAGGTAAGAAGGTGTGTGTGGAAAGCTGGTTTAGCTGCAAAATGTTTCCCCTGGTTTCCAATGTAACTTTCTGCCTCCATGCCAGTTTTAGGCCTGCCTCCGGTTCCTGACTCTGTTCCTGACCTTTAACAACAGTTCTGTATCGCTTACAGGGTAGGAGAGCAGTTCTTTTCCTTTCTAAAATCTGGTGTCTGTGGAGCTATGTAGCTCACTGCCAAAAAGGTGACGAAGCCTTAGGCAAAGATCACATAATCACTGGCCACTATTAAATAACCTTCTTTGAGTTATTTAGATAAATAAATAAATAAATGAATGAATAAATAACCTTTGCATACCCTGTGTCACTTCACTTCACTGGCAGCAGGTATTTCACATGCTACTGTTTACTGGACTGATTGGACCAGAATAAACTACAATATATATGATTCTCCAAGGAGAGAGATGAAACATTACTCAAACCTCTCAGTAGATACTCTTTCAGGTAAATAAAAGCAAAAGAAAATGTTGTGGAGTAAAACTCCTTACATTCACTTGTAGTCCTTTTGACAGGCAAATGTCAGGAGGAGTTTTTGACTGGTAGAAGGTGCTCTAATGAGGAGCAAACTCAATTAAAAAAATCAGGCTTCAGCCAGTGGCCAGAGTGGGAGCCCCGAAAGGTGCAGCAGGAGCCACACCTGATGGAATTCTCCACAGCAGCTTCACTGCTGCAGGACACATATTTGTGAGTGGGTGATGTGCTGTGGGCAGGAATTTGGGGCTTCTGACAGCACTGGCAGTTAATAGCATTAGAGGCCTGCCTTCAAGCTCTTTTGTATTTTACTGTCTCTGCTGACTTTCTGCATTGCTGTGTAACACTGCATCTGTTTTCCCAGTTTGACTGCATTGTCTGTGTATGTTCTTGAGTTCACTTGTCAGTTGTTTGCATGGAGAGGAAGCAAGCAGGGTGTTCATGTTCCAGTATGCACACTCTGTGACTTGTGTACTTAATGTGCTTTGTTTTATTTTGACACAGAAGCATAGAATCATACAGTTTTTGTTACTGTTGTCATCTGACAAGCAAGTTGCATGAGCAATTACCAGTATCCAGTTTCATTTAAAACAACGATTAGTCTCTGCTTAGCCTTTTAATGGATTATGTTAAACAGGGACTGCAAAGTGAAACTTAAAAACTTATTTTTGCTTATTTAGTTGTCCCACCCCCACCCTCAGAAGAGATCTGTTAGTATAGTGCAACTGCAAGTCTGGAAGGAAGCACTTCCTTCAGAGCAGAGGCAGCAGTGTTTCATTATTCTTTGTGCACAAAAGACCTTGCTGCATGAATTCACATCAGCTGATTTTATGAGAAGACCCAAAATGTGTTCTCATGTATTGATGAGGCTGACAGAGCCCTTACCCTGTACACAGACTTGCGTGGTGCATGTTAGATACTGAGATCTCACCAGAAATTTATTTCTCGTTGAGGATTTATTGCAGATTACAGTTGTGGAGTCAGTAGGTGTTGGAGTGGTGCATATCGCCGAGATGTGTATCAGCCTTCCTGCAGTTGCCATGCAAAGAGCTGTGCTGCCAACATGACAGCATTTTGCTTATCAGCTGGTGGCGAGCAGAGGGTGACATCATTAGTGGCCAATGAGACATCCAGTCGTTCCGGGCAGCTGCGCACACTCTCTTGTTGTCAAGGCACATGCTGAGTCTGTGCTTCCGTTTGTATCCATGCAGCACAGAGATCAGTACTTCCTCACAAGCACTTATGATAATTCTGTATCACAGAAGCTGAAAGATATGATATATTCATGGTTGTGTCCAAGTATAGCTACAGCAGAACACATTGTTGGGCTGCTTTCTGGCCTCGATTTGTTTGAAAAGACTGAGGCACTCCTTACATGACTCGCATGATATATTCAGTGCTGATCCCTCCATTGTTTGGTTGCACGCATTATTGCTTTCTTTCCACATTTTTTGTGTTGTGCACTCAACTGGCAAACGCTGGCAACAGGAATGAGCAGCAGAAGTAGGCTGCTAGAGTGAAGATAAATATTCTGTTATCTTAGAGATTGTATTTCATGTTTGTAAAAATTGTGGAGTACTAATGATGTGATTAGGAAGCAGAGAGAGACAAAGCAGAAAACCACTGAATGAATGAAAGAATTTGACTTAAAAGCTTGACATAAGTAAAGCAGTCAGTATGGTCACATATTACCACAGTTGAAAAGTTTACTGCTGTATATTAAATACTGCTTGGGATAGGTAAGAGGAGCAATGAGAGGAGGTATATGATACAGAACTCAGTAAACAATGGATGCTTCTGACACAGATATTTGGGGTTTGGAAGAATAGTGTGTCAATGTACCTCAGCTGAGGAGTAGCAGCTAGGTGTGTGCATGCACATCCCGGTGTGCTCATGGCCTGTTGTGGATACAAAATGAAGGGATGGCCTGGATTTCAGCAGAAGAAATCACACTTCTCTCTTTAAATGATTTTCACCTCAGAGCTTCAGCTGGAGAAAGCATTAGCAGATCTCAGCTGAAGCACAAAACCTTGTTAGGTTTCTGGTAATTCACTCAAAAATACCTGAGCCCCAGGTGCATTTGATACCTCTTGTTACACATGTTGCTCAGACTTTCTCCCTTTTATGTTCAAGAGTGCTACAGTGGAGGCTTGGTGGCCAAATGGGCATGGAAAGCAAACTGGATACAATATGACAACAACTTTTGTGATGGAGGCAGGATGCCAGATTGAGAAGTTTTCAAAGGTGAGCCCTAAAGTTTAATTACATCTGGCATTGCACCATTAGTGTTAGGACATCTGCTCTGCATAGCAGGTGTCTAGAGCTCTTAAAAGTTTTGCTGAGTTGTAATATGCGTGTGAAAATGCTAATGAGAAATGAGGTGTTTTTAGTGTCACAATGTATGGCTACCTGTTTTCTGGTAGTCTTAGCTTGTATGGATGCCTTTACTTATATTGTGGCTGCAAGGTGGCTTACAGTTAACCAGGAACCTCAGAAGAGAAAAGATATTTTCTTCTTAAGTTTTATAGCTTATGAGAAGGAAAAAGCACTTCTAAACTTGATATACCATGCTCTTGGTTTTGTATCATGCACTGAAAACCCCTATTAGATTTCTATATGATTTTGCAAATGTTTATTACTGAGATTTTTCTTGCTAATTCAGTTTGTAAAAAATTATGGGATAGACACATTCTTAAAATCCTAACATTTATTTATTAGAATGTGGTAGATGTGCTTCAGGCTTAAGAAAAGATAAGGTCTTAAATACAACCATAAAAGTTATATCCAGGGATTCTTGCATAAGGGTTCCACTAACACACTGGCTCTTTAATTATCTGTTTGGTTTTACCAAGAAGCCTAGAAGAGGTAATTTCCAATTGTCCATTAAAAAGAAGAATCCTAGGGATTAGACTGGCCTCCTTATGCCATGAACATGTGGAAACAACCACATAAATGTATGCATTTATTAGATGTTTCAGGAGTGTCTTGTCTTACTAAAAATTAATCTGGCCACCATGCATCTAAATTGCTATTTGCTGTAACATTTGTTCCTGTGGGAAAAAAGGTGTGAAAAACTAATAGCTTCTGGTGTTGCAGTCTTTATAGGACTAGCCCCTAGTTTGATTATGAAATCATTAGTGTTCTAATTCTGAAACAATTAAAAAACTCACACCAAGTAAACACAGCATATTATGCTTGGAAAAACTGGTTGTAGGAAATACAACTTTAAAAGCCTATAAAAAGTAAAATTCTGTTATTACTGTGTGAAAACTACACAATGTTAGGAAAGCTAATAATATCCATTTGGATGCATATGTCATCAGAATATTTCATAGAGCTCTGTGGCATATGATCATAGGGACTTCATGGTCTACAACAGAAGCCTCATTTTTTTTCCCCTTAAGGGGAAGGAGGGGATGAAAAAAAGCAAATGCACCATGTAGTGTGCATTGTGAATTAACCAGCATATGAAGCCTTCACAGCTTACAGTGTGAAGTCTGGTCATCCTTCCTGTGTGTTGGGAATCTTTGTATTAGATTCTGACACATGCACACATACACCATCATCCCCCAGTCAGAGCTGTATGAGTGGAAAAAGGCTCTGTATGCAGTTTTTTCATGTTGTAGCATAATTTTCTCTCATGTCAGCAGGACTGAATAGCAATATTCATATAGCTTAATATGAACTCTGAGTAGTTCATGAGATACAATCATGGATTAATGTTCCTGAAAGTTGATTTGTTGTTAGTTCTTTTGTCCATGTTGTAGTGATTGCATTCAGGAGGAATAAATTTCCTACTTCCTTCCCTTCCTCCTTCCTCCCCCCCCCCCCCAAAAAAAAAAAAAATAAAAAAAAGATGAGTGAGGCATTTAACAAATGGTTTGTGTCCATATGAGTATCTGCTTAACTTTGGACCAGAGAAAACTGAAGCATGAGAACTGTACATGTGAGAAAGCACAACTTGGTCTTATGTCAGATTTGGCTACTCCTGGCTTGAACTACTTTCTGGACATGCTAGAGTAGTCTTCAAACATTAACTAATTCTTTGGGAATATTTCTGGGTTGCCTTCAGTATGTACTTTCAGGAGCTCTACGTGCTCTAGCCAGCAGTGCTGGGAATCTCTTTGGCTCAGCGAAGTACTTATTCATTCCTGTTCAGAGTAGCAGAAAACCAAAGCAGAACAAAAGCCAACATCCAGGATGGGATGTGGTTTGGTTTTGGTTTGGTTTGCCATTTGAATATTTTGCTCTAGAGTTTGTTTCCCAGGACAATGTGAAACAAAGTCGTATCTCACAGTGACATTGGTTTTCTTGATGGAGAGTCCTGTTTTCCTGTTTGCTATTGGTAAGTTGCTTATTTCTTGCCATCCCATATCAAGGAATTTATGACCTCTTTCATTACCCTATGAATCCTTTGTTTGCTTTTCAGTTCTATTTCCCCATGTTTCTGTATGCTCATTTCTCCAGCACTGTATTCAAAGGTTTTTTTTTTTTTTTAAGGCTGTTTTTGTACTTTTAAGTTCTCGGCCTCTAGCTGTCTTTCCCTCCATCCCTTTATACACTCTTTCCCCCCCAGGCATTTTAACATGATTTCTAGAACTTTCTTTCTGGCTTTGTAGTTTTCACACCACTTTCATGCTGTGTGCTAATTTGTTATGTTGCTGGGTTGTTCTGTGATCTTATTTCAGCTCTAGGCATCTTCATCCTTATTACTTTTCCTACTGCTAAATACGGGAATTCCCAAATGTGATCCACAGGTCACTTAACTGTGTACAAACCCTTTGTATGTGCCTTTAAAAGACAGGTATCTGTTTCATAATTATGCCCAGAACCAGCTGATTGGTCTTTGGTGGCTAGAGAGCCTCTTGTGCGTACCCTGAGACTGAGAGCAAGGTTCAGCCTTCAGGCAGCAAGCTCTATCAGACAGATTTCAAGGTGGCCAAGGTCTTGGTAGAAGGGCACATAGCGAAGCATGCCAGATGCTGGTTGTCTTTTTACCCCCCAAAGCAGAAGGAAGCTGTAGTAGGAACAGGAAGATGTGCTGTTACCAGCTGGCCCCGGGGGAAGAATGGAGTTGCACTGAATCTTGAAGGCCAGGGAGTGTGAGCTGAGGCTAAGGAGCTTTTACTCTTGCTCCTACTGTCTGGGTGGTCCTGCCTGAGTGTTTCAGCCTCTCAGATTGCCTTGGGTTTGGCCAGTTGCATGAGTTCCACTTCAGCATGAATAAAGCAATATCACATTACTTCTGTTAGTGATATAAATACTCTATTACAAATGTACTCTGAGACAGTCCCAACCTGCCTGATGACATCCATTAAGATGACATGCCAAATACTTTGGCAGCTCCAACTGCAAGTCCCATTCCACTTTGTGCCATAAAAAAAGAGCTGCAATGGAGACTGAGGTGTTTTTCTCTGAGTAATTGAATTCTCTGTAGGAAGGTGAGAACTTTCTCGCAAGTGCAGTACTTGTACTAGTAGTTTTTCTTTTATAGCCTTCAGGAGTTAGAGTAACTGTGAAAGTTGTGTGAAACATTGGTTATTATTTAAATTCAACTTCTCATGTTTAACTATGTCTGCAAAATTCTAGGAATGGTCACTGCCACAATGCAGAGCTGTTTAGGTTGAGCTCAGCGATCTGCGACCTCCACTAATGCATCTGGTTTGTCACATGCATTGTCTCTAGCCAGGTATTTGGTTAATAATTGTCCAGTTAACTTAGAAGCACCAAAGAGGAAGCAAAAAGTTCTTTTCTTTTTCTTCCCTACTGCTAGAAATAGTTTTCTGTCTGTATGTGTGATTTTTGATAAGATGAATGTTCAGAAAATGCAGTTTCATAGTGGGATTAATAATTTGCCTTTTAAACTACAGCCATGTCTGGTGTGTGAAATAAAGAATTGCATTTTATCTTAAATACATGTGTATCATTTGCACTTAACTAGGTTAATTTTAGCCTGATTTACTGACAGATACTTGCCTCAGATGAAACTTATGGCAGAGAGAACAGTCTGTACTCTGCAAGCTGACCTTTTGAAAAGGTAAAGCAAATAGTCATCTGAGAGGAGTGGTTGCTATCTTAGAAGTAGTTTAGAAAAAATTAGGTTTCTGCCCTTCTGACCCAAACCTGTTTTGGCTAAAATTTACTATTAACTTTCCTTCCCTTTGTTTATTTTTCAGTTTTCTCCCTATGTTTATGAGCAACAGGTACAAGAAAGAAAAAGTGTTTTCTTTCTGACTTAAAGAAGTTGAACTGCAGCAAGGATACAGGCAAAAATGTTTAAAGTATCCCTGAAAGAGCTGTTTTCCGGAAGAGTTTGGAGGTGTGCAGGAGCTGATAGGGCAGGTGGGGAAGGCACCTGTAAAAATAAGGGATCAGTGCTGTTGCAGTGCATTAACTGCTCCCTCATGGTTGTTTGTGTCAGTGCAGTCAGGATACCCCTCAGAGCAGCATTGTTGCTTGTAGTGAAGCCACAGAAAATGCCTGGAACGATTTTCTGAGAGTTTTAATTCCACCTGCAAGGGGAAAAAGGAATTATTTTTTTCAGCATCACAATGCCATATATTAGGCTAAAAGAGCAACTCTGGAAGTTTGGCCTCTGCTTCTTCTTGAGATGTGCTTTATCTTTAATGTTTTCTCAGAGTAAGTGTTTATTTAGCTGAACTGGTCTCTGAAACATTATTGCTGATCATGCTGTTCCAGCACTGCTGTGGTGGCCAGAGGGCCCTTCAGTTACAAACTGGCCTTTGTATTTGCTTTTTTTTTTCTCTAAGTGTTAAACCTATTAAAAAGGTATCATTTCAGAGCAGTAAAAGGAGAAGATCTTGCTTGTACTACATGAATCTGTTGCTAGGCTTTCAGGGACAAGACTTAAATTTGAGCTGCTGCAGTTTCCTGGTAGAGAAAATTGCAGATTACATGGTGTTTCTGATCTAGTGCACTCACTGTATTCCTCTTTCTGGCCTTCAGCTGGATTTTTGACTGAATTCTGCAACAACCAAACTTCATCTGTCTTTTCCTTATGTACTTGTATGCACACATACAGTTGTTCGCTCATGCTTTCTCTTGCTCTCTCTTAATATGGTAGCAATTTAAAAGAGTGAACAGGCTTATTGAAAGAATTCTTTCTGGTACTTGTCACAGTGTGTTTTATGCAAGCAGGAGTTTATAGATGAGACCATGTCTTTTGACTCCTTGACAAATTCTAAGCTGTTACTGTTCAGTTCAATCCCTTTTCTATGGGTTTTCTTTATGCCATTTTAATTCCTTTTTTGTCAGCTTTAAATCTAAGTTTCATGTCTTCACAGGTTTATTTTCGGACAGTAGAACTTGTTCAGGAACCTATTCTTGGCTCACCAGGTCTGAGTTTCTACTTCAGAATCAATGGTCGACCCATTTTTTTTAAGGGCTCAAACTGGGTTCCAGCTGATTCTTTCCAGGACAGAGTGACCTATGACACGTAAGCCACATTTGATGTTTTCTAAGGATAAAGGATTATGTTTTACTCCTCCTGTTTCTCTCTACACCCTTTATGAAAGGTTTGCTTTAGTGGGTAAAACTTTAAAGGTAGAATACTTAATTGTTGTGGGCTGGAGGCTTCAAAATTAGGGCTTAATTAGCATGAATATATTTGAGTGATGCTCAAGGCATGTAGGTGCAATTGCTGGTGGGAAGGTGATTGTTTGCAGTTCCTAGTTACTGTCCTTTTGGGTATTTTTAGGGATGATCCTCAGGTTGTTTGACCTTATTGTCTCATCCATTGGTAGTCAGAGGATGTGCACTTCATCCATGTCCTAACCCACGTGATGCAGGGTTACATAGGTGCACAGGGCCTCTCCCCTTTTCTTGATCTCATCTAGGCTACTTGGATTTCAATGCACAGCACCCCAGAGATGCAGATGGGATGGGGGCTGTACTGTGCTTGGACTAAGCTTTGCTCTGGGTTATTAGGGAACCAGGACAACCGGGTGTGCTGCAGTGTGCATTCACATGCAATTTAGAGGCTGCCAGTATGATTTAATGAAAAATGACTGGAGACTAAAACCCTTAAAATGAGATTCCCAGTCTCAGTCTTTCTCCTCACCCCCTTGCTCTCCCATTCTCACAATGCATTATGGAACTCAGGAAGCGAATGTACATTCCTGATTGAGTTTAAAGAGAATTCAAATTCAAGTAATTGATATACAAAGCAAGTAATATCAGAGGAGAAAATACCAACATGATTAATAAAACATAGTATTTCTAAATCTGGTCCTTCCAATACTTCTGTAAAAGCACTTACACACATGTCACTCCATCTATTTTGTAAGTGTTAACAGGACCAAGCAATATTTTCTGCACAAAAAATTGCTTTTTGAGAGCTCTGTCCAGACATGGAGGTTTAGAAGTTAGAGTATTTTGATACTTTCTGTTAGACTTATAAGTCTTATATTGCCTGCTAATGATTTAGATTTTTTTTTTTTTGGTAGGGGTGTTTGTGTCTTCATTTTTTGTATAACCTTATAAATTCTTAAGTAATACAACTTCACTTATATATCTCCTTTTTGTATTTGACAGGCTAAGGCTACTCTTGAAGTCTGTGGCAGATGCTAACATGAATGCCCTTCGGGTTTGGGGAGGAGGAATATATGAACAAGATGAATTTTACGATATTTGTGATGAAATAGGAATAATGGTAAAAACAATAAACACAGAATACTTATTTAAAAACTTAAAAGAACTGGCAAATGAAAATCTACTTTAAATTTAAAAAAAATAAAAGAATTAATACATAAGTTCTAACCATCTTTCTAGAGGACATTGTAGAGTATCAACACGGGAGATGAGATTAACCTGATTTTTTGTTTGGCCCGTTGGGGTTCTTTAATTTCTTTTAAAATTGAATGGTTTCTAATTACAGAGGCTGTCTGTTGAATCTGGAAGTGATATTTTGGAGGCTTTATAGTAGGTCACCATTAGCTAGAAGGTAGCTATGCTTTTCTCAGTTTTGGAAATGGATTTTATTTATTTTAAAAGTGTTTTCTTCTTTTTATCAATAGCTGAAAAGGTTTGGGTGGTTTTGGTTTAAACTTTTCATTTGGCCCAAAGACAAACATGGAAGGCATTATCCAAAGGGCCATTTTGAACAAGCTATAATTGAATATAAATGTTGCTGTAAGGTGAACAGCTGCTGCAATCACTCATCCTAGATGAGTACCTTTGATTATATAAGCTTGGAGGCACGTGTTAATAAGTTCTGATGAAATAGTGACTAGATGAATGAAGGCTAAGTTGCATTCAGTATTAAAAATCTCGAGAAGTGTTGGTTGATCTTAGTGTACACCATAATAAGCAGGGAAACAGAATTCATACCTGGCTACTTTCAGATGTGTGTGTTTGCAAAAAAAAAAAAAAAAAAAGTTTACATCTATTTTAGTCATCTGAATGAGTGTCCTGATTTTCAAGGCTTCTGAGCACTTAGAGTTCTTTAATTTTTGACACTAGGCACCTTAAGTAGGCCATTTAGAGTTGTGTCTGTACAGTGCTCAGTGCAAGATTTAGATCCCATTTAACAGCCAAAATAGCAAGTAAATGCAGAAAATCAGACCCTTATTCTGGAGGGGGCAGTGGGGGAGGTTTTTGGTTTTGTTTCTTCTGATGGTCTTGCAAAGGCTTAAAAGTGCATTGGAGTCAAACTGTGCTTAAGGAATACCAGTGATAGCTCACTGAGTGAAATAGTGAGAAAAGTTTCTTTCAATAGGGAGTTTTGACACCAACAGTCAGTAAAGCAGTATCAGTGATTCTGCAGCAATAGCTTTGCTTTTTCTGTACAGTGTTAGGATTGTAACAATTACTAATGGCTCTGTTATCTCCCACTGTCTAATTTTTTGTCTTCAGTTTCCTTAGGGAATGTGTGCTGAAAAGAGCCACAGAAAAGCATATTCTCACTGCAATGAAAATGAAATTGTATGAGGAACTGGTCTCTGTCTCTCTCTATGTAGCATAGCATTCAGAGAAGTGGAGTCTCCTACAGACTCCTATGGGTTAAAGTGATCCTTCTAGAGATCTTTTCATTAACATTTCAGATAGACTAGAAGGAGCCTCAAGGTTATGGCAATTAAAAAAACAAAACAGGTAAACAAGAAATCTTATCTATCTCATTGGGCTTCCTTTCCCCTTTTTGTAATTCTCCTGCAAGGTACAAATTGAGTTCATTGTTCTTGAATTGAAAGGCTTTCTGTTCGCTAGTAGTACCTACTTGATCTTTCTTTGAAGAGAAAGATCATTGTGTTTTTAGAGCATCTAGTTTGTTTTTGCCCAAGATTTGCTGGTTTTAAGATAATTTTGTATGGAGGTGTTTTCTCAGCAAGTACACATTGAAATCTATGAAGTGTGCTCAGTACCACATCAGAAGAATTACTCTCTACTCATTAAGTAATGGGGATTTGGTGTTACAACTGCAAAGTAGTAAATAAATATGAAACTGTTCTGTTCAGCTGCAAATTGCTCCATATTCATGTTCCTGATTAGTCTGTTGAAACTCACACAACTTCATCTACTGAACAGTATTCCACTCCTCAGTGTAGACTGTCAGGGTTTGATTCCTAAGGGTAAATATTTTGTAACTCTGATATCGGGGATAACCACAGTGGAATATGCACATACTTGAGCCCCATGCTGAACGTGATTTGTTTTCTGTCTGAATGAAGGATTGTGCATCCCAATAGCCATATATTTTTCAAGTATGTATAGTAACTTGCTGACAGTTTTTTAAAATCTTTCCTTTCCTTGTAGATTTGGCAGGATTTTATGTTTGCATGTGCGCTATATCCAACCAACCAGAAGTATTTAGAATCCATAAGAGCAGAAGTTTCTCATCAGGTATTTTATCCATGTGTCAAAGCTCTATTTCACATTATCTATTTTTCATTGATGGACTGTATAAGTTTGCTTTCCAGAAATGGTTGTTTGGAAGTGTTTGTTAGTATACCTTTATGTAGCAGACACAAAATGTAACCTTGCTAATTCTTCTTGAACTCCTCTGACTGCTTGCAGGAATAGTCAGTCAAGCAGACTGCACAGAATTTATCTTCCACACATGGCTGAGTAGAGGTGAATGGCACACACATGCATAAGGCAGATGTATGTCAGCACATTAATTGTTTTCCCTTCTGAAAGTGTATATTACAAAACTTTGAGCCTGGTACCAAGCTATGGGAATAGTGAACCATGTGGCAAAAAATGGGAATTGTAGTCTTAGCATATGTAATATACATGTGGACTTGTGATTAAAATAAACAACAAATCATTAAGTAATTTTGTTTGACTTCAAAACTGTAAGGTTTTTTTTCAGGTACGACGTTTAAAATCTCATCCATCAATTATTCTGTGGAGTGGTAACAATGAAAACGAAGCAGCAATTGCAAGCAACTGGTTCTCTATACCTTATTCTGACATAGGAATCTATATCAAGGACTACGTGACCCTTTATGTGAAGAACATACGTGAAATAGTTCTTAGTGTAAGTAATCTCAAGAAACTGTAGGAGGATATGGCTTGGCAAAAGGTTTAATGTTCGAGCAAGTTGGGATTCCCTTTTTTGATTCTAATCCTTTTAAGACATGAGAAAGAGCACGTTGAGAAATCGCCCTTTCCAAGCTCCTCTAAACAACTCTCTAAACTCAAGAGTTAGTCTCAAAGTAAAAAAAAAAAGAAATTAATTACTTGTCTTTAACATTTGTGATGTGTAAAGTAAGACCTGAAAGTGTAGTAGATCTTGCTTCTTTTTTTCCTTCCTGCTTTTAGTATGTCCACAAATGCTTTCACTTCCAGTGGACAAAAATCAACTTGCCCATTAATTAATTAATCTAGATGATCAGCTTTCCTTTATGCTGATTTTGTTGAAGAATAGTGTGAAAAAAATTTAACAATCCTCAGGTCTTTTAATATCAATTGAAGAAATCTATACGGGTGTTATTTCTTCAGTATGTGACTGAATATTTTTGGTTCTGAGCAGGTAAAGCTAAAGTGATGCTAAAGATTGAACTCATGCTGTGTAGTCATTGTATTGATTTTGGAAACAAAATACTGGTATTCTACAGTATGTGAAGGCAAAGGAAAATATTTTGATATAAAATTGAGACTGTGGGTACGCAGTCCACAAACACCTGGAATCCTTCATGAAGCCTAGTGTGATTTGGAACTACCCATTTTGCACAGGTTTTGTAAGTTTATTTCTCCTCTTAGAAGAGGAGGTTCCAGATTTCTGTGCTGAGCTCTGTGTAAAGGTATGCTGTGGTGTTTTTGTGATTAGCTACATGAGTTGGGTGGCCAGTGTGTGTGCAGCAAAGTGAGGTGTTCTGGCTTGATATTTGTGCAGCAGTGCCATCCAAGACGGACCTATTTATATTTTAAATCCATAGAATAACTATTTTGAGGAGCAAAAAGGAGCCATGGAGGGAGATGGCTTGTATTACACAGGACCTCAAGTTATCTGAGGAAACCTGTAACTACTAGTAGTACTCGACTGGGTAGCTTGAAAAGACTTTGAGCTAAAGACTTCAGGGAATCCAGGATTTCCTGTAGTAAATTGTTTCAGTCAATTATTAATTACATCAAGATAAAAAGAAAGAAGAAGATGGGGAAACAGGACTGTTTCTTAAAATGAAGTACATGCCTGAGTGCATTGCTGCGTTCGAGCCAATTGCAGTAACTTGTTGCTGGTAGCTAACTCTATCTTGCTAGAAGTAGGGTGTTACATGAATTGTACCTGCAAAAGGATTCCTTCAGTACTTTGTAGGCAACTGTTAAAAGATTTAGTATTCTCAGTATTCTACTGAGGCTATAAATAAAGGCAGCTCTGAACAATTTGAACTGTTACCCTTCTTGTAGTCTCATCTATCTTAGCATGCAGAGCCAGCTAAAATGACAATAGCCTGTAATGATACCATGCAGGCATTAAAAGCAGAACACCTTGGATTTGTTAGGACTAAATTTAGGTGACTGTTTATTAAGAAAGGAGAAAATCATGGCCTTGTTCCTGCAAAAACACTGCAAAAATAATAATTTTCCATAAAGTCCCAGTACTCAAATATTAATGTTCCTTGAGTATATATTTCTCAAGGCACACTTTAAATAGCCTTCATTAAGAATTTAGAGGCATATAAAGATAGAAAATCTCTTGATGTGAGGAGAGAATCCCTCAGAACAGCAGAGCAAGCAGAATAATGCCCAGCTGTCCTCCAAGAACATAAGTAGGAAGTTAATTAAGCAAGTAAAGATGATGAATGTTAGGAGATAAAAAGGGAATGTTTGCTAGGTAGTCACTCAGAAATTTGGAAAAAGCATGGTCTCCCTGCCCCCAAACGCCTCTTTTCAGAAAATGGCCTATGTATTCAGATGATAAAAGTCAATTGCTTTGTAAGGTGGTTGTACTTTTGTTTTTTGTTTTAAATCCCAGGAAGATAAGAGTCGTCCTTTTGTTACATCCAGTCCCACCAATGGCTTGGAGTCAGTTAAAGAAGGCTGGCTCTCCCGGGATCCTTATGACACCCATTATGGTGACACACACTTTTATGACTACAGCAGTGACTGCTGGAACTGGACAGTGTATCCTAAAACTCGTTTTGCTTCAGAGTATGGCTTTCAATCCTGGCCTTCCTTCAGTACAATTGAAAAGGTAAGGCTGGTCTTCCACACCTTACTGTCCCCTTTGCTCTCATTTAGTGAGGGCGAAGAGTCTCTTCCTAGCAAACTTCTGCATCCAAACTGTAGTAATGTGTTGTTAGGTGTGATATGGCACAAGTTGGGATAGAGGTGTGTGCTGGTGGGGAAGGAGGGGATGAAGCCTTCTGTTTCCCTCCTCAGTGTTCAATATACTTACCTCAATGTTGGAAGATGAACCTGGTTTGGATGAGAGACTATTATGAAACTGTTATTTCTGGTGGTAACTATATTTAATGTAGAACTCAGTAATGATTGACTAACATCTGTTTACTTTTGTGGTGGCTATGGATGTATATTTGAGAAAGAGAAGAAACATGAGAAAAGTTGAATTGTGCAGGATTTTAAAATGTTTGGATTTTTATGTATTTACAAATTTCTTTCATTTAAATAATTTGTTTCTTAATGTATTGCGTGTAAGAGGATTTGGTTTTGTCTCCATTAAATTTAGGTATTATATGTTCTGTTATTTATCAAAGTGGAGCAGAGACATACCATGCTGTTTGTCCATTTGTGCCAGGAGAGATGTTGGTATCTGTGCATGCAACCAAAAGGAGTTCAGAATGTTCCTTTCAATTTGCTGGGCAAAGCACATTATCTCAAGCATAGTCAGAAGATTAATCTATATTAGTAACAATAAAAATTATTCAATCCAGCCTAAAAATAAATTTAAATAAGATTATTTAGAGAGAGCAATTACAATGAAAACTTGGCAATAATAACGTAATGAGTTATGTTGTTGTCTTTAGTTGAAAAAAGCTGTTTTATGATCATTTGTTATGAGAGGGAGGTTTTGAAAATATATATATAAATATTATTCGAATTTATAGCTCTGCTGACTTACATAACTTATACCTAAATGTGTTTGACTAGATTACATTCTTCCATATTAATCTAGGGTGTTTCTGATTTATTATGAATGCAAGCAAAACTCTGAGGTCCCTTGGCCATCCCAAACCTTAGGACAAAGAAGTTAAATGCCACTGAGCCAAAAGTTGCTCTTCTGAGTTCAACAGCAATGTGTATTTTTATTTATTTGTACAAGGAGTGTAAGCAAAGGGTGTTAGCGATTCAAATCCTTGCATGACTACATGAGGCACTATAGAAATATACTTCCAGTTTTAAGGTTTTGAATGATGTCAGTAGGCTGTAGTATATATCCTTTCCTCAATATCTTGGCTGTCATTAAATGTACTTTCTACTTTTTTATTCATTACATTTGTGTTTTTTAAAAGGTTTCCTCCCCTGAGGACTGGTCCTACACAAGCAATTTTTCTCTCCATCGGCAACACCATGAAGGTGGCAATATTCAGATGCTTCAAGAGATTGGGCGTCATTTCAAGCTTCCCCAGAGCCCAGATCCTGTAAAGAAGTTCAAAGACATGATTTACCTCACTCAGGTAACAGTGACATCTTCCATAGAAGTAGCTGTCAGTACTTGTTCCATTAAATTCTGTCTGCTGTTAGAACTGGACCTGGTCCCTTAGGGAGTGTTCTATCATACAAAAAGATTCCATACTGAGGAACTGGAGAGTCCAGTTAAATTTGGAGCTAGCTTGTTTCTCTTTTATTTTAAAGAGACTTCAATTTTCATGATAGAAGGGCTGGAATAATCAAGGAATTACTCAGAAACTGTCTGTCAGTATGTGCTGCCTTGGTACTTCTCCCCACCTGGGCTCATGTAGCTGGGGGAAGATGCAGGGATGTGCTGGGCTTCCTTGGTATCCAAGATTATTTCCAGTGCTGCATGTTACTCCCTGTTCTAGGGTGGGGATGTTTTGCTCTTCATGTGGCCCCTGTAGGCTCACTGCTTTGATTCTTGCCACATGGAACACATGAGCTTTGGAAGCAAGATTTTTTCCAAAGAATGTAATTCTCTATTAATTAGATTAGTGCAGTTTTTATTTTGTTATGGACTCAAAATACTGATATTTTAGAGAGTATATTTTGGGTTTTTTTCAAATGAGAAGGATATATTTTGCTCTTCATTCATAGTAGTTCTACATCATGGTTGCTGCTTTCTTTGTGATTTCTGTGAAACTTTTAAAAGATGCTAAGTAACTTTCTAATGCTACTAGGCAATTTGAAAGTGATGTTAATTTTTGTATTTCAAGAATTTCAGAAACTCTCTTGATGGAAATAACTGCACACTCACAAAGTTTCTAATGTTTGAGAGCTGCTGTCAGCAAGTTTTATATAAAAACAAAATAGCATGAGAATTTTTGGCACTCTTTGACAAGAGAACAAGGATAGATGATGCTGTGAAATTGAAACCAGGGATAAAGCTTGCACCATGAGGTCCTGACTCAAAAAAGCTGTGAGAGTTTCTGTAAGGCTAAGTCTGTCAAGGCTGTATTAACAGGTTAAACAATTTAATACCAAAATAAGGATAGCAAAAAGGATAAAGAAAGTAAACTTGCTTTAGTGGTTAACTAGAAGTATTATCTTTACCTTTTGGGCTGTCCTAAAGGCTTTTAACTTTATTTTAAGAATTTCTTTATATTTCCTCAGCCTAGTATTAAACTGTGTGAAGAGCATAGCAGTCTGTTTAGTATCCTTTGAGAACTTGGCCAATGAAAAATTCTGAAAACTGGTTTTTAGATGACATGGAGAAGGAGAAAAGGAGTGTGAGTGCAGCTGAAAAAAGGTTGCTTTTGTGATGCACAGTTTTGACTGTATAGTGAGAGTTTAAGTTCAGAGTGTAGGGGTTTAGACACCAAGGTGATGTATACTGAAGGTAATACAGCTTAACATAATTTTGTAACTCTGGAGGGGGTTATTTAAATTAATGGAAAATTGACAACTTATTTTAGATTTCATTATATTTTCCTTGTCTTTGATTTGCCTTTCAAAGACCATCTTCACTGAATGGAAGTAGCCCTATATGAGATTCTTGAAGGGTACTGCTTGCAAAGCTGTTGGGAGCTAATAGGAATAGATCTCCTTCCAGCAGAGATCCACTGCACTGCAGGTGGATACTCCTCAGGGCTCAAGTTTAAAGTTATGTTCTGTTGCTGTGAAGTCTGTGTTGTGAATCAATATATTCACACGTTTTGAACAGAAGTAAAATCCAGTATTCCAAAAATACTTTTTTATCTCTTTGTTGACCAAGGTGATGCAGGCTCAGTGTATAAAGACAGAAACTGAATTCTATCGTTTTAGTCAAAGTGAAATAATCAATGGAGAAGGACACACAATGGGAGCTCTGTACTGGCAACTCAATGACATTTGGCAGGCTCCTTCGTGGGCTTCCTTGGGTAAGTTTTATGACTGTCTGGTAAGAAGCACCTGCTACCAGTTGTGTTTTCCTCACTTGGAAGTATCAATAAGAAATATAACTCTGCTCTGTCTCTTCGGTAGCTTTGCAAACTTTGAATAGAATTCTGTCCCTCCTTTAGGAATGCTTTCCAGGTTAGGATTTATGATGTAGAAATTGAGCATCTAGATTTCTTCTGTTGTCAGCTGGGAGAGAGATGGTTATCTCCAAATGTGATTCATTGTGTCCTTAGCTGTCTCAGAACTGGGGTGAATTATCTTCTCCATGAGGAATTTGATTTTCATAGAACTTCTTAAGATCCCTCACCCAGTGTAGCTTATGAGAAGCTTTTTAAAGGAGATGACTGGCTGAGATGATGTCTAATTTGGTGTCAGATGAGGTGAATCACTCCTTGTGACTAAATTATTCTGCTAATAATCTTAGAACACAAAAATAACCAGACATATAAAGAGATAAGTCACTTAGGCAGTAAGTAGTAGAGGAGGAATGAGGAATGTGTGGCATGAGGGAAGTGGCTGTGTTTCATGTTCCAAACATTTTTGTCTAGAAGTCATTTTGAAATGGAGAAGCTGTGCTATGGCAGTTGTATAGATAAAGATTATCTTTAGTTATTTCTTACATATTTTGGTTTTAAAAATCTTTATTTAAGCATTTCACATGTGAAAAAATATGAGCAAACTAGAAAAAGCAAGACTGTCTGTGGACAGTCTTGATGTGTCCTTGGAACAAAATGCCATTTGGCCTGGGTTTGAGAAAAAATTAGCCCACACCATCCTCCATCCTCCCCGTTTGTTTTTTTGGTTTTTTTTTTTTTTTTTTTTAGTTAATCCAAGCAAAATAACTGCAACAACAAAGGAAAAACCAGTAGAAGAGGCTAATTTATTTAAATGTTAAGGCAGTGGTCCAGCTATGATGCTCTTCTTTCTCAACTTTCTAGACTTGTATTAGGAAACGGAATATCACAATGTTCATTCTTATTATTCTAGCAATGAGTGATGCTCTTAGGCTTTAAGTGCCTCAAGAGAAAAAGATGCTTGGAAAAGTGTCCCTTTGTAAAGACAAAGGGTGTATTGATAGATGTAATGGTCATGGAGACCATAAATGCCTTTTTGAGTACAGAGATGACATCACTGTAGAATATTTATCAAGTTCTTGAATTATTCATATGTTGTTGAAGTTGGTTTAGAAGAAAGCAGCTCAGCAGAGATACAGCTGTCCCTTTGTTTTGTTGTATTCCCTCAGTGAGATGAGGAAAGGTTTAATATTCATTTAATTAGGCAGTGTGGTAGAGGGATTTTGAAATGCTAATGGCTGAAATTATGCGAAACTTCTGAGAAATTAGTTTTATTTGCACTTCAAAAACAAGTTTCTGCATCTTCTTAGATGGCACAATAGTATCACCAATGAGTGCTTTTATTTAAATCTTTTACTTTGCAGAAAGTCATGGAGGAGTTTTAAATAATTTCCGGTACAAAACAGAAATGTTTCCACGTGGTGGGGAGGGAAGAAGATAACAAATGTCTCTCCTTTTAACTTTTACCTTTAAGATTGGGTTGAATGAAAGCACAGCACAGCACTTGCTCATAGTACTTCTGCCTTCAGCTCAGAAGTAAACAGCTTTTATCACAACTAGCTTCTGACTGTTAGCACCTAGGTGTGAAGCTGGCTGTGCCAATATTGCATGCTTTTAGCATCTCTGCAGTAAGTTTTGGTGGAGTGCTGTGTCACTCCCAGACAAATGTCACCTTGAGGTACCCAACTCAGTTGTCATGAGATTCCCCTGAACAGATAACTGGCTTTTATTGCAGGTTCAATATTTAGAGCCCCTGGTGAGCCTGGTGAGTACAGGCTGTTATGAGGAATAATTGGTCTGAATTCATGAGGCTGAGGTGAGGAAAGAGCTAGCAGCATGTTTCTCAGGTTGCATTTGATGGTGTGAAGGGATTAATTTAAAATCATTTCAGGGAGATCTGTTTATCTGCATTCCCACTATCAGTTTAGAAGGCTTTAGGGAAGAGTCAGAAAAAAGGGTACTGGGATCTCATTACAAACCTAATTTTAGTTTCCTGTTCTGAAGTTTAATGCCACAGAGGGTGCAAACCCCTTGTTATTGTCAGGAAAAATTGAGGAACTTGTATTTCTGTAAGAATTCGTTTAAATGTGGTGGGAGGAGGAGAAAACCACCCCAGGGCTATTTCAGATAACTTTTGACTGTTGCCTTTGGGCATGCATGTCTGTAGCACAGAAGTTTAAACCCAGAGATTTCTCATGGTAACTTCCTGACCTCCAGATTTTTTACATCCATTTTTGGGTGTGTGTGCATGGTGCATTTGATATGCAAGTTGCCTATTTTTAAATAAAGGAATGTAGCTCTGGTCCTGTGGAAATCAAGATGACAGAAGAACTGCAAAATACAAGCTTTTTAATTAGTTTCAGTTTTCCTTGCTGTCTGAAGTTAACTTTGACAAATGTATTATCAAGATCCGGTTGCTGGAAAAGCTGTCTTTGGAAAACACCTCCTGTGTGAAACTGCTAATGCAGTTGAGTTTTGATTCTTTAAAATGGCTCTAGATTTTTTGGGAGGGGAAATGCCAGTCTTAAAAGCTGATCTGAGTTAAGTGGACTAATGATGTTTCAAACATTACAAAACAATGGGTGTCAAAGTAGTAAAGTGGGTTTTGAAATGGTACAAACTTGTAAGTGTGTGGTTTTTTTGATTTTGTTTGTTGGCTGAAGGTTTTGTTTGCTTGGGTTTCCCTGTGGAATTTAATGCCATGTTCAGTCTGAGTGTGTCCTCTGCTGTAAAGGTTTTTTGAGGCTCTCTGCTACCTAGGTAGCAAACCTCCTCCCTTTCCCTCTGCAGTATGGCTGTATAATCCCGTTGGAAATCAAGGCACAGCACAGATTGAGAGAAGGACTTATTCAAAAAGAAACAGGATTTTATATTACACTAAGTAGCAGAAACTGCTCTACATCAATTGCATTATTTATTTCCATGTATAAGACAGTTGAAGCCTAGATTTTCATCATGTGAATTAAGCTCAGGAAAAAAATTGCAAGTCAACAGGCACTGGAACCTGAGATCAGGCTGAGTACCTTATCTGAGCTTGTGGTGGACCCTGCCTGGATTCTGCAGTGAGCAACATCTATTGCACTGGCAACTTTATTAATTGGCAATTGAAATTCCAGGAAGTCCTGTAGCAGTCCTGAGGGCTTTAGAAATTTCAACCCCTCCCAAACTCTCCCTGCCCATTTCTCATACAAGGCCCGTAGCTTTTGCTTGTTGGATCAACTACTGCCCCCCCCAGTTCACTCTCTTTCAGATAATCCATCCCCAGTCCAAATCTCCAGTCTTCTCAAGTTTAATGACTCAAGAGTAATTTGTTAGCACCCCCTGGTTTTGGTAGATATGTTCTTTAAACCACCAATGTTTTCTGTCAGGAAGTGTCTTTGGAATGCCAGAACATGCCTTTGTTCCTATCACCAGGGGATCAGACCCAGCCAGCACAGTTTTATGGAAGGCAGATCCTGCTTGACCAACCTGATCTCCTTCTGTGACAAGGTGATGCAGTTGGTGGATGAAGAAAGGCTGTGGTTGTTGTCTGCCTGGACTCTAGCAAAGCCTTAACGCCATTTCCCCACAACATTCTCCTGGAGAAACTGAGTGCTCATGATATGGATGGGTGCACTGTTCACCATGAAAACAAATTGGCTGGAGGGCCAGGCCGAGTGTGGTGGTAAACGGATTCACATCCAGCTGACAGTGGGTCACTGCTGGGTTTTCCCAAGGCTCAGTACTGGGGCCAACCCTGCTTAATGTCTTTAGCAAAGATCTGAACAAGGGGTTCAAGTGCACCCTCAGCCAGTTTGCAGTCAAAATAAGGTTGGGTGGGAGTGGCACTAAGGCTCTGCAGAAAGATCTGGGCAGGCTGGATTGATGGGCTGAGGCCATCAGTTTTGTGAGGTTCAACGAGGCCAAGTGCTGAGTCCTGCACTTGCTGCACAGCAGCCCCAGGCAGTGCTATGGGCTGGGGCAGAGTGGCTGGAAAGCTGCCCATTGGAAAAGGACCTAGAGATTCTGGTCAACAGTGGCTGAACATGAGCCAGCTGTGCCCAGGTGGCCAGGAAAGCCAATGGCATCCTGGCTTGTGTCTGTGGCCAGAAGGAGTAGAGAAGGGATTTGTCCCCCTGTACTCAGCACTTCTGAGGCTGCACCTCAAATTCTGTGTTCAGCTGTGGGCCCCTCACTACAAGAAGGACGTTGAGGTGCTGGAGCTTGTCCAGAGAAGGGCAATGGAGCAGGGGAAGGATCTGGAGCACAAGTCCTGTGAGAAGTGGCTGAGGGAGCTGGGAGTGTTTAGCCTGGAGAAAAAAAGGCAGGAGCACACAAACACACACACCCACACATTCCTTATCGATCTCTTCAACTACCTGAATGGACGTCATAGCAAGGTGGGGGTCAGCCCCTTTTCTCCATTAACAGGTTACAGGACAAGAAAAAATGGCATCAAGTTGTGCTTGGGCCAGTGGAAGTTTAAATTGGATCTTAGGAAAAAAAATTTTCACCAAAGATGTTGTCAAGTGTTGGAGTGGGCTGCCCAGGGAAGTGGTGGAATCACCATCCCTAGAGGTATTTACAAGATCTACACGTGTGGCATGGGAACTTAGGGACATAGTTTAATGGTGCACTTGCCAGGTGAACAGCTGAACTCAATCCTTGAGTTCAAATTCATAAATAATCCATAAATGGCTCTACAGTTCTATACTGAGAAGCACCAGTATACTGAGCATGTTCATCAGTTTACTGACTGTTTTGAAGAAATGCACCTGCCTCTCCTGAGGTTTTCCTCCAGTCTTATCCCTTTGGTTTGCTTCAGTGCAATTGATTTGAATGCCGGTGGTGTTTTTGCTGGCAACAGACTCATCTCATAGCACAGTTCAATCTTGTGTGGGTTTTCCAGGCTGATAGGAGCTTGTCTTGTTCTCCAAGCTAGCTGGTTGTGAACTTGCTGAGAACAAGGTGATGTGTAAGGTGCTAAGCTGGATCTAATGCACTTATTCTTCACAAAGTTCATTCATGTCTATGTGGAGTGCAGACAAAGCATGTTTACGTCCCCCTGGGAAAGCCACAACAACCCTTTAAAAATTACTCTGGATAAGTCTTTAATTATGAGATGTTTGAAAATGCTAAGAGCTTTGTAGAAACTAAGACAGTAATTACTAAGAGCATTACAAGAAAGACATCTCACTGAAAATATTTTTATATGTCATAAAGCCTACATCAGCTTTAAAGTTGCATATAATAAAGAGCCGGAAACAAGAATGAAACCAGTATCTAACTTTCCTTGTGAGATGGTGCAGTTGACTTGTTACTTCATTTTAGTGCCATTTCAATGACTGGATATTCGTTGAGCAAAGACAAACTTAAAATGCAGACAGTGGATGCAGCTTCTCTTTCAAAATGATTACATGGCAGTGTTGCAAAGCAAAAAAGCAAAATTGCTTTTATTGGAGAGGATGTAGAGTTTGATGGTTTTTCCAGTTTAATGGCTGACTTTCAAAGTATTAAAATAATGAGGTACAGCTTTCCATTAAAGAAGCAGTGTGAACTGTTTGTCACGTGTCTATCGTGAATACTAACTCCCATGGAGGAGGTATTGTCTCTAGATGTTGGCAAATTTGTTTTGCCAAGCTCAGAGTTGTCTTTGGTTTGGGAACTTATTTTTGTCTTTATTGCTATTGGTGTCCTCTGAGGAAGAACTGAAAGGAGGACTGAAAAAGGGGAAGAGAGCACTTTGTATAAGTACCTAGTCTTTTTTTATAGAAGTGTAGTTTGTGGCAATGCCAGTGTGTTTGTCTGGATTCTCAACAGCACAGATGGCTCCAGCTGCTTTGTTTATGTGTGGTATGCTGTGTCAGCCTTGTCACTTGTGTTTAAGGCTTCCTTTAACTGAATGGCAGTGTAGCAGTGATAGGATAGAGACATAGAAAAATGTAAGCTTTCAGGAAAGCTCAAAGCTTGACAGAACGTCAGATCTTTTCCAGGGCAGAGCCTTGCTTGTAGGGAAGCAAGAGTACCTTCAGTCATTCTTTACACTTGATAGAGGTGAAAAAGGGTAGAGGGGGATATTGCACTGCTGATAGCAGGACCAAAAAGCACATGGAGGGAATGTGTGACAAGGCAGTCTTGGATTCAGTTTCAATCCTTCTTTTTAACCATTTTTAGAGTATGGTGGTAAGTGGAAACTGCTCCATTATTTTGCCCAGAACTTCTTTGCACCACTGCTGCCTGTGGCCTATGAAGACAAAGGAATGTTGCACATTTATGGTGTCTCAGATCTTCATGAGGACCACAAGCTGACATTGAGGGTAAGTGATACCTACCTCACCACTCTTACGTGCCTCCTGCAAAAATGGGAGAAGCTGAAATGAACACATCTTTGTACAGGCCATGCTCAAACACCATGAGATGCAACTCTAGTGTCTAATCTTGGGGGTAACACTACTCTTTATTAGTGTATAGTGCTTCATAGAAGAAGGAATTGCTTTGCTTTTTGCCTGTAGGTATAAGGCTGAAATGAACTATTCTGTTGAAATCTTAAAGGGTTGGTGATTAAATAGAACAAAGCATGAAAAATGTACCTCACTACTTAACAAAACTGTTCCCTTGGTGTTAGAACTAGGTAACCTGATTAAATAGGGGGGTGAAAAAAGGGATTGTACCATTGCTTACCAGTACTCGAACTATAGGCTTTGGGAAAAAGGACTGGATTATTTTCTGAAATATGGACAGCACATCTTTAATTGGAAGGTCACCCGTGCATGTCACCATTTTGCAATTAACTGTTTTCTGATAATGCTGTAGAAAGCAATAGGATTTTTGATATCCAGTCTGATATTTGGACTGCTGTGTTTTCTTGTAGACAACAATCTTCCTTTTCCGCTTGTTACATTTTGTTGCTGTTAATCATATGACAGCTGGATCCCAGATGAATTTAGGGACTATTCTCCACTATGAGATACAACTCCTGACATGAAGTGTGTCCCATGTGAAAACAGTGTGAAGGATAGAAAAACAGACCTAGAGACCTGGAATAACTTACAAGTCACTACTAGTTCCAAAATAGTCATTTTGGAACTAGTAGTATGAGTATGTCAGCTCCTAGATCATTGCTCTGTCTGATGGGCTTCCATGAATTTTCAGACTTGTAAGGTTGCTTATATGGAATAATACATGGTACAGAAAACGGTTGCAATTTCTGGATAGTCAGTTCTTGGAGTAGGACTGCACTTAATGAATTTTTTCATTTCAGGTCTGAGTTACTCTAACAGACTTAAATTCAGATTTTTCTGATACCATCAGAGAAGTGCTGGCAGTAGGATAGTTCTGATGAATACTATATATTGCACTTCAAGAAGATTTGGAACTTAAATCTTGAAAGAAGTTAAGATCTGTTCCTGACTGCACACTCCTGTTAAAGCAAAACATAACTGAAACTTATGAAATAGAATGTTGTAATTCTCATTAAGTGCTTAATTTCCAAATTACGCCCTTTTTAAAAGGGTCTATTCATAATGCATGGTTGATGTCTGTGAATGTATTTTGCTGTGTTAATATGACCTTCATAATCCCTTTTAAAATGATGGAGCTTGCTTCTGTTTAAGAGTGATTATGCAGAAGCTCTGGCATACCCAGCTGGGTTACATCAGATAACGCTGAGCAATCTCAAGAAAATCCTTTGTTTGAGGTTTTTTTTTTTTAATCCAGGAAGGGAGGAAAAAGAATCAACAGATTAGTCACTCAATAATGCCATTTTCCAGCTCTCCCTTGGCAGGAATTGGCAATCTCCTCCTCTCAAGAAGTCTGGAGAAAGCAAAAAAAGTCTTGCAGATCAAGAGCAGCTCTGGACTGTTTGAAACAAACCTCTTGCTAGGTTTTTAGAATGATCTAATTTTTATGCTATATCTATTGTGTGGTTTCCTGCTAGGTGGAAATCAGATGGTGCTGTCAGAAAAACATCTACCGTAATGAGCAATCTGAAATCTAGGATGCTGCATTGTTTTCACAAATATAGCCTGTCTTCTAAGCTTTGTGCTCTCTCAATGTGTTTAATAGGTTGTCGTGCATGCCTGGAGCTCTTTGGAGCCTGTATGCACCCTTGCCAAAGAAGGTGTGACTGTCAAAGCCCAGAGTGCTGTCCCCATCTACAAGGAGCCCATCAGCAGCCTTCTGGAAAGATGCAGAAATTGTACCAGAAAAAGCTGTATTATTACTTTCTGTCTCATGGGAGAAGATGGGCTCCGGAGTCCTACAAACCACTACTTCCTTTCATCACTCAAGGATGCTGTGGGATTAGAAAAGACCCAGCTTAGTGTAAGCTTCAGTCATGCTAAATTACTGTATTTGGTTTTGCTAATCTTACTGTTTTGTTTGCCGGCCGTGCAGTGTCTGATTCCACTGAATGTTCTTACTCCTTAGTTGTTGCTATTCTGGCTTCCAGGTTGAGTTCAAAATCAGATTTTTTTTTTTTTTCTGGTGTCACTGTATGTGTATCCAAATTGGACTGGTGAGGTTTGTTTGCTTGTAGTTTTTTGTCAGGGCCTTGTTTTGTTTAAATTAACAAAGTCTCCCATTCATTTGTTTAGATTGTTTTCCACCTTGCAACATTGCTCCTTTCTTTCTCTTTGTCCCTAGACTACAAATAGCATCACGACAAGTGTTCTGACTTGCAGACAGAATTATGTATCAGGATTAGGTGATCCTACTTCAGTTGAGTGTGGAGTGCATTATTGTCAGCTGTATTTCCTCTGGAAGTGCTCGTGTTCTCAGATCAGTGTAACATTGCTAACATACAGTATTGCATATTCCTTTCCTCCTCCTTCAAATCCCTGCCCTCTAGTAAGGGTTCTGATTTGCAGAACAATGATGATTTCTTAATAACTGGCAAGTGTGTCAGTCTCCTAAACAGACACAAAAAGCATCAGTGTTATATAACACTGTTATTTAGTCGATTTGCTGCTTTTTCCTAGATTTCTTCTGCTCCTAGCAAGCTTGCTGTATATATAGAGAGTATGCATGCCCTGTGTGTGTACACACACGTTTTGTTAAGCCTCACTTCTTAGCATATACATCTTATTGGAAAATTCTTAATCATCAGATGGGCAGGATGGGGACCTTTGTGTTCTCACATTTGGCTTTCAAACTGCAGCTTTGCTCTTTAGTGCTAAACTAAACAAGGGGGGGGAATAGAGGTCTAATCTCTTTGAATCTGGACCAGCATAATTACTTTAGAAAAAGAAAATGGGCCAGGTTTTCCTTTCTTATCTCTGTCACCACAGCATAGCCTGCCTCTGGAATATACAGAGAAAAGAAATCAGCCTGTCTGAAATTTTTTTTCATCTGGTGGTACAATCTGGAGTCTGAGTCATGCTGTGAGGTGCTTTTTTGTTTGTTTTGGTTTAGGGATGATATCATCAATAAGAAAAGCTCTACAACTGGAGCATTTTTGGAAAATTTCATTCCTTTATCTTGTAACTGTGTTGTCTTTGCAATACTAACTAATAAGGATAGCTGGCAAGGATAAATGAAAAGTGGTCATTTTAAGAAATGCAGCTGTGATTAATAAAATGACTGTTTAGCAAGAGGCTGGTAGGTTTATACTTAGTTACTAATAAACTAACTAGACTTTCAGATACATTGCTAATCCAAGAGTTACTGTTTGTAACATTGCTATTAAAAAGCATCAAAAGAATAAGTATTTCTTCAGGAAAAAAAATGTGTAGAGGATGTGTGCTTTTTCTCAAAAATGAACAGTGTTGCTTTTCTTGTAGCGGGAGCGCAATGTCTGCACCGACTAATTTTTCCTCTTTTTATAGATGATTAATTGGTATTTGAAAGTTATGTAGCTTTATCTTTCATTTTGGTGTATGGAGAGTGCTGCATGAAAATGCATCTTGGTTGGGATTTTAAGTCTGTCTGAGATTTAAGTACTGATGGAATGTAATATAAAGCATTATACCTTGACCTGATATTTTATAATGATTTTTAAAATATTTTACTATAAGGTCTTCCCTGCTATGGTGCATTAAGATGAGATGATTTTCTGTCTTACTGGGATTTTTACCATCTTTTGCTGTTGTGTATTTCTATTATGTATGTAATTGAAATGCAAGCTCTTTTAGTAGATGTGAATTGGTAAGTTGAGTGAAGTGTTGGTGAAAGGACAAATCTCTTTCACTGCAGTAAGTATGGGATACCAGTACTATACAGAAGCCAGCTAGACTATGTATTATTCATTTGTTCAGTTATTCTCATAAGAAAACAGCAAAGTGATAACACTAATTGGCATTTTTTTTCACAATCTGTAGTATTCTGTAGGAAAGCTCTAGCAACATTTGCAATTTTTGCATGATTCTTACATATGAAGAATACTAATTTTGATCAAATGTAGTTGCTTAGCCTGTTTTGCTGACATGCAGGTCTTTCCCAGTTTGGGTGCTTGGGGTCTTCCTTAACACGTTTTGTTTTTTTTTTTTTAATAAGAGTTTTTTTATTTCTTTTTCAGGCCTCGGTATCCCAACAAGATGATACTTATATTTTTGTTCTTCAGACCACTGCAATTGCGCCTTTTGTTACTCTGGATGTAGGGAGTATAAAAGGCAGATTTAGTGATAATGGTTTCCTCATGACTGAAAAGAAGAAAGTGGTTGTGTTTTATCCTTGGGAACCTACCAGTGTTGAAGAACTAGAAAGTTCACTAATCGTGACCTCTCTGCTGGATGTTGTCTGAGAATACTTCATTTCCTTCTAGATAAAGAGTGAAACAGGAGGAGAAAAAAAATTAGAAGAATTTGACTGAAGTTGAAGTGACCTACGCTTTGAGCTGGCTAAAGAACATACTGTCTGTTCCTGCCATGTGAATTTTAACTGCTGGTTCAATGTAAAGATACCAACAGCAAAGCTTGCATATAATATATGTGGTGTATTGAAAGCACATCCATATTTTTTTTTCTAGTTTCACTATGCTATAAGTGGAAATTCATTTTAGGATAACAGCAAGGCATGCTGGGGGCATACCAAGGGTGAAGGACAGGGAGTGAAGCTGGGACTACCTCCATGGGCAGGTCACTAAACATTTGGCTTGTCTGTCAGACATGGTTTGAAATGTAGCTGGGATCTTGCTGGGGTTCCACAAGGATATTCTGTCCCCCCAAGCAAATAATCATTTTCTTGCAAAGCAGAATCAGCTCCACAGTAGAGTGGGGTTTGAGCGAGCTCTGCTGCTGATGTCCATCTGTAAAATCTGTAAAATCTGCACGTGGGTGATACCTGCTGGTGGTGTGGGGGGTTTGGAGCATGTGTGGGGGGAGCAGCTGTGTCTTCCATTGGAGAGCTCAGACTGGGAGTGGATTTCAGTTGTGACTGCAGTTTTAATGGGTAGAGAGATGAGCATGTTGACTGATACTTTGGTGTTAACCAAAACTGACATACTCCTGAACAAGAGGAAGAACTTAGAGATGAAAGGGGAATAATAAATGAGAGTTTATTATACATGCTTTATTGGGTTACCAAAACAACTAACTGCAGTTGCATTTGGTTCAAAACTAGTCCTAGTTAAAAGAAGACATAGAAACAATCAAAATATGGATGTGTATGTGCCAATGTTTATAGATTTTGTAAAATAAATAGGGAAAATGACAGTTATGAGTAAAACTTAACAAATGGAGGCATTGACAAAGGAAATTTAAAAGTTATTCTGAGAAGCATCATGGGCCAACAATACCAGAAAAATTCTTCAGATTTTTTTGTGTCCTGGAATCAAAGCAGCAGTAAAGTCAATATAAGGTAAGAATGAAAAAAATGTGGAAAAAATACGATTAATATGTACTGCTGAAGTGTATTAGGAAGAGGGCAAGTCTGTTGATGTCTTTCTCATACATTGATGGAAAAACATCTCATCCAGCAACATCTGGATAGAATTTCAAAATGACACCTGATAGTGTTAAATAAATAAAACTTTGGAGGAATCACTTGTATAAGACAATCAAGAAGCCTGTCTGGAGGTCAGTGATATTTGTTCATCTCAGCATATGCATGGAGTTTGAGATATGCAGAAAAGAGCTTTTGGATTGCTAGAAGCAAAACCCATTCATTCATTTGGTTAACTGTGACCTCGTCTAGCCTGTCACAATTTTTAGGCAGAAGTAATGAAAGAAATGATGTGGTACATGATTAATAAGTGATGAAATGGCTATGCAAATGAAGTCTACCAGCACAGTTATACATAAGAGCATTCTATTATTTATTGCCCTGTTGCTTTCTGCAATTACTAGATTGACATAGCAAGGTTTGGGCAATTTTTAAAATTACTGCTGTTTTTGAACGTCAGGAGCTCCCTAAGGAGTAGGTCCATTCTTTTTCACAGAAAATCTTTTAATTCAGCACTAGGTGCCATTATGAAAGATTAGCAATTGCTTAAGCCAAATGCTTCAACTCAAAACAGAATTTAAAGGGGAAGGTTGACTGCTATTATTGTTTTAATATCCTTGATTTGCTCTTTTGGCTTCTTGGTGTTGTAGTAGGTGTATATTTATAGAAGCTGTTCTCTCGCCATGCAGCAGTGTCTGTAAGGTGTGCTTTGGTTAACCATTTCCCCTTGGTACTTTCTCAGTGGCATTCTGTGCTATACTTGGTTACATTGCTCTGCCTTTGTCTCAGATCAGGGCAGAGATAGTAAGGCAGCACTCCTACCCCAGGCTCCTATCGACACATCCATCTTGCCAGCTGAGTGTTTTTACAGCTACAGCAGCACCTGTATTGGCAGTTCTGTCTGGTGGGGGTTTGGCAGCAGGAGCATTTAGTAAGTCTTAATGGTGCTTGTCCTCAGTGTCATTACATTATTTTTTGGTGGCAGCAGTAGAGGGGACTGGCCTTGTCAGTGTTCTTCCAGGGTGCTGCCTTGCAATGATGTCTTGTTAAGCACCAGTGAGTTTGTTCACTCCCAGGCCCATCAGGGCTGTTCTCCACTGATGGCAAAAGCAGCAGCCAGACTGCCCCACAGCCACAATACCCTTACAAAACAGAACTTGAGAGCAGGTTTGTGAAGAACACTGTATGGTGTTGGCTAATCTGTTGTCCTAAAACCATTCTCTGTCTGAGATTTGGCTGTGAGCACATTCTGGGCTTGCAGAGGCCATTTTGAGCTTTAGAGGGCACTTGTTGGTTCATACTTTCTGTCACACAAGGTGACTTATTTTGCTCCAGTTTACTGGAGCGTGTCCTTGGAAGCTTTTTCACATTCTGCATCTTCTTCAGGAAGGAAGCATGCAAATATATCCAAAAATTGCTCTCTTAAGTAAGTGTTCACAGTTCTCTGTCAGTCTTTCTTGTTACCTGCTGTTTGCATACCTTGTGGTCTAGACAAATTTTCTCCCTTAGAGGCACGTCTTTCTTCAGTACTTTTACTTCTATTAGTTCCATTTTGTTTTTGGAGATGTGTAGCAGAGACCATTTCAGTGACTTGAAGCAGTGTCAGGAACAGAGAAATGGGCCAATAAGTTTCTTGTCCTTGGTACAGGAGAGCTGGGTTTTGAAGCTTCCAAGACGGCCTTTTTATTGTCAGAATCACTGTTTTCTTTCTTACTTTCTTAGGGAACCAAGAACTCATGGTTTGAAATTTTTAGGACATGTTTCAATCTAAGAGTTGTGTTTACATAACTTTGCTTTCCAGTTAGATGTTACAAGGTGGCAAAACAAAAGCACCAAACTAATTTAATTAATGTGGAAAACAAAAACTTAGATGAAAAAAGGCCATCTCTGTAGGAAGTAGAGTCAGTCAATAGAGACCTCTAAGTACCTGAGCTGGTGCTCTTCTGTACTGTGCATATAGCAAGGGTGACTGGATGGTTGAAAAATCTTACAGCAGTTAAGTTTAAATGAGGCCATGGAAAACCTCTGAAGCCTTGTAGAAACCTCAGCAAAAATCTCTGCCACTCTCCTGAGTTGTGGTGGAAATTCTGTGGAAGCAGAAGGTGTGTTTTACTTGAACAGCAGCTCTCCTAGTGCTCAAAAAGCTCTTCTACTCCTGGAATATGAGAACCTTTGCCTCTTTCTATTAGAGCTGGAATACAAAGAGAACACTGGAGAGGAACATTAATTGAACAAAAATCTATATGCCTTAGACACTGCCTAGATGAGGGTTATACATACAAGAACTGAAAGAATGGCACTTCTACTATTACTCATCTTCTCTGGAAGTGATTAACATTCTCAGTAAGTCAGATGGATTATAAAATTAATTCAACAAGTTCTTTCATTACACATATTTTAATTCATTACAGCAACTACCACTCTAAATGTAACCGTTCTCAAGGTTTGTCTTGATTTATTTTCTCAGGAGTGACACCCAGGTTACTGAAGACCGAGCTGAGCCAAGAACTACCCTCCATCTTTGTACCACAGAAATTAGCAAAAAGTAAGTGACAATGGTAAAATGCCTCTCTTGCCTTTTTCACCATGAACTCTGATGCCTGTTCTGTTTACTTGGGCCAACATCAATAACAAGACACTCACCATCTCAGAACTGATGTCACAAGAAGAAACACTGCTTATGAGCACAGGTACTGCAGGAGATTCTAGACAGCCCAAAGGAGAGCTGTCCCCATCTGAGATTTGCTGAGACACTAAGTAGTTGGTTTCAGTGTAAATGATTCTTGGCTGCCATAATGCTGAGAACTAAAACAAGGCAGAGGCTTTAAACTCAAAGCACGGCTGTCGGTAGTAGCTGATGGTCCACTTTCCCTCCCTAAAAGATACTTTAGCTTTAAGACAAGTGCCTTTCAACCTTTCATTTATTTTAGTGCTTGGAAATCAGCATGATCTTGCATCAGTGTATAAAACTGAGGTACTAGATCGTCAGTACCTCTACTTGAAAAGTAATGTAAAAATCACAGCAGGTGCAGACAGGAGAATTAATTTTGGGGTTTTATTATAAAAGTAAAATAAAAATAAGCATTTAGAAAGCACATTTCCAAAAGGAACAGATATTAAAAAACTATTTACAAGTAGGAAAATGCCAAACTTGAAAAAAATTTTGAATAAGAGGCACCAAAGTTATGTTTAAATACATTATTTAAAATATACAGCATTATTTTAGGATTCTCTTTTTTCTCTTAAGTTGTCACTGTTGTGATTAAAGTAATGATTTTTCTTTGACAGCTATTTTTATAAGCTGTTTACCTGCAACTGTGCTGCAAAAATTATGAAGAGAGCAGCTAGAAACTACATCCTCTTTCTCATGTGCTTAACCTGTTTAGTAAGTTTGTATTATGCATTAACAACTTCTTTTGCATGTGTAAAAGAAAGTCACAGACCAGGAAAGCTCAGTCAGTATTCCATAGAGTCCAGAGTCCTGTGTATTAATGCAGCAGAGGAGCCCTGGTTACTGTAAATGGCTTGTAAATGAACACAATTAAAGGTACTTGAGGAAGGGAAGCAGTGGCTAGGAGTCACATGCTGCAGTTGCCATTTGTTCAGGTTCAGGTGGGAGTCTTCCAGTGCACTTTTGATTGTGAGTTCTCTTCCCTCGGGCCAGAATGACACTGATGTCATTTGAAATGTCCCGTTTGTTCCTGTAACTGCATATTGCTAATTGAAGATCACTAGTCAGCTATGTAATTGCTTCGCCCTGAACTTTCCTGTCCATAGCCCACGGCCATCTTGCCAAGTGTTAGTGAGGACTTGCTGTTCAGAGAGTCTGAGTAAGTGAAACTCAGCTTGCGGAAGGAGGTCTCCACACCACTGTCACATGTACTTTCAGTGTCTTGAAATCTGCTATTATCGAGCTCTCCTGAGGGACAGAGAAAAGGAAAACATCATGATTTGTGTGACTTGAGCAAGGCTGCTTTAAGAAAAACCTAAAGAATACAAACCAACAGGGTTATGCTCTTCTATAGGAAAACAACTTTTAACGTGAGGTATTATAATAGGAAAAACTGTGCTGAGTGTTTCCAGGCCACCGTAGCATGTGATCTGATGTACTGCTGGCAGAGATCAGCTTGCAGTTGGAGCGTGGATGGGATGAGAAGCCTGGTGATCTGCTGCCATTAATGCTGTCACTGCACTCGGGCCAGGACTCTGCCCAGCTGTGGTGGTCACATAGCAAAAGGTTCTCTAGTTCTCAGAGTCACATTCTGTACACTTGCACAGCTCCAAGGATTAGGCTTTTAATTCATGTTTTTTCAACTTACAGATTTCTTTTTGAGACAAACACTTGAAGAGCTTTCATCTAGTACGTCACCCTGAAATAGGAACAAGTCAGTAGCATCTATCACCTGTACAGGATCCACAGGAGTGCCTGACTGCAAGAGCTCAAACTGAAGGTAGAATGTGGGATTGGTGTGACTAAAACAATGGTGTTATCTTAAGAGTTCAGTCTTGTTTTTCTAAACTAACATCTTCAAATAAATGATGCCCTCCATTCATCCCTCTTTTACACTTCAAGATGAATCTAAAGAGGCAATATGTGTACAAGTGCATTTTTAGGTGGGTGTGAAGGTTTATTCCATGACTGACCGAACAGTTTTCTATAGAGAATAAACTGGCAATATTAGACTGGAAAGGACTGACTGTGGTGTTTCTTTTTTCTTACCAGACATACCTACAATATTTTTACACAGGGTGTAAGTTTCCACATTAGGCTACAGCCAGCACTACTGGCGTTTGTACAGGGGAAAAAAAAAAAAAAAAAAGGTTTTTGTTATTAAACACGGCCAGGCAGTGACAGAACAGGCTTGATGTCATACTTCTCACAACCTCTCTTTTTCTCTTAGTAGAGTTCCTTGGCCAAAACCACTGTAGGACCTCAATCACTGAAGATGCTCAGAATTCAACTGTACATAATAACATGGGCAACCTCATGTCATGTTCCACTGGCTCTGCTCTGAGCAGGTAGTTGGCCAGCAGGACTGCTTGAGGTCCTGTGTAACTTAAGCCAGCCCCATTTTCTTTGCCTACAGAACACTAGGCCACTTTGGAGTGCTACACATTGTGGAAGGAGAAATTTAACGAAGACTGAAGTCTTGCCGAGAAGTTTAGGAGCCCAAAACACTTCTGTCTATACAGCTATGAGGGGGGAAAAAAACTCAAAAGCTAATGGCACTTTTACACACCTTGGAGATAATTTCCTGTACTGCCAGTACATCCAAGGCATTACCATTAGCAAATGGCAGGTGTCTGGTTTCAGCAAAGGGCAACAGTATAATGAATACTGTGATGCAGGCATGCTGATTCAAGTGGTCCATTTTTCCTCTCTTTCCTATGTCTAACAGATATCTGTCATGAGAGGGACACACTGCAGTAGAATATTTCTGAAACCAGTAAGCAGGTAAAGCAGTGTGTGCAAGAAGGTGTGCAATCATCAGCAGTCCTAGATAGACTGGGGAGGGAGAACTGAAAAAAAATGTCTTAAATAAAGCTCTTCATATTTTGCTGTCAATTTTACCTGTCTCTCCATTTGCAAAGGTGAGTGGTGATGATGATGGAAGAGCTTTTGCTGTACTGTCCTCCAGGGCAGATGGTCTGCGTGAGATGGACAGTGCTTCTTGAATTATTTCTATGGCTTCTGTATGATCCATCTGTCTCAAAGCTGTGATCAGCTCTTGAACTGTACCACCAGAAACCTGAAAGAACAGACATCAGATGCTCAGCACCATCCAGGCTGGCTAAAACTGCAGGGCTGCACTATCTCACTCTATGGGAGGACAAGGTTCTGCACATGCTGAATGTTCTTAATAACCTGTTACAGCACATTACCTCATAGTTATCCAGCAGAGTTTTCGATGGGGAAGGGCTCAACCTGAAGGCATTATTAAGTATTCCAAGACCCAGTTTTTGTGCTAGGGTGGACCAGTTTTTGGTTGGATCAGGCAATTCCAATAGTTTGTAAAGCTGCATCTTGGAATTCTCATTCAGCTCTCTCAAATGTCCTGGGGAACAGAGAAATAAGTTAGTTTAGTATTTATACAAATCATGCATCAGTTCATTTTTAAGCAGAAACAAAGCCAAACTGAAGACTATTTGAGAGTCCAGTCCCTGCATTTGCAAATGTATTGCTGCAATACTGCAAGAGTACTCCTTGTCCTTGAGACCTCCTAAGGGAATCATGCTCATTCTTTGTGCAAGGGGGTGGGAGGGCACCTCTTCTCTCACCAGTTCAGTTACAAGCTCTTGCAGGGCAATGTCTCTGCCACGGCAATTTCAGTACTCAGTTATTAGAGGGATATTGTCAAGTCTTTATAGATGTTACCTTGTGTGAGTAAGTCCTCCAAAACCTCTGCTGACTCATAGGGTTTGCCATTTAATATATCATACACCTAAGAGAATACATTAAAGTCAGTATTTAGCAGAAATCTGGTTAGTGTCCATTAAGTTTCAGCAGTGTTGTATAAAGTTCCATTTGTAAATCAGCATTTTTTTTTTCCTCTCCCAGGCTCAGTATGACTGAGGATACTGTATAAAACCTGTGCTAAACTTAAAGGTGAAATCTTGAGAAATTAATCCCTATTTTAAGCGGTGTCATCTGGCAACTATTTTCAAGACACACAGGAAGTCTTGGCAGTAAATAAATGGCAGTAGCAGAGACTAAGCAAGGAGCTGCTGCCTGTCTGCAACTAGTCATTTAAAGCAAAGCCTGGGTTAGATTTTCAGCTAAGGCTGGTATCACTCTCCAGCTCCAGATGACGAGAGATGCTGACTGCTTATCCTTTATACTCACACCAAGCCAAATCCATAATCATCACCTTAATCACTGTTTGGGTAGAATAGAGGAGTGCATTTTCCCACCCCACACAGGCTGCAATTCTGAAAAACACCCAGCAAAGAAACCCACTGGAAAATGGGCCTTCAAACACAAGCTGCCCACCCAGATAAATACTGTAGTACAGCTACTTGAAGAACTGCCTGGTCATTTCTGCTCAGCAGCATTAGTCATATCAGTGGAGCCTTCTTCCTGTGTTGTGTCATCAGGGGAGTTTTATGGCTGAATTAACTTAATATTTGATGGCAAATTAGTTGAATTAATTGAAATAATTGTGGATGCAGTGAAAGGAGCTGGCTGAGAGAGCTGAACTGTCATTTATAATTAGAAAAACAAAAAACTAAAAGAAAAAACAGACCACAGACCTCACAGTTGGCCGCCATATCCAGTGGTGTTGTTCCAGGCACAATCCCTTCATCATCATCTTCACCATCTTTCACATCATCTAGATCAAACAATGGCTCGAAGTTCTCAATGTGAGGATTTGCACCTGAAAAACAAGTGTGTGTGTGTGGGGGGGATAAAGGGCTTCAAGTAGCTCTTTTTACCAATTACATTTAAATGCTGTCACATCTCTGTATAATGCTACTCGCCATTATAAAGAGGGAAAAAAAATAACAAGCAGAGTGTTAGGGCCCAAAGAAAGAGCTCTGGTTGTATCCACTGCCTTCCAGTCCCATCCTGCCTCATACAGCACAACATACATGTGATGAAGGGACAGTGTGGTGCTGCTTTTTAGAGTGTCACACAAAGTGGGGGTGCTTTTAAAAGACCGAGCAGACAGCCTCAGCAATGGGAGGCTTGGGTTTCTGTTTCAAAGGAGAAAAATCAGGCTTAAATACAATTGACAAAATGTTCCAATAAATACACACAACCTTATTCTTCCAAAGTGACAGCAAATAGGAGACCCTAAGATGCTTCAGTGAGAGGTGGTTTTTTTTGGCTTTTTGTTTCTAAAGCAGTCCAACAATTATCCCAGATACATAAAAAGGTCTAGAGTTCTCCACTTCTTCAGCTATAAAAGCCACAAAAGATAGTAAAAAAACTTCTAAAGTCCTCGAGATTTTTTTGACCAACATAATTTGCCTTTCTAGCCATTAGATGGTGCTGAAGAGTGCTTAGAATAGCACCTCAGAGCAGGACTTTCTGAGGAAATTCAGACCTTGCTTTTAACATCTGACTTCCTCCACCAATTAAACAATTTCACTGGCACATTCTTTTCTGCTTGAAGCTTTCCAACTTGAATTGTCACTGTGAAAGAAAAATCTTCAGCAAAGATCTATTTCCATACCTGCTGCTTTGAGAACTGCTGCCAATTTTGTTGAGCCCCTTCCAGCTGCTATGTGAAGTGGAGTTGTCCCATCATATGTAGTGCTGTCCACATCTGCATCACCCTATGTTTTTATTGAATGGCAAAAAAGAAAAATCTGTACAATGCAGAGGCTCATGTCAACATAAACACTGCTACTGTGCAAGTAAGCACCATTCCCTGCCTGGTTGCATAAAAACTCTTAATTGCTGCCTGAAAAGAAGGAATTATAAAATAACTACAACAGTTTGCATGCATATAGTTGGTAGTGTGCTCCCGTGTTAGAGCAGGAGGCACAGTGTATATTTCCAAATAGGTCAGGTAGATAAAAGTCACTTTGCATCCCCTGTAAACGTTCTGCCATCACATTGCCCGTGGCCTTTGAGTCTTGAGTGGTGTGGGCAAAATCCTGCCCTCCTGCTGCTCATCAGAAGAGCAGCCAGGCTGGTGGCACGTCCATGCATGAACACGGAGGAAAGCTACACAGCCAGCTGGGGGGTGTAGAATTAAGGATACCAGCATCAAGGTATTAGGATGAGACAAATATTTATAGATTACACAACTACATCTCTGTGCACATCTCCATACATGTTCTCCTTCACACAGAAGGGATGAACTTGTTCATGGTCACTTCAGTGCCTGCCAGGATTACTCAGTGTAAATTATACATGGCATGTGCAGTCAGGTTAGGGTCACCAACTCTAAATTCCTCCACTTGGGCAAAAGCTTCACCAGCAATGCTGAACAAAACAGTAACGTTACCAGTAACTTTGCCATTATACTAGTTCAAGTACTCCCCCCTTACTTCTATTTTTCTGAAGCACTCAAGGATTGTCAACAGCTTTTAAATACGTCATTGAAAAGACCTGGAAAAAATAAATTCTGCCCTTACCTCAAGCAAAAGGCAGCCTGCCAAGGGGATGTTCTCTTGTTCAACAGCCAAATGCAATGCAGTTCGTCCAGACTTTTGTTCCTGAGCATTGATGTTGACTCCAGAAGCAATCAGATGTTTGAGGCAGGACATGCTATTTGCCATCACCACCATATGAATTGCATTGAGACCTACACAAAACAAAACCCATCCATTATCTGCATTAATATTTGTAAAATTCAGAAATATCGGAGTAATGAATTTCAAAGTGAGAAAATTGTAAAATGAGTTACAGTCACTGTAGTTACCTGAGCAGAAGTAACATTTTGCCTGCTGATACACTAAAAGGTGATAGAATCAGAATTGTTTAGGTTGGAAAGGACCTCAATAGTCATCTAGTTCCACCTCAGTCCTGCCTTGGACAGGGACATCTTCCATCAGATCAAGCTGCTCAAAGACCTATCCAACCTGGCCTTGAACCTACTTTCAGGAATGAGGCATCCGCAACTTGTATGGGCAGCCTGTTCCAGTGCCTCATCATCCTCACAGTGATGCATTTCTGTCTTATATCTAATTTAAACCCACCCTCTGTCAGTTTAAAGTCCATTCACCCTTGTCCTATCCCTAGATGTCCTTGTAAAACACCTCTCTCCAGTTTTCCTGTAGGCCCCCTTTAGGTATTGGAAGTTGCTGTAAGGTCTCCTTGGAGCCTTTTCTCCTCCAGGCTGAACAGTCCCAGCTCTCCAGGCTATCTGCAGGGGAGATGTTAGAGCCCTGTGAGCATCTTCATGCCCTCCTCTGGCCCTGCCCCAACAAGCCCATGTCCTTCTTGTTTATGTTGGGGGCCACAGACCCTAAAGGAGTACTCCAGGTGGAGGCTCAGGACGAAGTTAATGGTTCTAATAAGTATGTTCTTTGTGCATAAATTGGAACTTGGAGAGTCAAAACCATGCAAGAAAAAAAATCAGATTACAAGGTAAAACAGAAGGCAGGAACTAGAGAGCTCACCTAGAGCATCTTTTTGCCTCAATAGAATAGCCTTTGAAAGAAAAGCTGCATCTTGGTACTAAACAAGTAGGTACTCCACACTGGCCCCATCTGCTACTGAACATGTCTTCTAGAAAATAGTCTGGAGAGTAACTGGTATATTTTAGTACCATCCTTCTGTAATACCACAGTGACCTGACACCTCAAGAATACCTGCACCAGAAAGATAATAATAAAGCCTTTTATTTAAAAACCAACCAACCAAAACTCAACCAAAAAATCCTATCTCTAAAGAACTGAACACAGTTTTTTCAATCCATAATGACAATTTTAGGTGAGACATTTTACAAAGTCATATGTGCGCTGAAAAATGGGAGAACTGTCTCTGTGGTTATTTTCCAGGCTCTAATTCTGTATGGTCCCCAGATAAGAAATTCTGTACTAGTCCAGAAACTTTTTCTGTAAGGGGATTTCATTCACTAGACAGGAGGACAGTTTCTTCTGGGGGTATTTTTTTTAAAAAACCAAAGGTGGTATAAGGAGCAAGACAAACACAGCGCTTGAGGTCCTGTGAGATTTAAGAAAATGTACAGTGACAAAAATTCTAATCCATACTGTGTCACGTGACCATTACCAATCTTTCTGTTCTGTAAAACCAGAAAACTGACACACCTGCGTTCTCTCATTTGTGCCTGCAGGCATATAAAAACCAAGGACAGCATATGCAAAATTGGGAAAGATGTTATTTTCAGGGTCTGTGTAGCAACACGGTGTTGGCAGGAATTGTGGTGTGTTTGTCTAGTAGGAAAGTGTAAAATACAGCCATTATCTTTCAATACCTTCACCATTGGGGAGGTTGACCATCGGAGATACCTTCTCATGCCTGAGGAGTAGACTCAAAATCTTGTCATCTCCTTCAGTAGCAGCTAAATGTAAGACAGAATTGCCGTGGCGATCCAGAAGGCTAACATCTGCTCCAGCCTTCAGCAAGTCTTCCACCACCCTTGCCTGCTTTGTGATTACTGCCAGGTGCAGGGGGGTCTGCAAGTGACAGAAGCAAGCCATGAGAAGATAAGCAACAGCTACATCACTTGAACAGAAATCTCTGAAACCCATAAAGGCTCCTAGGCTGAGAAGACTGTACACATATGCAAGCTTTCAGTTTGTTGGTTTTGGAGTGATGTAACTTCTTTTCTACTGAATACTACAAAGAGGGTTTCTACTTACTGGAAATAAAAGCTGCCTTGCCAGTGTCAGTAGTTGGACTTTGGGAGGAACAAAGATGTTTTCTACTCTGTAAGCCAGGGCACTGACCTGGCTATTTGAGCATTAGAGTGCAAGGGGCTTGGGAAATGAGATAATCCCTGTGCCCCCCACACACTGCAACCCTGCTTCCACAGCTGCCCCATCACCAAGCTCATGCCACAGTGGGAGCACATATGCTTTCCAGACCCTACTCAGATCCTTTAGCAATGGACCATCCTCTCATTTTTGCACCTGAATCAGAGATCATATGCAGCCATGGTCATAGGAGTTCCTTATCCCTCAAAATGTCTGCACAGAAAAGAAGAAAATCCTGCAGTTCTGGGCACTTGTCAAACTGCAGAACAATTGTGCATTTATACTGAGTGTGTTGAACTAGTTCATCCCATTTGCAGATTCCCCAATTCTGTGTGCCTGCAGCACTGAGCAATGCTCAGGCTGAGAGGTTTTGGGACCTTCCAAAGGTTGGTTGCATTCTGCATTCTTGTCAGTTCTGAGCAACATTACACTGAACATACATATGCATGTATTTAAACAGTAAGCATTCTAGTGAGGTCTGAGAAATGGTATTTCCAATACTAAAATAATTTAAAAATTGAATAAGATTACATATCTAGATTATATTGACAGAGGACTTAAAAAAAAAGACTAATTCCAGCTCTGCACAATAAGCTTGTGTTTGTTAACAGATCTGTCAACATATTTGCAATTAATTACTGCATCTATATGGAATATGTCATCTTTCAGAATATCTGTAGAGAAGGAAAATTCTAGCTCAAGCCTATATCCTATATTCTCTTCCATCAATGGCCTAAGGTCTACATTGAAGGTAGGAAGAGCTGTAAAGTTTCTGGTAGTCACAGATTTATTTCCTGTGTAGAACCCAGCTTTGCTTCCTGTTTCTGTTGAACACAGGACACAGAACTAAAATCAAAAACTTCTGCTTACTTTCAGCAGCCTCCACATTTAAAACTTGCTTTATAAGAACATAAAAATGTGAAAGAAAACAAAGAAGTCAAACCTTCTGGGACCACCTATATGGAATTAAAATCTGCCTTTACTGTTCATGGCAAAACAAATGACACAAGTGTCAGAGTGCTGCTCAATGGCATGCACAATCTCTTCAAAAGAGATTATTTTCCAGGCAGGTTCTCACAGCTCTCCTTAAAACTTGAGTTACATTTAGTTGAGGAGACAGAACTGTGCCTGCCAGCTCTTTCCCTCCTAGGTAGAAGACAAAGGGATGAGCTTTTCTCACTTACTGCAGAAATGAAAGGGAAATTGTGGTGCTCACCTGATAGGCACAAATACAATCTGGGCTGTAGGATGGGCATAGGTTATTATGGCTTCCACATGTGCCTACAGATAACTCATGATCCCAAGTTAGCCAGTGGCAGAAAGGTCAGAAGAGCCTGGAGCTGGCACACTGTAATCCATACCTCTGGTTTAGTAACAGACAGGCCGAATACTGAAGCCATGAACTGAAGAATTCATTCTTTTTAGCCTTTCCACAGTTAACCCATGGAGACTTATTTTACCATGAAGGAGGGTTATGGGCTAAACCAGTGAAAACTCTCTTCTTTCCTCCACTACACCTTACAATATATCCTTGTTTTTAAATTCGCGTGCATCCCTCTGATCTCTTCTCACAGATGGCAAACTGTGCAATTTCTTTTTTACTGGCTGAACAATCAGGAACACTTATATCCCCACAACTGCGCACCTGATAGAGGTCATTTCTCATGTTAATGATGTCATTGTAATTCAAATCGGGCATCACTTCCAAGAGGTTTTTCACCAGCTCAGCATGGAGGTGGATAATTGCTAAATGAAGGACACTGAAACAAACAAAAACCATATTAACAAATTCACACTGTTTTCAGCTTCATTTGAAAAGTTTCAAGGCTTTGCTGTAGATCTGACTGCATTCTGATACAAACACTTGACTATTAGAGATGATTCCAGCACTAAGTACCAACACCTAAAATGAATCCCAACACTAAAAAAAAGTAGATCAGAAGGTACTGTTTAACCCCTCAATCACAAAAGCAAACTCAGGATTGCTTTTGCTGGCCCTCAGCATTACTTTACTACTTAGGCTAATATACAAAATGTGGCACAAAAAATTGTTTCAGAATCTTCAGGTTCTCTGCTGGTTTGCTGTTCTTTCATATTTTGAACTATGCAGCAGATAAAACACTTCTTACTGTCAAAACCTTCCTGCAGAATTTCCACAAGCCTCTCTGCTACCAAAGCAGATTTTCCCTTGGGGGTTTCCCCCAGATCTGTGGGGTTTTCTTTATTTCGTTTTCAAACAGAAAAATTACTATGGACTTAGTGACTAACAACCACAGGATTTGCAGCAGTGGCCAGAGGCATCCTGCCAAAAAAGCACCTGTTTTGAGACATGAGTGACTGACTGCACAGCAAGACACTTTACTTCTACTGGGTTAATGCAACGGCCCTTCCTGTGCACTTCTCCAAAGGCAGGTTCCCTCACCACCAGCATGAGTGGCTGGACGTACAACATGGCACAAGGAAAAAGCAGGTTGTGAATCCCATCACCTCTGTCCCACAGAGCTCCATTTGCCTTGCTACCTTAGGACTTCATTGGAAAATCATGCCCTTTGTTTTGAAACGTATCCTGCCAAGCGCTTTGCTGGCAGATGATGGCCAATTTCTAGACTCATCTTTTTAGCACATTGCTGCTGACAAAATATAAACACAGGACATCTGGTGTGTCTGTTATGCCACTCCAGAAATACCTGAACAGTCTGAGATAAACACTTTTGTCAGAAAAATAAAAGGAAGTTCCATGTCACTCAGGGCAAGGAATCATCCTGAAATTGACACAGGAAGCAGTCAAAACCAGAAGATACTTTAAAAAAGAGAAAAAAAAGATAATTTGCAAATTAAACATATCCTTAAAGGGCATTTTTAATTGATTTTATATGCTGCCACTGGAAGTATCATGGCACCTTCCCTCCTTCAACTCCCCTGTGCTGTTCAAAGAGTCCCACCATTACTGGAAAAGTGTTGTTCCTCTGCTCTGATAGATGTTTTTTATTATGCTCTCTATCATGCTGACATCTTATTTCCAAATTTCACTACAGAAACACATTTGTTCTTCTACTGCTTTTAGTTCTTGTTTCAGCAGCAAGTATTTTAATTTTACCCTACCAACATATGTGGTGCTGCTGACAAGACCACAAAAGGTCAGTTCTGTTTCCTTCAACATTCCTAAATGAAAAAAAGCATTTGAGCACCACTGTAGAGCCATCAGATCTCTACAGAGCAGTGGTACTGGTATAAATACAGTCACAGCCATTTCTGAGTGTCCACTGTAAATATACACTAATCACAGGTTGCTGGGTTCTGTCTCAAAGCCATAAATTGTTGACAGCAAAGTTCTTTGAAATACTTAAAAACTTTTTAGTTGCCATATAATTTTAATGATTAAAGTGAAAATCAGGGCAATTTATTAATTAATTCTGACCTTTTTCTTCTCCCCCAAGACAGCTGGAAGACAATCACCAAAGTTTCACTTTGTTAAAAAGTTGTCAAGTAATTCAGATGTATATTATACTCACAGAATAAATTTATCTCAGGAGAAAGGCAATGTGAATTTGAGCCTCACATATTTGCAGGTGCTCCAGCAAGAAAACAACTATTAATCATCATTCTAAAAAGTATTTTAACTTAAGTTAAAATGCCCTGCAAATCCATATCTGACAAGCAGCATTTTGGCATTTAAATGCAGAGCCTGCTTGCTCAATAGTTCTCTAACTCCCCCCCTATGTTTTTTTAAACACAGGAGCTGTACTGTCCATAGCACTTGCAGATTTTTTTGCTAGCTCCCACCTTCTTCATATTCCTGCTTATCTCAAAGCAGACATTAGGTTTCCATTTGGAAAGCAAAGCTAGTAAAGTAGCTCTCTCTGATTGTGCAGTCCTCTGTCTGTAATCTGAGGCCTATTTTCACTGAAAATGGAGTGAAAGTGGTAACCTCTCTCAGAGTAATTGAATACAGGTCTCAGTCACTTGAAATTTTCCTTCTACCTTGAGGCTTATCTGGCTTCTACTGTTCAAAACACTACAGTTTAAGGAAATATAGGTGACTGCACAGGGACTGCCAGCTAAAATGTGAGGATGTGATAGTGTCACTTGGTTTTTTGAGAGATTATCTTTGCATTTGTTCACAGCACTTCTGCTGAATTTCAATTTAAGTAACTACTGATCATTAGTTCCTCACAGTACTTCACTCTTGAGTTCCACAGAATCTGCATGGCTGTAGAGGAACAAAGCGGATTTCCATTCCAGCTCACATTACTAAAGGACTGATAGGCAAATATTAGCAGCCAAGTCTGCCACAAACATCTATGCAATCCCTCAGAAGACAACAGTACAGTACAGATGTAAGCAAGAGCAAAATAATGTCCTCTGGAAAGAACTTGCAATATAGACCCTCCAGCTATTGTTTCTACATCTCCTGGTGAATCTCTTACTTGAAGCATCCTATGAAGACTTAAGGACTTGCATGGAATAAAAAGCAGGGCATTCTCCCTCAGCACCAAGCTGAGGACCCCCATACCCTGTGTATCATGATGCAAGTACAGCAATTCACGCTCAGTCAAGATTTTAGGTAAAAAAAGGGCGAAGAAACTGAAACTCACAGCATGCTCAATATACCCTCAATGACCAGATTACTTTCTGACAGGTACTGGATCAATGCAGTTTATGGTGTACATGACTTCTTTGCAAATGAAACAGAAGCGTCTAAATCACAGCTGTACCTATCCCAAACAGCAGAAAGGAGAAATGGTGCCATCAGTGATTAGGACCCATGAGGGACAAAAATGGACTACACCATTCTGCCCTCAAACCCATCGGTTTCAACCCAGCAAGTGCAGTGTGGTTAACTCACTTGTCCCCATTATCATCCTGGACAGCGGTGAGATGGCGCTGAGCTGCCAGCAGCATCTTCACATCTCCGGTTACGGCATAATCAAAGAGAGCATTGCAGTGGCGCCTGGCAAGCTGCATGGCCTTCTCCAGGAACAGAGCATCTGCAAAACAGAGTTTCCTCTTCATCAACTCAGCTGTTTTCCTTGGAACATCACTTACTTTTGACAGGCATTTGTGCTGTCACAGAAATACAAAGTGCAGACCACCAACCATTATTCACTGCTTCACTGAGATGGTTGCTAATTACTTCTGAGAGGTAAGGACGGAGACAAGGAAAACTAGGGGCATGCTGAGCATTCAGACAGCAGGAACTCTGAGAACAGTCAAATCTGGAAGCTCCCTCTGGTTTGACTGGCACTGAATTAATAGCAGTGATGTGAAGTTGTGTGCAATGAGACAAAAGGAGCAGAATTTGGATCTGGAACTTGCAGGTGTGAGTAGTTTTGCCTTGAGGAAGCTGAGGCACAGGAAGCCTAAGTGACCCATCAGATACTGCACAGAAGCTCAGAGAAAAGCTATTAAATAAATGCAGGGCTTTGCACTCCTTCTCCAACTCAAATCATGCAGTCTAGCCTGCTTTAGAGCAGCACGGAGAGTCTGTTCTTCTGTTTAAAACATTTTACTTTTTACAACACTTAGTATTTGTTTCCTGATTTTAGAATTATAAAATGGACAGCCACTGAAATTTCAAAAAGAAGAAGTTGTCATGGTGGGGAGGCAAAAGGGAGAAAAGAAACTCATTTGCGGAAAAAAGTAACTCTAGCTGCTCTGTCAATACTTTTGTGGTTCTGTATCAGCAAGAAACCAGTGAAAATGAAAACAGATGAGCTCTGAAATACAGCGTCATTCTGTGAAGCAGTATCATCTGAAACCAGCCTGTATTTTGAACACTTTCATGTTTCTATAAAACCATGTAAGGCTGCGAATTACAAAGTGCAAACAAGTACAACAGACTGTGTCATTTAAAGCATACATGGGAAGACAATAACCAGGATTTTCAGCTACACAAAACCAGGCATTTAGACTGGGTCAGAAACATATCCCTGATGAACACAAACATATCATTGCTGTAAGGTAAAGACTTACTCAGCTATCCATGAAGCTTATTGTTCTGGCCAGTACATCCCTTGGCTGCTGTACTATATGCCTGGGCTGATAGATTTATATTTGCTATTTACCTCTTAACACTAAATGTGCTATGTTCAGGGTAAAGGGTGTTAAGCAGTTCATTATTTTCTCATTATACACATTTTCAGAGATCAGGGAGCTAGATGTTGAAACCCCCTGATTTTCCATATCAAACACACAGGAAAGATACCGTTCAAAATATTACATGCATTTTTAGGCTAATATCCAAATGATCCAGCCTGCAGTAGCTATTTTATGGAGCCTATTCTTCTGCACCAATTCATTGTATAATCTGTAGTTAGAAATTGCCTCATGCCATTACAATGGAAAAAAAAAGTCAACTTCCTGCCTACAATATTAATTGCTTGGAAAACAGGTAAACAATTCAGACCCCTCCTTCACGACAGCTAGATGGACATTATTATTTCTTCATAACAGCACAAGATTTTGTTCTCTGAACCAGTCATGGGATTTATCACAACCAAAATGGCAAACAGCAGGTTCCTTCAGTTTTTCTCAAGAGCACCATCCATTCTCAGATCAAAGAAGCTACACTGTGGAGGTGTTTACAACTACAGCCCATCTCCTGTGCCACTTTGGATTCCCAAGCCACAGTTTCTAGTTCTGTTAATAGCAAGTGTCAGACAGGGCTGACACACACAAGGTAATGTGCTCTCTCCCTGATCCAGAGAATAACAAAAGTGGTCTAGCTATGTTGCATTTGGTAAAAACCAGAACCAAGACATTCCTTTGTACTGAATTCCTACCACTACCATGTCTCTCTAGTCCCACACTACTGTTTCTTTGTTTTTTGTTTTTTTTTTTTTATTTTATGCTAAGCATAATTACTCAAATCCTTTAAAAAACAGTCCAGAAAATGCATGTCTTGCTGTCTGGGAAAGGGTGGTTTGTAGTCCTTATATATTTTAGAACTCTGCTGCTAAACCAGTTCTGCTGACTATCCTTGCCTTCTTCCTCCTTTCATTTTGTTGCCTGAAATAAAAAGACAAAACCCCTTGCAACAGTATTAAAATAGCAAGATAAAAAAGCAGTTCTTTATTAGAAGCTTCCAGGTGTGTCCACAGTTATCGGCTATGGGCGTACCCAGTAACAGATTTCTACAGTTTTTGTAAGTTTAACAAATTATCCCATCTAACAAACGTTGTCCAATTAGGAGAGCAGTTGGTTCAGTAATTTTTCCCCAGGTACTGCCCCACTGGAGTTCATCCTGTGCTTATTTGCCCCACTTCTTGTTAATATCTTCTAAGACTGTGACTGGAAAAGAAAATGTTCTTTTTGTAGGTTCTCTACTTGAAAATAAGACTAAGCAGTATTTTAGGAGTGTGTTAAAAGGTTAGCTTGTTACTCTAAAATCCAAGAGAAAGGGTAGAGAAAAATACCATGAACTGTACAAGCACATATTAATGGTCTACAAAGCTACAAATATATGAGAAAAGCAGAAATTTTTGGGCATTAATTTGATGTGTAACACTTTGCTACAGCAGTTATTTTACTGTGTATTTGCCAAATGGTAACAGGTACCTTTATATTTTAAATTCAAACCTATAATGCTACTTTGCACACAATTCAGCAGTGTTGCAGGGAAGACCTACTGCAAGTCATACTAACATCCATTAATTCATCCACTGAAATCTCTCAAATATCAAAAGCCAAGTCAACTGCTGAGTAATATTGCCTGTGCCTTCACTGCTTGCAGCATTCCTTTATTTATATATATTTATATATATTTATATAATATATATTTATATAATATATATTTATATTTATATATATTCCTTTATTCAAAGGCAGTGTTAAACATGCCCAGCAGTCAAAGCTGTCTCATCTCCTTGCATGACAAGCAAATGCCCAGTGGCAGTACAAAGGTGGAAGGTTATCTACAGAACTAGGTATGGGGAGGGACCCTGGATCTTGGGGAATGGAATCCCTCCTGTTTTCTCCAAGAGGCATTACCATGTTCTGAAAACAGCAAGCAGACATTTTTGGAGTTTTCAAACCTTTAATGCTTGCTTTGCAGTACTGCAGTTTGATTTACCCTAAATACATTTACTTGCTCACTTACCCTGCCACCTGCAATCTGCTTTGCTTACTTCAGTTTTACAGGAAAAAACAGAATCCTCCTTTTTCTCATTATCAGCAGATGTTCTGCACTCAGTCCTCTCCACAGTTTCCACCTTCACATCACATTTCGTGTTCCATTCGTCACTTTGTTTATCACAGCTCCTTCTGTCTTCTTCAGCTGTGCAGTTTGATAGACCTTCTAACAAAAGGTAGAATTATTAATGTCCAGTACTGTTGCTTTTTTAAATACAGATGATAAAATTCAACTAGACAAAACCAAACCCTGAAAAATGAATACAAAAATTTACTTCAATGTAAAACTTATCACTAAATTAATGAATCATAATATTCCAGATGTCAGCACACATGGACAGACACAGTGATTTGACTTGCTCTAAAGTGATACTAAGTTTTGACTGCCTCTACTTTAGAAATAAACCTTTATACACTACAACACATTTACCTCTCTTTTCATGGTACAAGAATGCAAGTCTGAAATACACAAAATCTAGCAGAATTATTCAGACACTTCTTTTTTTTTCTAACACCAAATTCATCCCCGAGACTCTGGAAATAACTACGGAGTAATAATCTGAAATTACCTTCCTATTTTAGGCAGCCAAGAGTGTCCTTATTAACAACTTAATCTTTTCCATTGATTTCTCTGGGCTATGGGGTAGTACCAGACCATGGCAAAAAAAGGAAGATATATTTTCTGTGGTCTAGTCCTTGGGTCATCTGTAATCAGCGCATTCAAGCAAGCAAGATGGCTGTTGCTTGAAACACTGAATACAGAAACACATGGAGGGGTTTTGGTGACTGCTTCTCAGGACTGCACAGTAAGAAGGAACTACACTTGGAGAGGAAAAAAGAGAAGCAGGGCAGTATAAGCTACACAAACCCCTCTGCTGCTAGAGGTTTGAGAAGAGGCCCTCTCCAGCATGCTTAGCTAGAACTGCCTGATAATTTGGCTCATACTGTAGAAAAAAATACAGGTCAAACTCAATTCAACTGTTGGAAGAAAGACATGCTGTTACCGTGTTTCATGCCAGCATTGGACTTTGTTGTGCCAGGATGGAAATGCATCCCTCCAAAAGCAGAGTAGCCATATGAAGGAAAACTGAACTCTAAATAAAGGAAAAAAAGATTAAGAATTAATAACATTACATCCTAAAATTATGAGAACACCATCTAGAAGAACACTGAACCTAAAGAACTGAGTTTTTGTTCTTTGCATACCTTCTGCTTTATTCCATCCAATTAATTTTCCAGGCTAAAGGTGAGCTCTCCCCTACCCCTTCAAAATTGCAAAGAAATTCTAGATGGTTGGCTAGGACTCTCTGTCCCAACATCCATAACACCACACAAACATAGTATCACTATGTCTTTCCTCCAAAACTCAACTGAGACATCATAAGCTGCCTCTGTGTTTTTGAATCTTTGTGATCCAACGTATTTGTATTCTGGCGTTATGCTATACATGTGCTGCCAGCAGCACATGTAGCAATTTGAAAACTTCTGCTCTATTCCTTGCTCTAAAAATAGGGCTGTGGTTCAGGTGACATTTGCTGACCTATAGGTTTTTAATGCTCAGCTGCAAGAACCAAAGCAATGCTCTCATGATCCTGCATATCAGATATATTCTGACTTCAACAGATAGAGCACTGTAGTTACTAAAGAGGATCTCCAGTTTTTTAACAGTTCTTTGCACTAACAGGGTTAATTTGCCAAATTCCACTGATAGTCCAAGAAACAATTCAAAACCTGTTCAATTCTAGACACCCAAAATGATAGCTAACTGAGCTGTCTCATGAATTTCAGTGCCTCCAAGGCCTAGGAAGCAACAAAGCATCCAGAGTGGGAAGCTAAATTGGATGATGAAGTGTTTGGAATAAGGAGATGCTTGACTGACTTGAGTAAAGGCAACAGAGTCAGATCTTATATGCCTAGGAAACAAAATCATCTTTACATTTTAAAAATCAGCATAAACATCTGTCTGGCTCTCAAAGAAGAACCCGCTTCCCTCTTTGCCCAAAACTGCTGCCTTACCAGAGCCAGCACTGCCACCTGCCCCTCCATACATGCCACCACCTCCGGTGCCACTGCCTCCACCATAGCCATCAGAGAAGTTTGGCATGAGCTTCTGTCGTTTCCTTTGCACTTCTTCTTTATCTGGGATAGAAAGAACAGAGAATAGGGAGTCACTCCTGCTGGTGGCAGGCACAGCACAGAGTGTGCATACAGAAAGCATAACTACAGTTATTAGTTTATAAAGGAAAATGCAGAGTGTGGTAGAAAAGTCAACTTCCCTCAAGCTCTGAATACAGAAAGTCTTTGTATATATTGGAGCAGAGAGAATTCCTCTGAGAAACAGGTCAGTCCCAAGTCCCCAGTCAGACCAGCAGCATCACTTGGGCTTGCTTGGTCTCTTCAGCTGCATCACTGCCTTGTGTGCGGGGGACACATGCAGAGATGTCTTGGGGGGCTCAGAGCTTCCTTCAAAAGTATCTCATGTACTTAGAGCCCGCGAGATAAATGGACCCAAAATTCTTCAATGTCTAAGCCAAGTCATGAATCAGCACAAGTACTCCAAACCTTCAATTTGTTGAAGAAAATTTGCCTTTGGGAAGAGCACAGGTTCTTCTTCCAAGCAAATCTACTTCAGAAGTGGAGCCTTATCAGAGGATCACAAGGCACTTTTGAGTTTCAACAGTGCCGAGTACATGCAGTTCCCTTTGAACTGTTTATTGAGGGATGGCAAGAAATGGTGAAAACCGTGCTTGGTTGAAATGATTTACTTAAAAAACCATAACAGCCACTAGAACAAAGACAACTTATTTTCAGGCAGGGACATATTACTGTCAAACCATACTGAGTAGCAGGAGTAAAAAAAAAAAAAAAAAAAAAAAAAAAAGCCTAAACTTATTTTATAGTGTAAGTACAAAATAAGACTTAGTCTCCCTGGAAAGGAAAACACAAAGATTTAAAAGGACTATCCCAATGACTGGGGAAAGTGAAAATGTCATGACAAGAGCTACAAAAATACAGATACAAACATTACCTGGGTTAAAATCTAGTAGAACTGTTGAGAAAAGAACAAAATACCATTTGTTTATTAAATCATCTAGTAGTTTTCAACAGCCATATGACAAAAAGAAATTTCACGCACAGGCACATTAGTCAGTGCATCAGATGGGACAGCTGAATACATGAGACAGCACACTGACAAAGCCACGTGCATTGTTTCCAGGTAGACATGATGTGTAAGTATGTATGCATGCACACATCAGGTATACTCACACTGATAAGGAGAGAAAACTCTAGAGAGCAGTCTAGTCAGAGAAACACAAAAAATCCACATACATGTGTCTAAGTTTGTGGGAACATTTGCAACAAGGGAAAAAGTATAGCTCCTAAACTGTTAATATCAAGATGAGGTTTTACAGGGGATCTGAAAATGTACATAATGTTGAATTAATTTTACTCAATTAAGAGGCACATAAAGGAGGTTTGCTTCAAATCTGGCAACTTTGTTCTGCAGCTGATCACTTCCTTTAACACCTGTGCAAGAGGTTCCTGAAATCATTACCAAGAAGAAATCCTCTGGCAACTCTGGAAGCTTTTGTGAATTCATGCTTTCTGCTATTTGCTCTAACAGTTGTGAAGCAGGCTAACTTGGACCACCACCACTCCCTCCTCAGCTGTCCTGAATCTCTCACTACTAACGCACATTTATTTTAGAGACTTTGACAGGGAATTGATTTCTACACCTTAGGCACAGAAAGCATTCAAGATTAGAATTCAGTAGTGTAACCTGCAGGCAGGTAAATTGCTAAGCAGAAAGATAATACAATGAAACACCAATTATGACTTGGGCCTCGAGGCATTTCCATGTCAGCAACATTATTGGTGTTTAAAACCACGACTGCCAATGCCATTCCTGTCAAACATTTCAAATGCAGACTTCAAAGGGCACAGATCTACTGATTAAATTTATTTTCACTAGTAATTTAGAAGCAGGGCCAATACCAACTATTCTACTTCTGCTAAGCAACTAAAAGTTTAAATGACTGAAACAACACTTTCCCTGCTCTCACAAGAAATGCCTTTGCCTTATTTAACTAGTACAGGTAATTGAAAAATTCAGAAATATCAGTGACATTGGCACGATGGTAAAAGGTGAGAACTGCAAAATAGGTACCTTTTCTACCAGGCACCAAACAGGTTTTGGTTTAGTATTTAATCTGAAAATACTGACAGTAAAATCTCTTCAGGTATTATTTGGCAGAAACTCAGAGGAAGAGTGCCATCTACTGTATGGAAAGACATGTGTGCATATAGAGCATCTGCAAGAAATAATCCTCACTTGGAAAATACACATGGATTTACTGCCTACCTGTCCTACACCACGACCTACAAAACCCATTATAAACCTACCATACTGCATATTGACTCTGCCCAAAACAAAGAGGTAAAAATATTTTCTAAAAATAATGGCTAAAACCAAAAATTCCTCACTCAGCCAGTTCTGTCTTATTAAAAACATTCCTAGGGACCCTATGGTTTCTATTCCCAATCTATAAAACAGATTTAATGAGTTACCTTTGATTTCTGGATAGTAGAGAAAAGGCTTTGGTTCGCTTGTTTCTAGATCAGATTTCCTACGCAGTTGTACAAATACAGATGCTGGCTTTGTGATATTGACATCTCTGTACTTGGGTGTTTTGAACACAATAGCAAACTGTGAAGGAAACAAAGATAAGCGTATCTATCACAGAGCATGGCTTTTGACAACTTGGCTTTTACATTTGCACTATTTTGAAGGTGTTGGTTTAGGGCTTGGGAGGCAAAATTTCAGAGCAAAGGGTTGTTACAACAATAAAATCACGTTTCAGTTTCACTTCTGAGGTTGACTCCTAAAGCCTTTTGGAAAAGACAGAATTGCCACCTAAGTGGTGGCTAAGTGCCACCACCCATATGTCAGTACTGCACTGTTTGTCCCCTTATTCTTTAGCATTTCTTCTGTAGCTTTCTCAGTGTGTTCATAAGGAGCTCTCAGAGCTGTTTATATATCCTATCCCAATTTACAGGGGGTGCATGTTAAAGCAAAGGGACTTTCTCCTAATTTCCTTGCACTGTATTCCTAGTTACCTAACAGATGTCTTGAAAGAACTGTTTAAGTTTTTATTATTAATAGGAAGCAACATACCAAGGAAGAGGTCAGTACAGGAAACAGATGCTTTTACATAATTTACGAACTATAATATAATCCTAGCTTACAGAGATGTGAGAATCATTGACAAAGAACCAATGCTCTCTTACTTACCTGTCTATGTACATCTGTAGGAGAAAAATCTCCAAAGCCTTCCCACATACCACCACTCTCATCCTCTTCATAGAAACGTATTTGAATATCATCTGCAAAGAATGAAAGAAACATTCTGGAATGTTTGTGCATTTGTTTAACCTTTGGCTATAGTTATTTCAGATAAAAATCAATATGGTTACCTTTTGGCTGGATGAAAATACTACATCATACACCAATTACCTTTATCTGTTTTATGAAAATAGCAGAAATAACCCCTTTAAAACATCAAGTTTACATCAGCCTAATCCTAATGGCTTCACTGAAGTTGCTATTTACTGAGCTGTAAAAAGAGAACTAGGTTCACATCATCTTCCTATTCTAGGGTTATAAAACATTCCAGAGGAGCCTTATTTGGAACAAACATGTAAGGAGGGGAGAACTCAAAGTGTAAAATGTAGAAACCACCCTCTCTCCTCCAAGAGTTTCAGTTCAAAAAACTGTAGCAAAACCTGAAGTACCACACTTCAAGTTCCCCTTGCTGCTGGCACAGTGCCACGGTGGAGTTGGTGGTGGTGTGAGCAAGCAGTGTGTCAGCAGGGATCCTTCACCCTCCAAACGGCACAGGCCAGAAACATGGCATTTGGCTTCTGCTCCTCCAAACAATTTTTCTTTCATTCTCTTTGTATTTATTTATTTATAATTTTAGGAAAAGCACCCCTCTAGTAAATTCCTTCCATAGCACTCCCAGTGAGAAAAAGCTAGAAAAAGCCAATTGTGTTTTAGGGCGACTGATGCAGGACAGGTTTCTGTAGCAGACAGACTGCTTCCCCTGGTCCCCCACCTGCTAGTCTCAAGACTGTGAACCACCACTTCCAGTCCTGCTGTCCTGCATGCTCAAGTTCCTTCAGGCAGGAGGTTTCTGAAGGCAGTGAGGTCAGGGGAAACCCCAGTCTGGCTCAGGGGAAACCCCACCTCAGGGCTTCCACTGAGTCAGACATTTATTTATTTATTTATTTTGTGCGTAAGAGTTACGTTTTATCTCAGTCCTCCTGTGCAGATGCACTATTAAAGGAAAATAGTTCTTTCAAAGTCCCTAAGTACCCCCAAAGTTTTCTCTCTTCCCTAAGTGGTAGAAGGGCATTTACAAGAAAGAGATGGAAAAGGACAGCCAGCACCAAGAGAAAATGTCACTGTGGTTTTAACAACATGAGCAGGGACTGATTCCAAACAGATGAGAACAGGGCTCACCATGTGGGCAACATCCACTCTACCATGTAATCTACACCAGGGTGTCTCAAGTACCACCTGTAGCTGAAAAATACAAAGATCTCCCTCACTCCCATCTTTTTTTTTTTTTTACTTAGCCCACATATAACCAAGCACATTTAACCATTACCTTCCAATAAAAAAACAAAGCATCCTAATCCACATTGCTGAATCCGCACACATTCAAAGCCATAAGCAGAGATTGAAAATGAATCTTACTCTGTTTACACTAAGTAACCTCTACCATAAGTGTATACATAAATTGAAGTTATTACCAGCAGTGCTGAACACAGTAAGTTCCCATCCATGGTTAACAGAGAATACTCATACTTACTCTTTACAATCAGGAACTTAATAATAAATCATAAACTTCAGAATAATTCAGAGCAGGTGCTACTTAACATCACCCAGTACCCACCAGTCCCCAAAACTCCATGAACATAGGCAAGGGCAGAAACTTGAGAAGAACAAAGATAATCACATGGTCTCTGTGGAGGCAAGAGAAGCTGAATTTGCTTTGCAATAGATTATTTTGATTTATTAAATCTCTCAACTGCTGCCTTGATTTCCAGAATGGCTGAGTGCTTACAAATCCTGCTGCACTATTGGAGTGGGGTAACACTAAAGACAGCACAGCAGGCTTCTTGTGTACTCCAGGTGAACACCCTGGTGTGCCTTAAAATACTTGTGACTCTTACCTTTCTGAACCTTGTCACAGAGCAGGTAAATCTCTTCCCCTCCTGTCACACACCCTGCTGTTCTGTCCATTCTTACAATTTTTAGGTTGGAAGCATTGGGAGCTTCTATTGAAAGGGAAGATAAAAAAAAAAAAAAAACCTGCTTACTTTTGGAACAGATTTAGACTTAAAAAAACCCAACCAAGCACAACACACAGAAATGCAATAGAAAGATAAGCTTCCAATACAACCTATCTGAATTTGTCTGTGCTTTTTTCAAACATGTATACATCAAGAGCTTTTAATCTAAAAGACAATCTTGTATGTTCTAAGCTTTGACTGAACTGTGAACTAAAAAATAAGGTCCCAACCACTGCCTCACAATTACTGCACTAGCAAGGTAACCCAGCAGTGAACTGCATCCAGCACCCTGCACTAGTACTCATTTTATGATAACAGGGCCATACAAGAGAATGTAATTTTTTCCTCCCTGCTTTCTAGAGCTGTTTCCTGTTTCTCACTATCTACAAATCTTTGCTTTACACTGTGGCTTACTTGAAAGCATGCCAGTTTTTGGCCAGTGTACTGGACAGTGATAAAAAACCCCACCTACACAGATCGTAGTAGAGGCATCAATAGAGAACTATGGTCCTCAAAACCATCTGATAAGTGAAAGCAGCTGTGACAGGCAAGTTATGCTCTCACAAGTTATGTCTGTTCTGGAAAGGCTTGAATGGTGCCAATGAAGTATTGAAAAAAAAAAATAACAAAACCAAACAAAACCCAAAAAAAATCTCTGAAATTAGCAATCAAGAATTCACCTTGGGAGATCAGAAACTAGCGACTAACATCTGTGTAGCAACTTACAACAGCAGAAACATGCATACAAAATGTCCCCTTTGTTTGTCTCCTTAGTTTAGGAGAAAATTTTTGACATCACTACATTTCCCAGTTAACAGCAAGGCACAGACTATAGTAGAACAGTTGCATTTAATACCTTTTGATCTAGACTTTGTCCTTAAAAAGCAATAATATAGACATGACTGGTGCACAAGGAAAAAAAAGGTACTTTTTCTGAGTCATTGCAGAATGACTATCAAGAACATGGGAATCCACAGCTTCAGGAAGGAAAACTCAGGCAGCAGAAAGGGTTCAAGTAAGATGAGTCAATATAATTTAACAGCACAGGGGAAAACATGAAGTGAAAAAATTCTCTTAGAAAAAAAGACAAATAGAGGAATGCTCTAAAAAATACTGACAGATCTAAAGGAAACTGAGAACTCTGGTTGCGTTATTTTAAAATATGGACAAGCAAATGGTCTGCAAAACTGAGAAGTGTCAAATTTTCAACTAAGAAGCAAAATAATATTTTTTTCCTCATATCTTGCGAAACAAATGCGTTGTCACAGAAAGCAACTGAAGATTCTGCAAAATTCAAGCCCTTCTTATGGATATAAGAACTTACAAAATCCTCATAATAAAAGTAGTAGCATTAAACATGCTAACAGCAAAATTAAATCTTCTTCTATGGCTTACATCACCATCTATTAAAGCCAGAATGATACTCTATGTACTTGGGCAGACAAGGAGCTAATCATCCATGGGCTACTTACTTGTTATTCATAAAATACTGACTGGGCAGGCATGCCCAAATGAGTCCATGTACAGCCGTATCTACCTGTCATTTCTGTGTGTACAAAAGCCTGCCCCTTATTAAAAAGTAATTAAAGCCAAATATACTTACTGCTGTCATATATTGCATCTGATATAACGGGATCAAGTTTCCGTGTGAAGCTGCCATTGCTGTCAGGAAGAAAGGCTGTGAACATGAGCCGCACCACGCTGAGATCCATTTCCTTGGTCTGCTGCATGGCTGCCTGGCGGATGATTTCTCTCTCCCGTTCTGGAATTGACAGACACAGGAATTAACATGAAATATAGGGCATGCTTAACAAAACAGAGAGAGCAAACATCCAAAGGCATGGATAGTGAGGAAATATCTTCTTTTACATTTAGCATCCATTGGGTTTTCCCTTTCTAAGCAGAGTAGAACAGCTATTAAAACTATACTGCGTTCATCTTACAGTTTGTGCATCAGATCTTATTTAAGTTATAAAATTAAAATAAAATTACTATTTTCTGCTCTCAATTTATAAAGGTCAGAAAGAAGGCCACCACTAAGGACACCAGAATTCCTGGTGTTAGGAGTGATAAAAGACAGCTCTGTACAGTACCTGAAAGCAACGCAGACCACAGGTTTTACAGTGACACAGGTGAAATGCAGCTGAATGAAACAGTGTTCTCAAAAGGAGGTCCCTAAGTTAATTAACGGGTATAATGTCTTGCTGCAATAATGCAAAATTACTCTGAGAGCTTATTAAACAGCATAAGAGCAATGGAATACATGTGCAGAGGTTGGTACAGGCAGCTGTGGAAGGAAGTTTCTCCATTCTCATGTATGCGTTGACAGCAGACTCCTTTCAGATTCCCTAAAACATGGTAACAATGCACCATGCACCACCTCTTAAAAGCACATAGATATTGGCTGTTGTCCTACACAAGGTCTTTTTCTAGCTAGGAATCTATGTTTTCAGAAGCTCAGCCTGTTTTTAGTGAAAGACCAGGCCATCATTTCCACATACCAGTTAGCTGCCTGTCTCCGCATCCTTCTGCCTGCAGATAGCTGAGTTCTGGATGCACCAGGAGTCCTGGGTTGTATCCCTTCTTGCAAGCATCTATCATGCGTGTTTCCAGAGTTTCAAACACTTTCTTCTTCGTGACATGAAGTATTCCAAGATTTGCAAACCTGCCAAATTTTGATCAGGGGAAGTATTTTCTTAATGTTTTAGGCCAGACTTGCAGCAGGCAGCTTTTCTCTTACCAGAAGCAGCTACACAACCCAAGTCTACAAAAGGACTCTACAGGCATACTTAGGCAGTATTAGTGTTTGAGGGAGAATTTTCCATCAAGAAAAATACAGTCAAGATCACAAAATGTGTAAAATGTGCACTGTTATACAACAGCAATCATGTGGGTGCACTTTCCTATGGCATAAGTAGTAATCTGTCAGGTTTCAGACTTCCACTAGGAAAGCAATTTACAAAACACTGGAAAAATCTGATAGTCACACTTTGTTTGCTGGCTCTTGGCAATGACAGCATTCTGTATGTCTGTTAAGCAGAGCAACTGCTCAAAGTATGCTCCATCTGTTGAAAATGGTTTGGAAAGCAAGTTAAGAAGCTAAAAAGAGTGCAGTATTTTCCAAATAAAATGTTTTAAGCAAGGCTCTGGTCATTCTGCAAGACACTTTGAAATGAAAACTTCCATAATACAAGGTGTGCTTTTGTAAAAATCTCCTGGCACATTGAAAAATCAATTAGATCTGGGAGTATGAAAACAAGACAATAGCTCAGTTTTCATGTGGGTCAAGTGAGGACAGGAAAGCTGGTTCTAAACACCTGATGAAAAACAAGACAGGTTAGAAAATGAGCCAAACTTTTCAAGATGAAAAGGAGCATTTGAAATAAAGCTATTTAAATTGTTGTGCGCTGTAAAGTCAGTGCACTGGGCTTGGACATCAAAAGTTATAGTTTAAAAGAATCTCTCTCTCCCAGCCTTCTCAGCTTTTTAAACTTCATCATCTTCACCAACAAAGACATTCTTGAGATCACAGAACTAAAACTTGCAGCCAGCATGAAACCTGATCTAAGCCTCAAAACACAGTTGGGAGCTTCAGCTCCATTTGCCGATATAAACAATTATTCTTTCAAATTAAACAAGAACAGGCCAACTACAATTTCACTACAATCTTTCTGCTTTAAACTTTATAAGTTTTACTTATGCAGTTTTTTCATGTTTATACCTGTCCTGCATTAATTTCAAATTTACTAATCCTATTTTCTTAATGCTTTTCATTACATTTCTATTGACAGGTTTCAATAAAAGTAAAATATTGATCAAAGAGGTAACAAAATGATAACACTGATTTTAGTCCCTTCTCTGATCAAAACTACTTGCATTTTAAAGAATGGATTTACAATACAAATTTGGATTGCACACCAAGAGATTAAAACTGTACAAATGCCTAGTAAAATTTAGTTACTTAAATTTATTTAGCTAACTTCGGGCAAATTCTACAAAGGTGAACAAAAACCCCATTAAATTTTCTATTTATGATACAAAAAAACCCAGAGACCAGAGCGCAGAACAAGTGCTCCACAGAGCTGCCTCTTAGGGATATTTTTGTATTGCTTTTTACAGTGTTGATGCTTCCCCCACAGCTCAGGTTTCCAGAGGAGTCCCCAGACTTACCCTACAACCATGTCCTTGGGTCCTGCAGTAACCGTGCACACTCCATCTTCACAGAATTTACCCACCAAGCTGTGAGCGTGTAAGTGGACGTATTTCCCATTAGTTACTAACTGGACAATTACTTTCGCAGGTCCAACATAATTGCAGATCTGTAAATAAATATAAAAAGTGTGGGATAGTTTGCTTACTATTTTTAAAATGAAACGAGTAATGATTCCAGGTAAATATTTTCTGTCAGTTAAGTACAATCAAGTTTTCATAGGTGAAATGTGTATGCATTTCTTCAGGAAGTACAAATGGCAAACTAACTGTACCAGATCATCACTTTCTTTTGTAATTAAACTTGACATGCAAATGGCAGAAGTACTGACCAAAAAAGCTAAAAGAAAGCCTCATCTATTTAATAAAACATGAATCTCAGTTTTACATTCTGGCCATTTACTCCATATTGCTCTCCTTAAGTTTCAATCAGTACACTGAATTCACAATAAACACTGTTACCCACTAGAAAGCATACAGAAAATTAAACTAAAAACCCTGCATTGGTTTGCCCAATTTGTAAAGACTTAAAAATTATTTTTAGACATTATGATTGTTATAAAACATTTTGGCCACATTACAATGACTCCTCAGGTAGAGATTTTACAGTGAATAAATTCTATATTAATAGGCATTTTGTTAGTTCAATGTACTTCATCAACACATACTATCCAGTCCAGTAAATAGCTCCCTTAAATGTACACAAGGATATGTAATAAATTCCCACCTAGGATTTTGCTGGATTAGAACTATGATAAACTGTCTGCGTTCTTTTATATACCCAGCTCTGAAAGCCTACAAAGCTTTTTTCCCCCTTGCCAGTTTCTAATCACCATACATTTTTAACAGCTTTTAATAAAAAAACAATGCCTCAAAAACACATCTAAAATTACTAATAACATACCATACTGGTGAGTTATTTGCTTTACATATATTATTTAGAACTTTATTTTCTTTCCTCACTCCAAGGCAGTTATGGGTTATGCACCACTTTCAAATTATGCTGAACATAAAATTACCCACTTTTTAAAAAGCAAACATTACCTTCCCTTTCAATTCACTTAATTAACCCTTTTATCAATGTTGGGCTTTTCCCCCCTCCTCCTATGTTTTTTCTTCTGATTTACCTTGGGCCAAGTTCTTTGTATTACAGCAGCTTCTAGATCTAATCAAGCAAGGTATTAAAGGATCACGATAAACATTAAAGTGATGAATCAGTGATGAACGGAATATTTAAGGTTATATTGTTGATGAAATGCTGATAGCGAGGGATTGCCTCGATTTCACCACATTACTGAGTCCTGCTAGCTTCCTTCACTACTCCAGTTAACCCCTCTCTTGAACCCATTCCATCACAGCTGAAACACTTTGCATATGCACAGTGCATGCCCTCCCTGCCTACCTCTTCACTGCTGAAAGCAGAAAAAAAAATCCCAGCTATGAAAAAGTTGCTCCAGGAGGAGCAGGCATGCAAAACCCCTCTCATTATCCACTCCTGCTAGTTAACTGTATAATACTGCAGTAATGTGCATTTTACAAGTGGCAGTTTCTAAAAGACAAGACATAGGGTACTCATGCTTCCCTCCTGTTTCCACATGGAAATCTGGACTGAAACAGTACAGAAATGCAGGATAATCACTGCTGGACTATTTCTGTCATTTATCAGCAGGGAGAAAATTCCTATGTACCTTTCACAAAGTCATCTGAAAATAAAAACTACTGTGTTTAGTGCTACAGTATGTCACCACCACTGCTACAAATAACTTTTCAAAAAGGTAGCTTTAAAAAAATTCTTTTCATTTTACACTCAATTAACCCTTCCCTAGCACAAAGCTCCCAGCACAACTCTCGTGCTACGTTCACTATGAATAACATCAGTGTTCTAGTATCACATCAGGAAAGTTCAAGACAATCCTCCATCAGCTGTAGAAACCACAGTGAAACTGAAGGCAGGACTGCTGCACGTCAAGGACTTTCCAGCCTCTGAAAGCACAACACAGAACTGCAGTGGTAACCAGATTGCAATCTGTCCCTGTTATTCAGCTCAGCATGATCTTTGCAGTCTCTCTCTCTCTCAGGGGAAAAAACAAAAGGGCTCTTAAAATGTAACACCTTATGTAGGTCATAAGCCAAGAAAGGACTATTTTTGTTATCCCGTGTGATGTCCTGTGCAACAAAGGGGACAGAATGTCTCTGAATAGTCTTACACCTTTATGTCTTACAGACTTTCCTACTTGATTTTGAGTCATTCAGAGTAATTTGGTGCCCAGGAAAATAGTCTGAGTGGTTAAATACCTTTGTGTACCATAAATTAAGTCTGAAATAACTTTTCAATGTCCTTGAATCGTGCCACATTTTCAGAATAATTTAAAATTAATTCTGGCCACTCAGGTATACAAGTAACTGTCAGCTTTTGCATAGGAACTTAAGAAACACTGTCAAAGGCCTGAAAAGGTAGAATGTATGTTACAATGCAGAACAGGGATTATGGCTGTGACACAAAAACAGACTCAGCATGAGGGAGAGATAGCACGTGGATGCTGTATGGCTCAAAATCAGACCTGTGATCCAAAAAAATAGCTACTGAACTTCAAATTAAAGATGAGGGGAAAAAGGGAGTTCCTGGGTAGAATATAGCTATAACACTTGATTACATCCTGTACCTGAAGCAGCACTCAATTGATCTGATAAAGTTAAAAGGCTGCAGGCTTACATTTATCTGCTCTTTCTGTTTGGGAGATTTGTCTGAAAGATTAAAAGGGCGCTGTGAACTTGAAATTGAGTAAATTTCAAAATGAGTTCAAAGTTATTTCAGTTATTTCATGTTCCCTTGCAATCCAGATCCCAGACAATTTTTATAGGTTCCAAAACTTTACAAGAATATTTTCATACTTCAAAGATTTTTTTTTCCCAGTTACTCTTACAAGCAAGAAATGAAATCAATTGGTCAACAACAGGAGGAAATGATAGAAAAGACCATGTCAAACCTACAACGCCGGCATTACAAAAGCACCTATTTCTCTTTCCAATCCCTTTGTTAGAGCAACTGCAGCCCCAGTCCTGCCTATCCTTCAGAGTGTGACTACTGCTGTCCTCAATATGCATGTACAAGAAGTATTCCAAAGATGAGGCATCACTCACTCTTTATGAACAGCCTTTTTTTACAAAGCAGTATCTCTTTTTTTCAGTTGCTAATTAAATATAAAATATTTCTGATGTGGTATGGATCATGTAAGCAATTGAATACTTACTTAACAGACTTAAGAAAAAGCAATGTAAAGTAATTTAAACCAATGGCAGCTGAAGATCTGATCCTTTGACTGTGAGGTCACTCTAATGACAAAAATACGGAGCTAGGTGCTCTGCTTTACAAGCCCAGCTAAAGAGATTCAGTGCATCCTATTCAGCCAAATCAGCCTTACCAGCAAAAAGCTCAAATATCACTAAATTTAGCTTTGGCTGAATTTGATTCAGTATAGATTTTCAAGAGGGATAAAGATTTATACCAAAAAGTCCGCTTGTTCTTGTCTCATGTGTATGCCTTAATTCAGCTGTTAGGTGATTGTAATCAGCAATCTGTATCACTCTACACTTAATTCCTGTTGGGGGGGGGGGGTTAAGCAAATAAATATGCTCTTTTTGTCATCAAGGCTCATTAGCAAAGTAACTTGGCTAATTTATCATAAATTCTCTTTTTGAATACGAAGTAAATGTGCTGAAATCCCTGATTTCAAGAAGAACTCTTACCTCCAAATGGAGGTATAATTTGGGATAGCCCCAGGACACGATTGGCTGGGCAGTTTTGTCAGTGTGCCGGGCAGTCTGGTCAGTGCTGCATGCAGCTTCGAATCACAAGCCAAAGTGCTCCATGCCCAAATTCTTCTGCAGAGAGATGCTGCTCTTTAGCTCGGGCACACCTCTGAACTCTGGGCTGGAGCTCATTTACATCCAGCTCAAAAGAACCCTGAACTAGAGACTGCAGCCACCCACGTAGATTTGCCCCCAAGGAGATGAAAATTCAGGACATTTCCTTCACTTGCCTGTTTTCAGCAAGTTCTTGTCACACCTAACACTGGATCAAGCACTTCAGTCTAAAACACGAATCTGCCCACACTAACAGCAGTATGCAAGATCAGGACATACATGATAGACGTGTAAGGCCAGTGGAAATTGTCTGCATGAGTTTTCTCACATTTTTTCAAATATCTAAAAACCAAGCAAATTATAAATAATAAAAAAATTAGATAGTTAAGTATGCTGGTGATTAATATTAGACTTTGCTGTTTTATCTGTTCTTTTTATACTAATGATTGCTTTTTTCCCCGGACAAAAAAGTAATGATGAATGAGCAGTCCAGCAGCTTTGATTTCAAATGTCCTAGACAGTAAAATTTTCCAGAGTTGTGCTACTTACACTAAGTGGACGAAAATGAAATTTAAATGCAGAATTTTAGGTTGCAATCATGAAACATAACTTCATTTTAACATATTTATTATCTACAACTTCTCTCACTCTCCATAATGACATGCAAGGTTATATAGAATCCTCTGAATATGCAAGATGTTTTCTACATATTAGGATTACTGTTAGCAAAGACAGGGCTAAACAAAGAAACACATTTCAAGAAACACCTTTCCACAAATCATTAAAATAAATTAATCCCATTTTTCATATTGTAGAAAAATATACACTGACTATTTTTCTAGACTCATTAGTCAGGACTGTTCCATTAAACAAGAGGTTTTACATCAATTCCACCTTGCTGGCCAGTGCAGATTTGTTTCAAGTGTGAAGACTGGCTCTGCAGAACTGCTACATTAAGTCCTGACCTACACCATCTACTAATATACTATACAGGAAGAGGTTAAACATGTAATTAAATACTGAAGCATCTTGCTTACAGACATAGCAAAGTGTTCAACACTCCAGCCTTTGGGTGAGAGATATGTCTTGATGTGTTCCAGCTCAGCTACAAGTTAGTGACAGTGCAGGGAGGAAAAAAAAAAAAGGTTGAACAGTCCACATTATGCAAGAGGTCACATCCCATAAATGTGTTTTGTTTTTCTTTTGGCTTCCAATCCATATCCTATGAAAACAGAATAGGGAGACTGGAGTGGTTTTTTGTGCACTGAGGATGTCTATTTTCAGGCCATCCCACAGTAGCCACTAGTAAATTCTGAGAGAGCTGGCCAAGTACAAAGCTGATCCAAATTTGGGCTGCACTGATGACGCCATGACCAAGGGTTTAAACATCAGTCACAAAACCTCCCTTTTTTACAGTACAGCCAAAGCTCATGCTACTGTCCTTTTACTGCACTATGATCAACTAAAGTAGGTTATGTAGTGAAAACACTGGCACAAGAGTAAAAAAAAAATACAAAAACCTAAAAAAATCAAATCAAAACAAAAAAAAAAAACCAAAGAAACCCCAACACAACAAAAAAATTGCAGTTTTTAATTGTGCTCCCCTCAGTTATGACAAAGTGAGCACATTCTGACAAAACACAGAGAAGTCTTACAGGAAAAGGTGTGAAACACTTCTATCTTTACTGGCACCACTTCAATCAAAAACAGGCACTAACAAGAAATGGCCTTGAGGAATTTACTTGTGTTCCCTTGCCAGCCTCTCCCAGCAGGTGCTGCCATGTGGGGATTTGTACTAGAAAAAAAATCCCAGATGCACACAGTAGGATGGGAGGGAAAGGATGTGTGTGTGTGTGTGTGTGTGTGTGTGTGTGTGACCTCTAGATGAAATGAAAAACTGGTGATCAATGAAATTAGAAGGTCTGATGGAAAGCCAAAGAATATTCTGCTTTCTAGTTTACTCAAGGAGAAATTCCATTTCCTGTATAACTCCTTGTCATGCTATTGTGTGACCTACCACACCTTTATAAAGTATCACTTGGATTATTTTCATTACAGATTAGATTGGAATCCAAAGATCTAGCTCAACTGAAGCAAATTATTTTATATCTGAACATACCAGTGAAATTTCATTCATTGGTTCATCATTACTGTCAATATAGGAAAGAGAAAAGCAAGTAGATAATTTGCCTGGGCGAGTAATTTTTCTTAAGAGTTTTGCAAGGCTATATGAAATCAGCTTTCCTGGTTTCTTCTCAATTCACAAGACTAACCACCTAGGCTACCTCAGCCAATGCTGGTTATTTTCCATTATGTTATGCTTATACTGATTTGTTAGAGGAGATGCAACTGTTCCAAACTCCAGCCTTTCCCAAGAACTGCAGATGAACTACACACACAGTGAGAACGACCAGGAGTGGCACACGCCAAGGCAGAGGTTTACTGCTTGCCACTCTTCCTTCCCCTTCTTTCCCCATAAAGGAGTAAGAGAGCACCTGAATTAGAATACATTAAGAAATAACACCAGAGTCAGAATACATCAATCCTGCTCCTCATGAGAATTTGCAGTGCAACAGTTCAAAGATGTAGTGCAATAACAAGAATAATAATAACCAAAGCTGGCGTTTAAGTTAAAAAGAACACAGAAAAGACAAAGTGTAGCTTTTCCAGACTTCCACAGAAAAAAAATTTGCTGCAAGAACCATAGGCAAAGACAGTTCTACAATCCCAGAATGATTAATCACTTTTCTAATCTTCATACCGTGCCTCCAAAGAACATTCCTTTGATTAAAATATTTGAATTTTTTTCTGGAGGGGGGCAGGGGGAATAAAAACTGCCACAAAAAAGTTCAATGAACACCTGAACATAACACTGTCCCTATTAAAATGGAAAGTTCTATGTTGACTTTAAAGGAATTAAGTTCCTAAGAATGGAGTACCCTAGAGATATTGAATAAGGAGTAACATGAATAGAAAAAAAGGGAAAAGTTGGTAAATAGCATCCTAGAGTAAAGTGGAATAACTAAGCAGACTCATGCTTGGCAATGGAAATAGAGAAACCGAGCAGCTCAAGCCTTGCTAAAAGTGCACCTTAAGAAAGAGTTCCATTAGTGGAACAGTGGTAGTGAGGTAGTAGATGCAGATAAGTTACTGCTCAACTGTTGGCAGATAAAAAACAATGCCAAAACAAACCCACACATCTTAGGACAACTTTATTTTCAAAATCAATTTGAACGTTGGCATTGAAATGTAGTCTGCTTGAGCAACTTCATACAAATTCATGTTGCTATGCAATACAGTCCTATACACATACATACACACTCACACTGATTTCACAAAATTAATGCTTTATATCCTTACTTTGACCTGAGGGTATGATTTTTTGTTCTTTTCACTAGAAGCACCAGGAAGCCCACCATGCGAAGGCCCTTCACATACGTATCGGAAACGAAATCCCCTCTGTGGAATAAAGGAGAAGAAACTTGAAAGCTGTACAGAAACAAAACCAAAAGAGAAACAGCACACACAAAGATGAACACACACACCCACAAACAAGATTCACCCAAATGGAAAAGTTACAATTGTTTATCCGCGAAATGCTGAGTGCTGGTTAACAAAGCATCACTGAACTGTAGCCTTGGAGAACCTGTTCTATTCTCACTTTAACACACAGCAGCAATCTCACTTTTTTCTTTCAGTTAAGTGAAGATATTTTGAAACAGAGAACTATTTATACTTTTAAAATAAGATAAAATTTCACATTTAGAAAATGCAAGAGCAGATACTCTCTCCCAAGATTGCTGCTAGGTAGACAGAATTGAAACAAATAATAAGGAAGTCCAAAGCACCATAAAGGAAAGTACAGGGATGAAACAGAAACACTTCCTCCTTCTGGGAAAAATGTATGAAAGCTGTATCTCCAAGTGAAATCCAGAAACAGTAGGAAAGCTTCAGGGGACTCTGGCTGGTTTTCATTTCAGCTACATAAAACAGACATCTGAATATACTTTAGGGAACTGCAGGATATTGAAAACCACTCCAGAGCACAGCTCTCCATCGACTCCACTGATGAACATCCCCTTTATTTTACACGGCAATGCATAAAGCATGAAAGATGCAACTCTTAAGCAAAGGTGTCTGGTAACTCTACTTAGCAATATATTTCATGCGAACCCGAATTTTGCTTTCAGATCTACTCTCCAATCCTGCAATTTCTAGCAAAACCTCCATCTTATACAGGGCTCCCAGTGTCCAAATAGCACCAGTTAGTGTTGTAGCCTTTTCTAGGAATCATTCAGCTTCTTTCTAGTAGTAGACAACTCTGAATTCAAAGTCTGTATTAGCTGAAAGTGAGTAACATGCTTTAAAATTAATCCATAAGCAGTAGCTTCAATACCTATCCCACTAAAATCTTTTCAGGCTAAAAACTTGTTTACCGAGCAAATGTAAACTTCTATGACTTTTATCCAGACCTGACCAATTGCCTTCCTAACGTGAACTGAGTGACCCACAGTACTGCAAATGTAATGCCCAGCTATGATGAGCTTGAACTCAAGTTGATCAAAAGGCAAAGCAATCTCTGCAAAAGGCAAATCAACCTTTGCAGTCAGGACACACCAAGAGAAGGATGGGACAGCTTTTAGCCACTGCCTTCCCCTGTTTACTGAACAGCTCTGTAAGGTAGGATTTTATGCAATTCACTTGGACAGACAGGAAAGGCACTTCCTTACTGTAACAGCTTCAGGAGGAATCCTTGTAATTGCTGGTGCCACCAGCCAAAATGGGAACAATACCCAGGCACACTTCAGGGCAATTTTTACCCAGCAATTACTTTGTACATCAGTTGCATGAAAACTAACCAGTGCATTTAAATGACTTCTCTGCTATCAGAGGAGCACAGGTCAGTGTTTGCTACATAACAGAATAAAAGTTTCATTTGAATACTTGTCTTCATTTTTCTTTGATTATTCGAAACAGACAACCATAACAAAAAGAATCTCAAAACTACATTCCTTTAAAATAACAAAACACAAGTCAAAAGTTCCTGTAACTTGGGAATTGTTTTTATTTTTAACTTCTTGTGTTTCAAAAACTATGAAACAAATCCTAAAAATCTTCTACATTTGATCTACTAGCTTATGTTTCTAAATACTGGGGTACTGTAACAGTCACTTCTAAGATGACTTTAGTAAGGCATATTTTTAAAACCCTTAGGGTTTTTTGTATTATCACACTTCCAGAGAGAGATAAAGATGAAAACAGAACAAAACAGGAAATGCTTTAACTACAAAAGTTATAGTTAAAACTGCTCATGTTCAAGTGCCACATTTGTTCTGAGAGCTCACAGTTTTCTGTGGTCTTTATTCAAAGTTGAATGTAGTAATATAGCCACCACAGACATTTTCAAAATGTAGTCTTGTTCTTACCTGTTTTGGCTGTTCTATGATCTGAAGATATGGTCCATCTGCTAATATAAAAGAAAGAAATAAAAGTATTAATAGAAATTATTTTTTCTATTACTATAATTAATATATAAGTTGTAGGGGTAAGATTATGTCCTTGAATGACTTGAGATAAAGTTTTGAAAGCATCTAAGTCTCTTCAAAACTTAAATTTCAATAACTTATTTAATAATTTGGCAGTCTGTCACTCCCAGCTATAGACCAGTGGAATAAGAAGAGGAAGAATCAGTCAAAAAAGTTAATTTTAGCTCAGAGAGCCTGAACGGGCAACTGATCACTCAGTTAAAACTTGCAATGGTGAATAAGAACAACATTCTTCCCTTGCCACTGACAGCAGTCCAGCTTCTTGAGCTAAGGTTTACTTTTGTATTTAAACCCCTTGGGCTCTAGAGATTATACTCACCAGCTTTTGGCCCTAGGGCTTCCTACAGAATAGGTGCTTTTGAAAGACAAAGAGACAGCCAATGGGAAGCTCTGAGGCATGGGAATACAGGAGGAATTCAAGCTGCCTCAACATGCCTCAATAGTCAGAACTGATTTTAAAAAAATCCTGGAATTGAGAATCCTAAACGATTTACATTCTTTTAATAATTTCAGATACACTTTTAAATATAGTGTTCTGCTGAGCCTCTAAAAACACTGAATACATTCAATTTGACTACAAATACAGACTCTGTATAGAGATCCATCTTGGGCATGGTGCCAGTACATAAGATTATGTTCTACTAAAATTCTATTTGTGTCTTTGAAAGAAGGCTTCATTAAACATCTTTCAATCTTGTACAGTGGCTAACTTCGTACTGTAAACCTCATGCAAAATTCACCAGTGTGTATAGCTTTTGAGTAGGCCCTAAATCCAATGAGAATTCAGTGCCACTAGAGTTAAGCATTAATCACCTGATCAAAGCTCAGCTCTAACTCTGATCATTTAGATTATTTACATCAAGAAGGAAAGCTCTCTGGGTGGATGGCTGTGAAATACCTCTTAAAATTCAAGCCACTCATGAGTATCAAAATGATCATTCCAAAAGCTATTATGATTTCTTCCCTCTCTCTTCCTAAGCAGTCAAGATGATTTGTATTTCAACACTAAAAGATCAGTTGCTTTCAAAGTAGACTCCAAATGACAACTTCACTGGGAATACCTACATAATATTTTTCCAGCCATATTCCTCTTGGAATTCTGTATCATCACTTCTACTTTGTTAAAGGTATTAATGTTAAGGAATCAGGCACAGGTCTTAACTGAACAAGCTTCTCTTAACATGGAAGTTTTAATAAATACACAATAGATGAAATTAGTATTCTGCTGCTGCAGTTAGCTGACTCAGCAACTGAACTAACTTTATGTCAAAGTTATATTGCAAATGTCAGTTACAACAATTTCACATTTAAAGATCACTTATTTCCCAAGTCCATTAATTGTACTTTTCTTTAAAAGTAGACAGGGCTACTTGAACTCATGAAAAATGATTGTATACCACATACACATCATCTTGCATTACAAAGGAGGAAAACCAGTTTGGACTTCAGGAACTTTAAAAGATGTAGAGTAACATTTAGCTTTGGCCTTGTGTTTCAGTTTTTGTCTGTGATAGAATCAAGATAAGCTGAGTTTGGTTTAAGCAATACTCCAGCATTTAAATTTAAGACCTCTCTTCACAGACCTCTAATCCTCCTTGAGCTTTACAGCACCTGAAAATTTATATTTCAACAATAGAGAAGCCTTGTATTTTCTGGGCATTGGCAGCAGTAATGCACCTAAAATACAACAGTGTGTAGTTCAACTTTCAACCAAGCCTCCAGGGCATGATCTGCCAAGTAATTGTTCTTTGGCTCTTCTCCTCTTAGTAGTTCATTTTCAAGACATACATGTTGGGTTAGCACAAAATACTATTTCTTTCTCTGAAACATTAACCAGAAAAGGAAGTGCTGTTATCCAACGCCTAAATGGCTGCAGAAGTCCCCCAAGACACATCAGACCCAGGTTCCAGCTTTTGCCCAGCATAAGGAAATTCAGACTCCTAACAGAGGCATATACACTATCTTGACACATTGGAAAACTAAAGAAAATGCTTCATACCACTGAAATGGTTTGACCTTGCATGGCACTTGTGAAAACTCAGAAAAATTGAAAACTTAGGACTGTGGTTTTTCTGACCTCTTGGGAAAAAAAGCTTATAAAAAGCATACAAATATGCTAATAAAAAATAGTGTTTCATATACCAGCACTAGAAAAGTGCAAAAAAGATGCAGTGTAAATGTACAAATTCAAATTAGATGTCAGCTATCATTAACCTACATGATACAAATAACAAAACAATGTCTTTAAAACAGCTTTTTGAGATCTTATTTTAACCTTCGGGCTCCAAGACTAAAGATTTTTTTTTCCTTAACAGTGACTAAGCTATAGCATCTCAACCAGACACAGCACTACGGAGAAGGCATTCCGATGCAAAGCATTTAATCATGTCTGAAATGCTACTTAAAAATAAAACAGCAATGTTCAATGTTCAAGAAAACATCCAGGCATAAATGGCATATTATTTTCATTATAAAAAGGATTTTACTTAGTGAAAGGTCTCATATAGCTGAATTCTATACTTTACTGAATACTATACTTTACTGAACTCTGAATACTTCCCAGAGGCACATTACACAGCCTAACATTGCCTATGTGTGGTTCCTTCTTTCTTCACCCTTTCCCACAGGGAAAACACATTTAGTGTTTTTACACAGGGAGTTTTTAATAATTTGTTTCTATTAGTAGGCATGTCTTTGTCAAAGCAGACAAAGAGCAGGAACATGAAGATGCACATATTGTAAGAGGAAGGAATAATGGTGAGATTTGTGATGATCCTCCCTTCCAGCCTGGAAGGTGCTTGCTTTAAGTTCTTGTTTAAGGAGCAACCCCCTTTTAAATGCTAAACAGTCACAAGAAGGACTTAATGCATGGCTTATGTTCTACTTTTGTCCTCCAGAAAGCCTGAAGGACACAGTCACAGAGCTGCCTCTACACAGGCAGGGCTCCCATGGCTGCCAAGAGCCAGGTTTTCACAGGAGCACTCCTCGCGCTTTGCCTGGCACTGCTATGGCGGGGAGGCCAAGAACTGCAGCCACAACATGCAGTCCCCCAGCCTGGAGGGACTTTGGGGCAGACTGCCACATCCTGGCCATGCTTCAGGGTTTCTTCTTCTTCTGTCTTCTCACCTCAGTTGCCATAGACCAACTTGCATCCCACTCCAGTCTGAGTCACAGTCCCACTTCCCCATGTCTTCTTCAACTGCAAAGTTTCTTCATTTTCCTTCCTGCCTGAGTCAGCGGCCCTCCTGCCCCTTGCCACTCCCACCACTTGGCATTCTTTCTTCCTCTTGACAGGCCTCACCCTACACACACACACACTTCCAAGGAAGCACCCATCTTAGGCTCCCCTTTGATTGCTTCCCACAACAGTAAATTCAAGGAAAAGTGGGTCTGAGGTTGGTGGGATATCCCTGCAAGACTAGCAACTCTGTTGGACTAGTGGGGATCTGTATCTAACAGCTTTTCTAGTACCTAAAACCATTCAATTTAACCTGCAACAACCTGTGGATAAGTCTCTCTCACATCCTCTCTGTTGGTGGCAGAACAGGCATCTCACCCTTGTAATTGCTGTCTAGCTCTGTGGACATGGATGGAAATGCTCGTAGCCTGTAGGTTTTGATTGTTAAGTCCCACATCAGCTCTCTTGTGTCCATTGTGGCAGAGGTACTGTGATGCTAAAAGCTCAGACTGGAGACCTAGTGCCTTATCCTTCTTGAAGACATGCATTTGCATGTCCCACCCCTCAGGGATTCCCCTGCACGGGAATACTCTCTTGAATCCCAGCTCTTCAGTGTTCAAAGCATGATGTTTAAAGCAAATGGCATGTGAGACTTTGCTTAACTTCTTCCCTCGGTTCAGTCTTCCAAACACGAGCATAGAAGATCTAGAAAGAACATCAGAAACTGTATGCAAGACTGCCCAAGCTCCTGAGGATTAGGGCCACTGCTGTGGAACAGGGAAATATGAGCACTCATCTCATTTTTGGTGGTGGTCTGGTTTCCTTGAACAGATAACATTATCTCTCTCTGAAAAAATTTTAAAAAAACTTTCATCGCCTTCTTTTTCCCTCTATACCCTTTTCATTATTCACAGCAAGTGTCACACAGGGTTGGGCAGAGGAGGTTAAAGAAACAGCAGAGAATTATTGCCTCCAGGCAATACTGTTCAGGTCCTGATGGCTCTGCTTCAACATCAAAGTTTTGAAAACACACCACCTTAATGCCAAGAGCTAGTCAGACCAGAGCCTCTCAAAGCCAAAACAACTATGCAGTTCCCAAACCCACCTCTAACTGGGGCACATTACGTGGTTGTAAATGGCCTTGGATCATCATGAGGGAGTACAAAATATCCACAATTACAAAACATTTAGCTCAGAGCTCTGCCCATTTCCTCTCCAATGTAAGGCATCATTTTGTTTCTCCACTACCCAGTGGACATCCCACTGATGTGCACCTGCTTTTATTCTGCCTAAATACATGCTGCAGATAATGCTCCCTCCATCCCCAGTACCCCTAAGGATCAGTACCTAACCTACCTAATCAAAGGCAGGATACTTCCCAGCAAGCCAAAGAAGAGGCTCACTTCATGAGGTACTTTTCTGCTGGTAGAACTTGAACCATGTAACTACTACAGCTTTAGAGCCAAAGTAACAAAAATGCCTAATTTTTCTTTAAAACAGACATACAAGAGAAAAAAAGAAGCACACAAAGACATTTGAGCACTGACAATGATGTTGAGAAAATCCACGTCCCAACATCTGAAAGTTTTTCTACTATTACTGTAAATATTAATGTAACAGCAGAACATCCATCACCAGAAAGTCCCCAAATTCCCCAGCTACTTGTTGATTCAGCCACACTGGCACAACATGACAATCCAAAGTTATACATTAAACCTGTCTGCCAATGTAATGTCTGACATGGTGCATTTTTGGATGCACAGACTGAAAGATATATGCACAGCCAGATCATGAGGTTCTTTCTGTCTTAATCATCCATCTGTCCTTGAGAAAAATCCTTTTATTTCTCTCTCTCCATATCTCAGCTGGAAATACTTCTGGAAAATCCCACATGATTTTTTAAATTGACCTTGTTGAGTAGAAAGAAATACTTAGTCCCTGCTTGAAAACCATTAGAGTATAAAAATTATTATATTATCTTATAACTAAAGAGCCAGTCCATTGCAGCATCCAATGCAGCATATTTTCAAGAAGGGGAGGAAGTAAGGATTATTGAGATGCTGTTCAAGAAACAAACTAACTGTGGCATCATCAGATGCTGCTGAAATAACCAACCTTTTCTGATTTTTTTTAATTAACTTTTTGTTTATGATAACCTGTGAAATCCATGATCCTTTATTGAATCCCGTTTTGTGCAAAAGGAACTTTCCACCTATGGTGCAGCAGTAGACAAAAGCAGTGGTACTTCTTTTCAAAGCAATTTTGCAAATTAAGGACAGAGCTAGACTTAGCCCAGTAAGAGTTTTCTGTGGCAGCAAAACTCAGTGAATCCTTGACTCCCTGACATGGTTTTGAAAACAGCTGTTTTCTATTTCAAATGAGACATAGTTATCTGAAAATTAGTCTGATAGATCTGAATAATTTGCGTAGAATGAGTCTGGCAAGAAGAATACAGAGTAATCTTAAAAAGAACAAGAAAAATAGCTCATTACAGGGAAATTTCAATAACCTTATTTGTTCAACAGAAACTGTAAGGAAAAAAACTCCTTGGTCTACAATGCACAAGCCCTTTTAATACTACACAGATTAATCTTACTGAATAGTTTTATCAGCCTTAATAAAAATATACTGTAAACAAATGATTGCAACATTAATTTGCTGGATGTTTTTCCATATTTGTCAAGAGCTCTGCCCATGAGAACATTTTATTATGAAACAAAATTATCTGTACCATGTGTGTTTCTTGATCCTTTCTTGATACTACTCTTTTAAGAAAACAAGGAAACACTAAAACAGTAAGCCTGCTTTAATTTTTATTTTATAAGCAGCATTTATTTTTTACTTTAGCGTGGAATTTTACCTGTGAAGGAAAATGTTAAATGCTTATTTCATTTTACCCTGAACACCTTCACTGCTATGAAGCGTATCAAATACTGCAATCAGAAGTGGTTTGCACTTTCAATCAAAGAAAGTAATTTGCAATGCATAAAATACCAGCTACATCCTGATACAAGAGAGTCAAAGAGGTAACAAGAGAAAGCTGTAATGGTAAAAGACTTGAACAGCTATACTTGGGCTATATTTTGAGAAAAAAGTCCTAAGTTTAAATAAAAGTTTATTTCCTTCTTCCTTTTGTATCAGCTGTTCTAATAGACTAAGCAGGAGAAGAGAGTTTTCCAAATTCATGCAAAACGTAATATTTATAAAGAACTTTAATAAGCAAAATCAGACCAAGGTTGATTAAGCAGCTGATACTGACTGAACTATAAAAGACTTGTATTTGTTCTTACTGTTCTGGAAGAATACTGTAAAACTGCTTATCAAACCTTTGCAGAATACTATTTGCTATTTTCAGTGGTTTGTTGCAAAGTTTGTCTGAGCTTTTAAACTAGGGTCATTGTTCAGGAAATTGTCAGGTGCTTCTAATACCACACTGCCACTTCACAGGAAGCAGAGAAGTCACCGAGAAGGAAAAACACATTTGAATGGTACAGGAAGTTAATATTCTCTGCATTTTATTGCTGAAAAACAAGCACCTTTAGAAGTACTACAACAAATGCAACAGTATTCAAAAGGAAAAAAAAACACATGTTGCAGTCTGCAAACTGGCAACAGAAATATGCAACTCACTGAAGGTTCAAATTCAGAAAAAAAACTCAACAAAGTAATTTATAAAATCAGGTCACTCAAAGCTCTTTGGTCACTGTCCTGGTTTCACCTGGGAAACTGCTGAAACTTTCAGTTTCTGTACAAGCCACAGAAAATCTGAGTTGCCTCACTGCTGAAAGTTTCATGAGGGGAAGAAACATGCAAAAAGATGTAATAAAAAAAACAACTTCGCAATCTCCTATTACGACACACAAGTCGGTAAATAGAAAGAGGCTCTGAAAAGAACTGCTCAAAAGAAAATAAACAGGAAGAATCAGCAGGACAATAGCACCATCACACAGTAAGGGTTCCTACCTGTTCGTAGTGGTAAGTCTGAAGTGATGTAATTAGTACTGTTAAATAAAGCATTCATTCCCATGAACTGATCCACCGCAAACATCTATATTGAAAGAAAATAGTCTTCATTATTACATATAAACATAGTTGCATAAAACATCTATCAGCAAAGAACTTCAAAGTTCTCTGTAAATATTCACTGCAAACACCTCACTGAATTACATAAACGTTTTACAGCCATTTTATTTTTGCTGGCAACAGCACTGCAAGTCAAGTTGACAGCACCAACCCAAGTTTCACCAGAATCGTGAGACCGCACCAACCTCAGCAGTTTCTAAACACCCATTTTGTTTACACACACTAACAACTATAAATTCTTAAGAACTTATACAGTAAATTCTGAAAATCCAACCCTAGGTGTCTTGCCCAAGGCCTTGCTAAAGCACCTGTGAGTTTTCATTTCCACTTCTCTGATTAAACCCCACCAGACTACATTCCTTATGTAAATATATTTACAAGCTCTAATGCAAGAAAACAGTATATCCAAGGTTAATGTTTAATTTTATTTTTTTTAAACACTGACATGTCTTAACTTACTGTAATTGTTGTCAGGTATAAATCTATCTTCTTCCAAAGTGGAGCAAGCATAAAGGGGAAAACAGTTGCTTTTTTAAAACTAAGGTGAGTGGAAATGACCTGTTCTTCACTTAAACTTTTCACCCAAGCACCATTCTCACAGTTCAACTAATTTATGAAATTATCTAAGAAGATCAGGAAGAGCTCCTGAAGAGCTAGGCCTATGGATCCATGTGAACATCTGAAGGAACATTTTAGTCATCACTGTCAATGCAAACATGACAAAAATTTACACAAAAGGGCCTTTTAGGACATAAGCGGCTTTATTTTCAGAAAGACTTCAAAGTTCACCAGAGAAGAAATTTCAGAGCAAGTGTCACAGGTATGCAAGGCATAAAAATAAGCACTTTTTTCAACTGCTTAATTCAGCAGGCCTAGCTTTCCTTCTCATTTCAGCCATTTGACCAGTGGCAAGGCACTCTACAGGTGATCTGTAAAAACCAGCTTTGGGAAAAAAGCCCTGATTTCTGCCAATTCAGGATCATTTTCTATGCCCATATTCAGTCTAGGAAATGACAGGACAATATGAGAGGAGGCCTAAACAGGAGAGGATACAGAGATACTGAAAACACAGAAATTTACTTACTTGGGGATCAGATACTCCCATGATATAGGAATCTTCTGCTGCCATTTTAAGTCCTGAAACACAAAAACATGATTAGTACTTTTTTTTTTTTTCTTCCCCAATGTAGAGCAATAGAGAAGCCTGGAAAACATTCAGTTAAAAGCCCAATCTCTGACACTTTTTATTTTACTCGCAACACTAATGATTTCTAAAATACTTCCAAAATTCATCAGTTTTTGGAAAGATCAATGTAAGGACAAGATAGGCTACAGCTGGGATTTTCCACTGCCTATTGCCAAGAAATAAAAAATTACAGTCAAAGCCCAGAAGAATCCGTAATTGTTTCTGTCTTTGCTCTGACTATTCTGACTATTGAATTAAAGCAAAATCATTGACTCTTCATTTTTATACAATAAAAAGAACATTATGAGCATTCGTGAATGAACTCTTAACAGTTTTCTTGTGAAGTATTACTAAACACAAAGAAAGATGCCCAAGAATGAACAGACAGTATTTAAAAAAAAAATTAAATAAAACCAGGAATCAATTATGGTGACTTATTTTGGAGACCTTTATTTCCAGGATTCCATAAGTGCTTAGCATACACAACAACTCTGTGCTGACAATGACAATTATGGATGCACAGCATCCATCACAACTCTTTTTTTACAGATCTATATGTAAATGCTGGACACTGGAAAAGTTCAGCTTGGCTTCATTTTACTGGGACCAGTAGTGGGCCAGTAGCAGAACCTGTGAATTTTCTGAGGAATGTTTTAGATCAATTAGAAGATATTAGTATTCGTGTTATTTCCTTTCATGTAGATGTTACTAAAAGAAGTACAATTTCACCTATGCTGAGCTCACTAAATAAGGCTCTCCAAGGGAATATATGAAAACAACCATAGGCCTATTTCAAAAGACTCATGTCTGCATTCAACAGACACTAAATAAGGTTAACAACTAATAAAAGACAGAAACAGGTCAGTGGCCCTCATATTCCACCACAGTGAACATGAGCCACGTTCTCCAGCAAAGAGAACAGTGAAAACCTACTGCACTATCAAAGAGAGCTGCAAGAGATCAGTAAGTCATTAAAGAAAAACCAAGTCACCATGGACCTTCTATAGGAACTAGAGAGGCAATTATCAAAAGGAAAATTTGAATACTCGGGTACTTCACCTTGATGGAGGCTCAACTCTGCTTGTTAACAATCTCCAAAGACAACACAGTCACCCCCTCCCCACCAAATAGAAAATGAGAACAAAAATAAAATGGAGAAATAGGAGACACTTAATATACAGATGACTTCAATGAAAAAGACGTTTATGTGTATACAACTGGTTTTTAGCCTAGAAAATAAAAGCACCCACCTGACTGTAAATCAATTTAAGAAATATTTACTGGGCAATATTTATTTGTAATATTTGTGCAATTATAAAATAATTGGTCATAAGATTTCAGCCAAAAATTAATAACAGATATAACAAGAAGCCAATGTCACCAATACTGTACTTGATCACCTAATACAACAGGATTTCAGAAAGATAAAAAAAAAACAAAAAAAACCACATTATCTCATAGGCACATTCCACAAAGCATTATTTTCATCAATCATTTGCCTTTGTTATTATTCATCTTCATGGAAAAAGTCAACATACAAGGCATAATAAAAACCTTCAGGATACAACAAAATTTACTAAGATCTTTTTATTTGACTTCTGTTCCATAGAAAAAATATAAATAACTTTATCACCAACTGACAACTTACTTAAATCACTGAAATAACTTGTAACATTTTTTTGTGAAACACTTCTGACTGAAAGTAGCCAGTCTCAACAGCCAGCTTTTTTTTACGAAGTGACAGAAAATACCCACCCTCTTATTACATCCTGATTAGATATCTGCCAGTGCAAATGCCAGGTTTCTTCTGCATAAACAGAATAAAAACTAGTCCTAGAAGTCTTGTTTGTGATGTCTCATATTTAAACACTTACAATTTCATGAGTCACATATGCAAAATTGTGTTCCAAAGTCTTGAAGTTTCCAGATGACGTGGTAAACATGCTTGTTCAGAAAAATTAAATATTCTGAGGAGCTAACATGAATGACATCTACCCACTTACCTGTACTTTGCCAAACTTTCAAACAAAGCATCTCACAGCTTCTTCTGTAAACTACAGGATAAATGTAGTAGGTTCTATTTTCTTTGCCCTATTCTAGTCACTCAGACTGCACCCCTCTCCCTCCAGCAAAACTCTGGGGGTGAAAGGCAGTGTCCTCACACCTGCTACTCTGCCTGGTCACATCTACACTTCTACAATACATGACTTCCCAACAAAGTGGAAAAACAGTGCAGAGGCATGACTTCTGAAAACCTTTCATTTAAAGTATTTTGATGTCAAAATTATAACCCATATAGAAAAAAAAAAACAAAACCAAAACAACCCCTACGACTGTCTGAATCAGTCCTTCAGTTTCACCTTTTGAAAACAGTAATTCCTTTCTTTTTGGCTGATGCAGTGAACAACGTCACGACACCAAAACAGCAGCCTTCAAAGACATTCCCCCTGCATCATTCCATTCAGCTCTGGGCTCCTCAGCACAAGGAACACATAGACCTGCTGGAGTAAGTCCACGGGAGGCCATGAAGATGCTTAGAGGGCTGGCACACTTTTCCTCTGCAGACAGGCTGGGAGAACTGGGGCTGTTCAGCCCAGAAAAGTCTTCAGGGAAACCTTAAAGCACCATCCAGCACCTGAAAGGGGCCTCCAGGAAAGCTGGAGAGGGACTTTTCACAAGGACATGTAGGGGCAGGATGAGGAGCAATGAATTTAAATTGATGGAGGGTGGGTTTAGATCAGATATAACAAAGAAATCTTTCACTGTGAGGGTGGCAAGGCACTGGAATGGGTTAGCCAGAGAATCTGTAGCTGCCCAATGCCTGGAAGTGTTCAAGGTCAGGCTGAACGGGGCTTTGAGCAATTTGGACAATTTATGGTAGTGGAAGGTGTCTCCACCCAGCATAACTGGGGGAATTGGGACTAGATAATCTTTGAGGTCCATTCCAACCCAAACTACTCCGTTACTCCACAAACATTATGCTTGGAAGCAGCAAGGTAACTACCCATATAGCACCCAGTCAGCTGCAGGTAGGTAGAATGTCTAACCAGGTATTAAACACAATCTCTCTCACATCGTAAGTGCAGATGCCTCTTACTTGAGATCCTTCATGTTCAGGTCAGCCGCAGTTCTTGGGGGACAGATTAAAGACATTCTCTCTGGCCTGAATGTTAAGCCAGTTTACTATAAACAGATTATAATTTAGATGTGAAAACATACACCTTTGTGTATGTAAACTCACACTTAATTGCCTTATCAGGGCCTAGACAAAGATTAACCCAGCTGTTTAAAATAACCGTTCTAAATGACTGAAACACTCTCAGTTTCACTATGTTTTGTTCTCTTGAAAGCCAAACAGGTAAGAAAAAGGTTCTGGGAGCCCTACCTTCAAATAATAATTTGAATGTTTCCTTAGGATTTATCAAGTCAACAAATCCCTACACTCCCTCTTAACATGAAAATGATGCAAATCCAGAGTCAGTAACATGATTTAAACCCCAAAATGACACAGAAAAATAGACCCTAGCACTAACTGTGTGACCTTTCACTGGCCTCTTCCCTTACTGCTCCAGTTTCTAAGCAGCTTTCCCATTTGCATCAGATAGTGAGATTACATCTGCCTCAAGTAGCTTTGTTCATTCTCTCATTATATGAGCTGCATCATGGGTCAGAGATTGCCACCTTTCTCATTTGAAGATGACCAGATTAAAACTGTTTTGTGGAAGTTCATGTTATTATAGATGCCTGCTTCCTGTATAAGCTCCAGTTCCCACAAACTGTACTGCAAACTAAAATCTACAATTAAAAAATACCCAAACACCTGCAGACCACATTCAAGCACAGCAGTCTCCACCCTGGAGATCGTCTGAAGTTTTTCAGACAATAGGGCACAGGAAGCTAGACATTTCAATTCACGGTATTTATAAGTGTGAAAATTCAAAGGTCAGTGAAGAAACTTCATTTAGCTCCTAGTGCAACAGGAAAACATAAAATCCAGCTAAACTTGCCCAAACCCACACAACTATACCTTCTGAGAGTAAGTGTGTGATGCGTGTGCATATGCATACATATTCATTTCTCCTCACAGCAGGTCACCTGCCATTGTGAAAGGTTTAAATAGGGAGAAAAAGAGAAAAAAACCTAGGAAGCCATATATACACATACAGGAGATGACAGTGTTACATCGAACAACCAAGCAAACCTAATAGCAGGTACTTTGCACCACTCCTACTCCTTAATAACCAAATTATACAAGGTTCAAGTGGCACAGCTGGAAGAACGATTTATTGTATTCTGAATATTTGTTCTAAAGCTTCAAAAAGAGCAGCCATGTAAAATGAGAACAACATAATTAATGTAGGAATGCTGTAATCCTTGAACAAGAATTCTCATTTCTCTTATCGCAATCATTTGATTTCAGAGCTCTTCCCTGTTATTCTCCCACATTCACTGTGTCTTTTAAAAAGCAGGATACATTTCCCTACCCAGCTGTTTCCAGCCCCCCTGATTTCTGAAGGGTATAGATCCTCCCCTTCTCTTCAACTTTCCAGCCTGAATTTTAAGCATGAGGTGAACCCACATTCTCTTTGACACCAGTATCCAATCCAATCCCTACAAACTTGGAATGGGACTTCTCCCTATTACTTTTCTGCACACAAACATGATCTTTATCACACAGTTCACTGCACCTGATAGCTGAAATCAGTGTTACGGATGTTCTTCCATGAGGAAATTAATTTAAACCATCTCTTATTTTATGACATGTTTTACATCATCCTGTTCTCACCTTTGAAGGCTGGGATTCACAAAGCAAGCCTCATAGTGGGAAACTCAACTACTACACTTCAACTTACTTGATAAAGTAAAAGAACAGTTTTTCCTGAAAGTTTTCTAGCAGAGTGCTTTTATTCTTTAACTTGGCTTTCTCTGGAATTTACCTGTTAAAAATAAACTTCTTTAACAGGACACTGAATGAAAGTAATTAAATTCAGTGTGGTTATGCTCTTAGCCTGTTTATTTTGCTTACTAAAAATAGAGAGGAGTAAGGATGAAAATTAAGCCAAGACATGTCTCTTTCATATAGTTTAAGTATATTTTTACTACATCAGGGCTATAAAGTGTGGCAGACGATCTCATTATAGAGAACTATATTTTTAGGAACAGCACCAAATTTTCAGAATTCCTGTAGTTACTATGAAGTACTGAGGTAGAAACAGTAACTGCTGTACTATGCAGACAATGTGTTTTACCTGCTGTTGCTTCCTTTAGGTGACAACTATCCATCCTTGAGCCTCAGTCTCCCACTCTTTGCAAAACACAATCTGTATTTGTATAGGGACAACTGTTTCAGAGATTTGCATTTCCCAAACAGAGAGGCTGGGAAAAGGTATTGTGCAATGAACTCTTTGGGTTGCTGGGTCAGGGCTTGCAGCAGGACAAGAGCTGCTGAGATTATTCTGGCTGGAGGCCAGAGCAAGATCTGCTCTGACAGAGCAGAGATACCAATCCAAGCTGCTCAATTTCAACCTTTCACCACTGCAGCCCCTTGGAAATCAGGATGCTGCCCACCCCTTTCAATGCACAGCCTTTGCACCTTGCTTCTGGCCACCTCTTGACTTCAACTAGCTCCTCATTTCCCTTGAGCCCAATTATTCTGTCCAGAGCACAAAACATTTAATTCAAAGTAAGAGACATATTCTGTACTATACAAAGTAAATAGAACTCAAATATTAAGGGAACATCATGCATACTTTCACCTGCAATATTGGCATAGATATTTTCAGGACAAATAGGAAAGAAAAACATGTTCAAAAATGCAAAAAGTTATTAACTCGTTCATGTTAACACAAAGCCCCATCAACTATGTTATTTTGAAGGGATTTTAACTCAGTAATGAAATAGATTGAAATTTGCCCTTAAATGCCAAAATGTTTACTACTATTTATTCTCCCAACTATGCTTTCAATACCTGGGGGTGTAGGGAGCTGTTTTAAGGAAACAACACTCAATTTCCGCAAAAGAGGCATAAGGAAGTTGCAATTTTTTTCACATTCCTTCAGGTGTTTCAAAGACGTGTAATCTCTCAATAAAGATTTGAGTGTAATTTCTCAGTGTACAAGAGCGAGAAAGTTTGTGCAGAGAGGCATTTTGATTAAAGATTATAATTTCCTCTCCAGAGTTTTTGTCATCCACACACTGTTGCAGCTGCAATAAAAACAATATAACCCTAGATGACACTGTTTGTTTTTCTAATATAACATCCCAAATTGCCTCCTCTTGTGACTAATTAAGCCTGTTTATTATTTCCTGTTGGGTGGGACCTGGCAGTTGTGTTTACATATTTTTAAAATTTTAAAATTATTGAAGTTAAAATTGTCAAGTATTTTCAGTTATAAGCAGATGCATTACTTGACAGCAGTATGAAAATGACAGAATGTTTAGGAAATTGAATCAATCTCTAGTACTTGAGATTTCACAAGTGTGGTCCTCTAAATCAGAATTGTTGGGTGCATAATTATTTTATGAAATCTAGAACCAAATTTATTACAGCAGGTAACTACCAGATCCGAAGAAAAAAAAAATTATAGCATAAGAAAATTTCCTTAGCAAAGAGTAACTGGACTACCGAAAATATATTGTATTAACTACATTTACAAACAGAATTTTTGTTTTATTCCTTTCCCAAGTATCAAAGCAGTGAACTAATATGTCAAGAGGAAATATTAAAATGCCATAAACATATAAACTGTTTTTCCACTATATTGTTGGAATAAAGTTAGAATGTTTTTGTTAAAACACATTCAAAGCAACTTAAACCAAAGGAATAAACACTATTCAAATATATTGCAAACATATTCTGGTACATTTATAATGCTAAGTAGATGCAAAAATACTGAGGTTCAACACATAAAAACAGCTGTAGTAACTGCATTGTATTTTAGCCATGTAGGGTGCTAATGTTACTTGAACTAACCTGAATATGGTGTTCAAATGCTGTTATTCTTTCCTCCAGATTAAGATGAATCACTGAATATTCTTTACAAATAGCTCTAGTTCATATAAATGCAGTTCACTGAAGTCAAATTTTAACTTAGGAAGCCACATACACCCATTTCATAAGCCTGAAGTGTAATGAATCATTAATATTAGACTACAACCTTTTTTTTTTTCCTTTAACACCAGGTAAAGTCACACAGGCTCTGGGCTCCTACCGTAGACACAGTCCCTCACTTCATGAACAGAAAATAGCAAGGGCTGTTACCAATGCTACCACAAAGGTGAACTAAGGGATTCTCAGATTCTCAGTGTCCTTTTGGTTCTGAACAACCCCTGAAATCATAACATGACAGAAACAATTGCTTAAACAGCACTAGTAAGAGGAACCAAACAGATAAAGCTGAGTCCAGCACCCTCACAGTTACACCCAGTTGTCAAATCTAGAGATGCAAAGTGGCTAACTAAGGTTTGATTTTTTTTTTTTTTTTTGCTTTTTCCGAAGAAACTGTAAAACTCCTGCAGTCTCAATGTTGTACAGTAACCTATGACACAACAAAACTCATTTGGACTAAACTAACAAGATCAAAAAACCCACCTGCTTCCTCTGTTTATACTTTGTGTGCTAAAATCCGTCATGTTTAGGCGGATGGAAACATGATCTCTAGAAGAAACAAAAAAAATAAAGCCAAAGCCAAGCAAAAAAACCCCAAACAAACCCAAACCATACAACTCAGACATACTCTACTCTTGACCCACTGACAGTTTGCTTGGAGGACACAATGAAACAGGGGAGTATTTCAGCTTAGTATTCTAAATGAAGAGAAAAAAATGTGCATCTATTTGTCACTACTTTTCAAAAGAACACAGAAGTTGAAAGGGGGAAATAATGCTTGGAGTAGCAGCAGTAGCTTCCTCCCCACACATGATCTGTCAGCTCCACCTAAATGCTAAACAAAGGATTTTACCTTGAGACTACAATAAACTTGAAACATCTTTTAAGGCCTTACTTTTCAAACTGTCAACAGTGCTTCATCAAAATACATGTTTAAATGAAAGCACTGAAGAAGATTCACCAAATTCTTTCTATGCTCAAAGTTAGATGCAAACTTAGTGCCTGACTGACCTAAGGGCACAGTTAATGACAACCATAATTATGATCTTATCAACATAGAACTTCATAAAATGTTCACAGCTTATTTAAAGGACATCAAATTACAACTTCCACTTCTAAAGTACCTCTAAGGAGCTAAAAATGACCAAAGCCAGGAATGGCTTTTTTCATTACCTGCCTGAAACATTCATTATCTTCTCTCTGTTTTACAACAGCTGCATTATTTTGTCAGAGAACCAAAGGAAAGCTATCAGCATGTTAAAAAAAAAAGGATTTTTAACTGTAGAGTTTTCATAAGTTGCTTACATAAACGAGCAACAATTTTCTTTATGAGTGATACTTTTGAACTTAGAATTTGCAAACACAGGACTGAAATGTAAAAGTATTTTAGCAAGTACAGTTGGAAGCAATCTATGAAAACACAGAAGAATTAACCAGCACCTCTGAAGACCACAGGTGAATTTTCTCAACACTAGCTACATCAAAAAGCCAACTGTAAGTTAGTAAAAGATATGTCTTTCACTGTATCTTTGCAACTTCAAAAATGAACATCTACTTTGCATTACAAGCACCTTCAATAGTAAGGACTCACAGGCCTTCAAACTTAGTTCCTGTCCTTCCAGAGACAGCAATATGCACAATATGAATTCCTAACTGAACATATTTCTGGAGTATGAATGTATTTGTGAGAAAAGGGCATAGGAAGGTTTCGGAAAAGAGAGCACTGAAAAGGAAACTCAAAAATCTATTAATTAGGAAATTTGTGTCAATTATATTCATTTGTATGTATCTACTATTGAAGTCGCATAATGCCACCTCAAGGAAAAAAAAACAAATTAAATTTATTATTGAATTTTTAGAAGTAAAATTTGAAAGTAAACTTACATTTATTATTAATTTTCAAAAGTAAAATACATAGTAACAGAAACAACCATAACTGCTATTTTTTAACAAATGAAGCAGGAAATTTTCAAATGTGCACAAAAAGGAAACACCACAGTCTGCTTTCCACCCTCTCTCCCTCTTCCAAGATACTCCTTTTCTCTGTCCCAGCACTTTTATCCAGCAAATTTTTCTGATTTTGAAATAAAAACTACAAAAACATTACCAAGGTGTTGCCGGAACAAAGTGAGTATAAATAGAAACTTTATCTGCTACAACACTGTTTTTTAGACACACACAACACAAAGTGATATAAAGCTGCTCTGTTTTAGAACCTTAACACTAAATGTATTCATTTCTTTCACGAGAAAATAACTACATTTTTTGATGACTCTACCACTGATATTTCTTTTTAAAGGGTGGAAAGAAAAAAAAGCTTTTTCTGTTTAGTATTTCAAATTAAGCTCTAACATATCTTTCACAGATTTCAGCACTGAGATTCCCCGAAATCTCCACACTCTGTGGCATATCCTGACAACAGTATTTCAGCATAACTGTTAGTTAAATTCTTGGGCCAGGGAAAATTACAGGACAGAGCATCTGCTTCTGGATGGTTACAGGCTGCTTTTTTCTCTTTCATTTTCTCATAAACTGTAGTCATTTCTGAAGATTACAAAACACTGCAGGCAGGATGCTATCTTAGAATGATGTCTTGGTTAACGCTTTCCTAGAACGGGCAGCTACTTTCTTTCATGAAAGAATACAAACGCTTTGACTGAAATACTATTTCAAAAGTTGATACTACACAGTACATAGCAGAGAGAGTCCAGAAGTCAATAAAATCGAAGTGCTCTATTTTCAACCCTGTTCTGTGAGCTTGACAGTGCTGGTGGTAGCACCCTGCAGCATGTAAGGCACAAGGCAAAGAGCAAAGAATTCATCCACTTTCCTCTGTGAACAGAGTAAGTGAAAAGAAGAGTTCTGAAGCACAAAACATGCCAAATATAATTAGTACTTCAAAACAATTTTTAAAAATCATAGCAACAATAATCCGTATTTCCTTAAGCAAAGATTTTGAGCATTTTAAGACAGGAAGTTGAAATGCAGCAGATGATCCCTTGCCTCCAAAGTCTAATTCCCCAAATGCTCACAGGCACTCCGATTTACTTATTTGAATGAAAATACGCAGCAGTAGACACATGATGATAACAGCCCATAAGCACATACCTCACGTCACAGAAACAATATTTCGATTCACGTAAAATAAGTCAGTAGCACTCCTTTACCAAAGTTACCATCAAAGCAGAAAGCACCAGTAGATGAAAACAAAAAAATTGCGATGATGATAAGTTCGATATTCTTGGGTATCAAGGTCAAAAGTAATCGAGCAACCAGCGCAGTAATACTCCTCGTCGCGACGAGAACTTTTCGGTTTCATCACTTACAACAAATTACTTTTAAAAACCTCACTGTTTCGTACCTTTCAATACAGTCTGCGGCACTCTGGGGCCGCACCCAAGACGAGGAAACCCGGAGCTGCCAGTGCCAGCCCGCGTTCCCGTGGGGACCACCTGCACCCCGAGCCCGGCCGGCGAACGTGCCGCGGCCGAGTCTCAGAGGCTCAGCACGTACGTGTGCCACCTTCGAAACCAAAAGCGACACAAGCAGCACCTCCTTTACCTACGAGCACCCGCTATGAGAGCCGCAGAAGCTGGTATTTTTTTCCACTTTGCTGTCCCGGACACCCCTTCCCTCGCTAGGAAGGGCCCTGTAGCACACCACCAGCACAGCCGTCCCCGGCATCCCGCCCGCTCCCCTGGCCGGCTGCAGGCGAATCCCGCGGCAATCCCGCCCGGCGCTCCAGCGGGAGCTCCGCGCCCGGGCCGAGGTCACAGCGCGGGGCTGGAGCCGGGCACAGCCTCCCGCGGCAAACCTGCGCTGCCCCCGCCCAGAGAAATGCCCGCTCCCGCTCGGCTCCCGCGGGACAGAGGGAGCGCAGCCAGGCGGGCACCGCGGTGAGGACAGGGGGACAGCGGAGACAGAAGGCAGAGAGCGACGGGCCAGGGGCCGCCTGGGGCTCACCGGGGCGAGAGCTGGCGGCGCCTCCTCCTCCTCCTCCTCCTCGTCGTGCTGTGCCGCCGGCGGTCCCTCAGCGCCGCGCCATGTAACCCGGCGTGCCGCCGCCCGCCTCCCGGCTCCGCACGGACTTTCCCCCTGCTTCCCTCCCGCCCGCCCCACCGGCGAGGGTACCCGCCCGGCACCGGCCTGCACAGCTTCCGCCCCTGCCCCCGGCCGGCCGCACTTCCTGGCTGGAAATTCCCGCTGACGCTCCGGCAGCGCGGAGGGCCGGGCCGGGCCGGGCGGGGCGGGGCGGGGCGGGAGCCGCGGCCGGCGGGGCAGGAGGAGGCGCGGGCCCGGTGCCCCGGGCGCGCTCCCCAAGAGGCGGCGGGGAAGGAGCCGGGGAGCGCCTGCCGCCAACCACCCGCTGGCCACGAAATCCCCGGGTCGGGGACAGGCCCTCCCGCCCGGCTGAAACCGCGTAAACGTAAACGCGCGGGTGCTTTCATCCCGGGGCAGCTGTCACCGCCGCGGGAGTAATCCTGTCCTTGCCCGCATTCCTCGGACCACGGCGGCATTCGCGACACCTCTGTGGAGACGGGCCCGACCCGGTGGCTGCCAATGTTTGTTTTTATTTTTTTTTATTTTTTTTTTTAACCTCTAAACACAAAGTTTGGAAGGGGAGTAGCTCTGCATAGAGTGAATTTAGCCCCCCTCACGCAGTGCCTGGCTGCTGGCTGGCTTTCCCCGTCACCTCATTAAAGGAGATTTGCCGATTGCTCGATGCCTGATGCTTGGAAGCATCGCCGAGCAGGGAGTACAGGCTGCACAGCACCATTTTCTGTAGATTTACACAGCTGCTGACAGAGCAGGCTCCCAGGTAACTGGACTTGTGCCAACCATCAATAATACGCTTCTTGATACCTGGACCCAGGTTTGCAGCGCAGTAACCAAGTGTCCCAGACCCATTTAACCAAGGCTGAAGCAAGTCAGCTAGTGCCACGTTTAATTGGCACAAATGCTATGTAAACCAGGTTCGGATATCTCTGTGCTGAATCTTCAGAGCTTGGTTTGCTAAGGGTGAAGAGTGCCTCAGATGATAATCCAGCATAACTCCACCGAATGTATGTTTGCACTGACAGTCAGCAGCACGCCTAGGGGGAATTTTGTTATGCTAAGGCCAGCCACATGACATGGGGCTTCACGAATGAGAAAATTTGTAATTTAAAAGAAGGATTTAAAAACTAAACAAATAAAGGAACCAAAGTTTATGACTATTCCTTTTTTGGTGTTGAAGCAAGGAATTGTAACCTAGAGCAAAAATACGTTCAAAGGGAATAGAGTCAAATCATAAGCTACCTGTTGACTGCAACAAAATGGAAGGGAGTAGATCCAGATGTTATGTTTTTTGCCACATCCCTGGGCTGGAGCAGAGACACTCTATTTAAAATGAGGATTGAGAGTGCAAATGAGATCTTGGGAATGCAAAGGATTTTCTCTGCTTTCTTGAGAATTGAAATATCATCCATGTTACACATACATATGTGTGAAGAGAGAGTAATTTTCTTGTTTTGAATTGCCACTCATGCTCTGTGATGCAATTCTAAAAATGCACTTTGCCAGTATAAACTGGGAGTTGAAAATGACTCAACAATTCCGAATAAAATATGTTTTCCTTATTATATGGGAGTATTCCCAGATATTCAAGACTTTTTTTTTATAATAGAAGAATATACACAGAATTAATAGGACAAGTGAACAAACAATTGTTGTCCCAAAGCCTTTGAAGGAGGAAGTCTAGCTGAATTTTAAATACAAAGAAGTTTCGAAATAAGATTCATTTGAAAGGAAAGGTGCCATGTCATAGCTAATCAAAGGTGTGCTCACAGGGCAAAACATGTATGAACAAGTACCAGGATATGAGATGAGGTGGATACGTTCCAAAACTTAAGGAGACTTACCTGGTGGCTTTATTTTAAAAGTACACATATTGGAGTATTCAGACTCAGCTTTCCCTGCGAAATCTTAAGCAGCTTCCACAAAGATCTAGGTTTTACAATAAAACCCTCTTCTCAATTATATTTAAAGCATCAATGTGCCTTTTTTGGAGCTTAATACCATAACTGAAATGTTATTTCTGCTGAAACCCACAGTAGTTCCAGGCTGTAAGCCCACACTTTGGTAAAATTATCTTCACAGGACACTCCAGATAAATGAACAGCTTTATAGCACAGGATTCCCACTTGAAGAGCCAAATTATCCCATTCCAACCACTGAGGAAATCAGGCAGATAATACAGGCTCAGTGGTTTGCAGTGATGAAGTGCTGCCTGTTTCCTGAATAGCACTGGTTTCCACTATTACCATCAAGTAACTTCAGTACCTGGACAAGATCAGCCCAGATGAAGAGCAGATGATCAGACCTGAACCCTAAGGAGCAAATGCCTGCTGTTGAGCTGCGGGGAGCGTTGTGAAATGGCTGTAGCCATGTCTTTGGTAGCTGGCCAGGTGCACTGAAGGAAAGGCTTTCTAGCTGTACACCTAAACAGGCTGTTTCACCTCAGTCAGGTGGGGTACATTTAAGTTTCCTCATATGCAGATGTAATTTAGAAGCTGAGTCTCTTCTTTGCTAGGTTTGCTCTGGGAATACAGATATACAGATCCCTTTCCAAGGTCAGAAATCTTTGGCCTCAGTATTTTTTAATTCTGTAACTAATGATAGATAAACATGTAAGACAAGCAGAGAGTTTTTAAATAAACAATTTTTAATTGATATGCCTGGATTGGAAAAATTCATGAAAGTTTCTTACATTATTTTTCTTCTGTTTCTGAGGTATGTGTTAGAATCAGGATAGTCTCTTTCCATTCCCTTTGACATAGTGGGTTTGATGCTAAAGCAGGAAAAGATAAAGGGAAGTCTAAAATAGCTACTGAGAGACACTCCTTTTTAAAGCTTTCAGCTGCCCATCTTAATTGAACTACTATGCCATACTATCCAAATCTACTTCTGATCAATCCATTATTTGTTTCTCATCCACATAATCCAGAAGTTCTAACTTAAAAACGGTTTTGCTTTACGTAGTGGCCAGTGATCATCTTAACACACTCCAGTCTCAAAGAGGTTGTCAGTGTTCAGCCAATATTTGCTGTTGGCATTGCCATTGTTTCCTATAGCTTGAATCCACCACTAACTCAGGAAGACAATATGTTTAAAAAAAAAGTTGTATTTTTAAGATGTTGTCATCATTCTGAGAATATATATGAAGCCCTAATGAAGTTGACATTAGAAACTATATTTTAAAAAACATTGTAAATAGCCAAAGTGCAAGTGCAAAGCCAACCATTTCACCTGCAGCTAGAAGGGTGTAGAGTTCAATAATTCTGCTGAATCCTCAGGCTGCAGCATTCATGAGAAGTACTTTCTGTCATCTCTGTCAGTTTTGGTGGATTATGAACTGACCTCAATTCATCACATATTTAATCAGATTTAGATGGACACGGCAACACCCTGCAAGGCTCCAAACAGTAATAACAGGAGCCACATCCCAAATCCAGCTCTTGCTCGCTTCCTCCAGAGCCACAAATGAGACATGGGATCTCATGTTACCTCCACTGTGGTTCAGGCATGTAACTTTGGTGAAAGACTAAATTTCTGGTGTTTTGGGTAAGAGTACCAGAGCTGAAGCAGGAGGTTCCAGGACTGAATAGCTTTTGGGGAGCAGGTGCAGGGGAGTTAATTTAGTAAACTTACATAAGAGAACCATGAAGCTGTCAACATGGCTGATGTGTGTAATTAATAGAGAAAGGGGAACCTTTGGAGAGAGCCAGAAGTCAACAAGAAAGGGAACACTGCCCAACATTTACTTATAGCTGTGATATGCTATTGGGTATCACTTCCTAAAAGACATGGAAAGAACCAAGCAAAGAAGGCAATTTGATGTATATAATCTTTGGAATTATTAGCTTAGCCTTCCCTCAGTTTGTCTGTGTAATACTAGGCCTTCTTCCTTCTTTTCTTTTACAGTGGCAGAAACTAAGGAGAGTTGCAAAGCAAACCTCTCAGTTACACCAAAAAAGGTGGTTTATAGATCTCTGGGAACTTGTTGCAAGGTAGCTGCTCTCAGTGGAGCCCAGACCACTGGGAGAAGTTATGAGCTAACCAGCTCATCAGAGCCTTGAAGCTGCTTGATGCAGAACATACATTCCAAAAGTGTTACCTTAGGCTGGTCCTACTCAGCAGCCCAGGTTTAGTGGCCGAGCTGTGTAACACTGTACAGCAGTAAGTGCATGTATTGGCAGAATAGAAACGGTTGTGCTTGTAGAAACTATTTAGAGAACCATTAGTGTAGCACTGTAGCAATGTGGAGTTTGTGCAGCTCGGAGCCCAAAGCAAACTGCTCCATCAAGGGGTGTTACAGTCGACAGTTGTGCTGTCTGGCAATAAATCTAATGAACTACCAGTCAGTTCTCCAGAATCTGAGTCTAATTCAGATTGTGAGTGATTCACTCATCTGTCACTCTGTTCTATAATACCTTGATCATCCACCGAAGCTGGAGGGATGGGTTTTTTGCCATTTGATCAGCATTTTGGCAGCAGGCTCTTACCAGTCCACTGCATTCACTCCCTTCTCATCCCACCTCCCTGTGTTATGGTTAATATCCTGTGATGTAGTCAGTATTTAATATATGAGTTATTTTCATAGTATTTTACATATCTGAATGATCCATACTTTTAACTTCTATCTGATTACATCCATCAGAACATAGTTCAGGGGCCCAGTTGTTTTCCCAAGGGACCCATGTTCTTCCCATTACATAACTGTGACTTTAGAGCCTCAGCAATGTTTCACCCAGATAGCTAATGCAAACAAAAGCAGTTGTTTGTTGCCTTTGACGCTTTCTTTTGTCACTTTCACTAAATACATGCTCAGTTCAATTTATGAGGTCATTTTGGGTCAGAGGTACTGAGTAGGACCAATATTAACACGGTATAGGTAGTGGGATTTAGCTAACTTGATTTATATTGCTGCTATTTTATTGCTGCAGCGCAAGGAAAATTCCAGATATCTAAGTGTTATACAAATATATAGGGAAGAGATTTCTTCTGCTACAGAAATTTCAACATCTAAATATATAATGGAAAATACTATGGAAACTGAAAGTGGCATTCACTACTGTTTGAACTCATGCAGTGATTAAGTCTTCTGCTTAGTCGTTGGTAGAAGTAAGTTCTGGTTTCCCAAACTGTTTCTGTTTCAAGTTTTAAGCTTTTAACACAATTAGTGATATTCCACTTGAAAGTCCAGTCCTGGAATACCTGTATACACCTAGTTTTTTTCTCAGGTTTTGATGAAAACTTAAACTTTATGTTTAAAAAAACTGAAAGTGTCAATGTTCAAAAGGGTTTTTTTTAACTGATGTGATTCTCTTTAGGCAAATTCTGTGGGTTTAGAGGACTTTATAATTTTATAATGATGGGGGATTAACAACAGTGAGTGATAAAATGAGACAAATCACTAGTGTAATGGATCAAGCCTTCCAAAAAAATACAAGATTATGAAAGGATTATTTGGAGGGCACTATGAAAGGCAGGTTGTCTCCTAGATTTGATTTCTCAAAAGTTCATGGTTTTTTTTAACCTTTGCTACAAAACCATGAGGATTTGAAATTTTTTTTTAGCAAAGTGTTCTAGACTTAAAGCTGCAACACCCAACACAATACAAGCACTATCTAAGGTTGTGATAAGATGCAACAGGCCGATGAAAAGCCAGACAGCATGCAGTGCAATGACAGAAAGAGCCCTGTGATAGAGCAGGGTCTCAGGAGTGGAGAGGGACCTCAATCTGTTTTTTACTCTACACAAGAAGTAGGTGGAGGAAGCAGGGTGTTCTCCTTATTCTAGTTTCTTTCTCAGTTCCCTTTGTGATTTACTGTTTGGAAGCGGAAGCCTGGCTGATGGTGGAACAGTCTTTGATTCTTTGTCTCCCTGATGAAAGAGCACGGTACAGAAACTTTTAAGCTATAAAGATCCCAGCATCAAAGCCAGGAGTGTTATGACGATGTGATTCTGTGTTCCCAAGCCTATTGTTTCGGGTGTTGTCATGCTTCTGCGTCCCACCTTGCTTTCAAGGCTAAGGAGCCCCACACAATACCTCAAACATTCAGTATGTGAACTTGTATGGGCTCAGGGTCTCTGCCCTGCTGAGACCTGACCTGAAAGTGCACGTGACTTTTCTCACCTGAGGGCAGGGAAATGGAATTGCAAAGACTTCAAATGTTGCTGTTTACCTAGACGTCCAAATAAGAATATGAGACTACGGTTTAAGCCCTTGGGTGTATTTACAACAGCTCTTCCCAGCTTTAAGCACTGTGCTGCCAACAACTGGCTGCACCCAAGACACTCCCTTTGATAGCACAGTGAGAACTGTGCTGCTTGTGTTCAGATCAACAGCAAACTCTTGTTGACCTACCTGGGTGTAGGGCTGGCGGCTGAGGGAGGATCCCTGCCTTCTCTACAGACTTGGAAAGTGTTCTGACAGTGGGCTCACCAGGCTGCGAGTAGCAAGGCATCTGCAAAACTAGTATTTTCTTGAGGCAGCATTTAGCTTTGCCAGGTGTGTGTTGCTCTGAAAGAAAGCGTGTGTCACGGTGACTTCATGAGTGCATCTGGGTAGGTCCAGCTGGGTCTGCTGGAATTCTGATGGTGCTCTAGATAGGTTAGAATGATGTTCTTGTGACAAAAATGCTGTTCTTATTCTAAGGATAGGGAACAAAAGCCCCCCAAAAAAATGAAGTTTGAAAAGATGAATGGTAGAATGAATTTGAAACATGGAGATTCATTTTCCTCACAGGTTTTGTCACTACATAGATTAATATGTCCACCCTATCTTGATTTCTGTGTGCCACATTCAGACTGTTCACTTGGCTCTGAGGCTCCCTGTGTCTTGTCCCATCCCATGAGAGTACTTGGAGGATGTGATTGTGCCATTAGAAGAAATTAATTTGTCATTCTGTGATACTACAGGACCTGCCTGACTAGAAAGTTTGGACACACTGGTATAGTACTTGCTATTTTTAAAACAATTACCCCAATGACTTCATTTTCAGATTTGAGTGATTTTAGTACTTCTGTGATCAGACTTTAGCGTCTTAAGTAAAGCACCTAGAAAATGAGGAACACTGACTACCTGTAAGAAGTTTGGATTATGTGATGTGACAGTTTTTAATGTGCAGTTCTTCTCTAGAGTAGCCCTATCCTAACAATTCTGCTTGACACAGGTGCCCTGGAGTAGCAACTTTCACACAGAGGAAAGAAGTTTTTCTAAAATTATAAATGGAAAATAATCTCCTCTTAATAAAAAGTTCCTAATGATGGTTTAATGGTGCTGGAAGTATAATCAACTTCATTCATAATATGAAGACAGACTTGTGGTTAGAGCAAAAGTCTCAGAATGGGGTTGTCTATGTTATCTTCGAGTATAACTTCAGGGAAGAGCAATTTGGCCTTATGTTAAAGGCTGGAGGGCGAGGGAAGGGCTAAAATAAAGGTAATAGCCAGTGACCAATTCCTATTTAGTATTGCATGTAACCTTTAAGTTATTTCCATTTTCCAAACAAATCTCCAGATCCTGATTTTGCTCACTTGGATAGCAAAAACTTACTTTGATTCTACACTGGCATGCAGTAGTGTGATTTTTCTGGTTCCATGAAACACCCATAGTGAGTAGCTGCCACAGGTCAGTCTTCTGGTCTGCCAATAGTTTTGCTAAGCTGTGCCTTTAAGAAGAGCAGCTTTGAAACCTTGAAACAAGTCTTACCTAAACTTGAAAGTGGAAGAGACAAGGCCAGTTTTAATCGAAGTATGTATGACTCATCTTTCAAACTTTATCAATGTTTTGTGTGACAAGGTCTCATAAGCAGCATCTCTAGCTGAAAAATCCATTCTCCCTGAAAATGGAGCTATTGATTTCCTCTCTAGAACATGCTCTGCTTAAGAACAGCAAGCTGAAACAAAACACTAAGAACAAGCTGAAACAAAACTGTTGTGAAGGAAGGTAAATCTGAAAACTGGACTACAGAGCTATAAACTCCTGATGCCTTTTATCACAATAACCTGCATAAAAAGTCTGGCCCCACTAACTTCCCTCCAGTACAACCTGAAACTGTCAGGCACTATTGCATCCCAGGCATTTGTTAGGTTTCTGATGTTACTGAAATTGAAGAATTCTCATCCTCCTCACCCATTTTAGAACAGAAATATTTCTTTTGAAATATGTTGAGAGATCATAGATGATCTCTCCCCACAGTATGAGGTATACATACATTTACTTATTTGTCATAAAATACATGAAAAAAATAATTAAATAGTCAAGCAGCACTGCAAATGAGAATGCTGTCATCTCAAACTCTCAGGAGCCTCCTGGTTTTGCAAGGATTCCTGCAGTGTTTCTCAGAATGTGATTCATGTCTTTAACTGAACAGGACAGAGATTCCAGTAGAAAAGCCTGATTGCATGCACCGCATGCCCAAACCTGTTACAGTTCTTTAACCAGGGGCCAAAACGAACCACAAGTGTTTCTGTTTCATCACCTGACCCCTTAACAGAAAAAAACAGCTATTTCATTTTATTATGCTTGTTGTTAAGTTCTTCTAATAGCTATGCAAAGTGCCTCTTTTTCCATGTGCATATCAAAGCCATATCAACATGAAAAAAAATTTAAAAATCAGTTTTGACTCCTTTTAACTTTTAACACAGAATCATGTGCTTCTGTGCCAGGACTGCTATAAGGGCCTGAACTAGACTCTCTGTAGAAAGTGTGTCATCAATAGAATACTTTGCCAGATTATCACTGGCCATTTGTAGAAATGAAAGCTCACATTGATTTTGAGTTCTGATATTTTTTTACTTTGATTTGCATGGAAACGCTTGAAAGATGGATTAGAGAGCCAACACAATGGAAATAAAATATATACGTACATAAAAGTAACATCTCATTAATGGAGACCACCCAAAATGTAGTCCTGCCCTGAAATATGTAGAAAAAATAGACATACTGTGCTTTTAAGATCAACCTTAAAAGGCATTTGGCAATCTGAACAATCTCCAAAATTTCCCAATTTGTTAATATTCACATCAAGCATTAATTTGTTAGGTAAGTATTTCTGAGCTATGAACAGCAGCTCTGGAATCTCCAGACTTGCTGAGGTAGATCTGGAAAAACCTAGGCAGCATGTCAGACTTCCTACATCTAAACTTGTTTAACAGAGACCAGAGAGAAAAAAAAGAGAGGGAAATTCTGAGTAAGTGGAGTCAGTATTTATCAGTGTCTGTCTTGGCCACACAAGAAAGGAGACATACTTGACACAGAACAAACAAAAAAAATCCCCACTGGATTTCCACCTAATCCATGGCGTTAAACAGACACCTGGGTGCAGTACCATGCCTGTCACTGCATGAAGGTTTTCCATAGAAAAACTGGATGTCAAAGAATCATAGTACCAGTAGAAGGTCATGAAGCTAAGGAAATTGCTATTAAAAGAATAGCTTTCTAAACATTAAGTAGATTAGCACAGAGAGGAAACAGTATTTTTGGGGATGTCAGTAAAGACATACTGGCACTCAAGTCACCTAATGAAGATCTATCTCATCACCTGGTAGGAGGCTACTTCAGTCATATGACAGAAAGCCTGAAGAGCTCTAACAGGACTTGAAAAGGTAGTGTTCTCTAGCAGTTAAAGTATGTGGTGTATCAGGAGGACAGTAATATCAGAAAATATCTGTGTTTTTTTCTTCATTGTATGTGGAATGTCTGACAAGATTAACAACAGGATGCGTCTGGATGAAAATTCTTTGGTTTATGGGCTGTGAACCTTTTTTTTTCTTTAACTTTCTTTTTATTTTTTCCTGGAGAACTATAAATGTCTTTTTCTTTTCAGAGAAAAAGTGTGCTTTGATGAGAAATATTTTTCAGAACCATTCTGTTTCTGAAGAACTCATGTACTTTGTGATTCTGTGGGAAGGAATGTGTTTAAGCTCCTGAGGGATTTAGGGCTGTGCACTGTGGAGCGAACACAAAATTGTGAGCCTGGCTCCTAGAAGACAACATCTGTACCCTGTGAGGGGTTTTAGGCTGTGTCTCAACAGGATTCACCAGAAATGAAGGATGGATGACGAGCAGAGCCAGCTCATGTCCAAGAAAATCTTCTGCACAGAAAATGAGCAGAGCAGTTCAACTAAGTGAGCCTAGAGGATATTTAGTGATAGCAGGAGCAATGTGAAGCAGGCTGAGGTGATAGTCTTTTGTCAGGGCAAACAGACTCTGAGAGTCTGGAAAAGACTATTATGAGTTGTCTGTAAGATCGAAGGCAGGAGTCCTGTGTCCAGCTATATGGACAGACTTTTGAAAAAATGTTAGAGGGGAACTGATTCTTGTGGTAAAATGGGTCACAGTGACACAGGGAGGTTATGGCATCAAATTTAGACTCTGATGTAGAAAACCAGAAAGCAGAACTTCCATATGTGATTTTCTGAAATGTGCCTGGTACTATATATAGCGCTAATCAGATTTGCAGAGCAAATATCCAGCTGAGAAAATGACATCAGAAGGAAAGTTTGAAAGGCTTTGGGAAGTGGTCATGTGAAAATAGAGTGTTGTAGCAAGTGCATGCCCTGTAATGCGCAGGGGTCCTTGTCCTCCAGTTGCTTCAACAAAGGATGTGCCCAAGCTCTGCCTTCCCACAGAAACAAGCATGCCAGAAGCTGACAGATTTTGATCCTTCAATTGGTGTTGGGTCAGGATACTATAGGATGTGATCCACCATCCACAAATTGGGCAGTGAATCACTGTTTCTACCATTGTGTTTCTTTATAAAGCTTATACTCCTAAAGCCTTACTTTAAGAAGATGAAGGCAACAGAGTTATTCCTTTAAAACTCTTACAACTAAATTCACTTATTTTTACTGATCTGTAAAAAATCAGTGTATTTTTTTCAAATGGTATAATATTGTTAAGGGACCTAAAATTACTCCATAACTTTAGTTATTTTTTACAGAACATGAAATGCCATAGGCTTATGAGAGTTGCAATTCACTGATTTGACTTGTAAGTTGTTGCACAGTTTCTGCAGTTTCTACAGGGTTCATTACAATTTGATGCAAACCATTTAATTTCTGCCATTGTTGTTTTATTTATGGCAATGGCAGGTTATTTTTATTTGCTGTGTTGCTTTTTTTGTGTTTTAATATAAAACTAGTTTTGACAGCAAAATGGTCCCCAAAACACTGCCCTGAAGATTAGTTGCAATTGTTAATAAATCAATGGTGTCTTCATAACAGACACTAATACCAAACCTAACACTTAAAAACATCTTCAAATATTTAGGCAAGAGCATGGTGTATATGTGTGGGAGAAAGGGAAACGGTCCACTGGTGTAGGATTAGAGGTTCATTGAGCTGGGTTGCAGCTTTCAACCTTTCTGTGCCTTGACTTCATACTCTGTTTGGCAGGGGAGAACTGACTCAAAAGGTGATTTTGAGGTTATATCCAATAATTCTACTATTTGGGGGTTTTTTATTTATTGTAGAATTGAGGAACATAAATCAGAAAAAAAATAGAGAGAGCTATGGATAAATCAATACTGCCTCCAGCCCAAATTCTAATACATTTCACTGAAAAAGGCATGGGAATAGATGGAGGTAGTGCAAGGAAAATGGAACAATGTATGATTGCTCATTTAGTGAACAGTGGATTGGAGTGGGAGCAGCAAAAACCATGGTATCATATAGATAAAGGTAGGTACAGTGTATTTGGATAAAGTACAAGCATTGGTACATGAAATAAGGACATGCAGACTACCCAAATACTGACATCCTTGTGGCTGACCCTTGATATCACAACCACAATGTTCTCTATAGAACTACATGTAAAAAAGTGTACCTTAACTGTATTAAACTCATAAAGTGAAATATAAAGGATTTCATATAAGTTTAGTTGGCTCTTACTAGCTCCAACCTGGTGGCAGCCAGGCTAAACCTGGGTAACTCAGCAGAGAATCAACCTCCTATTTCTAGTGTCCTTACCACTAATCTGGGCTTCTCACTGTTTTTATCCTGAATGTGTAATCACAATCCATAAAAGTGACTTTAAAGATTTTAAGTTATTTTTTGGGGTTAAAAAAATGACTATTTTAGCCCTTGCTACTTGGCGAATATTAAAAAAATTACAAAGTCTGATGATTTAAAGGAAAACTGTACAGTATTGCTTATAGACATCAAAATAATTTCCTGAAAAGATTATAACACATCTCCCTTACTTCCCTCCAACATGCTCTCTTAGACCAGGAACCTGATTGAATCTGGGAGAGGGAAGAGGAATCTTTGGAAATGAGCACATTTTTGCATCCTAGAATTTTGACAAACACCAGAGGGGGAAATTTTTTTCATTTTGTTTTTCTTTTTTTTTTTTTTTTTTTGTTTTGTTTTTTTATTTGGTTTGGTTTTTTTGGGGGGTGTGTGTGTGTGTGTGTTTTTCTTGTTTCTTGTGTTTTGGGTATTTTGTTTTGTTTTTTGTTCTTGACTCTGACTGTCCTCCCACGACCTGTTTCACAAAAAAGGAAGAAAGAATTATTTTACGAGAAGTGTTTGCACGAGGGACTCAGGCAAATAACTAACTGTATAACTACTGCCACCTACAGTCTTACTGAAAAATGGTTTCAGGAGAAATAGAAGCCTAGCATTAATTGGGTCTCAAATGTCCAGCCAGAGGATACTACAATATAATGCAAAAGATGTAAAGTACATTTAGGATTCACCTGTTATCCTGAAATGTCTTTCTGAAGGAGAATCTTAATCAGGTCCTGTTTACCTAGCTTTCATTATGTGATAGTTAGTTTTTCTTGCAAATACTAGTCACAGGATAATAGAATAGTTTGGATTGGAAGGGGCCTTTAAATGTCACCTAATCTGAACCTCCTGCAATAAATGGGAACCTCTTCAACTAGATCAGGTTGCTCAAAGCCCCATCCAGCCTGGACTTGAATGCTTCCAGGGATGGGGCATCCACAGTTTCTCTGGGCATCCTGTTCAGGGTCTCATCACACTCACATTAATTATTTTCTTCCAATGTCCAATCCAATAGCCAATCTAAACCTACCCTGTGTCAGTTTGAAGACATTCCCTCCCTCCACTGCCTGGTGAATGAACTGCTTTAAGAGACACCAGGTGTAAAGAGAAATGACTTACTGCTGATACCACAGAGATAAATGCTGTTTTACAGGTAGGTGAGCAGGTGTGATGTGTGTCCCAAGAAGCATGAGGGTTCCAAAAAGCTTGAAAATGGATCATGATCAGTTCTGCAGTAGCTGTCCCTGATCTTCCTAACACTGGGGGAGCAAAAGTTTGAAGCAAGAGATTAACCAGAAGTACTCTTAATAGATAATGAAAAAACAACTTGCTAAGAGTAAGAATTTACAGCTGTGATCTTTATTCAAGTGCTCGGTTACTGCCAGTAAGAGACAGGGTTTTTTCTTCTCCCCCTGCTCCATTATCTTCCCGAGGATGACAGCTAGATTTCAAAGGATTTACTCTAAAAATTGGCAGAAACCAGCATATGTTTTGGGAAACACACTCATTTTTATGGAGAAGAAGATGCTGAAAATCACTCAGACCAGCTGCATTATCTATTTTTGCCCTCACCCTCATCTTTAACCAGCCAACGTGCTGCAGATGTGTCCAGTGGTGGTGTTCGTATTACCCTGTACTGGAAGTAAGACATGCTCTTGGACCTGTGTCTCATTGGTAATCTGACACCAAATGTAACTTTCTGCAATACCTTTTTATTAAACATGTATTTAACAGTCTGAGAATTTTGTTAGGCTTTAGGCTATAGTAGTAGGATGCTTAATTCTATTTAATAGCACCATTAAAAGTACAGGCTAGTTTTCTATTAATTATAGGAGCTCCAGCTTCAGCTTTTAAAAATGTTTATTGTCACACCATAGCTTTCATTCGTGTCTTAAAGATAGTAATCAATCAAGTCCAACTCACATGGGCCTAACTGGTCTTTCAGGCTTGAATTTGTCACTGGATTTGGACAATGATTACTTGTATGTGTATATTCTTTGCAAAATGAAGAAGGCCTCCAACATAACCTGAGCATACAAATTGGAAATCAAAAATCAACAGGACCATGTTGGCAGCAGTGGCTGTGGCCATCATCTAGAACCACATGCTGCAGGTTTGTGACTGACTGTAGATGGAAGAAATTAAAGCCATGAGCAATACTAGTAGCAACAGCTGAACCATGTGTGACACTGAAATATCTTGTGGCTATGGATTTTTTAGGAAGTCAGGAACTTAGAAAATATTGTATTAGTTTTGGGGTGCTGCAGGAATGGGTTCAACCCATGTCTCTAGCCTTATTTTATGGCAATGAGATAATAATCATTGTAGTTATACAGAGAAACACAAGGATGATTCTGTGATGCTAATGTGCTACAGAAGGATTGGGATAGTTCAGCTCCTAACTTTGGGATGGTCTGTGTGACCTGGAGTGTGCAGCCCAAGGCTAATAAAAGGGCTTAGACACAGCTCCTGTTAGAGTTTAATGAGTATGAGACACTTGCATTTTGTTGCAGATTTGTTCTTTAATCTGTCTGTGCCTAATTATATAATCTGAGATGAAGTTGGTATTTCTCTCCCATGCTGCAGAATTGCCTTTTTTAGTTGTGTAAGCTTTTCATTTAGGACTGTTTTTCACTAAAATGTGAAGATAGCAGTAGCAGCCCCATCTGAATGGACAGTGAGATAATGCAGAACAATCTGTAGGAGTAGTGATAGTAACCACACCCAGACACAGAAGAGTGTTAAGAGCTTTCTGTTCTCTGCTTGAAACATATTTATTTCTCTGACAAGGAGTGAAGGGGGAACTATACTGACATGCTTTTCTTGGAAAGGGGGGCATTACTGTTAAAAAACTGTTACAGCTTTTCATGGTGTCTTAATTGTCTAAGATCTCTCGTGTTTCTATCAATTGATAAATGATTTCTAGAAGACAATGAAGCCAGGAATGCTTTTTTGAATTCTTATGATGCCAAGTGAATAATTCCTGAAAAATAATTTCAGGAGGCTGGATTTTGGTGTTCCATACTGTGCATAAGTCAGTGAGGACATTTTATTGCATCAGTTGTATCTAAAAAAAAAAAAAGTCTTACCCTTGCCATATCACTTTGTTTTCTCTGCTGAGTGAAAAGTCAAGTAGGTCTTGCAGAAAGCTTAAATCTCAGTTAAGTTTGGGGGTTTTTTTTTTTGAACATCCATTTAAGCCCTGCTTATTTTTAATGGTGTCGTCAGTGATAGAGAGCTTCTGTGGTTGGTAGCAAGGCAGAGTGTGACTTGTTCCAGTGGCACTCTCTCACTGAGACCTGCACACGTCAATGCCACGTTGTTTCCTTTCCTCTGTAGATGATCACTGTGTCCTTTGAGTGGCAGTAGTTCCTGCCAAAATTGACAAATACTATACAATTTAATGACATCATATTTTGACATTTGAGAAGAATCAAATAGAATCAGACTTTATTACTACTGAATTTTATATTCTTCATTAGACATACACTGTAAATAGATGCAAGCTGCAAAACACCATCTGTGGGTTGATTGGTTAAATTCTGATCTCATGTGTCTGTGAATTTAAGGCATGGTTTTTGGCTTTTTTTCTTTGTTTGTTTGTTGTTTTCTTCTTTGTTGTTGTTGTTTTGGGTTTTTTCTTGTGCTTTTTATGGTACCAGAAAGACGCACTAAAGGGAAAAAAAGCCCAGTGTTTGAATGTGATGTATTTGTATTTGGGTTCAGAATGCAGCCTTGCCATAAACCTGTAAATGGGTGGCAGTGCATGGTGAGTTTTGCTGAGCAGGTTCTGAACCTGACCTGCTGTTTCATGGGAACATGGTGTGCTGTGCCTGCTAGGAACTCCTTAAGAAGGAAGGAAGGGGTCTCTGTTTCAGGTAGAACTGTTAGGAACCTAGAAATGGCACCTGCCACACCTTCCCAGTTACTGATAGAGCCAATATTTCACACTCAGACTCCATTGCCTTTAATTTTAATGTATTATTATTTTAATGAAGAAAAGGAGGCTCAGAAGAGACCTCATCATCACTCTCTACAAATTCCTGAAAGGATGTGGACATCAGCCACTTCTCCCAGGCAACCAGTGACAGAATGAGAGGAAATGGCCTCACACTGTGCTAGAGGCTGTTCAGGTTGGGCATCAGGAAGAAATGTTTTCACTGGAAGGGTGGTCAAGCGTTGGAACAGACTGCCTAGGGAGGTGGTGGAATCACTGTCCCTGGAGGTATGCTAGAACTCACTAGACAGCACTTTGTTCTGTGGTCTGGTTGACAAGGTGATGATTGATCAAAGGTTGACTCCATGATTATGAAGGTTTTTTCCAACCTTAATGATTCTATGATTCTGTGATAATAGGTTATAGGCTAGTAACCTTTTACAGAGGAGTATGCCTTAATGCCACTCCCAGATCTACATCATAAAGAGGATTCTGCTAAAAAGGAATTTTACTGCCTCGGCCCAGCCGAGTTGCTTAGGAAAGAATGTATGAGGTATTTCACCTCTTTTAGTGTGCTTCAAAACCTGAATTTACTGTACAGCTGTGAAACTGTTGTAGCTCCACCATGATAAGTCACACTGACTTAGATCAACTACAGAAGTCATAGAGTCTTCTCTCAGTGGCAAAGCTTTATGCAGACAACTGGGCTAGTGTCAGATCCTTGATGACTATTTAATGCACTAATTGACTAGAGTACTTAAAACCAGGGCAGAGCTGTGGGCTTACATGGAGGGGCTCCTGGATTTTCTTCACTTTCATTTTTAGGAAGTAAATAACAAAATATAATTACTATAAATTAGATACAACAGGAGCTTTGTACTTTTTTAAGGAAGTCCAGAAATGTTGGACTGAATTTTACCATAAATAGGAGTCTTCCAGAAGGAACTTTGCATTCATTTAGTCCACAGGCTTTTCTTTTTGAGATGTTTTCTTGTATGTTCAGAAAACATGTGACACATAAACCAAATCTTTCCGTCTCAGGAGGGTGATTTGAAAAAAAGGTCAAACGTATGACAAAAGTAGAAATTCACCACAGGACTTCAGCTCATATCTCATTTCTTTTATTTCCTGGATGTGTGAAAGCCAATCACTTGAGGCATTCTTTCACCGTCTTCAAGCTTAGACAGTAGCAGGTTTGCAACACTGCAAACACTTCAGTAATGTCACAGTTGCAAGTGAATACTGGGAAGTGAGCAAGCAGTGCTGCTAACTTGTTAGCGGTGTTTTCTCTTTACAAAGGAATGTTGGCACAGTGCTTGGACACAGGGGTCCTCTCTGAACTGCAGTCATCTGAATATCTCCTAACTGAATGGCTGCAAGTGATCGTATTTCTTAGTATTGTATGTCTAATGGATTAAAAAAAACACATAAAAAAGGACAAAAAAGACATATGCCAGTGTTCCTCTTGCACTGCGGAGTGATACAGGACTTGTTGGAAGTTAGAGTTGGACACAAATAAAGTAAACCAAACGTGGTGCTGATTTATTTTCACAAGCTGTCTCTAAACTGCAGTAGCTCACATTGCTGTTTTGTGAGCAGCTCAGCACTGTGCATAAGGGTAAGGTGTTTGGGGGCAAGATTAAGAGCTGGGCCAGGGGACTGCTGCTATCTCACCATGCCTCCTTATCAGCCAGAGCCCTCTGTGCCTGCTCACGATTGCTGCTGGTGGCTCTAAACACTGAGACTCGAATCTGGGGTCTGTATGGGATGACTCAGGCAAGAGTGTGCTGATGTTAGGGGCTATTTTTACACTGCAAGTGCAGCTGTGACTCAGATTTGATTTTTGGGGTAGGAGCTGGTCTTGCTCTGTCCAGCTTTTAGCACAATGGGGTTGTAGTCTGGGGTTTACGTTTTGCTATCAGAGGACAGCTTTGAGCAATCTGGTCTAGTTGAAAGTGTCCCAGCCCATGGCAGAGGGGTTGGAGCAAGATAAGCTTTAAGGACCCTCCCAACCCAAACAATTCCATGCTTCTGTGATGAAATTCTCATAGTGGGTAATAAGAAAAAACATGTGGGCATGCTGCAATGAGATGTGGAAGGTAAAGTACTTTCAGTCAGTAAAACAATGGTAGTATAAAAATAGGCTAAGAGCACCCTCAGCAGAAATGATAATTATCCAAAGTATTTCCTACCTCCTAACTATTTTCCTTATTTTCAGCAAGTATAAACAAATGTCGTGCACCAGAAGTTTGCTAAAATCCTCAGTGTGGTAAAAGAACTTGAGGATCTTGCAAGGGTTACCATAAGGGAGTGGTAAACCTGCTTTTGAGAGGTCTCTTCAACACCTGACACATTTTGGAACACGTGGCGTTTCCACAATTAAAACATCAATTTTCAACATGGTTTTTAAAACATTATGTCTAACTTTAAGGAAAATCAAGATTTTTGATAAAGAATTCTCAGTGTTAGTTACTTGAATAATACTTTCTCTGCAATATCTATCCAAGAATCACAAGTAATAAACTCTGAACCACAGTAATGACCATCAAAGGTTGGTGGGGTTTTTTTAAGTAATGACTGAATTTTAAAACCTGAATATGTATCTAGATGGAGCATGTGTTCTGCAGATGTCTTTGCTTAATTGTTTATAAAATAGGAAGCTTGAAATCTTTTTAAAATTTGCTAACGTAGAGATTGGCTCAGCTGAAGACCTTCCATGTTTTAGGTAATTTCTTGAAAACTGCCTCGTGAACAGAAACCAAACTATTTCACTTACAGAAAGAAGAAATTAGCTAACGATGGCTGATTAAATCCAACTGTACTGTGCTTTATAGGAAGCCAAAAGTAACACTCCTGATACAAAAAAAAACAATGTAAAAATTCCTAGAGGGGTGAAAAAGGTGTGATGAAAAAACAGTAACAGAAATAGTATTGCTCATAGCAGATATATTTTCAGAGTATATTGCATAGACTTGGATTTGCTCCCAATTATGTTTGGAAACATCAGTGAATCTTCAAAACTTCTGCTAAATAGGATTTTGCATGTATTTGTTATTAAGAGCAAAAGGTCTTATAGTCCAGTTTTCAATAGCTCATAAAAATTGCATGCTTTTTATGCTTCTATTACAAGCACATCAAAGTAATCTTAGAAATTAATGGATTGCATTTTTTTTTTTACTTATGTTGTGCATTCACTTGCAGTCTTTCTTTTAAGTTCAAGGTGAACAAAAGAGACCACTTCTTGCCAGAAAGTGTCTTCCCAATTTGCTTTTCAGAAAACCTTTGATTACATGTCCTGTTGAAGGGCACTGTTGGACAAGACAACTACTTCAGTCATCGAACAGACTCATATTTGAACAGGTCAAAGAGTTCTAGTGGAGGAAGCTGTTTTTCTGACATCTTCATAGACAAACCATTAGTTTCACAAGCAGGCATAAATTAGTGCATTCAGAAAGAAAATGGGAATGAAGAGACACTGGTCTTTCAAATACATGCCTAGGTAAAAATAATATAATATGGTAGCACAAAATCTTCCCCCATGACCTCATGTGTTCTTATCTCTGCTAATTGACTGGATTATGAGGGTTCACTGTTCTTGAGGGTCTTGTACTAAAAACATTATTTATGCAGTAAATGCATAGCAATCAACAAAGTCTAAATACTTAGTGGATTCTCAGTCTAAACTTCTGAACTATCTCATAGCTGTTTGATTGTATTTTCCATCTGGGAAGACACAACAAAATAGTCCAGTTATTCGAGTAAAAACTTTGCTGTTTACTGCTAAAGGAGCCAGCTGTGTGCCTCATAGCATATTAGATTGCTTTGTTACTGAATTTCCTGTTAATTTCCAAAACCAGGTCAGGTTAAATGCATCTGAAACTTGAAGAAGTAAAAGGCTTGAGGGACAGTATTAGTGGTAGCAGAAAAAGAGAAATACAGATTAAGACCTCTCTTACTTCTGCTACTTCACTGATGCTGCTTTCTAGATTTAAGTACATGCATCTCTTTCCTTCCCCAGGTTAAACACTGGATAGCTTTCTGGTCCTTTAAAGCAGGACTAGAGGAAAATCAGGCATTGGGATCCAGTATTCTAAATCTAGGGCAATGGCTTTAGCAGGATAATTTAAGAATCAATCCTTGAACTGGGAGAGATAGTTAAAAAAGCAGCCAGGCCTCTAAGCTGTCTGGTGATGGTGACCCTCTTCAGTGAAACAGTGAAATTGTTTGGAAAGCCTCTTACCAGTAATTGCAGCTGTTTTGTTTATTGCACAAAAGAACTGGTTTGTTCTGTCTGTCCTCTTGAGTCTTTACTGGTACTTAGCAGCTGATCTGATAATATTTACTTTTAAGCAACCATTCTGTAGTTAAGGGCAATATTGCTTGCAATATCTAGATATTGGGAAGAGGGAAAACAATAAAATTGTATTGTGTTTGCAGACAAGTCCATTGTGACCCTATGATATAAACTCAGGAGCACAGCCTGACCCTTAGGGTAGGAAGACAGTGCTGAGGTAAGAAGTGTATGGATTTCTCTCTCTTGCTGTAGAGAAGAAAGGTCTGAAAACCAACTTGGTAATTTGGCCCCTGCTGCCTACTTTACTTTGTGTTTTGTAATTACCTAGTTGCGTTAGTTGCCTACTTTGTCAACAGCATGACATACAGAAAAGTACTGTTCTATATGTCTATATCATGTATCATTCTAGCTAATTGTCATAATCACTTACAAAAAAAGCCTGGAAACACCCTCCCACCCTGCCAATGGTATTGCTCTGCAGCAAAATTTCCACCGAGGTTTAATTTGAGTGCAGTTCTGTAGTGACAGAATGGCTGATGACAGCATAAGGATGAAGTGCTAAATTTTTGTTTAAGCCTGCAATACTATATACCACAGTAGGTACCTGTACTTGAAAGTTCAGAAGCCAAATCTCAGATTAATTTACTTTAACCTAGAAGAAATGCTTTCTAAACTTAGGCATTCATAAAATGTGTCTGAAAGTTTTTATATTTATACAAACTTTAAAGTATCTCCATGTGATTTAGACATAATTGTGTCATAGGTGAGGTGGTTGTGACTTGGAGCCACATGCACACGTCCTGGCATATCTTTGCTGGCTTCTGGAGTGAGGAGTGTAGCTTAAGGACACCTGAGAAACTGCAGACTGAGTCAGCTTGGGTTGTCAGTTTGGTTTCAGTGCCCTCAGTTAGGAGCTGGAGAACTGAAACAGCAGCAGAAGAGAGGAGGTGATGATGGTATGAATTAGAAATCCTGTTTAAGTTGGAAAAGGATGCAGAAGAGGTGTCAGGAGGAGGAGATGGGCTGGAAAAAAAGTATGCTGGGAAATAGACTCAAGGAACCACATCACAGTGCCTAATTTCTCAAGTAAACCCTCACAATAAAACTGAAAAGCCTGATTTATAATGTGGAAAAAATTTTCTTCTCCCCAGAGTTGCTGTTTGTGCAGAGAAGGGCACAACAGGGACAGCCAAGTTTTCAGTTGTGCAAATAAATAAAAAAGTTTCAAATAGTCCTTTTAACAGCATGTTTCTTATAAAACATCCAGCACAGTCAGATTATATTACTAAAATAAATATACAGTCAGGCATAAAGCCAGAGGATTAGTTACAGTTCTGGTTTATCAAGAACAACAGTTCTTGTTTTGGAGCAGAAGGAACTGAAATACTCTAGCACTTGAAGACATGGTAATTAATGGCTCCTTAATAAGTACTTGGTGAAAGGCTGATGTACTGGGTGTTCCCTGTAAGTGGCTGAAAGACACATTGTTGGTGTGGCAGAAACTCAGATCTGGGTTTGTAGCTGAATACTTCCATTAGGTCCGGTTTCTTAGCAAATATGGTTGCCTTTGTGCCTCTACTTTACTGCTAGCACTCATGTGCATTCTTAACTGTGTCTGATATGGGATAAAATGGCCATGCAAAGGCCTTGTCTGCCCTGCCAGTCCTTCCCCAAGGGGTTTTAGAAATGCATATTTTTTCACTAACACACTGGCATGAGTAATCCTTTGCATGGTGTACATATGCTTTTAGAATCTGGATTAGGATGAACTTCTTAAAATGAGTCCTGTAGACTACACTGAAAATAAACTAATGTTCCATTCACATTTGAAGGCTTTTAGACCCTGGAATCTAATGTAACTTTGTGGCATGGTTGCTTTCTAATTAAGGATAGCTTCTGTGGGTTAGAAAGTGTGCTGTGTCTAACCCCAATGTAAATTAGATGTATTAGCTCTTTGCCCAGCAAGTGTTGAGTAACTGTTTTCAGTGTATTTTTAAAAAACAACCCTATCTGTATCTATTTGGTATCAATACTGTAAAAAAAGAACAACTTTGCCAGAATGTACTTCATCTTATCATTGTAAGGATAGATGTTATTAACTTCCATAACAGATTTTCAGTTTTATGAATGAGTCCATCAGTGTTTGACAAACTGTGTCTTGCAAATACATCAAATATACATTGATAAAAGGCTTCCATTATTTGTTATAAGTTGTGGCTTTAATTTGCATAGCTAAGGACAAATATTTCAGATCCTACCAATTTGTCTGTGTTTACCCTGATTTCTTTTACACTTCTGTGCTGTATGTAGCTCTGCGCCTTTAAAGTAACTGAAGAGTTACAATATATTCAGGTTTACAAGTCAACAAGTTCCATGTTCATACTGTCCTAAACCTCATGTAGTTTTAACATTTGTGCAAAGTACACGTACAATTTTGGAAGAAAAGTATCTGTGCTGATCTGTATGAATTAGGACAAAATTGTTTTGCTTTGATGAACCTTAGAATTTTCAAGTAGCTGCAAATAATTTAGTGTGGTTCCAACCTAAGAAGTATAAAATGCCTTTCCTGACAGCAGTGTGCCATGTCATTACAATGCCTATTTTCTGTGGTGAAACCCTGCCCAAAAAAAACCCCAAAACTGCAGCTTGAGGTAGGGTGATAGCATCATGATATTTTTAAAGCTGATTTTTGAATAGGCTTTTATGGAGAATCAATCTCTGGTTTGGTAGGTTACATGCATAGGTCTCCTGACAATGTAACCGTTTAGTGTAAGGTGAATAAGCAGGAGTAGCATCAGTCCAGGGGAAGGTGGTGTGCTAAAAGTAGATGAAGTTGGCTGAGAAGATGTTAAGTAATTTCTCATGACCTCTTTCCCTGATTATGGTAACCATGCTTTGAGCATCGCTGCTAATGTGTAATTAAGAACATCAGTTTAGTAAGCTGAGGTACAAAGCAATTTTAATTGACAACAATCCTTTCTAAAGTTTAGTGGAGACTTACTAATTGAAGACTGCCCTTGTACTGATGTTTTGGAAATGTGTGATCAGGGGAGGGAGAGAAAAGGGAAAATAATTTGCCCTTTTTCTCTGTGTGTTCCTTGTAGAGGAATTCTTTGCATTTAAACACAATTAATTGAAAACAACCTCTGTGCAAGTGGAATGACTTTAGCAGATTTAAGGGAGTCCTACCTGTTGGTATAGCACTAAAGCTGTAGGGTCGCAGTTATTAAACAGTGGAAGCAAGTTCCAGAAGAAGGTGGAGGCATCGTGTCTGATGTTGGAGGATGGAGAGACTGGACTTCATTCAGAAGAAAAACAGTAGGTATACAGCTTCAAACCAGATCTGAAGCTGCAACTAAGCCAGACAGCATGATCTGAACACCTCAAATAATTTAGTGTGTCATGACCTGGAGGATGATGAAGAGCTTAAGGGACATCCTCTAAATTTTCTGGTAAATATTTGTCTATGCTTAATTTCAAATTATTTTTTCTTGTTAGTGTTCTAGTTTCTGAAAAAACTGCCTGCGACTGCTGGCAGTCAGCATAGTTTAGAGCAGTCTTTGGCTGTTCAAGGACAGAAGGGATTTAACACCTTTGTATCCTTTGTGTCTTTCCATGCTTTCCATGAGCTTGGCTTTCTGACTTACAGCCAAGTCTTCCTGTCTGATAACTGCCTGCTTGCTGGGAATGCTGCCAAATGCCAGCACCTGTCAGAGCAGGACACACTGCAGGGACACGACCCCTGCTGTTGATCCACGGGTGCTGGGATTCAGGGCTGGGGGCAGGCCAAGAGGACAGCTGTGAATCTCCTCCTCTTGGCAAGAGCTGAGCCATGTATTCTCTGATATTGTGGGTTTGCTATAATAGGACTAAAAGGCAAATGCCCTAAAGAAGCAAGTCAGTGCTTTAATCATAGAGATGAAAATAAAAATGCAATATAGTTCGTTATGAGCCTTTAATGCATGAAAGGAATTTAATTTTCTACAACTTTATAAGAAGCAGTATAACGTCAGTTTCCTGCTCAGCAGCACACTTGATTATCCCATCCCCTGTTGAGATTTGTCTCTGAGGTTTCCTCTCCACCCTTTGTGTCTTCTAACAGCCCTCTGTGACTGCTCTGTTGTCCAGATCCATGCCTGCTTGCTGTGTCTGTGCATCTGCAAGAAATGATGGAACTGATTTAGGCCTTACACAGCAGCTCTCTTGCTTTGTTATCTAAACAATTTTATTTCTCCTTACAAACTTCAGAGTAGAGGGTGAGTACCCTGTCCTTGTCCAGTCCATTCCCTGTGAGATAAGCTACAAAATCATGGGTCTTTATAAGGTAGGAAGAGGGGTTTTTTTGTTTTAGTAATGCAAAACCCTTAGTTCTGTTCAGTGTTAAACATAGTAGTACTAAGTGATATTAAATTAAAATAATGTGAATTCTGAAGTTTCAATTCAAGAATGTGAAATGGTTTTAAGACCAGAGCAATTGTTCATTTTTAAGAGTTAAGATGAATAAGTATTTGTGATAGTTTTCTGATGGAAGTTTATTTTGGATAAATAATTTGAGAGTGTTTGATCTGTTTAGCACAAGTTTTCTTGATTGTTGACAGTTGTTTTCACATACTGGAGTATGAGAATGACTCCACAGGAAACATTGAGTTGTTTGTTCCTTATATCTTGCAAAAGGACATGAAGATATTTATCCTTCAGTATGGCATTATGATCCCCCCAGTCTGCTTCCAGTTTGTGTAATAGGACCTTATCCTTGCCAGGTATTTCATGAATCAAATGCTATTGCTTCAATAAAAAGACCAAAGGGGAACTTGTTTATATGTGCAGCCTTTGTCTGGCAACATTAAGTCACCATTTAATGTGGGCTATGTTAGGGCAGGTGTCAGCCATTGCATTTTCCCATTATTTGGAAAGAATAAAAACATAACAAAGTATGGAGAAGGAGCTGGAGACAAGTGACCCAGGTACAGTTGCCCTGGAATGACCTCTTTAGTGTCCTGTCCTTTGATTTTTATTAAAGGGGGTGGTGTAAAGCTCTAAGAGCTACCTATTGCTCCAACTGCATCTTCCTCCATCCCTTGTACACCCAAGACAAGGAGGTTTTGTTCAAATTTCAAACATTCTCATATTACCAAGTCAAATGAAGGACACAGAGGAGAGAGGTTTACTTTATAAACAGTAAGAAAATAGTGTGTCTGAGAAGATGGAAGCATAGAGAACTGTTTGAGTACATGGTCACAGTATATATTGGCTGACACTGTGGCAGAACCTCGTCTGCATAAACAAAGGTATGTATACTCACCACTGAATTACTTATTTTCCTGATGTTATTTTCAGTCTACCAAATGGCTATAGGAAAATCAATTTTGAATTTATGCTGTATGTTTAATAACTAAAAGATAAAGCAAGCACTATTATTCATCGCAACAAAAATGTTAAACATTTCAGCAAAAACAACCCCAGGAATGCCATAAAATACTCACAGGATGTGGCACGGGTAATGTCGCACTTCAAAGGTTTTGGCTTGGATATTCCTAAATTGTCACATTTCTTTAAGTGTTACTATGCAAAACCTGTGTGTGTTGTTGGGTCTTGAGTGCTATAATATGGGATACTTTAGCAATACTGTTCAAAGTGCTGGAGGATGTGCCAATACACAGAAATAAATTTATTCTTAATAATATTCTCTAGACATCAGAGCAGAGTAAGGTAGTGCCTGATGCTGAGCTTACTAGGCCTGAGCTGTAATCACCTGCACTGGACACTGCAGGAATAAATTGGCTGGTTCTGCTCTTTTAAACACTTCTGGTTTTGACAGCTTCTGATGTTATCATTCTCTGGGAGATGACTTCAGATTTCTCAAGCACTGTATCAGTGGTTATGTCAGGACGTGGGATTGTTATGTTTCTCACTGTCATATGTATGTTGGCAATGACAAAAGTGTGAAGATTAAAATGCAGGAGCACAGTTGATATCCTTTATTTAATGTTAGATTCTTCTGCCAATGTAGTTCCAGATTCAGCGCTCCCTTCCCAGCCCCTCCCTTCCCCAATAGTTTCTTGATGTTTTCCAAATACTCCCCTTCCTATTGCTTCTGGGCTGTACAACAAAAAGGTCATGGTTAAAGACCATGGTTTACCTCAACTGGTCTTTGGGAGAAAACTTGTCTGATCTCCTAGATCTCCCAAGTGGCAGTGGCCACTTGACCTGATTGCAGATATTTTACTGATGGCAGATATTTCACTGATGAAAGATATTTCAGGGTCATGGCATCTTTGCCTCACATAAAATCATTTACCTATCCTTTATTCACAAGTGTTAGTGATTAATGCTTTTCTTACTTAAGAGATCAGTTGAAAGTTTGGATCATTAAGGGAGGGTAATCTCTTTCCACAGTTAAGTAATGTATTGCTAGAAATAGAAGTGCTTTTCTCATGTTATTTTGAACTAATGTTTAACTTTGCTTCTTCACTCCCAAACAATACAATTACAGAATTTCCTTAAATACTGTTATTTTCTCTGTCCTGAGGTGTATTTACTTTAAAAAAATCAAAAGTAGTTGGTAAAGTGCTTAACATGCCTCTCAAATTTGGAGCTAACAACTGCTTCTCTTGTTTAGGCATTTAATCCTATACAGAGCCTTGCCTTTGTTGAAATATTTGCAGAAGACCTGCTCTGAAAAGCATCAGGGAGTGATGTCCATTAAGAGTTAAAAAAGTGGATTCCATGCACTTGTTTGCATTTAAGTCACTGAACTACACTGTTTGTAAGCTTGCCAGTCAGGACAAACTAATACAGTGCTCCCTTCAGTCACAGGTTTCGGGAAGATGATCTCATCAAATTCAATGTTCTTGAGATTATCAGATGGATGTCACGCTTGAGGTGCTTAGTGCTATTAAACTATTGCTTTCTTGCTGTTTAGTGAGGACTGAACTGTCATTATTTACCGGGATTAGATGGTGAATCTTTCTTTCCTAAGGGATCCCAATTAACTACCAGCAACTATGCTAGGAATCTCAACAACTTGTGGTGTTGAGCACTAGACTGATAATTGCTTACTTATGAAGCTTTCTCACTGGTTGTGGTGTGCTCTTCTGTCCTGTGGTGGTCTGCACTCACCCCCAAAATGAGCCATTTTTAGGGCAGTTGCTTAAGGCCATTTTTTCAATTTGTTCTCTTATAGTTACAAGCATTTGTTTGCAAGGCTTTTCAGTTCAGCTGAAAATAAGAATTACTTTTGAATAAGTTTATAATCTGTTCACAGTGGTATACTCTGACAGCTATACAAATGGATATAGAGAGGTCAGTTCCTCATCTGTAGCAATTTATTATCTGTTTCTACAGACTAGGGCTTAGAAAACTGTGTTCACAGACTAGCTTCACAAGCTCACAAAAAAGGGAATGAGCTGACCTGAACTCTTATGTTCTTTTCCTCCTTTTTAGGCGTGCTTAAGGAAACTCCTTTTGTTGGCCAAACAAATAGAGACAGAGACTCTTAATTTTTAACATAAATCATGATTCTACTTCATCCTCTATTGTTCTTTGCCAGAGAGATTCTACTCTGACTTCTTATACTTGAGGAGCACAAATGGACACAAATGACTTATTGTAGTATATTTACTCTTGAAAGACCTTTCAAAGTGTTAATTGTGTAAATCCTCTACAGCATTTAAGGGTTAGGATGTTTAGAATCCAGTGTGGGAATTGAGCTGTAAAGTAATTGAACACTTCTACAGACAGCTTAAATTAATGGTATTGAACTAGTTCTCTGATTTTTTTTTTTTTTATTTTTTGTGATCTTTTTCATGGGACCTGCTGTTGGAAATCTGTAACTTTTTAAATCTGTAACCTATTCAGGGAGTATTCTTTGTCATATGTTTGTACTGTGTTATCCTTTAGTCAATTTAACACTTTCCACAGTTTTCCACACTGGTAGTAAATACACGTTGGAAGGTTGTGGTGCTTTTTATTTCTGGAGTTTCTTCCTCATTCTTTAAATTATTTTTTGAGGTTTCAGTCACACACTTCCATGTTTGAGTTGTGGTAAACAAAAGTGGTGGTTCTTTAGAGTTTTTTTTTTAGTACTTTGACCTGATGATATGTTAATGTACATATTCCAAAATATTTTTGTAGCATATTTTTTTAGTCTTAGAACCTTTTTGTTTCTGTAGACTCACAACTCCTCTAATATCAGTGCTCTGCTACATTCATTACTCCAGCCTTGGCCTTCTGTACACATTGTGTACAGATATTGTAAAGACTCAGCAGAGCTGGCTGTACTCCTGCCTCAGCAGGTTTTAATCATGTTAGGCTTAAAAGAGAGTGCAAGGTTTTAAAACCAAAACAGTTGAATATGATAATCTGCTGTGACTTAAAAATAGTTTTCCTCAACATCTCCCACTCCCAAAAACACCTGAAAGCACACACACACACACACACACACACACACTCTCACACTGTAAAATCCAACACCATCACTAAATAAAATTCTTAAAATGAGTGTGCCATGCCAATTACAAATGGCATTAGAAATTCTTACATAAAGAGAAAGTGCTCAGATCTGAAAATTGTCTCGCTGGATACACATTAAACACCAGCTTGTCAGGAATAACTATTCCATTAATGTTTTGTAACTTTGTGTACCAGTGAGAGAAGGTTCAGACTTTTATACTTCATTTTACTCTTGCTGTTGCAGACAAATCAGTTGAATAACACTGAAATGCCACTGTGCATGTACACAATTTTCCTTTACTGCTAAGTAAGAATGCCAAGGGAATATATGAATTCTCCATATCCTCTCATACTTTGCTTAACAGAGTGACTTATCTTGGAAAACAGGGCACTGTGGGTAGATGAAATAGCTGAAATATTTTACTTGCTAGGAAATTTGTTGGGGACAGAAAGGAAAAAACAGTGAATGAACACTGATGAACAGCTGCTTGCTAGAAGTCCTGCTTCCTTCTGCAGGTGAGGAACCCTCACAGAGGGGCCCATAAATTCTACAGAGCTCTAGAACATGTTGTTACATACATTGAATTTATTTATTGATTTAAACATATAACCAAAATCATTATTTGTCTGGTGCTTCAGCTCTAACTCCTGAAAGAAGACCTAGTGTCAGGATTACCCTTTTGGTAGGGCTTGTTTTACTCCATAATTTTTAGCATATAAGCATCATCTGAATTAAACTTCTGAAGTCAGATGTATCCATGACCTTTGTGAAAGTGTAGAGAACATCAAAACAATAATAACTTTCTGTTTCACTGAATTGTGTATATTTAAGAGACAAGCATTCTGAAAATCCTTGAACTCCATAAGTTATTAACAGTTTTCAGATTCCTAAGATAACTTCTGGAAAATTTGAAGATTCCAATTATGATAACGCTGAATATAATATTATTTTCTTCTTTCTCTACAAGACCCTTCAGAACCTAGGTTTCAAGGGCTGAGTGTAGCCTACAGGTGTCCTTGTACCTCTGTCTGGATATATTAAAGATTTTCCTATAAATTGCTTAGTGGTAGAATATGCTTAAAAACCTCTCTTATTTGTGTTTATTTATGCACAGTCATGTTTTGTGAAATGGTGCTTCATTGTGATCATGTTGCTGGTCTTGCAGCAGAATGATACTAAATATCTTTGAAGTCAAGTTAACTTTGATTATTTGCAGATTCCTGCAGGTATATAAAAAAGTATACTCAGGATGGAGTTAAAACTGAGATGTTTTCTGTGTTCAAGTAATAGATTCAACAGATACTTGATTAAAAGCCATGTCTCAAATTTAGATACTTTGTAATTTGTGCCCTATTATTTGTACAGGTTAAAGCACCACAGTTTATGTATATCTTCAATTGTAACTTGACATGGTGACAGTACTTAAGAACTCATGCAGGCTTGAAGTACTGTCTGCTAATTAGAATTTTTAAAATGTCAGTGTTAATTGTGAAGAAGAGAATTGACTGAAGGGCCTGATGCTCTATGCTAACCACTGCATCCCAAAATAGGAAGGTTTGGGCTGCAATTGTGGTTTTCCTCTGAAGTAAAATATCTTGTACCTTGTAGCCCCTTTTCTGCCTTCTCATTTTAGTTTTTACTGAAAACTTAAGTTGGATTCAATTCACAGTTGCCAATCCTGGGAACTGGTATAGCACCTGTTTTGTAGATGTGCTAAGCATACTGACATGAACTCAGAGCTCTGTGTTCATGTTTTCAGTAAGGATTTGCTATTTCAAGCACATTTAGCAGCTGTATTTCCAAGAAACAAAGGGAGGGACTGATGTTTTGAAGGCCAGTTATCTAGAGAATTGTCCCAAACCATTGTTTTCTGCCTGGATCCTGTGATGGAAGCTGAAAAGGCTGCTCTGGTCCCTCCCCAGAAATTCTACTTACTCTTTCATCCTACTGGATTATGAAGGAAAGCGTAGAGGAGTCCTGCAGCTGGTTTGCTGTCTCACAGGAATCATCTTGATCCCTGTGGAATCCAACCTGTGAAAGACTACACCAGCATGTTATGTCTCAGATGTCCTGCTGACACCACTGCACTTATCTAATCAAACTAATATTGACAAATGGCTGCTTCTCCTTTATTCTGGGGTAACCCTTGTTCTTTGGATACATACAATTCCATGCAGATATGTCAATAGAATCTGAGCTTGTAGCTTTCAGTCATGTACCGACCATCCCCTGGGGTCCTCTGGTGGATTTAAAGGTCATCAGCAGGTAAGAGGTCACTACTAGGCATGTTCCTACAAAACATGTATTGTTTCATCGGTGTTTTTGAGGCTTTCTGGTTGTTAAACCTAATTTTAGAACAATAGTAAATTTAAATTTAAAAGTGTGTTTGCAAGACTTGGGGAAGCTAGGCTGAAATCCTATTAAAATTCACTTTGAATTTGTAAATGTAAAAATTCTTTTCTAGAATGGTACGGTTTTAAATAAGGTTTGAAAAAGAACTCCAAACTGTTGAACTTCCCTCTCCCCACAAGATGAAGTTTAACTGATAAAAATGTGAAGTGTCTATTTGCTTTTTTCCCAACATTGCAGAAGACCTGTATTTTTTTCCAGAAGATGACTCTTTGGTAAAGGTTATTTGAGCAATGCGAGGCAAAATTAGCAGTGTTCATCTTCGTGGTGAATACTGTTATATTTTTAAGACAGTTTATTACTTCTTATCTCTTTGCACACTTATCTAGGATGCTTTGAGGCTGGCTCAGTTCTCCAGGCACTATCTCACTCCATACCATCCAAAGCTGTAGCCCCACAGTTTCTGGCTTTGGGAGTCAGATGCCTGTTTTACCAACTGAAAATTAGAGATGGCCCTTGGCTAAAACTTCCAGTTTCAAACATCTTTAAGCCTTGACATTAGCAACAGGGTCTAAATAATCTTGACCCTATGCTAACAAAGTGAGTAAAGATAAAAAAGTGTCAGTGGAATTTTACAAGCTTAGTTTTCTAATGAGCAGCTATGAACCAAAGATAATTACATCTGTATATCTCCATTAAAAACAATTCTTATCCTTGTGGTTGAAGATCCTTAAATATATCTATAAACTGAAAATGTAAATAGTGAAGGATTTAAGAGAATCATTACAGAGATTTTTTTTTAAATATTTTTTTAAACAATAATTAGTCCTAAGGAGCAAATGTATCATGTTTCTTGTCAAAAGCAGTGTATTTTATAGTTTCACAGAGAGAGCTAATGAACTGGCTAGTGTAGGTTGCAGAACAAGTAATACCTCTTGCTGGTTGAAATCCTGCATCATGTTAACCTCTTGTGGGAGCCAAGCTTCTCATGGTAGTGAACAGCAGAAAAATGGTACCATAGTGCAACCTAAGGAAAGAAGCAGGTTATGGTTGATTTACCATAGCAATGCCATTATACCTCTTGCACTGCAAGGTCCATATCAGGTGCTTGTAATTCACTATTAAATGATTTGAGTTACAGAGTCAAAATATTTCATGGAAGTTGTGATCCCACTTTTTCCTTTGAAAGTTGTACAGTACAAGTATGAGGTATTTTGTGCCTCAAAGATCCCTTCTAATTCTCTACCTTCAGAAACTTTTCTACTGCGGTTGATAACACCTTTCCAGTGCCAGTCCATGTACCCAAGCTTTCAAAAATGAGTCAAGATCTGCAGACCAATGAGATTCAGGCTTTTATATGTTAAGAATTTTAAGCCAAAGAATGTTTTTTGTTTGGCTTTGGTGTCTCTGAGTATTCTCAGTACACTTGGACTGTGTTTCTAGACCTCCGATCTCAGAATTCCCTTTCGGTATTTAGAAGAGTAAATAACTGAGGAGAACTGCAGGATTCCTGAGGTGGCAATACTGGAGTATCTATTTTAGCATAGTGTTCATCTGTAATTCATGACTGTGAGTCTCTGGAAGTTAAAGTATAGTGGCTATGAGAGTTTGAGTCTCTCTGGTCAAGTTAAAAATGAACTGCTGGGAATTCACTCCCCCCAGTGAGTGAATTATTTAGAGATAATATGTGAAAAAGGGTTTCAGTCTTATCTACCTGGGTACTTCCCCCAAAATATCCATTGCTATATGCCATTTCATTCAACAGTGTTTAGTTACAGGATATAAGTTTTTAATCCTATTTAAATACTTAATTCAAATAAGACTTGAGAGAAAAAAGGTGAAAATATTAGCACAAAAGATGGTTGTGTCTTTTATCTGCCAAATGACAGCATTATAATATGATTTCTATTTTCAAATAGATTTTTTCAGTAGTTTGAATGACAATAAGCAGGGTTCTTCTGACTTTGTGGTAAGTAAATAACAAGTATGATTAAAAATCATGCTAGCTTTGATGTAATTAGCTACAGCTTCAGTGAATTTCTTACAAGAAACCCACCTCAGAGAGGTTTTGGCCCTGTATAAGATTGGAGAAGCTGATTAATTTGTCATCTTGCCCACTGCCTGTCACCATCTGGTGCCCTAGCACTTTGTGGCAGTTTAAATGTAACAGCAACATCTCACAGGTGTAAGAAAAGCAGGAATGAAACAATAGTGAATCAGGAGCGTGAAGTACTGCTGGGCAATACCCATTTGCAGTGTACAAACAGATTGTTCTTTCCATTTTAGAAAGAGAATTTGGCTCTGTTAGTGTTTGCCTAAGATTTATCAGACTTGACATAACAAAGATCTGACTTTCTGATTAGGTCTGTACATCACAAAAATATACACAAAAGCTGGAGTTATTCTTCAAGTGCTGTACATACAGTTTGAAAGGTGTATGACCTTTTGTCTTACTGTTAGTGCGCCCTTCTAGTTCTTGCAGGCTTTCTCAGTGACAGAAAGCTTGGAAACTTTGTATTTCTTTTAAACTAGAGTAATATGAATGCATCACTCCTTGAGGAAAAGTTTTGGCTGTATCTCAAAAATACAGCAGGATTTTCATTCTGCCAAGGATTGCCAACAGAGAATAAATCTTAATGGAATTATCCAGAAATTCCTTGAACTTTTCAGCATTATGCAAATATGGGCCTAAGAATGAATGCAAGTATGAGTTTAATTATACTAATTTAAATGATCTTTGATATTTCTGCTAAAAAAGGGAAGTCTTAATCAATTTTGAGATGAACTCTCTGGCTATGTCCAACAGAGCACTGATAAATCTTGATCCAACCTGTTTTGATTTACCTGTTATAGCCAGGTTGCAGTTACTTCCAATCTATCTGCTGGTCATAAGGCACTTTTCAAATCTGCTTTTAACATTTCAGAATTAATGCAGCAATCAACTGTTACTAGAGCTGCGTTTAGAAACAGACGCACTGAAGAAGAAACTACAGGAGGTGCCAGTTTTGCTACTGGCGTAGCTGCTGCCCAATGAATGTTGCAATTCCCTTAGCAGCAAGGGAATGTTGTGTTGATTTCTCTGGAAGAGAGCCAAAATGCACATGCAAATCGAGAAGTGGGTAGGGTGGAGCATCTTCGGCCTCGGCTGGTGGTAGAACCAGTACAGATGGGGACATTTGGAACAAGGTGTTGCTGAGTTGTACCTGGGCTGTTTCAGCTGCCTCCGACCAAGGAAGATGGAAGTGTAAAATTGTATCAGTGATTCAGGCTTTAATTCAGAAACATTGACAGGTTTTTCAGTGTTAGAATTAATATTATTGTAGATTTTCTTCCCCTCTGCCCAGTAGTAGGTTATGCTGCTGTTTTCCCCTGCAAATGCTTTGTGGATTGTGGCACAGAAGTTTTTAATGAAGGATTTATCTAAATCAGTTCTGCTGCTCATGAACTCTCTTTTTAACCATGCCTTTTTCTACTGATGTTACTCAGACTAGTTGGCACAGACAGTACAAAATTCTGTTTTCGGAGAATTTGAAATCTGGAACTGTGCCTCAGCTCATGTAATTCAGCATAGTTCCACAGTGATCTAAATGAGAATGTTAAAAAAATCAAACCAAACTCTTTGAAAACACGCTGTCTCTGCCCACTACATGGATACGTAAGAAATTCTGTAAAAGGCAGTTACAGGATAACTTAATAGTACAGATCTTTGCTGAGCTGGAGCTGCTGTCCTGCAGCATGAGCATTTTTACCTAAACCACTTGAGCAATAGACCTGTGACCAGTCACAATTTTCTCTGTTTGTTTAAAAGTGCGCACGAAATCACATGCTTTTTTGTGCATGTGTCTAAAAAGGTAGTCTAGAAAGCCTAAAAAGGTAGGCTAGACACAAATCCACGTCTCAGCCTGTGGGAGGGAGGGAGGGAGCTTGAGAGAAGTAGGTTGCCTAGTTGGCTGGTAACCCAAGGACTCATTCCAAGGTCCAGGAGCCTCGGCTCTGGAGATAGTGTTGGTGAGGTGTGTACGACGGGGCCATACCTGTGTGTGGCTGGGCGTGGACCTTGGCCTCCATTATCCCTTCTGCCATCCAGTGGGTCAGGACAGCTGGGTGCGGGGCAGGGTGCCGCATGGCAGGTGGGGCAGGCGGGCAAGCTGGGGCTACGTCTGGAAAGGGCAGCGTGGACAACGACCACGTTGTTTGTGTGACCCTTGGCCCCCGGACCGCGGCTGGTGGCAACCGGGAGTGTCGCATCCTCCCATTCGCCCGCGCGTTGGGCGATCTCGGACACCTTCGGTGGTGGCCCAGGCCGGCGGGGAGCCTGCCCGCTGCCCTCAGCTCCCGAACGGCGGGGCTCAGCCGGCTCCGGGTCAGCGCCCCGCCGGCCGGGAGCTCCGCGCCGCTGCCGCCCGCCCCGCGTCCCCAGTACGCCCCCCGGGGAGGGGCCGAGCGGGCGGGCCCCGCTCCCGCCCCGCAGAGCCCGTGGGCAGGGGCGAGGGCGGCGCGGCGGGGCCGTGCCATCCGCCGCACTCGCCGCGTCCCGCCGGGATGGAGGGGCAGCTCCCGGGCGCGCCCAGCGCCACGAGCTTCGCAGACGATGTGCTGCGCGTCTTCGGGGCCAACCACAGCCTGTCGGCGAGGCAGCTCTCCGCGCTGCTGCAGCGCCTGGGAGCCGCGCCCGCCCTGGGCTCGGCGCTGCCGCTCGCACACCTGCACCACAACCAGGTACCGGCGCTGGAAACGGCCAGGGGCGAGGGAGCCGCGCCGGCGGGGCAGCTCCGAGCTGTCCTACGTCTCGCCGGCCTCGTGTTTCCTCACGGTGAAGCCGGGAAGGAGGGAGGGAGGGAACGAGCAGAAGTCTGCTGGGGCTCTGCGCTCGGGTTGCGGGCAGAGGTACCGGCGCGCCGGTGAGAGCAGCCTGCGGTACGGGAGAATCCTGCCGCTCCTCAGCGAGGAGCTGCAGCTGCTGCTGCTGCTGCTGCCCCGGGACTGGCTCTCCGTCCTCGCTGCTCGGCTCTTAATCTGTCACTTTTCCCGGTTAAATAGCATCTGTCCCCCAGCAAGGAGTGTATGGGAGCCAGCTGGCGTTTCCCTCTGAGACCTGAATAAGCAAATCTTAAGGGCTTGTTAAAATACAGTTGTTACTAGACAGCAAAAACTTGATTATACAAACAGGTCTGCTTGTGTAAAGAAACTTTTTCAGAAATTTTCACGTCTTTAATCTAAGTTGAGTGGAAAATGTACATCCATCGATTAATCTACCAAAAGCTTTTTTTTTAACAGATGTTTTATTTACTGACTGGATCTCACTGGAATATTTATTCTTAAAACATTTGTAATCTGTTTAATGTCTCCATAAGAAATTCAGATCTCATTGCTACTTTTAAAGTCTGTAATTTCAATCACCCGGACCATCCTGGACTGAATTTGTTTCCTTGAAGGGAAATTTTGGGATTGGTGGCTATTTCCATATGTTTAGAAGTCAGAGACACAAAGTTACTCACAAAAACCAAAGGAAAGCCAGAATGACTGTTTTCTCTGGTTTGCTTCCACTCCCTAAGAAACAGAAGAGGGATGGCTCTAGGGACCTTGAGAACTTTTTTTAACATTGAGTAGTAGCTCTCCTGCTTTTTCTGTGAAGGAGACAAACCTTGAATAAGCTCTCTTTGTTTAAGAAAGGTTTAATTGGCACTTCCCTGAAATCAAGGTAGTATTCAGTATAAGCACTGCAGTGTTTGCAGGAGTCGCTGTTTTCAAATCTCACAAATTGAACAGTGTTCCAACTCAATGTGTTACAAATACAAACATTCCCAGCCACACATGCTAAATACAAGTCTGCAGTGTTGAGTATGGCCATGAAAAGCAGCTTTCTTTAAAAGGGCATAGAAAGGAGTAGTTTCTTCAGTCCTTCAGGTTTTCCATCTGCAAGAGCACGTAGGTCTCATACACAGATTTTGGCACAGGCTACAGAAAGGAAAAAAAGTAATGCTCTTTCTCATTACTATCAATGCATGTTCCTCATAAGTAACTTCAAGTTTAACTGAAACAATTTTTTACAGGCCTGTTCTAATTGTGTTCATGTTGAATAATATCTAGGGTATCACACTGAAATCTTTTTTGAAATGAAAACTACTTTTTTTGCTGAGTTACTTGTATTCTTTTTTAAAATTTGCCTTATGGCTGCTCCATCAGCTTGAACCATTAAAGCAAGTGCATTTTGATCCCTCATAGGTGTCAGGTATGTCCCTGACTTGGGGCAGGTGGCTCGTGCAAATGCACACTCACACCACGTAAACCCCGAGTGAGTGATTTTAAACACTGTGAATCTTTGTGCTTACAAGTTGATAATTCAGTGTCTTCTGGTTATGACAGAAGACATGAAGTGGCCTAATACAAGTTTGGGTGTTGGAAGGCACCAGAGGCCTAAGGTCTAGTGATCCTTGATAGAGGAAAGTGAATACCTCTGGAGAGTGAGTCAGTTCTTCCTTAAGGCAGCTGAACCCATTCAGGCTGCATAAGTGCCTGATTGTAGCAGGGCGCAAGGTTTATCTTAGACTTTCAGTTCTTAACTTCTGTGTCCAGAGCTAGTGGGATGACTTGCAGGCCTTTCTTTGAATCAAGATAACATACCCCTGCTCTTCAAAGAGTCCCTCATCTCAAGCCTGAAGGAATTTTTAGTGGAGGGCTTGTCTGTTGGGGACAGGTGATACAGCACCTGGCAGGAAGGAACAGTCTCTGTGATTTTATCCCAGTATTTGTGTTTAGTTTTAATGTCTCATTCACAACAATTTTGGTAAACTTACTAATCTCATGAGAAGATCCACAAGAAGCTCATCCATTTTCTTAGCAATTAAAAGTCTGGATGTGTAAGCCAAAAGAAAATGGATTGATTTCTGTTTTCCTTTGATACCACATTGACTTGAAAAGAGAGAGTAAAAAATTATTTAATTTGTTGGTGATAGTGTTTGAGTGTATACTTGTGTCCTATGATGTCTGTAAAGGTGCTAATTTTTTAATGTAGAAGAAAAGAATCTGGATATTTTGAGCATTATTTTGGATTGAACTGTTGTTAATTTCTTCTGGTTTTGATCTCTTTTTGCTTTCATCATGCACTTTAATAATTATTTTTATTTTGTGTTTGTATTTTCTTCACTCTTCAATTTTTCTGTAATTACCTTTTCGTAATATGTAAGCTGAGACTCCTTGTCAGAGACATAAGAGGTAATTGAGCAAGCACAAATACTGATCAGTACTGTTTTTTCACATCTTACTGTGGAATTGCCATATGTTTCAGTCCTACTAATAGGGGTATAATTAGCAACTGCAGTCTAATAAACATGATGACTTGTTACTTGCTCTGTATTTTGCATTATTATCAAGATGGAAAAGCCATTAAGCCATACTTGATCTTCTGATCACTGAATTCATTGCAGTATGGCAGCTGAACGCATGTGTGCCAAAGGACTAAATTATATGCTCAAAATTTTTGGTCAAAAAATACCTGGAAGGTAAATGAGTATAGGAAAGAAGGCTTGTTAATGTCACCTTTTTTAATGCTTTGATGTAATCAGCAGGTGCTAAAGTCATGCTCCTATTTCCTTTTTTGGCTTTCCTAAATCTATATTTATGCCAGTCTAGATCCTATACCTGAATACTGTGTTTGAATGTAATGAATTTTTTTTTAAACAAAATATTTGGACAAAATTAAATCAATTTTTAAATTAATAATTGTAATCTTTCATCTCAGGATGAGTAAAAATCAAGTAAGTTTAACAGACAATCTGGAACCAGGCTAGTATATTCTTTGATTTGAGGATTTTTTTTTGGTAGTTTTTCACTATTTACAACTTGTCCTTTTGAAAGAATGGAGACAAGAGTGACAGAGTGTGGCTTAGGGTCTTGATCCAACACCATGACCTGATGTTGCCTGGCCACTGGGATGTTAAATAGGCTTAGTTGTTGTACCCTCTAAGTGTCTTATTTCTACAATATTTTCAGCAAATTTCAGTATGTGTGGACAGTTCTCAGCTCCCAGCATGGACAGCTGCCTTGCACATGCTGTGGGGTGTGTGAAATCCCTAAAGCACAGAAATGAATTTGAGCTGCTTCATCTGACTCTTCCTCATGCAGTGCTGCCTATTGAAGGAATGATCATTTTATAATCCAGTTTTTACCTGTCCTAAGTGACACAATGATGTTACCACATTAACATTAGATGTTTTCATTTCTTACAAGTAAGTTTAGGAAGGCACAGCTGTATGTCTCTATTTTTTCTTATCCATGCTCAGACTAAATTAAAAAAAAAATAGAGGCAGAGAGAGGAAAAAAAAAAACCTTGTTGAATAGGCATTCTCTGCATTTATTGTTTGCTGTTGCTACTGTGGGACCCACTGCTCAGCCCTGGGGTGGGCTGGGCTGGTATTTAATCTGGCAACATCTAGAAATTGCAGTGTAGGATGCTGTTCAGTATTTTAGTGCTTCACTTGTGGAATGCTGCAGATAAAACAGGTAGAGCAACAATAATAGCACAGCAGAAGATCAGAGAAGGAACTGATGTATTTAGAAGGTGGTTGTTATGTAGCATTTTTTATTAATTTCTCCAGTTAGAAGAAGCCCATATTGTTTGATCATTTTTGGGAGAGGCTTACCAGGGTAAAGGTAAATATCTATTTGAATAACCTAGTTGATAGTTTAAGTTTTTCTAAGTCTCAATATTCTGTAACCGTGTAAAAAATCTATGATTCAAATCCTCCCCAGTTTTGAGGAAAGCATTTTAAAAATTATTTTTTAACAGTTCAGGGAGGATCAGTTATGTTATATATTTTTTACAATTGTTTATTAAACACTCAGTGACAGTCACATTAGAGGAAACCCTCTCACCTTATCACTGTGATAAGGTCTTGCTGCACGGCAGGGGACAGACATGACAGCAGACTTGGTGAGTCAGGACATCATTTTCAGTCCCCTGTTCCACGAGGCTAAATTTTCTCTCTGATGAGATGGTGCATCAGTCTTACAAAGTAAATATCTTACGTTTTAACAGCAGTGTGGCTGGGTTAATGTATTTACTTATCCTGAAAATATAAATGCAGAGTTTTGCAGTGTGCAAACATGCCTTGTTCCAGTCCAAGGCTTCTAATAGATCCAGTCTTTTAATTAATCCTTTAATTGTGCTGGTGAACTCATGCAAGCTTGTTTTTTAGCTCTTGGGTGTATGTAGGAATTTACTGAGAGTATGAGGTGACTTATAACAATGAATCATTTATAAGAATCATTATCCTCTGGGTTTTATCCCTGATCAAAAATAATAATAGTAATTAAATACAATGCTGTTTCTCAATTTCACATGGAAGAGCTCTTCTCTGATGGTATTTCTCACTTCCATACTTGTGTGTAGGCAAAGTTACAAGTGTCAGGTTTATTTGTTAATGCTGTGTCTGATTTAGTTTCTCTCCATTATCTGTTTTCCTACCTACAGTGTTGTTTAGATCTTTGTGAATTAATGTTAATACTAATGTATTGGTATTTCAACATGCTAGTAATCTATTGTGTATTTTAGGAATGAAATAGTTAAAGGTGATTTCTTTCAGAGATAGTTATGGTATAAATTCTCAGCTCTTACTGGGTCATTTTTCTAACCACAGATGTCCAGAAACAGCTCTGTGAGCTGGAAATAAGCACCATACAGGAACTATTTCTGTAGATCACGACTATCCTTCCTTCTTTTGCTGTGGGCATATTAGCCATGTATTTTGTATTATTCCAAAATGCAGAGTTAACAGTAAAATGATTAGACAACATAACCAGTTTAGAAAGCTCCAGTGGTTTGTGTATTGGTCTGTTAAAGACTGTATTTTCAGTGATAATTTCTTTACTCACTACTTTCATGTAGATTAAATGGAGCAATATGTTTTAAAGAAAAAAAACATCTTCTGTCATAAGCTCTATTTATTTTATACACGATACTTCTTTGACATTAGCATTGGCATTGAAAGATGAAATTATATGCCCTTTGCTTCTATATATTTGAGTCTTCAGGGTCTCATGGCCTTAAAATTTGCAGTGAGGTTTAAGTTCAAGCATGTACCTGAGTACTCTGCTAGATTAGCTTGTTAAAGAGGAAGGACAGAAACATTCTGGATGTAATTTAGCTGAAGTCATTTGAATTGGCCTGCATGTTCTCTTCCTCCAAGTAAATCAAAGAGAGTTCCATTCAGGTGATGAGTTTATGCCTTTCGCCTTTTGGACAGTAACAAAAATATTTATTAAAAGGAGTGGAAGCAGCTCTGATGAAATAAATGACTTGCAATCACTCTGGCTTATCTCTAGGAGTTAATTGCCTTATAAATAATAATGTTGAATTATTGGAGATGTGCTGTGGAATCTGAAGGTTGGCAAATCTGAGAAGAGCAGGGAGTGACCATTTGTGTTTATTTTGCTAAGGCTTCCAGTGCTCTCTGCTTGCAACCACACTGAGATTTGCTACAGGGAAAGTTATGCTGTAATTGATGTCTCAAATAGAAGAAAACATTTGATATTTTTTGTCTTGAGACTCAACCCTGGTATGTGTTTGTTGTGCAGCAATAACTGCACAAAACTATTGTTTACACAGAGAAAAAGAACACTTTCCCTTATTGTAGGAGATAAAGTATGTAAATGAACAGAAAGTGTTACAGGAAGATTTCAGCAGTTTGGAACATTTCACATAAAAAACACCCCCTTTTTCTGTAGATTTATCTTTTATGATACTTTGTGGCTTGTATTTTATCTTTTTGGTTGAAAATGATAAACAGAGGAACCAGCCTTGCCTTGCCCCTGGCCTGGTTTAGCACTGCCAAATACATTTGTTGTTGACCCATCAGACAATGTTATGTCTTAATCTAAAGGTAAAGTGAAGATCCCAAGCAGGCATTTATCGCATGGTTTTACATGACAATGTTTGCCCTTAAGAGTTACTGCTATAAGACAATTGAAAAAGTTTAGATTTAGACCATTTTTAAGGAGTTAATTTGGGGAGATAATGAAGAAGCATTGTTGTGAAGTAGAAGTGGCCACTTACATGAATAAGCTGTCACTGAATTACCAGTCATTTTCTGGCATACTTTGTTACTGAGATTTTAACTGTACCTAGTCTGCTCTTAAATTTAATTATTTTGTAAGTATATTAGGTTTTAAGTACTTTGAAGTTATTTTTCCAAATATATTTGGAAAATATAGGTTTAACTATCCAAATTCTCAGGGCGAAAGATCTGCAAATGTCTCTTAAATTAGTGGTTTATTAATTTGTGATTTATCTAACTTAAAGTAATTAGAATAATTTCTGCTTCACATCAAGCAACCACAGTATTTTCATACACAGTGTACATTGTGTAGACTTCCTCGACAATGCATTACAGTACCTCCATGTTGTAAATCTTGGATTTCTCATTGTATGTCTTATTTTTTTGTTTGCATTAATGTTTTGTCAAAATCCCCTTTGGTTTCAGTGCTTGACTAGTGAAGAAATCTTTTCTTTACATGGGATACCGAATGACAGTCACATATCAAATTCCAGCTTCTCTACAATATGTCCTGCAATTTTGCAACAGCTAATTTTTCACCCGTGTGATCATCAGGAAAGCTTTGTGGACGCATCTAAACCATATTCTTTGCAAGGTTAGTTACTATTACTTGCATTAATGCTGTGACTGGAGTGGAGTTTTCTTAGAGGAATAGTAAGTATTTATCTAGAAATATCAGGAGTGTCTCTTGTTTGGGAAGATATGGTTCCAAAGAGGGAATATAAACTGCTGTTTTAGGTCAGCAGATTATCCAAACAAAATTGGTATCTCTTGACAGTGATCTATTTAAAATGCTATAAGAAATGTGAAAGAACTGACTAAAAGGTATGGAATATTTTGCCTACTTAAGGAAGAGCCTTTCTGACTTGTTTTGTTTGGATAATGGTTTGTGTCTTGAAACCGAAGGACTCATACCTGGTTAACAGAAGAAAAGATGAATCTACAGAAGGGAAGTTTGTGCAGGTGATTTGCAGTGGGAAATGAGACTTGGTGGAATCTGTGTGTATGGAGGCAGGTTAAGTTAAAATTACTTGGGCTGCATATGAGTGGGGGGACTGTCAGGTAAGCCAGTGGATGGTTTACTGAGAAAAAATACTCATATTCTTTCCAAATTCTGACTCCTGCTTCATGTCATCTTCAGTGATGACCTCTCTGTGAGGAAGATTGTTACATGGTTAAGTAGCCTTCATCTTCTTTCTTCCTCTATATTTATAGTGCACAGAACTGTACAGTGCAGTAAAAAGTATTGGACAGGGAATATTTATCTGATTAAAGAAATAACTTGTTGCATTAAGAAGTGTCAAATATATGATGTCTTATTTGAATCAGTATTCTAAATGAACGTAACTGTTCCAAGGGAGTCAGTGGAATTAAAGTTAGAAGTTAGGATGTTGGATTACTAGTGTCTAATGTCAGTATTCATAAGAAGAGCCACAGAAATGCTTTTTGTAACTTTTGAAATATTAGTATTAATAACACTGATTAATATAGGTGGTAATCTTTAATAAGAATTAAGAGATTGTTCCTAAAACATAGGAATGTTTTGCTGTGTGAGTGAAAGATTAGAATTCTAATTGAGTAATCGCTGAAACCATGGTACTAATTTAGTATGACTGCTCTAGATTGCTTGTATTATATGGAGACACGTGTTACCAAGAAGACCATAAGATCCGCATTGGAGAGTAGGGTCTGTTGTTCTCCTTTTTTTTTTTTGTTTGGGGGGGGGGGGGGAGTGTTTGGTTAAGTAGGTTGAACATGGAATCCTTGACCTCCAGATAGCCTCCTAAGCTACTTAGACCATCCCTCTTGTTTTTCTTTTATCTGGCCAGCTCAGAAGAAATGTCCAGTAGCCAGATAAGCAAGGCAGCTTTCTCACTGCCCCTCCCTTGGCTGCAGCACAAGATACCTGCAAGGCCAATGGTTAGGGCATTTTAAACCACCGTGACACATAGTGGTACCTGCTTGAACAGAGATTCCTAGAAAGGCCCAGTGCCCAATGCAGCTGTTGATTTATACACCCCCACCCCATCACAACCCAAATCTGTATCACAGTGGCATTGAGACCCTATGATTTCAGTTACTGCCCATGGAGCAAAGTCCTCCATGCCTGATTCCAGCTGTGACTATGTGAAATTTCTCCCCAGTGACTCCCACTCTCCTAACAATACACTGTCTTCCAGAATATCAATGATGTGCAGAAGAAACCAGTTCAATGAGCTTTAGGAGCAGCTACTCAGAATAAAAATTAAGTGATGCCAAAGTAGAGTAGAAGTTGGAAAGCAACATATGTTAATGTCTTTATTCCTGGGATTTGTAAAACTCCCAAATAACCTATCTGATCTTGGGTCACACTCAGGTTTTCCCCTTACTTGCTTCTCTGAAAGATAATAGGGAGGTGTACAGAGATGCATCAAACAGCTGAAATTGCCCCACAGCATTCCTCATGTCCAAGACAAACACTTTCTGTGTTCTCTGCTTGACTTCTTCAGAAAGGTATTCATGCTCTTCCCCTTCATCCCAGAACAAGGTTAAGGAAGAGCCTGAGCCTACATGTTCTTAGAAGGAACAGTGCTGAGCAGCAGTGTTCTAAGGAGGGCATCTTACTTGCACTCCTGCAGTTTTACTTTTTTGATTTCTTGTGCCTTTGGGTATCTTGGCTGTGTCTTTATTGGGCTATGGTTTAGGGACTGAAAGAATACTAGTAGTTAGGAAAACTCGACTGAGCCATCAGTCTCGGGGAAGAATTAGCACTGTGGCTGAGTGCCCTGCTTGGGTACATAAAGTCAGACTACCCAGCTTTCTGAGATGTGTGGACTCATGAAAAGGCTAGTGTGGATGGAGTCCTAATGAATAAAACCATTTTAAGGCAGCAGTGCATACATGATATTGTGAAATACAGTCATTAATGCAGGAACTTTGGCAACATTGGTTGTCTTGGAATTTTTTCAACACAGTTTAAAATGTACATTTTTGCACACAATATGGGTAGATGTCCATGCACTAAACTAAAATACTCTTGTTCTTCTGTAGTAATCCCAAACTTAGTGTTTTCTGACTCATGATAATGCTGGAAACTCACTTATTATAGATTTGATTTAAAAAAAATTAGTTGCAATCTTAATTGTAATTTAGTTTAATAAAAATTAATCTGTGTATCTTAGTGAATCTACCCATATCCAGTGGTGTGTTTTTCCCTCTCTCCATGTAGCTCTCTCAAAATTGGCAAATGAATGTTATAATTGGCATTGATACATTTGCAAATGCTTTGAATGTTTCTAATGCTTTCTGTTCTTGACATAATATAAAATTCATTTTATAAAAACATTGTGACACTGTGCAGAGTAGAGACATCCCAGCTGCAGATGAGGAGCCTAGCTCAGTGTGTTTGCCAGTTATGTTCCAGAAAATATCTGACCATAATCTGATCTGTTAGTTTCTGCTGTGCACAGAGGGATTTATGGTAACTTCCCTACATACATACAAGCTTATAGTGATACAACTTTCTGGATTATATGAAAATGTTCTCATTTAGGCAACACTGTGTTGGCATTAATTATTTCTGTGGCTAATTTTTAAAGATGAACCCTCTGTGTGGATTACTTCGTAGTTCTGCGGCATCACTTGAGACCTCTTTAGCACAACTTCTGAAGTTTTTCTCTGTACTCACAGGGATTTCAGATGTCCCTGGGAAAAAAAAATTGTCCATAGAGGCACAACTTTGTGAATGCTTACAAACAAAAACACCACATCTCTCCAGCCTACAATGCAGGCTCCAGAATAATTATGGTACAGATTTGTGCAAGTCCTGGTGCCTGAACACTAAATATCTAAGATTATGCTTATGGTGAAGGAAACAAAAATATGCTGAACCCTGGTGCATTTACTGATCCTTAGGAAAGGCTTTTCCCATTGCAGATCTAAATCACAACCTTCTTTTTGAACCTAGAACCTCTTTTTCATGCACTTTTATTTCTCTAGGATAATTAACTCGATTATCAGTTATCTATCACCTCACCTGTTGATAAGCAGTGATGGGCAGCATTTTCAACCAGCAGAATTTCTTTGAATGAGAGGAGGAGTCAGGAAGGTTAGGAATGGAGATATCTCCTCAGGGTGGTTTGAAGGAGTTATCCCCTATCGGGAAGGATTTTCATATCTAATACAGCCAAGACAACAGGTTTTTTGTCATAGAGTTTCTTAGAAGTTATTGCCAATGGGATCTGACTCTGGGACCAGTAAGAAGTTTTGTCTTTTCTCTATACTATAGCTACTCCAGCTATTGGCCTAAGCCTTTATTTTTATACTTCATTGATTGTAGAAAGATCTCATTAATATTAGCAGCAGATAGGCCAGCCCATATATTCTTCTAGCCAATGGTTTCCATTTTTAATATGGTTGTCTCAGAAAGTGTTTTCAGATATTTCCTTTCTGCAGATACACGTCTTAACTGCCTATACATTTTGAGAATTTTGTATTTTTGAGTTTTAATTTCAACCAAGGAATGACTCTTTTACCAGTTCCATGCCAATTTAGCAATTAGAGAAATCCCAAGCAGACTGAAGTGGGTGTTATACTAAAATATTTTGTATTTCTCTTTGTTTATCCACAGTTTGGGGATTTGGGTTCCTGGCTGTGTCTATCATTAACTTGGCATCACTTCTGGGATTGATTTTAACTCCTCTCTTAAAGAAGTCATATTTCCCCAAGGTTTTAACTTACTTTGTGGGCTTGGCCATTGGTACTCTCTTTTCTAATGCAATTTTCCAGCTCATTCCAGAGGTAAGCAAAAGGGAATCATTATTTGGTTTGCATACTAGTTTCTAAAGTGTATTGATTTTAAAAGCATGATGCAGTGGGGTTCTGTGTGTGGGTTGCAATCTCCAAAGAGTTTTGTGTGGGCTTCAGTACCAGTAGTTATGATCCCTCTCTGGAATGTGTCAGTGCTATCAAGAACTATGTCTTGTTATTGGGAAGGACCAAGGGCTATTCTACCTCTAAATAAAAAGAGAAATGCATTAGATAAAGTTGCAGTGAATTTTAATAGTCTACACGGTTAACATTTTGTCCAAGTTTAAAAAATGCAATGAAATTGGAATCTTATACAATTTCTGCTCATGGGAACCTGTGGTTTTGTAATAGAGAGGTTTTTGTAATGGAGAGGTAATGGTGACATTTGTTTGTTTTTCTGGAGATTATTAATTATTATTAAGATTATGGACTAATTTGCATTGCTCTTTTTTTCACTATTAGGCATTTGGGTTTGACCCGAAAGTAGACAACTATGTTGAGAAAGCTGTTGCTGTGTTTGGTGGATTCTATATTCTCTTCTTTGTGGAAAGGATTCTTAAAGTGATACTAAAGCTCTATAACAAGGTAATGAAACCTATCACTAACTGAATGAGCCTTGCCTTAACGTATCTTTCATATTTTTTGAGATACTTGCTAGATGAATAAAATGTATGTAGGGTTTTCTGTTTTATGTGAGGAATTCAGCATTACTGTGTGTTCTGATATATCTGTTTAAAACCTGTACGAATAGGGGAAGAAATCTCACTTTTTTGAGGGAGTTACAAGCAGCTCTGGGAATGGAATCCAGAAGTTGGTGTGGTCAGCTCCAGTTGCTCTCAACATCCAAGCAGCTGCTGTGGTAGCTAAACACATCAGAAAAATGTGGAAATATGTAAGAGGTGGAGAGGATGAAGTCTGCCCATGGAGCTTGTCTTTGGGCAGGAGAAATCAGTGTGACAAATATACCTTCTTGGTCATCTGCAAAGTGCAGCTGTGCTGATAGGGCCTGACTCTGGCCTTCAGTAACTTCAGCTTTGTGTTTCCCAAGTTCCGGTACACAGACCTACTTCAGTGAACACTGCAGTTGTCTCCTCTTGCCCAGGGGTTTGCTTTCTACCCCTGTGTCAGAGTACTTGTCTTCTTTGTGCTCACTTGAGCAAGGCTAAATTATATCTCAGAGAAGGGTGCCTCAAAATCTTTGGTCCTCCCTGCCTATTATTGGTGAAAGGAAACTGCCCTGTCTTCCTAATCTAACCTCACTCCAGTTTTCTTCTCCCAAAGTGCTACTGAAATTTATTATGATTCAAGTAATACTGAAAGTTACAATGATCAGCTGTCCCTCATTTGCAATAGCTAGAAATAGAAGAAATTAATTTGTTTTTATTTATTTATATACAAGGACAAAGGCTAATAAGCTCTATTTGATAAGCAGCCATGAATAGCCAGCAGATGTTGATCACTTTTAGTCAGGCTGGCTTGGGAGGTTCTACATAAAGGTATAAAAATGAAAAGTCTCCCATGTTTTTTATTAGCTGAAAGTAAGAGATAAATTAGGAACGTAGATATGGTTGGAGTTCATTAAAAAAATTAAATGTTCACTGCTGTTCATTTCAGCAATCACTTGGTGTTGAAAGCAAGGCAGCATGAATATGATCTCCCCCACACTTTTTCCTTTTTGTCTTTATTTTCTTATGTTGCTACTTTGCTTTTGTTAGCTACCTACTTGTTTATTTGTCACCTAGACTGGCCATAATTACTTCGAAAATGGAGAAGAGAATCATTCTCAGGATAAGACTAACTCACCCAAAGCACCATCATGCAGCAATGGGGGCACATGTTATGCAAATTCAGCTGTCATAGAGAGCAATGGAAATCTTGGTTTTGACACCATCAGTGTGGTCTCAACACAGGTATGAAAACTGTGTCTATTTATTTATCCCTGCCAATTATATAAGCATATCTGAGGGGTGAGCTTATATGAATTTTTATTACTTTTGTCAAGTTTTTGTAGACTTACAGCTTATAATTTAGTTGAACCCTATGAAAAAAATACATGGTTTTGGGGCAAGCTTGAAAAAGCTGAAAGACTACTCAATTTGTAGCTAACAAAAAAGGCTATGTTGTATCAGTGTTGGAATGAATTGGACAGAGAGATATAATCTAACCAGATTTGAATTTGTATTTAATTTGGTTAATTTTGGTGTTGTTGTTGTTACTGTTTTGCTTAGAGTAATAGTGTGTTTTACTGTTGTGATAATGTTGATCATACAGAATGATCTGTCTTTTGTTCCTGAATACATAAATCCATTGAGTGTGAGAATCTGATTCTTCTGAATCAATGATTAAAGAGAAAAACTAGTACAGTAACCTTCAGGCATTATGTTGTGAGCACTGCTTGTGATAATGCAGTGTATTTGGATACTGTGGGAATCACAGAGGTTTTATGTTGAGACAGAAACCAAAACAAGTAAAAGAAGTCTCTGTTATTTGTGGAGACAGAAACAGTGTGGCCAGCAGGACTAGGGAAGTGATCATTCCCCTGTGGCACTGCTGAGGCTGCACCTTGAATCCTACGTTCAGTTTTGGGTCCCTCACTACAAGGAAGACCTTGAGGTGCTGGAGTGTGTCCAGAGTAGGGCAACAAAGCTGGTGAAAGACTTAGAGCATGGGCCCTGTGAGGAGCAGCTGAGGGAGCTGGGATTGTTTAGCCTGGAGTAAAGAGGCTTGGGGGGGACCTTATCACTCTCTACAGCTGTCTGAAAGGAGGTTGTAGCCAGTAGGGGTTGGTGTCTTCTTTCCAGTATTAAGTGACAAGGCAAGAGGAAACAGCCTCAAGTTGTGCCAGGGGAGCTTTAGTTTGGATATTAGGAAAAAAGTTCTTCACAGAAAGGGTTGTCAAGCATTGGAACAGATTGCCCAGGGAAGTGGTGGAATCACCATCTCTGGAGGTGTTTAAAAGATGCATAGAGCTGTTGCTTAGGGATATGGATTAGTGGTGGTCTTGGTAGCGTTAGGTCAATGGTTGGACTTGATGATCTTAGATCCAACCTTATGATTCTATGATATTATGTAGCAACAAAAAAGCCATCTTTGCTTTTGTCCTCCACCAGTGGGACTCAGAGGGGCCAGGTCAGGGGAGGCCCAATGTGGCCAAGGTTTTTTGGGGCAGTTAGGGTAAGGAGTTAGGTAAAAGGCAAAAAAGGCAGTTAGGTAGACAGGAGGTTGGTAAGCATTCAGCTTTACAAGAATATAGTATTTGAGACAAAACCATTTGGCATAAACTAATGTGTACCCAAGAGAAGTTTAATGTGTCCTCAAAATCGAGAGCTTGTTAAAGAGGGCAAATACAGAGTAGTCAGAAATCAAAATGAAGTCTTTAAAGAGGAAGTCTGAAGCCTGATTGTGCCAAGGTGTGGTAACTGTTTTCAGCCATGGGGATCCATCTATATTCTCTCCTTTAATGCCTGAAGAGATGGACTGCCAGAGTAAATGTTTAATTAGTCATCTACTTTATATTTTCACTTGCAGCAGTAAGTGCAACCTTGGAAACCTTCATGCTCTACCCTAAGTTTGTATCTACTATGCATTGAAATATGGCTTGACAACAGAAACTTTGAAGGAAAGTTATTTGAGAGACAAATTGCTGAAATGTCTGTGTTCTTGAGTGCCCATTGTTGGCCTTTATAACAAAACTTTGCAGTGCCTTTATTTATTGCCTGGAGGCAGTGTCAGGATTCTTTCTTGGCCCTGTGGGTTCTTCCAGAGGACATGTCTGGTTCATGTCTGAGGGGAATCAGACATGCATTAGAAATAGCAATAGTAATCTGAGATATTGTAGGATAAAATAAGAGAGACTCTGTATAATTTCTTAAGTTTGGGAATGAAGGAGAGGCCATTACTTTTTAAATTAAAAAGCCCCATGTCCTTAGAGGAGCATAAATACCAAGGATGTCTTTGGTTTACCATGAACTGTGGAGATACAAATGATGTAGAAACGCACTAATAATAAAAATTAAACCAGATAGTCCAGCTGGATATTACAGAGCTCCTCAGCTGGCATCTTTTTTGATGTTTGCTAAATAACCATGACAAAGTGGAAATAGTCCAGAGGAGACAGACATTGTTAATTTTTTGCTTTGGAAACCTATGTTTGTAGGATATTTTGTCAGTAGTCTGCCTTATCTTAAACATGAAGAATAGAAGAATATGTATTACTTGTTCATCTATTTCTACTGGATACATGATCTAGTAAAGTTCAGAATGTAAATCCAGAAAAACCATTTCATTGTACTTTATATGATTTAGAGAAGTTGTCAAGACATTATTTAAAATGGATTACATGTGAGATGATGCTTCAGAGCTACAGAGTAAATGCAAATGGTGGATAGTCACATACATATCTGTCTATCTATCTATCTATCTATCTATCTAAAACAGAAGGATCTCAGAAACTGATTCCTAGTTTATAAACTATGGTTTTATCTGCATTTTAGAAGTTTGGATCAAGAAAGTAATTTTTAGAAGTAAATCAGTACTGGTATCCTAAATTAATTGAAATTACTTAAAATGTTCTTTTTAGTGGAAAAAATGGGTGAATTATTTAAAATTAAAATTTGTGCATTAGATCAAACTCCCTTTCCTCAGTGAAGCTAGAAACATGTGCAAGAAAGATAATGTGCTATAGGCAGAAATCAGGATGATCTACAAAACAATGCTTCCACCAGTTAGTAGTCAGCTTGAAGGATAGTCACCAGAGAACAGAAAAAAATAGGGAACAGATCTTTAGCTCAGGAAGCTGGATGAATTGGTAGAAGAGCTGTGCTAATTGTATTTGGGTTTCCTTATGCTCATGTATTTTGTGTGGCTTGCTTTATGATACTTCTTTCTTAAAGTGACGTTCAGCTTGTCCGCATGGATTAAGAGAGAGAGAGAGCTGTTACTTGTAAGTGATCCTACCTCAAGTGGAAATAGTACAGGTACAAATTAATAATCTCAAAAAATTAATTGGTACTGCTGTGTTAGAGGAAATGTTGAGAGGAAAGCCTTTAAAAACTAAAGACGAGCGTGTAGTACAAATCTAAAACTTATGTGTTTGAGTCAGCAGGGAAACTCCTCACTTTTTGATACCATTGCTCATTTTCACATCCTAAAAGTATAATTTCAGAACTTCCTGTGGACTGAATAGGAGCTGCTTTGTGGCAGTTTTGGCACTACTCAACCAAGGCTTTGTTATCTATGAGTTCCAGGCAGTGCAATAGGCACCTGAATCAGAAATTCCTGACCTGAACTTTTGTCCTGTCCCAAGGCAGCTCCTACATACAAGAATGTAGTCAGATAAGAGTCCTGTAAGCAAATCATGCAACAGACCTTACAGCTCTGTCCTTAAAGATTTTGTAAGAATTTATTAATAATTTCATTTCCTTGAAGTTCAAAATTCAGTTTGTCTGGTAGTATTTGCATATGGCAAAACTAAAACAACTTGCAACATTATTTTAAATAACTAAAGAAAATTTATTGGAATCCTCTTTTGCCTTCTCCTAAGGAGGAGGTGTTCCTCTGTATCCTTCTAATTCAAGAAGTGGAGATGTGTGTGGATGAGGAGAGAGCACTGCCTTGTTGCCTGCCCTAATTTAAACAATGCTTTTGACAGTGTCTCTCACAACATCCTCACAGGCAAACTCTGGAAGTGTGGAATGGATGAGTGGACAGTGAGGTGTATTGAGAACTGGCTGAATGGCAGATTTCAGTGGGTCAGGGTGTAATTGGAGGCCTGTCACTAGGGGTGTCCCCCAAGGTTCAGCACTGGGCTCTGTGTTGTTTAACCTACTCATCAAAAACTTGGTGAAGGGGCAGGTGCCTCCTGAGCAAGTTCACTTATGACACAAAGCTGTGAGGAGTGGCCAGTACCCCGCAGGGCTGTGCAGCCCTTCAGAAGGGCCTCGACAGGTTGGAGAGGTGGGCAGAGCAGAACCTCCTGAAATCCAGCAAAGACAGGTGCAGCATCCTGCACCTGGGAAGGAATAACCCCATGCACCAGGACAGGCTGGGGTTGATCTGCTGGAAAGCAGCTCTGCAGAGAAGGACCTGAGAGTCCTGGTGGAGAACGAGCTGTCCATGGACCAGCAGTGCCCTTGTGGCCAAGAAGGCCATGGGTATCCTGGGGTACATTAGGAAGAGCATTGCCAGCTGGTCGAGGGAGGTGATCCTGCCCCTCTGCTCAGCCCTGGTGAGACACATCTGGAGTGCTGAGTCCAGTTCTGGGCTCCTCAGCACAGGAGGGACATGGAGCTCCTGGAGCAGGTCCAGCAGAGACCACGAGGGTGATGAGGGGACTGGAGCAACTCTAATGAGGAAAGGCTGAGGGAGCTGGGCCTGTTCAGAGAGGGGAACTCGGTGTTTATAAACATCTGGAGGGAGGGTGCCAAGGGGATGGAGCCAGGCTCTGCTCAGTGATGCCAAGCAACAGGACAGGAGACAATGGGCAAAAACTGATGCACAGAAAGTCCCACCTGAACATGAGGAAGAGCTTTGTTACTGTGTGGGTGACCAAACACTGGAACAGATTGCTCAGTGAGGTTGTGGAGTCTTTCTCATTAGAGATATCCAAGAGCTGCCTGGGTGCAATCCTGTGCCATGTGCTTGAGGAGCGATGTTGGACCAGATGAGCAACTGTGGTCTCTTCCAACCTTAACTAATGTGTGATTTTGTGCTATGTATGTCTGTAGGCACACAGATGTATATATTACTGCTTATGTATTCTAGTAAGTGAGCACTAGTTAATGCTTTATAAGCATTTTTTTTTTTTAATGGGGGAAATACTATAATGCTTGCAAACAGTCTGTAAATACAGTGTGTACAGAAGTTCAACAAATGGGTAACCAGGAACTTTTAGGGGAGCTTAATTTGAGCTCCCAGTTAAAATAGCAGTTCTTTTTATGTGTGTTCAGGTTTTTCATTATTTCATGGCACTGCATGTATAAATTAGTTCCACTTCTGGGAAGAATTAGTAAGATCCCTGGAGTGTATGTGCACTGCAGTTTCATATTAGCCTATTGATTTCATGCTCCGAGCCTTTAATTGTGCAGTCAAAATTAGCCACCACTGTTTTTATTGAACATTCACTTTGTAGAAACTAATTTGAATAGCTGGACTTGACTGTCATTGCCCAAAATTAGAAATAAACTTTATGGAATATCTGAATGTGTCTATAGTGTAGACACATTCTACAGTATAGACACATCATATATATCATGTAGATAGAATTCTGTTACTGTGGTAGCTGAGTGTGTCTTCAGTGAAACCATGAGGTAGTGCCAGTTGTTTTAAATACAAATGCTGCCAGTCACTGAGATCAGATCCTTCTCACTGTACATGCTTATTAGAGCTGGCAGAGGAGGCTTGGGACTGTCTTTATCTGGCAGTGACTCTAGAGAGACGTTCAGACCACTGTGGCCTGAATTGCTTCCTGTCTCAGCTGAAGGGTATCCAGGTGACACTTTGCAGTCAGACGAGTGATTGGGTCCTGCATGTTACCTTGTTGAAACAGAAAAAACATTTGGTACTACTGCTGTGCCATTTGCTTCTTGAACCAAGCAATTTGGTCTCCATATGCAGCAGTGCTTGAGTTTATACTTGGCATTCATTTAAAGAGAGAAGCAAATTCATTGGCTTCTTTATTCAGTGTTTTGTGTCATTGTTTTATTCTATTTTTTTTTCCAGGAAGAAGCCACCCAAAGCAGCTTATGCCAGTGTCTTAAGGGGCGTCCACTGTCAAAGATTGGGACCATTGCTTGGATGGTGACACTGAGTGATGCCGTACATAATTTCATAGATGGCTTGGCTATTGGGGCTTCTTTCACTTTGTCTCTGCTTCAAGGGCTTAGTACCTCCATAGCCATCTTGTGTGAAGAATTTCCTCATGAACTGGGTAAGGAACTTTATTACACATATTATTTGCTGTGGAAATCACCGTTGTAGGTGGTTGTGTTGGCATAAAGTTGGCAGAAGTTGTAAGAAAGTTTAGACAAATTAATAGAAAAAATATTCATCAAAAAGTTACTGAATACCAAAACACACATCTGGCACAGGAAGTTCCCAAGTGCAGGTGGGTGGAAGCTGGGACCATATATTGGACAGGTACTAATTATCCTGTTTATATCTGCTGCATACAGTGTTGTATTAATTAATTTTAGAATCAGAAATCATCATAGGTAGTTGTGTGTTCCTGTGCTCTTAGCTCAATCTTGCATCACTATTTGTTTAGAGTATTTCAGTTTCCGTAGTATTGAAGCGAAATCCTCATCATGTATTTGAATAAAGAAAAACAACACAGGGATATGATGTCTTTTCTTCAGACTTCCTTTGAAATCGGAATATAACCACAATATAATTTTCTGAAGATGGTTTTCTCTTTTTATTCTTTTAGGGGATTTTGTCATCTTGCTTAATGCAGGAATGAGTACTCGGCAGGCTCTGTTTTTCAATTTCCTATCTGCATGTTCTTGTTATGTTGGGTTGGCCTTTGGAATATTAGTAGGCAACAACTTTGCTCCTAACATCATCTTTGCTATAGCCGGTGGAATGTTCCTGTACATCTCTCTGGCAGATATGGTGAGATAAAATTTCATTTTCAGTTATTTATTTATCTGCAAAAAAACCCCAAACATATACTCCACTAAGTCTCTCCAGTAGAATTTAGTATTTTCTCCTTCTCATGCCAGTGACTGATAACAATAGTAGTAATAATAATAATAATAATAGAATATTGTCACTTAAACCCTTAATGGAGGTTTATAAAGCCTTTCGTATTGGTAACAAGTTATGCTTATTCATGAAACACTAAAGCCTTTCACCCCACCATATTATTGAAAAGGAGTTTTAGACAGAGACAAGCCTTTCATGAATTTGGCCTGGTTTAGTCAAAGAATAAAAAGTGTATAAACACTTCTTTTCCAGCATTTTAAAGTGTCACAGTATTTCACCTTATTATTTTAAAAGGTTCACTTGTCTATTTAAACCATGTTGTGAAAAAAAAACAGAAAAAGAAAGGTAAAAAGAATTAAGTTAAATATTACGTTTTGAATTGAATGAAAGGTGTCGTGTAACTACCTTTCATTCAACTCAATGAAACTGTAATGAAATAATTGATTTAAATTAGATCCTGGTTTAAATTAAAGAGTACCAGCCTAATTTTCATGGTACAAACAAAAAATTTTGCTGAGTTCTATTCAAAATAGTATGTCTACCATTTATTTTTCAGTGTGCTAGAAGATATATGGAAAAGAAATTGTGCTAAAATCCAGATTGTATTTAGGCATTGGGGGAAAAAAATATGGATTCACAGGCACTTAGAAGTTTTCCATAATTTCCTCTTATGATGATGTTTTTTTTCAAAATGAGTAAGATCTTTCAAGAGTTTGAAGTTTTATTATGTTTAATTTAGTGTTTTAAGAACAGATGCAACAGGTGAAAAGGTGTTTACATTTGACACATGAGAATCCATTTGAGTGCAGTGCTGGAAGAGTGAGGCCTGAATCTGAAAAGATTTGAGACCCTAGTTTGGTTCCATGTGCATTTAGGAGCTGTCATATATTTATAGTGACTATTTTATTAAATGCTGTTATAGTTTAGGTAATAGTATAGGATTTAATAAGTTGTTAGAGTTATAAACAATATAAATAGTTTATTTTATAAGCTTGCAGTACCTTAATTGCGAATGTTTTTCATTTTGCTTCACTCATATAACAAATAGTAATGTACTGAACTCTGATGTGTAAAATTCATGGCGTAAATTTATAGTAACTCAAGTTTGTTATTAAATCCATCAAAGTAGGTAACATTCTTTTCTTTGTACCTGTTGTTCTGTTCTCTCTGTTTCTCTCTATCTGTCTCTCTCCCTGTACCCTCCTCTCTTTCTTTTTATAGGTTTTTGGATTGTATCAGTTACCTATCTGAATTTTTCTTCCCCCTAAAAAGTCTGAAATAGGGTATTGAAGTGCTCTGTACAGAGATCTGGCTTTCCACTTTCTTACGATTTTCACACACTTCTTGTTCGCTTGTCCAGAAGCAGGTAGGATGGACTGGAATGTCATGCTTTCCTCCTTTTCTTTTTGCTGTACTTTTTTCTTCCAGTATTGGCATAGTCCAACCCCTGCCAGTAGAATCACTGAGTGGGGAGGCTGTGGGCAGGAGGGAATGTATGCTGAGGTGTGTGCACAAATGAGCCTTGCTGTATGGCATGAAGTTAATCTGGTTTTGTGCTGTTGTGCAAGAATGTGACGGAGATATGGAACGATTTCTGGGAAGCTTTGGGCACTTCCCGTTAACCTTAGCCTGTTCTTCAAGAGTTACGTTACCTTGAATGAATGTTTTTGTGTTGTGAGATCAAAGAAATATACAGTTTCTGAGTCACCCAGCCTGAAGGCTTCCTAACCAGGGCTGAAATAAACTGTCTTCATTGTATTCTGGTTATACTCTTCTCAGCAGAACGGGAGAATACTTCAAGGCTTATTTCTTAAAAGCCACTCTAGTTGACTTTACCTGCAGCAAACACATACTCTGAATCATCCCATGCAGGGAACATCATGCCTGTGCTCTTCTGCTATCACCTCCACTGGCTCCAGAGGCAATATCTTTGTTTCTGCAGTTAGCAGGGCATCAATTACCCTTTGCTCTTTTGTTAACCATTGAAGTATGTATTACAGAACAAAGAATCCCTTTGTGGCACTGTAATGTTATATTGTGTCTGTTACCACCAGCTTCACACCACGTGTCTTCCTCTTCTTCCTTGCTTGACCTGATGAGCCCACCAGACCTTCCACACGTAGAAGGTTTCTGATTTCTGAGGGGTTGTCTGTGTTTTCATCTTCACTTCATTTTCCTTTAGATAAAGCAGAAGAATCCCAATCTTCTGTTTTGTAGACAAGGATTTCACTTTATAGCAGTGGAGGAAGAAACAAAACATTTAGCATTACAAGGGCGGCTGCTCCTAGCAATACATGGACCAACAACTGGAACCCAAGAGGCTGCTGGAATCAAAAAGGGAAAATTCACATGAGACACAACCAGATAAAGCCACAGCAGAGGAAAACAAAACACCCTTTCACCTTGCCATCCTTGGTGGAGTAGTTTTTCAGGGTAATTAGGGTGATATTTTCCTGCAACTGCCTTCACCCTCTGTTAGTTCTATATTCAGTCCAGAACAGCAATATGGTTCTGTTCTTAATGCCTTAAATTAAGCATGCTACCACGAGATGGCAATACTTACCTGAAAATATCCCTTTTTCAGTTCCCAGAGATGAACGATATGCTGCGGGAGAAAGTGACAGGAAGAAAGACGGATCTTACATTCTTCCTTATTCAGAATGCTGGTTTACTAACAGGGTTTACTGCTATCCTGATGATTACCTTGTATGCAGGAAATATCGAGCTGTGAAAACGGGATCAGGATTGGAGACATCAAGTAAACTGCAAGTGGAAGACACTTGAAATTCATGCAGGGACATTCACTTAAGCTACTCAGTTTTGGAATGGTGGCAAGGCCCGTCCTATCTCTCTTGCCCCAAATACAGGAAGTTCTTCTTTAGGACTTGCAGTTGAGCCAAATAGTAGGAGCTGTGAGCTTCTGTATGAAGCCAAAAAATGATGCTAATATTTTTATTTCTTCTTAAAATTATCAGACATATCTGTACTGTCATAAGGAAGGGTGTTACTTGGCCAGTAGAATTATGTAATGCATGCCACTACATGCAACTCCAGACCCACTGAAAGCTGCGGTCTACAAGGAAGATGTGTATGTAAAAGAAAATAATACAATTTCATATCCTTTTTTAACTGTGATGAAGGCAAGCAGTTTCAAAACTGGTTAATTTTTATGACTTTTGTTGCAGGATTTGTCTGTGTAACATCTTCATTCCCCACCAAAAAATGAAAAAAAATCAAACCATTTCAGAGTAGGTACTAATGAAGTTAACATTTTTAATTACTAATTAACACTGGAAGCAAAGATACCAGTTCCTGCTTTTGATCTTTTATCTTTATAAATGCACTAGGGAATTGTTGATTTATTTTGAGAACCACTTTTTAAAAAATTATTTTGAATTTATGACTGTTTATCAACTCCATAATGTTTTAGAAACATTGAGAACTTTAAAAATGTTTTGAGTATTATGTATTCTATGAAAATAATAAAGTTTTATACTTACGCTTCACATCTCTCCCCTTTAAAATCCAGGATTTCTGTCTTACAAAGGAGAATTTAGGAAAACAAAAACCTGCTAAAATCAACATTCCAGTATGTTTTCTTCATAATTTGAATGATTTCTTTGTTTGCAGTTGGGTGGAATGAAATGATAATAAAATATACAAATTCTTACCACAATCTGTTGCGTGTGAACTTTCTAAAATCATGATTATATGTATGAGTTGTTCTGAAATAAACAATTCATCTGCTCATTACTAATCTGTTGTAAGATGAGTGCAAGGAAGTTCTTACAAAATACATTCCATTTCAGTCACCACTTTGCTTTGAAGGAAGTGTTGTTATTCTCCAGTAAGTTACATTTTTCATTGATTTTTAAGCAAGTTTTACACCTTCAACAGAGATACTGTTTTTTGATGTATTTCCTTTCTGTAGGAACGTGCAACTATTTTATTTTTAATTCTTTATTAAAATAGTCTTTTCTACCAGGTAAAATATTTATTTTAATACTTTATTTGACTCTCATCTGTAATTACTTTAGGAAAAAATAACTTCTCTAAGTGTCTGTTAAATAAAAGCTTTAAGGCAAACTGGACAGGAGCTGTAGATAGTACTTTAATATATGTTATAAATGTTAAAATATAAATATAGTAGCCAAAGATACTTGCTGTATGGAAAAAGCATCTATTAGTAATTTTGTGCCCTCTAAGGCTCTGTGAGGAAGAATCCACCATGTCTTTCCTTTAATTCTTTCTTTTTTGATTTCTTGGATATAAGCTGTTTGCAAATGTTACTCTTGTGTATGACAATAATGCATTATAGTAACCATGAATTTTCATAGACTTCCTAAAATAATGTGACAATTCCTAGTTCATCAGATTATTTTAGTAATATGTCCAAATGGTACTTTTCACCTTTAAATCCAAACATTTGCAAAGGAGACTTAACTTTTGTTAATTCCCTGAGGAGGAAAAACTGAGACAAGCAAGTCACTGGAATAACCTACTCTTGGATCACAGACAAGAGATGGAACAAAGTCTGATTTTGAGCACGGTGCTTTAGACACAAACCAAATTGCCTTTCTGCTAGTGGGATATTTAGTACATAAGAAAGATTTTTGATTTCTGTATGAGCAGGTTTGTCTGTGTATCTTCGCTATTATCCTTGCCCAGGACATACAAATTGTATCTATTCTAATTCTAAGGCTCCCAGTGATTTCCAAGATTTGTAGAGCAGGGCACTGACGTGGATTTTCTTCTGCAGGCTGTCACTCTATGGACTGGTAGGTGCCAGCAAATAATTTCATATATGCATACACACCACATGCCTGTTGTAGTTCTTGACTTTCATTTTACTATAATATCCCATCCTTTCCAGGAATGCTGTAGGTGCCTTAACAGTTCTTACACTTGATTCACAAGTTCTCTCTACAATCTCAGAAGAAACTCATCTCCTTGTCTCTTCAGTTCAATTCAAAATGTACAGGTGCGTCAAGCTGACAGAGGATGCTGGAATGAAGACTAGAGAGAAAGCCATAAATCTGGCAGTAGATGTAATGCACCTGTCAAAGGCAAGGCTACATTTTTTTGGGGACTTTAATCCATACTACACTTTTTTTGTACCCAATATATTGACTCCTTTTCCCACCCCACCCCCCTCCCCCTTCTTACAGTGCTTTTGAAGAAGATAATGTAATCACATGTGGTTAATATTATGATCATAATGCTTTGTTCTAATTTAAATACCCTCCACAGTTTCTGCATATTCTTCCATTTAAAAGGCAAGTGCTACAGTAAGGTTTGACATACAAATAGGAGATACAGAATGTCACAGGAAGTGAACTGCAAGGAAGATGTAGCTTGAATTTATGAATTTAGGCAATAATGTAATTCTCCATAATACAGGTATTAACTCCTGCTCTTGGGGAAAGCACTGTAAAGAATTCATAGGATCCAAATTCAATTTCCTTTTGAGAAATAATAGTTCTGGACTCTGAGGACAAAAAACATAAACGTTCTCCCTTATTTTGAGTGCCTCCATGGATAGTTGTTAATTTCCTACTGCTTTCTGGCTTTCTTTGGTCCTTTAAATCACAATCATACCTATGAAGTTGCCAAAATTAGCCTTGTGTTTTGTGGAGTTGGTCTTGGCAATGCCTGAGTTATTAAAATGAAAATAATAATAACTAGTAATCCTGTTCAGTAAAAGCATGTAGCTACTATACCAGGTATTTTCTTATGTAGAACAGTACTGGTATAGACAATCAAAGACAAGAAGAAAATTTATTTTTATCCAGCTAGCTTTAGTCAGGGTGAGAAACAGCAGCAGTTGTCTCTGGCTGGGCTGGTTCTTGAGATGATGATATGCAGCAGGCATTCCTCTAGTGGTGAGAAGTGAAAAAAACAATCTAATTAGAGGAAACATGAAATGAGATTATGTGAGTTGAACAGATTTATTTCGCTAGAAAATACAAAATGGCTTTGATGGCATTGGCCTAAAGGATACAGAAACTGCACTAAAATGCACTCTTCCAGTTTCTTTTAGAGATAGTTATGGTATAAATTCTCAGCTCTTACTGGGTCATTTTTCTAACCACAGATGTCCAGAAACAGCTCTGTGAGCTGGAAATAAGCACCATACAGGAACTATTTCTGTAGATCACAACTATCCTTCCTTCTTTTGCTGTGGGCATATTAGCCATGTATTTTGTATTATTCCAAAATGCAGAGTTAACAGTAAAATCAGCTTTAATGGGTGAAAGCTAATGAAGTGCTTCTCTCATGGTAAATAAAATAATAAAAAACTGACTGGAGAAAGGTAAATATTTTCCAAGTTGTTTCTGTAAGAAAAAAATAATTAGTATGTCACTGATTTGTAATTGTTTTTGTTCTTGCAAAAACTTGAAAACGAAATCTTATTTTAGAACATTTCTCTCTGAGGGAATCCCATCTGTGTGTGATGCTAAGATTTTGAAATTATTTCTCAGATTTTCATATACTGAAATTAGTTAGCTCTAATAAGGTTTATCACAGTGTCTTTTTCCTCACTTATTTTCTATAAATTCTATTCTACAGAAAGCTCTTGACCATTTTAATAAGCTATTAGTAAGATAATACAGATGCCCTTTTGGTTGAAAAAATCTTAGTAGTGATTTCAAATAGGTAAGTGCTCATTAGAAGTAAGTTATGATGTGATTTTAAAAATCCTTTTGCAAACAGCAGAACCAAGTGCAAAAAAACTCTTCAGTCATGATGAATGTTGATGTATTAAAGAACATTTTTCTTTGTGGCAGCAGAGGAATTGTCCTCTGTCAGTAGAGTTTTATTGAATTTTCATTTCATTGGTATATTAGAGAAATCAAAGACACAGCTTTTATGAACTTCTATGAAATTAGACGAGGTTCCCTGGCCCTTTTTATTTTTAAAAAAGTAAGTCCATAAAAGTTACTCTTTTTCTAATTATTATTTTTACTGCTCTTCCAATGATAGCAAAGTCTATGATTGCTTGTCTTACCATAAAGAAAAACCATGTAGCAGCTTAAATGAATGGCCTCCTTTGGTAACAACAAAGAACCTTGTTCACCGAAGCATTTGTAACAGATTTCTTCTGTACTTCAGGGAGAACTTTGGGTATGGAGGCAGCATAGAGCTGATTTCTAAATATGACCACACACACAATATTTTATATTGAACTGCCTTCTGACAAGATTGTTTTGTGAGCTAAGGAACCTGCATGGTGCAGTTGAGCTTGCAGAGTAACTTCTTCCTTGTGGGGTGGAATGGGTTGTCCATGCCTCACAGTGAAGGGTTGTGTCGGGAGAGATCTGTACAAACTTGAATAAACCCAGCAATGTGTGTTCATCCATAGTGTGTGCAGGAAGAAGGACAGCCATGTTGATAAGGCAGTCAATCCTAATAAGAAAGCTCTACTCTGTCACATTACAGCAGCTGTTTGTGACACAGTGATGGTGTACTTCCATGAAGGGGTAGTAGTGTGTATTTGCCTAGAATGCACCATGCACAGGATTTTCTGTCTTAAATGTATATTTACAACTACAAACTTATTCTATCACAACTGTGTTCTAACACTTCTGGGATAAAAACTGCCATAGACCAACATCCCCCTCAGTCTTCAGTTCTGCATGTTCATCTTTATGGCACCTTTTTCTTTTTTTTTTTTTTTTTATTATCATGGAACATGTAGAATTCAGCTACAAGGTAGTATGAAACAATTCCACAAAACAGTAAAAAATGGATGACATAAGGAACTTACACTCAGTCATTGAAAGTGAAACTTCAGACTTTTGAGAAGTTAACAATGGTCACAGCAAGCAGAACCTGCATTTTACATTTCATCTGAAAAATGATAACCCTTGGCACTTAGAACACCATAATGTAACACTAGTTCAATGTGCTTTCTACAACACTTCATATGTCATCAGTTCTTGAAGACTTTTTGATCACTTGCTGCTGGGTTGCAGCCTCACTTCTTGACTAACATCCGGTTTCCTAGTCTACTTAGCCATGCTGAGGAGAGGGCTCATAGAATAAAACACAAGAGAGAATTTATAAGGCAGATCCGTGCAGTGCACCTTCAGAGTACTTCCTAGCTGTCAGCTTGGTGGGTGTCCAGATATGTCCTGATGCAGTGTTGAGATGTCACCCACTTAAGTAATATCCTTTCTCCACCCTCTCCTCTTCTGTGTCCACTCTTAACTTCCTCTGGAAGGAAAGTGGCTTCCTAGTAAGGGTAGATGTGTAACTCTTTGCTTCAGGCAACTGGTGTACCAGGGACTGTGATTTCCTCTCCAGAGCATATCTGCCTTGTGATTTAGCCACAAACATAGGTACAAACATAGTTATAGAGCAATAATTGGAGCTGTAACCACATTTGAGTGGTAATTACTTGTCCTGTGTGGGTGTGAAATACCTGCAGAGTTCCCAGCCTAGAGGGTTCAGGAAACATTATTCTTCTGTATTTTCAAAGTGAAACTGCATCCCAGTTTGTGGGATGAAAATACTTGTATTTGTAGAAAAATTTGATCCATAATTACATGGTAGAAGGCACTCTGTGAGCCACAATTTCTGCTTTGTCCTCAGCTATATGTACTCTATTTGTCTCCTAAACAACTAAACCTAACTAAGATTGGTGTATCTGTACTAGCAGGTCAGAACAGGATAGCTTGGTTAGATTGCTGGTAGGTGATGAGATGCTGTATGTGAGGGAGGAAATTTCTTGGCCTTTCTCCCTTTGAAGGGGAAGGGGGGCAGGGCATATACAAAGACATAGCTGATACAGAAATGCAAGTCAAGGCAATCATAATTTGAGAGGCCACAATTAGTAATATAATTGCACCACTGTAGCAATAATCATTGTAATTACTTTTATTTACATTAATTGAATTCTACACTAAATGCTGCAATTAATATCATGGACACATTGTGGCTTGTGGCTTGTGAAGTGAAAGATGGTTCAAAGAAAGCTTTCTCCCTCTTGTGGTGAGCAGTGACTTCCTTTTTAAAGTTACAAAATGTTGTAGTTTTGTACTTTAAACAAAAATAATCAGTTAAAAAAAAAACCCAGTCGAGGATGGGAGCATGTAGGAGGCGGTAGCTCCTCTGGCACTCTTAAGTCTTCACTAAGGGCAAAGGAGGGGGAGGTCTGCTCAGCTGATCATCTGATCATGGTATAAACAGGAGTCATGATGTGGTTCCTGGCAATGACAGGCTCAGGCCAGAGTCTGAAAGGTGAAACCCTCAGCCGTGGCTACAAGGATGGGAAGAAGATGAAATGTCAATATGGGAAGGGAATGCCAGAGCACCTACTGTTGTGGTTGTGAGGAGAATTGAGGAGGAGGTACTTAGGGGCATGTTTTAGTGGTGAACCTGGCAGTACTATGAATGAATGGTTAGACTTGACAACCTTAGAGATCTTTTCCATCCTGAATGACCCTATGGCTGAATACTGAAGGCTTTCAGCTCTTGAGAAACTAAATTATGAAGAGAAGGAAAACCTTGAGCCTGGCAGTGTACTTCTGAAAGGAGGGAAGTGCTCCTTAAGAGTCAGGCAGAGAATTTGAGGGCAGGAATACTGAGAAGGCAGGGCTGGGTTATGTGGGGAATGGATGATGCCTTGAGAAAAGGAAAATAGGAAAACTGCTGATGCTTTATATGGACTGGAAAAGGACAAGTAGAACAGGTGACTGTAGCTTGTCATGCCTACTCTGATTTCTGGTAGCCCCACATAGATTTGAAGAAGCACATGCTATAAAGAGTTGAAAGACGGTACCATAAAATATCTCCTTTTGTGTGGGAAATACTTGGGCTTGGGCACATGGAAGTCTTACCATGCGAGGATATATCAGCAAGGTAAGTACATGTATCTGTGCTGGTGTGGGCTGCAGATGAGACCAGCACCCTGACAGAAAAGGCTCCCAGTGCTCTGGAAGGCAGCATATTCCAGGCCATGCCCCAGCCCAGGTGGTGTGCATGAAGCCATTAGCTGTCGTAATTGACTGCACAACTTCTCTAGCAGGGTTGAGTAAGGCTTTTTGCAGGGCCAGGATACAACCTGCTGTGAATCTTTACAGATTTGATGAAGATGCACCATCAATGGATTAAAGATGGCTCCTCCTGGGCTTTAGTGGCATCTTACTGCTACTCATGCTTCTGGTGGGATTAAATGTGAGCAGAAGAGACACTGCTACCTGAGGGCTGTTGATAAAATAAAACACCTGGCTTTGAAAAGAAAGTGACTGGAATCTGCATCACCATAGAGGACCTTGGAGAGGAGGTTGAACTGCTTTGGATTTCTGTGTAGATTCAAGCAGAGGAGGAGGTAAGAAGGTGGTGCTGGAAACCCTGAGGCAGGAAACCTGGAAAGCCTCTGCCACTGTGGTTGGTGTGGAGTTGTGTTCTTGTTTGCTTTTTTTGAGCCTGCACTGAGTGCTGCTGCTTTTCTGAAATGCTGAGAATGCTGGCTAGAGAGCTGTGCTCCAGCCCAACATGTGGAAAACCCAAGGGAAGCACAAGGCAAAGGGACCAGTGGCAGGTTTCTCCAGGAGCAAGTATACTAAAGAAGTAGCTGCAGCAGGCAGTGCTTCTAAGAGAATACTGGAACAAAGCCTTTATACAACATTGCTCTGAATTGTTGCAAAAAAAGCTGGAAGTTACGTGATTGCTGTGGGGTGTAATTTGTGAAAACCATAAAAATTAGGGCAGGGGAAGTAGCTGCAGGTCACTTGTATTTCTCCAGGTCCATATGTTCAGCTGTGCATCAGTGTACAGCTGAGTCCAAGGTGAGGCTGAGTACCCAAATCCAAGCGCATTGCCCAGCTTGCCATGGCTGTGCTGATGCCAGAGGGTGGCTCAGCAGAGTAGGCAGGGTGTAACACAACATGCCTGCCACAGGAGCTGGCTCAGGAATGGGGTAAGTGAAATAGTGGGGTTGCTATGCTCCTCTGTCAGGGCTAATTAAAAGCAATTTGTTTACAGCTTGTAATTTCCTATCTTTGTTCTGTTTTGGGGCTTGTCATTTTTAAAAGTGGGTGAACTATAATTTCTGAGAACAGGGTTGCTTTAATTTAAGCATAACAATGTTTTATGAAGATGTCATTATTTTTCTTTTATGTGGTTTTGTCCCTTTAGGTGTCCAGACTGGTTTGTGTTTTTGTTGGGGGTATCTTTTTTTTTTATTTTTTTAAAAATTTTTTTAAAAAATTTTTTTCAATGCTGCAGAAGGATCTAGACAGGCTAGATTGTTTGGCTGTCACTAACAGGGTGAAAGGGCATAGTCTCAAGCTATGCTACAGGAGGCTCAGGGCAGACATCAGAAGGAATTCCTTCACAGAAAGGGTTGTTAAACATTGGAATGGTCTGTCCAGGATGATGGTGGGGTCATCAGCCCTGGAGATGTTGAAGAAATGACTGGATATGTCATTTACTGCTATGGTCTAGTTGACATAGAGGTGATTGGTCAAGAGTTGGACTTGATCTTGGAGGTCTTTTCTGCCTGGATGTTTCTGTGGTTCTGTCATCATGAGGGTGAGTCGCTTTGACTTGCTGAGTGCTTATCATGGGGAATGAAACCACTGGAATCTAGTGACATTCAAGGGTGCCTGCCATCTTAAACAGTTGAATCTCTTTTAAATATTTGTGTATTTGGTTAACTTTAATGGATATGAATATAATTTCCCAGGGAGAGATTTAGGAAAAAACTTTTATCACTTCCTGTCTGTTTGCTGTTGGCTGGAGAGAGAGCAGCAAATCACTCAAAACTAATTAACAACAAAGAATGAATAGTAAGGAAGATACTGTATTTAAGATGGGAGAAGCAAGGACTATTGATAGCTCTCTGCTTGGGTTTTTGATCTGTAAGCTGAACATTTCCTGCCACTTCAGGAGTGGTATGAGCAAAATTCCTAAATAGGTATGTTATAGTGGCCTTAATGCAGAAAATAATGTGTAATGTTTAAATTTAATGATTTCAAATATTTTCTGTTTTCACCTCTGGAAAATATGACATCACGGGGGGGTAGGACCCTGTGACTTGCCTCCCTGAAATGGCAGTGATGGAATGATGGTCCACCTTGTGTATCAGTTCAGAGCATTGCAAACTGTTAATGTTTATAAAACACTTAGAAAATGGAGAGCCATCCTGAGTGAGATCAAGCTGCCACTCTGCTGTTGCCACAGAAATAAAAGCATGTCAGTGTCAACTTGCCTCAGATCTGCTTCTGACCCTAGGCTGACAACACTGAGGCCAGTTCCTGGGGTGGAAATTTGAGACTCATAAGAATGGCAGCAGACCTACTTGCTGTCTGTTATTCAAAAAAATGTACAAATTAAGCTAAAGTGCTTCAAACCTTGGAGGCAAAACACTGCTTTGCTTCTGTCTTCTTGGCAGGCAAGTTTTAGGGAAGTTTCTCAGGTTATTAAAAAAAGAGGTAAAATTTGGAGCCTTCTGTGTGCAGACCTGAGAATGACAAAACAGTGTGTGATATGCTGGAAGCCAACAGGAGGAAGAGGGTGAGCGGTGGTGACAAAAAGTTCTATAAGGGATACTGAGTACTCTCAGAGTTCTGCCCTTCTGTGTTTCTACTATCAAAACCCTGTCTGTTGAAACTCCTAAACCTGACTTCTTATGGCTCTCCCTCAGACAGGAAATCCCCCTCCACAGATATGATACAGTTCTGAAAGTCAGAACTCAATGTTTATTGCTTTGGTGGGTGTTTGCAGCCTGATCCTGGGTCTTTCCTTCAGGAGTAGCATTCAGCATGGCTGCTGCTACTAACATTTATTTGTCTGGCAAACTAACTAAAGGCTCTTCTCTATTCCTGACACTGAGATCCAAGATAACAAGGTGGCATCTATCTAGCCACAAAAGTAAACTGTTTTGTGTAGGCTGAATTTTTAAACTCTTTATTTTTCAAGGAAAAGTTAAAGAACACAGAATCTCTTTGATAGACAAATGCAGGAGTACTAACTGGCTTTGACAATTTGGAAGGATGTCCTGTCTATCTAGATCCAAGGCTAGATTGATTATTTGGTTCATATCATGGTCAAGGTAAATGAACTAATGTTCCTTTTTAGCAAGACCATACATTTCACAGCTGAATCCAGCCAAGTAAAAATCTTTCATTAAAAAAACCCACAGATTTAACTTGAAGGCTGGGAACAATATAATTCCCGCAAAACTTTTAAAACTACAACAGGGATATATCATTTATGACATTTTCTATTTGCTTCCTTGAACACTTCCTTTTCATAGAGAAGATGAGACTTTGGTCATGCCCTTTCTAGTTAAAAAAAGTAGGAAGCCACTCCAAGAGAGGCTGTGGGTACCTGCAGACTGGGAAAACAGGACGAGTCAGGAGCTTGGCAACACAACCTGCCTGTGTGGGCTGTGGGTCAGAGCAGCTTCTAAGTCCTGAGCCAAGGTAGTAAATGCTAGAGAGGGATTGCAGGTGTGGGGAAAATGATTGCTGAGTCACACAGCAGTGGACAGGCAGGAATGGTTGAGCTATGGAATATACCAGAAGGCTCAGATCGATCACAGCAAAGATGTGTGCACTGGGATATTTGTGATAAAGGACCTGAACAGGCAGCCTGGACTGGAATAAAGCAGATGACATTAGATCATACTGAGAGCTGAGAGCTCAAAGATGTTTAAAGCCTACAGCAGGTGATTTTAGGGACAGCAAGCTGGAAGAAGAGTTTGGAGTCTGGAAGCTTAAAGCAGAGCTAGATTTAATTGCCAGTTTGCTGATGCTTGCTTGGCTGTTTTCTGGGTAAGAAATGACAACTCCTCTGTCCTGCCTTAGCAACAGAGTGCAACTGTCCTTTCCTACAGAAGAGACTGAGGATATGCTCAAGCTCAGTGCTACTACATAAGTATTGTACTTAAACCTGAAAAAATAAATACTGCAACCTCCCTTGCTTTTTCCTATTAAAAAAAAAAAAGTCTTCCAGAGCTGTACTGATCATTTGCAAAATAAATAGAAGCAAAGGAAATTGGAATAGCAAGTATCTTGTTGAAGATATATGTATTAGCACTTTACGTTTGGATATCCTTGAGTGTTTAATGTCACTTGCCCCTTTGGTAGAACAAATGGGGGATGTTTTGACTATTTATTATTCTGTTCCCTTTGTGGAAACTGTTTGATTTTGGTGCAAAAGGTTTTGGTTGAATCAACACTGCCATTCTTACCCTGCTTACTCTTAAACTGGAATGACATACTTTTTGCCTGAAATTAAGATATAAAAACTTCATCCACCATGCAAATATTTGCGTCAGGAAATAGTACTGCAAGTGCTGTGAGTTCTTTGTGCCAGGTGAAGCTGTCGAAGTTCTTGTTTGTAATATGGAAAGAGAAACTACTGAAGCATTTTGAAGATTTCTTCTGTTCAAGATGTACTTCCAAAAGCTGCTGCTGGACAGGATCACACACACATTTTTGACAAAAATCAAGAGGTGTTTAAGGCAAGTCTTGACATAGTGTTTCTTTTGACCTAGTAATAAGAAGGAAAGAAAGGAAATGTAAATTTTGTTTATGATGGCAACTTAGAAATAGAACTTTCTGTATGGTTTCAAAAAACTTGGATGGATTTTATAAAGGTAAAAATTCCTTGTTTATGAGATATCCTCCATCTCAATAATATAGGAAATAATAAACAATATAGGGAATTTTCCTCCCACAGTTGGCCATTTAGTCGCTGTTTCCAAGGAGTGTCAAGAGGAAAAGAGCTATTATCAACTGCGAGTGAAGCCCTTCTGATCTTGCTGACTGATATAACAGCTGGAGAAACTTGTTTCCTAGCCTCAAACTCAATTTTCTTTGCAATTTTCTCATCTTTGTTGCGAACAAAGAATAATGCTTGTATGTGTTACAGATCAGTTGCTGGTTTTGTAATAGCTGTAGTGCTTTCATTGCCTTTAGTGCTGCTGGCAACTCAACTGATGATTCCATGGGAGAATTGCCACTGAAATACCTGGTTCATGTCTGTAATGTTTGTACATTTTGGATTCTGTATGAGGTGGTTTTTCTTACAGAAAAGTAACATTGATTATGAAAATGCATAATTATGAGCTGAGGGGAAAGAGCTCCTCACCTGGCTTAAATCCACCTTGAGCTCAAAGCAGCTCTGAGATTTTGTGCAGGATCCCTCCTATAAATACTGTGTGTACTGGAGAAGTGTAACACTCTCAATTGCACCACACCAATTCTTAGTGAAGTCACAAACAGAAAAAGACATTGATTATCATCACATGTGTGATGAGTTCTGGCTAATACCTTATTCAGAAATAACCTTTGGAAATAACTGGAAATGGATTCATAATTTGCACCACCTCACAGAGTTTAGACAGGGAATTTGCCAGCAATTAGAACAATGGCTAGATATATCAGGGAAAAGACTTTTTCATTTGATAGACTGCAGATGTTTAGTGCATACACACTGCACAGTTTAGGACTTGGGTTTGGTGTTGCTCGTGTATTTTCCCTAGAAACATCTCTGCGTCATATCCTTGGAGCATGGCTTTAAGGCTGTATTGGTTCATGAGGGAAAAATGATGGTGTTACAAGTGTTTTTGCTAAAGAGCTCCCTTCAGTGGAGTCTTACAGGCCCCTATCTGTCTTGCATGGTCATTTCTATGTTTGTCAAATGACATAGAAAGAAAGGGAGAAAAGCTTAAAATCTGTTGCAAATCTGAAGTGGTTTTCTTCCAGTTATATGAGAGGTCAGAGTTGGAGGCTGAAACAGTCAAATCCCTTTGAAGTGCTGAATAAATAACACCAACCTTAAAGGGATGAAATCTAACAATGCCTGGATCTTTCTGACATGTAGAAGACACATTGTCAGCTACTGGAGAAAAGGTTGGGTTTGGTGTGTTTTTTTAATAATGTATTTCTGCTCTCATCCTTTTTCTCCAACCCCCATCCTGCCATGACCTTTAAGTTTTTCATATGATAACAAGCAGTTTTCCTTTTTTTGTTTAATTGGAGCCAAATAATTTCATGCAACAATTTGAAAATTTATGAGAAATACCCAACTGGACTTTGAGCTCAAATCAATAAATTTAAAAAGACAACTCAAATAAGTAAAGGTACCACTACGAGTGACTATTGCTGCTGTGAATAATTTAAGCTTTTGTGCAACTGCATTTATTTCTCCTTTTCTAATCCCTGAAGCATCATGTAGAGTATAGAAATAAAGACTTTTATATGTCAAGACTCTACAATAAAGTATGGGGAAATCCAGCAACTAGAAGAAAGAAATTATGTGTGTGTGGGCAAACTTTAATTTTGTCTAAAGAATGCAACTTTCTGCTTTTAAATTTCTGGTGCAAATACAGCAAATGTGCAATTAAGCCTTCTAGTAGGTCTGTAGGACTGGTTTTGTAATCCTTCCTTGGAACACAATAAATACAAACAGTAATCACAGGTTTAATGAGTGTAATCTATCATAAAATACCTAACAAAACACTATGTGCAGTATTACCTTCTGATTCATGCTTCAAATATTCAAACTGTATTAAAGGAGCACAGCAAATGCTGAGTACCTACCGAGGCAGGAAGGAGAGAACAGTCTTTTAAATAAGTCAATGGTGTGTATCTGTATGATAAACAAGAAGGCTTATTCAAAATTCATTTTGCTCTCATGGAGGTGAGTGGAAGCATCTTGCTGATTGCAGGTGCTTTCCCTGATGCTGCACTAAGGCCTAATTTATCTAAAGCCTTCTCAAGAGATCACACTGAATATCCAACACGATATTTGGAAGAGGTTGCCGAATTATGAACTGTGAGACTCAGTATTTGTCTTAACTGCATCTCTGTGGGAGTCCTTACCTCTGTCTTTGTCCTCTTATTCACTTTATGTTTCTCACATGTGCATTTTCCTTTCAAAAAAACATGTGGCATACCCACTTTGCATGAATTCAGAAACTGAAGGGAGAGTTACTGTAGAGCCAATTACATAGGCTGCAGTTCTGCACTGCCATTATGCTTGCACCTTCATGGAATACACCAGGGACTAACCTGAAAACTCTTAGCTCTGTGAATCTTTTGGGGAAGCTATTGAAATTGGATAACACTGAAAGAGATTTAAACTGAAGTTTCTGGCCAGAGTTACTCCAACTCAAAGCTTGCAAACTTGGAACTGGGAAGTCTTTTCAGCCTAAGATTAAATCAAACATGGCACTACTTGTGACTTCAGGCAGAACTTGCTGACCTTTAGGTTGCCTTGCCTCTGTTGCTTAGGTTCTCACACCCTGGAAATGTTAGGAGACATTGTTGCTTGAAAAGTAGATAGTTGAAAAGAGAGTGTAAATGTGACTCTCGAAAGATAAATACTTTCTGGTAGGACAGATGCACACGATTATTTTTCTAGTTTCTTCCTGAGCATACAGAATAATATGCTATAAGGGAAGTACCTTACCTTGGTAGAAAGCTGAATTTTGTGTATAAATATTACATATATAATATATATATATATGACATATATATATATATGTATATATATATACACACACATATATATGTTCTGCAGACCCAGTTGCTGTGCCTTTTCTATAGGAAATAGCACCTATTTGAAACCCAAGTTTTGCAACTGCTGCAGGCCATCTCTTTGGCTTTCCTGTGGTTTGCATTGGTTAAATTCTCTATAGAATCAACTGAAGGAACTGACTATTTAAAAAGCTTATGAGAATTTATCTTCAGCTGACTTGCAGTGCAATATTGTTTTCAAGTGATCTGCCAGTCTGACATCAGTATTAAACAGAATATCACACCTCATGGACTAACCATCTGATTCATTGTGACAGTTTTTTTCTGTAATGTTTGAAGTTGTAATTAAGGGAGGAACATGTGGGAGAGAGAATAAAAGTCAAGAGATAAAATAAGAAATTGGATTGCAAAGGCAAGGAAAGAACCTTGTAATTTATTACTCTTAAGAGAAATACGGAACAAATACTCTTAAAAGCAATACTAACTGTGCAAAGACTTTTCCTGATTAAATGACCCCAAACCATCTTGATTAGTTGTGTTTAAATCTGGTGTAGTCTATAAACTTTTTTCATTCGCTTGTAGAAATTTGGCCAATTAACTAATAAGTGCAAGGAGAGATGCTCTTTATGATTTTAATGGATACAAACTCTGGGGTGAATGTGCACCAAGTGAAACTGTAGAAAGGGCTGAGCATATCAGCACTCTGAGCCTGCACATGCTGTGCATTGATCTGAATATTCTTGAGCTGGCCAAAATTAGGAGAGATTTTAAAGTAACATCTGTTGCAAGTTAGCTTGTGCTTTGTGCTGAGAAGGCATTAGTCAGTGCTTGTTACAGACAGATGAATTTTTGAAAAAATTTGCCTTACTGAAGAGCAGTATCAGTGAATTCAGTTTCATTGGACTGAAGGTTAATTAATCTCTAAAAAATAATACTGTTTTACTTGGAAACAGTGGCATTTTCAGTCACAGGTAGCTTTTAAACACCAAAGTGAAGCCCTTCCCTGGAAAAATATAATGGAGCTGTTGAAGACTTTAGTTTATTCTCAGTTATGGTTTTACTTCCTTTTCAGCTATTAAGGTGGAGAAGTTCTGTTATACAGATCAGAGTGAAGAGGTGATGGACAACTTCTGGCAGGCAATTGTCTTCCATCTTTTTTGGAAGCTTTACGTTGAACAAACTAAAATGTCTTTTTATGGCAGCAGTGGCCTCTCTGTTGTTCATATCAGAGACAGTTAAACATTTTGACCACCACAGAAATGGATTCAGTGGTCACCTTGCTATGCCTGCCTGGGATGACTTAGACCCTTAGGTGATAGAGTTTCTTTAAATCGTAACTGTGAAGTACCTCTCAATCCACCTCTCCAATTTCTAAGTGTTCTGAACACAATTTACCAAGTAGAGCATCTTTCTTAATAAGAAAGTTTGACATGGGGACTCTGCCTTAACAAGTCCTTGTTAAAAGCTAGATGTAACTTGCTGCATCCTGTAACTTGTACTTGGCCATGTGGGGAGGGCTGGGGAGGAGTGTCACTCCAAGCATGCTCTTTCCTGGGATGGATGTGGACAGCAACGAGCAAACATTGAACCTATCCCAAGTGACATGACACTGGGGAATTGGCTATTGTCTCACAGTACTGGGGCCGTCCATGTGAGTTTAGTTACTTTTTCAAAGCAACTAAATGGTCACACTTTTTGAAAGGATACTAAATGCTGTGACTCATGTTGCTTAGAGTACATTGTGGAATAAGGCTTATTCCATGACAATCTTGCAGTAGAGTTGTGTAGATAACAGGGTTCTAGTCTTAGTGGGATACTTCTGTTTTCAGTGGCCTTAGTGCAATAAGCTCACATGGAAATGGAGATCCTGGAAAAGACCACTTGCCTGTGAGCTGCCTTGTCTTGTGACATCCCCTTCCCACTGTGCCTACTATTATTTCTCCCAGCTGTTTCCTACTCTTTTCCAGTGGCTTATGTTGTCACCAGCGCAGACAGACTTGGGAAACCATAACGGGAGAAACGAAAATTTGTTTGCTTAAGACCTCAACATTGTTCTTGAATGCCTGGGAAGTACTAAGAGCAGGGGGATTTAATATGATTTAAGACCATTCATTCCAACTTCCTATTAACCCAGGGTGCCTAGCAAGCAGGGAGAAGGCACATTCCTTGAGACCTATGCTTGTACCATCATGTGGTCTCCTCCTCCTCCAAATCCAGACTAGTCTCAATCTCTGAAACACAACCAGAAAATTTCCTGGCTCTGAGAGGGTGGCTCTGCAACAACTTTTGGTTTACAGCACGTTGGCTGTTGCTCAGCAATTATTCTGTGTGGGTTTTACTCCTTGGCAAATGAAAGATCACTTGTTCCTCAGCTGCTGCTGGGTAAGAGCTGGCACAGATCAAGTGCCATGGCTTTGGCTGAGGGGCTGTGAATCTAAATGAGAGATAGCTTGCACTCTGGTCTGCAGGCTGTAATCTCGAGCAATATTCAGGCATATTCATACAGTACAGGCATTTTTCTGTTTTCCAGATAGGGATTTTTTAATATTGAATAAAATTTGCTATCAGTTACTCTTCCAACATGGAGATTTTGATGTCTCTCCTAATGGGACATGAGGTATGCTTGATTTTAAACCTGCCGTGATCTTACTACTTACGTGAGGTGAAAGAAAACAAGACAACTACTAGCAAAATTAAATATGTATTGAAAGTGGACTTAAACCTCTAGCTAATGAGACTTGTAATATTTTGTGAGAGTTTGCACCTACTTTTGCAAACATAGTCTGTGTTCTGTTTAACGTAAATAAATGCAGTGTTCTCACGTTACCTTTCCCTGAAGGCAGCTGTGTGAATACAGAGATAACACTTCCCTTCTCCCTGGTAAACTTCTTTAAGGACTTGCAGTCACCATCTGGAAGTGCAGCTCTGTTTAGTGGAGTCTGATCCCAGCAGTAACCCTTGCATGGTATAAATGACTGGGTTTTGTCAAGCACTTACATCACTTGCAGGGTGACACTGGGACTTTCACCACTTGCTTAGGTAGAAAAGTAACCTCTAAACCGGATAAAATCAGGTAGGACCATGTCTTGGCTTGTCCCTGTTCTGAAATAATACCATACAATACTGAGATAATTACCAGTGTAATTAGGTAGATGCCTCCAACTTGTCATCTTAATTAAAAAAAATAAAAGAGCAATGCCTTCCTGTTCATATACAACAGTAAAATTAAACAGCCATGTTTTTATGCCAGTCTGCACAACTACAAGTGAATATTCCAAGTGTATGATGAGGACAGTTGGTATTAGGCTCCCCAGTTAAACACTTCCATGTGTGCACTGGCTGGTGCTTGACAGACTCTTTTAAAAGAAAAGCAAGTTTGCAGTATTCCATTGCTGTAACATAGGAATAACAAATATAACATCAGGTTTGAAATGAAAAACCAGAGCTTGCAGGTATGCCAAGACTAATCTAGTTGGAAAAGCTTGACAAAAGAAACAAAAAATTAAAGAGTTTGGGGATAGGATAGTTAAATACTTTTACATGAAAAAAATGGTATGAGCAGAGTTGCATTTTTGTATATATATTGCATAATTAAAAAAAAGCCTCTTGTCAAAGGGTGCTAATATGGCTGTGAATGACAGCAACTCTTACTGAAAGCACTTTTATACAAGCAGTGTAGTATTTTTGTGCACAAGCAGCCAGATTCTCTGTATAATAGAGAGGTAAGTTTTACTAATCTGTCCTAACTTCCTGTTGAGGATTATGTTGGCCTCTTGACAAAGTAGGCATGATTTGGAAATGTAGAATAAAGCAGTGAATTTCTTCAATGCCTCCCTGTTGCAATAAATTACACAAACCAGGTGCTATCCTATGTGTAATGAATTCCTTAGAAGATCAGTCAACTTCTTGTGTATGTACCTTTAAGCATGATCATTAAATACCCCAAAGCTCTAACAGCAGTTGAAAGGGAGAAAAATGATAGTTTTTCTTCATAAAAAAATCCAGATATTAGGAGCTGTCTTTTATTCTTAAGGTGAAAACAATATGATGTTTCCTTTTGTTTTAGTGGAGGAAGAGGGATCTAGATGAAGCACGTCAAAACAAAAAGAACATCTGTCAGCCACAACTATGGGTTTTTTTGCCCTATAGTAAATATTCCTTTTCCAAACTTGTGTAGCTCTAAGGGAGATGTGGCATGAGTACAGCCTCACGAGGTCTTACAGTGCCTCAGAACAGGTAGGAAGGGCTGAGTGTGAGTGCATTGCTCAACAAATGCATGAAGTCAGAAGAAACAAAATCCTTGAAGCTTAACCGGTGTTCCTTGCAACTTGTAATTAATTAATTTACTTCACTGCAATAATTTTCTGATTGTTTTCTTCTGGGGCATGACTCATAAAATTAAATGGCAAAGAAATTCCAATGTAGGCAGATTCTGACCAATACAGCATCCAGTGCAATGGGCAGGTAGCCTTGGCACTTACTCTGAATGGGATCTGCTTGTGCTGTTCTGCTAAACCTTTTCTTTGGCTTCCCTTAAGTTGCTCTGATTATTGTTGAGAGATGAGTAGCTGATCCATTATTTCCAAAGGGTGGAGCAGGACATCCTGGAGCCCTCTGTGAATCACTGCCAGCACAGTGCTGGTTTCCTTCTGCTGATTCAGCAGGGGCTGGAGAACAGCTAAAGCTCCTGATGTTTTCAAGATGCCTCTCCCAGCACTGATACCTGGTAACAAAGCCACTTGCTACTCCTGAGCTTACAGTGGATTTCAAAACAGCACCTGAATGTTTGCATTTGGTACCAGGGCTTGTAGTATTCATTTGTTACTTTATTCTTTCATTCTTTCTTACTTTCTTTCAAATTTTAATTTAATCTACAAATGCTGTTTCCCCTATCTTTAAGAAATCAGCCTGAAACATCAAGTACGTCAGAAATAATCGTGTGGTTGAATTTAAACAATTTGGAATTCCTTCCTTATAGTTGTTTTCTTGTATACATCTGGTTCTAGACTAAAATGAGAGCAGAATACAGCAGCCCCTGTTAGTGAGATAAGTGGCTTTTTCCTACTGATAGCTGGGGATTAGCATTCTGTGAGGTGGGGAGAATAACCATAGGCTGATCCCATGGTTGCTTTAAAAAATAGACAAGAACAAAAGAACTGTGATGCAAATAGGTATAAACATTCATTAGAGATTATTTTTTTATCCCCCAAGTTCAATGGCTGAGGCATGTCCTAAGGTATGTTTATGAATGTGTAATTCCTACTATGCATGCATGTCAAATAAGCTTTCAAATTGATGAATTCCTGGAATCAGCTTTATTTTTAGCAACACTTGGAGTGACTATATACGTATTATACGTATTTGCTTTCCATCAAGCTTCCCTTTTGGGTTCACTTTTCTGTATTTTGAAGTTATAGGTGATAGGCATGTCAAGTTATTGCATTCTGTATCTTTAGATTTATTCTGGTGTTAATTCTTTCTTACTCGACTTTCTGATTTTAAGAGTAGCAAACCCTTCCCAGTCTTTCACAACTGCCCATCATGCAAGTCATCTGCACATGAAAGACATGGAAAAGAACAACAGATTTTTAGGACTCTGTATCTGGAGGCAGTTTCAACCATGTTGTCCAAAGAGGAAACAACTATTTTTTTTCTATAAATAACAATGTGTTTTCGGCTTTATCCTCCATTATTTTCTTACTTCAGTGTAAGATTTTTGTTGATGCTTTAGCAAGAATTGCAGATTCAGCAGACCCTCTCACTGATACACTTAAAATGATTACCAAGTATTTCTTCCAAGTTACTCATCCAAGCTCCTGGAGAATGTATGGTTTACTAAGACTGGTAACAAAAATGCACCTGATGATGAGAATGTGAACTCAGCCTGGCATTTTGTTGCCTTGTCACTTCAGCCCTGGAGCTTGTCAGGATCTTTCTTCCAGGCTTACTGTGTGACTTGGTTTATCAGCACACCACACCTCAGTGCTGGTCAGAAGTTAGATGACCCTGTTGGGTCTCTGGAACCAGCATTCCTAGGCTGCCCCACACAGCCTAGATAGCTCTGCCCATGTTTATGGGCTGATGAGGTAAATGTGTGTTAGCCACACTCTGCAGATGGGACCAGGACCAGCAGGTGACTCTTCATTTAGCATTTGAGGCAGGCACTGGGAGCACTCTGTACAAGAGCTGTAACTGAAGGGGCTCTCCATCCCAAGTCTGACAAGAAGCTGAAGCTATGCTGCAATGCCAATTAAGAAGTGGGCTGTTAGCAAGAATGCCATTGATCAAAACCAATTTGCCAAAATTACAAGAGAGTGTTAAGCAGATATATTATCTGGATGAATACTGAGACTAACAAAGGATGTATCAGCTGAAATGTTAATCATAAATTATGCTTTCACATCTAGTTGGGACTGCCGAGTGCAGCTATATCTGCTGAGTTAAACCTTCTCCATTTCTTTATAATTAAAGTATTTTTGGGGCTTTAGTTTACTGCCCTTAAGATTGGGAGATCTTCTTGTGTCACCCATTATTTGCTCCCACTGCTGAAGGACTCCACTTTCTCATATGTTAGCGCTTTAAACCCCCCAACATTTCAAAATCCCTCCTCCCTCCTCTCCTGCCAAGCTCCTGCCTGAACCTTGCATATGTCTGAATTATCTTGATACAGCATGGCCTTCAAAAGCACAGGCTCCTCTGATGAGGCAAGGCTCTGCTGGTTTTATTAAAATGCAGTTGTGTGAATGTAGGGGAGAGAAAGCAAAGGGTGCCTCTGACAAAATGATTTTTTTATAAAATAATTTTATAGCACAGCTGCTGATGTTTCTCTGTTAATTTTGCAGTGAACACAATGAGAAGCTGTTTCATCTAATGCAAGGTACTAATTTGAAGGCCTCTCTCCTTAGGTTGTAGATATTTGAAAAATAAATTAATTTACAGGGGTCCTCTAGAGGTTACTGCATCCCAAAGTATCTTATGAAATTTCAGTTTAAAAATCATGAACAAACCTTCTAGGCTAATATTTCTTTGTCTGCCCAAAGAGATTAACACCAGGCTGAGTTGTTACAACATGTTAATCACTGGCAAGGGTAGTTTCAAAATGAATGGCTTTTAAGACTCATTTATTTAAATATCTTAAACCATCTGAAGAGTGCTCTCCCCGTTACTAGCCTCCCCTGCTGCTTCTCAGAAATACCTTATATTTGCTATTGCCTTTCATAGTGAAAAATTAAACTCCAGGAGGCTTGCAGTGGATGTGGGTAATATGAATTCAGCCATCCAGCCAGGAGGGCCACCTGTGTCCTGGGTGGGATCAGGCACAGCATGGCCAGCCAGGTGAGAGTTGGGATTGTCCCACTCTGCTCCGCACTGTAGTGGCATCAGTTCAAATATTGTGTGCAGTTTTGGGTGTCACAATACAAAAAAAGACATTAAGCTATTAGAGAGCATCCAAAGAAGGGCCACGAGCGCGGTGAAGCTTCTGGAGGGGAAGCTGTGTGAGGAGTGGCTGGGGTCACTTGGCTTGTTCAGCCTGGAGGAGACTGAGAGGGGGTCTTCAACATCCTCACGAGGGGAAATGGAGATGCAGACACTGATCTGTTCTCTGTAGTCTTTAATGACAGGACACATGAGAGCTGTGTCAGGATAGGTTTAGGTTGGATATCAGGAAAAGGTTCTTCACCAGATGGTGGCTGGGCACTGGAACAGGCACCCCAGGGTAGTGGGCACAGCACTGCGCTTGTCAGAATTCAATGGACAATGCTCTCAGGCACATGGTGTGATCCTCAGAGATGGTCCTGTGCAGGGCCAGGAGCTGGGCTTGATGATCCTTGTGGGTCCCTTCCAACTCAGCATATTCTGTGATCCTTGCAATACAGCCGGTTGTTGAGCTGAAAAGGTGTCACACACTTCAGCAACTAGTAAACAATTACAGGTAGAATAATCATAAAATGAAGATTTTAACATTTGGTTCAAGCTTTCTGGTATTCTTTGTCCTTGACAAGACATCTAGCATGTACTGTAATGCTCTTAAGTCAGCCTTGCAGATAGAGACTTTCTATTTGAGCAGCTTTATGCTTTTTAGAAGTTTAAAACAGCTGTTAACTGAAGAGACCTGAGAGAGCCAAATTTCCAAATGACTGTAAGCCTGATGATGGTCATCTTCTCAGAATTGAGCTTGTAGGTGCTGCACCCCTAATTCATTACAAGTGAGTATTTAGTCCTTCCTGCTGTACAGCTGGAGTTCAATGCCTTAGAGGGCTGGAATTGCTGCTGTGATGCCAAAGCACTCAGGTTAGAGGGCAGACGTGTCCACGGGGCTTCAAGTGCAGTGTTTGGATTTGGGGTGAGTCTTTGAGCTTACCTTTCTCAGTCCTTGTGAGAGCACTACTCCCAGGGACTAAATCTTTCAAGGCGTTCTACACAGGCACCTGTGGCAGTGTAGTGGCAGCCACACTGGCTGTGTCCCCCCACTGAAAAAAATCCAGGTGGCATCTTGGAATCCCAGAACAGACTTAAGATACATGCAGTAGCTGCTGTGCTCAGATAATGCACCCTGCTGCCCAAATCTCAGCTGGAGCTTGAACAGCAACAGCATCATCCTTCTCTTGCCTCCTCATTTTTTAAAAAGTGAGAGTAAATGTTGTAATACAGTGCTAGCAGGTAGTCACCACGTTTGAAATGGCATACTTATTTAATGCTCTGTATAATTTAGAAACTTGGTTTCATTCATTCAGGCTTGAAAGCCTTCATTTGATCATTATTCTTGCATGCTTTGCATATCACGTCGCTATACAGTCTCTTGTGCTCACTGCTGGTTATCTAGCTGGGTTGTAACCCATCCCCTCTGCTATGCTGAGACATAATGATTCATCAGAAAGCCATATCTACTGAGAAAATCAAATAGATTTAAAATGGCACTTTCAATCTGTGGCAGCAATGAGGGCTATTACACTTTGGTTGCTGGAGAATTTAATGGAGTGTGTGTCACTGCAATCAGCTGAGCACATCAGCTGGTAAGATTGTGGGTTTCGTCCTGAAGAGACTGTGAACTGTCAAATAATGAAGATAAAGTATGGGAATTATGCTATTCCTGCCATTATGCTCCTTGTCTGTGTCCCGTCATGTCTTTCCTTTGCTACTGCATACATCATGTTGTGCTGGTGATTCTCAGGTTCATCAGGAGGGTCTATGAGAACTTGAAATACTCCTTGCAGGACTGTTTTTGTAGCCCACTGCTGGGTGGGCTGGATTCTTTGATGTGTAAAGCACAACTGTACTGTCTTGAGGCTTGCCCTGAACCCTGAGGGAAAAGGAAAAAAATGCTGCTAGAAAAACATGAGACTGAAAAGAGTGGGCCTGATGTGCCTGGGTGTCACAGTTCTAATGGTGTCTGTAAAAGATTGTTTTCTCTCCTAAATTTTTTGTTGTACTGAATTTCTCCAGCAATGACTCTGTTAATACGTGAGGCATCACATGACTGATTAGAATTTGAAGCATCACACGACAGGAGCACCTTCTGTGAGGGAAGGCTGAGGGAGCTGGGCTTGTTCAGCCTGGAGAAGACTGAGGGGATCTTATCAATGCATACAAATATCTCAGGGGTGGGTGTCAAGAGGCATCATTAGTGGTGGGTGTCATCAGTGTCCAGCGACAAGAGGAGCAGGGCTGCCTCCAACCAAGGGACAAGTAAAAGATGCCTTTTCTGTGGCTATTAAGGCTGAGCTTTTCAAGTTCAAGCTCTTCAATTTCAGCTGCCTTCAGTTCCTTTGAAAACACCACTTTCCATGTTTGATGGTTAACAGTGCTGCCTCTGGATCTAAAATCAGCAACGATTTGATCTTGCCAATAGTCCCCTGGGGGCTGTTTCAGCAGCTTTACAAGAGTGAGCTTGAATACTGGCATATTACTTGTGTGTGTGCTGCACACCTGGGATGGTCCATCTTGAGGCCTTTCAGAGCCTTCTCTTGTTCTGTCAGCACTGGAACACAGAAGCCATTCCTGTAATTGGGAATGTGTGTCTGCAGCTGGGCTGCCAGCAAGGAATAGATGTGGGCGAGTGGCTGAGGGAGCATGAATGAATGATTGGACAGAGGCAAATGCAAGAAAAGCTGTGGGTGGAAAGAGAAGGCTTGGAATCAGCTCACCCACCACTTTAATATGTTCTTTACAATGAGGTATACAAGCAAGAAGATGGAGGGGTCTTTTCTCCCCCAGCTGTTGGAATACAAGGTGGTTTTGTCTTGGACATATTTTTGCTTCTATGCTCCCTTTAGGAATGGGAAAAATGTCCTGGTTGCCAGTGTTCTTAAAATACACTTAAGTTTCCTAAATAAATAAACTACAGCTTCTGTGGTGAGTGCAGGGAGTCTTGCTTAACTCAATGCTCCATGGAAAGCTGCTAGATAAGGAGAGCTTGGCTGTGTGAGACTGAGCAAGCAACTGACTACGGGATTTTATGATATCCTAAAACCCAAAGTGTTTAGCAAATAGATTAGGTCAGTGAAGCAAAACAGACATGTGGATGTTTCATTAGTCTGTTCAGTTTGATGCTATCTGTGACTTATTCATGGGGAGAAAAAAACGATTGTTTTCCACCACTGAGCTGGTTTCTCTCTGGGCTATGTTGTGGTTTGGCTTTGGTGGCTTGCAGAAGTGTAAGGAAGAATACAAAAGGAAATATCTGTGTGGCTGCAGAAGTGTTGGCTGGCATGCCATGGGGAAGAAGCATGTCCTTTTTGGCCTTCTGGGAAGGAAACCAAGCAGAAGGGAGACATAAGAAATGTGTGGGTGGATATCTCTCAACTTTTCTTCCTCAAGGCATAGAGCAAACTGAGATGGGAGGGAATCGAGGGAGGAGGGTGTGCTAGGCTCAGCTATTCCTACAGATGCAGTAAGCGCTCGAGCAAGGTTGAGCAGGAGAGAAACAAACATTACTGTGTGACTTCCTTTCAACTAGGGGACTTACATGTTTTCCTATAGTGCATAACTTGTTCCAGCCCTATCTAATCTCATTTGCTTTGATTTTGGTTTATGTTAATTGGGTATTCTGCAGAAAAGAGTGTGATATCTCAAATGCCCTGTGGTAAATCAGTTTATTTTCACCCTGTTGTTGGTGTCACAGAATATGCACATATTCTTACACATTCCATTCAAGTTATATCTTCCTTGGGAACACCACTCCAATTTTTTCCAATATTTTGCTGAAACATAAAAGGGCTGTTTAAATTAGCTTGGAGGAGTGGAACGTGCTATAATAATACAGAATTTGTTAGAACTTTGCTTTGACTCCTGGACAGTGATCAGAGAGGCTGTGCAGGTTAAATTTCTGCTTTTCTTCAGCAGTATCATAAACCTCTAAATTATGAATTTTACAAGGTAAAATTGTGTTTTACAGCACTGAGCTGTAGGAAGAAATTCTGTTTCAAGCACCAGCAGAAGTGTAGCTTTCTCAAAGACTCTTTTGGGAAACTGATCCATGTTCTGGAGAGCTGATTTTGTTAGTATCCTGATCTCAGCTTAATTTTGCAAGCAGTTTTTGATTTTACTCTGAAATGCCTGCAGTGTGCAGTTTTGTTTCTCTTGCAAGGCATACAATAGGCACAAATCTGACATCTAATATGTAAAACTGGCAAAAGAAATAAGAACTGTGTTCAGTTCACCTGTCAGAAATAGAATGTAAGATCTGGTTAATGACACTTGAGTCAAACAAACAAACCCATAAAAATTAAGGAAACACATGCTGCGTGACGGCAATTGAGTTCAGTGTTCAAGCTCACATAGCAGGAAATACTAACCAAAAGTATCCAGAAAATAAATAATCCTGGCTGTGAAGTGTTATAATGCATCTTTCTCTGGGACTCCTTTTACAAAGTGGTCATATCTTGCAAAATTCTATTTAAGGTGGGCAGTACAAAACAAGAAATGATGCGACAATGCTCAAAAGGCAATCAAATTATCAGAACAGAGGAATTATTTCTTCCTTTTGTTTCTGGAATTACCACAGGTGTCCAATACTGAGAGATAAAAATACTGCAATCCTTTCTCACAGGGGTTAGGGTGATTTCAGCCTCTTAATAAACTAAGATGAGCCAGGTATGGTATAAAGGTAACTTAGAACTCATTTGATGAATTAAGAAGAGAAGAATCCTCTGTAGAACTGAGTAGAATTTTATCACTTGTTTTGATCTCATCACTTCTTGGTTAACCTTACCAGAGCACTTGTATCACTGTTGGGCCTGATCCGTAAGTGAGATTGAAGCTCTTGAACAAGAAAGCAGAGGAAATAGTGCAAGAAAAAATATTCACTACAGTTTGTGGTACCTATGTGCCATTTGTGTAATAAAATCAATCTCAAAGTTTTTAGTGTGTTAGGGCTGGAAGAAGTGAATAATTTTTTTATTTTTTCTTTTAACTGAGGAAGCTTGCTTGGCTACAAGGGTAATTGATCAATAGAGACAGCATCAGGAAGTTCATTTGTTGCTTCCTGTGGTTATAAATTCACTGAATCTACCCTAAAATAGAAAACTAATGTAGTTCTTGACTGTATTGTCTGTGATGGAGTTTTTAACTTAAATGAAGGCTTCCCTCTTGTGCCTATGATGCAATTAACCCCTTGCCTAATCCTTTCCCAATCTCCATTGCCTTTGTGTCTCTCCATACTTCCTCCCCTCGTGTGCTTTGGGCCAGAACTATGACTTGGGAGAATGGCAGCAGCTGTGGGCTCTGTTTGGTGGCTGGCAGCTGCTGGCATTTGTTTGTCTAGGATTTGATGTCTGGGTTTTTGTCTAGGTTTTGATGCCTAGTCAGATATCAGATTTGGGTGGAAAAGGACAGATAAACCTACTAACATGGAAAACATGAGAAGGACGAGGTCACCTGCCATAAGCTATGTGTTCAGTTACTTACTGCTACCTTGTGGTGCCCGACTCTTGTTTTCTGAGTGTGACTGAAATCTAAGCTGTATATAATTTATATAATATCTGTAGGATCCTCATCTCCAAACTGAGGCTATGTGGGTGTTCCTGTGGTGTAATAAACAGCAATGGTATGTGCCACCACCTGCCTTGTAGGGCATGTGATAACCTCAAAAACTACAGTGAAGTTTAACAATTCTGTTTTGTGATCTCCATTTAAGTTTGTTTTTTTTTTTTTTCTTTACCTGTAAATATCTTTGTATGAAAAGACTTCTGATAACAGCACTTAAACCAGCAAAGGAAGGTATTGCAAGCACCAGAGGAGGTGACTGAATTACCTAAACTGATGCTAGGAAAAAGTCCTTCAAATAATTGTTAGACCTGTGTGTCTTGCCTTGAAATGCACTGGATCCAGAGTTACTTTCTGGAGAATTGCTCAACCCGATCAAGCCTCATAGGTTAATGCCCTGAGGTGAAATATTTTGGCCTCTCTTCTGCTAGGACTGAAACCACAGAGTCATAATGAGGTATTTTAGCACAACAAATGATGAACTTTAATGCTGACTGATTAAAAACGCTTTTTGTATTTATTTATTTTTTTAAACCAGACTAGGTGCATGCTCTGTATAGGTAGTTACAGTAAACTTTTTCTGGCGAGCATTTTAGTATTGTATGTCACTTGCATCTGCAAGTGTGTATTTTTTACAGTGTTGGGCAGCTTTAATCGATTCTTCACCTCTGTGGATCTCCTACTGTCTGTGTGTACGGAGGGTCCCTGCAGAAGTGAGCTGAGACTTTTGAAATTATTGTTGAGAATTGACAGTGCTGTTGGTATAGGTCTTCTTATTTCTTGTACTAGAAGTTCAGCATAAACTGACTGCTGCTTCCCTGGGACCACTTTCTGCCTCCCTTAAACTTTTCCCTGCTCTCTCGATGCAGTTCTTAATTCCAGCTACTGCATCCTTGTGTGTCTAGAGTGGATGAGTATGTCCCTCCACCTTGCTTGTTGATGGCTTATCTTGGGGCCTATTACTAGAATGACTCACTTCAGCATTACTGAAATATGACTCTGAAGTTTGTTTGGAAGAAAGTTGGATGCTATAAATGAAGGGGATGAGCAGTCAGTCTCCATGGCTCTGCCTCCTTTTTGTTATTCATTCTCCTTTGAGCACTGTCAGGACAACTCTTGTCATTTTGCTCCCGCTCTTACCACAGCAGATGTTTCCTATGAAGACTGAAATCTATCCTCAGCACCATTTACATTTCTGCACGGATTATAACTTCTTTAGTAAAATGAAGGTAGGACTTGATATTTCTTCTCAGTCTGCTGCATGTTACACTGGCGTTGAAATGCTGTATTTTTTCAAAGGGTGAACATCTAGCAAGGCCATGCCACCCCTCATGGATGACAGGCTACATCCAGATGGTGAGTTACCTCAGCAAAAAGGGGACAGTCTTTGAGCACTGCTGTCCCACTGAAACCTCTCCTGTAATGAGGCTCCTGGCAGATCAAACTTGCTGATAATTGCAGTCAGTGTGGACCTCTCATTTTTCAATGAGTTCGTGGTTCAAGTTTAATAGAATACATATTGCCAGCTGGAAGTGTGGAGTGGTGTTATTGCTGATGGGTTGGCTATTGAATCCCCTAGCTTACAATGAAACTAATACTTCAGCTATTTTAGCTAATATCTTAGAGCACCTACAACAGGGATCTTGCCTCAGGCTCTCAGGCTCCTGTGATTTACTTAATCCTTCATGCACTCCCCAAGAGGCACTTGCTGATGTTCTCTGCTAGTGAAGCACATTGGTTAGCAAAACTTCAGGACTTCTTTGTGTTGGAATGTCTGTTTAGAGACGTGTCTGAAGTTGGGTGGCACACCTTGAGGAAATGTGTGGAAATCCTGCAGCAGAAAACAGACTATGAATACTAGCTATGAGAGGGGCGGGGAACAGATATTTTTGTTTTCCAGAAGTATAATGTTTTTACTTGTAGTTTGAACAGAAATTAACTAAGCTGAGAAAAAGAAATTCCCTTTGGAGAAGGAAAAAAAAAAATTCATCCATCCCTTCATTTGTCCTCTGGGGCCTTGGCTGGCTGCATCAAAGTATGGGTGGGTGGGAATTCTGTGTGTGTAAACAAAACCCAAAAGAAGAAAAGCCCCGCTTTCAACTTGTTGCTTAGCCATTGTGGAACTTAATACCATAGAAATCACATTGTTATGGATAACACACAGTTTTTCAGGAAGATTCTGTAGGCTGGCAAGAGTTGATCTGGGTTTTGGTGAGGTGCATTTTTTGGTTTTGCTTTTTGATGTTCTACATTATAATACTAAGACTCAGAGGAGACTAGAGTGATGGACCAAGCAAATCTGTGGTGTAGCAGAAGTAGCTCTTTGTTAAAGTGACACTGCATGTGTTCCCTATTGCTATCTTTCGTCCTCTTGAGATGGCTCTGCACTCTGCAGTCGAGCTTCTTACAAAACAGGGCTGCCCAAACCTGTAACGCTGCTGCTGCCCTACTTGGGACACCTAGAGCTTGGATGAAGCAACACAAGCAGAGAACAGGAGTTGCTTTGTTATGGGTATTCCTAAACTCCCCTGGGCTGGAAGCTGTGGAGTGTCACATTAGAGATGCAAATACATGCACATAGAGTGCACTTCTGTTTCCTGAGGGGAGCTACCCTCAGGCTTCTGCTTTGTGTGTTTAGCAGTGCTGCTGTATTGTTACACTCTAGTTTTCCCTAGGAAAAAACATACTGCTTCCTTGAGGTAACTGTGCTTTATTTTTGGAAATGTCCAGTTTTGTAGTTTGCTACCACTGACCACAACTCTCTGCATAGCCCAGGTGCCCTCTCACTGGAGCACAGGAGCCACTGGGCCACAGCCTCTCCAGCATAGAGAGCATCCTGGAGGTTTGGGAGGACTGATCCCCTCCCAGGAAAGGTCCCTTCCTCTCCCCCGCTACACAAACAAGGAACAAATGGCAGAAAAGACAGCAGGTACCAACATGAAGAACCTTTTCATTTTTTGTATTCTCTTTTCCATCTATATGTCAACTCCTCATGAATGCTTGCTAGGGGATACACTGATTAGCCAGGTTTGTAAAAATATAAATATTCTTGAGGGGAGAAAGAAGGCCCTCTTAAGGGGGAAATAACATCTTAAATTCATTTAGATTTCCAAATAATTCTCCCCACTCCCATTTCCATGTAGCTGGGTAAGTCTAAAAACATCCCAGCTTCTACCCTATAAAAACTGACAGTCTCATGGCCCTCAGCTCACGGACACTGACTGTATTTCCAGCTCTGGAATACACTACACATTCCAGGGCTTTTGCTGTGGTTCAAACGGCTCTGCATGGTACACAAAGCTGTGTTGCCACTGAATATGTATGACCTCATAGCAATAAGTCTGCAGGATTTGTTGGGGTGTTTCTAACAGAAATGCAGGTTTTCCCCAGAGAAAAAATAATTTACTGGAAATGTTTAATCAACCCATTTAAAATGGAAAACAGACTTTTAATTAGTCTAAATCTATACGCTTTCAAGGCTCTGTCATTATTTTAAAAACCCAACACTGCCTTTTTGGCTTATTTTTATTCCTAATAGATCACTTGGCACAATAATTTATTGGGATTGGAAAAATAGTATGAGCCTTGAGGGCTTGAACTTCAAATCCACTTCCCTCTTCCAAATTTGGTTGTCACTTTAACATGTTGTTAAGGAGAGAAATGTATTTATATTAAGGAGATTTTTTTCTTGTTTTTGTGCAAGAAATAGGGCAAGTTATCTTGCATACTCTTGTATCATCACATGCTCACTTAAGTTTTGTGGAATAATACTATGGGAATGCAGATCATTATACCCATTAACCATATTTATTCCTTTACTGTTGCTGTGTTAATGAAGTAGAAAGCAATTTGGTTTTGTTCTGGATGTAATTTACCTTAGTTACCTTACCAAACACAACGCAATTTCCTTGTAAACCAAATTCTTGGAATCACTTTAATGCATTAGTAGATAATTAGTACTGGCTTACATAGTTTGGCCTAAGAAATTAGCTTTTATGTGAGAATAATTACTTAAACTGGTGATGAAATGCAATTATTCCTAGGAAAGATAATTTTTTATACAGAGTTAATATAGAAATGTTTCAACAAACAGTAAAAGCTAAATTTTACTTACTTTCACTTAATAATATTTATAACCTTTTACAGTCTTGCTCTTTTGTGCATAAAATCTACTTTTAAACAACTTATCAAGCAAAATGCAAAAACTGAAATAACTTCACAACTTATTAACAAAAGTACGCAATACATCTTTATATAATTTGTCAGCTGTCATCTTGGAAAAAGAAAAAGCAAAGAAAAGGTAAAATTCGGGGATGACTTTACAAGAAAACTTATTAATTTGCTTTAGAGATACTGGTCTTCTACAAGAGCTGGCCCTGGTGAGAGAATCCAAGGCACTGGAAGTGCAGCAATGATCCCACAACAGTGACACAGCAGAATGGGCTGGAACCTGAGGCTGTCAGGGCACAGCTGGAACATGGGTGGGATGCCAAGCAGAGGAAGCTGATGTGCAGCTGGCTGGGAAGTCACACTGCAGGTAATGATTAAAAATGCCTGTTATTCAATAGACTGGTCAGGTTTGTTTAGAATAAGATCAAACTGTATTTGTTGAAATGAGAGAATCAAAACCATTCTGTTCTTTCAGGTCCCCCAGCTGGATATCAATTCCCTTATCCTTCTCCCACCACGTGTAAGGAAAATGTGATTCTGAGCTAAGTTAGCTAAGAAATTTGCACTGGAGTTGAAAACTAAACTGTCTGGAGAATAAAACCATGAGCAATAGAAAGGTAAATCATAAATGTTTATCTGCAATTTTTGTAACGGTCAAACACTCAAAAATCTTCCTGAAATTAGTCTTTAAAAAAGAAGTGGTTTCTTTGAACCAAGCTGAAGACAGGAAACAGCAGGAAAACTATGGAGAGGCCATACTTTGCAGAGGAGGAGAACCTTGCAGTTTGATAATTCACAAACAGAATTTATTGAATGTTCTGGATAAACTGTATTTCCAAGTTCTCCCACATCTAATTCACCTCTCTCCCACATAATTATTTTCTTAAAGAGACAGAAACCACCTATTCTGATCCCAGGGGTAATTCCTTCTCTCCCCTTGCATGATTCATCTCACTTTAGCAATCTGGAATTTATAAGCATCTCTTATATTACCCATTTTATTTTAAAAGCTTTTTTTTTACTCATTAAGTGCAGGTGACTTCATCTCCACTCAAGGAAACAGCTCTGTTAGGAACGCCCATGTAGGAGTTGAGCTGCCTCTTGGAGAAGGAGCAGTAGTTTTCCATTTTCAGCTCACGTCATAAGGCTCTTATTTTTTTCTTTTTCCCCCCCTCTTAGCAGAACTTTTGAAGAGGGGGTATATGAACAAGTGATTTAGAGGATAAGCAGCAGCAGAGGAAGTACCTATTGTTTAATGGTGTGGACACTGCACTCCAGTGAGCAGTTGGCTCCAGAAATGAGACATGGACACACAGTTCTTGGAAGAAGCAAATTCCATCTCCTTTATATGAGAGTAGGGTGGTAGAAGAGACCCCACTGAAGATAATTCATTTTCCATTAAAAAAAAAATAACAGTACCACATTGTACTCCCCTCACTTGGAAAAGTTGGAGAGACAAATTGAATCACAGTGACTTAGCTAAGAAAGCCTTTAAAATTACAGCTGTCTTCAGGAATAAATTGCCATTTGCTGCTCCGAACAAATATTACTTCATAATAACAGTTACATAATAGCAACAAAATATTAATGCTATTACAATATCTTAATATAAAAGTAATATAATGAAATATAAATGGAAGCACACAGGTAACATATATTAATAATTAAATCCCCCAACTATTACAGAGGTCATTAGATGCCCCAAACCCAAGAAACTCATTAGCACAACCACTGGAAAATTCTGCTGTTTAAGGAGGCAGTATCATCACCTCTAAGCTTTCCAGCACTGAAATGACCATTGGTCTTGTGTTTAGCCTGGACACATCGTTCTATCTATGGCTTTCAACTTATTGAATATGTTTGATACTGCTTGTGAAATCAGGATGTAGGACTGGACTCCGATACAGCTTTTAGGTGCATACCCTGCCTTAGTGGCAATAACTGGCAGGAATTCTCTTCAGCTGCACCCACAAGTGAGTTCAGTGCCTCACTGATTTCTCATCTGCCCTGCCCTAAACAAGAACAGGTTGATAACTGATAAAAAAGAAGCTCTAGTATAAACCAGACTGTGATGGTAATGGTTTATCTTGTAAAAGCAGAACATCTGTCTGAGATGCACTTCCATCCTCCTGCTACACAAATGCACCCCGATGGACAGTACCTCCACAAGTGCTTGTTTCCATGACAAACAACTTTTGTGTGTGTGTGCTTCCATACACCTGCTCTTACCTCGGGTAATTAGGCATCTGGTCCTTGTCTGTTGAGCTCCTAGTCATAGACTAAGAAGAAAAAGATGCAATCAATAATAATTTAAATCAGTAAGTTAGGCTTGTGCAAAATATCTTTTGAAGTTGAATAATTCAGAAAACACACTCCTACAATGAGTCACTTTTTATGTGCTTTACTTCAAATATGAAGACAACACATGTCCCTGGGAGCAGGAGAGCAAGAGACACTCACAGAAATAAGCAGTTGTTGTGTGGGAGAATGACATGAGGTGGATTTTGTACAAATCTTACTCCCAAAAGCAAGGCTGGTCTCTCTTGGTGGCAATGAGGAGAGGTGAGAGATTGAATATCCATGTGATATTCATTGTCTTGGTGAGCTCCTGCCAGCAGTGGGACCGTGAGCTTGTCTCATGAAGACCTGACTTAGGGACAAACAGGCAGGAAACTGATGTTTGATATTTTCTAGACTTAACCTTTGAGCATCAAATGAAGCTCAAGAGATTGGAAATAAGCCAGGTTAAAGATGTTCCTTCACAAGTTCAATGGACACTATTGTAAACAACCAACAATTAAGTATTTTTAAAACTAGAAGTCCTGACTGAAATACTATTGAAGCCATGAAGGAAAAAAAGCAGCTTTTCTATGACTCCCTCACTGTCCAAACATAAAAAAGTTTTTATGTGCTTCAGGATCCCCTGTTATTTCAACTTTGCTAAGTTGGCTAAAGAAGTTTTAGTGCCTGTGAATCCAAATGCCAAAATTAGGGTCTGTCTTTGTTCATCTTCCTGTTGACCTAGCAGAGACAAGAGAGATGGTTGCTTGTGCTTAAAAATAAGGAGTGCACATTTAGTTTTCAGGGAACTCTACTTAGACACAACCTGCAATCTGTAGAGGCATCAACTGATGAATAAGCAATCTGTTAGCAACTTGGACTAAAAACAAGGCACTGATGAGGGCTGGGGAATGAAGCCAGACATTTTGGATAGCAAATGTAATCAATAACCTGCCACTTTGTAGAATGTGCACAGTGCTCTTCTGGGTGTTTTTTGGATCAAGATAGGAAAGAGATTTGGTCTTTGGCAGCAAGCTAGGCATCTACAGCTTTGGAAATCAAAATGTGGAAGAAGAAATTCTATGGAGGATGCCTTTATTGAAGTGGATAACCTGGCTACTTACAGGACTTTACAGGAGCAGGTCAGTATTAAAATGTCTACAGCAGCAGCTTGTAAAGTTGCCCTTGTTGCGAGGAAGGCCATTTTCAGCATCAGCACCTACTGATTTTAACAGCTAAGAAATAAATGCTTGCACTTGAGTAGTCTGTGGAAAGAGCTCTGACCTTTCCACAGCAGGCCACTTACCTTGCCAGTCTTGTCAGGGAGGCCAAGACTGAATAGATGCAAAGACTGAATTGCTCATTTATCCCATGGGTATATTTGTCATTGTAAGACTACTAAAATATCTAACATTTTTCCCAAGACCTACCTTCAACCATTACAGAAGTTGCTGGCATTGAAATAATAACAGTTGTAATAATACCACCACCAATAATAATAAATCAAACTTAACATTTGCTTAATGCAGTATTTGTCTCCTGAAATCCAGCTGAGTTATAGATGGTCCTCTCTGGCCTCTGTCTTGCTCATTACCTAGCAATGAAGCAGGGACACCTAATACTCAGTTCTTGCTGTTATGCCAAGCCTGCAGAACAGAGCATCAGTCATTCCCAGTTTTGATGAGGAACCTGCCACTTCCCTCCCTATAAATAAGTTCAAGGTTCTACAGAGATTAGCTATGAGGGGATAACTAATTACAAGCAACTCAAACCATCCTATGTGGCTTCTGCAAGCATGTGCATATTTTTAGGGGCTGGATGACTAAATCTGTGGGATGTGACACACAAGGTGCCATAATGTAACTGCAATAGTAGGCAGATTTTGAAATTCCATGTTCAGAAACGGCTAAATGAGATTCACATAGGTAATTCCAATGTCCAGTAATGTAGGTAGGCATGACACATGTTTTTAAATATTCCCATGTGCTAGGAAGTAAGGATATGGAATGCATGTGAAAGCTGTGTTGTTTTTTAGGAACTTTAAAGGAAATTTGTCTAGTAATCCTTGCTAAATATTGTCCCAGCTGCTGCCATTTGTTCTATTAGTGGACATGCACAAACCCAAGACTCTCTAGCCTTACCCTAAGCTTAAGGAGCCATGCTCAAAGATAAAGTATCCCATGGGCAACAGACTATTTCTAGTTCAGTACTTTGATGGTGCACCCTGAAAAATCTGGGCTACTCAGATTTAAAAGTGGAGCTTTTGTCCATAAATCTATGTATTTCCCTGAAATTTTATTTAAGGTATTTGTTTTTGTTAGTTTTGGTTTGTTGGCTAACATCTTGGAAAAAAAATAAGACACTATCAATGTCTACATGTCAGAGCAGACGTATATTATACAGTATTTAGCTAAAGCATTGTCCCTGCCTGTACTTTCTAGAAATGAATGTTCTACATGCCTGTGCCTTATGTAGTTGCTCTTAAAACAGGTTTTTCTAGATATTTCACCCCAAGAAATTTTGGCTTTGCAGATGATTTTTTTTTTTTTAGGTATTATTCAGTTCTATACTAAACTGCTACAAAATGAGACATGAACTTTGAGATAGCATCAAAAGTAATAATGGAAGACTGAAGTGAGTGCCACTTTCATTAATAACTTCATTACAGTGAAAGCAAGATCAAACTTATCAAGAAACTAAAAATTATGTTCCAGAATAATTTCTAGGAGATATTTTCCTTTCTCATTAAAATAACATCAAGTTCCTTTTCTAACAGACTTCAGATGTGATCTCTTTAAATCCTCAATCAAGACTTCAAAAACTGTCTACAAAAATGATTATCCAAATCCTGATTTCAAACATGGGGTTTAGAGAGGGAAGCCTATGTTTTTAAAGATACAGCAGGGAGAGTCTGTACACGCATGTAAAAACCAGCATTTTTTAAATAAATCTGAGGACTGCTGACATTCAAAAATACCACTTTACTAAATGGCATACGAAACAAAATGTCTCTCAAATGAATGCTCCCTGGTCTGCTTTCCTTAGCAATGTCAAAGGAGAAGAGAAAGTGATTGTCATTTTTGTTCCAGGCAATTTATGTCTGCACAAAGAGATCCTCCTTCTGTGATCCCTGTTTACTCTTGCCACTGATATGCCTTCAGTTTTAGAGGAAGTCCTTTTTATTAAGCATTGAAATACTTGATTTCTGTTGTTGGACACAGGCCATAATGCTTCTTCCCACTATAATTCTGCAGTGCAAATCTGCTGATTTATATGCATCCTAGGATATATGACAGTGTAACAGAGGGCAGTGAGGTTAGGATCAGAAGGGAATATAGTGATCATTATCTGAGTTACTGGATAATTTCACAAAATTAACGATTCCAGTGTTGATACTACATTTCTGCTACTATGATTCAATAATGAATTCTGGAGAAGGAGGACAGCTACAGAGACAGGACTGCTGCTGTGGCCTTAAAATGAAACCCTACAGACAAACGCTTTCCAAGAGTCACCCTCATGTTCTCATGAGCTGCAGTGATCCCAAGCCCTCAGGCTCCGAGTACCTTGTGAAGGCTTTTGCTCAGGACACTGCCTCCCTACCAGCCACAGAGGAGAATAAAGCTGGAATATCTGGACTGCAAAGCTGCTACTAGGCCAGCAGGAATTTCCCTTAATTAGTTACAGTACCTCACAAGTTCACACAAATACAATGCTGTCTAAAAGAATAATGAAAGCAGTACTGGGTATTGTTTTTCTCTCTTGCAGTAAGGAAACAACACATTTAGGTGATAATTCTAAATAGAGATATCCAAATGGTACTAAGTCCAATGTGAAAAAACCCCACTGATTTTCCTTTCAGTATGAGTACTGAAGTTTACAGAAATCAAAAGCCTAAGACCTATAAAATGTAACAGATTGTTTTTGTAACAACAAGAGAAAATCATCTGCAGGAAAAGCAGTGCTTTATACAATTGTAGATGACAATCAAAAAGAATCATAGAATATTCTGAGCTGGAAGGCACCTGCAATCATCACAGAATCCAGCTCCTGGCCCTGCACAGGACAACCCGAAAAATCCCTTTTTTCCCCCACAAAGGGAAAAAAGTATCTTAAATCACCAATGGTACAGTTTTAAATAATGACTACAATACTCACAAAAACTGCTGTAGCAGTAGAAAGCTCATCGAGAATTTGCAAACTGATGACTGATTTACCAAAAAAAAAAAAAAAAAAAAACTGAAGTCATCAAGCAAATTGTTCTAAAGAAGCCATCTACCCAAATTCTGATGATGCCGTAGGAAATAGGCATTAGACAGAAAAGCTGAGCCACAGAGACTTGGTAAATTTTCTGCCCCATTAACTCACAGTGAGTTCATCTTTGGGATGAAATCTTGACACTGCTGAAGGCCTGATTATGCTAAAATAAATGTGGTCAGATACCGAAAATGTTCATTACAAATTCAATGCCTGATCCAAAAGGGTTTGGATCAGACCTCTGCTCTACACTTCCAGTTCAAGGCTTGAGAGTCCTTAAAGGCAGAAAAAGCACAACTTACCATTCAGATTTTCATTTTCTTGTCTGTTTCTGATAGTGGTGTCTCTAAGGTGATGCACTTTTTCCTTTAAGTAAAAAAACAAGCATAAAACCAGCAGCAGAAATTAGTAATGGAAGTTTACTGTAGAAACAGGAAGGCACTATAAAAAGCTGAATTCTTTAGCATTCTGAACACCAAGCATCTCTCTCCTGGAAAACAATTTTAAAAGACTGAAACATGTTCATAATGCTAATTTTAGTATTTTTACCTAAGACTTTTGTGGAGTTATTCCTACCAGCAGTAAGTTAAAATTAATCTGGCATTATATTACAGATGCTGGGGTGCTCTTTTCTGTTTCTTGGGGGTTGTTTGGCTTTTGTTTTTTTTTTTTTTTTTGAAAAGTGATTTTTCCTCAAAAATCCAAGTGAATGACAGAGAACTGCAGTAACAGCATGAAGTCAGTTCATCATGTTTATGGAGGAGTAAGAAGAAAACCACACGAAAGTCACATATGCACTGCAGGGTAAAAACCACCACTACAAAATAGCATTTTCCCTGAAGCACTGAAAACAGGCCAAGTAAATCTTCCTTGAAATATGGACATCTCATAGTTCACCAAGAAAAAAAAAGGACTTACAACTTGGTGCTGCTATCATGGCACAGATTAGATATGATCTTCCTCCACAAGAAATGCCTCGGACTGAGAGCAATACCAGCATTTCATCCGCATGCTTGGCTGCAGTTGGATTTGGAAGGTGGCAGCCTAGTGCTGTGTTGCTGGTGCCCAGCTTGGGAAATGGCACCCATACTGTTCCAGGCCCTTGCACTTTTGCTTTTAAGTGTTCTAGTGTGATGACAAAGCTCAGACTTTCAAGCAGATGCAAACACAAAGAGCACTCTCCTTGCTGGCAGCATCTGATAGCTCTTCCACTCTGCCGAGCAGCAGAGTAGCTTTGCTTTTCCTCTTTCTACTAAATGACAATAAATTATTTTTGTTAATGCATGACCTCATATGAAATGAGGGCATAACTTCTTCCTCCATGTGTCTTTTTAGAAGTAATTAATGAAACTTCTCTCCATGACTTGCAGCTTTGATGCAGTTCTTTCAGTGACTCAGTGTGTGGGTTTCTGTAAATCCTGTTTTTGTGCACCTCAATTTACTCCATACACTGAATACAAAGGAGCTGTAGAGCATTGCCAACAATTGTGGATTTCACCAAGTATATTCAACCCTTTCAGGTAAGCATAAAGCCTGATGTAAGTCAATATATTTTAATTGCTAGAATAAATGTATGTTTGATACAGTCATGTTTCTGTTAGCTGACACTGCTCAAGAGCACATTTGGTTTGTTCGGCAACATAAGGTTTCATGAAAGATGCACATCACCCAACAGTTTAAAGCACAAGTATTAGGAGACCAGCATATTTAACTCTGGATTTTAACCAAACTCGGAAAACCTCTGAAGTAACAGTGGAAACGGATATCTAGAAGATCCAGAACCATAATCAGCAAGCTCTCTGGGAGCTGGTTTGCATACAAATCATGATTATGACTTTTGACCTCATATGCAGGAGCCAAAACACAAGAACTTGCTTTTAGAACATCTGACCAAGATTCCAATTAAGGAATGAATTTCAAACTCATACCTGTTGAGTGGATGGTAGTCTCTGCTTTTTGTTCTGCCACAGTTTAAATCTGTCAAGGGCTTCATCCACAGAAATTGCCCCCTTTTTCACCTGTTCCTGCAAGTGGATGAGTTCTTCCTGTTCAGGAGGGATCTTGTGTACCACAGTGCTGTATGTTACTGTCTCAGTGTGGCCTCTATGTGTTTCTACAACAAAACGTATGAAGTGAGAAATGCAACAGATCAGTGAAGATTCTACCATTACTCTTCGGCAGCAGAGCAGGATCCCAAATGTTTCCTTCATTACTACTGCCCTGGTCCATGGATTCTCTGTTAGTGTTGGCTCATAAAAATAATTTCCTTCTAGCACTACAGTTACAGACTGACATTTTAAAGGAAATGGTTGCTATATAAAATACCCAGAGTGCCTTTTAATCCCTTTCTTCTTCAACGTCATACATTACATATCTCAAAAGCTGTAGATGAAATTTGGTCAGGAAGCATCTTGAAATTTCACAAGATTGCCTTCATCCAAGGAAGGAAATACATTATTAAATACATTGTAGCAACAAGAAAACACTGCAGCCCAGTGATCCTGGAGATGATGATACAGTGCACAGCTGAAGGGAGATGTGCATTATCAGATTCACAGCTTGGTCCAGGGAGGTGCAGCATTGCTTCTCCCCAGGATACTGATACTGGAATGGCTGATCCAGAGCATATGAGCAGCCACGGAACAGGGGTTCTGTGCCCTTCATGAGGCTGTTGCACATGCTTCATTGCATGGGGAGTGTGGCCAGGATAAAACTTTAAACCATCAGTATAATTTGGGTCAGTTTTTCTGTTACATTAGGCACCACTATCTTCATTTCAAGTAAGGAAGGACTGTTCAAAGGGGTATCATTAATGGAATTTACAGTAGCAACACTGTAATGTGCTACAATTCAAATAATCACTGGACTGCCACAAGCAATTACTTTTACATGCATCTTGGGGTACCCAGAAGAGAACTGTTGCTCCCCCCACTTCTGTCTTTCCTGGGCTGGAACTACTGCACAGCTGAGCCCTCCTGTCCTTCCTTTTCTTGGGTTTAATCACAATCATGAGAAGGGAAACAGAAAAGTGTGAAGTAACTCTGACTCTACAAATCTTTCCTACAAGACTATAACTTTTAGTCTTCTTTCTTTAATCTGATCTCTTAATGCTGCAATACCATTAAGGATATAAATTGTAGGTGGCAAAACAGATGCTAAATCACCCAAGATCAAGTCACAACAAAACTCTTCTAGTTCTACTGAAAAATATCAAGGCAGTTAAAGAACCAAATTAAATTCTGTACCAGGATTCCTGGCCTCGCAGTACGTCCTGCTGTTGTCACTGGTCACTCGACAGGCCTTTTGCTGAAACACTGCAACAAAATTAGGAATATAAGGAAGTTGAAAAATGGCAATAAAAACCCATCAAACATTCTCAACGAAAGAAGGATACTAATAAAAGCAGGCTGCAATACATTTTTTCTTCTAGTCTAGGAGTATTTTTCAACCCACTTGTCAGTTGAATGTTAATTACTTGAAAAATTGTTCTGTTGCACAGAATGGCAGGATTACTGATGTTAGAAAAACCATTACAAGAAGCTCTGAAGAAAATTAAAAGGATTTATCACTCCAGCATATTACTTGTCTCCAAATTCATCACATAGTACAGACACTGTAGCCTGTTCCTTATTTTAGCTAAGGCAGAAAAACCCCCAATAGTACCCATTGAGAATAGTGACACTGCTGAAGAAAGTGTGTGTGTATATTTGTGTCTACTTTATTCAAGCACTAGAAACAGCAAAGCACAACCCCTCTCTTAGAATAGCCCATCATTCCCACCCTGTGAAGTGCTCAGAGTACAGCCAGCCTGGATACACCCTGAAATGCTACACTCAAACTTTTGCTGGCAGCATATGTAACACCCAGAAGGTGGGAATTGCTCAGTTTCTGACTTAGCCTGTGTGGTAGTAGCTTTCTCTCAAGCCTCTGATTTTCACAAAACAAACTGACAATCTAGAACCTAGAATAATTCCTGCCAATTTATTAATCCTCTGTCACCACTGCAATGCAGCAAATGTGTCAGCTCAATGGAGCAAATATTTTCCTGGGGACTAAGGCCCAGGCCAAGGCAGCTCTGCTCCAGAGCAGGCATGCTCTCTGTTATGTCCCTAGCTCAGCCACTGATAGGCTTTAGCTTTTAAAATACTTTTCTCTGTCATTATCAAAGAATCCTACTAAGTATGGTTGCAGTGTTTTGTTCTCTACTTGAAATAGTATTCTCCTTTTAGATGAAACTGAAGTAATGAGAGCACAAAGGTAATGCAGGCAGCCTGAATTTTACTGCAAAAGGAGAAGGGACATATTCAACAATGTGCCTGATGGGAAAGCACTTTAATTGATAGGCTTTGAAATTTCTGCTGAGTTTGGCAGTGTTGGAGTAATCAGAAATGGAATTACTCTTCCAGTGAAAAGTAAAATTGTTAAAACAACTTTATGTGCTGCGTCTTACTGAAATGATTTTAGTTGGCAGCAAGTATTCAGTGTGGGTGAGGTCAGTGAAAACAAACGCCTGTTTCTGGAATGCCTGGAAAGACAGGAACACTCCACTGTACAACTGCCATAGGTTTAGGGAGAACTCTAGCAATTCATCCTTTCATTCCCACATGCCAATTACTTAGGAATTATTTGAACACAGCATAACAAAAGAAATGTAATCTTGCACAGGGATATATTCAATTATTTTTTAAATGGAAGATAAAGCAAACATGTATTAACATTGCTTCAGTTAAGCAATGTTAATATAGCAAATTTTTGTAAGTGTCAGAATGTCACAATCCTTCATATAAGGATATATATATTTTTTATTTTCTGGGCCACTCTGGCACAAATAATCCGATTAAACAGTTCCAGAACTTCAGTCATACTTACTGTGCACCCTTCAATAACATTTGTATGATCAGAAAGAGAATCCTTTTTGATTTTTAATCATGCTGTGACTAGCTGAAGTACCCACAGATGCTCGTAGGTCAAAATCTACATATTAAATGCCATTTAAGTTTTGTCTACAATAAATTTTTTCTGCAGTTTCTCGGAATTAAAAGAGGCTGAGAGACCTAACAAGTAATTCCACTTCATTCCCTCTCCTCTCTTCAGCTGCTTCAGGATACAGATGAAGTTCTCTGAAAGTCCTAAATACATTTTTATGTCTCAGGCAGTAAGATCCCTTTTTAGGAATGTAATGTAACCTCAATATTCTTCCAGCAAAGCAAACTCAGAGAGACTGAAACTACTGCACTATTGTATATTAGAAAACAACATCGAAAAAGTGGGACAAAACACAAATTTTATGGCAAATATGCAGAACTCTGAGAAAATCCCTAATTTAAGTCTTGGAAAGCGAGTGGGGTCAAGGAACTCTGAATTGCCTGTTTTTTTCTCAGACTAACTAAACATGTTGTTTCAGGTTGTCTGCACATGCAGGTAAATAATGCTATAAGGCTTGAAATTTGGATAATATTTTCATGGTAAGCACCACAAAAGTGTTAGAAAAATTTGAAATCTAAGTCTTTTGTGTGTAATTCTGAACTATGGAGACCATTTTATAGTAACAAACTGCATGAAACTGTGGTGAGTATAATGGGTCTAGAAACAGAGAATGAAAGTTTTTACAATAGCTGCAGGTTGGAAAAAGGATCAAGAATTTGATTTTCAGAATTAATTTAATTTCTAACAGAAAGCTGTAATGTTAAGGAGACGCAGATGCACTATGACATTTCAAAAATTGCTTAGCAACACTATTAAACACAGGAAATCAAAACACAGGAGGAGTTAGATCATGGGAGAGAAGAACTCATATCAGCCAAGAGGCAATGATTAACTAAGATATGATTTCTAATTTATATTTTACTTTACTCATCTAAGCTATGAGAGATGTTGCCTGATTTGTTGAATTGGCAACATTACCTCTAAAAATGAAACAAGAGTTTCCACTATGTGCTAGTGATTCAAACAAAGCTAGACTTATGAACCTACCCTCTGAAAGAATATATGAGCTAATCATATCTAATATATACTTACTTGACACTTTCAGTAGCACAAACACAAAGGAGAAAAGACAGAGATTTAAAAAAAAAAAAAATCAATAAATACCAGTATTTTGAATTCAGCTTGTTTAGGAAATTCAAGATGCATTTATTCATCAGCTTCATTGAGCTGATGTTCCAAACCAAATTATCTATGACTGTTCTCCTTAGGAAACATTCAAAATTAAAATACAGGAAAACAAAATCTTTATATGAACACACAGCTAAGTGATAATTCAAATTAATTAGTACACTAGGGTTGCACGTAGTAACACAACTCAGTTGCAAATTACAGTGGATTTGCAAACTGCCTCCTTGTTCTTAGTAGTTTTTGCTTCATTCATTTTAGAATTGTCATGTAATTAATTTGTGATTAATGGAAGAATGGAGAAGAACAGGTGAATTGCTGGTTAGATAATGTTGCAGGGAGAGACTCCTGCCTTTGCCCATTCAAATTTTCCCACATTATTTAAAGATTTTAACATTTAAACTGTGTATTGATAGTACGTAGGCAAATAAAACCTCCAAGTTCTTTTTCCTGGTAGGGATTTGATTGTAAATTAGATGTAGCACAGCAAGAGATGACAAATACACAGAGAATACTAAGGAAGGAATATAGTAGAATGATGCTTATTATTCAGGAGAGGAGAACTCTGCAGATGTTTGTTCACATCTTTTTAGAACTCATTTTCCTTTTGTCTGTTTGCTAACACACTGAACATCACTCAGCATGAGGACTCGAGAGAGGTCACCAATGCAACGCTAACCAGTAAGTTTTGTAAGAGATGATTAATGACCACTCCCAAAATTTTTACAAAATATTTCACTTATTCAAAATGAAAACAAAAAATTCCAGTGACATGAAATCAACTAAAGAAGTGGGACCTTGCAAATAGACTTTACACAAAACAAGGCAGCTGGGCATGGATTAAAAGCATATCATCACAGCTCATGAATCTGATCTAGGCAGGTCCAGGCATTGTGAAGAAGGGATGGCTGTGTGGTGCAAGGTAACAAAGGCTCAAGTCCCAGAAGCTGGCCTCTGAGGGCAGCATAGGTGTCTGGGTACACCTACACCATGACAAGGCAAAGGGAAAAAGAGCAGTTTTAAGTACATTGGTGTAGGAAAATGAGTGACCACATCTACACTGGTACAGGAATTCTGACCAGGCCTAAATGGGCAGTCTGACACTCAAGACATTTTTGAGAACACACAACAGTCATTTCAACAGAAGAAAGACTACACGATGCCAAGTGCACCTGCAGAAATACCAACCTGTCATGTTGCTCCCTTACTTTGCCAGGGCTTTTCAGCGACAGCATCACATCCACTCTTACACAGGCTATTGCCAACCTCTACCTTCAACAGCTTCTTAGTTGGCTGAGAATGAACCACTCCACTTTCTCAGACCAGAAGCAAAATGATTTTAAAAGGAATTATGGTGTAATGACAATGTGAAAATATTAATCCAAAAATAAACGTATGCTCACAGCAATTCCCTCCACAATTTGCAGTGATATTCTGAGTCTGACAAATATGAGCTCAAATCTGTTAGAATTCCAGCAACTTTGGTCACAGATACGAGACTCTACAGAGATGACTCCCCTACAGTGAAGCAAGATAATAAAAATAATACCAGAACTCTCTTATAGAAGGAGTAAAGAGTGAGTGAAAAGAAGAAGCACCAGTGGTTAGTTTAAGGTGCTGCTCAGAGAGTGCCATCAATGTACTGTGTATCACAGCACCACACACAATGAAAACAACTCTCACACACCCCTCTTCATGTCAGAATTTTAACTTAGTGGATCATGGAAACTGGAAGGCCTTTAGTTACATACTCAAGAGTATTTGCTCCAGCATGTAAAACCTGAATATACTTCTTTAGTCCCATTTTTATGGAGTAGAGAAAAGCAAAAAGGGAAGGACCCTATATATGTTTTTACTACAAATCTGCCATTTGGAAGAGTTTGGTTTGCAACCAGACAGCATCCCATAAATATTTTTCTCATTGTGCACCTTATTCAGTACTTGTTTCAATCTACCAAAGTTCAGATAGAAAAAGATCTGACTGAATGAAGACAGATTGAATATGGTATACCACTCCCACCCAGGTCTGTAAAAACACTGCCAGCTGAAGAGTGCTTCCTAGTATTTCATTCATGGAAAAACACCCTTAAGTTAGGAATACATAATGAAATTCATCTGCAGTGCAGTACTTTATACTCACTGTGGGAGAGTACTACAAAATCCCTCTGTGGGACATAAATGTTTTGCAATTTGCATGGCCTCTGAGGCTTCACTTTGAAAACCCCTGCTTTAGAGCATTTAAACAATTGGCATAATAAGAATTACTGACTCAAGATATGATCACTGTATTTCCCAGTAATCAGCCTGATACATTTCCAAGACACTAACAGCTCTGTTCTGGATTTTATTTATTCAGTTCAGTGGGTTTATGCTGTCTATTCTGTATGTGAAATATTCTGCTTCCCTAAAAATATCCACAGGATGCTATTTCTTCTGCATACCCTGTGATTTTGGTGAGCAATGAGAATTTTATTCTCCACTGGAACAGTAACTGGAAAATATATTTTTCCACTTCCAATTTTTAACCCTAGGGTGACGTCCCAAAAACAGCTACCTTTAAATAGCAAAATGTTTTCAGTGCAAGGAAGGGAAATACATTTCTTCAGGGATTTGTGAGAGGTTTGCAAAGAAATAAAGGCTATAGCATAGGAAATTTATGCTGTTGTGGGTATCCTTAAGGGCAGGTATCCTTGCTGCAGAGAAACCCTTTCATGCCAGTGGTCTGTGATGAGAGGTAAATGATTAAACCAGGACAGTAATGTAATCCTTAACCCTGAGAGAGTCCTAGTAGGTCAGGCTTCAGAAATGGCACAGGCATTGCAGAAACATTCATCTGTCCTACAACTACACTGAGGGCTTTGGTTTCCAGCTCAGTCGAACTTGGTATCAATAGGGAACATTAAAATTGCACACTAAACTGAAAACACCTTCCGATGTTTATTTAACAGTGGTTTTGGCAGCAGACAATTGAACAAAACACTGAAATAACCTTCAGAGGAATACTAAGCACCTAAGGAATGGTAAGGGAGCACAGTAAGAGCACACACCATCTGGACAATGAGCTACTTGGCACCAATTTGCAGCTCCACTAGTTGATGAGCCTTTCACACACAAGATAAAATTCTTGCAGTGGTCTAAATTAAAGAACAAGTGTTCTCTCTGTTAATAATGCAGTCTGTTTACCAGTGTTCAATACAGCAGTTTGAATGTTCATTAAAATTTGAAAGTATAATAAATGAAACTGAGTAAAAGCGATTAGAACACTTATGTTTTAAATCTTTCAACTCCCCCATGTTTCCCAGAATTTATGTGTCAGCAAATTCAAAGCAGATGCTCAAACTGTAAATTGTGGTAGTTCAGTTGTGACAGCTTGCATCACTGAGTGTTTACTGCCCAAGTTTAGAAGTGTAGATCTTGCTCTGAAAGTGACTCTTGTCAAGTCCCTATAGATCAACAGTTTTCCTATCCTGTTCTGCAGAACACCAAGTGGGCTAATCTACAGGGAGCAGGCTTTCTGCCCAGTGTAAACTTGAAATTCCATGTATTTGAAAGCTGCTTATTACAAAGAAAGCTATTTGCTTGGTTTCTTCATTGTTGCTGCTTTCATGGAAGCACCACTACTTTTGCTTAAAGGAGAAGATACTCTTTTGTAATGCCATAACCTTCATTCAATGTGCAGTGAAAGCACTCATGGAAATTCAGCCATTTGATTTCTCCAGATAGATATAAAAATAAATTTAAAAGAGTCACCTGCATGCAATCCAGGAGGCAAAAGGCATTTCTGCTATGCAATGCTTACTTCCTCCCCAAATAAATGAGCCCATCTATGGGTACATAAAGTGCAAGGAAAAAATCCTCCTGCATCTCTGCATGGCACTCTCACACCAGCCTCTTCAATCCTTGGGGCATGAAGCTTCCCATGAACTCCCAAAGTACAAATGAGGATCCATTTGTGAGCAAATGTGTAGCCTTACCACAGTTCCCCTCTGTGCATCGTACTCTATTCTGTTTTTCCACAGGACCCGTGTCTTACTGAATGCCAGAAGGGAACAGTTCTGAAGACAAACCAGAACTGTGCAGTGAAGACAATCTGCTTGTTACAGGGATATTAAATAATTTGTTTTCGAAATTAAAAGGTGATTAGCAAATAGAAAGTACATATAGAGGAGAGAAGGATGACTCAGTTAAGTAACTAAAAGTTGCTCTGCAGGACAGGACTTCTCTTTCCAACAAAAACCTGGCCAAAGGTCAGACAAGTTTAAGGCATTTGAGGCAATACAACTTGTAATGCCTGACATCAGAGTACTGACTAGACACACTAAGGATTTAATTTTAAGTTCTGAGAACTCAGAGACAACTGAAATCAATGGTGCTTTGAATAAGTAAAGTCTTATGTAATGCTGTTCACCTCAAGAATCTTAGTTCACACTGTGCATCCCAAAACTCAGTGGATGCAGAATCAAAAGGTTTATAACAGGAAGATCTGAAACAATACATGGGGCCTAGGAGCAGGCAAAAATTATATTTTAAACAAAATGAGAATGAAAAACACTGAAATTTTGTATGCTCACCCACTTTAAACACTAGATTAAATGAAAGAAAATAGCTGAGATAAATAGCTGCATATGGCTACCTACTTATTACTGCATTATAATGTTCCTGGCAGGGAGAAAGGGTAAGACTACCTCAATTCCAACTTTTCGATTATCTGACTTTGCAATATGTGCAATGCTCTTTTTATATAATAGATGAAAACAAACTCAAAAACCATAATCAATTTATTTGCTGGATGAAAATTGTGTATATGCATAACTAGAGTATTTTACACTGCTTAAATTATAAAGGAAGGGCTGCAGACACATGCAGACTTTAATGATGAACTGGAATGAAGTTTCCTGGTTCATACAGATGGAACAATCTTTTTAAAAATCAAATATAAGCAGTCCTAAAATAATAAATTGGAAATTGGGATGTTGCTGGACTGGAGAGGGAAGCTTTTAACCAATGTGGAGGAAAAAAACTGCCAATCCAAGAAGCAAGAAAAAAATCTTTTAGCTGAAGATATACCCCTTCTGTCTATGTCTAAAATTCCATTAGCTATCTCAGGGACCCCTGGACAAAAATAAGATACTCTAGGTCTGGAACCAAAAGGATAGGTAGTAAAACAGAGACCTGAGTGGCGAGCTGAAGCTTTTTTAAAGTGTTTCCATTTTCCCTCATGTATTGTGTAAGCAAAGGAATGTAAGCCAGAGGCTGATTCCCAGAACTACTGGAAAATAATTTGTCTACCACTCCACGCTTATGAAAGCAAAGGTAAAAAACATATGTGTGTGTGTGTGTGTGTGCATATGAATATATACATACACATGGTGAACCACAGCCCCATGAGAGCAGCTCCACTGATAGCATCTGCCTTAGCCAATAAACAAAGGAGAAACACTCCAGTGCAATAAAAGACATTAAATGCAACCTCCCAAATACAGCATCTCCACTAAGGGTTTCCAAGTTACTGGCCTGTCTATGATGATGGTGGACCAAGATTTGAGACACTGCTCTAGAATCTTCAGTAAAACCAGCCATTTCATGATTTCTGTAGCTGTAACAGGCTCCCCATACCCATCCATTCTTGGATCCCACTGTAATGATTCATACTTCTACCTCCTGAATATGCTGAAGAAAGAGAAACTAAATGATGAATGCATTAGCCCATGCATTCTGGTCCTAACCTGGAGTTATACAGCCTGGAGGAAGAGAGCTATCTAGAAAGAATAAAAGAAGCCACTGACTGAGATAGGCATGAAAGAGGAGGCACTTCTCTCTATTTGGTAGTATGTTTTGGGTAGTATTGATTCTTTTTTAGTGTAAAACATGCACAGCATGAATAAGCAATCCAATGGTGTCTGACAGACTATTTTTTGCCACCTATTCTTATGCATTGGCAGGCTTTTGTAGAAGAGGCTGGGCATGCAGGCAGGATGGATTCTGGGACTTAGAAAGATATGTCTGAAGTATTCACTGAATTCCTATTATTACTTTCAAATTCGGTTTTAGTCTGAATTGGATTACAAAGATATCTGAAATCCGTTTTTGTTCTTGTATTTCCATGAAATATCTCAAAAAAGTTTCCCAGTTTTCATGGAAGTGGCAAAAGGACATAATTTTTCCTAAAAGAAATATAATGATCCTACGTAGAAATGTCCATTTCTAGCATCTCAAATTGGAGAAAATATATTTGAAAGAGGAATCCTCACACAGGCATTTCTCCCAGAAAAGAGAATTCTTCTCATTAGAAAAAAAAAAAAAGAATCTAAGAGAGATTTCAGCCTTAAATAAAACCATTTTCATAAAGAAACTGAAAGAAAGGCAATTCAAATAGCACATTCTAAGCTGCATTGCTGTAACAGATACACTCACAGCTAGCCCACCAAGTCTTAATTTTCTATTATATTGTTGCAATTTTTAAAAAGCTAGATAAAAATCTGTGATACTATCTATCTCTGATGCAAACTGAAAATTATTCAGAGATGTTCTCAGTTCATTTGAAGGGTGAGAATAGATTGATTGAAACAAAGTGTTGGTTTGAAGGCAGCTGAAGGGGGGATCTTAGTCTTTTAGAAAATGTTACGGCTCAAAGAGAAGAGACCAAGAGTCTACATTCTCCCAGAGAATATTTACATGGCAGCAGCACCAACCTTGTACTATGTAGGGAGTATTCTCCTCTCTGCCCAGCGAACACACGGGTCGAGGCGTGGGGGCTGGGGGCCTGTTCATGATAAAGGACCTGCAGTGCTTCCTCTTCTCCTCCTCCTGCTCCTCCTGCCCCAGGATGAGGTCGTACACACGTTCATCCAGTGCCATACAAGTGTAGGGGTGCTCGTCCTCGCTGTCCTCCCCACAGGTACCTTGGTCTTCTCCACAGCATGTGGCTGTGAGTCCATCTCCCTGTTCCCTTTTACTCCTGTCCATCACAGAATTCCTCTCTGAAAAAGGAAGGAATTGTGTTGCACATACAAGGTAAAGAGAGGAGATTACGATTTATCTTAAAGCTTTAGAGTTTCCTAAAGTAGATCAGAGACTTCATTTCACTTCTAAACTAAATCACTCTCATTTTCAGAGGCTTCTGATTCATCTGACTCAGTAGAGAGGACGTCTCAAAGGAATAATTCCAACTTCAGGGCCTCCTCATGATTTCACATCAGATTATCAAATGAAGATGCTTACTGTTGGCCACAAAATAAATGATTTGCAGAAATACTGAGTATCCCAGTTGCTCTCACAAGAGTTACACCAACATGTAAGTAACTGTAAATAACATGTAACTCATGGTTAAGCCAAGTAAGCGGTATCTGTGGCCCTCAGCATTCTGGAAAGTCAAGTTGTTTGTTACCTACTGTAAAAACGACTTAAGAATTGAAGCTTAATTTAAGAAATGTTGGATTTTGTGTTTCCTACCTCTTCAATATCCCACTGGGTTTTGAGGGCTTTACAGATTTACGATAGGCCAAGGTGAAAAAGAAACTGAAAAGCCCTTTACAATGTAGGTAAAATGTATTACTTCTTACAATCTGTGCTGTCCAACCCTCCCCCCTCCAAAAACTTCCACATCTCTCTGTATTAGCTATACTTCATATATTTCATAGTACAACTATGCAGAACTTGCTTTCTCTAGTTTTTGCCTTTTACTGCATTAAAATGCATTGATAGTTTCCCCAATACCTGGGTTTGTTTTGATTTGTCTTAAAACATTCACAAACTGCTAAGAGTTAGAAGCTGTCACTGAGGCTGGTGTTCCCTTAAATATTTATAACCTCCTTGGTATAATTACCCATCTTTCACCCAAAAACAGTAGACCTGTCTGGAATTCTTGCACTGACTCATGTTTCCCCTGTGCTGTAATTTAATGCCTGTACATATGTGTATCTGCTAAACTCGGCTGTGGTCACTACTGGTGTTTTCAACCCTTTGGCTGCTATTTAAAGAATTACCTGTTTATAGGTTCAGAGGAGCTAAACAACCTTTGTAATATTTGTTATGGGATGTATTAATAATCATATGTACAATTAACATGCATTCTGGCTAAGATAAATGTTATAAAACCACAAGTGGTGTGTATACCCCTGCCATGTATAATATGAATAATATTTTGTTTCCAGGTCACTATATAAGTTCTTTCTTTCTTTCTCTGTAGGACATTCTTTCTTTCAACTCCCACAGGGGGCACTCTTAGGCCACTGCCAAAACTTGAAGAAGAGGGGATTTGTCTTCAAGTTGCTCCACAGCAAATCTTAAAGCAAGCAGCTGGCTGAAAATATGTAGCAGTAACTTATTACAGCTCCTCGCTGAAAGGAAGCATCACCCTCATCTAGAGGAATTCTGATACCCCACTCCCCAGTGATGAAACCACAGCTAAACACAGAATAATTCAGAACATGTTTTAAACGAACTATCCCCACAGGAGCATTTTAATATGAACTCTGTTTTACCAGCACAGGAGTTGGCACAGGACACCAGGAAACTTTCTCTGCTGATACCCACATGCAGACAGAGAGTGTTTGGCAGAGAGAGTCACATTACTGTGGTGATGTAGCCATATAAGAACTATTCCAAGACAGGCATTTATAACAAACCTACACCAACAAACCCTGTGTGCCAAAACTGATTCCTATGTTAATTTTATCTTGCCCCTCTTTCTCTTAGAGTTCACTTACAACTTTCTACCTATAGCCATTTCTTTCCTGCACAGCAGAACACGGAATAAAACCCTACCTTTAGCAAGCTATTTCTACCTAATTATGTGAACATCAGAGTGTTTGGTGATGGCAATTTAAGACTCTAATAGATTACACCATGTTTGAAAACAGAGTTAACAGTAATAAGCTGTGGAGAAACTTAAAAAAAATTTGTGTGCACTTATCAGCAGTATCTATGACAAATAAGGGCTTTTTTTTCCCTCCCTATCTACCTATTTAAAACTGGTATTTAAGCTTTAATTATTTTGCATACTTGTTTATCCCAATGAGAAAAATTAATGGTCATTCTTCCTGAAACAGATGCAATAGCTCTTTGAGTTTCTCATAATTTTAACCAAACCTCAACACAAAATTTTTGATTTTTACTCTGGGGCATCCCAAGACTGACAGATGTATTTAAAAAAAAAAAAGGAAAAAAAGGGCAAAGCATTTTTCAGAATTTCTGCCTTTCTTTTCAATTTGCAATGTAACTTTTTACGTCTAAGTAACTACAACGTTGGCTAAAATGTAGTAAGACATTATTGCTTCTCTCTGCATGACCATTTTCTATTAATTCTACCTGTGAAATGTCACGCTGTACATTAAATATAATTAAATATTTGTATATTAAATCACAATAGCATTTCATGTTTTAAAATGGTAAATAATGAAATCAACTTGAAAAAAAATACAGACTTCATCTTTGATTCAAGCCTCTCTTGTAAATCCAGTGCACCATACACTATTTGGCAGCTCTTTGGGATAGGTAGAGCGAGGAAAAGCTGAACCCACAGCCCATACCACTGTATTACCTAACAAACCTGGTCATGAGTATTTTGATGCAGCAAAGGTCACATGCTTGTTTTGCAGAATTAGGGCCTCATATGCACAAGCTTGCTTTGTAGCATTAGGGCATCTTGCCCAGCTACTGGTAGAAGTGATCAAACCAATCCTTACAGCACTACATTGTCTACCCTTGCACATGTTTGTATCCAGGGTTATTTTCCTCCCAAAACTGTACCTTTTGATGAAGTATGCAGATTGTCCTGTTTTGGGATGGCAGGCAGATTTCGAGGGGGAGGAGGGGGTGGCCTCTTGCAGAAAAAGCAATCTCTGCTGATCTTTTTGAGCTCAACCCCTACATTGGCATACAAACTGCCAGGACTGTTGTGAAGGCTGTATGAATACCCCTCTCCTTCATCTTGAGATTCTGTCTCCTCTCTGCTGTCTTTTAGGTCATCCTTCTTTCCCTCGTCCACTTCAACTTCTTGTTGGCATCTTGATCCAACTGCACATTGATCTCTTGAGTTCTGTTTTGCTTTTAATATTAAAGAAAGCATTATTTCATTTTAAAATTGTATCTGGAAGCATTTCTTGTTTCAAGGATTCCTACAGAAGCAACACAATGGCTAATAAAACTTTTATGAACTAATACAGCAGGAAAGCTGTCAAAATCATACCATCGGTGAAGAGCTTTTTAAATATTTACTAAATCAACAGTGGAAGTTTTCATTGTATCTTGCTACTCTGATACACACCATCTTTGTGTGTGCAATGTTAAACTTTTCTAGAGCAGCTGTCAGAATGAAATCACACACATTTTCCCTGCCTCCAGAATTTCTATTACTTGACTTTCAAAGCAGCACAGTGCAAACACTTTGTAGAATAAAGCCATAGCTCACATATCTGCATTTCTGCTTTTTGTACAAGCAGTATACAAGGGATTTAGGTACTAATTTGAATCTCTCTAGAATGAAATAGACATTGCCCATGGGAGTCATGACTGTAGACTTGTGAAAACAGAGCTCTTCTGTCTCTAGTGATCCACAGACCAAGAACAAAGAAGAGGGATGTGAAAGTGCACATTTTAATCACTACATGCAGCATCAAAATTTTAACAGTCAACCTCAGTAACGTAACAGAGTAAACTACACAAGCTGTCAGCAGACTTTACCAAACCCTTGAGGTAGGTTTCCATTCTGAGTTATCCTTTGCTGATGCCTGCCTTTCACCACTGCTTCAAATGGGAGGTTAGGGCATTTACCTGGCTAACGTGGTACAATTCTTGCTGTTTTTCCAGGTGTTTACCCTGAGGCGTTCCCATATACAATGTGACAGAGACAGTGAAAATTTTATCAGAGCAAACCTGTTTTTTCACAGTGTCTATCATCTATCTCTATGTGTTAAACCAACCAGTTCAAACTTAGCAAGTAAGAAACATATTTTTCATATGCATGAGACAGTTGAAAGAAACAAAAAATTGTCAACAAGATAAAAAGAGGAGTAAATTTAGTCTCATAGATGCATGATACTCTAAGATATATGTGAAATATATGCCATTGCCATATGCCATTGGTAAATGCAAACAACCAACTGCAGTTTTCAAGGGGAACACATATGATCACACAGATAACCAACAGCCATGTCACTAATCTATGCTTGGAAGTAGCAACATCAAGCCTCCACACAGGACTACACCTGTAGGCAGTGCATCCCCTTTTGTGAAGGCTTTTCTCTGAGAGCTTGGAGAATTCAGCAGTTTTCTAGGCTCAGAGTGGAGACCACAAATTTCCAGAGTTTAAAAGGAGGGGTGGTTGCACTGTCTCTCTTACTGAGCAAAAACTTTATTATCCCAACTGAATCCTTCAACTGCCTTTTCATTTTAGGACATCTGCCTTCCCTGGAAGTTGCAGTAACATGTGGAGATTGAAAGCGTTAGAGTAACTTGTCATGTCTGCCCATGAAATCATTCATTTGATACAGGACATGATATAATAACTTGATCAGTACCAACAAAGCTGTCTAACAACATGACTTACCCATGGCTGGTGGACTTTCTGAGCCCAACATAACCTCATAAGTGTTGCTGTCTTCCACTTCCTCCTTGCAATTAGTGAAATCACTTGCTGCATAATTCTAGAAAGAAAAACAAAGGAGAGTATTTGTTTAAGTAGCATCATATCCTGTCTTCACATTTTGCTGTTGATATAATATACAACATTGTGCTGGGAGGAAAGTGAAGACAGAAACATCATGCATTTGCAGCTATATAGTGGTATACACACTGCAGGCAATAGGAGTGTGCATCTCTGGATACAGTGAAAGGACACAATATTCTGACACAAAACACCAAGTTTGCACAGCAAGGATTTAAGCTCATTGACCTTTCCTTAGCACTTTGCTGGGCTGTCCAGACAGTTCCCAACTCTGCTCACAACTATGACGTACTCAAAGATTAAGAGAAAAATCAGCAAGAGAAAAACATGAAGTCCATGGGGCATGACTGAAGAGTTCAAGGGTGCAAGAAATCTCTGGGGAGCTCGTTACCAACAGTGGTTTGTACCAAAAGCCATGTGTGCACTGAAAAACCAGAAATGGGACTGCAAAACATGTTTGGAGTTCTACCTCAGTGACCAAATGTGTCAGAATGGTGTTGTGTTCCTCTAGAAAGCTGTTATGCTCCCACAGTGCTATGCAAAATTAGCCCAAGGAGGGTCAGAACAATCTGCTCTCTAAAACATTATCAGTGTATTTCCTCAAGCCGAAGAGGTGCAAACTTCTGCTCACCAGTGAAAAGCAAACCTGTAACACAACTATACACAGTTCTGCTGTCTAGAATATAGAACACACATTTGTTAACTGCTGATTTTCAGAAACAACTGGAATTTCAGAAAGTCAATTTTCTTAAAGAAACCCTTGATTCTCATGTAAGTGTTATAAGAAACTATCCTCTATAGACACAATGGAGCCCTCAATAATTAATCAGGAGTTTTGAACCACAGAACTCCAGGGATTTGAATACACCAACCCCAAAGCAGGTAGGGAGGGATACATCATGGTCCATATATCATCTACACTGCAATATTAATTATGTAATTAATTAATCAAAGTAGAATAGTGGAGAGTGAAGTCAGGAGGAAGAACTGATAAGCAGTTACACTCTCCTGCATGGCACAGAAAATGATTTTCAGGAGTTCATGCCATACTCTGAAGAAGTTTGTTCCAAGTATCCTGCTGCCTCATCTATCTACAGCCACTGCCCAAGGACAGAGCATGAAAGAAGAAAATATTTTGAGAAATAGAAGTTTTTTCTGGGGAACTGAGAATACCTTCTTCCCTGCTGCTGTTTTACACAGCCATCTCCTGAATACCAGTCTGAAGACACTGCAAGCACCAGACTGTGCAACAGGTGCCTCTCCCTGACTTGCTTTGCTGCTTTACAAACACACCTGGATCTTTCCACAGACATACCTCCAACAACAGAGGATTCATCTCTGCCTCCTGTGTCCATATAATTGTACATCAGAGAGAGAATCTTGATTTTCTTGAACTTCCCTATTATTTGTGTAGTTCCTTTATGCTTCACAGGAACCTCTCAAAAACCCCAAAGTTAGGGCTTTTCAGAATACTTATTTTTAAAAGATTTTGGCCTGCATGTGCTAAATATAAGTGTACATTGTGGAAGTAAAAAAGGACTTTGATATGCTTCCTGTGAAGAGAAGATGTGTGTAGAAGAAATCAAGCAAGGGGAGATCTAGTTATATTAAGTTCTCCTGCTATGACACTGGAGTACCACACCCAGGAAATTCTTTTAAGATGAAATTTGAATGTTTCAGAAGACTGAAGGTCAGCTGTCCTGCTAGTTTATAGCTGCTCCACTGATTATGCTGAGTTGTAGGGAATTCAGATGCAATTCAGAAGCTTAGTCCCTGACTACACTTTCTAAAAGTCTTCTGGAATTGTGAGACACAGAAAAGCTGAACAGATGGAAACAGTCTTTAACTAAATATGTTTACACTAGAAAAAAATTCTATATAATGAATAAATTATTGACAGAACTCTCCTCTGACACTGAGCATGTTGGCACCATGCAGCTGAAAATTGTGCAGTGTCTCCAAAGGCAGTGGAAAGTGTCCTTATTTAAGAATGCAAAGCAACATAACTAAATTGGAATAATGCCATGGCTCAGCTTGCAAAACTTGCCATGATGCCCTGAATGAATGCCTATTGCTTTTTAAATTTGAAGTGTCTTTTATACTGGCTGTGTCATGTAACCTGAATGCAGCAGCATAGCTGAACTTCTAAGTATTTTGAGCCTACTTGGCTGAAAATGGATCTTCAATTTACTCTAGAGATTTCTTACGGATGTGAAGCCACCTTCCAAAGGAAGAACTAGCTTAATTGATAACCAGCATTACCCAAAATAAAAAATAAGAACAAAGCAAAACAAAACAAACAAACAAACAAAACCCCAAAAAAAATCCCAAAAACAAAACAAACAAAACAAAAAAAACCCAAAGCAAAACAAAAAAAAACAAAAACCAACCAAACAAACAAAAAAAACCCAAAAAAAACACAAAAGAAAAGCCCTGTATAAAAAGTTGCTGGTCTCAGCAAAAAAATGCTCACAAGAGACTATGGAAAAGGGGGAAAAGGGCTCTGAATGGTTTAAACTAGTTTATGAGTAAGCAAAATAATTTCCTTACCTCAGGATGCAACAGGAATGCTGGCATGCATTGAAAGTCCTCTGAGAGACTGAAATTGTCTAAGATTAAATGCCACCTCTCAACGTCAAAATGTAGAAACCTAATTTTCTTTCACTTATGTATTTTAACTGTCTTGATTAACTGACTTTCAAAAAGGCAAAGTTTTTTAATAGCTTCAAAGCTATTCCTCTTATACAAAGCCTGAACTGATTTATCTCAGTACCACACTAAGGAATTCATTAGTAAAATTATTACAACCATCTTGTCAGCATTTTTTGCAATTCTTTTCTGAAGAGCCATCTTTCTAAGGCATCTTTCTAATCTTTTTTTGAAAGATTTTCTCCTTGTTAAACTGAGACAGATTCACCCATGCTGGCAATGGCTGACACCACTGAAATTCAGTAAATTTACCTTATACAGAGGTATATACATATACCGAGGAGTGAAACATTAAAGAATTCAGAGGAATCTAACCCAATAGTGATGTTGTATCAGGTTATGGCAAGAGTGAGATGCATCTGGACATCAGCACTTCATTTATAAACAGTTACTCCCAGGTAAACATATCAATCACAACACACATTAGCCTTTATGTATAAGATACAAATGGATATATTTAAAATATATCTATACCTTATATTTCTAGAAACAAAGTAAGAACTTCTGATTTGTGTAGGGCAATTTGATCTTCTTCTGGATTCTAGGGCATTTCCAGCTGCTTGTTGGATAGAATTCGTGCTTGCATGTAGACATCCCAAAAATACCCTCCAGTCACATTAAGGCCTGTTCTTCCAAGGCTGAGACAAATCTGGTTGCCTGATTTGTTTATAACATGTCACCACAACATTCCTTCTTATCCCACTCCCAACATTCAAAGTTTGCAGTTCTGCCAAAAGACGTGTTGCTCAGTTGTCAGTCTCCCACTACTCTATAGCTCAGTGTTTCAGAGCAGAGGACAGCTAAGCCATAGCAGTCATACAGGCACAGTTTTAGGCATCCTCTTCTGACTATTAAGCATTAAGATAACGTTGCCAGTCACTGCCAGTCACCTGGAGTTAAACCGGTGTTGATCACCAGGAAACAGCAACTTTTACCATGTGACTTCCTTGAGATGCACCAGCCTAAAAGATTCCAGCAGCTGCCCTCTCCCTCTTCTGATCTGGAGCCCTGATCCTCCTGGGATTTTAAGAAAAAAGTTGTCAAATATTGGTTAAAGCTACCACAGTCAATATGGGCTTCCTAGAAAGGTTGCAAGAGCATGTAGAGCACAGATCCAAGTACAGCAGTGCTTTAAAAAGTATCTGATACCAACTAAGCAAGTATATGGATATGGACTCTTTGGAGTCAGGGCATCCTGAAGAAAATAAGTATTTTCTCTAAATATCATTAGAGAAGAAAATCAAGAGGAGATGGTCTCATCTGCACTTTTTCTTACAGCACTTTTTGTTTAATTTCTTCTCTTCAGTGCACATCTCAATGAAGCAAACAGTCCTTTCTGAAAAGTAAAATCAACAGCTTTGAAAACCTAGAAGTTGATGTGAACTGCAAACACTTCAAAATTTCATATAACTGTATTAAGAGTGTGCCCACTCATAAATCACTACACTAGATCATGGACTTGGAAGGAATTTGAAAAATCTATTATTTAAATTGCTAATAGGGTGCCAAATAGTACGAGAACCAGGATGACATAAATTAATAAGCCTTTCCATTTTCAGAACGAATTGTTGAAAAATACCCTTATAAAAACATTTCTAATTACTTCTGATTTCTTGTTAGCTCCATTTCATTATGTGCCTTGGTCTTTCTCACAGTATTCTTAGGAGTCCATGCTACAGTTCTATCTTGACCCTAGTAACCTGATACAGCTTCTACTTCCTGTGGACTTCCTTCTGGGTTGTTCTCTTGTTACTCTTTCAACCTTTTCTTCATAATGAGGTAAGTATGCACTTGGATATACTTCTTATGCAAATAATATGCTGCTATTACATTGTTATTTTCATTCCTGACATAGAAATTAGATACAATAACATATCTTAGATTGCTCTCACCAAAGTTACCCTGTCTGGACAACTTCAGAGATTTCCGCTTCTTTGTTTACACATAAAAAGAGCCCACTAGTAATTTCCTTCACTTAAAATGTCAAAACCTTATCAATGCATTTAAAAACTTGTTGGATAATGTCTCCTGCTGTGTTCCTTTCCAGACAGATGCTGGTGACCTGGACCTCAGCAAAAGCCTATGTGCTAGTACACAAAAACATAGAAAATGTCCTCCCACTGGGAGTGAATTTAAGCACAGAAGAAAATGGGATGCAAATAGGGTAAATCATTTCAGGACCCCAAGACAGAAGAAGCTGTCTTCCTTAGCTGGATGTTTCCTCCACTTCTTTGTCATAGGCATACCAGATTTGCTTTCCAGTGTTCTTGCTTTCAGAAAAAAATGGACTGAAACACAGCAGCTGGACTTTATTTTCCCCAGCCCCAGGTGATTTGCTTGTACCACTCCTCAGACCTGTCAGCGCTGTCTGCTTAGACACTCGGTGCAGCAACTGAAGCAAAAAGGATGTATTTCCATTTGGCATCTATCTTCACAGTTTTTACTCCTTTTCTCTCACCCTCACTGTGATGCAGCCTATACTATTCCCATTATCACTGCCTGCCAGAGCTTTCCAGCACACAGAGGTGAGAACTAGTACACCGTAGGAAATATTTTCCATTTGCACTCTCAGTTCTTCACGAAATGCAAGCAGGCAATTTGGCAAACACTTATCTTTCATTCAGTTCCAACTGCATCCCTGAACCTAGTGACCAGCTATTCTGGTTATAAACATTTTTTCTAACTCTCAAGTCTGCATTAATTACTAATATTCATATATTCTACAATATAAAATATTCATCAAAGTACTGGAAGTGTTTAAGTATTTATGACTCATTTTTCCCAGGATCCTGTATGAGCACCTGGAGAAATGACTGAAAAAGTGAGCTTCATAAAATTGATCGTATGCATGAGGACAGCTCCACCATTATTGTTCATTAGCTTTATTAATGTCAAACACCTTTAGTACCCTATTAGCTTGTTTTGATAACTCAGGCATGCAAAAAAACATGAGAAAACCCTAAAGCATAAGGACAATGAAACATTCAATACAGTGTTATAATCCAAGGCAAAAACCAACTTGGTTGTAAAGCCAGGCAGGTGGGAAGAACAGTGGTGGAAAGAAGCTTTCCTGCGTATGTTCTGCCATGCAATACTGAAACAGAGGTTTAAAGCAGTGTGGGATGCACAGCCCAGGGGCTCAATCTAGCCATTGAAACACTTGGACTCGCCCTCCTGACCTAAGCAAGACTCTAAGAAAGAAAAAGGCAAGAACAGCATAATTATCCTTCCAGCCAGACCTGCTGCTGCCATCTGCTTGCTCCCCACGTGTCAGAGCAAGCTGATGTGTAACACAGTCTGCCCTTTGAGCCAGCCCTGTGTAACCCAGCCTGCTGCCCAGCTCAGCCCTCGGTTTTGCTCTCTGCTGCAGCACAGGTGAGAACGCAGAGCCCCAGCCCCGCACACACCTCACACTCATGCACATCTCAGGCTGTGCCCGGGACCTGCACACGCAGCACCGCTGAGCCAGAGAGAGCAGCGCATCCAACTCCCAGAAATGAATTAAATGATCCTTCCCTGCTCTACTTGTTTACAGGAAAAGTGTAAGAGGGCATTAGAAGTCCCTGGGACTTTTCTCACTGATGCCTTTCAGTGTTATGTTTCCCACAATTTCCCCTCAGTTTACTGTGCCTTATTGAGGCCTTGCAGTATCATTACCAGATGTCAGAACTCACAGTGTCACTAACGCCTATCAGCCAGTTGGGCAAGTGGCAACTGACTTAAAACTGTGTGCCACACAAGTTAGACCACAAAAAGAACAGGTATTTAACATCAGTACCTGGAATAAAGCTGCTCATTCTAGGAACAAAAGGCAGTGACTGATCTGCTACTCAGAATGACTTCTCAGAGTAGCAGGCAATCATAATTTACTGCAAACCCCTCATGCCTTCCTCACACAGTTGCTTACACCATGCGGGTTTTTATTAGATGTCTGGAGATAATAAATACAGCAGTGCTCTTGAATCTTAAACATATATGGCTCCTATCCCCTTTAGCCTTTGACATACATCCTTACACTAGGCCTTTAAATCCCAACAAAGTGTACAAGGTCAGGATGGAGAGAGCTTTAAGCAACATAATCTAGTGGAAAATGTTCCTTCCTGCCCATGGCAGGTGAGGTGGACTAGATGATCTTTAAAATTCCCTTTTGTTTCTACCTGAGCAGGACACAAGATTATTGAATCCTTCAAAGGCATGTTCCTGCTGTGGAAAACTGCAGCATTATCATTCCCAGATTTCTTTTTTGGAGTCACAGGTGTGTGCATAATTGCTTCATTTATCAGTACAGGTTTCAGTTTAACCCAACATTTTCTACTTTTTTTCATGTTCATTCAAATCAGGAGTTTCACAAGATCTGGTGGACAAGCATACTTATGTATTTATTATATTAATCCTAACAAATTAGAACATAAAAAACACATATTAACTAAGGTACAAAGCCAAGCAAGGACACAGAATGACAGTAAAAATAACACTGTGACATCACAGTTATTTGTGAAATTCCCTCTGCACAAAATTTGTCAGAAGTCTCAACTGCTACCATGTTTTCTGCAATACCAAAAGATAACAAAATGCCAGAGTTCCCACTCCACTAACTACCAAAGCTAGACTACATAGAATGAATGAAAAATAAAATGCTCCACTGCCAAAATCTAATGATTTTGTGATTAGTCTGGAGCAAATGTATGACTGAAACAAATAATTTGTACTATATTAAGAAACTAAACAATTAAAACATCAATGAACACCCAACTCTGGGCTCAGACATTTCAGTAACAGCAAAAAGGAATCGTTTCATTTGAAATTATCTATTATAATCTTAAATAATTTCCTTCTTGGCTCCCTTATTAAACCATTTCATCCTCATGTCTGCTTTAACTTCATTACAAGCAGATCTACTGCACTGCAATCAGCCAGCATCCCTGAACTGATCCCTACTTGCAACATTATTTTGTGCAATTTCACACTTACTTTGTATGCTTGTCTATCAAATCATAGCAAACTTTCTGCAACTTTTTAAAGTCCTGCTTTTTACTAAGTATCTGGGGGAAAAAAAAACTGCAGGAATTCATACCAACTGGAAAACAAATATGCAAAAAAACCCCAAAACAACCCAGAGTAAGTAAAGGCTTAGTATGTTGGTAACTGTTCACTTACTATTATACAGCCTTCATGACTATGGCTGTGAGGGAGGAACATTTACTGCAAAAGAAACAAAAGAAGACTTCTAATCACACAACTAAATTTACTGGCATATACAAAAATATGTTTTTTAAAATCAAATTGCTGCAGTCTCAATGTGAAGAATTTGTGCTCACTTTCTCTCTTCTGTGCATTTATGCTGTTCTCTAATCTAGCTACTGAGTATCAAGGGATTTTTCTTCTGAACATTCAAAAATAAAATTTCTCCTCAGACTCATTTTGGCTCATTTCTCCTTTAATGACAATTCTTGTTACTTCACTTTTCACACACCCACACAATTTTTTGAAAGATTTTCAAATCTTGCAGAATACTGATTCTGCTGAACACAATATCCTCTGCTGTTTGACAGGCAGTGTAATCATTGCAAACCCCACAAAAGCACTCCCATCTCTCACACAGGTTGATTTTTTCAATCTAGCAGGGTAAGATTTTTTTCTCGCTTTTCTGATTTTCTTTTTCCTGGGCAAAGCAATAACCATTCTCCAGAGAGCTTCTCTTCCACTTGATGACTGCGATTACATTGCTTGAACTCTCAGTGTAGCTACTAAATTACCACTCCCTTAGCAGATCCAGCACAGCAGAGAATCACAGAATCATTTAGGTTGGAAAAGACCTCCACGATCATCAAGTCCAACCACAAGCTTAACACTGCTAAGTCCCACTAGGCCCTGTCCCTAAGAGCTGTGGCAGCTGGCAGGACCAAAATATGAACCAGCTCCACTTCTGCCAAGCCAGTACCTGCTGACCATCTGTCTGCTGAACTTCACAGTTATTAATTTCCCCTCCGCTTATTTCTTTAATGCCTGGGAGATTTTGCTTTACATCTGAGATCAGTTCATTAAAATACTAATTTCAAGCAGCAATTTTCTGCTGGTGAGCGCTGCCTGTGGAACCAGCAGTAGCACTGATACACTTTCAGCTGCAGGAGAGTTCATAGATGCTCAAGAATCTGGAAGTGGAAGAGTAGGTTGAAGATTAATTAAGTGACTGACTGACAGGAAATACAGCAGAATTTTACATTTTACATTTTGTACATGTTGTACAAAATACAACAATTTCACATACCTGTTAATTTCTTTTTTTTTTTTCCCCCTCTCCTAGATGGCACACATGAAAGCCATTTTTTAATCCAAAATCCAAACCAAGAAAAAGTAATTTGCTTTGAAGATATCTTCGATTCTCTTAGCAAATTATATAAGCAGGTAGGAATTTTGCCTTTGTAAAGCGTAATTATGTTTTGGACAACATCATCCAGGAATGTGAAGTGTTTCAAATATAGCAGAGCAAGAAACAGCTGGACAGAAACACACCCGAAAGTGTAATGGGCAAATGGAAGAGCAACACTTGTGGAAGGCTTAAGATTAGCACAAAAGAACAGCTAATGCTTAAGTAAGAAGAATAAAAAAAAAGGCATTTAGCAAGGTTTTGGGCTCCTGAAAGAATCAGCGATTATCTGGAAGGAAAGGAAGAGGATGTAGAAGGCACTGAGTAAATGCATCAAATGTGGTGACAGCCCAGGCAACTTTCAGTTCCTTTTCATGTAATGAGGAAAACATGGTCTGGCTGAGGAAAAGAACATTCAGTACTGTTTGTTTCAAAGCCCTGTGCTCCAGATTACAGACAAGGATGTCATGATCTGGACTCTAAGATAGTTGCATAGATGCTCCTGGCAGAACATTTATGATTTATCACTGGTCTCAGGATTTCCAGCATCAACACACCATCATTTCTCATTTTCTACCCTGCAGAATGCTACCCTAACATGCAAGCAGCTGCTATATTTTGCATGAGAACTACATTTTAGGTGCTGAGAGTCACAGTATTGTCATTTGAACTTAAGTAAAAGAAAATTCTAAGTTCTCTGGTGACTTCTGAGATTCTGCTCTTCTGTGCTGAATCTTGGTAAATGCTCAGAAATTTTTATTCTTTTACAGAAACTAGCAGGAGTTTTGCTCTATCTAGGCAATTTTTAAAAATATATTCAAGGGGAATAGGATAAAGTATGTAAATCTGAAATACCATGGTATTTCTAGACTATGTTCCACATACATGTGCTAACAATAGTTAAGAGTTTTCAGACACAGGCTTTTACTCAGGTTCTGAAAATCTTTGCATTCCTAAACAACAGTTAAGCTAAAGAATTAGAAAAGCAGTTGAAATAGCAGTTATTACCTGTACTGCATTCAATGATGTCTATTAAAAACACAGACTATAGACAAAACCAGCAAAAATTATCTAGTGAAGCAATTCTGTGGGAAAACAACTGCTACAGCATGTGGTGGTATCAGGCACTTTATAATTTAAAAAAAGCATGAAAAATGTAAAAGGCAAACATAAGGAACATAAAAACAAAAGTAAACATTTTTCCCTCTCAAACAGGCAACATGTAAATGACACCCCTAGTCAATCAGACAAATAATTAGCCTCTGCAGAATTTAGTATTCAAATCCAAATAAGATCCTTCTCTTATTTTTTCTTGACTCTAAATGGATCTAAACACAGTGCATGCATTTGCTTTCAGATTCAACTACTGTAAATTTGTCAGTAGTACTCTGGCCATTTTGCATTATTCTTTCAGTTCAGGTACACCTTGAAATTTATGAACTGAAGGATGGTGATACTGTAGTTAAAGAAAGCAAATGAGACAATAGGTTCTCCCTGAGAGTTTATATCTTTTTTTTTCCCAGAATAGTTGATAATTTTTTCATTCTATAGGCAAGTTTGAGGACTTGGTGACAGTCAGCCAACTACTTTGAGAACTCTGGACATCAATTTAAGTAAAAGCTCCTCTCTCTCTACCAAAAAGACAATCCATGCATTTGGTCAGTGACCTCTACAGTACTGTGTTCAGACAAATAATTTCTTTTTAAGGTGTTTTGCTGATTTCACATATTTCAGTGACAGCTGGTTTTATTTGATGGCTGTATATTTATTACTTTCAAACTGTATCTGTTGTATCAGAAATACAGTCTGCATTTACAGAAAACAGCTAAAAGGAACAGAAATCCAATCTAATTTGGGTCCATTTTGCATACAGCACATAAGCAATATGAAGTTCATCTTCCTGGCTTCAACAAGCCCTCCGACAATCCAGACCCCAAAATAGAGAGAAGGCAGCAGTAGAGAAAAAGAATGCCAAGCTTCTTCTAAAAAGTCTAACAAAAGCACTTGCAACTCAGCAAAATAAGATTATTTTCAGTCATCTGTTTTGTAATATAAAGTCACCTTGTGTTTTACCTGAATATTTCCACTGTAGAATCACAGAATAGATGGGGTTGAAAGAGACCTTAAAGATCAGCCCCCCTTGCTGTGGGCAGGGACCACTTCTCCTAGACCAGGGTGCTCAGAGCCTATCCAACCTCCCTTGAACACTTCCAAGGATGGGGCATCCACAACTTCTCTGGGCAGCCTGTTCCAGTATCTCACTAACCTCACAGTAATGAATTTATTCCTAATATCTAATCCTAATATCTAATCTAAACCTATCCTATCCTGCTGCAGTTTGAAGGTATTCCCCCTTGTCCTGCCCCTACATGATCTTGTAAAATTGCTCTCTGTCTTTCTTGTAGGCTCCCTTCAGGCACTGGCAAGCCACAATCAGGTCACCCCAAAGCTTTCTCTTTTCCTGGCTGAACAATCCCAGTTCTCAAGCCTTTCCTCATAGGAGAGGTGCTCCGTTTCTCTAACCACCTTGTTGGCTATGAAGAGAATCCTGATGTTTGAGCAAAAAATTACACAAAATGAAACATGAGTTAACAGAAGATGCAACTGAAATAAAGAGAGGTTTATTTGTTTTAATTTTATATGGTATTTCTCTCTGAAATGATCCCATATCTTAAAAAAAAAATATAAATACCTAGTTCTCTTAGCTTTGTTTGCTTACTGAACAGTAACAAACTAACATCGAGCAGTCACCTGTTCTTTCAGAGTCTTTCTGAGAGTAGATCTATGGGATTTGTACCTGGGATCACACACACTTGTGAAACCTGCTCTGGTATGGGGTCTCTGTTGTTGCATTCCTTCCATCTTCACCACAGCCTGATTTCAATTGTAACTGCTTTCTATGTAATCCTCCATAGCAGATAAATTACTATATTCAGTATTGTATCATCTCAGGATTTTACATGAACAAATATGGGTTGAACAACACAATGCACTGAACTGTGTGCTATGTGTCATAAAATCTGTCTCACCTGAGGAAAGGCTAAACAAATACAAGTGTTTTTGCATAAATCCGAAAGAAATATATTTCCTGACTGATGACTCAAATACAATTAGTGGCTGCTTGAAGAAGGTAAATGTGTACCTGCTAAAAGCCATAAAAATCACCTTTGATAGTATGACATGCATTAAGACCTACTTCTGCTTAAAGAGAGTCATAAAGACAAATAACTATGTAATTTCTGATGTATGTAATTTCTATTCAAAAAAGTAACAGTTTTTCTTCTCTATTTAGGTTGGGGGAAGCCAATCAAACTGGAGTAATCAGCCTGCTTCTATGCTAGTAATGTCAGTATTGGGAAATGCTTAGCAAGCACAGCTCACTAAAACTGTACAGGACAGCCATTTTAATGGCAGCTGCTACAAGATTTTAACTTGACATGAATACAGATCTCAGATATTACCTTTTCAGTGAGCACTTTCAGCTCTCAAGACAAGAAAGAAGGAGCAAATGGCAAAAAAGAGCCAAGGCAGAAAAAGACTAAAGCATGAGAGAAAAAGGCAAAGCAACCTACATCTGACACTCAGTGTGGGGTTTCCTATAGCATCATGTTCTTATTTAATACCAGCAGTGTTTGTCTACTGCAATTCACTGCTCAGCCATTACATGTTTCTAATCCAGAGTCAGGATCCACAAGTGTAGTTATTGAGGTTTATAATTTACAGCAGTGGGCCAAGCTTTGCATTATGCAGACTCACCTGCTGCATTAGAGTAAAACAAGATGCTAATGAACCTGGGATGTAATGCATTAGTGGACTGGGTCTTCTTCCTGCTCCTATCTCTCTTTCCAACACCTTGCAGCCACTACTATCAATAGCATCACACTATATAACAGAAAAGCAATTTAAGCAAGCTGAGGTAATGGAGTTACTATTAAGCAATTGGATTCTACCTTTTCACTTTCATTTTTTATGAGAATTTCTGTTTTTTTCCCTAACAGGACAGACAGTAGTTTTTTTTTAAATAGCTCATTCCCTTTCATCTACCCTGCCCCTAGCACCAGACAGAAAGTAGCTATTGAGTGTAAAGACTGGGTAACTTTACAAGAACTAGGGAGCTGAAAGGACCCAAGCAGCAGACAGACGAGTAGCAGCCAGTTACAAAACGAGTCCCATTTTATTCTTTCCCCTGGGGCCTCTGCCAGTCATGCTGTGTACACTCTGCTGCTTGTCCATGCTGGGCAACACTCCTGGGGCAGATCTTCATTTCTAGTAAAATGTGTGTCAACCTCAAATGGACTGCGACATTTTACATGAAGCTCTACCAACTAGATTTTTTTCTACATATGTGTAGGAAAAATGTCTGAATCTACAGATATACACAATGCACCTATAAATATGTATCTGCGGAGGAAAAAAAAGTTGCAAATGGATTACTGCTATCAAGTATCACTTGAAGGTCACTTGTCACAACTGAATAAAAAAAAAAGATAGAGATGGCACTGTATTTATTACCTGTTGTCCACAGCACTCTGGTATTGCTTTCCAATTGACAGCTTAGTGTCCTGCTTTATCCTTTTGTTTCTCTGTTAGAATATAAATTTCCTTTTCTGGAAATTAAGTAAGACATCTAAACTCCATCATGCAATTCCCGTGATGGGTAAATCTTGGATATTTATGTTTCACTGAACAAACTCACAGTACGTGCAAATTCATGCTGCAGTGTGTGATGCTGAGGATATTTAGAAATTGGACTTATTGTGGATTAATTTTAAAATAATATCTAATGCTGAAGAGAGGTTATTGTCACAGCAGGCAATTGTGGAATATTGAGTGAACTCTGCTGGTTAAGGAGGAATCAGTGAGCAGTGTGAATAGGAAAACTTAAAATTCAATATGTTTTGAAATGTAGTGAAACCATAAAGAAGAGACAATGCTATTGCAGGGGAATTACATTTTAAAGAATATGAAAACCAGCAAGACCCAAGTGTATTTCATATTGGGATTTCCATTCCTGCCTAAAATGCTTGAAAGGTTTGTATTCTCTGAGTGCTGGTTGAATTGTTGCATTGATGAATGCTGAGGAACCCAAGAATAAAAAAAAATAAAAGCAATTTTTTTGCTTTGTTTTGAGACCTAAGAGGTAAGACAGATACAAAAGACCAAATGTTTTGCTTTAACAAACTGGTTAAAAATACCTAAACATTCCTGAAAAATATGAAGTCACATCAGAGATTAATATGAAGCTTGTGATGTCCAGGCCATCTGTACTTCAGCAAGGTAGTCAGGACAGACTGACAGAAGAGAGAGGTACAGATTGAGAGATAAACAAGGACCCTGAGGCCTGAGTCATGAGTTCATTGACTTACTGCAGTGTGGAGCACCAGGCTCTGACTAACTCATGCTGAACTAGCAAACTGCAAACCCCACTCAGGAAGAGAGATTATCAGTACAGAAGATTTGGGCTTTGACCCTTGGTCATAGCTGCAGTTCAGTGTTCCATGGGCAACTTGCTCACACTTCTTACCCGGGGGTGATTGAGACTATTGCACTTGGGTTTCTTGTACTTTAGGAGAGCTTAGGTTAATAAAGGAAAACAAGATCACAAGTACTGAGCACACCCCAGTTGATTTAATAATTTCTTCACTATCAATTCAAATGGGATGTCTTCCCTTCAGAACAGCAGGTTCTGCAATCATACAAGTGCTCTGTATGACTAATGCAGTGGAAATACCAAAAGAGTAACTTAAATTTTGACACTTTACTAACAGCCATTTTGCTAATGATTACAGTAATTTGGCACATCCAGAAGAAAGGAGAAAAGCACTGACATACAAGCAGATTCTCTTGCTTGGGAAGTTCTTCCGAAGATCTGTACATGACTCATAACCTGCCAGCATGCTGCAAAAAGCAAGTCATAGAATGGGACTCTATAGCCCAAGGGACACACACCTCACATCATTCTCCCTTCCCATCAGAGAAGGCAAAGTTGGAAAAAAATAATAAAATAATACCTCTCTCCTGCACAGTTTTGGAAACAGTGGGTGGAGTCCTCTGTGACCTAGGTTTGTCTGTGATGTGAGTGAACAGAAGAGACAAAAACATGTTTAAGAGAAGGATGACAGAACAGATGAACACACACTACAAAAACTCAGTGTCTATCAACAAATGGTTCAACATAAGAGACTGAACCCAGGTTTTTATGCTTCAGCATTTCCACTGTAGAAACTCAGGATGGTTATTTATTGACTCAATTAAAATCTTAATAGATGAATTACAACCTTGTTTCTGTGACAACGCATTGATGTTGCTGGGGAGAGGAAGTTTTAATACTTTTACATTGTAGTATACCAAGGAAATTGCCAAAGTTAACACAAAAGACTCATCTGAGACGAAAAAGAAATGTTACCTAAAGAGATTATTTAAAGAAATATGATGGTGTTTTTCATCACAACCCATGTCTTCACACTGAAATAGCAACCATGACTCTTCAGCCTGATTTAGTGAAATACACAATTTAGAAGCTTTAGGGACAGCTTTTATTTACATTTTTATATTTCACTTCATTATGCTCTACATGTTCATGTTCAGCTATTGAACTAATCAGGGCATTTAGATCTTCCTTCTTCACCAGTGTAACTTTTTGATTGCCTTATATAATAAAACACTGTCAATGTTCAAGATGCAAATTTACAGTTTAGAAAAAACATGCAACATCTAAATTGCTCTTGGTAATGTAAAAAAAAAAAAAAAAAAGAGTAAACTAGAGCTCTGCAGAACTCCAAATATTGGCACAAAAAGGGTTTGGGGAGATGCTCTCTTGACTCCAAACAGCTTGAGAAGCTTAAACAAATAATTTTTCCTCACAGTTCTCAATGCAGGACTGCATATCACAAAACTCACACCCAAGCTATGCACCCATTGAGTTAAAATGGAGGCAAATTAACTAGGAGAAACCTATTAAGATCAAGAGAAATAAATTTTAGGGAATGTTTAGAGCTGTCTCATGTTTAATGTCTTGAAGGTCTCTTATCTAATCAATATACCAGAATATCCTTTACCAGCCCAGTAGATTTTAAGGCAATGTCCTATATATCCAGAACAGAAAAAGTGGCCAGAGAAAATCTTCGTGTAAACCTTTTGTTTCACAAAGCATTTAGCAAGGATGCCAGTCTTTCAAAGACATTGTGTTTTTCTGTCAAATTAATCCTTGTGAATATAGATATCACAACCTGAAATACTGTGCATACTCCAAAATAACATACAGAATGTATTAATGCACAGTAATTACAGAAGTTCATCTGTGCCATCACATCTTGTGGAATACCTGATTCACAGAGAAGTCTCTGTGGGGTGTATATGAACAGGTTTTCACTGAATTACAAGGTAAAAATATTTCAATAAACTTAATTCTCTTCTACATTCAGTAGTAAAGCTGTCACTGTTATCAACTGTTGCAATGTTTTAAGCACAGGAGTCAACATGCAGCAGGCATTTTCACAAAAGAAAAAAAAAGAAAGAAAAAAGCAAAAAACTGAAAAATTGAAAAATAGGAAAAGAAAATGAGAAAAGAAAAAAAAAAGACAAGAAAAAAATTCCCAAACCAAAGATTTACCAGAAAAATGGAAATATCCATCAAAACCAGAGAAAATGAAACACAGAGACAAAATGAGAACCATTAAAAAGAGATAGCAATTTATAAAGTAAGAAAAAATAACATTCAAACCAAGCTGTGTTGCTTTTCAACATAATAGAATATTATGCCTTCTCTTCAGTCAGTATTAAGAGAAGATGTCCCTCAAATCTCAAACCTGGGAAGTTAGATAGTTCATGCTCTTCATATGAAAAGAGAGCTTTTTTTGTGCACATATGGGATATTTATGGCACCACTTGTGGCATCTGTGGCTGAAGGGAAACAGTTCTTGTGTTACAAGCCATACTTTGAAAATGTAGTAATTCCTTAAACATCAGTGGAACAGTGCAGCCACCTCCAGTACTTCACACTTAGCAAACCAAGCTGAAGACAAGCTTTTTGTTTCTTTGTTGGGGTTCAAAATGGAAAAAAAAAACAACAAACCAAACATTAAGAGTATCTGGAGATAGCTTCTGTGACCCTTGAGAAAGAGTTGGAAGCACCAGAAATGAGAAAAACCTGTGGGAGCTCTAGTGAGCAGTAGAGGAGCCATCCTGATGTACTGAGTTTGATGCAGAAGAACAATTCTCCACACACAAAATAAAAAGTAGCAGCAGACCTTCCTTGACCAACAAAAAGAACAGTACTATAAACACAGGGAGGCAACTTCCTACAAATAGAGAGAAATACACAAGCCATGCCCCAACACCTACTGAAGGAAACAGGTTTTGCACTGAGAACTGATGCCATTTTTACCTCCTGTCAACCACAAACATCACTACTTAAACTTCCTCTTCCAAAACCAAGAATTAGCACTGGAAAATTGCTTCAGTTGTGAAGAAAAGCATGTTATCTTCTATTCAGAATCACAATGTGGATAACAACTCCCTGCATTTTTATCACTGCAGATATAGAAAAGCAGTTCTGGTAAACAGAGAGAGAAAACGGCTTTTTTTCCCTTCTCCTATAATATTTTAAGATGATTTTTTAAAACAAGCTGGAAACTGAAATGTGTAGTATTGAAAAACCGCAAAACTTAATAAACAAAAGAAGAATCAAATTCTGTTCCTTTTCTGAAAAGTAGAGTTCTTATCTGTTTATACAAGGTGCTATATGGTCTCAATTATATCCTATGCCAGATAGCCACATCTTTGCTTTGGTGTCCCCCAGTGTTTAGGCTGCTTGCTTTGATCTCTTAAATCCCTACAAAACCTCCCATTTCTTTCTCTGATGCTCTTGCTTGATAGAAGACTGATCATTGCACCTTTCCCAGAATTGCAGTGTGAGGGCTGTAGGAGCAGGGCTGGCTCCCGAGTCCCCGTAATTCCTTAGGCATTAATTTGTCACAAGCTCCCACCTTGTGCATAAGGGGGCAATTTAAAGTTCATACAATCTCTAAATTTTTCAAGGTGTCTAGACTTCACCTAATGAAACAACATAAAAGAAATTACAAACATCTGTGAAAGAACAGATGCTCGCATGCCCCACTGCACTGCAAACTCCTTGCCATATTTCAGCATTCCTTCAGCCTAGGTCAGAGGTTCAACACACAGCTTTTCTAAAGAAAAGGGCACCAGTTTTCCCTTTTTAAGGCAATCTGTTCACTTCTCCCCCACAAACCTCGCTACTTCAACCACTTTTGTTTTATAACTCCCTCCTCCTCACCTGGGGACTCTTCCATCAGCCTCCTTAGGTCAGCCAAGTCCCACCAGCTGATCTGTTGCTAAGTTACTACTCCTCTGTGTTTCAGACTCAAAAAATGATCTGTCTGGGGCAACAGCCAACTTTTTGTAAAATATCACTCTAAATATGCGTTCACTGTAGTAAAATGACCTGTTATTTTGCTCTCTGGCATTGCAGATACTCTCCCTTTTCTCCCTGACAGATTTTATAACAATACAGGAAAAAAAGACTGCCAAGAAGGAAACCAAGCTCTATATACACAGGCTTGCTGTAGACTCTTCTCCCAGCACTGAAGAGAAGCCCTGTGCTGCACAACAACTGAACCCAGAGCCCACCCTCTCCCTCCCATTTTAACAGCATAAGGCAAACCTGGAGAATATGCTCAGAGAAGGCACTTTTGCTTTACATGAAGCTAATCATGCCAGCTGCATTTTGCTGTAGCAAATGGATGATTTGTACGTATGGGCTTGTTCTGCTGTTTCCACCAGAACTCAAATCCATTACAATTTAACCTCCTCACACAGCATCTTTCAAAGTTCCTAGATCTTACATACTTTTTCCCCAAAATCTGCAGTTACAGCCTGATTCTTACTCCCCAGTTATTAGTTGTAAGCCCCCATCTCCCCTGAATTATTCTAGTCCCAGAGCATCCACGAGTGGAGAATCAAGAAATTAAGAGAAAATGAGACTTTTTCCCCTCTTCCTTGATTCCTGCAGGCAAAAACTGTCTACAACAGGAGATTTGGTGAGTGCTAGACTCGTGTCTCAGTCTTTGTTCTTAGAGAGGCTGTCAGTGTTTCCAGACTGGGACAAAACGTTTTTCAAACTCCTCCCTATGGCTAGCCGTGAATTTTACAACTACTATACAAAATTCTGCGCTGCTTTTGTTTTGGATTCCTCCCTTTTTTTCTTGCTTGGGATGGCAAGAACACTGGCTGCCAGTTTACCTTGCAGATACACCACTCAACAAAGATGTTGCCTTCTTTTCTCCAACTAACCACATGGAAATTGCTACCTTTTTTTTTTTTCCCCCCCAACTAAGCACATGGAGTAACTCATAAAACAAAGACAAAAGGTTACTTGTTAAAGATGTGTAGCAAAAATCTTGCTTGTGCCCTGTCTACCAAGTAAGTCAATAGAAGCTTTTCAACTGCCTTCAGCAGGAATTTGATGCTACTCCTACAGCATTAGGAGATTAATTTAGTAGACAATTTAGGAGAAAATATTATCAGGTCCTTAAAAAATGGCAACTTCAAAGGAGTAGAAAGTTAGTTTAGCAGTAAGCTGAGCTATGATATTAAGTGCAAAGTTCAAAAATTAGTATCTATTCTATAGAATATTATTTCCAACAGCCTCATTTTTGACAGATAGTATTATATTCTTGTCTTTTATAATGCAAGTGTTCATAAGATAAAAGAATACTGACAGTGAATAAAGGCATGAAGACTCTGGTCTCAACGGGGTTAAAAACATTAAGAGTATTAAAAATAATCTAGCTGATAGAGATATACAAAAGTGACCTAAAATACCTAAAAATGACAGAAGGCCACAGAATAAACTTGCATGTTCAACCATTTCAAGATTGTTGTTCCAGAGGCTATTTTTGCCTAGAAAGCAGTTTTTGTCATCTGTCTAGACCACTTTGAGTGACCACAGAGGGGACTGACCGGCAAGCACAATTGCTCCCTTCCCACATGTACATCCTCGTTTCCCACCAAGAGGACTTCAGAGACCCTGCCTAGAAATCCAGACTGGGACACACACTGCAGGGTATCTGCCCTGTAATGTAAATTCAGCCTTTATGTATTTTTCAGATGCTGTCTCACAAGAGACTCTTACTCTGCAAGCCATGCATTTGTCACTAATGTATCCACAGTCACAGAAGGGAATGAGGTCTGCAGGTTGACTGGAAAATCATTCATTACCCAGAAGGAGAGGGCCATGAGGCACTGTGCGTATCCAAACTCACTACCACTGCCATCAGCAGGAACTGTGTGCCAGGTGGGAATTTAGGTCAGGGCCAGGATTTTTTCTCTTTTATTGGTGTTAGGACTCCTCAAGATTACCAACAAGGTGATGACATTAAAAAGGACAGTAGAGCACAGCAAAGTGTGTGTGATTTATGAGCTTATACCAAATGCAAAGTTTGCCCTCCTTCTGAAAATAAATTCCTTTTTGTATTTATATTGTGGTATTCAACACATTGCGTCTGTTCTACTTGTGCTTCCACCTCTCAAAATCCTACCTCAGTTAGCACTGACAAACAATAATGAAATTGCAATAAAGCATTACAAGGAGAGAAAGAAGAACAATAAAAAAGCCATCAGGGTTTTCACTGAGAAGAGATAAAAGTTCCACAAGGGACCTTACTGTTTCTATCATTCTTATGCTGAAAGCTGGAAGTTCACACAGTAAGGAGTGATACTATACAAACCTAAAATAGAAAGCTTTCTCTAAGCAGCAATTATAGCTTAAAAATATTGAATGTTTGTGACTGTGCACACAACTCTTGACTGTATTCTATTCTGTGGGGTAGATCCTTAGATAGTGATTTGGAGTCCTGAAATCAATTTATGTCATTTGAGGAGCAGCCTTATGAGAGTGTGACACTTTTATTAAACTGAGAAACCAGTGCACTTACTTCTGTACCTCTTGACTAGAAGTCCAATTATTATTCATGGGATTTAATGGACTATAGTTGAGGCTACTGGTATTGTTCAGTGTGTTATTTTAGCTGTTTTGAAACTGAGATACATAACACAACTTTTATAAGAGGTTGCATAACCCACTGTCCCATCACATCCCTGTTTTCTTGGCTGGTTACATTAACTCCCTAATGCGCACACACACAGACGGCTAATATTGACCCAGTGGAATGATATTTGCATTACCAGTAAGATTGTTTTTGTTCCCTGTGAAAAATGCACTTTTATCCTGAATTACTCTATATTAAGGGAAAATAAAGAGAAACAAATGCAATGACTCCTTGAAAGATTGGTGTGTGTATCTTCTTGGGCCAACCAGTGTCAGAGCTGCAGTCAAACACATGCCTTGCATTTAGCTTTACAGGTTTTGATCAACTGAAGTTGCTTCAAAGCTCTGTTCATGTTCTCTTCTGATCTCAGATTATCTTTGTATTCAGCCTACATTTTGAGCTATGTCACACACTTAGAGACCTCTCTTACCAAAATATCAATTCAGTGTACTGGGAAGAAAAGTGGCATCCTAACTAAAGCAAGATAATAGCTAGTCTCTCTTTTTCTCAATATTCAAAGAAACTGCAAATATTATCTGATGTAAAGCAGTCTCTATTAAGCTCTTGCTTTCTATACAACCAAGGACACTTAAAACTTCAAAATCAATGTGAAGTAGCCACTGATGTGCATGGAGTGTCACATGAATAATCTAAATATCGAAAAATATCTGAATATTTTTATATTTAAAATATCTAAGAATATTTTAAATATAAACATATCTAAACCAGATACAAAAATATCTAAACCAGCTCACTGAAGGCTTATGCAGCATAGTCCAAACCACAGCCAACATTCTCTCCCTGTCCAGGTGGTGAGTGCATTCCCAAATCCTGCACATAGAGCATGAGGTTTGCCTAAATTGCCCAAAATGAAAATGCCTCATTTCCCTAAAAACACTAGAGTAGTGAAACCCCCTCCCAAACCTAGTAGTAAAATCCAGGTAAGGGTAGATAGACATCAAACACTGAATCCTACAGGGAACAACGTGGGGACTGTTAAGGAAAAAATGGGAATTAAATGCCACTTTCCCATTTTGAGGTTAAGAGAGATGGAACTGTAGCTCCCAGAGTAACTTTCTGCAGAATACTCTGGCTACCTATGTGCCTACTTTGATGTGCAATGGGAAGCTGCATTTTCCACTTCTCTCATGGACTGAAGCAATTTCTATTCAACACAGCTCAATCCAACTCAGCTTTGCCAAAGCAAATAGCTGAAGTGTAAAGTTTAAGAAGTGCATGGATGTGAGAAGCACACATACACCCTCACATCTTCACATCACTTTGCAGCAACAAAGGGTAGACCTGTCCTGCACTATTACATCACCAGCTCTTTAAAGCAAAACACTTTGGGCTTTGAACAAAGCCCCTTTGTTAAATAACAATCCAACAGGAAGAGGACCCTTATTTCATGCTTTCTCCATTAAAATGCAAATCTCTGCCTTGACACAATGAGATACAAAATGGAACCCTGTACAAGAAATGCTGCACAGCAGAGCTTGTGTCATCTTCTGATAATGACTGCATTTGTAACCCTTTAAATGCTTCCACTGTTAACAAATCTGTGGACACATCTTCAGGAGAGAATAGTTTTTTATATAGTCTTAAGAAGAAAGACATATACAGCAATATGTGAGCTCAATTAAGTTTTCTGATCTAAAGCAATAAATTCCAAGATCAATTAACAGAAACAATAAAGCATGTAGTGAAACATTATTAACAGGAGGGTTCTAGCCAATAGGCTCTTCTAATCTGGGGATCTGACAGTTCCATAAAAATATCAGATGAACAAAAAATGGCAAAATTAAAATCACAACAATGGTAATATATAATAAACCGTGTATTTCAAAAGATCATGTTGCAAAATGAAACTTTGCACCAAAATCTATTGATAAAAAAACCCCACCACACACAAAAGTCTCTCTGTAAAGTTATCTTTTACTTCTTGTTCTTGTACATATGGAAATCAGGAAAGCCCCAGATCTTAAGCTATACAGAAAATTGGCTAGCCCAGCTACAGAATTTACACAGTCACCTAAATAAATCAGGAAGAAACTTAAACCACAGGAGACCTGTGGTTAAGGACACGGCACTTTATGAAAATCCACAGCTAGCACTCATTTCTGGATGTCTGTCAAAGAATATTGCTGTAAATGCTGAACCGGTTTCTCACAAGAGGCATGATTCTGCTCTGCTCTTTAAAATTTAAATGCTGTTAAGTGTCCTCGCTTCTTTTTAGTTTGAGGATCAAGTAATCACCTTTATAAAGGTAAAACCATACAGGAAAATTCTGCTGTTAGAGCATCAGAAACAAGTGAGAATTAGTGAGTCTGAACCCACTTTCTTTTTCCATCCACCAAGTCAATCAAGGGTCAGTGTCAGAAGGGGTTTGATATAAACTCCAGGTGCAAGTCCTTTTTGTGACAGCCTGGTGTAGCCCCCATGCACTGCCCTGTTATATCCATGTGTACTACTCACCTTTACACTACTACTACTCACCAACTCATCTGGCATCCCAGGGCAAACAAACTGTCTTAGAACATGTAATTCCATTAGGAAACCAAAGTGAACAGGCTGGTTCAAACCAGTTTCAGCAGGACATAAACACCTCTGACACTCCCTTGTCAACTATTTTTTAGCTCAAGAGAGCTCCTGTTTCACTCTACTTATTAACCCACCATGGCTTTCTCTTCCAAGTACTAACCCAACCTCTCACTGACCTAAGTGTCTCACTGACACTTTTAAACTTTGAGCATTCACAACATCCTGTGGGAATAATTTTCAGAAGTACAATGCCTGCTCTGTGAAAAACAACATTTTCAACTCAGCTCTTGCTGGTTTCACCCAGTGCTCCCTAGCTCTTGCCCCAGACAGATGTTGCTAGAGGGATGCCTACCTGCCCACTCCCTGCCCCTCAACATGCCTCCATCCCCCACCAACAGATGCATTGCTGAAAAACACTACTTACGTAAAGCAAGTTCTTCCAAAAGCATGTATTCTGACAAAACTGCATTAGTATTGCCCCAAGATTGATAAAAAAATCCTAATTTTACCGATACTTGCCATTTTTACTGTGATTAAAAATTAATTAGACCTGGCTCAGTGCTCAAATAATAGTATCTCCTTTTCCAAAATAAACTATAAACTCTGGAGCTGACAGAAATATGCTGCCCTGAGAGATGCGACTTTCCTAAGTAAATTGCACCAAGCAATAAAAAGATCTGTAACAATACTACTGTATGCTAAAATCTCTTCTTGACAGTATTGTCAAGCTCTTGACAGAACTGTATTTTATTCATGTGAACTTCAAAAAGAAGTAATAAAAATCCTTCTGGTAGTTTCTGAATTATAAAATATAAAAATGCAAACAACATTCTTCAGTTCTATCCACATTTAAAATTCCTGCTCAAAAGATATAATAAATTATTTTCCCAGGACCTGGATTATAAAGCAACTTTTTAAAGTTATAAAACCATGGAATAATTTTTGTCAGCATGACAGTCTTTCACCAATAAAATCTGCCTGATAACTTTCTCATCATACAAAGCAGCAAATCTATTGTGTTGTGCTGCACACTCCTTAGAAAACTCTACTTTTTATGTCAACAAGGTAGTGTGGGGTAATATGAACAAAACACACAATTATTTTGGTTGCTTTACCCTCTTACTTCATACTTGGGCTCAATATCTTAGTATTTCCATGGTAGTAGTGAATAGGGCAAATTATAATTTCAGTGTTTCTCTGGAAATATTGTGTTAGTCTGCACTTGCTTTTATTGTCAAGAAAAACTTGCGTCTTGAACTTGCCTATGTTGTTTCAGCCTAACACTTAGCTGATTTACAAACCAGCAATTTCACTGCAGACCAAAGGGTTGTAATGAAATCAACACCAGTCCTTAACAATTCACTTCACTGAGCTGTCATGCAGGATCAGTTTCTGTTTCTTCACCCTTGAACACCCAGAAAATGCAGCAAACTCCCTAGACCAGATTTTCCCCACAAATTTGAATGAAATAAGCCAGGAACATCGGCACCACAATTGCCATCATTGTGTGTAAGGGTCAATGGATTTCTCCTATAAATTCCACTCTGAAAAGTCGGGAGCTCCTTTTAAGGTAAAACATCTAATTGATTCCAATTTCACTTTTATTGGCAGCCTATCAGTTAAAAACAATACAAAGGTTATAGCTCAGCTATAGGGATGAAATCAGGGAAAGTTTTTAAAAATCACTCTCAAAGAACTTAAATATTCAATTCCCATCAAAAAATAATTTTTAGAGTCAAAGATGCTTTTGCAAACCTGCTGCATGCAGCTAGACAGGAGCCCATGAATTTTGCATGCTTTGCTTTCAATTTCAGCAGCAAACTGCAATGAATCTGGGACAGACTTTTGCTGAATCAGGTCTCCTCATTTTGCAGGAACAAACACTTTTGGAGCTGCCATTAAGCAAGGTACCATAACTTCATTTAAAGGGACACAATTTCTTTTGTTCCAGATTACATAGAAAGCTATGAAACATTAACATGCCCAACTGCTTCCTGCATCAAATCCAGGTTTTGAGAGTGAGACATCAAAACACACCTGCCAGTAAAAAGGTTGCAAATGAGTACAATAGAAGCTGGAAATCCTGTTTCCATTTTTTCATAGCACTGTCCAGACTTTTTGATATCAGCCCCAGCAAATACCTGCCACAGTGAGACCTGCTGTGACCCTGAGACAATGCCAGTGAGCTCCATTATGAAAAAACACTGTGAGCAATGCAGCTGTGTTTTGGTGCTAGTATGTCCCCAGCTCATTTTTCTGCTGAAGTACACAAAACAATATTAAATATCATTCCACTAGAATAGAGCACTGCATTAATTTAGCATTTTGTTGTGAAATCACACCCGGTGAGAATACATTTACTACAGTTTGGCCTTGGAAGAAAGAACAATCAACAAATGGATTTTACAGCTAGGAGCTCCCTGAATCAAGAAAATCAGAAGCCTGGTCTTTGGTATTCTTCAATGAAGTAAAGCACTGGGATATACAGTGAGCTCAGAAATCATCATAAGAGAGGCAAGACTGAGTATTGTGAGTGAAGTGAGCAAATGGGCTTTCAGAGCCAGTCCCCATTCAAAACAGACATGGTGCTATTAATCTCTGACAACTTTTTTTGTCCTTGCAACCGAAAAAAATGAATGTATGGCTTTCCATTAATTAGGCTGGAGTGTTTTTTCGGGGAAAGGGTATAACAAAAAAACCACAACCTTTTAATTGGACAGCTTGAAAGTGTTCTGAATGTTAATTCCAAATTATTACACATTGTAGTCTCTTAACCTTTCCCAGTGCATTATTTCTCAAGATACCAAATCTATAAAGTAACTGTGTAAGAATTGGGAGCAGATAATTCAGAAATTTCCAGGTGTTTCACAATTTTTTGATAGGCTTAACAAACTAAGGCTAGAAATACCATTTCAGGCTGACAACATATGCAGCCACCGTGATCACAACACCTGACAGATCTGGCCATCTGAATTAATCTTTGGCCTGGAAACGTCAGTATTTGACTCTTCTCTAGTTTTTCTTTTAGTCACATGGGTCCCATGGGAGATCACTTCAGAAGCATTACAATTGAAAAGTTCTTCTGACATCAACTTAGCCTTTAATCACAGTAATTTAAGGTTTATATTTTGAAGCTGCACCTATTTCAAGCCACATTGCTGAAAGCATAGGACCCAGTGAAACTAACTTTTGTGAAAATAATTGGGCTAGATAAGTATTGCTGTAAATATGGACAGGAACTGAGTGGAAAATAGGTGTGAGATAAGCAGGTCTTGAGCTGATCTAATGTTCAGAGGGCAAGGAAGTAGAAGAGGAAATGAGCTGCACCTGTGCATTTTTTCCCTTATTTTGTGTATGTGCTTTCTGTGTTTATAAATGCTAAGTGCTCATCACCCATTTAGAGGCAACACTGCTCACTTCAGAGCCTGAAGAAGCAGATGAGCTTGATTCCCACCTAAGATAGCTATTTCACACACACACTAAGTGCAAAATCAGTTCTAGTCACACCATCCTTCTATTGAATTTGTTTTGACCAACTCAGAACAAATAAACAGCTCAAAATACTATTTTTAATCACCACTGAAGAGGCTCAACATTTGAGCCTAAATTTTGCTCCAATGAAATGTTTAGAGGTTCATACTGCTGGAGTTATCCTGGGGAGACACTGTATAGACCTATTTCCTATTTATGAACTATCTAAAGATCAAAGGACTCCACTTGAAATAAACTTAGATAAGGAACCACATACAAATAAACAAGTGTCTTACTATTTATAAGGAAATAACAGTAGCAATGAACATAAACTAGAATGTACTTTTCCCCATAGGTCACAAAAGAGAAAAAAAAAGACACCTTAGAAAAAGGTAATATTTCAGTATAGCTTCTTTAAATGTATTCTATGTTCTATTTTAGCTGTTACATTGTACAGTAGAGACATTTGATTTTAGCTTTCCTTAATGAGATTATATTGACCAGGGGGTGAGGGAAGCAGTAAGAATTACCCAATTTTATGTGTGTGCATCTTGGTTCCAGGTAAGGCATGTGACCTGTTTATTGTACATTATTAATATATGACTACATGACTATATGACTAAATGGAAATGGATTTAGTTCTGGTCTCTGCTCCTAAAGGTAAGGTTAATTACACTAATACTAAATCTACAACATAACCTCCCCCAGAACTGGCCTCAAATAACAGGAAACAGAGACAGCTGGAATGAGGGGTGAACTTCCTGCTATCTGGTGTAGTTAAACTCCAAGCAAAGCTTTTTCCTCATTCACATGGAAGAACTTGTGTGTTGAATAACAGGGCATGAGCTCACATGGGCATTCATCCCTGGAGCACAAACCCAAAGTGCCCTGCTCCACACCTGTCACTTCTTACAAAGTCTGCAGAAAGCAAACACCTTTACAAGCTAATGGTAGTTAAATTCCTTTCCACCAAATGCTAAACCTTTCATCATAGTCAGTTGGAAATGGACTGCTAAACCTAAGATCAGGTTTGCTTTTACAGCTGTGGTGAAACTTGCATGGAAAAAATCATGCATTTTTTCAGGATTACCAAATCATCTATGTAAACTATTGCAAATGATCAGAAAAAAAAGCCTTTGTACTGACATTCTGAAGATACTTTGGAAATACACATAATACAACAATGTAAGTGGCTACCATCCATTATATATTTCCAGCTGAACATAATAAAATTCGAGAAATACATATTCACTGGTAGTACATTATGATAACATGACTAAAACCAATTTCTTAAACTATGTTCTTGCCATGCTGCCTTTGCATATACCCAACCTGTTGTTTAGCTCAGCTGTTCAAACTTCTTCTTCTAAACTGATGTCTTAAATGTGGTGGCATACAGAAATAACCATGTGAGATTTAAGTCTTCTCTGCATTTAAAAGCACCAACAGTGGTAGGTAGTTTTCCCTGTTTCTTCAGCTCTGCATTTTATAAAAGCAGAAAACACTTCTCGCACCATCAAGGCAAGCCAAATGAGCTTTCCTCTGTTACAACTGATTGTGTTGCAGCACTTCTCCAGGCAGCCAGGAACAAAGAGGCTTGTCAAAACAGTGATGACTTCCTCAGACCTGGCATTTAGGACCTACTTTGAAAACTATCACTCTGCATGCCCTGAACAAATTAATTCACAACACTGACAATTCATGTGTATTAAAAAGGTAGATGCAATTATAATTTTTGGATAGGCCAGCATTGTTTCTCTAACATATACCTTCTTTGCACAAGATCTAAAGATAATTTTTATTTTTTAATCTGTTTTTCTGGTGTCAATCCAAAACGGACTTGCTTTTCTTTTAAGTATTGTACAATAGAACTGTTTGTCAAGTAAGTGTAACTTTTTAAAAAAGTATTCTTTTCAGATTATATAATACCAGCAAAGTAATTGCTATTCTGTAGAATAATAGGAAGAAACAATCCTGAGAAAATCCACTTATAAATACTTGCTATTTTTGTACAATACATACAATCTTTGGAACATGTCATTAAGACATGTGTTTGAACCTCTCAACACTTTATTCTTCTGTCTTTGAGATTCCAAGTAAGCCACAAAACTGCAGTCTGTATGCAGCTGTCAGAGGAAACTAGCTCCACTGAAAACTAAGCAATTATTTGATGCTTATGTGGAAGAAGGAAGTAGAATACTAAATCTTGGTTATACCTCCCAAATAAATCTCACCTAAAATATTTTGGTAGCCTAAAGGGTTGTAACAATTCAAATAAACTAACACCAGAAAAGATACTACTAGTTCATGCTGAGTGGAGCAAATGCAGGATTGTGTTCATAACACACACAGGAGTTTCACAATAGGTTGTTTTCCACACGGCCTTCAATAAAATTCTTTGAACTTTAGACTTAGAAGATATATCACTCCTCAGTGACATGCAAGGTAAAAACCAAAATAATGTTCATCTGTCACTAGAGAAATACCTCAAATTTATCACTCCTTGTTCTAGAGAGCTGTAGAACAGAGTGCTTGTCAAGTATGTTCACCTGCCACATCACTGAGAACTTTCAAAAGACTACAAAGACAAGTAACACACAACACAATATTCAAAATATAAAACTAGCAAGAAGTGCTCGCCTTGCATTCACAGATCACTCACTACTAACTAGTGTATACAGGCCAAAAGAATTATCTATAACCATTAGGAAATTCAGGCAAATGGATGTGTGGTCTCTGCAATGTTCTTGAATCAGTCCTTGACATATCTTATGGGAAAAGACCCAAAGTGTTCTGTGAATGGTTAAATTCTAAAGTTATATGTAATTTGCTGAATTATGATTACAAACTCTCTAACAAAGCTCACAGAAGAAATATAAAAAAACCCAAAGCAGACAAATGACAAATGCTGAATTCATACTTTTCTTCTTTAGTTTTACAACACATACCTTTTTCTTACCTAGTATATGAGTAATTATCATCTAAGACAAGAAACAGGATGTAGGGGAGCAAAGCTCCAAGCTCAAAAGCCAAATCTCTACTCTTCTGCAAACTAAGCTCTATTGTTAAGAATGTATTTTTCTACAAATCAGTGATCTATTATTTTAACTTTTTCTTCTTTTCATATGTTACCTTTAAGAAAACAGTAAAGTGCCAGTATTTGGGATCCATTAGGCTTGCTAGAGTTGTTTAGTCAACTTAATATTTTTACTGTTAGCAGTTTTCCACTTCAGATGTAAAAATAAAAGGCTAAAGACAGAACGGGAAACTGAAAATATTAAATTAATGTAACCAAATCCTAATCTGTACGTAGAACTATGACATATTGAGTATTCAGTGGTCAGGGAACATGAACTGGAGGTATTATAATTTTCTGGCAGCCAGCTCATTGTTCTGTGTTTGTGCATAAAAATCAGTGCCTACAAGCCTTCCAAATATACGGAAGAGAAAATTAAACTCGTCTGATATTTAATTCCCAATGGTATCTAAGTGAAATGCATCATTCTGAAATCCGATTCATGCCCTTCTGATTAGAAGAACATTACTTTCAATATGTTAAAGCACACTAGTATAACTGATATAAGGTTTGCCTGATGCAATGAACTTTTGCAATCATCATATCATTTTGTGAAGCAGAAAGTAGTTTTGGGTTATTCTGAAAGAGAAAAGATAACTCTACCAAGTTGATTTCAATCCCTTGGCCAAATGAAAAAGTTTTTAAACATTCTTAAAATGCTGTTCTCTTACCCAATTTATCAATCAATGCTTTAATTCTTTTAAATCTACTACTCTTTGGCAGACTGCAGTCCATTGTTCTTTTTTCTTAATGTACTAGGTGGAGGTAATGTGAGTCTCCCTATTCAACTGCTTTATAACACCAAGTAAACTCTGAACAGCAACTACATCAGTGTCTTAATCTAATCATCTCCATCGAGACATGAATGGGAACAGACAAGCACACAAGTGCCTTTCAGGGCCAGCACTCCACTTGGAGTTCTTCAGTGAAGAAGCCTTGTAACGGAGTTTTTTACCAAGTCATTATTGGAATAATTCATGGGGACCATCTGTCCAAGCAACTCTGTAGCTAAGCCACCTGAGTATGGTCTTAGAGGAGCAGCACACTTCTCTGAGCATGGCAGTCCATCCACATTTTGATACCATTGACTTTTTTCTTTTACGTCATTGTATAATTAGCAACAATGCTGTGCTTGGATGCATCACACTGTTACTATTCTGGCACGTATTTAAAATACTGCATGTATCAAAACTCCTTCCCAGTTGCTTCCCCCCACCCATGAACTGCACTAAACCTTTCACTTCCTGTTTTTGTTTCGTAAACATAAGCCCCTTAGAAGCTAGGTTCCATCTATTTGTATTTATCCCTACTTCTTGAATAATCCCCCCAGTCATTTATAAGAAGTGAGTGTGCAAGTGTGGACACGCTAAGTAAATAAAGGCTCCAAAGCCTCTTAGAGTACAGAAATTTCAGAAAAGTACAAAGATTTACTATCAAGAAAATCAAAACAGGAGAGAAGTCCTTTTTTGCCCTTCTATCGGGCTGAACAGTAAGAATCTCAATGAAATGAGCAGAAAATAAACCATAATATTAACACATACTACTGCAAATCCTGCATCGTGGACAAGAACTCTAGAGCCCTACATGCTGTCACAGACTAGAAACATTTTTCTGCTCTTGACTCCATGAGTCCATAGAGGGTGATTTCTTCAGTTCAGTGCTGCCTCCTGTCTTTCCCCACGATTTTGCTATATGACTGCATTTTTCCTATCAGTCAAGTTACTAGGCAAATAATGTTCTGAAAAGCTGCTCTATATATACCATTTTATATTAATAAAAATTAATCACAGCATCCCAATATAGCATTGCTTGTATTATCTTCAAGTGTTTTCATGGTTACCTGATTAAAAGAGTTGTAGATTTTATTTTTTTAACATTTAAAAACATTCAGTGCATGTCTCATAGAGACAGTAAATAATCAGTTGAGGCTGTTTTATTTGTTTGTTTAGCTGTGAGAGAGAAACTACAGATTTTTCTCACTGTTCTTCCTGTAAACTGCAGATCAGAAGTCCATCACCAAAAAGATCACGCTTTGGCCCTTCCACTGAGATGTTCAACAAAGACATCAAGTAACGGAACTGGTGACAGCATTCTGCAAAATACTACAAAGAACAAAAGCTAAATTAAATTCTAGCTGCCACCTTTCTGCTGATCTCTGCTGACCTGAATAGCTCATCTAGACAGATAGCACTGCAGGTAGAAACCATTTAGCTTCATACCACAAATTTCTACATAAATCTACCTAACATGCAGTAAATCACTGAGGAATTCACTCTTTGTACAACAGCACTCCTCTTCCTTCTAGTTTAATTAGGCAAGGAAATTAAATACTGCGTAATGCAGACAGTTACTCCCCTACAGTAGTCTAAAAGGATGACTTGAATACAGAACAGCTTAACCCCTTGGGTAATGGACAGCCAATCTCAAATAAAAGTAAGGAGTTGGTTAGAATCTAAAAAAGCAGGAATAGTTCCCACATTTGCTGGACTACATCCTTCTGGTGATGTACATGTTATTCTAGTATCATTTGTCCACCCCCATCTCTGCTGCTGTCAACACTGACGATGAGTGCCCAGCACTGTGCTGTGCTGTACTGCTTAGCTAGAACAGACATTTGAGCTGCTGCTGTCCATCATCTGTTCCCTCTCCACCTACAAACTCAAAAGTGAAGGGAAGAAACTCCCTGCCAGCATTCATTTTCAGACTTCAGAAGAATGAAATCTGAAAATATCCAAAGCAGTTTGGTTCTTCTTTCTGCCCCACCTTTTGTCTTCTGTATCTTCCAGCTTCAGAGGGTTTTCTTTCTGCCACAGTTGGGAGTTACTCAGTCCTCTATGGGATGCAGGAGGTGAGAAAGGGAATAAATGCACTGTTTCAGATACACTCGAAACCTTAGCCACGCCAGCAACATTTTGGTAAAGGCCTGAGCTGTAGCCAGGCCAAGAACTACTCTAGTTTCAATCTGTTCTCTGAAAACACATAAAGGAGCAGAATGACTCTGTGACCATCAATACACAGGAGCTTGGAACACTGACCATGCATGCAAGACAAGAATAGCAGATGATTTTTTCCAAGAATCATTTATCAAGGAGCACAGGAGGTTGTGAGTTACAAGGAGTCTCATGCATACTTTTCCCACTGCATGTAATCTGACTGCAAGGCAATGAGTTTATCCCAAATGAGCCTTCCTTGAGCTTTCCCTGCTAGGCAGTCATGGCTGCATGGTGACTGTCTCCTCTTGAACTGGGACACCTGTCAAGTTTGGTCCTAGAGACAGAGACCTTTTTATCTATGGCAGAGTAGTGGTAAGTCATCAATATAACACATAACCTTGTAGTACAGCAACTTTCCTTTGTGCCTTGGTAGTTTTGAATCCCTGTTCAAATTACTGTGCTGCGCAGTAAAAGTGAACTTTGCCATTGAGCTGCACTCCTACAACATCATATTGAAACCACTTTTGCTAATACTTCTGACTGTGATGCTTTCAGCAATTTAAATCACCCCTATGCAACTTCTCAATCCTCTTCTTCTACCTGCAGGCCTTATGGGAAGCACTGTTCTAGCACAGGCATTTCTGTAAGACACAACTGAAATTGGAGGAAGTACATTGCCTTAATCCTGGGGACCATAACAGTTCCAGAGCTGAAGGGTCAGAAAAGCAGCATTAGTACAAGATGAACAGACAATGAACTCTGAACTTCAAATATGAACTCAGGTTGTACAGTCCTACCAAAAAGAACCCTCCACAACATAACAGTTAAGTTACTGCCTTACCTGAATGTTGTCTGTGATTTATATCCACTGGGTGAGGTCTCCTCCTTTGCATTTGGGGTACACTGAATATGCTTCCCAGAAAATCACATCATCTGTAAACCAGAAGACTGCCTGCACACTCCTCAAGATCCTCAATGCACCATCCAAACTGAATAGCCCACAAGCCCATGAGTAGTCCATGACCAGAGGACACATATGTAAACCTCTGCCTTAGAGTTTCCACCAAGGTTCAGGAGAATCACGCTGTAGCATAATGGCTGTGTGGTTTTGAACAACACAGTATGCGATTCCAAACACTGGAGAATATCTGACTTCTCATCCCTATACTACTGACTAACATCACCAAAGCAAGCTTTTTACAGGAAACAAATGCTCTAGTCTTATCTTTTTGGTATCCTTGTAGCAAGAGGAAGCACAGTGGAGTACAACTTGTCTCTCTTCAGCTCTGTGCACAGATATTTACAGTACTGTAACCAATAAAGAGCAAACATGACACAAGCTGACCCACTCAGTCATATGTGATAAAACCCTCGGTATAACTGAATGAACACGTCCAGTTTAACAACATGAGACATGAATAAAGAGGATACGATTCTAGCTGCACTCCAGTACTATGTTATATACATTTTAGAATTATGAAAGTTTTCTTTTCATACTTCAACTTCTGCAGAGGTTAGAGGAAACTGTTTTATTATTCAGATAACTTCTGACTCGGGTCAGGAACGTCTTCATCTCCAAATGAGAAATAACTCCAGCTAATGTTGAAAGATTCTGCAAAATCCTTTTACTTCTGAAAATTGGAAAAATGTGATAACTGCTCTTCTTTACTAAAACAAGAATGTAGAAAATGGGAATCTTTTAGCCTCTCTGATGGAATGAAAAGAACTGTATTACTGGCATTAGTTCCACAATTAGGATCAAATTAATCAATGCTTGAGTCACGTAAATCAGAAAATTCTTTTCAATAAGTGATAATAAAATAAAAATGAAAATACTTATAAATGGCTTGAACAAAGTTCTGTGAAATCAGCATTAAGGCTAAAAGGTAAAATGACAACACTTTCTGGTTAGAAAAGTTTTAATATTAATTTTCCCCTATTTTCCTACTATTTAAAAAATATAGGGGTAGGGGAAGACAAACCCTTGTTGATAAAAAAATAACAGATGACAGATGTCTTCTGCCACCTATCAAATCAAATACATGCTCCAAAATGTATTTCAGCCATGAATACTGAGCTGCTGTCATAGACATCTCTCAAACAAGCATGCTTGAGACATTCTGACAAAACTACTTCCCACATACATAAGCCATCTGAACATATCTGGACCAGTTCAAACTGTGCTGCTAGAACTAAGATCACCAGTATTGTAAAATCTGGAAACACCTGCTTAGAAAACATCACCAAGTCCTGTGAAATCAGATTCTTCCTCAGCAGTATTTCGACAGTCAGCATCAAATATTTTTAGCTGAAGCTATCTTCAGAATCACAGCGTTTTGAGAATGTATAAGCACACAGAGAAATCTTAAATAAGGAACCAGGCCCTAATCAGTAAGAGTATTTAAAAAAATGCAAAATAACTTAAAATTTAGAACCCCCTCATATTCTCTGAGAGCTCTCCTATTTCTTACAAGTTTACTGGGATCTTTGCATTGGTTTTACTGAAGCCCTGCGTTGTTTTGCTCACAGATAAAGACAGATAGGAAAAAAGCCCCAGTGAACAAATATGCAACACCTGGGAGTGAAGTTGCTCAACTAGCAATTACTAAAGTATCCAGAGAAAGGCATTTTGTTAAATATTGTTATAAAGCAGAGAGAGATAGAGGCTTTATAGAGAAGACACTCCTTACAAGCCTGTTTGCCTTGGTTGTAATCTCTTATATGGGTGTAAATGAGAGTCACTACTAAAACCTGCCATGCTAGTGTCATAACAAATAATGCTGGCGACTCCATAACAGGATATTTTACTCTCTGAAAGCCTTACTCTGCTTGCATTAAGTTCTAGCCATTTCTGGTGTTTCAGCATTTTCTGCAATACTCACAGGAAAGAAAAATTAAAAAAGGAGAAAACACAAAACACTTAATAAAGACCTACAGTAGTTTTTTTTTTCTTCCTAAATACTGGGGATTTTTTGTTTTCAGAAATATATCTGCAGCAGGTTTGTATGTCTAATATTTCAGCTCCCTTAGAAAGCATCTTACAAACAGGAAGTTCTCTATTAATACATAGGCCTTTCTGGAAAAGCAAAAACAAATTCTTTGTAACTGAGAAATCAGTAAAATTTGCTAATGGTAGGTAGATCTACATACAGTAGGGTAAAGACAGACTAACTCCAGGAGTAAGGGAAATGAAATTAAAAGAAATATCCAAGGGATTTGATGAATAAAGCATAAGGATAATACATTATTACCATCACTAATGTTAGAGCATATTACCAATGATTGGGCATAACATGGTGCTATATTAGTTAAAATTATTGTGGATTCAGAGCTAAAACCCAGTAATTCCTACCATTAGGCTAAAACCCAATAATTTGAATTTAAATTCACATCTGTCAAGCTTCTTTTTCTCTCAGCCTCCTCAATTCTGAACCATTAAGTGATGTAGCTATTTCCCCAAGCAATTGAATCAGTGACAACTAGTATGCATTCTTCTTATCATAAAATTCTGCAGAACCTCCTGTGTGATTTAGCTCCATTTCTAGTGCCAACAGCCCTAATAGACTCACCAGAAGAGTATGACTCATCTCTGTTTGTGAAATGAGTAACCCAGAACAGAGTGGGGAATCCCAGGCCCCAAATACTTATTAGCAAACATCAGATTAGCAAATTAAGATAGGCAATGGTCTCTAGACTGGATTAAAAAAACACATACTAGCATGCAAAAATGGAGCCAGAGGGAACGTTCTGCACAAGCCCGAGCAGTTCTGATACTAACAAATTCCATATTACTCTGAAATCCTCATTAAGTGTGTATTAGTCTCCAAACTAATAAGTTTCTAAACTGCTGCAGTATAAAAATCACTAATTCAGCTATGCAATTTATCAGCATCAAAAGACAGTGGTAAAGATTCTGCTGGCCTACCTGCAGGCAGTCTTAAATTTCTCTCAATGTTTGAACCCTGGCCTTTTCCTGTGATCCCAAATAAGAAGGATCTTCTGAGCATATGCTACAACAGAAGGGAATATAGACCGGACAGCTGTGCCTAGATCTACAGCAAACCATTCCTCCCCTCACACTGAAGCAGAAGAAGCACAGGGAGTCTCCTCCCTCCATTGCTCCATTGGCAGGAGACATGGCAGATCCAAAATATCAGAAATTAAAACCGTAATGCTCCTTGAGGTCAAAACCCCTTCCTTATCCTGCACTTTCACCAGAGAGAGAGGGGCTCCTGCACTAGCTACAAATCTTGAGCTCCTACTGCAAGAATCCCTGCCAAACTTAATTTGTCTGTTTAGTATGAAATGTATAAATGATACAGTAACAGTTACTGAAACAGCTGTGACTAAGTCATCAGCTACAGTAAACACCATTTAGAAAGCCCCAATCAAAACATCTTGATAATACTGCAAGATTTGGGAACTGCAAACACAGAAATACACTTGCACAATCTGCTGCTCTCTAGATCCTTTAAAACCCTTCCTTTCTGAGAAGGAAGAGAGATGGGGCAAAGCAGAAAAGTGGCAGGGAAAGCAATTCCTTTCCTTTGCCTCACTTTTTACCTCATAGTCAACTAGTTTGTAGAATGGAGATTGGAGAGTGATAACATCTCCTCAAGCTCCTCATATGCAGTCTGACCTCTCAAAAACCCCGTGCCTTCTCACTGCATACTTGTCAACACACCAGCCACTTCCTCCAGTTTTGTGAAGAACAGCCTACAGTTTCTTACGAAAACAAGAGGTGAGGTAACATGTGCAAATCAATTTTGGACATGACTCAGAAGCCAAAAAAAGTGCAAACCTTTTTCTACTGACTACGTGTTATTGGTCACAGCTGTACAAAAAACAAGGAGGAGCCCTGTTAGGCTGTTTCCACCAGATGCAAAATATAGCTTCCAGGACTAATTTTGTTTAGAAGCATTTCCTTCCAATACTTTGCATTTAAGTTGTCACTCTTTTTCATCACCTAGATCTAGCTATTCTTTGCTTTTAGATAAAGACATAGCAAATTACAGCATATATAACAAATCATCCAATTGTAAGCGAACAGATAAGCCAGTACCTATTCAGTTGTCACTGAAGTTACTATTTCTGTAATAAAGTTGCAAATTTTGTGATTGCACACTTAACATAATTAAGCTATAAAATGTTTTCAAACTGTCACTGTAATACACAGTGGAAATCATAGAATGAGAATTCTATAGGTCCTTAAACCACTTACATGTCCACTGACTTTGTGGCAGGGAAAAGCACAAAGACAAACGGCACCAGGCAAAACATACCAAAAAGAATTGCAAAAGTCTATCTAGGCAGACTTATTAAGTTTCAAAATAAATTTTATTTCTGCAAAACCAGTTTTTACTTCCTCAGTCCTTCACACTTAGAAGTTTGAGACTTTTCATTTATCTGAGCCCATATACACAGGTATCCTTTTTGAATACATCTGATGGGCAAACAGAGGCTTACAAAAGTAATTTTAGCTATATTCATCTCTAGCTGTCCATCTCCAATCTACTACTAGATTTACAGCAGGACTAAGATTTGGAAGCACCTAAAAAGTACTGGTTGTCAAATAACATCTTCCTGTCTGCCAGCTTTTAATACTGCAGATTTACCTATAGTGCATAAAATTATTTTTCTATGTTGCCATATAAGTGCTCAAGTTTTTTTTAAAGGAGATGAACAGGTTACACACATCCAGACACAGGAACACCTTGCACTGCCAGCTACAACATGCCACATAAAATTTCTTGAGGATATTATGTTTATTTAGCTGAGGATATGAAGATACATAAGTTTAATCACAAGATACAGAAGATTCATCACATGTGGAACAGCTGCTGTTCACCTAAAGAACAATGTATTCCACTCAGAAGATTAGCATGATCAAAAAAAGTGTACCTGCAACAAGAAACAAAAACTTCTGGTAAGAAGGCTACTTTTCCCACAAACTCACAGGAAAGAAAGACTTGAATTTTAATGACTGAATTTAGCAGTCATGTTTCCCTTGCTATGAAGCGGGTTAATCTTTCCAGTAGTTTTCTTGAAAAACACATTGATTCACTTGGAAAATGCATTTCAGTTGCAAAATTTCTGACAACATCCACACTAGCATACAAAACCAAAACAAAAAGCTCTTATCCCTCTTTGTCCATCACTATTAACTGCAGAACCTCTCATTTTTTTTCCCCCTCTCCCCTTTTCTAGGCTAGCTGCATCATTTTCCCAGAGCATTGTCTGCTTTTCTCTGTAAAGCCAGACGACATGGCATGTATCATACAAACAGATTTCTTCTCTTCTGAAATAATGCTCTAACTTGTGTTACCCTCCAATTAGGTAACTGCCTAGGTCAAGTCCCTCATGTTCAAAAAACTATCAGGTCCCTGTGATCCGAACATCAAATCCCTGGCTGCCATGACATTCCTTGAGGTGTGGCAAACAGACAGAAATATAGCTGCTCTTGGAGCAGATCACTGCAGCTTGCTAGCACAGAAAATGTCAGGTGAAGCTATGCTCCAACCATTTATTATTTTCCTCTTTTTGTGTGCTAGTAAGTAACTTGAGCAGTATTGGACAGGGTAGCCCATCATTTCACAAGGGCTGATTTGCTGCCTTTTTCCAAACCTAGAAGCTATTTCAGGGGTACATTCCAAGGGTATTATTGTTCAGATGTATTGTGAACCCCATTGAGAGCATTAAGTGGAATTACAAAGGGGAAGAGAGAGAGAAGTTGGGCCCCATATCTCAAATGAAAAAAGAGAGACTCTTCTGATGTGAAGGCGTAAAACATTTCTCTATGTGGAGTAAGAACATGTAAGGCTGAACAACAGCTCTGTCATGTTATAATTCCAGCAGCTCTGTCATGTTATAATTCCAGCAGTCAGCACTACTAAGTCAGAGAAAATTAACAGTGGACTAAAATAGCTTTACACCTTCTTAACATATCTACATGTCATATATAATTAATACAGCAGCATCTTATACAAACACCATCATTTTATTAGCATACATAATTTAGGTAGCAATACCAAAAAACCTCACATACATAAAAAAATCTATGCATACATAAAACAAAAGTTCAGACTTCTACTCCCTTTATTTTTATCAAATACTAGAAAATAACCTCCCATTAGTTCTGTGTAGAAAATAAAATGTAATAGCCCCTATTGTGTTCATCTTTTCTTAGTAAGTGTTGCACTATCCTGATCAAGAGAAAAATGAACATAATTTTGACCAAGACAAGTGACAAAGAAGAAATGACAGTGAAAGCACCTGAACTACCACAAGTTTATTGAGGGCTTGGAACTATGGAACAAAGTCATAGCAAAATGCAGTAGGTGCAAATAAATTGATTCACTGAATAGATATTTTAAATAATCAAAACAAAGATTTACAATGAAAATAGCAACCAGGTCTAACAAAAAAATTACTCAGTTACTTTGATAACTTTGTATTCAGCTGGGGGTTTGATTCCTTATCTAACAAGTCTCCTGGGACAGAATCGTCTACTTGCTCAGCCCAAAGAACATAAGCTCCCAGGCAAACTGTAGCATTGTCACTTGCCAAAAATTATAAAGAATTGCATAGGTACTCACAATTCCATTACTATTCTATTAACAGATAAAGTATCAGAAATCTTCGTGTGGGGAAGACAAAACAAACAAAATTATCAATTACCAACCTAAATTTTAGATACATAATTTCTGTAAAATAGAATTGGTTGGTCGTATAGAAATCAGTGAGTATTAAATTTCTGCAATGATTCCTCCTCCTTCTCCCATGAATCTTGGCACAGCCCATGGATTAGTGTCACATCTACTTTTTGCCTTCTGCTCAGCACTGTCCTATCCTTTGCAAATAATCTTAGGACTCTTACCTAATAATTCCTTTGCATTCCTCCATTTATTTTTTGTACTTACTCCAGCCCTTTTCATATAAAAAGGTTAGGGAAAGAAGTTTTTTTTCTGAAGAAGGACTGAAGAACTTTTCTGAAGGAGATTTTCTCCATTCCAAAGTCCTAGTATCTTCCATTGAACCTGTGATGGTTCAGAGGTCTAATACTCCATTTGTTGAGTAGTCTCAAAGACTGGACAAGTCTGCCAGAGTGCAAAGCACAGTGCAAGACTAAGGTGAAACAGGCTGGTTTAAAGATGCCTGACACATTAACAATTTTTTTACCAGCTTCCAGTACCTGAAGTTGAAGTTATTATAAAAAGACAAAAGAAGGGGACTGACAAAAAATTAAAATGTGTCTTCAAGAGTCAGTGCGAGGAAAAATTTAGCTTTTTCACATAACTGGGCTCTCAACAAAATATCACGTTACCCAGAATTACATCTATTAAAGGTTTCTCCCAGACCATAAAGACTTTTCCTGGACAATATTTAGGCCTCTTCCATCTCAGAATAACCAACCTCACTCAGTCAAAATGTCTAATCATCACGTACAGACTGAAAAAGGGAAAGAGGATCCACTATCACAAAAGAGACAACAGAATTTTGTTTTCCTGTACATACTATTCAAAAGCTGCACATCAATATTTTTGAGTGTTGTAAGTATTCGTTATTTTTAGATAGAATAAAGCTCTTATGGATGATAGACACTATCCTAGCATTAATGGAAAAAACTGACAATGAAACTGCATCTCACACCTATGAAAAATCCACAGCATATCAAAACGTCAACATAATGAGAAACAGATTAAAAAAGCCCAAAAAGAATATGAATTTTTATTGAGGCAGGTATGTTAGATCCTCATGGCCCTGCCCTGTTTCAGAGATTATCTGAGATGGGAGTAACACAGTGGCAAATTCAGACTCAGGGGCTTACAAACACACAGGAAGGCTCTGCTCTGACATTCACTCCTCTCAGCAGCTACAGAGAACAAAATTGTGGAATAATACATATTAAGCTTGTGACTCAAACTTCTCTATCCTTCTTCTGTATACAGACATAATACACAATCTGAATGGGTCAGGGGCAACAGTTTTGTTGGGATTTCTGAACTTAGATTTCTAGTCTTTTCTGCCGACTATTAAGGGTGGCAAGAACAGAGGGTGTCTAACCTAATTTGTATATTTACCAAATAAACTTCTAACTTTAATCTTTAAAAAATTAATACACTTTGAGAATGCAATGCTTAAAAGAGACAGGAACTGGGATAAAAAATTAGTATACAGTTCAGCAATTAACCATTGATATAAAGGATGACAAACATTGGCATAATTTTGTAATGTGAGATCATTCTAGTTGTAATTCATAATATCACATTTTAATGCATAAACTTCCATGCATCCGAGTTCTAGGAAAGATCACTGTGTACTTTTACATATAAGCTACACTGATATGTGAATATTACATCTAAAGCGACACTCAAAGGATAAAATTAAGAACATCTTTAGAATTACAAAGTGCTTTGCTATAAACAGGATTGCAAATTTTATGAGCCAAAGACTAGAATAACTTTGTTAAATTGACTATTGACACCAATTTAGATATAGGGATGTTCATATATACTTCCTCTCAATGCTGAGATAACAAAATAGAGACATCGATAACCATGGAAGTATTCACTCTCCAACTCACTCAGGGGCCATTCTAAATTACATTTCTATCCTCTATACTGTCATGTTATGAGCTTGGTGTAATACCAATAGAATCAATAAAACTGATAAGACCATTACAACAATCTGTGTACCAATCTAACACACAACTTCCTCCAATCAGAAAAAAATCTGTCGATTAATCTACACTTACTATCTAACCAAATATGCAGTATTCAATTAATATTTCAATGTTAACTGAAATGTAACGAACACAATGCAGTTCCAATGTACTCTATAGGCAAACTTGTTTCTTTGTTGTATTATTTACTAAAAACCTAGTAGGAAATATAATCTTTCTCTCTGCATTACACGGATGCATTTCATATTCACAAAAGAAAAAAGTTAAAAATAAAAACACTAGCCTTTAATTAATAGTCTAGAAAAAAAGGATATGATCAGTTTTCAGTAATCGTGACTGCTTTCAAAATTCTGAAATAGTGTATTCTGTATTTTCCAGAAGGGTTTTTTTTCTTGTTCTGTATGTGCATTATTAACTCAGACTTGCACCTGGGTCTGTCTTGTTTAACTGTTATGAAGAGAAGAAAGAATTCTATAAAATTCACTAGCTTTCACAGTTAAAACTTCACTGTGTTGTCAGTGATGATAGGTGTCCCTGGGACACAGTGGTCAGAATTGACTGCAGATCTCTATACCTGTACTAGATTTTGTCACCTTCAAGCCTCTTTTCCTTGCAACACAAGACTAATTAATCTGTAAAGCACCTTGCAGTCCTATAAAGTCTCCATGGAAACTTCTGTTCAATCCTTTGACCCATTTATGTAAGACAGTACAGTCTATCAACTGACAGCATTTCTTAAAAAACACATCTAATTAAAAAGGACCTTTGAAGATTTGATTGAGTGATCCAATTAAGAGTCAGACTTACTCTATTACTTCCATGGTGGTGCATGGAATCCTCATTTCTGTTTTCCACAGTAGACCAAAGGGGACTTGCTAGTGTCTTCCATTTCTGCCTACTTTCATTCTTTTATTCAGTTGGAATTCAGAAGGCCACAGGTGGCCAAATGCAGGTCCTAAGCAGTTCTCTAATAATTCATGGATAGCTCCCAGGTCACGTCCCAAGGCTATACAGGAGCAACAGAAGAATCTGAAATCTCAGGACCAAGTAAAATCATGCCAACATGGCTCTGAAGGTTGGCATCAACAGAGAGTGCTAAGATCCAGTTATGTGCCTCACATTCACAGTGAGAGCTGCAGGGAGCTTTTAACAACTGCCCAAGAACAGCTCCCAAACCTCCGATGTGTGAAGATGAAGATTCTGGCACGTGGCTTGTCAGGTTGAAGAGGGCTGTTCGTTTCTGCTACATATACAGCATAAATTTCAACTACAGGGATTGTGATGGCTATTTAACATGTATTATAAAGCAATCTATTAGCAGTTACATTGGCTTTTCCCCCACAAAAGCAGACATCTTATGTCAGCTGCTGCATGTTCTTTTGAGTTTGGTAGAGTGTGGGAACTCAGAAAGCATTTTTAAGCTCTCATCAAACAGAAGAAATGAGAATGATTATTACTAGACACCCTATAGTTGTAGCAATGAAATACTAAATCATTTATTGTAAAACATATGGGGACAGACGGAATCGAAGGCAAAATAAAGAGTGTGCCTTCTGTGCAGGGCTCTCAGAATTATAAATTGAGACCTTGGAGGGCTGTGTTAAACGGAACTAACACTATGCAGGGCAGAAAGGGATTTTCTTAAGTAGTTTCCATATAAAGGGCTTGGCAGATTTGAGAAATGCTTTTCCCTAATGGTCATCTTATTGATGTAGAGCCCAAAGACAATTTTTCTAATTAAGCAATAAATTACTGCTGTAGCAAGGCCTGCTAACACACCATCAGATCTGTGCAGAACACTGAAACTTCAGATTGCTAAGGACTCAGCAAGCCTCTTACCTAACTTTAGTAATGAATTCTTGCTTCTCCACCTAAATTTTTCTTAGGGCTGTGAGATCAAAACACTTCCCTCAGACCTCACAATGTCACTCAAAATGTAGGTGGTTTTGGCTCGCAGATTACAATTACCACAATAATTTTAACAGCTCCTTACTTCTCCTACTCTTCCATCATTTTCCACCATTAAAGAGCTTTATTACTGTTTTTTTTTTCCTCTGTGGTGGTCTTTTTCTATTTGTATTTTTTTAATTATGTTTTTTTTTCCTTCTGAGGGGCTGGACAAAGGTAGTGCTGATATGCTATCTTTCTTTGTGCCCAAGAACTTGTAAGATATGACAATGTCTGATTCCAGATCACTGGAAGGCAGCCAAAGGGCATATTCCAGATAATTAGGCTGGCAGCACATGCTACATAAAGGTAAATGTGCTTCTTGACAGCCATGCATATGCCTTCAAATTGCTTCAACAGAGGCAAGACCTGAAACTTGCTTCTAGACTTACCACTGAAATGCCCCAGCAATCCTTCCTTCTGCAGAAAACTGGCGAGCAGACGATTTCATAAAACTTCACTTTTTGCTTTGCATTGTAATGGCTTCTGAGAAGTCTGTATTAAAGGATGAAGACCTCCACACCTAATAATACAGTTATTATTGATAATGTCAGTGAAGGAAAGCTGATTGAAAGGTGAAAGGAAAATCTGTTAAAATAAAAATCTGTGGGGTGTCCTCTCCTTGGGAAAATTTCTTGCTTAACTTCATGCAACTGGTTTGTAACTTGGGTAGAGGACTCATGCCCTCACGATGAAAGAGACTAGAACATAGTGACTAGAAGCTCTCAGAAAAATCCACAAAGATCTCTAGCCTTTTACAAGCTTCCTACGCTTCTAGCTTCAGCAGTGTCTAAACAAGCTGAATAGAAAAATGACACATTATACAGAACAGTATTTCATACCCAATTTGGTCACTTTCCATGACAGAGCTTAGGCAGAAGCAGCTAATTTTCTAACACATCCTCAAGCAAGTGCAGAGTCTTCATCTACTTCAGCTTATTCATATCTACACAAATTTGTAGAGGCAGAGACCAGATTTGACATAAGCATGCCATTGATTTCTACAACAACAACATAACATGGTCACTTATTTTCTCTCTCCTATAAAGTATTGCATTTGCATTTTTCATTAACATAAACAGGTTAGCCAAACATTTCAGAGCTATCATAATGGAATCCTTTTGCATTTTCCCTACTTCTAATTCACAAGCATTTTGTATGAAATTCCATTAGTATTCAAGTTTCCATTAAAAACTGTAAAAGCTTTTACAAATAGTGAATTCCAAATAACTGACTTCCACTGTGTCACTGCTACAGTTATAGAATATCAAAAGATGAGACAAAATACCAGACAATTCTTCGGAAACATTCTCATTCATTCTAAATTACACACAAATTTAAATGTGCATCTTATACAAAAGCAAGGTTTCCAAATCTGCAGTTCCACTTATCAATCTTTTTGCAACAAGGTTGCACTCAATTGCATAGTTATTGACAGAAGATGCAATCACAGTTAAGGTGCAAGGTTCTAGCCTGAATAAAAGTCAATGGTATAAAAATCAATACAGAAACTTACAAAATGTGTGTAGTTGTGTAATGGCTGGCTTTGCAAAATGAAAAATCTAGCCTTTCCTCTTTGAAGTCAATATTTTCTATGCTCAGTTCCTACCTTATCTCTTCACTAAATCATAAATTGCCTGACCTCAAAAGGCAGTATATGCTAGCAAGCTTTTATTACAGGGAGCACATCCCTCTGAGAGCACACAAAAAAGAAAAGAGGGAAATCTTGTCATCTAGTAAAATAAATTCCCCAAACCAAATCTTAAACATAAAACACCAAGACTTGATAATAGGAGGCCTCTTTTGAAGAATTTCATTTGTGAATATCCACTCAGTAGGGAGTATCAAAGAATACAGTCAGTCACTTATTCATTTCAGCTATGTAACTTCCAGTGTACCAAAGAATGCATGTAATTGACACTTCTGAGCACTAAAATATTGTGGCAAGAATTGAATCCCAGCAGGCTTCACCAAGGACTCACTGGTGGATTAGGAGTTTCAGAAACCAAACTAATCTTCTTCTCTGTCACACAGTCTAAAAGATATTTGAAAGCAATGAGTTATGGGCCAGTGCAATACTGCAATTTAAACTAAATTAAAGAAATATTGACAGCAATCAGATTAATTTAAGATTCTTCATCTTTCTACATGTGATCCTTCCCCAGCTGAAAATTAATAGCTCAGGAAGATATTGCAAATAGATGTAAAACTTTGTTTCTTGCTGAGGAGCTCCGCCATATTACATAGCCTTTTACAGAAACACAAAGCTAAAAATAAATGGAAGAATAATACTTCTGTGTTCAGAAAGCGCTGATTCCCAATGAGCTTCTAGAACTTCCAGCAAATTAGGAGAATCCTTGTTGAAGGGATTCTTGCAGTTGAAAGATTTCCTATTATTTGGCAATAGTAGCTGCAAAGCCAAGTAAGATTCTTTCCACATAAGAGAGACAAAAAGTACTCTCAATTTCCACAATATCCTGTTTTTATAGACTGTTTTCTATTTCATCAAGCTGAAGATACTTCAAGAGATTCTGCATTCTGATTCAACCATGCACTTCAAAGTAAGAGATGAAAGTGGAGAGGTGTACAATGATGAATTACTTCTCAAACTACATTTCTGCCCAGCCTTTAAGTCTGCTATAATTTATAAAAATATAGCTTGGCATTTCAGGAAGAAAAATTTCTTTCCTCTCTTCCTGTTATCTAAAACATGCATCTTCCACAAAAAGGCTCTGAGTGAAAATTATGACCAGCACTAAGAGTGTTTCTCTCTGCTGCTGAGGCAACTTCTCACAGCAGTGCACTCAGTAACTGAGGGTCCAGACTTTGCAGGATGTACCTCAGAAGAGTTAGAATTGCTGTAACTCTCCCTTCTGGAAAGAAAACAAGCTTCTTCAGAGCAGCCATGCAGGGCAATTTTAATCTATGCTGTTCTAAAGGAATTTCCACCAATATGTAGAGAAAAAAATACCTATTATATTTTCAAAAACTGCCTAAGGGATGCCTCAAGCAGGCAGACAGAAAAGTTAAACAGGAAATCCAGACAGAGTTCTTTCTGCCAGTGGCAGAGGAAGAAAATTCTTCTATCAGTCTCCTGTTCTGCTGCATTGTTACAGACCTGTGACAGGACAGGTTAAAAGAAGTTCAGTTAACCTGCCTTTTCTGCCTTAGACTTCTGGTAACCAATTCTGAAATGTCAGAAGGTATTTTAAAAATAAGAATTAATTTGTGCTGTCTCAAATGTGTGGTGACAACATGAAATGAGGTTTCAATTTTTATATTTAAATCACTTTTATGCCACCCTAGGAATCTGCTTTAAAGGCTGAAGCCAGCAATCAGAAAGTATTTGCATTAACCAACCAATAAAACACTTTCTGAATTGTGGGGTTTTTTTAGAACCTGTGATGCATACCAGTGGTACACAGTAATCTTCCTGGCTATGACACATTCAGCTACACAGCTCTTATTAAAAGAAAGGAAAAATTAGAAACCCAAAGTGCTGGAACAAAGAATTAAGCCCATGCCAAAGCACAAATGCCTAAACTGGCTACCAGTGTGACCTCTCATTTTAAACGGTTAGATCAAAAACTGAACACACTCCTTGCATTACTCACCTACTTGAGAAATTATTTCTAAGCATTATTTTTAAAGTCTTCCTTTATGTGCTGGATAATTTCAGTGATTTCATTATAATCTGGAGGTAGAATTTTTACATGGACTTAGAAAGCCACAGCTGGTGGCAAGAAGAACAAGCTTGTGTCAAAGCATCTTTCAGAGACAGAGCATATGCAGAAGGCGAACATCTAGAGTTTGAGTCAAACAACAGAAACAGAGTCCTGATATCCCAGAAAACTACTGTCACTTACCAAGGTACTACCTGTCACAGGTACTGGAACAGCTGACTGCAGATATGTTTTAACCTGTGGTTAATGGAAAGCATTTGCTAGTGGCATTTGACCCATCAGCTGGATTTGAACCTCAAAGGCTCAGAAACAAGGACCCCTGCCAGTATTCCTGCTGAATGTCTCTAACTAGTCTTAAATTGACACACTTTGATTCAAGCAATTCAGCCTATACGCAATTATGGAAAACATTCAAATATTCAAAGGTATAGAGGAATAAAAATCAAAAGACTAACAATTCAGGATGTTATTGCAGAATGTAAATGATGTCCCTCTTTTATGCTACAGAATAGGGAATTACTTTATCTGAACTATAATGAAACACACAGAAATTAGAAATGAATCCCCATTGAGGTGGCTTTGTGCTAAAATGCAAAAAATTACAATTTGCTTAATGGACTGCTGGCAAATTTGAAACTGGGTTTCCTTATAATCCCAACTGAAGACTCTTTCAGGCACAGTTTTACCAATTTAGTACCTTTAATACAAGTCATTCAAGTATTGTAGTGCTCCATCACCAGAGCAGAGATTTTCAAGGAGTGCCTGAAATGCAGGAATTCTGACAGAGAAGGCTGACACTACCATGGTGGAAGCACAGATATATATATAGGATATATATAATGGGTGTGAGGTTTTAGATTTAATGACCCTGCACCGCACTTAACACTGGTACTAAAAGCATAAAAATCTCTTTCATCTGTATTCATACAGCTGAGGAGCTTGCCTCGTGATGTGGGATCCTTCCCTTGTGCTTTGCTTTGACACATCAGGAGATCAGCTCCCAGCACAGCCACCAGGCACTCCAGATCTGTCTTTTGTGGCTGTAACACTCCTCACATCGACACTGTCAGTGTCCAGCTGCAGAAAGGGGTTTTCCCTTTAAACAAGGACAGGGCACTGTGCCATTCAGATGAGCCCGTGTGAAAGCCAGCCAGTTCCCATGACTCACCTTTGCCAGCAGAGCCCTGAGCACTTTCCATTGAGCCGGCTGCATAGGGAACCTGGACGGTCTTACCAGCAAAGCTGCAGCAGCTAAAAGCCCTGAGCACTGATCTGCTCAGCAGACACCAAAAATGGCTGCACAGCCCAGTGGGCTGGAAGGTGGAAATAAACAGTAGCTGAGTCGCTGTGACTTCATCTTTTGATGCTCTCTCTAATCATCTCAGGGAATTCTTACTCCCCTAAGGATTCTCCAACTCAAAATGACACTTTTGGGTTTTTGGGTTTTCTCCAGCAAATAAAAAACACTTTGCAGGATTTTGGAAAAATCAAATGTATGTTTTAATGCATTCATTTTCCTGAAGCCCTACTGCTCTTTAAGACAGAAGCAATGATTTACTATGTGTATTTTGGGGCTATTCCTTAAAGGAACAACCAAACACAATTAACACTTAAAACAGTGAGAGGTATACCAAATGCAAAAGTACTTCTACTGTAATAATAAGTAATGTCAACACTACAGCTGTAATGGGAAGTTCCAGGAACACAGTTGAACTAAATTCTTCTTGGCTCAGAGCCATGCAAATATTTCTTTTCCACATTCCCATCAATTACAGAGGTACAGTAAGTGTTTGTGTGCTTAAGTACATTATTACAGGGGACACAAATAAGCCATTTTTCTTCCAGTGGTTGGATCTAAAATTTCTGCGGTATCATATTACATATTTGGCAGACTTGAATCATGTTCAGATTTTTAGTTGTGTTGCACTGCCATAAGCCACACCATTTGAAACTGAGAACAGGCAGAACAACTGCATCTCCTATCCAGACTAAACACATTTAGAGCGTCCATAGAATAGTTTTTACTTCAATACTGGTATAAGTATTCACGCTTGGGAAAGCTGAGAACTATTACTGTTAACTGTTCACATGCAAACAATAGCAGGTATGCACCATGAGGAGGTTTCCGACCAGTGCAAGGATGACCAAAAGGCAACTACAGCAGTTAGAAATGGTTAAATGTGAAATTATTAACATGGCGATCCAGGAAGATAGCACGGTTTTATGGACAGCTTTGTGCTAGAGGGTAAAGAGGAACATATTTTCTTGAGTTAAATTAATTCTCAACTGCAGTATCAAAAACTGTAGAATTATCATATCTGTATGTATTACAGTAAGCACAGAAAGAGTTGGACTAGGTTTAAGCTCTCAAATGTCACTACAGTACATTCCTTTTTTACTGCAATTTTGTTAGGTTTTATTTGCAATAATTTGGATGGTAGAACTATGTAGAGACCCTTATTTTACTATTACCTTTCAGGTGGAAAGGCAATTATTACCCCAAACCTCTTCTGCATACCCAGCTGAAGAAAGCTTTACTCCATCTAAAGGTTATAAATGTACCCTTCCTTCACAGTAGCATGAAGAACCAAGGAAGGGAAACAATTCATTTTTGAATGGTGAAGAATGGCAGTGCTAAGAAAGTTCACAGCCCCTTTCAAGTGACCTTCAAAGAAGTCTTTATCTCCAACACTAGGCAGCTGGTCAAGACTACTTAAAGTATAACCATTGTTTGGGTGCTGAAAGCTCCAATCTAACCAGGCCACATAAGATTCTTCTGACTCACTGTTCTCCTTTCCATGACATGCCTAAAATTCAAGCGGTTCAAAAGACCTGATCTTCACCATCAGTGCACAAAGAAAGTGGCTGTACCCTATCTTGACCCTTCTTTCTGAGACAGGAGTACAACAGTATTTTCAGACAGAAGGACTACAACATATTAGTCTTTACAAGAAGCGATACCATGGGATCTCAGTAGTACAACATCTTAGCCCCTGGTTGTAGATGACATATGGAAAGCACATGGACTTACTGACAATTCTTTGATTAATTTTCTTAATTCCTTGTGCCCGTGCTTCTTTGCAATACTTTCTGGATCATCTCCATATTTATTGGTTATTTTGCAAGCCCGTGTGGCCTCAGGACCACTGAGTAGAAACGTTGCAAGGTTCTTCAAGCCAAATCTGGCTGCACAGTGAAGCAGGGTAGGAAATTCTTCTAAATGGCTATCTGTAAAATGGAAACAAAATCTTAAGAAACAAGTTCTGCTTTTATAGAACGCCTTCTTCTATAAACATCTTCTGAATATTAGTGCTGTGTAATCACCATTATCAAGCTCCCAATATTGAACTAACACTGAAGGAATTATTCTTTCAATTAACAGTTTTACAGTGCCTATACATATATCAATAAAGAACATTTGGTGTAACTGAGAAATCTCATTTTTATCCTGACAGAGTGATTTTAAAGCAATTCAGTTCTATTGAGAAATAAGGTTTCTTGCAAAGGGCAGAAAATTCTACAGCCAAGACATGCTTTTGCTTAGGTAGAATATTTTTGAGTGGAACATTTGACATTTTCACAGGTTTATGATGCTATCTTTTGTTATTAAAAATAATTTATGAAAATTCACAGGACTACCAGACACTTGGAAAAATTTGCTTATCCCTGTAACAAAAAAATCAGTGAATTTAAAGATGAGTGTATTAGATAAAAGTTTTTAGGATTCATCTGAAATAGCATTTTATTAATTTCTATCAAAAACCATTTTTACATTGGAGAACTGGGACATTCAGTTTACCATTTCAGCATCTTCCTGCATTTTTACTGTATGAGTGACCACAAGTCACATAGAACAACCAAACAAGCGACAACCAAAAAAAAAAAAAAAAAAAAAAAAAGAGTTCAAGCTTAAAAAATATTTCTCACTGCATTCAGACTCTACTTTGTGATTACGTGTGGTTTGCTGTGCACCCACTGGTCTATAAATCAGTATGCAGTGTATCTCTTCTGCAAGCATGCATCCAGCCTGCCCCAGGCACCATCAACTTTCTGTACCCTGACAGTCTTTCCTACCCAGTGCATGAAGGAATGCTCCCCCTAGTTTGCTTTGAGCCTGGCTCCTGCTGGGGTTCAAATGACAGTCCCTAATTAGTCTTATTCTCCATCACTGTCTGCCCTCTATGCAATTCTGGTGATTTACTCATTCCCATAATTTTTTTCTTGAAGAGCTCCAGTCTAGTAAACTGGGCCCTATAGAGAACCAACTCCACCACACACACTGCTCTCCCCTCAACCTTTTCCAGCTTTACTGTAACTAATTTGAGATGACAGGAGAAGAGCTGCACATAATACACAACTTTTGGTGAGCCATGTTAATTCATGCATTGCCATAATTGTGTCTTGTTTTGTTCTCTATTTCTTTTCTAATAACTCCTAGGATATCATTGGCTTTTTGATCTGCTGCCTAGCAACAGGTTGATTCTATCATCTGTGTGGTGAAACTGTGTGGACTTATTCTTCAGCACTAATAGCCTGCTCAGATCCTCTCATTTTCAATGATACCGTAGGACTGCTTTTTTTCACTTGCACCATTTTGGTTTTACGTGTAATGAATATCATCTGACATTTTACTGCATAATTAGCAAGTCTCTAATTTCTCACCCCCATTAGCCTTTTTCCTTACTACTCCGAACACTTTGTATCACTAGCAAAAAAAGACTTTTCCCAATTGCCTGCTTCCTGATTTTGGTCAGTTATTCATCCATACCCAGTCAGTTACTGACTTAACCAGGTTTACAGACTCTTAAAAAAAAAAACCTACAAGAAACTCCTAAAGCCAGACTTCACATCACAGAAGACTTATTTTATTAACACTTCTATTAGTTTGTCACATAGCAATAATACATTAAACCTGCTTCTAGATCACAAGGTTGACTTAGAAACTGCATTTTGGCATCAACTCCTGGTTTGGTCACACCTCCTAGTACTAAAAAATGAAATACTGTATTGTTAGAAACATATATATTCTACTTTAAAGTTTTCTCAGACTTCTTGAAGAATGCCAGTTACTTCTGGTAATATCTTTGTGTTCAACCTGCCTGTTTTTGCAATAACTTCATAGTCCCTTCAACTCCAGACAGTATTTCCACGTCTCCTATCCAGGACTACAGCTTATGAATTTACATTTCTTCTGTCTTCCTTGAGTTTTATTTTAGATCCCTGTCATCACTTGTCCTACAGGTTAGCCAGCACATTTTCACCCCATAGTGTGCTGGAAGAAGTTATGACTCCTTTCAGAAATCTCTTAGCTGCCAGTCTTTAACAAACTTTCTAATTTTTACATTCTTCTGCATAGTGAAATTGGCTCAGAAGTGGTGACTTTGTGTTCCCTCCCCGCTTTTTGCTCCAGCAGAATCATAATATGGAAGAGAGTAAAATCTCAACCCATCATTAAGTACAAGGAACAAGAGCAGTTCTTGGACTAGGCACAGCTAAGTACGAACTGAGAAAAAAATGTTAGGACAATTTTGACTGCATTTTGGCTAAAGAATATTCCAGCACTATTCCACTTCAATATTATTTTGTCAGAAGGTATTTGACTGGGCTACAATTTAATCAAAAGTCTCATTAACAAGCCTAAACTGATTTTAAAGCAAATTTAGTGTTGTCTGACTTTTATTTCCACCAGCCAAAGAAAAATCTAATCAAGAAACTGTAAACACACAGCACCTGTGTAAATCAAGCCACTTGTTTTAGAAGCCTTGGCATGTTGAACTTTCATCAACAAGAGTATGTTGTAGTTTATATTCCCTTCTATTTGCAGTGTGCTTTAAAATCCTTTGGACTACAATAGGCAATCTTAAAACTGCACAGGGGCTAAGGCTTATGAGACAAGTAGATGCTATACAACTTCTTTACTCAATATTGCTCAATATTTTAATTAAAGTTCAACAAACTGGGTTTAAGCCTGTCATTTGAAGAACTATGATTTTTAGCCCAGAGTACACGCAATTGACTTATTTTTGTCTAGATTTTTCTAAATGTAGGAAAAAACATGATTCTCTTAAAAAAAGTGTTCAAACCTAAGCTAATATTTAAAAAAAACTTCCACAAATGCTCAAAATGCTTTTCTTGAGCTTTGTACTTTGTTTTAGTACTTGTGGGTTTTTCTATTTGTAGATGTCCAGCAATGCAATAGGTGTTGAGCAGTAATTTTGAAGAAGAGTAAATTTCATGAACGTTACTCAATAGTCTGCACCCTGTTGGGAGACACCAGAAGGTCAAATACAGTCAGTAAAAACACCCCACAGTATTAATAATATGCTCCAAATGAATTTCCACTCATACTAATCAAACCCACCAAAAATGACTGCAAATCTGAAAAGCAATCAAGTCTATATTACCAATGGACTAGATGCTATGATTTCTTCACCAAGAGAAAGAGGAGTAGTTGGCGTTTGCATGTTTGCACTCTTAAAATAACACAAAACAGAGGTAATCCAAAATCCCTTCAGCTCCTTGCACTTGAGCTGTTTTTTCTGATCACCACTCAACTCCTCCCTAGCTGAGTTTGACATTCAGGCAGGACTCCTATGCTTACATACTTTGAACATTACAGGAAACTACATCACTAACAAAAGAAATACCTCAGCCAGCCATGGAGGGTGGTAAAAAGAAATAAATTTATAAATCAATTTCTTACAACAATTTTTTTTTTTTTACATTGCTCCTTGTAGTATGCAGGAAAAAAAAAGGTTGTTATCACGCAGGAAAACTTTAAAAGCAACATTTGTGGTATAGTGAGATCTTGTACATACAACTCGAAAAGGAAATTCGTGGTTCAAATGGAAAATTTTAGTCTCTTCTCATGAACCTGAAGTTTGGTGTCATCAAGTTGTGACACAAGGCAAAAAGTCATTACGAGAACTCACAGATGACCGAGTTTCACTAACATAATACAGTTTTCAATACTCTGATTTTCAGGCACTCAACTGGCAGCACCTTGCACTTACACAAAGTAGGACACAATCTTCCAGGGCCAAACTTTCCCAGTCTTGGTGATAAATCCTCTCCCAAAGCACTGAACTACTTGAGGCCACCTCAATACAACTGTTGTCTTGGTAAATGCTATACTGACAGTGGAGATGGCTGCTGTTGTGCTAGCAACCTCAGCAACATTTCAATGACCACTTCTGGATGCAGCTGTGCTACCAGTAGTCACTCTCTGCTAAAAATAGCTAATAATGATTAGCTAGTAACATAAGCTAATAGCTTTGCCTCCCATGAATTGAAGGGAAAAATATGTCCTTGGACTTGGCCTCTCAGAAATTTCTCCCCCAAATCCATAAGTAATTATGAAATATGGTAAGGTTAAGGACCTCAAAAGAGATGACTGAAGCCTCCTGGTCTTTGTTTTTTTGCCCTTATTCTGAAAAGAGACACCACTAACTGTTTGAATCCCTCCCAAGTCACCAGGAAAAGGTGAAGAACTTCTCTCTTTCCACCAGGTTCTACAGCAGAAATCAATGATGACTATGGGTACCACTATCAACATAACAGGCAACAAAAGATCTATTTGTGGGGGTTTTTTAATTATAACTGTTCTCTAATTTCCAATTCTCAAAACTGAGCTGAGCTCTTAAGACAAACTAGATGTTCTGCTGTAAAGAAAATTCCATCATATAATGTATAATTGCTTTAAATAAAGTTCTGTATTCTACACAGTAGGAAGAAGCTGTAATTATTTGAAAGCCCATGTGTGTCAGGCAAAAAATACCATTCTTGAACTTACAAGTTTGTCACACTGAACTGGTGAAGATCACTGGAAATTTTGTCTGCTGTGAAACTGGAACAAGTGGTACATTTCAGCGAACTATACAGAACTGAGCAGAAGCAGTAGTTCTAAGGGCAAAGTAGTGAACAGCTTTTACTCACCATCAGTCCTTTAATGGAGAATGTTAACAGGGAAAAGTTGTGGCTGTTTGGCACCTACACTAAGAACTAGTTAGCTGACAATGACAAGCTGAAAGGGAAGGTTAAAGGGAAAGTCCTCAAGTGCCACATTTTCAAGTGCTTTAAGGTGGCTTCTTCAACTTTCAACTTAGATTGAGGCCAGTGCTTGCTTTTAATTAAAGTTCTATTTGACATACACAAGGTTAAGAGGGAATTGCTGGGGGGTTTTTGTATATTTTGTCCTGTCATAATCCTTTCTCTTCTCTGCAGAGAATTCTGGAAAACCTCAACTATAAAACAGAGCATGAAATCTAATATTACTGTATTGTAGCATTGTCTTAGCCTGTGGGAATTTTCATAAAATTGCAGTAAGGAAACAGAACAGCCTACAGTGATATTTCTGCACATCTTGTAAGACATCCTTCTTTTATTCCCCGAATTATTGAATGAGGACATGATTGTTTTTCTTAGCAATTTAAATAGCACCTAAGATGACTTCTACAGTGCCAATACCAGTACCTTCTCCCTCCCCCCATTATTCTGCTAGAAGCTAAAAGCCAGACTCTTTCTTCTTTTGGGAGAGATGTTTCAACTTGGAAAAAAAGAATTACAGAAATTAGGATAGGATTTGCTATGTTGCTAGCAGTTCAATGCAACAAAAAAGCACTGTTTTCTACAAAGCAAATTCGGGACTTTTCATAAGCATCAGCAGTTGAGTTTAATAGAGAAATAGTAATAGCTATCTCATAAAAAATGAAAATTAATTAAGAGTGGAAAATCAATCAGGTTTTCCTCAAGTCAACTGTTATTCTTGGACAGGAAACATTGCAACAAAAATTCCCAAATCCGAGTATTCTGAGAATCAGGGCTTTCGAAGAAGAAACATATTCTTCAAAAAATAATTTTAAATGTAAGTTGGGATTTGTTAGTATGCTTTGACTGGATTCTATTACCAGAATATAAAGGAATAATTTACATACAATATACCCTGAAATCAATTCAGTATGTATTCCGTATCAATCCAGTATGGAATGTAAAATATTTCAGACAGTATTTCCACCTTAAGCTACATACTTTCACAAGGGATGACACCATCACTAAAAATCCCAGACAAGTTTTGGCTTTGTCTTCAGTTAATGCTGTTTGTTAAACACAGTATTTTCCAGTGGTTTATATTCAGTCTGCATTTAGCTTCCTCATCTGCATCAGAGTTAATCTTTTACACCTTTGCCACCTATCTTGACTTTATTAACCCAGACATTAACTGCTCACAAGCACTGCATTATCATACCAAGAAATGTTGAACACCCATTTTGTGGATGACAGTTGCTCCTTAAAAATAATATAAGCAAACATTCATCTCATGATGTTTTGATCTAATCAACTATCTGTAGAGGAAAGCATCATAATTCAATTACATCATGTCTTTTGTATTTACTTTCACACTCCCAAGTTTTAATCACACAGCTGCATACTTTTTGAGAAGTCAGACCATGCAATTCATTAGTTATCCAATAAATTAATCATAAGTTCTTCATTTTTTGGTTCATTTTGAGGTCATATTGAGATCTTTCAAGTGCAGCAATTTATCAGCTGTACCCTGATGTGCAAAAACATTCAAATGAAGCTTCCATGTAGAACAATCCAGAGAAAGGTTTCTCTTCCCTCTGCCTCATGCTGAAAGCTTGGGCTCCTCTCATTCACTACTGCACATGTCTAGAGGCTGTTTGGTATGCTTTTATGGCAGTCAAAGACATAGGTTTATATACCTTTCAGGCAGAAAAAGGATGAGAGTCTAAGCCTTCCACATTCTGAGTGCTTCCAGCACTGCAAACACATCTTTCTTTCATGAAGAACCTTGGCATCTAACTTTGCACCTTCTTTTTGGGCCATACACCAAACCAGTTCATTTTAAGGCTACTATTGGCTCAAGCAGACAACTTGCTCTTGAAACACACAGACTTCTTTTCAGGCCACAGCAGGTTTTTAGCATTATTCTCAATATTCAAAAACATCACCAGATCTAATAGTCATTAGAGAAGTGAAAAACCTTTTGCTCATCAACTAACATTTCAAATTGGGAAAGACTCTTGAATCTGTGTTATCCACCCCAATCCTTCAGTCTTGCACAGGAAAATGTCAAGGATAGGCACCCCATTTATTTGCTTCCACTAACTTTGACATTTAAGTTCATTTTTACATTACAAGGTGAATCTTATTTATCTAATACAGAGGAGTGAATTGCATCAACAAAGAAAAGGAAAGGAAACATGATGGTAGTCCCAGTAGTGCTACCTTGAAAACTTGTTCGAATGTGGTTATGAGAAATTGTAGGTTTACTGATTGCAGAGAACCTATTTCTTTGTCAAAACCATAGTCCAGCTACACAACACAGAATTCAAGCAGCTTCCTGAGCACATCTTTCTCAAGTACTTTAGAAAGAAAACACATTTTCTTGAGTATCGTCTTCCCCCAAAAGTTTATTTAAAAAGCTGAGGTTTAATAAACATTTCAAATAACATCATAATGATGCTTTCAAAACACAAGCTAAATAACCACATTCTTGGCTTACTGAGAACCAGTTTGAATCCCTAGTAAGTGGTTAATGAATTCAGCTAGGGCCCTCCATTTGGTACTGAAAGCAGCTTCTGTTGATGTATGACTGATTTGTGCATATAAATGGATCTACTTTATAGAGAAACCCTATTTTAACTCACTGAGATGCCTTATTTTAAAAATTAAAAATAACAAAATTATATTTTTGCCAGAAGTAATGAAAACCATTAAGTGCATAGGTACTAAAAGTGACTGGAAAAGTTCAGTGCTGTTCTAAGATCAAAAGCCATCCATTCACTTCAGATAGAGAAAACTTTCAGATTTTTTCCATATTTTGAAAAAGTCAACTTTAAATTGCATTGCAGAAGAGCAATTAGTAAAAAACATATCATGTACAGGCATCTCCACATGATTCTCATGGCCTGTTTTCTCTTTCAGTAAAAATTCACTCAGCTGCAAAACTGTCACTTTGTAGTTAATCCAGAGCTGATCAAAAATCCAGAGAAGTATAAATACAAAGTACTGAGCCACAAAGTAATGATTTACAGAATTCTCCCATTTTTTTCTGCTTATGTTGTCTTTATTGTGGATTCTTCCATTTCACTAGAGGTTTTCAATACTTAAGGGTTGTCTTATTAACATTTATAAGTAATAACCATAGCATCAGTAATAAAAAGCAATACATAGAACAAATTACTCACTAGCTTGGTGATGGTGCTCTTCTTCACTTTGGAATGAGCTGAAGTCATAAGTAGATATTTTGCTTTTCAATAATGAAGTCAGAACATTGTCTACCTTCTCTACAGAAGAAAATTTCAATGCCTGCTTAAAAGAAAGAAAGACCAGAAAAAAATAGTGCATTTGTTACATACATATTTTTAACTTTATCCTCAGAGTGCTGGTGAATCAAATTACTCAAAACAGTATTATGGCAAACTCTCTTTCAGTAAGAGCAGCACAGTTTTTCAAAACTACAGAAGAGATTTTAGTACAAAAGAATCATGACAACATGATCCAATGGTACATAAACATGCATTATAACATATTAAGTTCAGCCATGACTTAAAAACATCTGGATAAAATGAAAGGACAGAAAGATCTATGTTTTACTACAGCAGTAATTCAGGGTGAGTTTAAAGATTATAGTAGCTCTGTTACCCAAAACTTGTACATTGAGATTGTGGAGTTTTAAACATAGAAAACAGCTTCAGTTTCATCAGCCAAGTCATAACACTGTTGACAGCACAAGAAACTGCTATCAACCAGATAGATCAGCTTCCTACTAAGCACACAGTCTTCAGACAAGAGAAATCCACGCTGACTGCCAGGAGATTCTTGAGTGCCTCTTTCTGGACAGAAGGTTGAGATCTACACCTAACAACTTTCAAGTTCACCATAATTAAATATTTCTTTGCCTGGCCTGACAAGAGCAGCCTGACTACAGAGATTTGAAGAGTAAGGATATTTTACACCAAGTACTACAACTCTAGTCCAGTCTGTGCTGCACCGGGCACCAAAAGGAGCACAGCCACAGCAGAGAAGAGCTCAGGGAGAGATGCTTTACTCTGCTCAGGGTCAGCAGTCCTGTATTAAAGTTTGCCTTTCCACAGCTGGACGGTTGGGGGTCAAGACAACTCTGGGATGACTAAAATGGAACATATCTTCAGATACGCTTAGCATATGAGTTTAAAAAAGAAAGTCTGTAACTAACATGCTGAGGAGAAAATGATAGTGGGATATACTGATGAAACATGAAGCTTAATTCCCAAGACTGTTAAAAGAGAATAAGAAAAGTAAGTATGACATGATTGGAAAATACTGAGTGCAGAGACAGGATATAATTTTCATCCAACTCCAACCAAGAATTAAAAGAGACACTTATGCAGGTAGGAAGCCAACAATATGATTGTTTGTTTTCCCCATAATTAACCCTGGGCCTTCCAATATTAAGATATGTAAAAACCATTGCATTTTTTTTCATAGTTCACTCCCTTTCTGTGCTGTCACACTACATTCTCAGTATTTTTTATTCCATAATTATGAATACATGTAATAATCTCCAATAAACAAAGCAATAAGCATTTAGAAAAGATTCCACCTAGGAAAAAAGAGGCTTGTTCTAGAATAAAAATCTAACCTGAGTATGACTTACTGTGTGAATTCAGAAACTATATACAAAATCTCCCAAAATATCTATAAAACCCCCAAGCTATTAACATGAATAACAACACTATGTTTACAAGTTATTAAGAGGAATAATATCAAAATTCAGTTAGGAAACCATTCTATTCTCTCTCATTCAAAATAAGTCTTCTTAGATCCATTATCATTACACTACCTTGACAGAGTTCAATCTAGAGTAGGACAAAAAAACAAATAACAACACAGGAACTAGCTAAGATGAGTGCATATGGCACATCCTGTGTCATGAAGAAAGAGGCTCAAAACCATTGGTTTCACTGAAGAAACTGTATAGTAGATATCCCACAATGCAGAGAATAAGAATTTAGGTAGGCTTCTAAATAAACTGATCTTGAAGTAGTATTTTTAATCTCCATTTTAAATGGCAGGGATACCCCCTACACATTGCACTCCCTTTCTAACCCTCTCTCTTCAAAAGAAAAGGAACAAACAAAACCCTCCCCAACAATACCTGCCTCTTCTCTTCTGTCCTGAAATTCCAGAGGAGCAATTTCAGACAGAATCCATTTCAGACTGCACTGTATATCCAAGATAAATAAGCACTACATAGTCTCTTTTCAGCAAGCATTCTGGGACATATTGCTTACACATCTCCTCTACTTTTTAATATGAGCTGCAACCAAAACCCTTCCTCATCCCTTTTATTCAGTCAGAAACCTACGAAAGAAGAGCCTTAAGAATGCATAGCTCTTATTTCATGCTTAGACAACTAAATTTACATAGAATAAAACAGCATTTCACAACCTAAGATGGAAAAAGTTTTTGAACTGAGAAGAGCTTAATGAAGGAACTTCTAGCAAAATTCCTCATACTTCAACAGGCCTCCCCTCCAATGACCAGCCTATCCATTTCTATGAATTACAAGTAAAGAACAAGGCACTTCTTATGCAAAGTTATCAGTACAATTTGCTTCAAGTTTTCCACCCTAACTTCTTGTTTTTTTCTCTTACTCTTGGGATGTAAAATTTGAAGGCTTAAGCAACAATCTAACAAGTTATGTTGTTAACTAAACCATAGTGGGGAGCTTTGTTGTGCTATTCCACAGCAAAGATACAAAACAAAAAAAAAATAGTTAATAAAAAAAAAAAGGGCAGCTATGTCTTTTATCTTACATACAGGAGGGCTTGTTCCAGCACTTATGTGAAGATAACTAAAACAACAGCAAAACAGAACTAGGAATAGGGCCACTCTGCACAATCCAGCTCCATATCGCAAAGGGCACCTCCCCAAGAAACAATTTGGTTTAGAGATTTTTATTTTACTGCCCATTCCTGCCCCAGAGCACTCACAGACTCAAAATCTGCTGTGTTTATGCATTTTAAGGTACCCTACATAGATGTCTGTAGGCCCATGAAATCTTACTAACATTATAAACCAGAAGTTCCCAGGAAAGTTTCACCAAAGCCAACAGAAGCAGAACTGTATTTAAAGTTGAACTTAAAGTTAAGCACCTTGCAAGAGAACTATAAGCCACTCAGGAGTTTGAGAAAACCCACCTTCTATCCAAATAAAGATTTACAATACTAGATAAAAGAGGCAATAGTGCTAGCTCCACCCTATGTCCTTGCAGCCCCTCAGAACTAAGCTAGTGAGTTTATAGACAATTCTTCCCATATTCTCTGAAGCACAGGCAACAATTCCCTGCTCCAGTACTTGAAATCCTTCCACAAGCCTTACTGCTTGTCCCAGTACCAGCTCCCCAGCTGTAGGCACTGTCTCTATTCCCTCACCCCCTTCCAGAGCAACATGACACAGCTGTGAGCAGAAAAGCCTCAAATGCTGATCATCACACCTGGGCTTCCCAAAACATCCTTGAAAAAGAAGACCACCAATCATATATTTTGCTACTTTTGTGAAGGAGATTACCTACATTCTTTAATAACTGCTAATCTAGCCCTGAAAATGTGTGCCACTGAAACACCAGCATCCACAGCCAGTAAATTAACATATTCCACATTGGCTTTGGCAGTACTAACAAGGTTACATTTACATAAAGATGAACTTCTTCATTAGTTTTTACATATCAGACACTCCTTTATAGGCACTTCCATATCTGGATTGTTTCTGCCAAAGAGAATGGGCTGGGCTTAAAATGAGTCAGGTATTTCTCACAATTTTATCCAGTAACAGATTATGGGCAGCTTTCATAGGTAGAGGAAGAGAAAGAAACATTTTAAAATAACAGCTATTGATGTGGCTGAGAAAACTGAAATATTAAACACAGTTTCAAATGAAGTATCTCTGGGGATCAGGTAGAGATGCATACAAAATATCACCACATAAATCATATAGTTATTTTACAAGTCTTCATTTTTTTCCCATATCAACTGTAACTGGAATCTGTTTAATGACTATGATAAAAACATTATTTAAGATACCAAGTATCTCACAATCACAGGAGTATTATTCAACCAAAGTTTGTCATAAAAACTTCCTCGATCTCTCTAGATATTTTAAGTCACTCAAGCTGACATGAACTTACCAATTTCAGTAATAAGGATATGATCTTAGCTTCAATTTCTAATTTTTTTTTTTTTGGAACCTAATAAATCTATGCCAGGAAATCCCAACACTAAATAATTGAATCAATATTTCCATTTGGTAGAAACTCCGAGAGAAAAATCAATACAGTATATAAATCCAGCAGAATGCTGAAATGATTAGTTGATGTAAAGTAAAACATGAAATATGAAAAAGTTTAATTATGAATTATAAAAACCTTAAAATCAGTCTTTATATTAGGTTACTGTAAGAACATAAACTCCCTAAGAGAGTTTCTGGAATGCAGAATTATGTGAAAGTGAGAGAACCAAAAATCATGACCTTTAGCCAACTTTCACCCTCCTATATCCTCACAGCAAATCCATTCAGCATTATGATTCAGTTATTACAACCCAAACTCTTCCTACTTTAACATTTCAGGTTTTTCTTCTTTCCATTTCAGGTTTTTCTTCTTTCAAAGAAACTTTGAAACTTCATGCAAAGAAACTAATTTTATTTATTTATTCAATTACGTTTTAAATATTTATTTGGTTGCTTAAAATGTCTTGCTGATGTTGGTAAATGCTTTTTAAATTTAGAAAAACTGAAACAGAAAATTACAATCTTTCAGATGTAGCAACTAATTTTATCCAAAACCATGATTTGTAAAATCTTAGATTATGTTTCATCTAAAACCTTACATCTGACTGTCACTAAAAGGAATGGATAGCTGTAATCCTACAGTTACCCAGTTGCTGGGTTTTGTCTATCTCTTTGGCTTTACTGGGGGACAATGTGAAGCATCTCAAAGGAGCTGGAAAAGTTGGCAAGACAATACAGAATGTAATGTAAGCATTTTACCAAAGCACTATGTCTTTGGTAAAGACATAGTGATGAAAGCCATTTGCTTTCATCACAGAATTTTAATAAGGAAATACTTCTCAGATGGCAAGCATCTTTCCCTTGAATCACAGTGATATTGCTTTGATCAATAATTGCTGTAAGCTTTTCTATTTTATATCAGTTTTGTTTTCCATTGTGTTTGATTGTTACTTTGCATAGATAAATGACTGCTGCCCCAGGATACTTTTGCAAACAAGTTGATAGTCTCAAAGGTTTTAATTATCCTGGTTAAATAGAAGTTACTACTCTTGCTGCTACTTGATGGGAATTCTAATTAGTATCAAGTCTGTTTTGTTTTTCCTTCTGTGAACATATTTTAAAGATTAAGTTAAATTATGTTCTGTAAATTGCATCTTTATGATGTAGCTTGTTGACATTAAATCAGGAGCTCATTTTCAAAGTTCACAGAAAAATTTTAGCTACTTAGGTAGTTAGTGTACCTCACTCCAAGGCCCAGCGGGTACCATTAAATGAGACAAACCTTCCAACACACAGATATACTTACAGAGGAATTACCATTGGTATACTTTGCCACAGAGTCGTCATGACATTGTGTGGACTGTAGAGCTTACCCAATTAAAAACATTTTCTTGACATTAGTTTTTCAGTGACCAAAACAATAAAAATAACAGCATATAGCATCGTCACCTCATTTAAACCCGTGCTTATTATTCAGAGGATTAAAGGTGAGGAAATGTTAAACACACTTCATAGTCAAACACTACAGCTGTATTTCCTGGTGTGCACTACTGCTCGGCACAGAATTTATTTTGCATTTGAATATGATTTGAATTGCATGTGCTTTAATAAGTATTAGTCATGCTGGTTAAGTGAAGGGTCAAACTCCTGAATAACACAAATAAGTCCCCAGTGGAAATATCTTGTGTTGTAGGTATCTAGGTTACCATGTTTATGATAAATTTTTAAATCATTGACATACTTCTTATACATAGAGGTTTAAATGAAAGCTGTTTGAAGCTTACTTAGATATACTTCAAAATACAGGCTAAAAAATGATGGATACCATACAGAAGTTAAGAACACATTTGTTCTTAGAGTTGAACCATTTTTCTTCTGCAACAACCTGCTTTCCTAGAACAGAAGTAACTTGTACTTGCAAGGAATCTAGCCTCATCCTTAACAGAACACTAGTAATGCAATACATTTTATTTTATTAATCCTTTTGTTATGGGTGTAATGCCTTAGGTGTGGATAAGGTATATTTGTCACAGGAAAATGAGATTGTCTGCACTGGAAACACAATCTGTTATTTTTATTCTGGCTTTGCAATTACAATATAGACATTGTGCAAGGTCTGCTTGGGCTACCCACCATTCAACAAATGATACTTGAGATTCTGTCCTTTCTCTTTTTATGCTTTCTTCTCCTGTTATTTCTTATGTGCCACTGGGAAAGAGCACTGCAGTCTGCTGTGCTGATCTGAAACACAGCTCAAAACCTGTTTTTTTTCTAAATATATGCAAAGAATCTGCATGGCAACCAGAAAATCACACGAATGGTAATTCAGCAGCTGTAAATGGACTCTACATGAACAGCAACCTACTGCTTCCCATACAAGCTATGACAGAAAGATTTGTTTTGATGGTGAATGAATAATAACCCTCCAAATACAATATGGTTTATGATTACTTGCTTCTATTGGTTTCAGAACATATGAAAACTAACACTTTAAATGGAGAGGGACTTCACTAATATTTGTTCTTATTCTCAACCTTCGGAGTGCAGCATGTTGCTCACTGGGTTTATACAGCACAAAAGATGTTTAAATTACTCTCTAAACAAAATAAGAGAACAGAATATTTGTTTTCTGTCACCTGACTTGCTTACAACTAGACATCTCAGATGCAGGCCTCTTAATCCTGAGCCTACTACTGAGCCATTACCAATTACTGTGCAATCAAAAGATAGCATACTATCTCTTAGTTCATTTAGGCATTTACATTCTATTTTTCTTTAATTAAAATTTGCGAAGTCAACTTACCTGACAAGTGAAAGCTATTGGGTCAGCCACTTTCTTTAAAACAGGTTCAATTTCCTCTAGTGCAGTATAGTACTCAATCTGTGCTGTCTTCTTAATGACTCCCCCACAGTAGACATTTACATATACAGGGCCAGCAGGAAAATCTTACAAAACACAAATCAGAACACCAGCTGAAAATATTTTACAGTCCCAGACCAGAGATTTCAGGGAATGAGTAAAAAGAACAGAGAATATCACAGAAGAAACAGAGTTGATGAACTGACTGGATTTGCATTTCACAGATGATTCAGTGTAGTCAGTTTTTTTATTCAGGTCTTTAACATCTCAAAGCTGACAAAAGAAAATACCTATCTTTAAATCTGTATAAAGCAAAGCTATTGTATTCCTTCACATTAGAAAGGAGATGAAAACAGAATGCTTAAAATTTTCAACTGTCCTTTAATAGACCGATGACCTGTAATCAGCTCCCTTATGCCTACATGTTAAGGAAAAGTTCATTTATAACAAACAGTGCAATTGCTATTCATCTTATGAAACATTTTTCTTAACTGCAGTCAAGGTTCTCAAAATTGTATTTGAGCTAGGCTGCAGAAATTGCAGTATAATTAATCCATTTCCAGTTGTTTACCTTGTAGAAACCCAGGAGAGGCACTTGCAGTCTGTTACTTAAGTATGACTCGCTCTGTGCATACAGCACAAGCCTACTTTATGAGCAGATTTCCCAATCCATTAGGGTTTGTTCTACTAGGCATTCTGCTGGACCATATTAGCACAATCTTCTTAAAATACTAACTCTGCCCACAATGCAGTGAAAAAAGGGGCAATTCTGAAAATGGAGAAGAGGAATAGGGCCAGAGAAACTAGACTAATAGTACATCACATTAAAACACTTGAATGGAAACTGCCCAAATATGGATTTAAAAAAAACCCCAACAAAAACAACAGAACACAGCACTTTTGTAACATCGTATCAGATGGACCTAAAACAGGATACTTCCAAATTTCTACTTTTCCAGAGTTCAAAAAAGAATAAACATCAAACACAAATGATAAGAGACATAATTAAACTTGGCTACAGCTCTCTGCCAATTTTTCCATATTTCATTTACTTTTCACATTTTATTTCTTCACCTACTACAGAAGCCTTTTTGTGAGCAACAGCATTCTCACAAAAAAAAAAAGGGAAGAATATTTTAAGATCTGTGCATGAAGAGTGGAGCTTTTGCTGTCTGAAATTCAGTCACAGATGGAAGTTCCTTGTTTGTTATGCATTGTGTTTTTTTACAGACAAACTCTCTGCACCATCACAATGATAAAGAACTCTCATCCCATATATGGCCATCGTCTCAGGACAGTCTTCAGGACAAAAACCACAGAATCAATTAGGTTGGAAAAGTCCTCCAAGTTCATTGAGCTCAACTTCTGACCAACCACCAACCTGTCAACAAGACCACGGCACATGTGCCACATGCCATAATTTCTCCAATACCTCCCTGGGTAGCCTGTTTCAATGTTTAACAAATGTTTCTGTGAAAAAATTCCTCCTGATGTCCAACCTGTACCTCTTCTGGCACAGCCTGAGGCCATGTCCTCTTGCCCTGTTTCTGGCTGCCTGGGAGAAGTTATCAAATCTCACCTGGCACAGCCTCCATTTCACGTAGGTTGTAGAGAGTGATCAGCCTTTTCTACAGGCTGAACAATGCCAGCTCCCTCAGCCACTCCTCATGTGAGGTACTCTCTAGACCCTTCTCCAACTCCACTGTCCTTCTCTGGACACAGTCCAGCACTCCAGTGTCTTTCTTAAAGCGCTGGACCCAAAACTGGACACAGCACTAGACTGGTGCAGTCTCACCAGTGCTGAGTCACAGAAATCGTCAGGTCACAGAATTAACCAAAACATAGCTCCAAGAAGCTGGAAAATTGTAGCCTATGTGTATGCATTTCCTCCTATCTAAGGTTATATTGCAATCATTTTGCAATAAAATGTTATGTAAGTTCCTCTGGGAATTCACAGCATGCAGCCCAATAGCAAACTATACTCTGAATACATAGGTGAGAAATGTTTTAATTCTTAACTCACATAAAGAATGGGGATAGGTGTGCCCCTTAAATCAGCAAAGATCTTCTAAGAGAAACTCTTAAATAGTTTAAATTGTTATCAACTAGTTATGGATGGAGCAATAGAAAAAATCATTACGAACTAGCAAAAATGTGTGATATAGAGAAATAGCATGAATGTGAACAGAGAAAAGAAACTATTTCCTGCATCAGTAAGAATTATGGAGAAGATAATACACAGATTTACTGCATTAAATATAAAATGAGACATTTAGTAACAGAGTAATAAGAAAAGAATATTAGATTTGCATTTTATGGCAGTAATTTTGAAGAATGTTAATCTGTAACTAATCAATGACATTTTAAGACTGCCACCTGCCATTTGACCACAGAAAACCAACCTAATAGAACCTAGATTCCCATAAATCACAAGGTCTTGCTTTCTGCATTATTAAAAGTTATGTGTGCAAAACTCATGTACAGAAAACACCCACAAAATAGCAGAAACGGAAACTACTTATGAGAAAAAGTGAAGGGAATTAAAACATTTTAATTTTTCTTAAAGGAAAGAATATTTTTCTTACCTAGGGCTTTCACATATTTGACTTTCTTGTTCCAAGAGGCTGTCCATGTTCTAATTCGTTGATTATCTGTTATGAATTCAATTTCTAGAGTTTCTTCATCTATTTCTTCTTTCAACAGAATGAATATTTCACTAGGGTTCTACAAAATTAAAATGTGTTCCCATTAGTCCTTCAGAAAATTCTATTGGAAGTGTAACATTATACTGAAAGTGTATTGAAAGAACTTTTCCTTTACCAACAACTTAATGCAAAAACATCGTACTACCAAATTACGACAGTACCTCACTGCTTCCTTTAGTATTTTACTTATATGAAAGACACAAGTAATGTAGGATTTTAAATTAAATTAAATCAATTAAATTAAGCTTATTTAATATTCATAAGAGTATTTTAAAACAGTATTTTAAATGCATATGTACATGAATAGTTACATTTTCTAAGGCACCTCTACTTTATAGTCTAGAAGAACAACATCCATCCTGATAAGAATACCCTAAAATACTTTAGACTCACTTAACCTCTTACAGCAAGGTGACAGTAGACAGAAGCAGCAGGTGATGCGTGACAATAACCGTCCACTACCTCCTGAACCATAGGCAAAATCACTTCCCTAGAACTGTACTGATTTCAACAGTGAAATAATGTAAGTCATCTTTAGAAGACAGAGAGCAAACAAAATCTGTGGCATTCTGTGTACACTGCATCCTCCATGCTTGTCCATGGCCACTCACTTATATAAAGGAATGCAGTGCTGGATTTTGTACTTCCTCTGTTTATGCTGGCACATGTTTCTCACAGCCACTCAGATTAAAAGCACATATTAAAACTTAAGTCCATGGCATATGCATGCAGATACGTACATATAGATATTTATGATTTAATTTAAACTCAAACTAGGTCCGTGTTGACACAAGCCCTGTGTAGCTCATGGTATGTGCACATATGTCTGGATACATACACCCATCCTGGTTTCTTGCCAAGACAAATTCCACATCTTCCAAGAAGTGCCTGATTACTTGCTCCCTCTGAAGTATAAGGCCCACATGACACTAATACTTCAAATCAAGCTGCTAAATAACTCTAATAGAGCTGTCTCCAAACTACTTTACTTGCAAATCTTTTGACTGCAGTGTGGATGCAACACAAAGGCAAAATCCCACTGCAGTCTCAATGGACTTTCATTTTGGTCCCTTGACAATTTTGGAAACAAACAGCAGACATAGTATGAAAGAGATTGAAGCAGGAGGAGGAGAAGAACAATGACTGTTATCCTGAAGATTTTAGCATCTGAAAGTCTTACCTCACATGATATTCTTCTTGGAAGCACCAATATCGACTGCTCGTTACTTTCTAATCTTTCAGAAAGTACCTCTGCTTTAAAAGTAACATCTGTTTTTTCTGATGCTCCCCTAACATCTGACAAGTTAATATCAGAGATATTCAGGTAATCTGAAATAAATAATGTGAAATGAAAACATTGTTAATAATTCTAAATCAACAAAACATCAATGGCAGTGATGTGGTTTTCAATCTATTACTCATATGGCATTTGGAGTCACATGAAGGACAGCACATGCAAGCCTGGCAAAATTCCCTTAATGTAAATGTGATGAGATGTCCTCCAAGAGCTTGACTCTGAAGTTTTGATCCTGCAGCCTTGATTTACATGAACAGGCTCTGCACATATGCTTTGCCCTCCTAAAACAAAAAGGGACATAGCCTTTAGACTGAGATTGTTGTGAACAGCAAAGTCAGGGAGATCAGCTAGTTCTGTCACCTCAGTATTCTTATACACCAGGATAAAACATTATCTTTACCACTCTTCCTTTACTTATATGTAAACAAGCACATGCTATAGGTTTACAGCATCAACCTACTTGTCTACAGGAAGTGTTTGCATGAGGGCAGTGATACCTTTAACATGATACGATGACAGTAGGCACAGATTTCTTTGACAAAGATTCCATTGTCTTTGCCTGCCTTAATGGACAAAAGGATGGATGGAAGCCATACATTTTTTAACAGGATAATCTGTGTTTCAAAATGCTATGCCAGTTATACAGGTAGCTTTCAATCAGTTTCTTTTCTGTTTCGCTGTACCAGAAAAGGCCCAAGAGCCTTTAGCAAATATAGTGAAACCTTCATCACATCGCAGAATTTTAATCATGAAAAAGAACAGACATCTGCATCTGCAGGGCTCTGACTAAGCCTGTGTTTCAGCAAAGGTATCCTTTACCTGCTATGTCTCAGCTGTATCATTACTCCTCCTTTCCAGACACTCTATTACCCTGTGTGAAACACTCCCGCTACCCATCTCAAAGGACTGCAGCAGCTCTGCATCATGGAGGATTAGTCAGCACACTGCAGTCGCCTAGTTAGGTTATTGATATAATTTTGTGCAGTTCAGAATTAAAAAATCTTGACCGGCTAGTAAGACAGTATCCTGAGAGACATCCACACTATCTTTTATTACGGTAAATTATGGAAGACTCACAATCAATTACATTCAAGCATACAGAAAACTTCTGAGGTACATCTATTCCTCTTAAATGGACACAGAATATTAAAATAAAGTAGTGATGGGCAGAATACAGAAGAGTAGCAATCTGGCTTTGCTCAAAGATGTACCACAGCCATTTTGCATTTCTTTGAAAAGGTGCCCAAGTGACTGAGGTACACAAACCATACAGTGCTCCTAAGCAGCACGGAAACCCTTCCAGTCAGTGTCACTACTGGCAACCTACAATTAGCTTTCTCACGTCTTGCTTGCCTTTACTTCCCCCATATGAACCAGTTCATCTGATACGGAATGTTTCCTTGCCTTACCAATCCTGCCTTGCTTAAGGCATAGATTTAATAAAGTACCACTATAATAAATGTGTTTTCTAAATGAAGTTATGCCATGGCATCCTGTTGTTGAATCTTTTTTATCCAGGGATATGCTTTAATTGTGGAGGGACCGAGGGAAGGAAGGAAGGAAGGAAGGAAGGAAGGAAGGAAGGAAGGAAGGAAGGAAGGAAGGAAGGAAGGAAGGAAGGAAATCAAATGTCCTTGAACATCTAAGTTCAGCGAGTTCAATGACCATCACTAGCTAGTAAAATCTGCCCATCCTACTCGTTCTTATATTCTCATGCCTTTAAGACAAAATAATTCTTAACTAAAGCTGTGAATTCAGTGTAGATTGTTAGAATTACATTGAACCTACATGTAGATGTACTTTACTAAAGTATCATTAATTCCACTTGCTTTAATTTACTTTAAAAATTAAATAGACTACATTGAACAAAGGCTATTTTGTTTCTGAATGAGAACCCACACACAGTTCCATTCAGTTTAACTAATCCAGCTCAGAATATAAGTGCAATAATTTCTCTAATTATCACTGTGAAGACTAGACTTTATTTAGCACTGCCCTTCAAAAATACGAAGGTCTGAACTCTTGCTGAGGAGAAGTTATGATACTTTACAGCAGCCTTACAGTACCTAAACAGGGCCTACAAGAACCATGGAGAGGGACTTTTTACAAGGGCATGTAGGGATAGGACAGGGGGGAATGGCTTAAAACTCAAAGACGGTGGGTTAAGATTAGATACATTGGGAAGAAATGCCTTACACTGGGGATGGTGAGACACCAGCACAGGTTGCCCAAAGCAGTTGTGGATGCCTCATACCTGGCAGTGTTCAAGGGACAGGTTGGATGAGCTTTGAGCAACCTGGTCTGGTGAAAGGTGTCAATGCTTATGGCTAGGGGATTAGAACTAGATGGTCTTTAAGGTCCTGTCCAACCCAAACCCTTCTACAATTTTGTGATTATGTATGCCCACAGCACATACTGGGAATGTATTCACATTTTAAGTTATTTGTAAATATTACACAGAATTCACCTGAGAAGATAACTCATATGAGGTACATGCTGCTTCTGAAATTTTTTTCCACCGCTTTAGGCAAAGGAGTCTTACAGACACAAGAAACATTCATTTATCAGACTGACAAAATGGAAGGAATGAACAACAAATCTGGACAGCACTGGATTCTCAGATGTCAGCCATCTGCCACTGATTGTTCTTCAAGGATCATGTAGATGCATTCTAATCTATGTAAAGTTCATGACTTTATTTTATACAGTCTGCACTCTACTTATCAAAGATGATAGTAGTCACTTTCACCTTTTAATGCCAATAATTAATCTACTGAGAACATTAATCCTATTGCTAAAAAGTTGGTTTAAAGTAGGATAACATTTCCTTCCCCATCAATGATAGTATTTTAATATTTTCAGTTTAGATGCCTAGGGAAATCTAAATGCAATATCAAAACTTCAACCCAGTCACTACTGTGATAGCACAACTATCCCAATAATAGACAATTAAGAAATGTGGCTCTTACATCAAAGACTTTGATATTAAAGAGGATTAGGATTCCCCTGATGACTTAAAAGCGGCTATCAATTTATTACCGAAAAACCATCAAGCAAGACCTTTTTCACTAAGTGCAAGGTCTACCAGACAATCAATGAACCATGTACAATAGTCCAAGAACCACAGGGATCTACATTATCACTACAATACAGTCACCAAAGTTTGGAGCCACCATTTCCAGCATTCACATTCCTACAAACAGTTGCACATGATCCGTCCTAAAATGTGGAACGTGAAACAATCACATGAAATGTTGTCAATGCTGAACAAGAAATACACCAGAGATTAAGCAAGCCTCAGCTTGTTGGCATTAACTGAAACAAAGTACCTCATAAAGCTATTAATACTACAATAATACAACTGTGGCAACACAAATGGAGCAAGGATAGTCAATATTTGTTTTATGTAGGCAGAACGTGTTGCCAAATGTTCAAGTCTCTTGAACATTTAAATTTTGGACATGTTCATTATTTGTCCTCTTTACACTCTTGGTTTTTACCTGAAAGTAATGGCTAAGGATCTACACCAATTCCTGAGGCTTTCAGAAAAATTCAGAATTTATAACTGAGGGTGAAGATTATTGTAAAAGAAACATAGAAGGAACATCATTATTATGCTGAACTATGTAAGAGAAAGGATTTATTAGAAGGTATTTGTTGTTTAGTGAGTGTGTTCTTTTAATGTTTTATATAATGGTGACCTATAGCAGTAACAATTAAAATAATCAATGAATAAAACCGGACCCTTTCTTGTAGGACCAAAGTATAAGAAATTATTAACGATATCCAATGATGCACAGACAACACTATGAGCCAGAAGCTAAAAAGGAAAGGAGAAATCTATGATAATCTTCCTTTTTGTAATCAGGGCAGCACTACTGAGAATTATCATCTACTATAGAGGGTAATGCTTAATTTCCATCAGGTGACTTTTTTTGGCTTACTTTTGACAAATATCTGCTGATGATGTCCACATTGAATGGACTGATTTTAAATTTACATTCATTTAAAATACTAAAATTTTAGAACACACATTTACTGTAGCTTAATTGGGGACAGCACTGATGTTTTCAATTTCACTTCGGTGTTCTTTCCTAATTCACGTAACTTCAATACATCAGCTTGGTGTATTTTACATAAGACCCTTTGGAACACATTATTGCTTTCAATTTAACATTTTGAACTAAATTCATTACTTAACTTTGAATTGTATTCCTCTACATAAACTGAGAAATTTCATAAAGTGTCTCAAGTCTCCTGTGTATTCAACAACTTCACCACAGCTTCTAAACAACCCTCCTGCCATATCCAGCTTCCCCCTCACCCCCAAATTCTAATCTTTCAAATACTCTCTTTAGGCATCCTTACTGCAGCCTACATGAGAATTAGAAGTGTTCTCTGTCTTTGACTACTTGGTAGTTGCTACGTGTTTTGAGTCAACAATGTATGTGACAGATTCAGGGCATTAAAAATAGCAGAAAACAAACTTATGAAAGATTTATGTGTTGTCTAAGGCTAGCCATGAAATGAATATCTCAGTCAATATTAGGCTGTTTTTACAAAAGCAAAATGCCTACTACCTTTACAAATTTCAGTTCTTCCTCAAGTTTTGCTAAAGCAATGCCAGCTGAAGAACTGAAACTGCAGTACAAAAGAGGTCCTCAATTAGCCCTAGATCACACAAGAGGATGAGAAATATGGGTAAATCAAGTTAAGCAGATGACAAGGAATGGGAGGGTAATTTAGCACATGTGGCCACCTTGCCACCTGAAAGAAAAGTCAGGGTGTTCCAGTGTCAAAGATTAAAATAAAGAAGATTAGATCCTTTAAGTTCAGGAGGCATCCTGTTCAATATGGTAGGCCCACTCTCCAGTACCATGTGAGCTAAAGGCAGAGGTGGTGCCACTGGGTTCTGAGAGGTAGAACTGAAAAGGTTCCCATGTATAAATGACTTCCTTGCAATTCAGAAGCCTGAAGTCAAACAGTTCTGTGAGTGCCCATCAGAAATATCTACAAAAGAAGAACCATATAGAAAAAAATGAAGTAACTTCCTGTAATGTTAAAAAAAAATCAGGAAAAAAGACATGCAAATCCACGTTCTTCTCGCAAACCATCATAAGTGCACATTTATGAAAGATAATCCCATTAAAGTGCGGGTATCTGTAAATGCTGTATGAGCTCAGCAGAGAGTGCAGCAGAGTGGGATTGAAAGGGAGCCTCCAATTGCACAAATTGCTCTATAAATTACCTGAGAAAGGCTGTGAGAAACAGGGAGGCAGAAATCATCCACCACACTGTGCTTCCTTCAATGGGACTGTGTTCCTTGCATGAACATGGGATTTACTCATTTTTACCATAAGTACTCTCTAAGGAATTATTTCAAAATAAATCCCGCTTTTTGCTCTTCTGAAGTTTTCTTTTACAATGGTGAGAGAAGGCTTAGGAATGAAAAGGTTTCCAAAAATCACAGAAAATTATTACTACATACTCAAATGCAAAAACATCTGACTTCAGTCTTAATTTCTTTGTTTTCTATGATGAATAAATTCCAAACCAAGATAAACATATTTATTAGTGAATAAGCTTTAAATAATGCTACTCTCTATTGTGAACCAACTGTCTTTTCCAAATACACTGACAGTTATTTTTTGTTTTTCTCAAAAGCATTCTCAGCCCCAGTTTCTCCTGCATTGCTGAGTTCTTCTGTCAGAAACAGTAGCTTTCTGTAAGCTGGCCTATTTTGCCCATCTCTCCAAAATATTTCTATTACTTTATTTATGGTGTACAACTTTTCTTGCAAATAAGCATCAAACTGACAGTTCCTTTAAAAGATATCAAGAACAGTTTTTTACTTTTCTGAATATTATATAAAAGTTGGTGTTTATGTCATCTTAGCAACCAATGGTACTGTAAGTTCCATTAACATCTCTTTATCTCCCATAACAGCAATCCCTGAAACCTCCCCACATCTATTATTTTCTGAGTTACTATACACATGTAGGCATAGATTGATTTTATGTGGAGGTACATGTCCACCTGTTCTTTTATTATGAGGTATGTTTTTGTACACAACAATTTATTACTCTGATATAACTGTAGCCTAATGGAGTCATCATGAATGCATCTAAAGAGAACAAGAGAATATTATTATGTGTAGCCTTTTTGGAACTGATAGTAAAAAACAATAGATCCTTCCTTCAAATAATTCACCAAACTGCAAAAGGCTATTTACCATGAGTTTGTCAATAATCTTTAAGAAATAACTTGCATGAAAACGTAGGCATTTCTTTTCATAAATACTTTTATATGATTGTAACTCTATATTCAGAGGTAATCTAAAGTTATAACAATGATCTAGTTCTAAGTGGTCTGTGATTTGGAATAAATGCTTGATTTTGTCAGTGCTTTAGCTAGGATGGATATATTTAGATGCTTTTTGGAACTGATTTTATCTTTTACTGCATATCAATTCATGCTATTAATTTTTTCTGCAATGAAATCCATGACTTTCAGCTTCACCAGCAGCACTAGGAACTTGATGACTCTGATGAGTTTGACACATAGCAAGACTGTCCCAAAACGTTTCTATTAGGCATACTGATTAGTTTGGAAATAACAACTACCTGTCTGAGGTCATTTGGGTACTGAGCAGAGTTGTTGATGAAGCCCAAGCCTGTTATTTCCAGTTTCTGGATTCTGCATACTCATTCAAGGAAGAAGAAAACTGAAGTCTGTACCTCTGTGTGTGTCAGTTCTTAGTTACTGAAGCCTAATTTTTTATTAAAGAGTCCTTCCATCCACTTCAGACTTACTGGAGTTCTACCACAGTATGAACACTTGGGTGGTTTTGCTCCATTTCTCTGTGCTATCAGCACACACACTTCTCACCTCTGTTTCAGTGAAGGATTTCAGTGAAGGATTATCCAGCACCAAACATTGCCCAAAATGAGATTTGCTGCTGCAGCTGAAACAGTCTACCCTCCTGCTACTGACTCAAACTAGCACTGAAGACAAAAGTATCGATAACAGAGGCATCCAGGGTTGACCAACATCCAAAATTTGTTAGTCTGATAAAATGCTCCTGCAAATTCCATATTATTGCAAAGGGGGCAGCTGCAGCTGCCTAGTGGCTCTTTTATCTTTAAACTCCAATTCAAGCCTCTCATAACTGGCCTAGCTAAAACTGCACACTGTTCTTGGATACTGAAGAGGCACACTCCTACATTTAAAAATACACACATGTAAAAGGAAACAGAGAGAAGTGTCTGAGAATCAAAACATACTTCAGGGAAGCACAACATTCAAGCTGATAAGGGGATAAAGTTTCTACAGGTATCACCCTCAATGAATGAAGAAATTCCTCAAGGACTGAGTAGCCAAACTTTCCCCTCTTGGCCAGACTGAAGCTATTCTCTTTATGAAGATTATTCCTTAGAGTCATCAAAAAAGGACATGGATGGAATGTCATGAAGTTTAACATAACTGAAGTCCTTTAAAAGCTGCATTGGGAAGGCTGGAGGGAGAGACACTGGCAGCAGGCACTCTCAGCCTCCATCCTGCTCAGACATATCATTAATAATATCAAAATGTGCACTGACACAAGACAGACATACTCCATGTTACAGCATCCCTTAAATCAATCTGGTAACAGATGCTGGCTTGGACTGCAGCAGGTCATTTACCAAAGAGGGTGTCTTAGTTTCAGGATGACAGCAGAACTTCAATATCTGCACAGGGCTCTTATCAATGTCTGGATTAAATTTATGATGCTGTTCTTGATCTGTACAGCTCTAAATTACATAGGATTTGTCTGTCTGAGAGACCACATGTCTCTTGTGCCATGCTGCCACAGCTGCTATAAGCAGAAAGACTCAAGCCAGAAATGTTTGGTATTAAAGAAGGGAAAAAAAGTGAGTTGTCATCAGGACTGACTCACTGGGGACAGGCTGCTTTGCAATTTACTCCCACATTTGGTTTGAAATAACTAAAATCTATTGACCCTTAAAGTGGGCTAAAAGGTACACTGCTTTCTTAGGAACACAAACAAGAGTGGTATTTTTGACACATCTGAAAACCATACTTGTTTTCTAACTCCTTATTTAACAAAACTCCTTTTGTTAGAGTTATTAATTGGAAGGTAATCTGAAGGTCATCTTTTAAGACAATGTCCTTTAATCCAACACAATAGATAAGTTTTATTAAAATGGGACTTTAGATAGCATTATAGGAAAAGAATAGCATAGCAGATGTACTCTTGGAGCTCTTAATCTGCAGAGGGGATTTATTCTGCTAAAAAATGCTGGCCTTTCTTCAGTATAGCTTGGTAAAGGATACAGATGTACATGTATGCACATACATCTTACCTCGATGAGACCCCTGAGCAGGATGAAAACATGTCTGCTGTTAAACTTAATAGGCAGACAGCTATCACCCTTTAAAATCACCTTTTGTGCTCCACTTACCCACGCCTAATTGCTTCAGTTAATTAGTGCTAGGATACAAGCAAATGTTAGAAAAGACAAAGCTGTTTCACAGAAGGGGAAGAGCCTTCTTGGATGCTGAGTATCACCTAATAGGTACCTAAATCTGAGTTTAGCTCTATTCTGCAGTTCCACAATAATATATTCATGTTTTATATTGTGGTGACAAGACTGTATACCCAGATCCTAGTACAATTGCTTCATTTATCTACCTTAGTACAAATTTGGGGAACAGAAAATTTCCTGAGAAACCATAAGGGATAGTCTCAAAATACGGCTCTGTATTAATTACAAGTCCTCTCTTCTTACACAGAAACAAAAAATAAAGAAAGCATATGACAACATTTGTGAGTAGCTGAAGAACTGATTTATTCTGTTATAACTTACAGGACTGAATCCTCATATATTCATAGTATGGTCATTAGCATTCCACAACTGGATCTTTTCCCTCACTCAGCAGCAAATCAATTGTTTTCACATCTGCTTGTAGGTCGTATTTCCCCAAAGGATTTCGGTGATCATATTGCTTTTCCATTTTCCAGTGTACTGCCTGACCTTTTCCCTCAAGGCCTTGCACAGTTCACTTTAGTCAATCACTTCTTATTGATTGTTAGTGCCTGCTTATTCCCCATCTATCTTTGCTTTAATGAACAGAGGGGTATTTTTTAGTGATCTTATTTTTAATATGTTCTGTCATCCACTCACTGTTTTTTCCACCCCTGTTGCTTTAGATTTCTCATTTAGATTTATACTTCTGTTAACTTTCACTCCAGTTCAAGCTAAAATTCCATCTTCTTTCAGCTTATCCTTTCTTTTGTATGATGCTTGTATATACAAAACAAACTTCAGCTTTCAGCAAGCCACTATCGACTTCAGACCTCACCTAAAGCACCATTCTTTTGGGAATTTATAGGGTTCTGGCAGAAAACTTTTCTTGGTTTATAATTTCTCCTGACACTTCAGTTCTGTGTCTTTCATACAATTTATCACTGCATACATTTGCTTTTTATTAGGAAGAAGCAGAGAGAAGAGACAGTTACTGGAAACACCTCTTCACAATTCTTCTGAAGTCAAACCCTGCCTGTGTACCTGAAGATTCACCTACACTCTGAAGGGCACAAATACTGCCATCTTATATTTCTTGGCTTTGTAAAGACTGATGCACCAAATCTCGGAAATTCCAATCGTTTCACTTCTTGGGCTACTTTTCTCTCCAAAGCTCTGCAGTGGTACCAGGTAACTGTTCCCTGTTGCATCACGACAGAAGGAATGTTGACCATGCATTTCCTTACACTTGTTTGGGAGTCAGCCATAACCTCCTATACAGAATACCATTACTGGGAATCCCTCATTTCTAATTGGCTCTTTCACTCATCACAACAATCTCTTTGGTCTTCTTATCAATAACCAGACATCATTAACCATCAAAGGCCACTGACAATCAGTGTTTTCAGAATGACTGCCAAAAGCTGACTGAGAATGGCTGTTCATGAAACTTCTGCTAAGATTTCAAGTAAAATTTTTGCTTTTAATACAAGACTTTCTTTGCTGGCAAATCCCCGTATCGCTTTATTTCAGTATCAGCCATTCAGTTGACTGTAAACTTGAACTTCAAGCTGCTCTTCAAGCAGCCATAAGAAAACAGAAGTAGCTTGGACGACCATCTCCTCAGCTCCTTCTTTTCTTGGGACTCTGTTTTCTCTAACCGTTCCCTATTTTACAGTCTCATTTTTCGGAAGTAACAATGATGAATGAGAGAAATGGTGGCATCAACTTATTTGGCACCTGGATGATGAGCCAGAAAGCCTTCTTTATACCAACACACTTCTTGAATGCACTGACCCATGGCACATTCAACACAGGATCAAAAGAGACATCCATAGAAACCTTGATAACAGGTCTCTAGGGTCAAACCAGTGTAGCTTTACAGCAGCCTTCTGCTTGAGATCACACTATTACATCCAAGATGCCAAGAGACTCACAAAGAGACCCTTATCAGGATATGGATGGGGGTTGAATAGGAAAGAGAGCCACTAACCTCAGAGTCCAACAGCACAGAACTGCTATGCCAGGAATCCTGGAATAACTTACTTGTCCCTTTCCATTGGTAAGTATACTGGTGCCATCGAGCCAATTACTTTGCAACAGTGTCAACCCAGAAATAAAGTTCTCTTTCTCTAAGAACTGAGGACAGAAAACATTCTATATAGCTGTTTACTAAAAGCAAGTTAAGATTTTCCCAATCTGTAATTCCTACTAGAACCTTTTATAAACTTCCACAGCTACAAATAAACCAAAATGGCAAATGTTAACAGGGGCTAAAGCTGTGATGCAGATCTTCTCCCAGCCACTGGCTGACAGTGAATGATGCTGCAAATGTGATGTGAGTAGGATTCATGTAAGTGAAACTTAAAATCAGCTCTCTCTTACAAGCAAAACTCCTCATGCTGGGAACAGGAGAGGAAAGCTTCCCATGTATACCTTTTTCTCTACACTGAAATCACAATAAAAAACCCCAACCCTTTTGTATCTCCTCCCCTTTTCACACTCCTCAAAAGATTGTGTGGGTATTGATGTGGGGGTGGATGTCTGAGAACAAGGCATGTTCCTCTACACTGTATGCTATGGTATGAATGGCTGATTGGTTTTCATGCCTAACAAGATGTAAGAAAAAAAAAATATTTTTCTGAAAACTACTGGCTTTATTCTGTGAAAGGCAAGGGGAATTCAACTCACCATCTGCAAGAACTGTTTCATAGATGCAAGACACAGAGTCTCCAGGATTTTCATCCCATGGTTTATCTAGGAAAAAAATAAGAAAGAAGATAATATCATCACACTGATTTCCACTTTTTTTAAGATTAAAATCTGTATGCATTTTAAATGTAAGATAAAACTATTTAAAGCTATTATTCTGCAGATAGAAAAAACAATCATAGAAGAAATCCAAGGGCTAGTACAGAGGAACAAGCCTAGAGAACAAGTCAGAGGAACAAGCCAATCTTTAGATGCAACTGTATTTTTCAGTAAACGCCCCTTTGACTTATTTTTTTTCAATTTACCAGAGCTGGTGAGAAATGTTTACTTGAGGAAGACATTTCCCTGAAAGTCAAGATAGTAAGTAATGGAAGAGGAGTTGGGATTAAAAAAAGGTAATAGAATCATATGCAGTAAAGTGAGAAACTGAAATGCATACAGACATTGCAGTTTGGAAGACAAGTGTTCAGTGTTTAATAATATGATAGAACTGGTTACAGACAGTATCACAGAATTATGTAGTGGTTTGGGGCAGAAAGTACCCTGAAGAGAATCTAGCTCCAACCCCTTAGCCATGGGCAGACATACCTTCCACTAGATCAGATTACTCAAACCCCATCCAAACTGGCCTTGAACACTTTTAGGGATGGGGCATCCACAGCTTCTCTGAACAATCCATTCCAGTGCCTCACCATCTTCATTATAAGGAATTTCTTCTTGATGTCAAACTTAAACCTACTCTCCTCCAGTTCAAAGCCATGCCCCCTTGTTCTATCCTCGGAACCTTCAATGCTCTGATCTGAACAACCCCGGCTCTTTCAGCCTGTCTGGAGGAGACGTGCTCCAGTACTCTGAGCATTTTCATGGCCTCCTCAGGGCTTGCTCAAGCAGGCCCATGTTGTTCATATGTTGGGAGCTTCCAGAGTAGGATGCAGCACTGCAGGTGGGGTCTCACCAGAGCAGAGCAGAGCAGAGCAGAGCAGAGGGGCAGAATCCCGTTCCTCACCCTGCTGCCCACGCTGCTTTGGATTGAGCCTAGGATGCAGCTGGTTTTCTGGGCTGTAAGCAAACATGTTGATCTTCTCATCAACCAACACCTCTAAGTCCTCAGGACTGCATTCAATCCATACTCCACCCAGATCACTTTTGTGCTTGGTATTGCCCCTACACGTGCAGGACCTTGCGCCTGGCCTTGCTGGCCTTCATGAGGTATGGGCTCATTTCTTGAGCCTGTCAAGGTCCCTCCAAATGGCATCCTTTCCCTCCAGCACATGGACAGCACCACACAACTTGGTGTCAGCAGCAAATTTGCTAAGGGTGCACTCAGTGCCACCAAAAAAGATGTTAAACACCATCCAACAGAATCACTGAATGAGTCTGGTTGGAAGGGACCATTGTGGCTCATCTGGTCCGAAGCTCCCTGCTCAAGTAGGGTCACCCTGAAACACATGACACAGGATTGCATCCAGACAGCTCTTGAGCACCTCCAGTGAGGGAAACTCCACAACCTCTCTGGCCGTATGTTCCAGTGTTCAGTCACCCGTGTAGTGAATAAGTACTTCCTCACATTTAGGTGGAACATTGGTTTCTGCTCATTGGTTCTTGTCCTATTGCTTGGCATCACTGAGCAGAGCCTGGCTCCATCCTCTTGAGACCCTCCCTTCAAATACTGATAAGACATTGATGAGGTCCCTTCTCAGTTGTTTCTTCTCAAGGGCCAAACTCTCTCAGTCTGTGTCCTGTAACATACTGTATTAACATTTTCAGGACCAAGTTCTGGAATCACAGCCTTTTAAATAAGTACACAGAGACCCTATCAAGAGAAAAATCTGATTCTATTTTTCTACTATGAACTTAAATAGGTGTTATACTTCAGTTTTAAGGGATAAGTGACAATTTCTTTAATCTGAACTGCAAAACAATCCTTATATTACCCCATTTCAAATAAGATGGCACTAATCTAACACAAGTTACATTGTGGGGAAATTAAAAATAGCAATTTTGCTATAACAAACAGTTGTGTGCAAAGAAATATACAAGGGGTACCTTTACAGAGGTCTTCTCTAGATGCCTTCCAATCACAACTCTTCAGTAATTGTGACTGGCAACCACTGTGCAAGACTTAGCCAGACTCAATAATACACTACATGAAGGGCATATAAGACTAAAGATGCATACAGCATTACCTGCAAAAATACTTGCTGGGAATCCTAAATTATTTGTCAGCTTTAGAAACAGTCTCACAACTGCAATTAAATAGTGACTGATGACTGGGCCGTAAACAATACATAAATTTGGATGATGTCCATTTCAAACCTTGAAATAGTAGACTAAAAATGATAAATCCATTAATTTATTTTTAAAATAAAAATATAAATAAAATAAATAGAAGCAAAACTGAAGTATGTTAAATTAGTAAAGGCTGTTGCAATGATGCTAATGTTCTAGTAATCTGACTTCTATTACTAACTAAACTTTTAATGAGTCCTAAATGCTACTAAAATTGCTAAAAATGCTAAAAACAATTCTAAAAAACATGCTAAAAAACTTTAAGATGTCATCATCCAATTACTGTCAAAAATAAGAGGAAAAAACATCACACACATGACACACACTTCAGAATTTAAGGGTACAGGTTACCACAACTAGCTACATAGATTAGAACATGAGCTTTTAAGAAACCTAACAAACCTCACAAATAAACCCTAACTAGCAAAGTCTTCTCTGAATTTTGCAGAAAAAAAGGGAAGAAATAGCAAAGAAGTCAAACAGTTTAAGCAAAAGAGGATGAGAGTCTCAGCATCTTATCCACGGTTGCCACCTCCGGACAATCACTTCAGTTTCTCCTCTGCTTTGAATTAGCCAGGATCTCATGTCAGATGAAAGAAGTTAGTGACACAAATCAGTTTTTTGTTGGCAGTCATTACCAACCCCCATCATTGCACTGGCATCCCTTCTATGTGGAATGGAGAAGCACAGCATCTCAGGAAGATGTAATACTCTGATAATTTTAGCAGTCCCTGCAGAGCAGTTCAAAGACTCACTGGCAGGGCAAAATGGAAATGAGAGCTATACTACAGCACACACAACTAACAAAATGTCCCTTCTGCTCTTGTGCTTATGCTACAGTCACACATTATTTTCATTTTAATAAAAAAATAAAATCAATTGGCATTTGAGGTGCACTGCAATAAGCAGACGACATCATTACCTTAAAACATCAACAGTGGTAGGCACTGTCTGAGTGTAAATACATTGGAGAAGGAGTAAACAAGAGGCATGTCTATGTAGTCTCATTTATTGAAACCTCTCATGGCAGTGAACGAGGCCAGAACCACCCACCTACTTACCTCTATTTACTCAGTCTTGCATGTTCAGGGAGAAATCTTCACAACCAAAACTCAGGTCACACACACAAGCACGCGCGCACACACACGCACACACACACACACACAGAGTAATTAGTATTCAAAAACAAGCAAGACCAAAAAATCTAGTAATTTTCTTTCATCTTCAACTTTGGGTTATTTTTTAGCACTTTAGCTTAATTTTCTCACAGACTCCAAGTCAGTCTCAAAATTTCGGTGAAGCACTTGCCCAGTGGAGCCAATTGTAAAGCTCCCACTTAATCAGGGGCTTAGCTCATCAGCACAAGTCTTGCTCACAGCCTAAGGAAATCAATCAGCATTCATTACTTGTATTTGAGTACCAATGTGGAGAGAATTTTACAGGAGAACAAGCAATGCAGTGGAGTCAAAATGTTTACTTCATTACTTCAGTATTCAGTGTTATACCAAATCACAATAAAATTGACGTCACTGTATTAGAAATGAAACAGGAAATAGATACCACAAAAGTTATGATAAAAATATAATTATTCCTTTCTCTTTTGTGTGGTCTGCACAATGGAAATTAGCCCCTCAGTATTTGAAGCAGTCTGAAGATCTGCATTAGTTAAGCACTATTTTATTTCCCAATCTGCTTTTCTCACATTTACTTATTAGAGAAAAACACCCTATATTAGTATCTTGTTTGTCCACACTTATATCCTACCACTAGTTGCAAAAGTAGTTTTCTTAACATTACTCTGGTCATTAAAATTGTGTGCAGATACATGGAATACCTTTTAGGTAAATAATCAGAAATTAATGCCATATTGCTGTCTCAGGTAAAAGTTATGAATTTTTGCTGAGAATCTTTCCTGAGCTGTCAAAGACTCTGGGTACCATTTTCTAGTTGGGTTATTTTACTTTATGTACTTCTCACTTTTTAATATAATAGCAGATAATTAATGGATACATGTAGGTTTGATGAGCTGTTCTCAACCATCAAATTTTGTAGAAGTAAATTCTCTTCATATTTTGTCATTAAAAGAAAAAAAGGGATACCACTGCTTGGGGAAAAGGATGGAAATGGAAGTGACAAGAGTTGCTTTTGCTGAGCTTTAAAAAATGAAACCTAATAAAACCACAAGCAGACTAATGGATACTTATGACTTCTGTACCAAGAAGTCCCACCAGAAGTCTAATAAAAGTGTCAGTGCACTTTAGAAACAGTGTCACAGAAAATTATTTGTATTAGGTAAGACTTGTTTTCTTTTTGCACCATTAATACTGAGGACAACTACAGGAGAAATGGACGACATTTAAGGATCTAAGTTAACTACCTACAGATGCAAATATCTACCTACAAATCCTTTACATAAACACATGGTTACCTGAATTTGAAGTCTTTCAGGATAAAATAGAAGAACCCCAGCTATGTTTAGTACCCCAGGATACTGAATTAATACATGGAAAATATGTCAATTTAATCTAAAAAAAGCAGATCAAGAACAACTAATAGAAAGACACAGGAGAAGAAAAAGACAAAGATGCAAGCAAAACATATGTTCTGATTCTACTTTCAACAATATTGGGAAAAGATGATAAAGAAACATCAGAATTCTAGAGTCTCACTGGGCCATCTTAGATGTTAATATAGAATAATAAAACTTCTGAGTGTTCTCTTTCTCTGGTGGTGATTTTCTTATGGCAATAGGCACAGGATGTACAAAATTCAAAACCAACACGGAATCTGAATGTGGTATTTTCAAACAGTGAAATATTTTACAAACAAATCCTGCAAAAGGAATCTTTTGACAACAATAAAAACATTTGTGTTGCTGTTCATGCAGAAGGTGAATACAATAAAGTCAGTCAGCATCCTGGAAATACATGTTAGAAAGGTCACTCTCCATGTCTTAGTTCTCCCTTTACTTCTCCAAGCACGTGTTCAAACAGGCATGACAAACCATTCAGATTTTGTGTTTGAACCACATTACAGACAAACAAGCTCTCTGCTGTGTACAAAACCCCCTGCATCTTCTGTTTTATTTTGTTTTATTTAATATTTTAATTAGTTTTAGTTTTTGCCTAGAATGTTTGGCATATATACTATTTTAGAGCCAGAAGAAAGTTTTAGCAGATGAAGACCTGTTTGCTCCAAGAATATGAAACCAGCACCATCTGGTAACTGAAATAATTGTGGGGGCATATAAAATGAGACTTACATTGCAATTCTTCCATCTCAAGTTGTAGGGATGGTGCAAAGAGAATAGCACCTAGGAGAGAAGAGACAGCAAAAATCTTACCTTACCTGTGATCTTTCCTGAGTATGGGGAAATGTGTAGAAGGGTGGTGACTACTAGCACCAATGCTATGCCATTGTTAACATTCTCCAGGAGAATGCTAAAATGTGAGATAACAACCTGGATTTATCATCCACCTTCAGCTGTTTTAACTGCCTGCAGGCCATTCCTGAGCCCTGGCATCCATTAGTCCCAGGATCTCAATGGCCTGCTGTCCTATGAGATTAACAGAGTTTAGTTGCAGTGGAAGGCATGTGGTGGGGGCATTGTAATTAAAGCACATTATTAAGGTTTTAGACTGGTAGAGTGATAGCTCTTTCCAATACTGAGGAGACAAGAAGCTACAAATGCTTGGAAGAAAAAAACTGAACTGAAAACCATGAAGAATATACACAAAAGTGTTTTCATCACTATCTCTAAAAGGGTCAAGAATATGAGAGTCTAGGGATAAGCACTGAAAACAGAAGGGACTGAAGACGGTACATATAGAGATACAGGAAATCTTGTGTGTCTGGTCCCAACAAAAGGCAAAAAAATATGCTCCAAGGGAATATATATATAATATAATATTATATATATATATATAATATATATATATATATATATATGTATATAACCAACAGCCCCTTAGAAATAATTTTAAATACAAGGGAAAAATCTTTGTTCCCAGATGTGCAATCTGTCAAAATCCCTGTCACAGGTATCACAAAGGCTAAGATCTTAACTGGATTATACAAAAGACTATCATGTATTATTAAGATACTATTATCTTTACGCAAAGGTAAATAATGACAAACCACGCACATCTTCTTTCCTCAGAGCTCAAATCAACACTCAGATGAAAGCAAATCTCTTACTTAGAACACTTTCACTGTGCAACAGAGAGCAGGGCAGAGAGGTCTCCTATCAAGCTCTGATCTAAGATGGCCTGGCTGATGGCCAGGACACACCAGTACACAAAAACCAGGGCCAGAGAAGTTCTAAGACACAGTCGTGGAAGAGGGCTTAGCCTTGAAGCACCAGGCATCATCACCACTTCCACTCCTGGATCTAGCTCAGTCCACTGAACTTGTCTGATCCCAGTTACAGTATATGCATCCCTAGTAAAGATGTACACACTGAGACTGAGGCCTTCAGTAACTATTCATTAATTCAGCTTTCTCCTAATCTCTGAAATTGCTGATGTTGGTCACTGTCAAAGCAAAGATCATTTGAACACCTACTAAACATCTGACATTACATTTAAGTCCCACGGGCACAGGTAATAGGTATTCTTGTGAATGCATTGACCTAAGCAAAAGCTTCCGGTGTCTTCTAGAAAACTGTTTATTGTTGCAGAAAGGTTTCTGTGCATGTGTCAACTGACAGTATCTAAGCACAGTTAGTTCCTATATATATACACACACACACAATATAGACCCACTGTATTCATCCCATTAAAAAACTGGCAAGAAGCTCCAGTCTGAAGCTAAATATTGGACATAGACAGAAATTGCAAACATTACCTTTTGAAACCAAAACAGACAACTGTAATGAGCCGAAATTGCCAAGTCTGAGGTAAGTACTGAGGAAAAGGTTATTCAACACTGAAGAGAAGATGGTTGGGGAGAGGGAGTCTAAAATATTCTTTAAAAACACTAATCTCATACAGGCAGACTGTGTGTAGACATATTCCGGGCAGGTTTTAAAGCCCAATAGTATACTTAAGCTTACCTGCTTGAGCACAAGGCAGCAGGGACATCCAGCTAAGTCATTCATTCAGCTGGAGTCCCTCTATCCCAGTGTTCAAAAGAATATTCTTGGTTGTTCATGGGCATCCAAAACTAGATTAAGCTCTGAGTAAGAATCCTGAACTGCAGGATGTCTTTCTCAAGCACAGGCTCCCATTCCAATAAAATGGCACCTTGCACATAACAAAGAGAGAAGCACAGTATTCTGCTTGGTAGACAAAATCTTGGCTAAATAGCAAGACCTGAGAGTAGTTAAGAGACATAAAGATTGCAAACAAGTAACAATATATTACCTTGTTGAATAATTCCTTTAACAACAGAAATATATTCCTCAGGTTTCTGATCAGTAGAAATCTCTTTGCTGCCTCCAGCTAAGGTTAGTATCTCATAAAGAATCTCTGAATTCTCCACTCCACAAAGCAGAATGACCACATTATCTGAAGGTTTCAGAACTTGCTCCAGAAAATAACTTCTTTTTTGATTCAGGCAGTTAAGGAGTCCACATGAAAGTATAAGGAGTTTACATTTATAAGATGGTAAACAGAGTAGCTCCTGGTTCTTGAAAGATGAATTCTCTAGATCATAGAGTAAGATTCCTTCTTTGTTCACTATGAGTCCAAAAAGAGATTTTAAATACAGAGCCCACTCTTCTGCTTCTTGTTCATATATCACGAGGATATCCTTTGTATTTTCTAGAGATAAGAAAACATTAAAAAATATTTTCAAATGTGTTTTAAATCCATTATAAATACCAGAAGACAGACTGTTTGTTTCCCCCCCAAAAAAACCCTGAGGTGCTGAAGAAATTACCTTCAGCAGAAATCAGCTCATCACCTTGAAATGACAACAATCTCCTTTTTTTCTAAAACCAAAGCAGAAAATTTGTCCACAGAAATACTGGAAAAATAGCTCAGGATATTATGTTCAGAATAAATAATATTTCAGAATAAATATTGAAACTGCAGTGTAGGAAGCAGAGCACCTTCACACATTCTGCTCACTCCTAGAATCTTGACAAATAGGTGATAGTATTAAAAACAGAATACTTAGCTTTTAATGACAGAAGAATATATATTTGAACACATGAACATGATCCAACTTCATTAGAAAACTGATTGGTATCTTTAGGGTATTTGTCAGCACGGTGTTAGGAGAGTAATTTGTGATCTTTCTTTTCTGTCCTTATTCTAAGAAAATTACTTGAGACCTGACAAAAATAAATCTAGAACTGTATTTTTTTTAGTTCTCTTTCCCTTTAAGATGTAAAACATGATGCTAGTAAGACAACTAATACCCTTTCACAGTGTTACTAGGGTGACAGTTCGAGACAAAGGCAACAGGCACAAGCTGAAACACAGGAGGCTGCCTCTGAGCATCAGGAAATGCTTTTTTTTTAGCGTGAGCACTGGCACATGCTGCCTGGAAAGGGTGTGGAATCTGTTTCCTTGGAGCTACTCAAAAGGTGACTGGATATGTTCCTGGCTCTGGGTGTACACGAGAGTTCCCAGATGACCCATCCAACCTCAGTCATTTTGTGGTCATGTGAAACCATCAAAAACTGCGATTTGATGAGCAACACAATAACAATATACATCAAGCCAGGGTAGCTTAATATCCCCAGAGCAGTTCACAATCACAGCCCTGTGGAGCAACCATGTGAGGCTGAGGAACAGAGACAGCTTCTGCACTTTACTTTCACTGTGCTTCATGGTGTCTGCCTGCTGGTCGGCGTCAGGCAGCCTGACTGACACTTGCCTGCAGTGCACCACAGCTCCTCTGAGTGCCTAAGATGCTGTACTGTGAGCAACAGGAGATACGGAAACAGGGGACGTACACAGAGTTTCTGGGGTACACAAAGGATGTGGGCAGGGGGATGCACTGTCGCAAACACAGTCCAGATGTAGCTAAGGAGAACAAAAATATTGTCAAGGATCCCACGTAAGTCCACATATAAAAGAAAAAATGGAACCTGTATCTCCAGTCCAGGATTAATGCTTATATTATTTGTCTTCCTTTTAGAAGAAATTTTTTCTGCACTTTGTTCATCCATCCATTCTTTCAGGCATCGGGAGATGCCTGAAACAAAGTTTACCCAGCAAAAAACTGACTAAAACTTGTAGAATAGGGACACTATCATTTAATCTTTTGAGTTCATTACATGTCTACAAACTGCTTAGAGGACAGTTGCCATATTTTCAAGATTTGTAAATGCTCACCCTTTCACAAAGTTTTCTGTCACAGGAAATTACAAAGGGCCATGCTCAACATGGTAGCAGGTGATGATATTTCAAGTTAACTAGCTCTAACCAGTACATTAAAGCAGGCTCATATCTGTCAAAATGGACTTGGAGTGGTGTATTTCCCATGGTAAAAGCAATCTGAAAAATACCTGTTTCTGATGAAATGCTGAAGGTTAAGAGCAGGAAAAATAGCAGTGTATTTCTCATTTAATTCAGAGCAAAATTGTTTGGTTTATGATGCTGCGATAAAAAAAATCTACTTGATGCAATGCTATTTTCAGAATCTCATCTGATCTTCCATAAGACTCATAGACAGACATGCACAAAGTAGAAACAAAAATATATGAACTGCTGCACAGTTTCAAACGAGGAAACTGTATTAACAGTGTTGTAAAGCCAGAAGCTCTTTCAGTCTGACCACACAGTTTCATATCGCAGAAAATGGAACAAGCAAGTACCTTCTATTTTCAGTCCCTATTAACTAAAAGCACTGTAGTCGTTCTTTAAAAATAGGGATATAAAGATAATACTTCCATCATAAGGAAAATTTAATAATTCATTCTTTACACTCTGTTTGAATTCACCTAGTTCTAACTTACAGTCATAATATAATTTCATATATTTCTGCAATCCTAAGGGAGCATCTGTTCTTCTGCTTTCAGGAATCTGTCCCCTAAGGTCTTCAGATTCCCATGAAGTGACTCTTAGACTTGCCTTCATTACAGTTTGTAAACTGGGATTAATATTCTTCCCAATACAATGGAAACATTATAGAACTCTTCCTATTTTTTTTCTGTAGTTTTGTGAACCCTCCTGCCTTTTCAAAATACTTTCAGAGAAAACCAGAACTGTGTACAGGGTAGGGGCTCTGCCATACAATGCATGGGAAGAAAAAACAACCCTGTGTATGCACATGGGCTCATAAACAATTAATTTCACATTCATTCACCCCTGTGCAAATAGAAAGTACAAGGCTTGAGTACTCAAGAAATTCTAGAGATAAAAGTGAGAAACATGCATTGAAAGGATAAAAGAAGACAAAGTAATTCCACTTCCATACGGAATATCTGCACCAGTCTGTGGCTTTGATCTTAGCTAAGCAGGAATGAGAAAGGGGTTTAACGATGTTTATTGAAGGGTGAACTGCATTTCTTCTTAACTATATTGATTTTTATGTATGAGAAAGAAAGCTTTATTTGTACAAGAAAGGGGAGTTAAATATATCTAACACCACACTTGATGGAATAAAGGCTCTGCAGCACACATCTCATAGAGCTCTAATGCAATATGGTTCCCCTATTTAATTTGTCTTTTCTATCTATCTACAGAGGAAAGAGCCATGCTGTTGAGCAGGGGTTTTCATACTGCACTTTGGTGCAATGTTTATTGAAGCAAGCAGCAAGTGCTATCAAGTTACCTAGGGGAAACCAAATGTGGGTATGATTTGAATTATAAGCTTGCATTTTTTTTCAGGCATTGATCTTCCTTCTATATTAAGAGTTAACGTCAACATTAAGCAGGAATGTAAGGTTTACCTCTTACTTCCCTCAAATTGTATTACAAGGCAAAATATCACTATTTTGAAATACTTGTCTGAATTGAAATGTGGAGTCCAAGTCTATGCCACAAACAGCTATGATGTCCCCTATCAAAAATCTACTCTATGTGCTACTAGCTTTTTCCTGTCATATAGTGCTTTCGCCTTCAGAGATTCTACTAAGATGCATATGCAGGCAGCTTACTTGAAAATTAAAGCCCACCAAAACTCTGCCTTCAGAACAGTATTATTTTAACCTGAAAAAAAAGGTAAAAAAAAATTTAAAATCCAGCTTCAATGAAACACTACCTGGTACTGAATGTACAGTAACATTGCTCAACTTTTCAGCCAGAGTTTTTTTGCCCTTCATTACTTTTGCCTCTTAATGAATAATTCTTTGAATTTACTGCACTTGAAATGTAATGTAAGTTGAGATTAATTTTGTTCCCTGGAAAGTTAATTTAATAGAAACTATCATATCCTGACAAAATTAAGCTGTGCTTCATCTGCTCCTACCTGGAAACTGACTCAAAGGTAGAAATAAAATGTATTATTAGTTCAGCAATGAGAAACAGTAAGAGACTATACGCAGTCATCCATAACCTGAAAGGGGTTCTTCTGACAAGCAAAACTCTTCTCTAGTTACTCATGCATGGTTGCCCAAGAAAGCACATCTCAGCTCAAGAAAGCACATCACATGTCATCTGAAGGGCTCTTTGAAAAAGCCTGCTAGATCCTATGAGACTACTGTGACCAAGAAGGAATCAAGAACTTGTGCATTCAGCACAAAATAACATGTATTTTATGGCAAGAGTTATAAAATATAGTAGGGGAAGAGGGAGGGGGAAAAGAAAGCAAGTCTATTAGAGAGTTAAAGGAAACCCCAAGAACCCTGAAATGCACCAAACACACCAGGGATGCAAAGGAATTGAATTGAAAATTTGGGTCTACTAGGTGCTCTTCAACAGATATTTCAGTATATAAACCTTGCAATCTTGTAAAAGATAATTTTTGTATGCTTAGAAATAATCAAGAAGCACTTAGTAAAACTCATCTTCTAGAATAACACTGCACAGGTGTCAATTCATTTACTATCTTTTTAAAGGTCTTTTAGATTTGTAGGAGTTTGTAAAGGTTTGCAGGTGAAATGCTTTACTTCTAGATATCTTTGACCTGCATTTTACTACAGTTGTTTCCAAAAAACTCAGCACTAACATACTTTGTTTGACTTAAATAAGGCTGATTACAATTAGGGTTTAAAAACTGGATCTACAGTCCCACTACCTTAAGATGTTTTGGTGTAAAAAAAGTCAGGTTTGAACATCAACTTTTACCCAAGTTTTAATGGAAAGATGGATCAGGGGTGTCCGGTGTTTTTCAGTTAGGGTACTGCAGCCTAACAATGGAATTCTCTGGTTTTCACTCAGCTCCCCATGAACTCCTACAACCACATACCCAGCCTACCACAGTCAGCTCTAACAAAAATGAAATGCAAGTCTGTTTACAATCCTCACCTCAATCCCATCAGTCTTTGATACCAGTGTGAAGAAAACACCCTCTCAAATTGTTCTCCACCACTATGCTGAGAAAGGACAGGACCAATTGCTGGACAAAGGATAAAATTTGTCCCTTTTATTTCTTCCTGTCACAGATGTCCTCTGATGGAGAATGGAAGGTTGTTTGATCTTTTTAAAGTATCAGCCTTAAAACAAAAGACATTTGAGAAAGAAATGTATGAACTCCGTCAGTATGCAATGAAATACTGTCCATCAGCAAAAATTTGTTAAAATAAGTACAGTAGTTAAATACCTCAAAGGAGAAGAAGAAAGGCACACAAGTTCTTGCTCACGTTCTCATAATATATTGGTGTAAAATCTGGGCAATATAAAATGATATGGAATTGCATACATTGCATCTTTAATTATTTTTGTGAATAGCAGACTATACTCTCCAGGTTTACCATGAGTATCTTTTCATGCTAAAAACTTACACAAAAAGAAACAGTATTTTTTTTCAGGCAAGCAGTGCCAGGATAGAGCTATTCAACACTTTACAAGTTGACTGCACTCACCTACTTCACCCCATAGGATGAAACTGTGGAGATAGTTAAGGGTCATGACACAATGAAAAAAACAAGGAACATGAGAAATATAAGGAAGCATAAAATAACACAGACTCCCCTCTTTACTCAGAGATTTTCAAAACTTTTCTTCTAATCTCAAGAAGAGTAATTTCCATCTGGGCTGTAAGGAGAATGAGAATGACAAGCATACATAACAGTTCAAGTGAGATTTTAGAATCTAAAGATTTTAATCTCTTGGGCCCTTTGCAATCTTTTGACAAAGATTCAACCATTCATATCTTCACACTGCTTGCCCTGATCACTTAACAGTCATATGATAACTGGAAAAAGTTTCACCAGCATTTCAACAACCCCTGCAATCTAACATTTGGAAACAGAATGAGAACATTTAATTCAGCATTAATGAGTGCCCCTCACCCATCCAGAAGGAACTGACTTTCCCAGTCAGCACGCCTCACATACATCCAGTAAATGTGTCTCAAAATGCAACTCCAGCTCTTGGTTGCTGGAATTCTGCAAAGCAAATCCCCTGAAGCAAGCCAAAATGCATTCATGGTGGGAAGGACAGCAGAAAGCACTTTAGAACTACTTGCAGATAATGGAAACTGTTTTCAAGGCAGTTCATGTTGCTTCTCTGAGGTGTTCCAGTAAAGAAAATGAAAATTATAAAAGCCACTTGGAAACTTTAGAGTGAGATCACAAAGTAGTGAAATTGCTGCAGCGCTGTGGTACACCTGTTTCAATTAAAGCAATTATCCTAAAACACAGGGTATTTCTGCCCTCACTGTATCAGCCAGCAGTGGCTGCACATCTATTCTTAAATGCCTATTTAACTAGCATGTAATAAGAACATTTTCATTGTTTATGTGCCTTCTGTTGGTAATTGCTAAATTGTATGTGAGAACAAATACTTGCTCTATCTGTATAAGATCAAGCTTCATGTCTTCATCCTTCTTCTTGCTAAGTTTAGTGAGGTCTGGAGTGGGCAAAATTAGGTTCTACAGAGAGGAAAAAATTTTGTACAGATGGCATCAGTTTATGCTTGATCTAGCTGGCTTTCCCCGTAAAGAAATTCTACTGATCTTCCTTAGAGTAACAACGGGAACACAGAACCAAATAAATTCCTGGGGTGTCTTCCCACAGCATCAACTGGACAAAGGTAGACCAGAAAGACACCTGACTATCAAACATGATAAAGCTAACATTTTGCCCCAAAAGCTGTTTCTCATTAAGCAACATGGCCTTATTATCTGGTTTAGGCCTTTGTCTCTGATCTGTCCTATGGATCCTTACATCTGAACACCTACTGATGCACAGGTGCTCTTGCTTCTAATGAACAAGGCTAAACAATAACTTGGGATGTAGGGATATAGAGGCCAGAACTCATTTTGCGATTTCAAGGCAGACGTCCTCCTTTATCACAATTGCAATGAGGCAAAATTTCGTGTCATTGCAGACACTTCCTTGAGAGCAAATCACACCTTCAGTAGATTTTAGCACAAAACAACCAGGTAATTCAGAAATTATTTAGACATGAACAAATCATGAAGAGAAAAATATACCATAATGACAGCATGGAGAGCTGAAGTAATATACTACTATTTAGGAACAAGTTTTTAAGGTCACATGAAAAGCTGAACAAGTCTTTAAAGTCACAGGAAGATCTGAGCAAAGTGTATAAAATTTGCATGAACAGATGCTATTGCTACCAGAAACAACTACCACCTGAAGATTTCATTTACCCTGTCACTATAAGTATGGTTTTATAAACATGAAATTTAAAAAAAAAAAAATGGTAACATGTTAGGGCAGACCAAAGCATCCTCTTTTTTATTTGAATTTTTTTTTTAATTACCATGGTTTCTCTTATTAGGATCTCTTTAGATGTTCCCATCCTGACTTAGTGCAGACAGTTTTGGATTTATGATCACATTTAAACTCTACTCACTTAAATTCAATGTAGTTGCTTTTTCTTTTGCCTTCTCTTGCTTTTCTTCTCTGTCCCCTTTGATTTCATTGTTACTTCAATTTCTCATAAATTCTTTAATTTATTCAAAATAAGAAACAAAGAATGGAATACATGCTATGCAGATATTATTTATGGAAAATAGTCTCATGAAATTCAGTACTTTTACCTCTATCAAAAAAGAGTATATATCTCAGAAAATAGTGCTTACACAACAAAACAAAACCTACTAATCTTGCAAGAAATAATATTTTGTGTAAGTTGCTGTGATTCCAACAGCTATGGTCTGGGAAGGTCACGCTGTAGCAACTGATGTACAAAACAAGAAAAGTGTTTTACACCTTAAGTAGTCTAGTCTGTATGCCAAGGATTTGACAGACACTGATCATCAAGCAGTGTTTATCAACAAACAGCACCATTTATTGCAAATTATGCTCAGAGATTTCTGTGTTCTCTCAATTTGTAATGTGATAAAATACACTGAATTAACTGTAGATGACATCCCATCAATTCCTAAATTACAGGTTACCATTGACACTAGAAATTTGTAGAAATCTGGCTGAATTCTCAGAGCAGTCATAAAATAGTTTGGGTTGGAAGGGACCCTTTAAGACCATCTCCTTTCTAGCCCCTGCCATGGGAAGGGACACCTTTTACTAGACCAGGTTGTTCAGAGGCCCATCCAACCTTGAATGTTTCCTTTTATGGGGTGTCAACAGCTTCTTTGGGCAACCTGCGTATCAGGAAACCCGTATTTCAGTGTATCATCCACACTTGGGTTTCCAAAACTACTGCTTCCTTTGCCACAAGTCAGCAGAGCACTGAGGGAGGGATTCTGAGATCCCACAAATTAGATGGCTTGATCTTCTGCTTTTGCAATATGATTTTAAATCCATTTTTTAATGCATCTCATTTACTTGAGCATTCAATCCAGAAATTTAAGTAAATGTGAGAAGCAGTTTTTGTTTGATGTATAACATGTTGAAGTTATGAGGCTGTAGAATAAATTGTCCTCCAGTTTCAGCTCACTTCTTTCCTCCCTTTCTGACACATACACGATGGTCACTAAAAATACCCAAACAACAACAAAGGAATAACCCGAGACAAAGCTCTCATTGGTGTTGGACAATCACTTTATAATTTTGTTTTAACCTTTTTAACAGCATTTATGCTAATATTGCACACAGAAGTAAATGAAGTAGAAAATCGTTATATAAATGTGCAGCTTCATAAAATGAGCAATGATAGAGGTACCAGTGAGTTAGAAACCAAGCTAAATAAAACACTCAGGAACAACTGCAGTGGAAGGCTGACTTCTCTATATTAAACCCACCTCTGGTCTCTCTATATTGCCTTAAGACAAAGATTCTACAGACTAGCTATATAGCTAACTACTTTTATTTCTGTCCGTCAGATAAAGAAAACAGCTTAGTTAAATGAATGCCAACCTGCCTTCACAAGCACAGGCCTGCAAAATCGACTGTGATGCCCGAATACTGCTACAGCTTGCATAAGATTCAGAAGACATTTTTCCAATAAGAATACCTCCTCAGTGTAAGTTTTAACACATGCAATTATCTTCCCCCTTAGCAAAATAAATTCCCAAAATTATTACTGGTCTTAAAATAAAAACAAATTGGAAAGTTACCTGGATAACAATTTTGGGTCCTCCTCTAGTAAGGAGACCTTGCAGAAAGATTTTGTATAACTACTACTGCTTTAGACCACAAGGATGCTTCCTGGAAATAAACCAGTTCTGTATCTTGAGTTTCTTGCAAATAGATTTACCATACAATACACACATACCTGCTATACATTGCTGTCATTACAGAATAGCCTCACTGTGGGATGATAGAAACAGGAAAAGTATATTTACAGAATTATGTACGCTGGAAGAAAAGTATCTCACCAGTACTTCCACCTTTTCAAACACTATCATCCATTTCTAGTTAGAAAGGTACAAAAAAGAAAAACAAATCTCTCCTGAACTGTTTTTGAGACCAAATTAAACCTTATCTCACTACAGTCAGAGAACCTGTGTAGTTCAAATACAGTAAAACTCAGAAGCCTGAGGCAGACCGGCCAGGACCAAAGAATTACAAAGCATCCTGCTTTTTACATCAAGTCCCTTGTTGTTTGATTAAATCTATGTAACTAAATTTTTACTTTCCTCTTGAACATTCAGAAGACGAAAAGATCTTAAAAAAAACCAGGTTGATGCTGTCATAGGTCTATCTCCATTGTCACTGTACTTGTATTTTACTGGTGTCCAATGTAAGACTCCTCAGGATCCCACACATCCCACAGAGTTTAACACACACCGAGTGCTAGCTGCTCAGCAATAACTACCTGCACATTTGGTAAAGGTATGAAACACGATGTGCAGCTTAAATTTTCCTCCTCTGGAGTTTATTCTGCCCATGTTCCATTTTCCATTTACTGCAGATTAATGTTGTAACTGCACAAACATCTCAAAACTTTAGAATCACACCTCATGTGGACTGCCTGCAAAGGCCATGGGACCAGACTAGAGCAAAACTAAAATAAATGCTCATCAACATACCCTGCATGGCTCCCAGGCCCTACTGCTGAACTCTGCCCATCCTGTTTAGTAGGGAACACTACTTACCAACATGGAAGTAGCCTTGCAGTATTAGGAAATGAAGTCCTTAGAGTGCTCCCTGACCACATCCACTCAGTGCTAGAGTACACTGACATAAGCGTGAAGCTGAGCTCCCACCCTCTGGGGCACACTTGCGCCAAAGCAGGTGCCTCAAGAGACACTTTTGAACATAGCTACTTTTACTGAATCTATAGCTGGTACAGACTGCAGTGCCATATGCTCCTGTAGTGTTTAATGCACTTACAGGTTCCTGGCCTGGCTAATCAGGACCACAACAAAATGAAACATTTCTTAAATGCTTATTATGATATCAAAATTCAGTGATCCAGATTTTAGCAACATACCAATAAGAGAAATATCCACAAACAAAACAACATGTTCAAGAGTCAGTTTCAAAAAATGACAGTGCTTATGCATCTTGAGAGACTTCTCATCATTCTGATCTTTCAGTAAGAAATAAAAACTTACAAAAGTAGAGGAACTTAAGTTTGGAAATACTCCTCCAAACACTTCTACTACTTTAATAAAGACTTAGATATCCAGTACCGGATTGTTATTTTGTTACACAAGAGAGAAAACTTTTTCACCTATTAAGCAAAACAGATTGTTCAGGGGAGAGCATGTACATTTGGAAATTCAAATGTTACAATGCTTATCTGTGGCATAATTGTGGTGAGAGAAAGAAAATAATTTTTAATTTTATATTTATAAATATGAAATATTTTGAAAGGATACCTTTTAACTATGTTATTTAAGGCACAGTTGTGTTCAAAATTAATACTATTCATTGTTACACACGTCATTCAAAATGAGCATGGACTCAACAGCACGGGGGAGTATAAAAACTATGGTATACGTTATATATTTGCAAGCTAAGATATAGAAACATGGTTTGCCATTTTAATGAATTCTATAAGCATCTGTGTTGAAATACAGGCTGTAAGTTTGCCAGTAAAACATAGCTGTTTTTAAACTCTCTTAGAAAACCAACTGACAATAGCTTGGCAAGGACACTAGCAGAAAATTAAAATGAAACTTTCCTGAATGTACCCTTTAAGCAGAAAATTCTTCTGTTTCCAAACTTCTAAATGTAGAATCTGGCCTAAAATTTCACTGAAACTACATTTTTCCCAATTTAATTATTACAGACTATTTCGTTCAAGGCCAAATTAGATTTGGCCTCCTCTAAAATAGCTTGTCTTGAATAGGGAACAGAATTGATAAGGGAGAGAAACACATTTGAAAGTTTTAATGATAAGATTACTCTGTTACAAAACCAAAATGCATGTATAAGAACCTTAAAGTTTTGATTAAAAACATTGGCAGAATTTCCTTTGATAGTGCACAGCAACAGGCTTTGTTGATTGAAGTTATTCTGAGACACACTAGGCTGGGGAATTGGCTTTCCATGTTTACAGGTAGGAAGTCTACAGCAACCAGAGACTCAGTGAAGTATCTACAAATAGACATCTCAGAGGGGTGGAGGAAAAAAGATATATTGAGTTTTGTACATTTTTATTAGATTTTCCAGATACTATGGAACATGCTTTCCAAGCAAGACCACTTGTATTATTTGATTAAATCTTTATAAAGTTTTCTCATAATATCAGCCTATCTTTAAAAAATACTGTTTAAAAGATTCATATTAATTGGAAATGCAAATTACCTTTAGATACTAAAAGTAATATTAAGCTGCTAGAGTTTACTTTCTGGACAGAGAATAATTTAGTCACTCGTAAAGATGTTGGTCTATCTGGCTTACTTAAAGGCCTTGCTTTTGTCAGAAAAATCCACAAACGCCAGAGGTTTATGTCCACAAAGGAGACAGAGGAGTCCTACAACTTTATTCAAATACGTGAATAAACGGAGAGAGTCTACTGGGGCACACGCCCACGGGGTTTTCCCTCCTGAGGTTTCAGAGGGCGCAGCCTCCTTTTATCCTAAACTCCCAGCTGCATGTTGCCCTCTTCCTTTCCCCATCTGAGGTCAAGGGAAGGTACTGCCTTCCTGAACCACCTGACCCGTTCTCCCCCTTGAACCTACTACTTTACCACAAAGTTCAGAAACTCAGACTTGTCTGAGACCCTTGTCTACGACCCTTGTCTGCTTCAGGAGCCAAGCTCCCTGAGCTCTGCAACCAACCTGCTGCCCAGAGTTGGTAGAGACATTAAGATCTACTTCAAACATGTAAACACCCATACCTTCACCCATCAAACTGTTTATAAAGACATTAGCTTTCCTCTCAATCCCTCCTCTTCTTATTTATCAATTTGACTTTACAAACCCTAGTTATTATTAACCCTTTCTAACAACTAGGAACACTTGAAACAGCCCCTCCTGACTTTTCCAATCTGGTCCCTGCACCAGGAGTGGCAAGTAAATACAGAGAATAAAGTAGACAATGACAGTTCACTAGAATATGTCTAGAATGAATCACTAGAGGTCCTTGCCATCGGAGTCAATGGCTCCTAAGTACTGATAGCTGAGGTCTTCCATCCTTTTCTTCCAGCTGAGAAGTCCAAATCTCCAGGGTGTTAAAAACCTTGATCTGAGCATGATGGGTCCACCTGCCCTCCTGGTTGGAGGTTATGAACAGCAAAGGCCAAAGGAAGCGTCTGTACTAAGGGGGCTTCCTGTCCAAGTCGGACAAAATGACCTCAAGGGACCCCTATCAGGGACTCCAATGAGCTCAAGCCAGCACAAATGACCGCAAGTAAGCCCTGTGACCTCAAGCAACCCCTGATTTCCTACACCCTCAGCTCTCAGTGGGAGCAGCCTGCAGCACCCCACAGCAGATCATTACCAGACTGACAGGGGCAGGGATGCGAAGCAGACTTTCCCACAGCTTCCTTCCCAGCCTGGTCCCTCCATTCATCTTCTTCTCAAGGAGCTGGCTCCTCAGCAGAAGGATCTGAGCAAGCCAGGGAACTCACCTGGCTCACCTGGTAGCCCTTCAATTTTGCTGCACCCAGTCAGTACAGAGGTTAAACTCAGTTAAAAAAAACCCCAAAAGTGGTAAGTATTGTTACACAAAGTATAAAGCAACTTAGTGGACACAAGCCAACTTAATGTTCACGTCTCATTCCTCCTAGCCTCTCCCAACCCAATACAATGCATTTGAAGGGAACGGGCATATATATTTATGAAGATAGCACACACAGAGATAATTCACATACACACGCACACATTCACTGATAGCAGTTGAATAAAATGCACCTTCTCATCTTTCCCACTTATCAAAAGAACATTTGAAAATTTGTTCCCCTTTGGCATAAAATTCAAATTATACAGAGAAATCCCAGTGTCTGCGAGGAAACACTTCTCGGTTCAGCACAGGCTTCAGCGGTGTGAGCCCCTGGCACAACAGCAGATCCTGACACCCTTAACAATTCATTTCCAATCCTCTTTTTTATAAATTACTCACTGATTCCTTCCCAATTGCTGGTCTGGTGCCTATTTCCTTCCCTTTGGTACAGGGGTTCCCTGCATTTTTCCCCATCAGGGGTTATAAAAACTGTGTCATTATCCTTGCCTGTACCTTTACTGTTCCTTCCTCCCTTCTTTGAACCAATCCCTGGAAGGGCCCACTCGGCCACCTCTCCAGCACCTGCTCCTGCTGTGTGTGGGCTCTTACCCTCCCTCACTTTGAAGTAAACTTGAATGGAGACTATAACTCACTTGGATTGTTTATTTCAGTTCCCTCAAACAAAAGGCAATTGAAAATTCATTTTTCAGAGGACATTTTTTTCCTCTTAAAATAACTCCTCTAAACTGAGTTTACAATGGGAGCAAGGTGTTCTAGGCAGACACAGTCTGCTTGTACAACGTGAGATATGCTGGCCACCTTCTTGGGAGTTTTTATACATCAGCCTAATCACACACTCCTTGCCAGCACTACACAGCTCAGTCACAACTGAATTACAGGAATGCTACTGCAAACATTGCAAAAAAAGTCTTAGTAACAAAATTCCTTAGGAAAATCACTTCTGCTTGAAAGGTTTTATATTGAATGTTGGATATTTATTAGTTTCCCAGAGTATTTAGTATTTTTGAAGGGAACCTAATCAAACTCAGAAGATGTCTGGTTTCTGCTGTTAATGTGGCTTTGTTAATTTAACAAATTTATTTCTGTCACCATGAATATTATAATTTAACAAAAAGCAAATGCCCAAGTCTTTTCAATCACAAATTTTAATAAATCAGAGGAACACCACTCTTGTGGCTTCTAACTAAAGTACTGCTTGTTTTCATTTAGTGCTCACTATCATATTAGCATTAAACTGCTTTGAAGCCTGCACTGAATATAGCCTTTCATTTTTACAGAGGACACAGCACTGCCTAACATGAAGGCTTTTATTTTCAGTCTTCAAATAACTACAAATCGTCCATGTTCAATTCATTCCAGGCATACCATTATTTTTTCCTTTCAGCTATTTAAACAGTAAATGTTTCACAGATAAATGAAAATTATGAAAAACAGAAGGGTACACTATATGAAAATATGTTTAACATATATTACCTTTTTTCTTAAAAGTTTAATTCATAGATGTCATTCTATTCATTGTTCTGTTTTTCCCAAAGCCTTTAGAATTTTTGATATTTTCCACTAGAAAATAAATAACGTTTACTATTTCAATTGTACCTCTAATCTGATATTAAAAACAAACAGACAAACAAACACCACTTTTTATTGACTACAGTAAACAAACTTGAATTATTTATTCTTCACAACTTAACACTTACCCTATAGAGAGAGAAACTAAAAAAAAAATAGTATTTCCTTTTGGGTTTTGGTTTTTTCTTTATAATCTGAAGCAAGTATAACAATAAATAGTGAGTGAAAAGATTATTACTTCATTACATTTTGGCAGGAAAATACTTTATTTGAGAGACACAACACATGCATGTCCTCATCACTGAGAAATGTGGAAGATAAAGCACATCAACACATGATTTGAATTGTATGTGACAGGGTGAGAGTCAGGTTTGGGGACAGGGAGTTGTTTATCTTAGTCTGACATTTTTATTATAAGGAAGCATGCCTAGAGTAGGAGATCTAGGGCCTGGTATTAGCTCTTTGATCTAGCTGCTCTATTCAGTTGCACCTTAACTTGGTGTCAGGGCAAAACTCTGACAATCAGGAAAGCCTCTCTCCTGATGCTGGTTTCCCCAGAAAGGAAACCCAAGGATTCAGGCCTGGACAGAAGCTGTGGTACACTCCAGAAGAAGGACAAGACACAGCCATACATTTTTTTCAGCTATGAAAATCTGCAAGATTAAGCAGCTCACTTTAAGTAAGTTTACCAGCAGGTACAGAAAAATAAACTATGAAACTTGACAAAGGCATTGCATTTCAGCTTCATGGTGTTACATGAATTGTCTATTTCTTACATAGAAGCAACAGCAATGAACCTTAGCCACAGACTGCAGCTATTGATAGACACCTGCGTAAAGATTCAAGTCTTTACCATCTGTTAAACATGTGATCCAAATGCAAACAGGTGCTTTCCAAACTCAGCTGTACCTCTGCTTGAACTGTCTCAATGTCAAACATGTGTAAGACACTTCTGTAACTGTACACAAAAGCTCACAGAAACATTGAAAAACAAAGCAATGATGGGGATGGTAAGATCAATTTGCTTTAACTGTCAGGCCTGTGATAGCATAAATTATACATTATGGCTTCATACAAAGCCTTGCTTTTTTACAGTGCAGGGAGACAATAAACACTAAACTTCAACATCATTACATGAAACAGATTCCAGTTTAAAACTTAAATCTTGGTATTCGTGATTCCCTATCTTTGCAGTGGTTTCAAAAAATATTTTCAATACCATTCTGAAACTATTACTTCTGTTTACATTTAATAAAACATAGGGGGTTTTTATCACAGCTCACATTGCAGTAGTCTGATTTTGATTTTAAAAAAAAGCTCAGGACAACTTTTTTTCCTAACAATAGTCAGAAATCACTGGATCTCCCTTGGAGATGTAATTACATCACAAGTTTTGCTGCTGTTTGCATTGGGGTGCTTACGCTTGTTAGAGGAGAAAACATTATTATCTACAAGCAAATAAAGGTGTATATAAATGAATCAAATCCTCTAAGACCAGCTTCAAGAGATATAGAGATCGGGAAAGAGTCACACTTTGGATTTTGAGTCCCTGGGCACAAATGTTCTTCTTTTAAGGAACTGAGATTGTTGCTTTCTTTCTTTTTTTCATGACATCAGTAATATCAGCGATCCAGTTTTTGAAATGTTGGGTGGTCAATTGCTTCTATGCAAACTTCAGTAACTGCTGCTTGCAACAGAAGGGAGATGGGAGAGGATCTGCATAAGGAACACAGCTTGTTAGGATCAACTTTTGAATCTGAATGAGCATCCCAACACTTCCAAAGGCAAATTATAGCTTTGAAGTACTTCAGTTCTGGTTTCTTTGATACTCAAATTACTAATACATTATTAATAATATTAAAGTTACTTAATAATTAATATTGAATATTAATATTAAATTAGCATTATGATGTTATTACTGAATCTGCTTCAAAACTCCACCACTAGACCTCCTGGATTTTGAATCGAATCATTGTCTGAGAACTCCTTTTTTCTCTAAAAGTGAAGGAGCTGAAAAATTATTGACTACTAAAAATTCAAGCACTCCCTAATTCTTGAGAAAAACAAAAATCAAGTAGTACTTGTGTCTGTTCACTGTCTAGATTCCCTTCCAGAACACTGCTTGCATAAACATGGACCCAGAAACAGTTTAAGACACAGAAATGTACAGTGTGGAAATAAAAGATACGCAAGGAAACATCTCAATGAAGATAATTATGTTCCTGAGAGTGGAGAGGAGTGATGACTCCAACAAAGCATAGCAATGAAATTATCCTGTCAGCGCCTCTGGTCTCAAATGAAGGCAAATGTCATCAGAGATCATGCATTATAGATCTTTTATCTCTACTAGCTACAGCAGCTTTAATGGAATTTGCATAAAGTTCATTTGGTTAGGGTCTTCTGCAGAGTCCTTACAGGTAACAAGCCTGTCTCTCCCACCAAGCATCCCAAACAGCTTTCAGATTTGAGCTAGACTAGGCCTTAAGCAATCCACTTGAAGTAATCTCAGTACCTCACAGGTCACTATCTTCCATCAGGAGAAAAACAGACCTCTATGCACCTCTATGCACAACAGACCTCTTTCTATAAAAGAAAGGTTTGATGCTGTGGCAAACCTGCAGGAGAGAGGTTTGTGTGTGGAGGTCGCAGGTGGATGAGGCTTAGGCAGGGCAATACATGAAAAAATGACAGAGACAAATGATGCCAGAATAGAAGGCCAGCACATCCTCTGCTGGCTGAGCCTACTGTTTCTTGTTCCCTTGCCAATGTGTGGAACTGGCTGCGAGCAGCTGGGAAAGCAGCCATCCCTCTTCAGTGTTCTTACATATTTACTCAGCAATTACTCCAGCTATTTTACATGCACACTCAGGATCTGACTGCCTTTATTCACCAAGATCCAGACTCTAAACTATATGCCCCTAGGTCATGCACAGTTGAATCCTGTCATTGATACAGAATGATCATTGAGCATACTTCTGCAATTATCAGAATACTGCCCTGCTAACTGTTCACATCCACAAACATCAGTTTACCATTGTGATGACATATGCATATTTGGAAATGCTATTAAATGTAGTTTTGCTCATAGAAGTGACTTTCTTCTTTAAACAAGCTCACAGTACTGAAAGTTGGATCTAGATAGAAAACAACCGGTAACCACACCCATTTCACCACCAGCCTTAGGGAGAAAGCAAAGCAATACCAAGTTTCGATATTTAATCTTCAACTAACTTATTATAAAAGAGCTAGAAATACCACTTTGCCTTTCTTCCCTGTTTTTTTTATCTGTATAATGAGAGTAGTAGGTGAAGATGGCTTGCAAGCTAATGTCATTACAAATCTGTGCTCCATAACTAGTAATTAATGATTACTCTGATGTTATAAAACAGTAAAAAATATAAAGTACTTGGTAAAAAACCTGTCTTCACATCTGAATCAGTCATTTAAAATGATGAATCAGAACAGACTCAGGCCCTCAGACTTCTCTTTCTTGATTCCTCATTCAGAAAATGAGGATAAAATATTGTCCCACCTAATAAAAAAAATCACAAAAATAAAGCTAAGCTCCCCACAAGCAAGTCAGTGAAACCTCTGGTATCTGGCTACATGTCTTTCATTTCCTTGTTATTGAGTGCCCAGCTTGATTTAAGTGCTGCTGAGCCTTGCAAACACACATAAAGAACATGGGAGCAGTAAATAGTATTTCTGTGAATAAGGGAACACAACTGGGAAGAACGTGCACAGGGACATGGAGTCCCATGTTTCTGGCTAAGATTAAGGGCTGCCTCTGATTTACATGAGGCCTTCGTAAGTAATTTTACCTTTTCATCAAATTTTTCCACCAGTCAATGGGATAATGTGTTCCAACAATACCAAGGGAGTAACAAAACACACACTAACAGTTTTGAGGCACCCAGATATTGCAGTAAACACCAATAAAGGCATAAACAAAGAATTAATATTCCTGTGCAAAGTCTAGCACAGTTTTGCTGTGCACTACAGGCGGGATCCCATACAGAGAGCTAAGAGACTGCAAGGGGATGATCAATTTTTAATTAATGACATAACACGTGATTGTCCAATTAAGACTATCCCAGAGAGGATACACTTGTAGGACTGAATTAACATTGCTCGTGCAACTTTCATTCTTTAATTTCCTAACTTCTTAGTGCTGCATCTCCTCCTCTCCAGCAAAGCTAGGTCAGTACTGCGAGTCCGTACGAGGCGCACTCGATACTGCGTGCATTTGAGGGCTAGTTTTCGAGTGGAAACATGTGTTTCCACACCTTTTCTGGGTTAAGTAATGGTGGCCTGTCCACGGGGGTCGAAATCAGTAATTTTGTCCAAATGGAGGTGTAGGATTGGTCGTCAAGCCCACGCCACACGGCCACGTGGTGCACAGAAGTGAGAATCCCACCGAGAGTCCTGCCTCTCTTGGACTCGGGTACAACCGAGCGCTACCAGTGACGTGGCCCTGTGACAACATGAATGCACCTGTCCTGTCAAGAAAACCCGCACTGTAGCCCATATGCACTCTGGGGTCGGGTACAGGGCCTTGTACTCCACCGCTCGAACGCCACTGGGTTGCGACCAGCGCGGAGCCCCTAAGTGGCAGCACTCAGCATCGGGTCCCGGCGCGCCCACTAGTGCTGAAAGTACACGAAATGGAAAGCATGACAGGCACACTATGCTCTGCTGCACAGTTGTCTCAGTTGACATGTGTTTCCCTCCAAACACAGAGGCCAACTCAGGCTGTCCCTGGAAAACGCAACGGAGCACACCAGAATGTGGGGGGTCCCTGATGGACCATGGCAGTACTACCCCCAAGCGCTGCCACGCTTTACCCAGCGTTTCCTCCCCTCGGGTCGGGGCCTGGCGGCGTGTGCTACATGACCCCTGGCTTGAGAATCATGCACTGCACACAAGCTTTTGTCACGAGGATACGTCCGTGTGGCAGGTGAGTCCACCCGGAGGTCGTCAATTCCTGGCTGGCAGCGTCCATAGTTTCATGCGCTGCCAGCGCGTCCGTCCAACTGACTGGCCCGTGGACAAGGCCTCTGGGACCAGGACACTCCCATGGAGATGGGCTGCCCTAATCCGGCACGTTTGTTTCACCGGTTTTTGTGATACTGCTATTGGGGTGGCGAGTCCCAAAGCAGGGGGGGGCAGCACGCGCTACATCCCCACTCCCACTGGGGCAGAAGTCAGCTTAGTTACCCTTTACGGGTATCCAGTGGGACCACGAGGAGGTGTGACTTCCACAGCCATGCCCAGTCAGTAACAAGCCACTCTCAAGCTCCCTTAAGAGAGTCATAGTTCTTCAAGGGCACGGTCTCCACTCCACAACACAGCACCAGGACACAACACCTATGGGAACCGCCCCGCCCTCGCAACCCGCCCCACACCGACCTGCCGGGCTCATGGCTCCGATGCCTGCGCTGTACCGGTCCGAAGGCTCTGTCCCTGTCCGAGGGCGCTGTCCCTGTCCGAAGGCTCTGTCCCTGTCCGAGGGCTCTGTCCCTATCCGAGGGCGCTGTCCCGGTCCCAAGGCTCTGTCCTTGTCCGAGGGCACTGTCCCTGTCCGAGGGCGCTGTCCCTGTCCGAAGGCTCTGTCCCTGTCCGAGGACTCCGTCCCTGTCCAAGGACTCTGTCCCTGTCCGAGGGGTCTGTCCCTGTCCGAGGGCTCTCTCCCTGTCCGAAGGCTCTGTCCTTGTCCGAGGGCGCTGTCCCTGTCCGAAGGCTCTGTCCCTGTCCGAGGGCTCTGTCCTTGTCCGAAGGCTCTGTCCCTGTCCGAGGGCTCTGTCCCTGTCCGAAGGCTCTGTCCCTGTCCGAGGGCTCTGTCCTTGTCCGAGGGCGCTGTCCCTGTCCGAAGGCTCTGTCCCTGTCCGAAGGCTCTGTCCTTGTCCGAGGGCGCTGTCCCTGTCCGAGGGCTCTGTCCCTGTCCGAGGGCTCTGTCCTTGTCCGAGGGCGCTGTCCCTGTCCGAAGGCTCTGTCCCTGTCCCAGGGCTCTGTCCTTGTCCGAGGACTCTGTCCCTGTCCGAAGGCTCTGTCCCTGTCCGAGGGCTCTGTCCTTGTCCGAGGGCGCTGTCCCTGTCCGAAGGCTCTGTCCCTGTCCGAGGGCTCTGTCCCTGTCCGAAGGCTCTGTCCCTGTCCGAGGGCGCTGTCCCTGTCCGAGGGCTCTGTCCTTGTCCGAGGGCGCTGTCCCTGTCCGAAGGCTCTGTCCCTGTCCGAAGGCTCTGTCCTTGTCCGAGGGCGCTGTCCCTGTCCGAGGACTCTGTCCCGGTCCGAGGGCTCTGTCCCTGTCCGAAGGCTCTGTCCCTGTCCGAGGGCGCTGTCCCTGTCCGAGGGCTCTGTCCTTGTCCGAGGGCGCTGTCCCTGTCCGAAGGCTCTGTCCCTGTCCGAGGGCTCTGTCCTTGTCCGAGGGCGCTGTCCCTGTCCGAAGGCTCTGTCCCTGTCCGAGGGCTCTGTCCCTGTCCGAAGGCTCTGTCCCTGTCCGAGGGCGCTGTCCCTGTCCGAGGGCTCTGTCCTTGTCCGAGGGCGCTGTCCCTGTCCGAAGGCTCTGTCCCTGTCCGAGGGCGCTGTCCCTGTCCGAGGGCTCTGTCCCTGTCCGAGGGCTCTGTCCCTGTCCGAGGGCGCTGTCCCTGTCCGAGGGCTCTGTCCCTGTCCGAAGGCTCTGTCCCTGTCCGAGGGCGCTGTCCCTGTCCGAGGGCTCTGTCCTTGTCCGAGGGCGCTGTCCCTGTCCGAAGGCTCTGTCCCTGTCCGAGGGCGCTGTCCCTGTCCGAGGGCTCTGTCCCTGTCCGAGGGCTCTGTCCCTGTCCGAGGGCGCTGTCCCTGTCCGAGGGCTCTGTCCCTGTCCGAAGGCTCTGTCCCTGTCCGAGGGCGCTGTCCCAGCCGCGGTCGCCGCCTCCAGGACGGAAGCTCGGGGCCCTCCCCGGCTGCTGAGGCCGCGGGGCTCCGCTGCCCCTGGGCCCCACCCATATCCTGCCCTGAGCGCACACACACCCCCGGCATCTCCCCGTCACCCGCGGTAAGAGCCCTCTGCTGTCGAGCTGGGCTGGGTGTGGGGAGAAAACGAGCAGGGAGTCGAGCCTTTCCAGCTGTGCTAGTGTTGGGGTTTGGTTTGCTCTCACACTCATCCTGTGGAGAAAAGCCCCTCGGGGACGGGAGGCATCTGGGAGACGTACCCCAGCGATCAGGTGTTCTGGTGTGGTATGATTAGCACCTCCACGATATTATGCCGTTTGTTTATTTATTTTTCGGAGTGGTGCAGAGTAAAACAGAAACTAAAAAAAGTCAAAACGAGCAGCCCACGAGAAACACTGCAAACACTTCAGCTCACTACTGCACCGGCCACCAAAGTTATCCAGGAGACATCATTCAAGGTGGTATCTTCCAAGTTCAAAATATAGGTCAGACCCACCACAAGGAGCCCGAGTTTTCCCATAAAACAGGGTTACAGAAGAATGGAAAGAACCTTCTGAAATGGGTTTTCAAAGGAAGCAAACCTTTTCAGACCACTTTATGCAATAGATATGTGCTTCTTGCCTACCCAAACTCATGTGTTCACCTTCCCCACCTGAACTTTAATGCTTTGGGGCTGATTTTAGTGAAACTTGGCAAAGGTTTTAAAGATCTCAGAAATGCAGAGAGACTCTGCCTGAACTGAAGGAAAGGCTGCAGAATGAATTCAAGCAGTATTAGAGGAAGGAAAATTCACATAAAGGAAGTCCTTACAGATGTCTAGTATGATGAAACAAAACCTTCAGAGTTTGCAATCAACTACAAACCACAAGTTGCAGAAGGCTGGACTTCAGTCAGGGAAGTACTTCTGTAAAGACTTTGTACACTGCAGGGGCTGTGTCCAGCTGAATTATTTGGAAAACTGAACCTTCTGACCAGTTCCTGTTTCTATCATAACAAAGGTAGATACTTTTTAATTGCTATTATTTGTTATGTTTCAGGGATTCTTTTCAGTCACTTCTGCAAAGGTGTGGGTGGTTTTGGTAAATTTCTGACTTGGTCTGGCCAGCCACTCAGAGGAAACATCTAGCTACACGGACACTGGGAAAATCTGGACTAGATCCAGTCAGGTCAGTGTACATGTGCATCAGGAGGAGAGCCCGGAATGCCTTCAGTTGTTCCTTGCTGCTCATTTTTTACCTTCGGATTTTATTCATTTAAGTATGTATCGTATTCATTTAAGTACCGTATTACCAGATGCTATCTGGGCAATATCTCATTCCAGTACTGCATTTTTCGTGCAAGGAATACAGTGTCAGTAGTCTTGAACTGTGAGCAGGATACGCACAAATGAGATACCTTATAAGGGAGGATCAATATGTCAAAGAAAACATTCAGAAACAGTGCATGTGACTATTTTTTCACAGCAGTAATAATTGCTGCTTCCTAAAAGATGGGTTAGGTAATTCAGTTGGGATGATTGAGTGTTCTGAACTATGAGCATGTTCACTGTGGAAATAGGAATTCATTAAAAAAACCCAATCATTAAATACAAATGTATTTAAATATAAAAATAACTAAAATGGAACTTGGAACTCTCATTCCAGTAAAAGCAAAGCAAAATCAGGGGGTTACCCTGGGTGTCACAATGAGGGACAAAATGGATTGTGATAACCCAATTGTTTACATTTTGAGAGGCAACACTGTGGAAATGAGTCCTAAAAGGAAGAATACAATTTGCTGTACTCTAATTTTAAACCAACCAACAGGCAGGCTTCTACTAGTCAAAGAAAGAAAAGCCTTCAGTAGAATGCAAAACCAAGAGACCCTGCTCTGCATGAAGGCCTTGCTGACGTCAGTGTATATGGCACATGTGCAATGGCCAGGGCAAAACCTGTGCTCTCCTTTGGTGGCCAAGGTGCTCTGTGTAGGGGGATCCACATAAGGCTGGAAGGAACCGTCTGGGACAGGTTACTGAGAAGATGGAGATGGAAGGTAGTACAGGAGTTGTGTTGTTAGATCCCAGTTTAAGGATCTAGGATAAGGATAAGGATGCGGATAAGACTTGGTGAGGACTGTGGTGGTGTTAAAGGACTGCTTGGTGTGGTGCAAGTTGCTTGTGATGATGGGTGCACTTCCACCTCTCCCTGTTAATGGTGAGGCTGAGTCTTCTGGGTCTGTGCTTTTTAGTTGGACCCAGCTGAGCCTTTGCTACTGAGCTCAACTACAGGGGTTTTGAGCTGGGGTTGAACAGGGTTTTTCCTGAGCTGTGGTGCTTCCATCACATCTTTTGAGACAGTGATACTGGCCTGTCCAGGACAGCAGTGAGAACAACCACGGGAATGGTGAGCACCCTGCTGATCTCTGAATATTTGCAACTCATGACAGCGTTAGGTATACTGAGGGCTACAACCAACAGAATTATTTCTAAGAGAAAAACAGCTTAATTCTCTAACTGCAGGGTTATTGCCATCAATTTATACTGCTTTTACCAGCCCAGTCAAGAAGATTCTCTCTGGTGTAATGTCTGCATATGGCTAGATATTACCACCAGTGTCAGCAGACTCGTACTTAAAATTATTTGTGGGAGTCTGTCAGAGGCTGAGATCTTCTCTACAAGTCTAGCAGAAGAATTAGGTTTCCCCAGTTCTTCAACTTCCTAATGATTGCACTTTATATGTATCATAAAGCCATGGAATTTATAATTCATGCTGGAGGTGTAAGAACACTGTAAGGACACTCACTGTTTCTAGGCAAGGAAAAACTACTTAAATTATTAAGCAACCTCAGAGCTTGTCATGAAGCAGTGCTGTATTAGAGGGAAAAGAAACAAAAAATCCATGTTAAATCATGAAAAACGTCTTGGGAATGATGTTAGTGTTATGGTTAAGTTGTCTGGCTGCCCTTGGTATGAATTTCAAACTTCAATTTTAATAAATTCACTTGAAATATAAGCTTACTTCCAGACATCCTAGATCCATAACACTAATTTGGGGACAATTATGTACTTCTGTAATGCTTTTTAGCTTTGGATTCTCACTGATCTTGTCAAAACTAATTTATTTCTAATGCTGCTTTTGTTTTTCCCTTTGTGAACATTCTGCTATTGTTGGAATACTGGCTTTTCCTTTGGCTATAATTAAAATTCAATACAGTCTAATTTCCTACACATCTCACTTATTGGTTTTCCACAGGTCTGCTAAGGTTTGGAAAGCCTTTTTTTCTTTTAAAGAGCTTGAAATGATTTTGAAAGCTTTATTCACTGTTCATTACTAACTTTTTTTTATTTTTTTGCAGGTTTCATTGTAAAATCCACTGACAATATTGCTGGATTATACTACAATACAGATAATATTGCTATAATTGCTAACATAATCAGTTGGAAATATTGCATGTCAGATGATATCGTTAGTTTTGGTGTTTTAGCAGGAGTTTGCATGTATTTTATATTCATGCTATGTAGTCATCTCAGTTTTTCTGCCCATGCACACAGATACTGCATTTCAATGTTCAATGTTACTACAAGAATTAACATGAAGTTAGATGAGTATCCACTCTTCTTGTCTAGTGGAAAAAAGGAAAAACCAAGTGCATGATATATTTCTAAATATTGGCTAAATCTATATGAAGATGTAGAAAAGAGTAAAGAGTGGTACTCAGCTTGTATGACAGCTTTCAAGAAAGCAAGAAAAATGTGTTTGAGACCTTCATTTTGTTATTTAATTTCACATGCACTAAAATAAAAATAAAGCAGAACATGATTCTAAGAGAAAATGTTACTGTACACAGTAATGCTCTCAGTTGAGAAAAAAATGGGTCAACTGAGATAAATCTAATAGCTTCTTTCTTTAGTACCATTATGATTAAACTGGTTAATGACACAGGTGAAGCATAAGATAATATAAGTGGCCCGGAATATAAAAGCACTGCCAGTATGTCATGAAAATGATTTGCGTCATTCTTTAATTTCATTCTTGTGTGAATAAAAAAAGCTGTTTCCTCCCATAGCGTCTTTGGTGGTCACAACATTGTTAGGTAGTTTTGAAAAAACTTTAGATACATTATACATGACTGGTTTTTAAAAAAGGTTTTTACAGGTATAACAGAGAGCAAAAATAAATTCTTCACTCCCCACTCCCCCATCTATGGAATATAATTTCATTTCCAATTACCTGTTACTGTGATTGAAGCTTTGGAATGCATGTACAGGTTACATTAATCCTCAAGATTTTGCTTAACAAAAATCTATGTATTGGGATTGCTACATTTAAGCCTTCAGTGGTAATAAACTGAGTTAATCATATTGTGATTAGAAACCAGTTCAAATGCTGTTTACAACATAAGAAAGTCAATGCTCTGATATAATGCTATATAGCAAGATGCTTTTACACACTTGGAAAGCTAATACCTGATGTGTCTTGTAGTAATTGTTGGTCAATATGAATTCGTAATGTCTGCCATCAGGGTTGTTTTATACCTCTATTTGAAAATGTGTGCTGAAGAACTACACCACTAATAAATAACATGATGCAGTGCCCAGCAGGATGTTAGAAATAATGTAGATTACATTGATTAAGTAGACAACAGTGTGGTTTATGGATTATAAGTAGAGCTTGGTTGTAAATGAACTGCTGGTTTGTCTTGCCACATGCAATCCACAGACAAAGGAATAGAAGGCAATAAATATTTATTGAGGTCAGTTCAGGCCCCCAATAGCAGTGTGTTTCTCCACTCCACTGGAAGCTTCACTGGATGCATACGTACTGGATTTGTTAGATCTAGATTACTCATTGTCTTTGAGCTGTGTTCTTGGCTGGTGCAAGTCAGGTTTATTCTCTCTTCAGTCTCCTCAAGGTCCATGGACATACCTTCATAAGCATTACTCTTTCCCCTTCTTTTCTCATATTGTAATTTTTGTTTTCAAGACGCTAAAAGATTTGCGAGTATTTCCAACAAAGTAGTGACTGTTGGAGCCACACCAGATTAATGCTTGTCTCATCTCTAAAATTAATTGTTAAGAATGGTCTGGAAGATAGGGGAAGGCAATGCTTGAACTGCATTCTTGAAAAATAGCGGCTGGCAAACTGCAAAGGACTAATTTTAGACAACTTAATGGGATGGTAGCAACATGTGGAGATCTAAAGCCAATGAGGTATTGACTTTGATGTTTGGAAATGCAACGAGAAATGTCCAATAATGAAACCAGAGCAAAAGTTGGTTCCTGACCAATAGTCAGCACTTGCCTCTTATTGATCATCTGTGCCTGAGAGACTAAGGTGACCTATTTTTCTTCCCAATAGCGATACGACATTATGCAGTCCTGACATTTTATTTGTGGAGAACTATTTGTTACTTTTCACAGTGTAATTATTGTAATGTAATGGTTTGTTAAAACAATGTTGATTTACAGCCTCTGCCTGGTAGTTCAGTAATGATCATACCTTTAACCATTGACTGTAGAATTCATTTAGTTCAGATTATGGTCATTATTCTTCAAGTATGAAATTCATTTTCAGAGACAACTGAAACAGTATGAGGAAAAAAAATAACATGTCTGTTAAGGAATATTTCCTAGTAGCATAAAGTTTAAGTACTTTTTGATAGTTTTCAAAGACAACTTGTCACATGGCAAATGAGTGATAAAGAACCTTTCACTGAAATGATCTTACACACTTTTTAATTGGAGTTACTCAAAAACAGGTTGTAGAAAACATTTCAGAATGAACAGCTCAGTCTTGGCAGAACAGACAAAATAGACCCTGTGACCTAAGAGAACTTTGCTGAAATTACAGTCTAATTTGCCAATATTTTGCTTTTCAATTAATGAGAAAATCCACCAGTTCCTATTGCAGAAGCAATTTCAGCATATATTGCATTGCCATTTGCCTGTAGCTAACTACTTGCTAAAATATAGTTATTTTTCATATTTGCCTGAGCTAGAGAGTTTGAGGTTTCTCAGGCCTTTTTTAAAAGATAATTTTTTTTGAATGGCTGGTAAATGTGCTAGAGTAGATTTTTGTTTTGTCCACTTCTTTTTTCCTCCTTCTGACTTTACAGATCTGAAGAAACTGAAGCCAATCCTTAAACAAAGAAATAGAAGAAAGGAGTGAGACAATTCAAACAGGAGACTGAGATTACTGAGCCAGACTTAAAAGAGCAGACTTGCTTGTAAGGAAACCTGAAACTGGGGAAAGATTTGAGAGGAGAAATGATGCTAATGAATATACATGGAATGGTTCTTTAAAACATTAGAACAGGAGAACATGGGATAATTGGGACATAAAAAAATATATAAAATAATTGGGACGTAAAATAATTGGGACATAGCTGATGTCTTCTATCTCCAAAAGTCTCTTGGTTCACACTCTGCAGAGCACTTTGCTGGTGATACTGTTGATGTCTTTTCCTAGAGTCATGGCACTGAATCATATGGATAGAGGCTGAGGTTAGAGGAGATTTTGGATAGGATTGCTCTTGAAATCTGGTCACTGGCCCAGATTTTGCTGGCATATCTGTCTGGCAGTGTTGATTCCATACTCCTGGCTATACTGTTGTAGTACACGTGTGTGCATCTTGTACAAATGGCCAACTAAGTAGTGTCAGTGTCAGGGAACTGAATGGGAGCTTCAGACAAAGTTTTTGGCTAAACAGGTGTAATTAAGCATTTATATGGCTTTGTCCTCCTTCAGGATTAATTATGGCAAACCAGGTATTCAATATGAATAAATTGAGTGCCTTATTTAGATCCTTAATGATAATGATTTGGCAAAAATGAAGAGAATAAAGGTAAAATTGTAAAATAGCTAAAAGCAAAAGGCCAGAAGGTCAAAATAACAGAAGGCTGTAAATCGGAGTTATTAACTGCACAATAAAACTAATATAGTGCACTTTTTACCTAATCAGTTTTATCAGAGCTAGCTTACCAAGTAATGACTGTGGGCAAATCTCTTTGCTCAGCCTCAAGAGTTAGCCTTGAGGGGTGACTCCACCCAAGGGAAGGATCATCACACACCTTGGGGGAGGAATGCAAGAAATCCCCGCCATGAAAAAGTGTGACTGATCTTTTACAGTACAAAGTGATTGACTGTCAGTCATACACATCTTTAGATTGTGTTGTCATGCCTGCTCAGCAAAAGATGCTTTTTTGCTGGAAGAGCTGTTATCAGGTCTTTCATTTCTTCTGCTCAACACCTCTGACTCTCACTTTCATCTTAGTGTTTGCATATCCCTGCTACTGTTTGCCTCAGTCAGGAAGTACCGTTCTTGGAACTGTGATGCTTGTGATTTGAGATAATTTGTTCAAGCTGGTCTCAGGACTCTTCAACACCAAACCAGCAGGCCCTCCTTGCTCAGTCCACTACTATTAAATTGTAATTAATAATAATTATCAGTTCCTGGACCATTCAGCAGCCAAACTACATGCAGCTAAGTAGGCTAAGGTGATATTTTAAATTGAGCTGTACTCTATTCAGTCCAAATTGTGTGTTCTGGATGTTTAATGGTGCTGTGCAGATATTCAGACTTGCTTTTTTGCATCTTCCTGCTGCCAAAATACCTTGCACTGCCTGTAACTGTAGAGTGGTGAAAAAATGTGTGTGTTCCCTTACCATCGGAGGCCACCTTAAATATATCAATAGCTCTGGCAGTTTATGTGGCACAAGTGACTGGAAATGGACTGTCCCTTCTAGAATGTTTTTACAATAAGAAAGAAACAATGTCTTCTCAAGGTTACATTGTCCTACAAATGGTGGCATTTTGGGTCACAGTGGGATTCTTCCTGCCCAGTTGTAATTTTTTTCCTTCTAATCTTCAAAATGTTCTTATTTGGTGTTGGGATTTCCCAGGCCAGGTAGGATGGGGCTTCAGACAATCTGGTCTAGTGGAAGGTGTCCCTGCCCGCAGCATGGAACAATATGATTTTTAAGGGCTCTTTCAACCCAAACCATGCTATGACTTCATAAAGGAAAGTTAAGTGCATGAATCTCAAGGATTTATGTTTCTCTTCTAGATTGCTGGTAGGTCACGCTGAACTGTTGTTTTGTTTTTTCCAAAATAATATTGGTCTAAGATAATAAAGTTCAGATTGTAACTTTAAATCCCCATTTTTAAAAATGCGATTTTATATCTCCTTTCTGTGTAGGTTGATACTCCTTTTCTCACTTGGCTGAAAGTTTTCTTTTGAATTCTGATCTCCTACCTCACAGTCTCACTACATACAAATCATCTCAAGTCCAGATGCATCAAAAATATTAATTGGTTTATAATCTCCTTGCCTTTATAATATTGGAAAATATTTCTTTTTTTAGTCAGTCTGATTCTCTGTTGAGGCTGGATTGTTTTCAGTACTTCTGAGGGGAAAAAAGCAAACAGTATTTTAGGAGTGTAGAACATGGAAGAGGGGCAAGTCTGAAAAAAAAGTTGTACTTTCATTTGTGCTACATCCACTCTGGTGGAGCTGCAGCAAAGCAATCGTACATATGAGTCATTTTCCTCTGTCCTGGGAAGAAAGAATCCAGATGGTCTGTCAGACTGCTGGAACTTCCAGCCTCCCAGAAATGACTTCTCCAGCACCTGAGGCAGGTGGGAGGGCTGACTGGATCCTGCTGGCATCTTGTCTACATTGCTTTGCACATACAAGTGCAGAGACTGAGATGTCTGAGACTGACTTTCTTTTCACCATGTACCCTGATGTCACTATTGTAGGCTTTGTGGCTTGATACAGAAAGGGAGAAAATACAGGATATTGTAACTTTGCCGCTTGCAAGAGATAGGGAGAAAATATAGCATTGAAAGCAGCTTTTAAGAGTTTGGCAAATACAGTATGCATTTTTTCTATTTTTCCTTTTTGAAGTGTCCATATGTAGGTAGGTGCTCGGAAAATAGGACAGCATGATGAGAATGACTGTTAATATTCAACATGCTTTATATGCAATAGCTTTGCATGTATTTGTATTTTAAAAAATACTTTTTTGGCCCTCTATTTTATAGAACTCCTGTGGTATATTGCCATAATCAGTTTTTCTTAAGTCCAGCTTGGAAACCCCTTATTGTTAAATAATATACTTCCATTCTGATAAACTTATTTTTCTCACATTATCTGTCCCTCTATGTATTCTATGGGTAAATTAGCACTTATCCAAGAAGTGGCCTGATCATTTTTAAAAGCCCAATAGAAGAGAGGGAGAGATGCTCAGTGAGTAATGCTTTTGCACTTTTAGCCACTTGTAGCAAAAAGAACCCAGTGGAACCTGGCATTTTTGAGAGCTATGAAGCTCTGGGTAGCACTGTTCCATTTTGGAGGGTACACAGTAACATCTTACACTTTTATTGGAAAATAAAAGTGACATAATTTTCTGTCTGAATATATAATGTATGAATGACTGCTTTTGAGACACTGATACATAAATTATAGATAGCCTTTCAGTTTCTGCACTATGTATTATTAATTAAAAACTGAAGATCTTCATCTATACTCTGATATCTAGGCCACTGGAGAACGTATTTTAGTGTTGGGGACTATATAACTCATGCAGAATGCAATAAAATGCTGCCGTTTTGTTGTTTATGGGTATAATTTTGGTACACAAAATGGCCAGAACCTTCTCCTATTGGAACCTTCTCCTATTAGAGTGGACAGCAGGTGTTCTGCTTTATGAAGAGGAGGCACGAACAAGAAAGAAGGTGATGTTTTATTTTCCTTTGCACACACAAAAATAATATGAAGAAATATTTGTCTCGAGCTTAGTCTAAGTTATGTCATTTCCCACATGTCACAGTTTACACCAGGAAATCTGTCTTTCTGTCCTTCATTCTGTCTTCCCATCCCCTCTCTTTGCAATAGATTTTAATGTTGTTTGATGGGTGTTGTACTTGCCTGTTAGAGACATTCTGGATTACAGGTTCAGAGGGCAACTGGTGAAGATGCTCAAAATTTCCAGATATTCTTAATAGCTAATCTTCTGAAGTAAAATCAAAGAGGTGCATAGCAAAGCACCTAATCACAGCAAGCCATAGTTAGCATCAATTCCTTTTAAATTAAAGTGGAAACAGCCTATCATATGTTGAGATGTTGGCTACTGATGGTAGATCCACACCGAAGAGTGAACATGGAGAATGTCCATTACTTGTTTCTTGTAATCTGAGGATGTACTAGAGCCTTAGAGCCATGAATTTGAATGAATAGCCTTTGTCATGTAAGGCAAAATTAAATAAAAGCTAATATCTGGCATATGTCTACAATCAGAAATATAACAGTAATAAGAATGTGTCTGCCCAATTCTGTACTTTATTTTTAAACTAGTTTTACATGGAGAACTACAGATGGTTTTGTGTTTGTTTACATTCTATGAATCAGTTGTAACTGCTACTGTAATACGTGTTCATGTAGCTTTTCATTTTTACTGACAGAATGCTTCATGCTGGGACTGTTGCACAGCTGGGCTATAAATCTCATGCAAAAGTCAGGCAATACAAATGAAGATAAATGCAAGATATAAAGCCCAGACTAGAATGAGAGCTTCATTTATCCTATAGCTTATGCCATGGGAGCAGAGAAATCATTGTCTGAGGAGCAGACCACCTTTAGAACCTGTAGAGATCTGAGGTGTTTATTGTCTCACAGACCAGATCTTGTCACAGCTTCCTTAAGTCAAATTTCTGAAGATCCAGGGGAATTATCACAGCAAGACTCAACTTCCCAAAGTGCATACATGATAAGTTAGAATAAAAATTGATATCTAATTATTACTCATCTCAGGCAGTAAGAGTAACAACCATTTATTTTCTTTTAGTGATAAGAAGGAAAAATAGGTGCCATCTGCTGTTGAGCCAGTTTTCCCCCCCTTGAATACTCCTGTGCTTGGAAGTAGCTTCCTTATTAACTCCTTCCTTAAATGCAGACAGCTTGTTTATGAATCAGAGCCCAGCTACCAAACAGCCCTCATGTTAATATTTGAATTAGTTACTTTCTCATGAATAGTCTCCCTGCATCTCACTGCTGACTAAATGAAAATGGACAGAAGGAGCTGGGGTAGGAAGCTTTTGTGATTCTCTTGGACTGTTGTGGGGTAGCTGCTGGGATTTATAGGTTTCTTAGCTTCATTTTCCTCAGAAAAGAAGCTGATTCAGAAGTGTCTGTTGTGGTTTATGCTGATGGCAGGCTGCCCTTGCAGTCAGCACAATCAGAACAATGTGATCACCCTGTAATGCTGCTTTTAACTTTGACCCACAATGGACCCATATTTGGCTGCTTTGCAGTGGTTGACAACAGGGGGACCCCAACCTGCAGGATTTCCAAAGCATCCAAAGATGAAGCACAATAGTTGTCTCCATCCCTCACTAATCTGCTCCCCTCTGCCTTCTTTACTCTTAACTGCTGCCTCCTTCTGATGCCTTTCAGAGGAAGTGGTAGGTGGTGGCTGCCGGTGTTGCCCTGAGTGTGTGACCAGCTCAGGGAAGAGGGCAAGGGCTGTGTTAGAGTGAAAAAGAACGTGGCACTATAGGGCAGAGGAAACATCTGAGGTTTTTCTATTTCCACATTCCGGGAAGCCAGTGCTACCAGAAGTTGCCCTTGTCATACCCTGTGAGTAACCCTCAGAGGCACAGTGATTCAGAGCCACCCCTCTGAGTCATAGGTCAGCAAAGTGACTTTTATTAAATACTTCTCATGCAGCTTCTAGCTAGAGTGGCATCAAGGTCAAAAATTATGCAGATCTGAAAACTGATGGAAACACATCTGAAGTTACAGTACTTAGAAATAAAAACTTTGGAAATGACATTGAATTGGGGATATTGAACTTAGGACAATGCTTTAGATCTAGACAATGGATGGTATTGGTCACTTTTGGTCACTTTTACTTCAAAATTCTGATGCTAACTACTGTTAGGGACAATGTTCTGGACTGTATGTACAGAAGTCAAATACAGACTTATGATGCCTTTCCTTCCTGATTTTCTGTGCTTCTGAAGACAGTAGATGTTCCTTTTTCTCCCTTATCAGTAATACATCACACTTTCTTTTATCAGTTCCTACATGCAATACAGCTGTATTTCTCACCCAACCATCCTAGAAGCAATTTATGCTATATTCTGTTGCATGTGCAGTTTTATGATGCATGTGCAGATACAAAATCAAAGGACTCAGGCAATGATGACTTTCCTGTTGTGTTCCCTTGCTCCAGAATAAATTGTGCTGGTCTTTCTGCAAACCTGGAGCAGTTCTGTGGACCTTGGCTTTAAATATACTGTTTCAAAACATTTTTTTAAAAATAACTATCGTGGCAGCAGGATGCTGAGTGGTGTGTGGGCTGTGTGAAAGTGGCTCAGGGATGTGAAACTCCAGCATCATGGCTTGTAGGGATTATTGGACACCAAGCAAATAATGCAATAAAAGCTATACAATGAAAACAGTCAGTTGCTGACATTTATGACAGAGAAGAATAACAATTGTTCCTCTGAGCCCTTTCACCCATTATGCTTGTGCAGCATGTGGAAGATGAGACACAATGCTCAGCAACTGTATGCAATATTGTGTATTTGAAATCCTCAAAGCCAGGATTTTATCACCAGAATTAGAATTATGGTGCATACTGAGGAGCCCTTTAGTCATATGGTTTTTGGCTGTGGTTGTGGCCCATGCTGTTTTAAGAGAAAGAATAGTAATTATTGTTGAGATAGACAGCGTAGGTGGAAGCTCTGGTGCAATGTCTCTTTCCTGGTGTTTCACTAAAGCAACTAGAAATGGAAGATTTAGCTTGAAAAGCCAGGCAATAGTAAACTAAAAACAGTGGCATACTTGTATTCCAGACAGCTGTTCTTTCTGGAATTTTGCTTTATTGATCATTCTATTTCTCTACTTTCTCTTTTCTCTACTTTTGAAACCTATGTAGCTAACCAAGTCCATTGACAACATGTATGTATCCAGAAGGATGAAAAGTTAAATGTCAGAATATAAAAATGTATGTTTATGTATGTTTGTGTAAAAAATGCTTATCTGCATGCATGTATATATATACATATATTTATTTATATACACTTTAAAACATTTTTAAAACAATTGTGTGCAATAATTGATATTTAACAGAATAATAGTTTTAGTGGCAGTCATTTATTATGTCTTAATTGGTATGGTGTTCATGAACAATTTGGTGCATTTCTTGCCATCTCATTTCATGTCACACCACAAATCTTACCTATTTTGTATCTGAACCACTCCTGTTTGGGCAATACCTGGAAAGTGTTGTAGAGCCTTGTAACAGACTGTTTTCCTCCTATATCTTTGATTCAATAAGGTGAGGGCTCAAAATTGAAATACAGTAGAGGAAATTTGGTGTTTGAATTGAGCCCTTCTAAGTAACTTTATGTATTTATTTTGTTTCTTGTAAATTGCCAACACCACATACATAGATTTATGTATATCTGTGGATACTGCATAGATGTGCTGTACACATATGCACACAGGATGTTTGGTTACTCATAATGATTTTGTATGCCTCTTTTGTTTATCCTCTAAAAATTGAAAATAAGTTTGGGTTAGGCAGTTAGAATTATGGATATGGTAGACAATTATGTTTTAGTAGAGATCTAAAAATGAGAAAATAAGAATGCTATAAATATTGGCCATATTTTTAAATGAATAGACATAGCACTCCTTCCCACATCCAAAGCTGTTACTTTATATTTGGAAAGAAAAGTGATACCTCTATGAAACACATAAATGCAACTACTTTGCTGAGTTACCTCCTTACTCAGTGAAGACCATATTCTGTCCCCTTCCCATTTCAGTTAAACTATAGGGGAAAATCCTTTCTTTTCTTAAGTACAGCAGACAGTTCCCATTATTAGTATGTTGTAATAGGTTCCAGCAGGTGTTTCTAGCAACGAAACATCTCAGTCAGACATTCTTGTAAAATACACACAAATAAATGCAATTTGATACTGAAACATAACAATGCACTGAAATACTTTGGTCACAAGTGGTGTGAAAGGTTTAAACTTGAAAACTTTCTCAAACTTAGAGAGTTCCAAACTCCAACTTGAGTCCAGTGGCACCAGTACAATTTGGAATGTGAAACTACTGCAAGTCTTAGGAGATAATCTGATCATTTAAACATTGCGGGAAACAAAAACTTTTAATTTAAGTTCCAAGTTGTTAAGTTCTTAAATTATCCTATTTCCATTTTTTTTCTGTTTGTAAATTTCTGTTCTTTATTTAAATGGGTTGATGGCTGTAGCAAGGCAGGTGGGTACAGAGCATCACTTACATTGTATGTTAGGTGGGATACAGTGACACAATATTTCAGTGTTTTAGTGTAAGGGAGAGAACAGCAGGACCCCATAAAATACAATAAATGTGCAAAGAAGCATCATCTAGGTGAAGAGATATGAATGTCTGTAAAGGGGCCATGATGTCAGATCTCAAAAAGACAGGCTTGTGTTCACATGGCTTGGGGCCCTTAAAATACCTCCTGTACTGCCTTCAAAGTTGTCTTATTACTTGGATTAGGAAAGTAGGGAACTGAAGATACCGCTGACTTGTCTGAGTCAAATCTTTTGATCTGAGCAATATAAGATCTTCCAATGTAGAAGTTAAAATGCTCAGTGAAAAACATTCTTTGTTTTCTGTGAAGTATTTTAGTAACACTTGAAATGTCCAACAGAAGAGTCAGATGGAAAAAATATAATAAATCCTTTGTGTGGTGTTTGCCACCCCTTGGAGGCTCTGAATTCTGGATTGCTTTGGGTAAAACACATCAGTACAGCACCACCACCTGCAGCAATGAAAAATGAGAATCATCAGAAAATTAGGCAGAGAGGAACCCCACAACTCTTGCCTGGCCCAGAAAACTCACATGAAACTTAAAGTGCACAAGATCTGTTTAAGTCTTTCTAATTCCTTTGTTCTCCAATCCTGGATGCTCTTAGAGGTAAGTCAGAGCTGCACCATGCAAAAGCTTCAGTTTCTTGAGGAGTGAAAACTGTGATTCTCCTGGACTTTATGGACTGCAATATTTGACCCATAAGAAAAAAAAATATTGAATACTATGAATATTTTCCAGTAATGCAACAAATTGGCAATGTTGCAGAAGCAATTAAACTGAGGCTGTTCTAGTAATGGCACAAGGGATGTTCTGTGGTCAAGATGAGACATTGTTGGACCTTTTTTTTTTTTAAATTGAAGATTCTTAGCTCTCAGTCTGCCAATCTTTGATGTTGTAGCTGGTGAGAAATGGAAGAAATATGCTTGAAATTATAGCTCCCCAACAGATTGAAACTTTTAATTTGAAAACTGGCCCAATCATAATGACTATTTCTTCAGAGGGGGAGAAGCCTTTTAACAGTCTGTAGCTATTTTTCCAATTATCTGAGGCATTTATAGCGTAGCATGACATTGGGAAAGGTACATAAAGGTCTTGAGGACTTACAAAATAGAGTAAGCAAACATGTTTTATGGCAGCCTAGGAGTAGCTGAAGTCAAGGGTTAGGAAGACACTGGACTGCAGGATAGCTCTTTTGTTCCCATTAATTGTCCGACTCAAGACATTTATGTTCTGACTTTTTCCATACGTCCAACAGTTACTGGGTTGAGAAGAAATCATAGCCTGGATGTAGGCCTCTAATGAGCTTATTTTCCCTCTGGCATGCATGGAGGGAATACATGGCCATCTATTCATACTGCTCTGTTACACTCAATAAGAATTGGTTGTATTGGCTGCCAAGTTGCAATCCAAGAAGGCTACAAGCCTCTCATCAGGTTTTAAAGGCCAACAGTAGTTTCATTGGTGGATGTTGTCTAATAGGTTGAATTCAAGATGCAGACATCTCACATACACATTGACCTTTCTGTTTCCTCTTTTACCACTGCACAGAGTTTCCTTCAATGGCCTTCTGCTGTCATTTCCCATCCATCCTTCATCTCTAGCCCCCTTTTGTCACTTCCCTTCTGATGTTTCTTCATTCCTGTGTTCTGCAGGAAAATAGACAGTTACCATCATAACAACCATCAATACTATTAGAGAGATGTTTCTTTGATCTTTTTCCAATAAAGTCATCACAGGAATTTTCTAATTTCTTCTGAAAGAAATGAATCTTACCATGAATCTTACCACTTTCATAAACATCAACCTGGCATTTCACAGGGCTGCTTGAAAAGAAATTACTGAATTCATTTAGAATGCTATGGCTGTAAATGCAAGGTATTTGAAGGACAAATCTTCTTCAAAAAAGCATCCACTGATCAGTGATGGTGAAAGTTGTAAATGTATTATTAAGCTGTGTTCAATTTTCTTATTTTTAGAATAATTAAAAGTATTTTTTTTCATGCATACAGACATTTTTGAAGCAATATCAAGTATTTGGAGAATTACAAGTATGGAATCCACCGCTTTGTTTTTTTATTCATTCTGCCCATACCATGCCTATTAAAAGTGAGATAATTCCTTTTCTGAAGTCTCTTCCAGTGTAGGCAGATTAGGCCCTACACAGACACAGAACAGAAAGAGAAACAGGATGGAATAAATACTATAAATTATTATTTTCCCATTTTATTAATTTTATATGAAGTTGAAATAGTTGTTTATTGTCCCCTTGTCTACATGACTACTGCAACTTTTTTCACTGTCTCCATTCACTTTGAACAGCTTCATATATTTTCCACATTGAAGCAGCAAAATAATGCCCCATGAAGCCTGAAAGGTTTCAGTGGAACCTGGGAAAACTTCAGTGATCCTCTTCAGGATCTACAGGAGCGACTCAGCTGGTTTCCCATTTCTCCCTGTCCCTGTCCCTGCGCAGTTTGTGAAGTTGCGCAGGCTCCCTCTGGTGGCCCAGGGCCACTGGCCAGGCGAGAAATAGCGTCTGCAAGAGGGAGGTAGAACATAGGAATTTGATAGAGTGGGTAGTTCCTAGATTTGGCTTTTTATTTGTGGGGGCTGGAGTTAATGATCTAAATTTATATAAGCATATAAATAAAAATATTACATATAACTAAACATAAGTATAATATATATATATATTTTGTGATAGTCTAACAGTGTCTAAGGGAAGACTCCTATTTTATTTAAAATTTTTTCAGTATCTTAGTTGCAAGCCAGCAAACCAAGCATGGTTACTTCCTTCCAAAGATTGTGAGACCAATGAAGTTCATTTTATCAGTTTTTATTACCAGGCACTTACATGAGGGTTGAAAAGGAAACAACCATCTTGCTACTGATTCCCCTTTCCATTGTTGGTGCTATCCACATTTCTTTTACGTTTGCTATTATGCTTTGCAGAGCTGGAAAGTTTAGTGAGTTTAGTAATTTAGATTCCATATCAGTACATTTGAGTGTTTGTCCTTTCCTTTGAATGGCTGCTGTGTGGACCACTGACAACCCTTTTTCTTCTTTCCTGCTTGGGGTAGACTGTGAGTGGGATGCAGGGTGAGCTTTCACTTGTTCACAGTTTGCAGTAAAGATAAAACATGATTTTTAATCAGGGCATGGCAATATTGACCAGAATAAGGCTCTCAGGGCATCTTGAATGCTTTCATTTCTACAGGACATTTTTCTAACATTTTGTTCTTTGTATCTTGTGTTACGTAAGTTTTAACAGCGAAGTTCAAAGTCTGAATCTAAATTATGAACCACTTCTTTTATTGTTTTTTTTTAGGCTAATGCAGTGCCTATTAACATCAGTGGTCTTCATAAAAAATAAATCATGCTCTTATATAACATATTCAGAACAGAAAAGAGAAAATATAACCTCCATTCATTTTTTCAGAACTACAACATATTATTTCTCCTACAGTGACTTACTTTCACTCTTTGTGTGTAGTAGTGTATGTCAGTGTTTCAGAACTTCTACCATACTAGATTTTATCAACAGATATTTTGTTATTAACTATAAATTCTGTATTGGCAATCGTAGCAGAAAGGAAATTTGGTCTTAAGATCAAGAAATAGATGTTCCAAAAAATATGTCAGGAGTCCAAGGTCCAGGAAAAGCAATTTAACCTAGTGAAGGGTATTTTGTAGTGTGTTTTTTATTGCTAATTTTTAAATTTCCCTAAAAATGATGATGTTAGTCCAGCGTCCTGCTAAGTACAGACTGGTGTTGCCTTTCCTGTAGCCAGCACAGCCAGTGGAACAAGTCTGTAGCAGTGCACTTCTGGGAGGGGATGCTCAGCCTGCCATGGGGGAAGATGAGGGGAACAGACTCAAGGGCATGAGAGAACTGTCAGGAGACACTGCACGCAGGCACTGCAAACTGCACTCAGGCACTGCACTGGCTACATCTCTCTCAGAGCAGCACAGAATGTGACTTTTGCCCATATTCAGTGGAATTCACCCCAGTGGTTGCTGCCACCCAGGCTCCTGCCCTGAGCCTGCAAGTTGGCACAGCACTGCATGGAGTGACTGCACTTTTGTGAGTGTGAGGACAACTCAGTTACCTTTGCCATTATAACAATCTTTTCCTCTTCTCACTGTCATCTAGAAAAGCAAAAGCAAACAGACAAATACAAAACCCCCTCACCAAAGCAAGCAGCAATTACCCAGTATAGATAATCCACATCAATTGGTTACTTTGTCTCACAAGTGATCTGAAAGCACATTTTACTTTAGCATACACTGATACAACTACAGAGAATTCAGTGGTGAAATGATGCCAAAAGTCTGATTGTGCTGAAGCCATCAGGTATGAATTGACCATAAACCTGACTGAACAGTCCTAAGGATTTTATGAAACATTCTTTAGAAGAAAGTCTGTGGGGGAAAATAAGAAAACTGAAAAAGCATATACGATACTTTGAGTTTCTACATGCTGCAATGTTTCTGTAATGTGACTAGGTTTGTTTTACGAGAATTTTGCTTTGCTCCTAAACTTTATTTTTAATGAAGCTGAAAGAATCATAAAAACAGAACTATAGTGTTTTTAAAGTTCTTGATTAATATTTAAGCATGCAAAATAACTCTGATGTACAAGGATGAGTTCTGAACATTGCCAAAGCTTTTAGTGTATGAGATGATGTGTTGTGTGAGAACTTTTGTTTTCCAAATATGTTAGAAGATCTCTGGTTGGTTTCTGGGCTATTTTGGAAAAATGAATCTATTAAGCCAGTAAGACCCAGTGTGTCCAGGTGTGTTTAAAATAAAGGAAAATATTTGATCTCTTCCTTTCCTTAAAACAAAGGAGACAGCAGCTCTGTGTGGCAAAGGATCATTGTCCATGACGTCCATCAACATGTTCTATACCCACATGAAATCTGACCTGCATGTCAAAATAATTCAGATGATTTCCACCCATTTCAGCAGTTTCTGGATAGATCCAAAACTTCCCGAGTGAAACTTACTTTTTCACAATAATAGAGTTCTCCTGGCATTTAAAAGCCTGTTGGGATAAGTAAAATCTAATATATTTACTTCTATATTCAAAATGTTTAAAGAAACTGAGAATGAACTCCAGAAAACCATCAGCTAGGGTCCACCTAAGTTTCTGTTTGTAACTCTTAGGTCCACAAAAATCTCATAAGGTAATGAGCTGGTTTGCCACAACCTATAGGAATCTGAATATGGTCTACACATCTTAATCAATTAAAAAAGGAATGTTTCCAATACATCTTTAAAGTCTCTTCCACATGCTAGCAGAAGAAGAGAGATCTCTGTGAAGGACTATATCTAATTCATACTTTTATGAGAGTGAATGCTATCAGGTCCAGCTCTGCTAGATGCAGTAACTTAGTTAAAAAACAGATTAAAATCAGAATCCAGGTAGAGTGGGTATATCTTCTTTGATAATCTAATATAAATTAATTCTCAGTGGAGATTAATAAAAACCCTCTATGTAATTTATACGGAAGGAAAACTCTTATCTGTACTATGTTGAAACCTTTCTTAAGAAAACCCTGTGTGTGGCTGTAGTTCTTTATTCTGTGAACAGACATATATAAAGAAGAAAGCAGGGGAAGTCACATCAAAACCAACAGGAACAGCAGGAGGACTGAGACAAGTTTGAAATTTGTAGTCTCATGCACTCATTTCTTTTTTAATTGCTTTGATCTTTTGAAAAGTCCATGTTACGCACTGAAAATCTGGAAGACAGGGCACCCTGACTACTGTATGAATTTATCAGCTGTAGTAGAGCTGAAATAGATAAGCACTTGTGTGTGTGTGTGTGTGTGTGTGTGTACTTTATTAACAGAAGAGCATGAAAAAGTGAAAGTAAATATACTTTTATGAGAAAGTTAGATTTTGTTGTTTATACTGTGTTATGAAAAATTATTTTCCAGTCTGTAATGTTGTGACTGGTTAGGAATGTGGTTTTTCATGGGATAGAAGAACAGGGGTGAGAAGGGGATATAAATGCTATGGTGTGCTGCTCCAATAGTATTTTCCCAACAGCATAGCAGCACCAGTTGATTGCTCTCACTGCACAAGGAGAAGCACTCCTGATTCCTGCATGGCCTCTGGAATGGCATGGGAAAGAGAACACATGGTTAAACAGCAGGCTGAGGGTATTTCTGAGACTTGCTGTGTGGCAGCTCCAGACTTACATGATTTACCAAAAGTAATTGCTGTCAGAGTGCTTTACTGCTTGTTTGCTTTGCCCTCTACTGTATCCTTCACTGAATGAACATTGTATGACAGGAAGGAAAAGGTGCCGCTTAACAGGTAGAGTACTGCTTATTGAAAGGAGAGGAGAGGCAGGTGTGGATTCTAATCCTTCCATCCAGAATTCTGTATTGTTTCATGAGGGTTTAATAGAAAACTGCAGAACAGGGCATTTGAGTGGGGTCTGGGCCTGTAACTGCTGCAGGATTGTGTTTGTTCTGCATTCTCTTTCTCTTGCTGTATTTTGAAGATGAGAGGCCATGCAGAAAGCAGTCAACTATCAACAGTGTAGTGATCAGATCACTCTTAGGTGAGGGGGGCATTTGAAAAGCTTTCAAGAATGTAGGAGACCACCACCAAATTTCCAACACACAATGGAACCAAGGTGGGAGGGAATACTGAAAAAAATATATACCATGTATTTTATGAATTATGTGCCCTTGGAGTATGTTATTTTAAGCAATGTACCTTCAGTAATGCTAATTAAAGACAAAAAATTTGAGCAGAAATATCAGGCAGATAATACTTTGCCAGGACTTGTTGTGGTAGCCTTACAGTGCACAACTTACAGAAATGAATAATTACTGTCAAAAATCTATTTCTGCACTGCACAGGTCTGAAGGCATTCTTGCATCACCTGAAAAAGCATTGCTTTCAAATGTCAAGCACTGGCTGAAAGAATATAACCATTTAACATATTTTTAGGTCACTGTAGGGACCCCTAAATCACAGGTGATAGTTCATGTGGAATACTTGCTGGAATCACAACCTTTCCACTTCATATAAATCCTCCAACCGCATGGTTCCTAGCCAAAGTGAGAGAACACATGAGCCAGGCTTAACAAGCAAGAGTTATGAGGGATCCTATTTCTTTCTTTAGGGAATAAATGAATAAGCCAAGAAAACAACTCAGCAGGTCACAGGAGAGCAGATCCTGGAGGAGTTACCACCTGTCAGCAGATATCTTGGCTCAAAGTTAGAAGCTGTAGTGTATGTGCAAGATCAGCATTTGGTAAGTTAGCCAGGAGACCACCTCATTCTCTGTCAACAATTGGATCACTGAATTAGCACAAATAATTTATCAAGAGTACTTTAGGAAAACATTTAGAGGAGCATTAGATCAGGAGAGAAAAAAGAAAAAACAAGGTAAAATGGAGGTGTTGTGCAGCTTCTAGGCAAGGTGCTAAAGGGGTGTTATCCTGCAAGTGGTAGTCTATGGAGCATGCTCACCTTGCAGGCCAAATAAATTGCAGAGAGAGAATTATCCCACAGGGAGCAGATAGTTTCCTCCAGAGAACCAATGAGAAGGTAAGGACAAAACAGAGTTACTGAAGTGGTATAAAAGAGTACTTTAATGAGTAAATAAAATCAAAGATCTGATATTTTGTGTTGATGTATAACTCTTTAGGACCATTCACAGCTTGTGAAATAGACAGCAACATGATGTAGCTAGAAAAAGAGGCCTTTTTGGAAAAACGATGCCTTCCTGGATATGCTCAACCACTTCATGAATTTGGGTTCACTAAGAGGAAATATCGCCAGCTAGTAATGCTGAGACCTCTTGTGTGCAAGGAAGGGGTTTGCAAGCCTGGGTATCTAAGTGTAGTCTTGCAGTGGCAGCTTTTTCTTATCTCTTTTCCATGGGCTCATGCTGGGAATGCTTTAGAGAAAGGAATGAGGTGTTTTATTGGCTCAAGTTTTTGGAATGCTTTAGAGCTTTTTGCTGAGGAATCCAAACCCTGGCAAAGAGTTCTGTGTCAAGCTATGCTGAGGAGGTGATGATGCAAACTGGAATGTGGATTGTACAGAAGGTTGGGGAGAGGTGCCATTTTCCTGCTTGATGAAGTATGGGAGAGGGCCACCCCTGCCTCGGGGAGATATGGAATGGAAGTCTTTATTCCTCATGGCTGTAATGAAGGTGTCCCTACAAGTTTCCCAAGTACATAAATTAAGAGCAGCCTCTAAGATAGGCAGAAACATTGTGAAAGATCCAGGTTATAGGAGAGTAATCTCACATTCATTACAGTTAGTCATTCAGTATAATTCTTGGGTCAGAATTAGTGGTTACAGTTCCATGTTTGTAAAGATAATTAAAACCGCAGCCTGGCTAGGTCTTGGCTGCCTTGTCTTCTTGCTCTGTTTGGCAAAATGAAATCTGCAAGATTAATTTGCCTCAAACATGCTAAATGCGCTTTGTTTTTTGCACAGCTGGGCAGTTCCTGAATGGCTGAAGGCACTGAGCCCTCAATGCAGCACACACAAAATGTAAAGAGACAGCTGGGTTACAGGCAGCCCATTAGGCCTTGTTGCTGTGTTCTCTCCATGCACCGCAGTCATCCAATGTACAAGCCTTTGATAATGTTAGAGGGGCCAGCATGCAGTGCACAATTTCATCCTGGAAGGAACAGAAAGGAATCATCCCCTGTATATAACTTCAAATATCTTGGTTAATGTTTCACAAAAAGGAGTAAGAATATTAAGTAAGATTAAATTGAACTAGGAAGAACTTTTTTGTGCCTGTGTGTGTTCTTTTATTAAAGGAGAACAATTAAAAAGCATCCTTTCTGCAAACTGGTCAAATTATATCGTAATTTATGTTCATTATTAGGCTCACGCCAACTGGTATTATAACCAACTTCATAAAGTAGTCCTTTTGGAATTGTGTCACTCTTTTAATTATCAAACTCATCATGCATTTTGGTCATTTGTGTCTGTATTATATATCAGGAAAAACAGGCTTCATCTGAAGTTGCATAACTGATGATTGTTATCTGTAATGACTTGTAGTGAAAACAACTAGTGGGCAGTTCCAGTCTGCTATTACCGTATGTATGTCAAATTATTTCAGCTTGCACTCCTCTTGTTCTTGATCTCTGTATTTGGGATTAAATTTTGGTGTGCTTTTTTCCAGAATAATTTCCAAAATATATGTTTGGGGCAGAGCATGAAACTGTTTATAATAACAAAGAAGTAATGATGTTAATACTAACAGAGAAATTCACAGGCATTTAACCTGAGAAATAACTGCAGTTTGCAAAAATCAGGATAACAATTCTTAAGCATTTTATTAAAAGTCTTCATTCACTGCTACATGAATATAAGTACATCATATTCTGTTGTTGTGATGTTTTCCGACAGAAGTTGCTTAAAATTTGAAATATTAGGAAGATTTAGGAAGATCTGTGAGCTTCAACCACTTTGTAACAGCAGCTGTTGTAAATAAACACAGTAGTGCTTATGTAGTATTAAAGAGTAAGAAATAAGTCGAAATATATACATCAATTCTTTTATAATACAAAGACAAAATTTAAAGTTATGGGAAGATACAGTTAAGCTCATGAAGTAAGGAGACACAAAACAGATTTGTGATCCTGCAGTGGATTCACTCAAGGCAAACACTGTTGGAGACATAAGCATTTGGAAGTTTCCAGAGGTATGAGAGCTTCTTGCAGGCTTGAACCTGACCTATTTTGTTCACTGCAGTTTAAAACACTTGAGACTGCAGAGGCTAGAGGAAAGGTTAGTGTTTTTAAAATTATAATATTCCAGAGTTGCTGAGACCAGCGGTAAAAAATAAACCTTTAAGACAGAGCCTATCAGGCTGGAAGAAGTTTCTTAGAGAGATAATTTTCATTTTTGTCTGTCAAATTGCTTCTGCTGCTTCTACTTTCCTCACTCAGCTTGCCAGCTCTTACAGGTACACATTACACCACTTTCTGTCATAATAGCTAAAACAAACTCCACACCTTGGCATTAGTCTCTGTATGTTTGCTTTATGTCTGCGTTCAAAAGTAAGTGTGGGGATGAAACAGCAGATAGAAAATAAGCATATCAACCAGTACAACCTGTGAGGAAAAAGTGGTTTCCTTGGAGGTGCAAGACAAGAAAACTAACCTTAATATTCCCAGGCAAAGTAGTCATGGTTTGCTTGTTTGTTTGCTTGTTTATTTCTTTGATTGGACCTAAAGGGTTATTGAGGTACTGAATACAGAGAGAAGATATTTTCCTCAGCAACTATGCCTCCAAAAGAAGGTTTTGGCTTGTTTTCTTGCACATTTTACAACATATAATAAAATTATAGCACTGGTAGAAAACAGATACCAAGCCTAGTGATCTCCAGTGGGATCCTGTTGGCTTTAGCAGCTGTGGTTGCTTTGGAGGCCAAATCAAAATTCCTCTTGGAGGCTCAGTTGAGGTGGTGCAAGCTGATTGTCTGGGCCAAAGAGGATGATCTGGGAGGCACAGTTTCCCATTTCCTTTAAACCTCAGAGAACACAACCCTTGGTGGTTGAAACAGCCCAGTGTTGCCTACCAAGAACTATGATCATGGTTTCAGGGGAAGGAAATACAAGGCCTAATGCATTACTTTTCCCATAGCAGTGTAAGTCAGTATTTTGTTGTAATTAAGGAAAACTGTCTTACAGTAGCACTGTGATACAATCTGGGAGATAGTAATCCTAAAGCATTTGCATTTCAAGTTACATATTTGAGTAGACTGAAATATCGAATATTTGTCCAAAGAGAGAGAGAATTTGGAATTATTTAAATAAGGGATTTATTACCCACTCTTAGTTTTCATTCATCTCGGCTACTGATTTAATAGCTCAGGTAGAATTCTCTAACTTTAAAGATTTAGTGAATTTATGGATTAAAATATTAAACTAGAATGAAAAAATGTACACACTCTGTAATTGCAAATTGTCTGAGGGTAGGCTATTGCAAACAGATTGGAGGTCTCTTTTTTGCTGCTTCACTCCTCAGGTGAGAGGATATATTTTCAAAGTTTATGACTTTAGATGCACAGGATTGGTAGGGAACTATTAGTAATAGTGAATAATACTATTTTCTATCTGCTAAGCTGCTGTGTTCTTTGAAACACAGTACCGATCAATATACTTTTAATTCCTAGGCTGGGGCATTGATTATATGATTAGACTATAAACTATGAAACCTCAGTAACTCACGCCACATCCAGAAGATGGATTATTTATCAATAAGCAGATTCCCTGGCATGTTGATTTGGCTTTCTGGTTTCCAGTGTGCTCAAACACAATGAAAAAGAGAATCTTAGTATTGATCTTTTAAAAAAAATCACCACCAAACCCAACAACAACAGCAAACAAACACCCAAAAACTCCAAAAACCTGCCCAGGGTGTCCCAAGTTGCCATGACATGAAGAAAGAAGAAACCCATTGATGGAGTGAAGTGGGAGTATGTGTTTCAGGATGTTTTCTGGAAAAGGTATGACAGTGTTCTGTAATGCTCTCAAGACAAATATTTGGCCTCTGTATTTTATTCTTGTAAAATTAGGTTGTAAAGAAAAGAGAGAAAAAAATCATTCTTCTAGAAAACATTCTAGTTCAGTCACATTTTCATCACTGAAAAAGGAGAGAACACCTATGTGGTCCACCTAATTTGATCTGAATTTAACAAATCAAGTTTTCCACCTCAGAAAATCACTTCAAATACCTCAAGTTTAGGTAATTCATCTATATGCAGGTATGAAACCAAGGCATCTTGTGCCAATTTGTACGTTTGGATGGATGCTCATTATGTCACAACCCCTACAAGGGTTCTGTACCATTCTTGACTGACAGCTAGAGGGGAAGAATGGATATTCAAACACATTTAATGTGTATCTTTATATTGATCCTTAAACCTTGCTCTAGTGTTTGGGAAACTTGACTAAATCAACCAAGTAGATGAACACAGAACCTCTTTCCTTCTATTGTATACAAACCAAAAGCACCTGGGAAACACTGGATCTCTGTGGGAAATGCCCTCTGCTCTGCTTCCTTTGGAAAACATTTTCTGCTCTACATAGTCAAGGAGACATTAGGGCAGAAAGAAACAGTGGTATTAAGTTCACTGGTATCCAGTGGTATCAGCTGTATTCCAACAGTCAATTAAGTCAGAGTTATCCTCTGAAATATCAAGGTACAGTTCACCCCTTGTCATAGTCTCCCTTGTGTCAAAACAATTCAAAGGCTTTTGACAGGACAGAGGGCTAATTCCAAAATGTAAGTCTGTATCAAGGAGTAAAATACTTGGTAAAAAAGACATCTATTAATTTGTGTGATTGTTGCTTAATTGCCAATTTTTTTTTTTAATAGGCTGCTCTATCTCTTGAAAACCTTTACAGTATAGGCTAAATGGTATTAAGGAAAGGGTAATTTTGTATTTTCTCTTTTTTCCCCCTGTTTCCATTAAGTGCACAATAAGTGCCATCCTTTGCATTTGCTGGTTTTGTTTGTCATAAACTCAATGTGATTATTGACATTTTAGGCCTCTGAATCTAAAACCATGGCTTTTTTTACTTGTGTAGTGCAGTTAATATCTAGATGGAAGATTTTCAGTTCTGTGTTGATGTTGTAACAGGGTTAGTCATGTATGCATGACTGAATCCATCTCCTTTCAGGTTAAATGCAACTAATACCGCATCAAGGAACTGATTAACATCCCTAGTAGGGAGAAAAATGGAGAATTCAGCTTTCTAATAGAATTACACTGGAATACACTGAAATTCAAGATAATCCCTTTCATCAAGTTACATTTGAACAGCTCTTTTTCTCCAAATTAGTGGATGAGTTCTTTTTAAGAGCTGCATATTTACTTGTCCCATTTAAAAAGACTAATTTTAACAATGTGTGTATTTATGCTTCACTGGTCTACTAAACATGATTATCTTGCAGTTCAGTGACTTTTAGATGTGCATTACTCTAAGACACTTAATGGTAGCATTTGTCCACTGAACTCTCAGTCCTTATAAAACTTGGATACATGTCCTGATAACTGTCCTAATATCTGCCTTACATCACACAGATCAAGAAAAGGTCAAGCACTGTTACCTGGAAGGGGTATTATGTGCACACATGGTGTTCTGCAAGAATGATTAATACATTATAATATATTATAATATAATATTATAATATATTAATAATATACATGATTAATACATCCACAGGTAATGTCTCTGACCCAATATATGATGAAATAGCAATTTCTTTTTGTTTGTGATGATGCCCTAATCTTTCTAAATACTTTTCTAGCTGCTAGTTCCTGTAGTTAAAAGAGCTATGAGGTGCATACTATTGTATATGCCTTATATAGACCATACCTATAGTTGCCATTCTGTCTAAATTGCTTTTGGAAGTCTCTCTGGGACCATGTTAACACCTTCAACATCCCTGAAAATGCTTGGGAGAGCACAAGTTACTAAAGGGAAAACCCACGGTGGGGGTAATTTTAGTTAATCATCTGTAGAGATGAGAAGGAGCCAGGCTTGAAAACATCCTCTGTCACTTCCTATTGTTTTTAGTATAGACTTACCTTTTTTTAATATTCTAATTGACTTGACAAGAAGATTGTGGAAATGTTCTGCCTCAAAAGAAGTCCAGTCTTCTCCACCAGCTTATGGGTGAGTTCAGAGAGTAGGGAAAAGACAGTATTTTCGTCATTCTTCTTTATGTGTTTTTCATTACCTAATTTTTTGGACTTATTTACTGAACTGCTTTAATGTGTGCAACATGTACAGTCTAATGTGAAATGTCAAGGTTCAACTGCAGTTGCAAGAGTTACCAATATCTTCTAGTATTCAAGACATAAAATAGGGCCTATTTTTTGTGACTAGCTCAAGCCATGCTGAAGGTTGAACTTAGTATATTTACAGTTAAGTAGATACTGAGAAGTGGAAGACTAAATAGCCAAGGTTTCAAATACTCCTTTGGAATTTCTGCAAAGAGAGGAAGATTCCTTCTTCCTTGTAGAGTATTAATGTTTGAGCCTAACCTGTTCTTCCTCTTGAATTTTCTCATGGTGTTGTGCAGAGCTGACATTTCGAGCCCTAAGAGTTTAGCCTTGTTGTTCCACATCTTTATCAACATCTCAGTTTCTATCCAGGTAAGTTTACTTGTGTTATACTGTCCTTTATATTATCTTCCCCATCTTGAAGAAGAAGATGAACATATGATAGAGGGTTCCTTCCTTTCCATTCTGACTTTATTTTTGCAGTTGTCCTACAGGATAGACAGTCTAACAGGGAAACCAAAAAGAAAGGGAAGGCAACGTTTCTTTGAACTATTCATCAAAGTTAGTAGTTCATAATTATAACAAAGTAAAGCAGGTATTTAAACTTATGTGAAAGTCTATAAGTAACGTTATAAAATCATGCAATAGTAAATATATTTAAGCATCAGGACCTTAAGCAACAAGCACAATTATGTGTCTACTATTTATTCACAAAGTGCATTCCAAATAACTTGCATTGCAATTTTAGGGGGGGAAAAAATCTATGAAAATGTCATTATTATCTTTTAATAAATTTACAGCTAGAGAAAGGGTCTAATAGTAATAATTTAACTGTTCAAAGTTCTACTTGGTTTCTCCCCTGAACTTAAAATTAAAATATTATTCATGTCTTTTAGCTCGCTCATTATCTCTATTCCCTAAATTGGTTCCCTAAACTGTTCCCTAAATTGGTGCCTGGAGAGACTACCTAGAACAGAGGCTAGGCAGTGTTAAAGGAATAAAGTAGGTATTTATTGAAAGGCTTTAAAAGGATACAGTTGGGCAGTACAAGAGCTCAGCCGAGGCTCTATCCAAGATGGACCCATGATGGATGCTGGGTCATGAGTTTTCACAGTTTTTTAACTTTTTGTCCAGTTACACAATGGGGTTAATTGTCCAATTACAGCTTCAGGTTATGAAGTCCCATCCTCCCAAATCTCTCTCTTCAACTTGCCACTGTTTACAGTTTTTTGGGCCCAAAGCTGCAATGGTGTACTTGGTTCTCAGGCTGGAAAAGGATTGTTTTGTCTAACTAAACTGTGAAGAGAACTTGCTAACACTTTATATGAAGTTCAGTGTTACATACTAAAGTAGTGCTGAGTCTGGAAAATATGAAAGCTAAAACTTAAGGTATCAAGACCATACTCTTTTTTTTTTTCAAGTTTAGGAAAAGAACTGTTGTTTTATGGATGTATAGATATATTTACCTGGGTATCAATCCTGGGTGACATTTTTGTTCCTTGTTCATTGGCTCTTTTGTCTTTGATTTGGTACAGTTTCTTCCACAGTTTTTCCTAAAACTGAACGTTTGACGTGATTACCAGGACCTTGGGAGTTCTCTCCCTTCTTGTTTCTGAAAGATTTAGAGGGAGGAATAATTAATCAAATCTAGGGCTTACAGTTCACAAGCAAAGCTGTGCAGTACCATAAGCCTGATCCCTTGTAACAGCTAGCAGGCCTGAAGAGCTGCAGAGCAGTCAGGTACAGGCAGATGGATGGTTCCGGGCTCTTTCCAGAAGTATGTGGCTCTGCAGAATTGTAAGTGAAGACTGTCTCATTCCTGTCTCTCCTCTATGTCCTCTACAGTAATTAATTGCCCACTGCTCATAGAACTGGCACTGAAAGCTGAAGCACTGCTTCAATATCAGGTTTATGTCTTGTTTGGTTTTCACAGGGGTGTGATAACCTGTACAGAGGTTGTTTCCTGGGTGTTTGGATTTTTTCTCTGACAATCAGTAGGTGTCCGAAGGAACATTCTGTTGAATCTTGCATTTCTTCTGCACAAAAGAAAGCAAAATACAGTTGGAGACCCCATGATAGCACTGCATGAAGCATGCAAGTGACCCCCTTGCAAGTTTCAGAACAACTGTAAAAAATACAGGCACATACTTCTCATCTATTTTCTTATCCACAGACTGACTCAGAAAACAGTATCCTTCAGAGCGCAGCAACTGGTCTAGTCAAGAGATCACCTCTTGGGAATTTAGGCTTATAGATTGTTCAGATTCTTTGGCAACATGTGAACATAAACTTCCTCAATACACAAATTGAGACTTATTGGAATAAATGGCTTATATTTGAGGTAACATTTCTTAAGATGTTTAGAGGGGAAATGAAGGCATAAATTAGTCATATTGCCAGTAAAGTTATTCCCTGTCACAGCCTTTCCATTTCTCCTCTAAACCACTAATGAACACTCTAGCTGTAGAAGAAGCACAGACACTGTGCTCCCTAGTTTGTACTTTTGGCAGTTCATAATATGCCAGTGTCTGCACTGTCAAATTCTGCTTCAGATCAGTTGGCCACAGATCTGGCACTAAGACAAATATGTTTAAATTGCACACAGTCCAAAGAAGTGGGGAAGTCTCTGCAGGTTTAGGTATGAATACAGCCCTTTCTTCTGTCAGGTGTTTTGAATTTAGAAGTTTTCACTAAAATTACTGGTATAATCCCTGCTACAAATAGTCTCTGTTTCCTCTCTGTACTGGTAAGGTGCTACTCCCAGTCTATAAACAAACAGTGATTCATTAGCACAATGACACAGAACAACAGGTGACCTTGCATATGAATAGGTTATTCTTCTACTTACAGTTATGGCAATGAATCATTTCCCTCTTGTGCTCCTCCTTCCCTTCTACTTGAGTACATTTTTTATTATTCAGAATTCTCGTCTTGAAAGATTGCTTGCCCCTGGAGGTCGAGAGGGGAAGGATCCTCACTCACACAAAGCAATAAGCCTCCCAGGTTTATCAGGCAGTTTTCAGTGCCTATATTTACTGTTTTACATTGGATCATACTTTCTTCTCAACAGTTTGTGTCCTGACACAAGGTATGTTTCATGAGAGAAAGCATAAATTGTCCACCAAAATTCTTTTTTCTTCTGTAGAGGTCTCACTGACTTTTGGAGACCGAGTGAAATGTAAATTGAATGTCAAGATTGTTCACTGGAAAATCTATTAGAATGAATGTCTTTAGTCAGTATTTAGAAAGCAGTTAGCATGTTTCAGTTTTCTTATTCTCTACCCCACCTGAACACAGGGAAGCCTTATTCTGAACTTGCTATCTCCAAAAGCCCTACGTTTCTTATAATACTTCAATATGTAGATTTCCCAAAGGGCTTTCAGAAACTGGTACTTAGTAGCATCTGGATATTTTTTCTGGAACTTTTTTGCTTAAGTAAATGTTAAAAACATAATCTCACATTTATATAGTGATTTGGCACCTGGTCATTTGTCCCTGTTGCGTATCAGTGGTAAACAGCTGAGTTGGCCGACTTTTAAATAGAAAAACATCCTGTTCCAGCTGAAGCTGTTAATGCAAAATCTACTGCAAAGTCTGTTGGTGAAAGTTGGCAATTGCAATAATCCTGTTCCTAGAAGTACAATGGCTGATATTAACAATGGCTTTGTAGGGCTGAGCACTCCCTTTGGCAAGGGGATATAAGCGGTGTGCCAACCAGATGAGCGATTTCTGAAGCATGGGTTTACACACCTGGACTGTTGAAATAGTGCTCAGGCTTGAGGTGAGAAGGGTGGATAATCATTGACATTCTTCAAATGCTTAGTGACTTGCTGCAAAAGAAAGACAATGTTTCAGAATCCATAATGGATAAGACAAAAGTAACAGGCTTAAGTTTTAGTAAGCGAGGATTAGACATCAGGAGAAAAAATATATCCTAAAAATTTTCATGAAGATAAGGATGAATTAATCATAGGAATCCAAGGGTGCATCAAGTCCACGTGACCTGATGAAGTGCTAAGCCACTATCCATCATACTAGAACAGTTTTTATTTTCAATTCTCATGTGTAGCCATTCCAAGAAAAAGAGTGGTCTTAAATCAATTACAGAATTAATCTGAAGAAAAATACATTAAAAATCTGAGAAGAACAGACTAAACAAATACTACTTGGATTGCCAGCACCAGGTTCAAATTCTTTCAGGTTCAAAACTCTGTAATTATTTTGTCATTATTCAAAGGTTTCTGTGGTTGTATGGAGAGCCTCTAGGCAGCTGCAGGACCTGACGTGTGACAAAGGGTTAGATCAGTGGGTGGACTCAGTCATTTTTTCTGGTGATATATGTAGTGTCCTAACGCATCACAGCTTAGATTTAACAGATGCTTAAGTTCTAAGGGGTTCAGGTAAACAGACAAGAAAGCAGACACTATGTCCAAACACTATCTCAGAATGATCAATAAAGTCAACCTTTGACCCTGCTATTCATTTGTCTCTTTTTCTTATGAAGACAGATTAATGGAAGAAGTTACAGACTGGACTGAAAATATTGACACCCCTCTGTTTTTTCTGTAAGGTAATATGCACAGGTATCTGAAGGAAGAATAAATGAATTTTAAATTGAGTATGAGAAAATCCTGAGGGTGAAGCTAGGAAAATAATTGAGGAATATAATGTGAAACTGTGAAAAGAATACAGAAATATCCCAAATTCTGCTTTAACTTGCACTCCAGAAAAGATGAATTGTTAAGTGAAACATGCATGGCAGGTTTGTCCCTAGAACTAAAATTTATTTCAATTCAGAAAAACATTTTTAAAATATTATTTAAGCATTCAAGAAAAAAATAGGGGATTGTTCTGAGTTTTTTTTTTCCTTTTTTTCTTAAGCACTCATTTTGTTCTGTGCAGAAATGGAGTATCTTCAAAAGAGAACCATGCTCTAACAAGCAGAGAGTCAATTTAAAATCAACTTGAGTCATACCTTCAGTTTTAGTAGGGTCCTGATTTAAAGTAATTTGACACTTGCCATGTTTCTAAATCAAATATAAATATGAAATGGTATGAGATGCAAAAGAAGGTTGTCCAAATATGTGTCAACCAGATCTGCTACATTTTGGAGGTTTCACAGTGCTCACCCAACTCCTGCTTACAGGTAGGGAACATTTGCCATGTGTATTCTTTAAGTCAACTTGTTCAGTATTGGAATTCTCCCTTTGGTTTTCAAATGTTCTGCATTTCCTCCAACCTCTGTGACCTGCTCCATCAGTTACCAAACACATGTTTTTATCCCTTTTTTACTTCCACTTTAATTGGTCTTTTTTTTGGATTAAATATTCACCAAGGATCCTGACTCCCATCAGATGGGGAGTTCATTACTTGCTGGCTGAGCCGAGTAGGCAAAGTCCAATTGCTGATCATGGTACAGGTAAATTAAAAAACTTCAGGAGACGTGTATGATTAGGTAGATGACAAGTGAAGAGTTTGCTGGGTTAGAAAAAGAGCATGGCAAAGCAATGGTCAGCTCTGTCCTCTTATTTTTCTCCTATGATGGAATGTGAGACACTGCAGCTCAGAAGAGGTTAATGTATAATATTTGGCTATAGAGAGTGTTTCTGGCTCTTCCAAAACTCTAGGAAGTTAATGCCTGAAAATTATTCTGCATACCAAGTGTTAATGTAAGAATATGAAGTGCATGGCGGGGGTGGGGGGGAGGTGGGGGGGAGCAGGGAAAAAGCACATTATTGTGGCAAAAGAATTGGAAAAATCTGAAGTAGGTAAATATGGAATCAGTGCTGCAGTGGAATAATAGCTGCCATTCTAGGATGATGAGCAGCTACTTGGGCTGCTGCTTAAGCTCAGAAAAATGAGAAGAAACTTGCACTGTGTTTATCACATCCAAGAGGAGGTCAAAGTACATACTTGGATGTTATCCAATCAGCAATAAAATCATTTTGGTTCTTTTTCTAGCAAATCCAGTCAATATGTCGATCATATAGATTAACACTCCAATGATAGCAGATGACAAAGATGCAGCTGATGAATTCTATCAACAGCTTGAAGAGACATTAATTAAAAATGAAGCAAAGCTATCACCCTTGCAACTGGGGACCTAACTGTGGAAAGTTGGCTGTCAGATGTTTGGCTTACCAAAGGAACTAATGGGAAATGACTACTCATCTTCATTTACTGAATGAAAGGGGCATCTGGTTGAACTTTCTTGCCTTCATGTTCATTCCTTCTTCATTTAACACCTAAGCTGGATGTCCAAGATAATTGTATAGATGTCTATGGCACAATGAGTAAGAGCCAAGCAATGCTGAAGGATGAATATACAGCAAGCAAAGAACACCCTGAGCCAGAAAATCAGTTTTTGGCTTCTAAAATGTCAAAATATGGATATTCAGCAGCCCATTGCTTCTTGTCCAGTCCAGAGAAATCCATGTGATGTCTGTCCAAAAGAGGTTGCCTGCATCGGCATGAAGGAGCAGTCAGTTAACCCAAATGGGCTATGAAATAAAACTGCCAAGTGCAAGTTATCAGTAAACACATCCTGGTAAGTCAGGACTGTGCTCTGAACATCTGTGAGCAGCAGCAAGCAACCATTTCATAAGACAGCATGTGAACAGTAGCATATGTTGCCCAGACTTTTTCAAAGTGTATATAGCATTTTCTTAGAAGGAAGCTCTGAAAGAATTTGCAAAATAAATAGAAGCGTCATGTCCCACTCCCTGCCACCCCCCTTCCCCCACCACCACCCCAGGAAACAACTCAGATGTACCAATAAGATAACAATGCAAACTGCAGTCCTAGATTATCAGCAGCAAATGCTGGAATTAGTGAAACCCACGAGTGGAAACCACATTAAGGACATTAATATGGGAGGGAATTAAATATCTCTATACTGACCAAAGAGAGTGTGCAAGCAAACATTACCTAGTGATCAACTGCAGAAGAAATAAGGTTCAATTATCTAGAGGCTTTTACATCCAGCCACAAAGATGTTCAAAAGGAAGTGGAGGCAGAATTCCAATTCAGCTGTATCTTCTCACAGAAAAAAACCATGAGAAATAGGAATGGCTGGGGGAGCTGGGATTGTTTAGCCTGGAGAAAGGAGGCTCAGGGGGTATCTCACTGCTGTGCACAACAACACAAAAGTAGGTTGTAGCCAGGTGAGGACAGTCTCTTCTCCTGTGTCTCAAGTGAAAGGAAGAGAGGAAGTAGTCTTATTGTGCCAGAGGAGGTTCAGACTAGAAAACAGAATTTTTTTTTTTTCATTGAAAGAGTGGTTAGGCATTGGAATAAGTTTCCCAGGGAGGTGGTGGAGTTACCATCTTTTGTAAGTGTTAAGAGATGTATGGATGTGAGCACTTGTGGGTATGGGTTAGGGATGCTGGGTTGATGATTGGATCAATGATCTTGAAGCTCTCTTCCAAAAAAGCTTATTTTTAAGTCCAAGACAGTGAAAGAAAGCAAGCAGATAAAAGCTTATTTTTCACCTAATTTTCTTCCCATTGTACATGGATCAATACTTTGATAGCTTAGCCTGTGTTCCAAGTCTATCTTCTAAAACATCAGTGAAAGCACTGCCACAAGCAGTATCTCCACATAATTTATATAGCTCTTATTCCAAATTACTTAAGCTGGCACTAGAAGGAAGTATTAATGTCATCAGGTGCAGTATCCACCTTTTGGCAACAGTCCTCCCTGAGAAGATCAGGTTAGTTATGTGTGACATTACTCTAATGGGGTAGTGCTAGGAGGCGAACAGTAGTTAGCCTTAATGTGGATAAATCTTATTTACTTTTAGATCACTGAAATCCAGTTATTCTGTCCTTTTTGCCTCACTGCTTTCATAGCCTTTTTTGTATTGCCCACTTGTATTTTTCTGAGCCATGCCTATAGTAATTTTTAAAACCCCCAAAACCCCAAACAACTTGTTAAAAAAAACAAACCCTAGTTTTGCTTTTGATGGAAAATCTAGACATATTGAAATATAGCACATCTCTGTGCTCTGCTGTTCTTATGTCCAAACTTTGAGCTACAGTCACACAGTTTATCATGCTCATTACTTTTTTGTGTCAACTGCCATGCATTTCATTTCCTACAGACTTAAATACTATGCATAAGTTCACAAAGATACCTGAACTCACAGATTCAATAGGATAAACTGGCTCTTGTAGTACTTTTTTTCCCTGCACACCCTCCCCCTCTAAGTAAAACCCCCAAGCCACCTAACCCCAAAACACCCCAAAAAACTCCAAAACACCTTCTGAGTCCTGCAGTATCTTCATCCACCATTTCTTTTATGCATTTAATTGTGCTCTTTCTCTACTTTTGATGCATAGAGAGATAAAATTAAACTGAGCAGTACATAGTCAAGGCAGTGTTGGACTTTGTTCTATGTGTTTCAGTTGAAGCTGATCCCTGAAGCTGATCTGATCTGATATTCACAGAATCACAGAATTTTTACACGGAATAGTTAGAAGGGACCCACAAGGATCATCAAATCCAAAACTTGAGTGAATGGCCCATATGGGGATAGAATCCATCACCATCATTAGCACCCTGCTCTAACCAACCGAGCCCATCTCAGGACTGATGTTCATTGCTTATGGTTTAATTTAGAGAATAACTTATTTTTTAAATCAAACTGCTTTCATGCTATGAGAAAGGAAGCTAGAGATGGGAATTCTCCCTTCAAGTCCTTGTTTTCTACATCCTAAATTGCAGGTTTCATGCAGATATTACAGAAATAGCTGAAGAAGGCTTATGGTCTCCAGAATGCAATGCAGGATACTAATTCTCTGCCCCTTCCTCTCCCATTTATGATTTTTCAGTCTTTGAAATACAATGCAGCAGTCATGTTGATGTGTTCAGACTCCTCTCTTGTGTATTTTATAGGTGAAAAACCCACCAAAACCTGCTTTTTCTGGATTTATTCTTGAAACATTAAAACAGTATAATACCACAAAAGGGAAAAATGACAATGTTTGATGAGCAGATCAAATGCACAAAATGATAACTTGGGATTTTTCCAAAGGATATTTTCCTTTACCCAGACATCCTTTTTCTCCTTGTTGCTATCATGATTGATTAGTGAAGCACCAAACAATCCATGTAATTATTCACCAACTGCAAACCATCTGGAGTTAGGAATTTGCAGTCTCTTTCTAGAAATGTATCTGCACTGGGTTTTCTGCATGCTTTTGAGCCTCGTACTTAATCACTACATGTGGGAGGTGTTAACTAGGGAATTGCCTTTCCAGTCTAACTACATTATCATTTATATTGTGCTGTAAATGTCTGTAATATTTAAGATGCTGTTCAAAGGGTTAGAAGTGCAGCACACATAACAGCTTATACCCCAAAGAGCATATAGTTGAAGTGCACAAGTGGATCCCATTAAATAAAAGGCAAATGGTGAGGGAATAGTGACTGCAAGAGAGGTAAAGGAACAGATGTCAGAATTTTTTTTGGAGAAGGAAGTGGGTGAAGAGGAGGAAAGCTGTTCCCATTTGAAAGCTGATCTAAAATGGGGAGTGGGCGAAGGAAATGATTTGGAGTTTCTTACAAGTATGTCTACTGTCCTATCAAGAAGTGTTTGCGCTTTTGAAAGGATAGCTAAATTTGACAGGAAAAATAAACCTTTTAAACATACTAGCGTAAAAAGAAATATTAAACCGTTGCCCATTGCATGGTTTAGACATCCTATTACAAAAGTAGCTGTCATCAAAATAATGTGTGCCTCACAACCAGAAACTTGTAAACTCAACATGAACCGCATCCCATCCTCAGAGACCAGGCAAAACAACAAAGCCTTTAGAAAACCTGAAGGTCAACAACTTGGACATCAAAGTAAATATTCTGGCTTTGTGGAGATGAAGCAGGAAGGAGGGAGGCCTGTTTCTCCACTGGGAATAGCATAGTGGGTGCCAGACTCTGGCCATTTACAGTTAAACCAGGAACTGCCCATGTTTTTCACTGTGGTGCTTCACAAATGCCCAGTCATGACTGGGAAGGACACACCTTAGTGACATGGTCTTCTTGGCTGAGACTTTAGAAATAGCTCTATCATAATTGCTGAAGCTACAAATATATGTTCAGAAGGAATCATTAAATGTGAAAAGACATCTGCGTCTGGGATAATGTCTCCTGGCTGGGGAAACATCCACCCTGCTTCAAGCACTAATATGCTTCTTCAGAGCTGGTTTATGCAGCTCTTATGACACATATACTGAGGCTATTGTCTGTATGGTCTGACGTATTTTGTCAGTATTTTGGTACAATATCTGTTCCTCTTTCCAAGACATGACTTTATTTTACAAAGAGGCAGCAGCATGGATAGATTTGTTGCATATGCAGTTTGTCTCCAAAGGCATGCCACAATGCAAACATAGGGGCTGCATCTCTTTATGCTAATAAATGTTATAAAGCCATGGCCTGGGCTCTGGCAGATCATATAACTATATAACTAAGGTCTTCTCTTGGTATAATCTGTCCTTGCTACTTACAGAAAATGGACCTTGTCCTACTGCTGAGCCATGCTGTGTCATTGTCTGGTGGAGCACTAATTCCTGTGGACAAAATTCAAACCAGACAGCATGCTAACAATTCAACAATATAAACAGTAATATACTGAAATTAATTTCCTCTCCAGACTTGGTCCACTGGAATCGGCATAAAAGTAACATATATGGAATCCAGAACTATTTTTGGGCAGCAGATAATGACCTTGAAGCCTCCCTAACACCCCTAACTTTTTCCTGGTTTCTTACAAACTATACCTGAGGAATAGGAGCCACCAAGTAGGCTGGAATACTCTGCCTCCTATTGGGATGTCAGCTATGACCCATATTTTGCCCCAATGAATGCCCCACTCTCATTAATTCACTGTGATGCACTTTATTCTTACACTTGAATAATTTGCCATCCTTTCTCAGCTTGGCTCATCTTGAGCTTCTTCTCAACAATTTCCATCCCATATCAAATTAATTTAAAATAGTCATTAATAGTCTAAGCTCCCTGTGGAATCAGTCTTGATGCTGGGCCACAGTTAGTGAACAGATTTTTGTAACTAGTTGCATGTGGCAAATGAAGGGGCAGGAAAATTAGGTGAGGAATGATTCTTTCTACTAATCCTGTAATTAGGAAAAGGTGAGAACCAGTAAATATCACCAAAGTTGTCATATAAGTCTTAGCAATGTTTTACATTCTATCACACTTATTCTGTCTCTCTTAGCAGGCAGCTGCTAGACTTAACTACAGTAAGATAATGTCAGAAAACAGAAGCAAAATATTTTGATCTGGGGACTACAAAGCTGTGGGTGGTGTTAACTGTGGCCTCCTTGTAGATCAGAGACAAACCAGGAAGAACTTCTAGAAGAGTGAGAAGCTAAACTATGCTGTTACCAAATTAATGTGCTATTCTTGTTGAACTCAATGGAAGGTTTATCATAGTCTACAGTGGAGTCAGAATTTCCTCCCTGGTACTTAAAACTCTACCAGGTTAACAGAAAAAGACACAAAAATTACTTGCTGTTCATTTTTGGAGAACTGGAGACATATATATATATAGTACATGTGTGTAGTTGGTGTGTAGCCACATCCCAACTCCATGTTGGGGAAGACTCAACATTCTTTAAGTTTTCCATTCCTTGGTGCCTTGATTTCTACTAGGTGGAAATCTTGGCATATGTAATGGATAGAAATCCTGGTCTGTGCTGAGCTTGTCTCTTGTCTGGATGATCACAGGAAACCCAAGAACATCATGGTGCATATCCACACAGCACTTCAGATGCAGCCCAAGAAAGTCTCTGTGTTCAGAATGAAAGTGGTAGGTACCAACAGATGGACAAGTCTATATAATTCCAGTCAGTCTTTTTACCTGGATATGCTGCTGTTTCATTAAGTAATGCTCACTGTCTTGGATGTCACAAGAATGTATTCACCCTACACAGTAGGAAAGTGCTTTAACCACGCTGAAGGGTGAACAGCAGAGTGATCTGAATTAGGAGGAGAGTGGGAATCGTTTGGTATTACTTTGTTTGATTCAGCCTGTTCTTTTTATGTAATTTATATTTTTTTTTGTTTGTTAAATTGACACAGGTCCAGCATGAACACAAAAGGGGAAAGAGAAGGAGAAACAGAGTCTTTGCAGTGGTCTGTCAGGTAAGAGGAATTCCACCTCTGTTACCCCTTCAGGATGTTTCTTTCCTAATACATTTAGAAGTTCCATATGCCAAGGAAAAAGACAACTGTTGAGGCCATATTTGGACCGTATATCTGCCAAATAGGAAAAAAAAAGGGATTTTATAACCAGCTCTAACAAAATCCATGTTTTAGAGGAAAACTTCATCACAGGCAAATTGGGTAGTCAGGCAAAAATGCCTTCATGTTTTCCAGAAGCACCCTACCTCACCCAGAAAGCAAGTCCTGTAACTTGGTGTTATTCATTCCTAAAGGAGAATTTTTCTCCCAGCACTCATGAGTGTCCTCAGGAAGAAGGGAGAGTTTGTAATCTGACCTGTAGTCAGTAGTTCTGTGCTGCACCTTTTGTGTACCCAGTGAGTGACATGGTCACTTTGTCACCTTGGCAAGCCTGATGAGGCTGTATGGTCATTGACATTTTGTCTCTCCAGTCTCTTGGAGGGGTCTGTAGTTTTCTGAGCCATGCTGATCCAGACATAGCAGAGATAATTTCAGGAGTAAGGTACAAGAAAGTTAGGCAAAGATTTTTTTAAATTGGGATGTTTTCCTGCTTCCCTCTAAACTAAGACTAGTTATCAAATTAATTCATAAACATTATCAGCCACTGACAGTTATTTGCTTCTTCCAGATTAAACAGAATTCAGACCAGTGATCAAGAGGTCTCTCACTTATTAACAACCCTGTGAGCCATCATTTTCCCAAGAGCACCAGGTTTTAGAGGAATGTCAAGATGTATGCAGTAGTCATGGTGTCGTGTATGCTTGAAATATTAATGAACTTTCTAGCTTAAATGTACTTGACTTACTGTAATTAGACAGCAGAAGACTTTTTAAAGATGCATTCCTAGAGCAGTTAAACACTGTTTCTGTTACATGTCATTCTTCAAAGTCAGCATCTGAAATAGGTATCTGCAGTATAGCATTTGGACAGTGTTTCATTTACCCCAGACTTCACTGTATCAGCCTTCCCTCAACTTAATAAGGCTGCATTAGAATAAGTAGTGCCCAGAGTAACCTGAGTCAATGAAAAGCAATTTAATTCACTGTATGGAGAGGCACATGGTGTCTCTTTCTCCCTCTGCCCCCGAAGTAGATTAAATGAAAAGCTTTCTTATGCATTGAATGAATGCTTTCAGGATTGTGTATCATACCCTGATCTCTATAAAATCTTGTGTAAATGTGTATATTTGGGTCACTCTTTTTTGTTCGAAGATGGAAAAGTGAGCTGAAGATAAATGAGTACACTGCTCTAAGCATAAAGATAGACAACTATTTAATTCACTGAAAAGGAATTTAAAAAAAAAGGAGCAAAATAGCTGAAGCACAAGTAGCACAAACAGGATGGCTGTGATAATCTATGTGTATGTGCTTTTATTCTTTGCAGTTCAGTAACACCTTCAATGCCACTTATACAGGGCATGCACTAGGAAATTGCACCACTGTTACACAGAGCTGGGCTCTTTGGTGACATGGCACAGTGAAATATCCTAGGCTAGTGTAAATACATGACACATATTATTTAACATGACAGTAATACTGTCTCTGATGACTGTACATTAATCAAGACTACAAGGAGTGCACCTGTACCTCACCATCCAGGCACAGCACAAGTTGGTGTTCTTAGCAGAACACCATCCTTTGCTGCAGGTACAGAAGCTGTGTGTTTGTAACAGTGCTTTCATCTTCTTTGAGCTACAAATACTCAGAAATTGCATTCGATTGTAAGTTGTACTTTTATTTCATGTTGGTATTTGATCTCATATTTTATGTCTATTTCATATATTCTGGTTTTCATGTTAAGGTTTCTGCTAGCAATTTGCATCTCCTTGAGGCGTGGATGTTACAATCACATGTCTGAGTGTGGAGGTCAGCATTTGGTATTATCTGATTTGGACTGTGTGGGTTAACAGCAAAACTAAAGGACACAGGAGCAGCACTAAGCGCTTTAGTTCTTCCGGCCTAGAGGGCATCTGTACTTCATTTTTTGCTACCAAGGCAACAGTTTAGCTTCAGGCAACAACTCATGAAGTTACTGTACATGCTAATAGGAGATCAAGTTTCTTCAGAAAATCAAACTATGTCACCATGTGATTTGTTTAAGAATAAATGAATACAAGAATTGCAAAGCTAAACATAATCTCTGTAACACTAAATTTACTTCTGTCTCTAATAAACTAAGTTCATGTTTGAGAGAAAAATTAAAAACCAACAAGCTTAACTTCTCCAGCAGTAGAAAAAAGGTCAGGAGGAAAGTGAGATTTATTCAAACAGATATCAATACTTTTCTTATAAGTAGGTTTAGAGGGCAGTATTTCACATCTGTATACTCAGATACTTTATTCAGTATTTGTTCATCAGAAACCAACTCACAATTCAGAGTACATAATTCCAGGTATGGTTAACATCTGTACGTACTATAAACAACTAGTATTTCACTTAATGATACCTTCTGCTGTTGGAAATTGTCATGAATCAAGTTTGATTGGCCATTTTGGAAGATATACAAGGTTTGTGCATCAGATATGGCAGCCCTGATTCTCCAATATGGTGTGAAATTCATGCATAGAAAATTGAAAAAAGATTTGTTATGTGCTGGGAATAGGTAAATTACTTAAATAAGAAATAATGGGCTAGAATACTGCACTGTGTATGCACATGAAAACGATAGCAGTACTTATCTGTGGAAAGAACTCCCAGTAGCTATTTACTGATTAAATTGTGAGTCAGAACTGTTATTGCTAGCGTGCCATACAGCTACAGTGCTTGAGAATCTCTGTAACTTATATTTTTTTTTGTTTTATTTGTGAAGATGAGCTTCCAAACCAGTCCTATGTGTGCTGTGCAGGACTTGAGCAATGTTTGGGCAATATGTGGGCAGCCCTTAGGGGAGGCTGAGTACTGGGCAGAGCACAAGAGTGTTGGTGTTCTGTAGTGGTGGTTGTATGGGGCTGGTTGCTGTGTGGTGTGGAAAGAGCCCCATCCCTTTGCAGAAACAAAACTGCAGGCAGTGTGCTTGTGGGGACCCTGAGCTCCTGCTTCCTTTTGCATACTTCTGACTGCATATTCCATGGAAAAAGGATCTTTATTACATATATTTTTCATATGTTATTTCAGGTAGAGCTAAAGCAAGGATATCAGGAAGAACACTGCAATATGTATGTGCATACACACACACATATATATAATATTCTCTTTTAGACCCTCTGCATTGAGATACTGTTATCTAGACTAGAATTCAACTTAATGCTCCCATCCTCTCTTACTTAGCCTCATGTCTTCTGTGATGAAAGAGCAAATTCTTTCAGCATTCCCATCAATAAAGCAATTTGGACAACTTTCAGCAGACCCAATTCTTACCCTGGCTTTCTAGCCACCAGAAAAAACAAAACAGAAAGATAATTCTGTGTCATTCCCATCATTCCCTTTGTACCTTTTTTCCCATCCAGTTTTATTTAAGAGACCTAAGTAGAACTTTGTAGGAGTAGGTAAAAATATAATGAAACATAATAGCACACAGACAACAGGGACAGATGATACAGAGTGTGGGCTGAATGTTCATTCTCTCTTTCGTCTTTGTGAGAAAATCTTTAATAGTAACCAAATAGCAGGAAAGTACTAAGAAACTTAACAGCAAAACAGAAGCAGTCAACTTTTGAAAATAAACTTGAAATTTATAATTTTGTTGAACCAGCATCTCAATGTACATATGTATCCTGGGAGAATTACTAGATTACTTTAGGAATAATCATCCCTCTCAGCCTGGCCTCTGCAGAAGGATCCAAACCCTGAATAATTCACTGCTCCTCCACATCAGTCTGTAGTAATGTTTTCATTATGATACTTATATGAGAACATATATGAGCAGATCCGCTGCTCTCATCACCTGGGATTTCCCATGCAGAAAGTTTCCTCTCAGTCAATTCAGCTTCCAAAAATATTTTGCACCTCAGTATCAGAAGCTTATCCTTATCTGATTTGTGCTCCCTTCTAGTCAAAGAACAGAGATTCTTTGCACCAGATACTCTTCTCCATTCCATCACACACAACTCTGAGGACCATACTATACAAATTTTTTTTTCAGATGCTTTGAGCTGTCCTTCCAGCCTTTCCTTCTTGGAATGGAGTTTAAGCCTCACCTTTCCCAAGTACTCCATGAAGTCCCAGACACTCTTAGTGTACTGTGATAAACAGTGTCCCACAAGTGTCCCACAAGTCTTGAATTCAAGATTCTTAGGTTTGATTCTTCTAAAAATTCTCATAGCCACTAAGTCCTACACAATTTTAACAGGAAACATGAATATAATTTAGGATGCCATGAAGTCCTTGACAAAACATGACTACAGCAAAGATCATCAAACATTTGCCTATGTTTTCTTCTGGTTTACCCCGCAGTAACTAGATTAGAGGAATTTGTCTTCCTTGTTAGATCCATCTCTTGTTGCAGATACAACATCTCTGAGGATCTTAAGCAACGTTCAATTAACCTTATTCTGAAAAGTTTGTTGGTAGCATTTGCAATTAACCTACCATATCTAAATTAGGATTTATCTTCATCCCACTCTACTCTTGACTTCTAATGAGTCAAAAGTTGCTGTCTTAAGATAACTATGGATTCTATGTTTCTAATAAAATACTAGTGTATCTATTTTCCTCTTTTGAGTAAACACGTATTTCACCTATCTCTTACCATAAATCCTTTACTAAAGAAAACAATTCTTTAAATCCAGTAAAAAAAAGGAAGATAGCTTCAAAGAGGAGACATGAAAATGAGTGCCAGAAAAAGCTTATTATTGAAATAATAATAAAAAGCAAGGTCCTTCTTGAGAAGATGAAGTATTTTAGAATATGTTCTGTTGTCTAGGCTTGCTTGAGGAGTTTTTGGTTGATTACTCTGTCTTGATTCCCAGACTGTGGACAATATGTGTATGCTATATAAAATGTATTTATACCTCATTTTTAAAAGGGGAATGATCTTCCTTGTTTACTTCTTTATTTATATATTCTTCCTAATATATGATAATATGGGGGTTTTTTTGTGGGGATTGTTGGGGTTTTTTTCCACCAAGAATTTACATTTCTCATGATATTAAGCAAGAGTCTTGTTTATATCATCACTGTCTTGTTCAGAATTGGACCAGGTCTGAGAAGTCCTGCTTAATGATGAAAAGAGTGTTGAATTTTGGACATGAAATTTTTAGTAACTTCAATTGCTACTGATTTGTATGCAGAGACAAGACTACTAGAGAAATGAAAACTTGACATTTATGTCCTCATATAAATTGAATGATTTATTCTTTAAATCAAAGTAACCTACTTTGGTTGCTTTGAAAGCCTTTCTTCATTCTTTTTCAGCATCTGATTAAGGTACATTTTTCTTTAGCAAAGAATTTTAGTCCAAGTGTACTCAGTCCTGACCTTAGAAACTGATTTCTGCCTAGAAAGTTATTTCTGAAAATAATGGTTGACTGTCAGTAGAAACCATGGATAAATCTTAACAGATGGCAGTACATACTGCAATTTTATGAAATTCCTGCACAGGAGTGTACATACAACTTATTATGCATAGTTGTTGGGACCTGTGCAATTGAATATTAATATATTGTGTGTGGTTTAGTTCTGCATAGAAGGAAGAGCTCATGTAGACTGACATGGTGACACAATTGCATGTGGTTTTGAAATGTGCCTGAACCTTGGACAAAATTCCATGAAGCCTGAAAGACAATCCTCGGAGTGTGTCTCTTGCCATGGCCCTGTTGTGATGTGTTTCTGAGATGGTTCATGTATGTATATTCATGAGCTGAGCCTGTTTCAAAGATCATTTATACTGAGATGTGTGTACAGATGGACAGAAGCATCTCTGGAAAATTTGGTCAACAAAAGAGCAAGTAAAGAGCAATAGGCAATTTTGTACTGAGGTATTTGTCCTTTTTAAGGAATTTGACTTGTTATGCTCTGCTAGGGTTCTGTTATGTTCTGTGTCCCCATGACAAGGTTCAGGTAGTATAAAATTACCTTATGTTCCCTCTGAAAATATTCTTTTGCAGGAACTGTGCTACCTGATTCATTGCCAAGAACCTACTCTACCAAGTATTGTGACAGCTGAATGGGAAGGACCATGTCTCACTCACTTTATTTCCTTGGAAATTATTTCTGTCTGGCTAGGGAAAGAGCTGCATGTGACTTGCTGTGATAAAATATAATCAATTTTGAACTCCAGAGGAAGCTTGAGCAGATTTTCAGATGCTTAGGTGGATCGAATTAGCACATCCAAGTGTGTAAAACTTCTTTGTTTTTGTGAAATATGAGGGAACACTCAATACAGAAAAACAGATACTAGCTGAAAATAGCATCAACATTCTAATGTATACTGAGGAGAAAAGGTTTTAAGTATTTAAACAACCTCTCTGCAAACTAAATAGTTCCTGGCTAGCATAAAAGAGTTAATTACAGCTCACTTTCCAGTAAGTAAGAGCTTTCTAATACCTGCAGGTGTCCAGTAGATTCTTTTATATCAGCTAGCTGTAAGGGGTAACATGATCCTCCACTATATCCTTTTGAGTAGAAGTAGATGCATTGTGTAAGGTAATGGAGAAGATTAGTAACTACATCTTTATTGAAAAGAAAATGAACACCACACTGAAACGCCTTTCAACTCTTTGGAAGTTCAAACTGGGCTCCAGCAGGGCTCTGATCTGCCTTTTAACTTAAACTGAAATACTCAGATTGGAGCTGCTTTGTATGTTTGGATCATTACTATAAAGCTGAGCTTCAGCCCCGTCCTGTTGGAAATCCCCATGCCCTGTTGGTCTCTGCCTGCTGCATCCTCACTGTTGGATAAGGCAATCAACCTTGGCAGCTCTCAGTAAAAGCCAGCTACCAGCTGTTTCCTGTGACAGAATGAAGCCAGTGCTCACTGCTGCTTTAGGGCTTTAACGCCTTTTATCAAGAGTTTTCTTTTCATTAAGAAGTCTACTACAGCAGTGCACATACAATATTCAAATAGCTTTAAGTAAGGAAGAGACTTCAAATGTTCACTGTTTTGGTGTCAAAATGAGGACAGGAATGGCAAGTGCATTCAAAAGCTATTCTGAGGTAATGCTTTTGCTGTTCTACTTGTGAGACCATTAAATCACTTGCAGAGGTCTGCATTCCCTCTGCTGTATCCTCACAATTTTGGAGAAAGAAGGGGTTGAGTAAAAAGCCTTTCTCCCCCTCAGTTACGTAAGTTTTTTTTATGCTGGAATACTTCTTTCTCTTGTAGATATTTCTGACCATGAGAAATGCTTCTTGACTCTTCAGAAGTCCAATGTCCTTAGAAAATGGGTTAATAGCACTAACCAAAATGCTGCCAGTACATTTTGATTTGAAGATATATTCAGATACAGCATTGCTAAATTGGACTATAAACTCACTTTGAGAACCTACTATCAGCAAATGGCTTGATACAATAATCATGGAACTAAAACCTATAAAAAGTAATTTTACCAGCCATTAAGCAGTTCTAGGAAGGCATCACATAGCAAAAACCTCAGCAATGCTAGGATAGCCATCCTACATAACCTTGCAGAAATTACTAAATTTCTTCTTTATGAAAAGCACAAATTGAAACACAAAAACACAGATGCTCTTCTACTTCAGGGATCTGCTGTCCTTTTGTGTTGTATTTTTGGCCCATGTTCAGACATGATACTGTTAATTATCTTGTCTTATATTTAAAGTATATACTGAAATACAGATGCTTGCAGAAGCACTTCTTGAAATCAGGATTTTATTTAATTAATGAGATTGACTTACCCATGCTAGTGCTGTGTCCATACACACAGTCATTGGGAAACACTTCAATACAAAGGGGAACTATGATCAATACCCCAGGTATATTGTTTTTATTGACCTAAATAAATAACATGAAAAATCTTCAGCAATGCTCCCTTTTCTTGAATGTTGCAACACCATCTAAAGGCAAGAAACCTATGAGTTGCCAGGACCTGACTCATAGAAGGCATCTAAACAAAGAGTCATACAAAGGTCTAGTTGATTCTCTAGAGTCAATATAGCATTCTATAGATTACAACATTATACACTGCTGCAGAGATTCCAGCTTGTCATCCCTCCACAGCTCCTTGGTTGAAAACTACCAGCCATGGAAAATTCACTACAGCCCTTGACAATTTGTTCCGGTGCTTAATTATCATCACCTGCAGAAGGACAACTTTGTTTCCTATCTAGACCAGTCCATCTGCCCCTTTTCTCCAGTTACACTCATGTCTACTAATCCAAATGGCCTTTTACTCCTCATGTTATTACCCACAGAAAGAGGTTAAATTTCTTCTTAACCTTTTCCACTGTAAGCTAAATAGACCAAGCTTTTATTTCTTCACTGGTGCAGGACATTTTGTAATCCTTTAAGAATTCTAACTACTCTTCTCTAAATTTTTCATGTTATTTGCATTATCCTCCTTAAATTGCCAGTATCACAACTGGAGACAGTCAGCCTGTAGCTGCCGCAGGAATGCCAAATGAAGAGGTTATACAAGCTTTCTGCTCCTACTGGGTTCTCCTCGTTATCTTCCCATTATGTTGCACATATTGATACTTTTTGACCAAGGTAAGTTAGTAATCTTCTACCTATCCTGAAAGCTCTCAATGTGCCTGAACCATTGCTACTCAGTGCTGTGTGCTTTGCTCATAAAATGAGGGAGGGAGTCTCAGGCTTCCGCAAATGCAAGCCAGCCACCAACACAGGAGAACCCAGTTTGGGAATGTTTTAAAGAAATAGTTGTTTTAGGGTGTGATGATTCATCTTTTTCTTCACCTGTTCAAAAGCCTGATGACAAATATATATTAGGCGCCTGAGGATATGCTCTAAACATCAACCAGTGAGTTGCAATAATGTGAAAGGTCGATCTTGAAAGCAGACAGTGATGAACACATGCTGGAGCTGTGTTCATCCCACCATGCAGGGGGCAGCTGGCCAGGTGTGCCAGAGATGAACATTCCGTGTGCCTCCCGTGTAGGGATCATGCTGCTGGATGCATCATGTGGCTGTGTGGGGTGGCCTTTGGTCCCAGCTGAGTGTCTGGCTCTCAAGGTTTTGAGTCACCCATCCATTCCTGCACATACGAGATGATAATGCATCTCATTATGCACAAGCTTGCAGGCCAGTAATGCTAATGCAAAGTCAATAACTGTTAACAGGTAAACCTGGCACATTTAGAGCCAAGGATAACAAACCCATACTGTGCACCACTGTGTTCTGATAATTAGCCTTGCAGATAGGTTGTGTGATTACCCCCACGTACAAGTCTGCTTCAAATCATGCTGATGCTTTGAGAATTCAGAGTTTTGGAAACATTCTTAGAGCTGGAGCACAGCCTGTGGTTTGAAAGGAGGCAGTGGGAAAGTAAACAAAATGGAATAAAGTAGATTTTTTGTTCAGTTTTTGGTTTATTTTTGTTTGTTGGTTGATTCACCCTTTTTTTTTTTTTTTGAAACCCTTCTGCCTTTGTTACTTTTTTACACCTCCTACAATGTGGCATCTTCACAAACATAAGCCAAATTGTGAAGTATAACACAGAAAAATTATGAGGCATGTGACATCAGACAAGACATATAAATGAAAAACACTGAAATTACTCATTTTGTAGTGCATACACATATGTCAGCAAGGGATATATGAGCGTATGTTTGTGTATGTAGTTTTAAACAAGTTCCAGAATCTTACTTTTAACTTTGCTTATATTGTTTTCTGTACAGGCATTCCAGCTTTGGTAATCTTTGGGAAATGGTAACCTTGTGTTATTTGGGAAGTAGCTACAAAATTAATCTCATTAATCTAGAGTATAAATAGGAAGTACAGTACTTCACTGTGCTTAAACTGGGCTGAGGTGATGGTCTAAGAAAGACTTCAAGAATACTGTGGAGATGTAATAGGACATCTAATCCCTGCAGCAAAGTGACTAACACTAAGTTTGGAGCATTAGGCTGAAATGAATACTGAGAGAACAGGTTGAGTTTCCTAAGTGGATAATATTCAGGAGCTGAAATTAATTTAAATAAATGGATCAAGTGGGAAATCATTAAAATGAGAAAGAGATATAGATCATAATTATGGAGGGTTGTGGCTGTATAAGCAATTTAGACATTTCTATTTCTCTTCCTAATAGGGAAGGAGACAATGGGTGAAACTGGTAAAAAAATTCTAGAATTAAGCCATTTGGAGACGAAGAAAGATGCAAAAATGGTTCCTCAGACTTTATCACAGAAACTGGCAAAAAATTGACTGGGAAAATGTAATTGTAAATAACTGGAAAGCTCCAGAGTAAATTGTATTTCCCATGGACTTAGGGATTTTAGAATTTCATTTCATCCTTTCATTGGTCATCCCATAAGCATTTTGGTTTCTAGTTTCCATATGATAACATTCTCACCACATCCAAGAGATTTAAATAATGAGCTTGGTCTTGACTTTTGCAAAGATGGTCTTTGAGGAGATATTTTAAAAGGCCAATGTAGGCTGCCATTTTTCAATAAATGAGAGAAATGATGATATGATAGAGGAACATGCAGACAGAGGAAGCATGAGGAGCAACCACTCTCCTTTTCTATGCCAAATTTGTCATTCTGATGCCAGATGTCTGTCGTTTAAGAAAGATGTTCATTAACAATGAATCTCATTCTCCCTTTCCACATCCACAGCAAAACCAGTGTGCTTACGTTTTTCTTCTTGCATACGTGAGCCGAATGATCATTACTGAACTAGTGCATAATCTTTATGAACTCTTGCTGTAAGTAAAGACAGACTTTTAACTTCTACATTGTGATGGAAACCTGAGTGTAATTTTAGGAGAAGTTTCATCAGGTGACTCCTGCCTGCACAGAGCAGAAGAAGGCTCTGCAAAGGTCAGTGTGGGGAAAAGCCAAAGCAGGTACTGCTGCTGCTGCAGAAACCTTGAGGTGATTCACATGCATTGGATTCAATCTGTCATAAACTCACACCATTCCCTGTCTGTGGAGGAGAGCTCCTCTAACTTTCTTGCCCTGTGGAAGTCATTCTGGGTTTACCATTTAGGACTCTGCAGTCAGCCTTTTAAAAAGTCTGAGAAAAATGTGGGCAGTGGGAGTGAGGATAAGGAGGCTGGGAACAAAATTCCAGAAGTATGCTCCATGTAGTAATTGGATTTGGCTTTTTAGAAAATGTTAGAAAATGACAGAAAACTTTTTCCACAGAAAACTGTCTGCACACATAAAACCCATTAGCACTGCTAATGTATGTGCCTTATTGTCAGCAAAGTTTCAGTCTTAGTGTGACCATGGTTCTTCCACAGATGTTTTCTGTGCAGCTGGTGTTGTGCCCACCAGACGAGCATCATTCTCCAGTACTTACAAATCAACCTCTTCTAAAACCTGTATGTTTAGCTATAAAAATTAAATACAATTAATTATTGGAGTTAAATTTTAAAAATGGAATTAAATACAACCCAATTCCAGTACTGTACAAAGTATATGCTCTTAGATATATAACCCAAACTGTTAAATATGTATATAAAGTTTGGTTTTAATTGGCTATAAGTTCAAGGAAGTTGATATGGTGTGGTTTGTTATGTTATTTTAGTAAACAAATGCAAAATGTTTATTTTACTTTAAGTAGCTCTGAAACTTGCCTACTGTAACCCATAATCCTTTGATATTTATAGATGAATGCTTTTAGTCCAGACACCATGAATGCAACAGATTCTACATAGCCTTCTGTGGTTTCTTAGCATAAAAATAATCTAGGACTAAACAAACAGTAAGGGGAAAAATAAAAAAAATAAAACCCAAAACCACAGAACAGAACTATTTCTACAACTTGAAGAATTGTGTCATGTTGTTAAAAAAAGTTCACGGTTTCATTTTTGTCATATGGAATTTTCTTAGCAAGGATCAACTAACACTACTAGAACTAATGTGCCATCTTGCCTGTATGGTATCAAAATACCCCTGAGTAGCTAAGTACAGCTGCTTCTCACAGAGATTCACAAAAAAAACCCCAAGTGAGTCCTTTATCCAGCTTACATTTTTAAAAAGTTTGACTTGTTCACTTGAATAACAAAAATAATATCTAGCAAAACAGGATAAAAATATAGGAAAACACTCTCACTGCCAACAGTGCCAAAAATCTGGAGGTGCCATTAATAATTCTGTCATCACTGAAATGTATCAACAACTCAGAATATGAAAACACACATCTTATACATTTCTATTAATTAGTCTTCAATGCCCTATGTATTTTCCCTTTTTTATTTCCTCTTCCCCCATCAATCCTCCCTGCCTCTCCCCTTCCCCTGCTTTGCAGCTCTCAGAAACGATCCAGTCATTGTAGCACACACGTTTTTAAAATTTTCTTTCCCCCAAACCTGCATTTCACCTACAAGTCTTTTGGCATCTGTGTAGCTGTATAATTAACTGGAAGTCTCATTTTTTATTTATGAAAATGAAGTCATGTTTCTGCTCATTATGGTTGTAAAAAAATATAATCATCAAAGGCTTTAGGTCCAAAACAAATATTAAAAACCCTTCCAAAGTTCAAGAACTGTCATGTTTTTAAGCCAACCTTTGTATGTTGGGCACCTTTTACTCATGTTTTCAATGTTCATGTTTAGAGGTACTGCAATCAGAAAAATTGAAGGCTATCAGAGGAACAACTCTGTGAGTGAATGTTTAAAAATAATGAAATGCTGGGCTATATCAATGCTGAGAGCTGGAAAGGTTTCTTTCTCCCCCCGTAAGTTTCTGTTTGGAAATCTCCATCCTCCAGAAAAAAAAAAAAAAAAAACCCTAAAACAAAAACCAAAAACCACCACGTTTGGAAACAGAAGGTGTTCTATGCAGGAAAAAAAAAAAAAGAAAAAAAAAAGAAAAAAGCTTTCTAATCATTTTTGGGACAAAGTAGCATCAAATTAGAAAGAAAGGGGAGGTATAGATGCTAAGAATCAGGGACTGAATTAATTTCCAAAATGTAATTAAGAAATTATGACAATTATTAACTCCTGTTACTGAGAGATTATAATGGCCTAAAGACAAAGATTTAAAAAGTGTTCATGTACAACTTTCCTTGCTGTGATGATGGTTTTGCTGCATAGATCTTGCTGGCTCAAGTAGGAGTTAGGCAACTCTGGGGTGTATTTTACAGTCTCTCTTGAAATAAGTATAGAAACATAAACTATTATTTCTTTAGTAACATAAATATAGTGTTAGAATTTAGCAGTCACCCTTCTCCCAAATTCAATGACTGACTGCTCTTTGATGCCTACATACCATGAGACAGAGCTGTGCACTCAGATGCTTTGCAAGAAGAATTCTTTGACCACAGATTCTTCTGTAATTACTGCCCAGCTGTAAAATGAGATTGTGCACACCTGGCTCACACATGAATCACACACAATTTTCTTTGACTTCTCTAGGCCTTGATGAAAAGACAGACACATATTGCTAATGTACCCATATCTAAAGGACTAATGAGGTTATTTAGGGAGTGTTATGCAAGTTATGATTAATCTGGAAGATAGCATAGAAGTATCACCTTATATTACAAGCAGCAGGGTAGGGCAGGAGCCTAGCTTGCATTTACAAGCATTATCTCTATTCTCTTGGAAATTTTCTTTCCTTTGGAAATATATTGACATGACAAGGGAAAAGAGGGGGAGACTGACCTCAACAGTTGTATCATGGTTGCCTTTATTATGAAAAAGAGGTGACTAAGGAAGGTATGACACAGGCCTGTAAAATGATAGATGGTTCAGAGAAAGCATGTAGGCAGTGATTACTCACTATTTCTTACAGTATAAGGCTTCTTCAACACTCACGCTATGATGTGACTTCAAAATAAACAAAAAGGAGGGAGTTATGCAGGCAACACAGTGTTAATTCATGCAGCCTGTTAATCCATGGCATTATGAAGACAAAGAGCTAAGAATGCCAAAGTAAGGACTTGAATTTCTGTGGGAGACAGGTCAGTCAGTGGCTATTAAAAGGTTTTTTCAGGTGCAGTTTTCAGCTTGGGAAGGTGGTTAGGACTATGGTTAGGAAGGTGGTTGAATATTTAAAAGAATTGCTGTTCATCCCACGTTTCTTCCTTAGGTAAGTGCTAATGGCCACTGGCAAAGAGTGAATAATGGAGCAGCCTTTATGTCCCTTTTTCTCTTTGAGGAAAACTTTGTGGTTTTCCATAATGTAAGCTGCTCATAACAGTTAAAAACTGCTAATTTTTTCATGGCATTTTCTTGGCATTTACCATCTGATGGGACTCCTATTCATGCCAGCACCTGGATTTTCATTTTGCCTACACACTGGCATTTGTGATGAGCTGGAGGGACTGTCCTGTCAAAGTCACTCTGCTTAAGCAACAGCCAGATTCTTGCAGTTCTAAAGGAAATCTTCTCATAAATTGAGACCTTTGTGAGGAAACCCTGACTCAGATTACAAATGCTCCCCTAAATTGCAATTAAATATGAAATTTTCTGTAGACACCATGATAATTAAAGTTGTGCTATAAACTGGAGTAATTTTGTCATCACTTCTAATCCAGTAAGTACTTCAGAATTTCTTCCTGTGATGGTGAACCACTAGGAATGGATGCATTTTCTAGTGCTACAACAATGTTGCTAGAGTGGATGGTATACTTTTCCCCACTTCTAAGGTCAAGTCCATTTGCTGCTTAGCGAGCTCTTTAAAAATGAATTGAAGTAGGTATTTAATGACTTGGAGGTAGGTAGTAGTCGGTAGTGGGCTTTAGAATGAGCAATGGTAGAAGAACTGAAGGGAAACTTTTTTTTTGTTGGTAGGGCTTCTGCTTCCTGCTCCTTCATTTAGGTACAGAAAATTAAATGTTAACCAACTATGAAAATGTATGCTACAAGCTAAATATTGGGTTCAGGGTGTACAGAAGATATTTAAGTAATTACTTCCTGGAAGGTCGATTTTTAGTAAGTATGCATGCTTAAATCTGAACATTAATTCCTCAGCATTGTACATTTTAATGTATGGCTGACCTTCCTTGAAACTGCAAAAGCAGCTCTGGATAACTTTATTAGGTACACATTCCCCTAACTTCAAGATGTAACATGAAGCCAGGAAATTATAAATATATTTTACTTACATCAATTTTTCATGGCCCTTAAGCATTAAATGTATGCAAGTGACTATAACTAATTTGTGGCCCAATTTATACACCCTGTATACAAGGGGTTTTTTTTTTTTGTATATTAAGTTTTTTACTGCATTTCAGTCACCATTGTATTTCTTCAAGCTAATATTTCCTGATTTCAACTACAGGCCAATGAACAGACCAGAGTGGAATTCTATCTGATTCTGTGCCTGAAAGTCTGAAGATATATTATATTAGAAATCCATGGGAGAAAATCAATCCTGTGATTGGTAACTGTACACTATAGATTAATTAAGGCCAGAGGCAAGGGATTAAGCCCAGCTCAATTCTTTATTCGGTTTGATTGCAAACACAGTTGTAAGCAAACTTCTCTAAGACTGCAAAGCTGAAGGTCATGTTGCACAGCACTGACAAAGCTTTTTGACCACCATAATTTCAGAGCATCTCTCAGTCTCTGTGCCCTCTATGTAACAAGGTACTGTGATGCTGTAGCCATGTGAATAAACTGCCAGTGTTCCCTGTGCTGCTCTGATGTGGAATGGCATGCCATTTGTTTGGTGATTTTCCTTCAGATTGGCAATTACATTTTAGATTTATAAATCCCTAGATTTATATAATGGTAAATCACTGTTATCAGTGCAGGGATTCCCTATGAGGGAACCTTTCCCTGCTGGATAGAGAATTGTACATTATTACTTGTCTGTATGACTTCTTATGGTAACTAGAAGAACAGTGCTAGGTAAGTAGTACCAAAAGTGACAGAGGGATTGATTTGGTTCTTCCTCAGACTGTAATCAACATAATCCCTCCTGCACCCTGCAGAGAATGTCCTGCTGTCACCTCATAGCTCAGATGTGGCAAAACTACTTGCAGCGTTTAGCCCAATGATCAGTAATATTTTTAATTAATGCATCAAAATTTTGAGGTTATAAGCTTGTTTTCTTAAAAATTAAAACCAAAAAAGAGTTGAAGTCTTTTTCCAACTTCAGTCCATTTGAAGCAATGCTCAGTTGGCAGAGTGGCCAGAGTCACTAGAGTAAGGGAAAACACATACGGTGTCAGCATGAGTGTTCTGATAAAGCAAATAAAATACCAGCTGCAAACACATGGCAAACCCTTCATTACTGACCTGATCATCTTCATTTCATGGAAAACACCAACTGCTACAAATCTAGTTAATTATTGTTATGGCCAATTAAAGTGCACAAAGTCATCTATTGTTATAACCCAACACAATTAGGAGTAACTCTGTATATGTAACATTTTCAGCATCTCACTGAAAATGAAGCATCTCAAAGCAAGTGCTGTTCTCTGATGCTTGAAATGCAGCTTTCCAGAACTATGTTCTCTGCTGAATGTTTTTGATAATGGTGGAACAAAGATCTTTGACTTTAAGGACTTTATCAGTACATCCCTGTGCAATTTTAGTGCATTGCTCACCCTCCATATAAAGTAGAAGCATTTCTATCTTTACACATCCCACACCTACTGTAACTCCAAAATATCTTCCAATTTACAGAGTTTCTGTAACAATTACTCTCTGAATAGTCTTTTCCAGCTCAAACAGTCCTTTTAAAATAATTAATTAGCTCTGTTTTGGTTGAACAATTATTCATGACCTAGTCTCAGTTTCCCCTGATTTTTTTCATTATTTGTAATGCTTACCCAGGTAGTCCCACTAAAAAACTGTGGTTTGCTTGGGAATCACTCACCTTCACTGTGCTTTCATATTTGTAACCAGTGCTAGTCACCTCAATTATCATGGGATGTTTTTTATTTTCTGATTATGTAGTTTACATTTTTTATGCAAGGCTTTCACAAATGAGCTCTGCTGTGAAAGATGGGGATATAATTATGTTGCTGAAACTATGGGGAGGCTAATGGGGACAAGCATTTAATTAGCAACTAGAAGTAGTTTGAATATTTCAAAATAAGAAAGTTTTGCATGTTTTAATCCAAACAAAATATATTATTTTGTTAAAAAAATGCATTATCAAGTTGAGGATTAGACTTGTGCATTCATGGGGAGGCTGGGATTGTCAGTCATGTCTGTGACACATGCAGGCATCACAACATTACTCTGTTGCTCAGTGGTGTCTGAGGACGACACAGAGAGTACCGAACAAATTGTACCTGCAGCACAGAAGGTGCCAGAAACCAGTGTCAGCTTAACTGAATGCATAAAACCAGAAATTCTTGAATATATAGGAGAGGAACAGCATAAACAAAGTATTATTTCCTAGGAGAGAAAGTGAAATATATCAAACAGACTTTGAGTGAGAAAGAAACAATCATACTGTGGAATCTCCCAGGAATAGGAAGGGAATTTAGCTTCCCGAGATTGTTCCAGTTGGTGTTAAACTCTTATTACAGTACATTGTCTTATCCAGCTCTTTTCACAAGTACATCAGCACTGTAGCTTCTTGGGATCAGGTCTGACTGGTCTAGAAATACCTGTCTCTTGTGCTCTGTCTTTTTCAATTGGATAATGTACTTGGCAGTCGTCATCTTCATTTACAATAGCTCACTGGAGCCCAAGCACCATTAACATCTCTCTCTGGTTTGATTCCCAGAGCTTGTGTCTATCAGTTTGGTTCCAGAGACTTTGCAGTCATTTTTTCAGTTTTGTCAGGTGTGTCTCCAGAAGTCTCTCCACCTCTGCTCGTTTGCCTTTCCAGTTTCCAGCTACTAAGGAGCCTCTGGTCTTCAGAATTAACTTTGCCATGCCCCATAAAACACAGTTATTTTATCAGCCTTGTAATGTTTCTACTGAGTCTGTTTGCAGATGATGCATAAGGATCTCTTCAGACTCTTGCTGATTGTGTACCGGTAGTTTTGCTGGTTTAAGTCTTAATAGTAAAATTCTAATCTTGGGCCATGCAGATAATGCAGGGCACCTCAGGACTGCATCAGGACTGTGGGGCTGGAGAGCCTGTGCCCAGCTGGGGTAGGGAGCACAGCTGTCTCCTGGGTCTGTCCCTTGCCACAGGAACCCTGGCAGATGTGCCCCTGGCTATCTCTGTGTAAGGCATAAAGGGCATATGCTGTTCCTAATAGAGTGAGGAGCTTTTTTATGCTAAGGAAAACACAGATTTTGCAACATTAGGGACTTGTCAAAAGTGTGAGGAAGAGACATAATTTGCACATTCATCCACATAAATGTGCAAGCATTTTCTACCTGCATGTACAACAACGGACACAGTAAAATTAAAGCTATTTAATGACTTCTTTTGTAAGGCACCATCTGCTTCAGTGCAGTATTTAACATTCAGGACTCTATTTATAAGCAAGAAGAGGTGTAGACTTCAAAGCTGGATTTGCACATCCCAGCACTCTGGCCACCTCACAAGCTATATATATATATTTAACATGATACAGATCTACAGACCAAGCCTTGTATGTTTAGCTGAAGGAACAGAATGTGAAAGTGAAGGCTTATACACCCTCCTCCCCAAGCTTAAACTAGAAGCAATCAGTGGGCGATAATTCTTCTTATCATTCTATTTTCATTAAATAGTCACCAGCATGTGAAAGTATATTGGAGAATTATAAATTGTGTAACTGCTTTGCTATAGTATGGATGCATTTATAAACAGACACGGCAAAAGAATTCCCATTATATTGCTCCAACAGTTTAGCTTTAGTCTTGCCACTAAAAATTGCTCTTTATTGGTCAAAATATAAAATCAGTTGTCCAGGACATGTTTGCATGTATGGTATTTGGATTTTATCCAGTTTCAGCCTAAACCAAGTAGCTGAAAGGGTGAAGGAACAGTCCAGAGAGATTTGTGGCTATCTGTCTGAGCTGAGCCATGAAGCCAAGCAAGCCAAGGCTTGCCTGTTTCCTACATGAAGGCAAGAGAGGAGGCTAATACTTATCAGCTGAGTAGATTTGGTGCTGTATTATGTCCTTGTATTCTAATGATAATTTTTTTTTGTGAAGAAAGGACCTTTAAAGAACAGTCATGCTGTTTACATCCCTGCTTTGTGAAACAGCCTGCCAGGCATGTCAACATATTCACTGAAATAATTACCATTTCCTTTATTTTTTTTTTTTTGTAAAAAAAATATATGATCCAGGGAAAAATGAGTAACTTATACATATTTACAAAAAAAGTTGAATTCTTTATAAGTATGCTTTCATGGTTGCCAGGAGTATCATCTGCTAGCAGTTTTGGTTTCAACCTCTTTAGTCAGACAGAACTCCTGGATCACTGAAAGAGTGGCAAGCATTGGAACAGGCTCCTCAGGGGAGCTGTGGATTTACCATCCCTGGAAGTGTTCAAAAAAATGAGTAAATATGGCATTTTGCAATATGGTTTTGTGGTCATGGTGGTATTCACTCAAAGGTTGGACTTGATAATCTTGAAAGTCTTTACCAACCTTAATGATTCTGTGATCCACTTAGGAAAACTTAAGCTGTCTTTTATTACAAATTCAAATGAGTTGCAGATGTGAAAAAACCCCACCTTTTTGATACACCCACAAATAAACTTAAGATGAAATCTAAGTGCAAACAAATGCAGTACTTTTTTGTGATACAGAATATTAAAGCAAAACTTTCTGAATTGCAAATGGTTTTATTTTCAGAACTTATGTTTGGCATTCTTGGCTGAAAATGAAAAGTAATTATGGCATTCCTATTTGCTTCCTGCCATGGTTGGCTTACACTGCCATCAACATAAACTGCATTTTCCCTCAGGAGGCAACAGACAGTGCAAACCTTCTGCTACAAACCTCCCTCTCAGTAGACCCATGAATCTGGGCCTTTATGTAGATTTGGGACAGGAAATTACGTAGAACTGCTTTGTTAAAATATTATGTTTTGATGTGTCTTTCATGAAAAACATTGCATGGACATTTAATCAAAAGTTTGAAGGGGAAGGAGGGGTGGATATAAACTTACTCATGTATGTGTTTACTTTCAATGTCATTGGATTGCAAACCAGAGAAGAGCAGATCCATGCTCCTAGGAGTTCAGATGTTACGTAATGATGAATTCAATTGTTAAGATGATGTAATCTCTCCACTCTGTGTATTCTGTCTGTCCTAACTGAATTATGATATTGGACTAGAAAAACATTGACCTGTAAAAGTGATTTTCTTGTAAATAAGGTATTTATCTTCAATACAATTGTGACATGATTAAAGACTATAAAATTGTTGCTAAGTGCAAAGAAAATTTCCACCAAGCTAGGAAAATAGAAATACCTGAAACACTTCAGACTTACTTCCCATACATTTGACAGCACAGGTTATTTATTTATCTCCTATTTTATATGCCAGAATTGTGCACGTGTGAATGTTAATAGGTAAATACTAATCTGTTTATGAAGAATGAAAATTATTTATTGCCACTAAGATGAACATAAAAATGAGATCCCTTCTCAGTGATGCATAGTTCTTATGCTGCAAGATTTAGAATGCACAGAAGAGTTGGGGAGTGTCTCCAAGTCCCTCCCATTGAATCAGGGGGAAGGAGAATAATTTTTTATTGCCTTGGAATCTGCTCAGGTTGTTGCAGATCCTAATAGGAAAGACATTAACATATATTCAATTCCACAGGTGTACCAAGTCTGTAGATACATTGGCTGAGGAATAAACCTTTCCACAGGTTTGGGGTTTTTTTAATATCTGGTGATAGACATCAGTGAGCCAAGGCAGGTGGTTGATTGGATTATTTCAAATAATTTCTGAAGGAGATTTGAGTCTGCTGAGTAAGAGATGGGTAGAGAAGCTTATTCTGGAAAACATTCTGCATACTATACATAATTTGGGGGGAGGGTTAGAAATGCTCTTTTATTGAAAAATTTAAAAGAAACACAAAGAAATGTTAATTGCATTCAGATGAGACATTTGGCCAAGGGGTGAGCAAGATTCATTGTACCTGAACAACTGTAAATGCAGAACTGATGGAAAGATTGCTTTTTCCATGCACATATTTAGATGATTGATTTCAACAGTGGAAGCTGCATTCAGGGTCAATCTCTTTATCTGAGTACAAAAGAAAATATTTTAAAATACTTCAAAACCAAATATATTCAGAGTTATAGTATTAAAAACACAGGAAGTACATAATCAACTCAAGTTTCAGAGAACCAATAAACTTTAAATTACTAAATTTTGGGAGGAGTTTTCTTCTGGGGATATATGTCTGAAGTTGACCACTGTGTATTTTTTTTTGCCTGTACTAACAGCAAAATTCTAGATTAGATGAACAACAGTATGTCTTGATTACTCAAATGGCTGAAAGCTTTGGAATAGGTGGCAAGCCTTAATTTTTTTAAGTACTTGAGAGTCTAAGACTATAGTGAAATTTTCTAAACTGCTGGAACATTAATTAAAAAATGGTCAAAAATTAAAGGAATTGTTTTCTGCAGTGTTATGCTTCTGGGATACCTAAAATAAGATTGAAAGCTGATGTAAATTACAAAAATACTACAACTTATCCACAAGTCCTGCTAAAGCTTGTGAATTACTATTGTTTGGTCATGGTCCTGTTGTACTTAGATCTAAGCCTAAGATATCCACATGTGTACATGTATCATGAATAATTTTGCTTGATTCCACTCCTTTCAAATGCTGCATGAAATCCTTTCCCCATTCAGGAAAAACCTCTGATATCAGTAGACAAGGAATTCACCCACCTCATTAGTGTAGAATTACTATTGAATGTGTAAATTCTAATTAAAAAAAAAAAAAGTAACTGAGTTAATTTTGCCATGAAGAGCACTTCATTCATCTCAGCTGCAACAGGTAGGCACATGCAGGCATAAGTATCACACACAGGTGCAAGAGATACATGAGAAAGGTTTTGTCCAATTTGTTTGTACACCCAGTCTTTTCAAACTGGTACTTGATCACAAGGCAGATATTACAAAAGTTGTATGGTTATAAATAATGATCAACTCAGTTCTACAATGATGACATTTCAAGCATCTATATACAGAAGGCATGTATAATTTCTCTCCATCATCACTTTTCCTTGCATCTATAGCTATCCTTTTTTCAAGTTTTGGCACCTGGGTAGCTGGTAGTAGTTTAAAATGAAGACTAAGAAAGATCCCCATTTACAGAGACCTTGAGTAAAGATTTTAATGTGAAGTACAAGTGGAACAGTGGCAATTCTGGCCATCTAAAATTTCTTGTTTTAGAATGAAATGACTTGCTAATTCAGTCTGGCATAATAGGCCAGATTTTGTCTTTCTTATTTATCCTATATATGTGGAATGTGAAGTTTGAGTAGCTATGAATGGAGAATGGATAAACCCTAGGTGACATATTGTGCAGTCTTTACCTGAAAGAGATGGTTATGGGCCTTCTATAGAAAAACATGGATTTATGAACACTCAATAGTTGTATTTCTGAACTTCATAGTATGTTTAGAGACCATAGTCTTAAACATTCAATTAGAATATTTAAGAACCAGATTAATTGATAAAAATGTGTCCTTGGGACAATATTGTTTGCTTTACCATGTAATACGTTGAGGTCTTGCTCATGGATTTTTTCATCATTTGACAGCCACTGTCCTGGAAGTGGACTGTAGCAGGTTCACATTTGCACCCTACAACTCCCTGACAGGAGCATGTAGCCAGGTGGGGGTCTACCTCTTCTCCCAGAAAACCAGTGACAGGATGAGAGGAAGTGACCTCAAGCTGCACCAGGGGAAGTTCAGGTTGGACATCAGGAATAATTTTTTCACTGAGACGGTGGTCAGGCATTGGAACAGGCTGCCTGGGGAAGTGGTGGAGTCACCATCCCTGGAAGTGTTGGAGAGACATGGAACTTAGTTCTATGGTTTAGTTTGGATGGTGGTGTTTGGTCAGAGGCTGGTCTCCATGATTTTGGATGCATTTTCCAACCTTAATAGTTCTATAATTAGTTTAGTTTTATTGCTGCACACTCCTTGATTTACAAGTGGTGAATCTCCATTGAAACCTCCTGATTGCTGAATTTTTAATACCATCTGATCCTGACAATTATTTTTGCAAACACTGGTCCTCGAAGCCAGTCAGCCTCCTCTGTCCTCTTCTTTCTGGCTGCCAAGTCCCTGTTTTTTACTAAATGTTGACAAAACATTGGTGCTACTGTCTGTCTATTTAATTTTTGACTGATTTTCCTGCTGCATGAGATCACTGGCAACTGCTAGAACACATTCTTGCTTTCCCAAACTTTGTGTTTATTTCCCTGAAGATCTTGCCATCTGCTGTGCTCAGCTGCCCAAATAAGTAAATTTTTCCATGTCTTATAATTTTTTCCTGAAAATATTGTCTGTTCTCTCAATATTTCCAGTTTTCATCAGATTCTTTAGGATCTGTTCACTTCTAAATAACATGTATCATAACAGCTCATATTACCAAAACCAGGAATATTGATTTTGGCAGCAAAACAGAGGTTACTGAAGCAACATTCAGTAAGTGGTATTCCAGATATTATCTAGAGGTCAGCCAACAGAACTGTGGACAAGATATTCATATATGATGCTGTTCATGCAGTGTATATTTCTTTGGCTATACTTAGCATTTACACCTAATTTATTTTGACTTGCTTACTGTTGCCAACCCTGAGTGCTCAAAATCATGAAATTGGCTTGAAAAATACAATGCTTTAAGCAATAATACATTTAGAAGTTCTTAACCCAGAGTGTTGCACTTTCAAGCATTCTTCTACAGCTAGCAGGAAATGTGTTTTCATGCAGGGAGGGCAGAAGTGACAGGAGATCACACACAAAATATTGTGACTCTCTCTGAGCTGAAAAAATACAAAGTATCTCGCTTTTGAGAACTCCTTCATGCTGGCTGAGTGTGGCTGAGTTACTTTTGATTTATACTACCATAAGTAAATCAGAATACTGCATAAATAAGTTATAAAATGTGTACAACAAAAATTAGGCATTTTTTTCACCTGTTAGAACTTGTATGATCTACTAGTTCAGTATTATTTTTTTACTTTAATAACTAAGTAAGCAACAACTGTTGGAGATGGAAAGGCATGCAGTACAATTACATAGAGAACTGAGGAAGTGAAAACATCCATGCTGCCACTCATTTTATTGCTTAATGACATCAAAAGATTAGTGTGAGCATACCTTGGGTCAGCCTGAGCCACACTTTAAGTCTTTGCACCATCAAAATGGGAATTGGCCTTGACTGAATGAAAGTACTCTGTTCCTTTGCCTTGAAATGTGTTCAGAAATAGAAATGGGGCAAGGCAAGGCAGGAGAAGCAAGCAAACAAACACCCCAAACCTTGAGTACTTTACAGTAAACTCTTTGAAAACTAGAACCGGGACACAAAGCAGAGATTTCTTGTGAATTTTAACTCTAAATCTATTTTGTCTATAGCTTCACCAAGCAAGGTTTTCACATTCTTATACGCAGGTCCTGATGTATTTTTCTCTCTTTGGTCATTCCTAGTGGGATGAGAGTGGGAGGTTAAGGGAAAGAGTAGTATGAAGAATGAATGAGTATTGCTCCATGTGGATCCTGGGGACTCCCATAAAATCTAAAAAAGAAACAGTGGAGGAGGATGTGGCTGGCTGCTGAAATGCTCCGTGGGCTACATCCTGTCTGTGACTATGGCAGAACTTGCACACCCTTCTGGTTTGTGTGTGTGTGCTGGGTGCTGAGGTGACACTGGCCACAGCAGCCTGTGCAGCTCATACAGAGCCTGTGCTTTGGCACTGCACCCTCCTGTCCATGTGCACACACTGAGCACACCTGGTTTGGGAATCATCTGCTTTATACAAATGGGAAGCTCACGTGAACCAGCACAATGTTACAAGGATGAACTTTCTCAGTTGAAGGCTTTTCCTCTGAAACAATATTCAATTTTCATCCTACAGTGCAGCATTTTTCTCCAGCTCGATAAAACTTTCCTGAAATGTCTTTATATCACTTTGTGTAGTTCAGCAGAGTGCAAAATAACCTCTTGGTGTTTGCTTTAGTTCTGTCATATTCTGTTTACAAATTCAAAAGGACCTAACATAAATAGCTGTCAACACTTACATATTACTGTGATTCACTGACTTCACTACAAGAATTTTTGTATAGCAGCAGAAAGAGCATCAGTATAAAAATCTTCTCTTGAAAGCCACTGCAGTTGTTCATCTCTCTTTCAGTGAGTGTGTGCACAGTGAATCTACTTATGCTACTTGAGATATAATTACACAGCTGCCAGAACAGGACATCAAAATGGTACCTCAGTAGTAGTGTGTGGGCCTGAACAACTGAGAGTGAAGGGCTTTCTTTTTCCTGTACTTCTACAATACATATTGCTTTGATCATCTAGATTTAAAAGCTCATATAAATGGGTGGCAAGGGAAAAAAAAAAGAAATCAGTAAAATCAAAGGATGTATGTCTCTTCCTCTGCAAATTTTGTTTATTGATAAGTCAAAGTTTCCTAAAATTCGGAACTTTTTGGTGGGTGGATCAGTTCTGACCAAATCCCACCCTGCAGGTTTCAGGATGGAGAAATTATGCTTTAAGGAAAGATGGTTTGGAGTGTTGTTGTTTGTTAAAGCTATTTAATATCTAGCCATAGACTAGGAAATCTTGCAGCACTGATAGCTAGCTGCCTATCTCTGGTCCTGTGGCCTATGACATCCCAAACCTTTCATGTGGAAAGACATCACCACACAGCAAACATCACAGACTGGGATTTAAATCACGTCTGCTGTGCCATGGGAAAGGAGAAGCAGAGAGACTTGTTGATCTACTCTTACATAATCATGCAGTGGACAAATATGCATCTGGCACGTATTACATTTTGAAAAAGCACTGAGCTCCAGGCTTCTCAATTCTCAAAATCAAAAATGAAGAAACTCTAGAGCAGAGTTTGTATTGCAAAATTATGAACAACTATCTCACTACTGCAGGAGAACTGTGCAGCCAGGACTGTGATGTCCCCAGCTAGTTCGGTTTAGTCTTACTGTCTGGAAATGATGTTCTGGGGACCTCAGTTTGACATCTCAACTAAGAGGTCTGGTGTCTCAGAGATCACCATGGCACCTTCCTTCAGTGGCAGCCCAGGGCATTCTGAATTGCACATGGACTATTCTTGGCAGTAAAAATATACTGGGAGACGTATTTAGCTCTTGTGGAAGACTGTGGAGCTTCACTGAAATAAATTGAGTAATTGAGGAGTAAGGTAAAACCACTGACTTTAATGGCTTGAATGTTTCCTTCCTTTTTTTTCCTGATAAAAACGTAAACAAGGTTCAAATTAGGGGCAAAGTGTTCCATCTAGCTAATCTGATTGGTGAAATTCATCTGACAAATGAATGAAAATATTCAAATGAACACCTGGAAAAAATTAAGCAAGATCATGATGGGCTATCAGCAATAATTTGTACTAGTATCACTAGAAAGATGTCCTAAGTGTCAGTGCCATGAAGCAGCCAAGAAAGAGACTTTGTCACTGAACTAAGAAAAAGTGCTGTGCTTTCATGCATCTTTTACTTGCCTATAGATATTCAGTGTGGAGTATTTAGAAAAAAAGACTCGCATAGTCAGCAGGCTGAATTGATAAATTTGCTGGCATAAAATGCCATAAAGAACTTTCTGAATTAATTGGAGGTGGCAGGGCATTCAGCATTCAAATATATGATTCCCAGGAATGAGAAGCTGCCATGTATTCTAGCTCTTTGGATAAAAGCCAAACTTTTATGCAAACCAACAAGGCATGAGCTGTGCAAACTGCTTCACTGCATTCCTGCTGCCTGGTCTTGGTGACCAGTGCTCCAAGGGAAAGCTCCAACAGTGAGGGCTGAAATTTCTTTCTGGCAGTGGCTGATGAGAGCAAAATGGAGTTTTTCTCTTTACACTCTGGGACAAGGATTTTGCTTTGTGGGGCTCTAAAACTGACAGAACTGTAACTATACTCTGGTTTACTGTGGATTATACAAATTAAATTATGAAGACACATAGGTGTCTCAGAAGAAACACAGTGCTTGGGAGTCTCAACAGCTTGGTGTTGGTCAATGCAGGGTTAAGCAGTGCCTTCCTGAGCTGATGCCCTTTCATTCTCTAGCTGTAGCTGGTCACTGTGTTATTTTTACTGGAATACAGTTCCTGATTTTCAGGCTATTAAAAATAAGTGATTTTAAAAAAAATGAATACATAAAGATGTGCAAATGTGGGGATCACATTTAATTGGAGTTTTGGTTTGGTTGCACTTGAAGCCACACTTTCTTCCTCTTGCATACATTCTGTTTTACAGTATGACTAGTGCAACCACAGAGAGCTAATTCTAAATTTGAGTGCTTGATGTTCTCAACAAAAGTGAATTCATAAATTGTGTGCATTACCAGTACTTGTGCAAATTGGGTTTTACACTTGGATGTGCTCCTTAGTGTACTTCCTAATCACTAAAGCCCTTGGGACCATCTAGTCCAACCTTCTTCATAGCAGGGTCAATTTCTACACTGAGTTCAGTATCTTGCAGCTGAATCAGATGGCATATTTTTATAGACACCCTGATGTGATTTAAAAGCTCCAAGTGTCCCCAGCATATTCCAGGCCAAGCAATCCCTCTGGTTAATTACTCGCAGTGTTAAAAACATGTGTCTTGTTTTCAGTGTGAATTTTGCTGAGTTCAGCTTCCAAGATCTGTATCTTTCAATGTGAAATGTGAAACTTCTTGTTGTTTATTTCTTAAATAGCTTTTTGGCACAAGGAAATGAAATGAATCTCTGCAATTGGCAAGCAGGGTGGACAGAAGGGTATTAGTCTTCTTTCTTCTTCCTTCTCCATTTGGAAAATCAGCATACTCTTAGGAGAAATTCAGCGTAATGTTTTTAGTATTACTTCATACAAGTTTTCCTACATGCTCTTCACAGAATGGGAATATTATATATGCATGATATGCAGAATATGAAGAATTTCAGGTGAAAGGCCAGTGTCTGCTCCTAGTATGTCAGCAGTTTCTTCCTCCTCAGTTTTGAGCTAGTATTTATTTCATTGGCCTCCTTGATTAGCTTCATCCATTGTTTCTAGATTGCCTTGCCACCACCAATCTTCTGATTATTGCCAAGGCTTAGTAGTTTCTGGAGTGATATCATACAGGGTGCCTGGGAAATCTCAATGCAGATGGAAGCTGGCTGCTATGTGTGTTACTGTTGGCAGTGACTATATATTTAGAGCAGTATTAGCAATTTTTAAAATAGGAAAACCCCAGATTTACTAAGCTCATCTCTGTTTGTGAGCGACACAGAGTTTACCCTAATTTATTTTGATAGATAATTCAAAGACAGTGGCCAGAGAAAGATTGAGGGCATTCAAAGTACATACTCTGATTGGGAGAAATTCGTGACCATTTAAAATCATGGAGTTTAAAATTAAGAATTGCCAGAATACTTTGGAAAGTGCTTCTGGACACTATGAAAGTATATGCTGGGAGTCTGTGAAATGGTTCCTTCCTGGAAAAGAATCACTGGAAAATGTCACAGCAGTGTCTTAATCATCCTTCCCTATCACTGCTCACCATGGGCTACAACAGAGCTAAGAAGATGAGCGAAAAAAGAAGAAGAGGGAGGTTGGGAGGAAAGGCGGGAACAGCAGCTTTAATGGAAGGGTTCTTCTAGAAGAATCTGTATGCTTACTGCAAGGTGCAATCAACATTCTTAAAGGGAAGCATGCTGTTACACAACTATTCTGAAATACTCTTCCAGGTACTTCCAAAATGAGGAAGGGGGGGGAATAAAAAAATCAAACTAAAAAAAGAGAAAAGAAGTGAAAACAAAAGAGGAAAATTTTGAGGACACAGAAATGGAAGGAGGTGAACCAGTCATTCCCCACTGCATATTCTCCATCTGAGCCCACGTTTATGCAAGTGACTATCTGAACAAACACTACCACTGACACAGATTCCCTTCCATAGCATATTTGTGTTGCCATGTATATGAATAATTGCATTAGTAAGGCAGAAGGTCTGGTCCCCATATTTTACAGGCATCTATATTTTATCTGTGGCTATGCTTTGCACTCTAATTATATGGTGTTGGAAGCATCCATTTGTCTTGTTTCTTTCCAGTAAACACTTTTTTTTTTTCCCCAGCTGACCCAATGACTGAAAAAAATTGGATCCAGGATAAAAAGTGACAGCTCAAGCTAAGTCTGGACAGGAAGGAGGCAAAAGGAAAGTATTTTAGAGATGGAGTTCAGGTCATCTGCCATCTGCTAGACATCATTTAATTGTATATCTGAATAGCAGCAATCACTTTCCTCTGTCTTGTCTCCTGTCCCTTTCTCTTCCTGTAAGCTCCATAACTAAAATAGGTAGATTCAGAGATGACATGACATGACACTCTTTCCCAGCTGAGGGAACATGGCACAAGCACATGCTTCTAGTACTCTCTGTGACTTCTGTGTTTGGCATTGGCATGAGTCATGGTGCCAGGGCTGCACCCAGCCTTCAAATATCCAGGGACCAATGTATTGTAACAGCATGCAGATCCTTCACCGGTATAGTTGTCATCAGCCCTCTCCCAGCTGATATATTTAAGTGGAAAACTCCTGAGAATCTGGCAGAGCATGTATGTCCTGGGCTACTCAGTTTTGCAAGCCTCACCAATCCCACTCTGAGGTCAGGATAAGCACTTGTCGATTTTTTAACTCAGAGCAAACCTATTTTTGCAGATATTAGATTAATTCATTACTAAGCAGAGGACAGCACTGTAGTACTTAAATGTAATTTATGCCTTATCTGAAGATTTTAATGGGACTTATTTGGTATATGATCTTGTCCTGGCCTTGGCACAACGGTTATTTTCACCCGAAATGAACTACTGAGGGGCTGACAACATCCTTTGGAAGACAACCAGCAAGAAGTCATTACTCTTGGGATAGCTGTGAACTCCAGGAGAGTTAGAGAAATATTTCCTTCTTAGGCAGAAAGTAGTATCATATAAAGGAAAGAACACAAGTACTGGGTTTATTGTCAAAACTAAGATAACAAGAGTAACTGAAAAGTGTTTGCTTCCACACAATAAGAAACATCCTAATAGTTTTGAACAGTGTTAATGTCTGCTCCTTGCCTTAAGTTTAAATTATTTTCACAAGCCATTAAAATCGAGATGATGAAATTGTCCCATCCTATAGAGCACATCTATTTAAAGAATGGATGTGTTTTGTACCAATAAGAATCATAGATTAATTTAGGCTGTAAAAGACCTTTAAGGTCAAGTCCAACTGATAACCCAGCACCAAGTCCATCACTAAACCATGTCCCTAATGCCCCATTTATAAGTCTTCTAAGTTCCTCCAGGGATTGTGATTCCACCACTTCTCTGGGGGGCTTGTTCCAATGTTTGACAACCCCAGCTCTTCACCTTGTTGACCCTCATACAGTTGGCCTCAGCCATTGATCCAACCTGCCCAGATCTCTTTGAAGAAGGCTTCCTACCTCCAGCAGATCAGTAGTCCCACCATCATTAAGCTCTAGACAATCCAGCCACTCTAACATACAGGGCTACCCTGCCACCTCTCCTTGCCTATCCCTACACCCATTGTAGTATCTGCTACAACACTCCAGCTGTGTGAATCAACCCACACTGTTGTAATGATGGTAACTTATGTCATATTTTTCCTGCTGCACCTTGGTTTCCAGCTCCTCCTTTTGGTTGCCTATGCCACATTCACTGCTGTAGATGCACTTCAGCTGAGCTATTGTTCCTGCTTCCTTTTTAAGGGATGAAGCCAGGCAGTTCCATCATTTCAAATACATCAGTAACCTTTGCGTCTCTGCTGCTAAGGATACTTGAAAGGTATAATAAATTCTCTGAGTATTTTTTAACTGTGTTCTCCAGTCCTGTGCATTCGACTGTCATCATCTAGAACCAAAACAGCCTCTGGGTACCACTTTTTTAGCAATTCAGAAGATTTATACACTCCTCACTGTGCTGAATGCCATTCTTTGAGTAAGTACAGAGCACTGAAACTTTGTTTTAAGAAGTGAGGGAGGAGGAGGAAAGATTAAAGGGTCTCATGTGCTTCTTACATAAAATTTGAGGAGCTGATGAAAAACAATTTGACTAAAATATGATTGAAAGGATGTTCTGTGGCAATGCCTGAGGCTGATGTTTTCCAATGACATAGGTGCATGGGGGAGAAGGGGAGAGATTGGTTGTCAATATTTCTGTGGGTTTTTATTAATGAGATTAATACCTAATCTTGCAAGCTGCCCTGCAGGAAAGCCTCGTGAAACTAGAAGGGCAGTGCTACAGTGACAGAGTCCCATTGCTGCTGTTGGTTAAGACAGTAGCACTGAATTTGTATCTCTGGTTGGTAATGTTTTTAGTAAATTAGAAACCTGTTTTCCCTTACATTAGGGTTGCTCTACATCACCCTTGGAACATAAAATGTATTTTAAGTGAGGTAAGTGTAACTGATAACCATTAAAAAGCAGCTTTGCATTGTACAGCAGTTTAAAGCCTTGGGGTAAGTGAGAATCTGGATTTCCAATGCAAAAATTATGGTCAGTCTGAAATTTAACTGAAGATGTTTGTATTTTGTAGTGCTACCACTAAGCCAACCTAAGTTATTTACATCTAATTCAATATTGCAGTTACATTAATTAGAGCTCCTTAAACTATATGGTAATATCTAGTTTTCAGTATTTTGCTTTGAAAATATTTGTGAATTTTACAAACATGCATTCAGAGATCAGATTATTCTGTCCTTTTTTATTCATTCTAAAGTTCCTCAGAAAAGACATAGCACAGGAGGATGCTGGAAAACACTTTCTAGTCTATTGTTCCTTTTCATATTCACTATGCTTCTTTAAATAATACATCACAATACACTTTACTTTCTGAGAGTTTTGGCAACTAAATCAAAGTTTTTAGCGTTTGTTCCTTGAGTATCAACTTACTATGATTAATTATCTCACTCTTAGCACTAGTTATGGTCTTTTACCACTGAGTCCTCAGCTGGCACTGATGGCACTTGAATAAATCATTTACTCCACGATGTGTTCCATACATGTAACCTTTAAAGTGGCAGGGATTTAATCTGTACTGTTTTCAGGCCATAAAGGCAACAAAGCTAAATAATAAATCATGGCATCTCTATGAAAACAAACAAAGCTTACTCGTGCAAAAGTAATTACATACATTCCTCTCTGTTCTTGTGTCATTCCTCTTTGTTCTTCTGTCTCTGTCATCAGCATTGCTCCTGAAAAAGGAGGCAGAAAAGCATCCTGGGTATTATACACTCTGGGTATCATGTCTTACTTCAGATCTGTTCAGCTGCTTCTGTCACTAGTAGTTTTCAATAACACGCCAGAGGTAAATCAGCTATACATGGATACTTATAATACAAAATGAATATGTATCTTGTTACTTTGCTGTTCCCATTTCCTTCAAATATTGTTCCTTTCTCTCAACAGGCATTGGTCTGTCATGACGTTTTCTACTGCAAGAACATCTTTAAAATGCAATGAGCTTTCCTTCTATTCCTTTCTTAATTTATATTTTCTGAAAGATTTTAATATTCACTGGGATAACATCCTAGAGCCCCTTGCAAAATCTGTATTCTGTAGACTCCCATTAAAAACGATGTCTAATTAACAACCAGAGCCTGCAGGATGAACTCCCTGGGAGCAACTGACTAATTCTTGATAGCAGGACTGTGTTTTTAAGCTGTTGCCAACATCTTGAGAACAGTTCGATGCTGGAAGCTGCTCCCAAGGGTCCTTTCTTTCAGTTTCACAACGTATTGGCACAGGCAGAAGCTCGGGGACGGGCACACCAGTAGGGGGAGATGAGGGGATGTCTTTCCACTTCTGGGAACCTCGGCACTGTTGCCTGCCTTCAGATTAACAGCTTTTTGTTTTTTCTACAGTAAACACATTTTCACTGCACAAACTTGCAGTGCTTAATTAAAGCAATAATTTTAAACACATTTAGGCAAATGAGTGCAGTGTTCTACTGGATACATAAATTGACTTAAACCTGCTGCTTGCACCAATAAATTTATAGGGACAAGCTACTCCTGCAGATCAAGTTTTAAGTCAATGAATGTTTAACCACACTGTTGGGCTTTGCCTGGGCTACTGGCCCTGCAGCTGGATGCAATAGGGCAACTGGGACTGTGGCCCAGCTGTGCAGGAGCTAAAGCTTGGCTAATTTCCTCTAACAGCAGATGTGTCAGGCAACTCCACCAGTTGTTCTTGGCAGCCTGCAGTGCCATTTGGCTGTAGTTTTGTTTCTGACTCTTTTGCCTTTCATTCTTGTTTGCTAAGTCTTGATTCCTTGTTCCTGCTTCCTTTGTGTTATGCTCCTATACCTCACCTTGTCCCAGTCCTGACTTGACTTACAATAGGGTCTCTGGTTCTCAAACACCTGGCTGTGTGACTTTCTGACTATGCTTTTCAGTTTGAGATTACTCTTTCCATTCCTGGTTTTGATTTATTCTTATGCTGGCTTCACTCCTATCCAAACTCAATTCTTATCTGGTCTTCACCTTTGGGCTTACTGGAGTAGTCTTATGGAAGTATGTGCCTCTTAGGAAATCTGAAACAGCAGTAGAGGAAACTTGTGTTAGGCTGCTTCTCAGCAGTATTGGAATGGGGACAGATATGGAAGTCTTTTGCATGATTTCTTTTGAGTCTGCATGCTGTGAGGGATTACAGGCATGACCTGTGGATCAGTTTTGCACCAGAGGCTTAATCTGAATGCAAATATTAATTTGCAGCCTTAGATGACCACAGTTATGCTTCTTTTATATTGAAACTTCTTGTAAGCAGGCCAGTTTTGGCATGGGGTAAACGATTTCCAGGGCTCAAGGTTATTTTTTTCTCAGTGGTGTTCTTCTCTTTTACTATTTGTTGACTTTTCAAATGTCAGTCAAGCTCTGTATAACTGTTCGTGGCACCATTTGTGACTGTTTTCCATGTTGATTCAGCATCTTGGAATTTGTAGCTAACTTTTTTCTCTTCTGTATTCCAGATGCCATTGCTTGCATTTTATTGCAACCCAATTCCTTTTGGTATCATCCATCCCATGACTCTCTATAGAATTATCTATTTAGCTTTGCTTTCTAAACCATGCACAGTATTATTAACAGTACATATAAATTCTGCTAAAAGCTTCAGGACAAAATCCAGAACCTGCATAATTAGCCAAGCCAAAAGCCTAACAGATATACACTGGGAAAAACGTGCAAAGCTCCAGAGAGGCTGATGACCAACAGGTTAAGTGCCCACAGTGGATCCATGAAGACCATGTGTGAAGAAAGGAGAGGATACATTTAGTGATGGGTTATGCATTTTGCCATCTGAACTTTCCCTCTTCTTGCAAACATAACCAGAAACCATTTCAGTGATAGAAAGAATATATTTGCTACAGGCCCTTTATCTATCTTCCTCTTGTATACTGAGGTAGAACAAGAGGGGAAAAACTTGTCAGAAAAATTCTTGAGCAGTGCCCCTTGATGGTGATCTAAATTGCTATATGCCCTTTGTATAGGCTCTCTACGCTGGGGTGAATTTCCTCTCCTGGATGAGATGAAACCAAATGACATGTGGAGTACTGATAAATTATACTGCCTATCCAAGGCAAGTATATGACATTTGGTATCAAATTTATTTTAGTTAAATGTAGATGAATCTAGTTATTTTGAAGGTTTTAGGTGCTTGTTGTCACTGTTGTGACTGTGAGCTGTAACAGAACATTGAGTTCACTATGAAGCATCTCCTCAAGACACACTATCAACATAGACTAATATGTAATGGTTTTAATCTTGTAGACAATGATGTTATAGAGGCTATAGCCTAGGCAACAGACATAGATACACAGATGCTGAGAATTCCCAGTAATTTCTATATTGAAGGGAAGTTAAACCAAAACAACTGCACATCTCTCTTGAAAGAAAAATCAGGAAAATCATCAGTTAAAGCAGCACCAATATCCAGACTAACCTTGTTGTATGTATTTTCCATCCAGCCATCATAGTACTTAAGGGCCCTTGCTAATTCCCCTTTACTTCCAAGATACCGTCAAACTTACATTTATTAAGATGTGAAGCCAGAACTTCCAGAGGCTAACAATAATGCAGGAAGGACAGACTCCCTGTAGCTAGAAGTCTTTCTCTACTAATAATGATTAAAATTTTAAACACTACCTCTTGCAATCAATACTTTAAAACAGTATCTAAATTGGTTGAGTCAGTGGGCAGAAGTATTGCTACATGACTACAAAATAATCCTCACCTTGCTGCTGAAATAGAGCCAAGAAATCTTGATAGCTAATTTTTCATGGGATCTATGACATAGTTTGAAATCCCTCAGTTTGTGTGTCTTTATGAAAGTCTGGGTTAAAATTACTGACTTCTCATTGTATGGGCATTTATTCCTCCTTCCACTTCAGCTGGATGCTACTTTCCAGAGCTGCTATGTACATAAAAGAACTGTCACATCTCAGCTAAAATGGAAAAGAACTGTTCATCTGAAGCAAAGAGGTGGGTACTAACTTATTCCATACTTGAAAAAAAATCTCTCCCCCAGCTCTCACAGAGCTGGTTCTCAAATTCAGTAATCAGGAGTGACTGCTCTTTGGAAGATCAGAGCTTCCAACATATCGTGCTGGGCTTCTATTCTGCTAGGGGATGAAATGACTAACAATGCTACTAGGGATTAGTGATGCAAGAGGTCAAATGTGTTAGAATTTTCCCAGAATCCACTGACTGTGTTCTCTTCATTCAAAGATGTGATCTTCATATTCTTTTCCTGCTGTTAAATGAGAAGAAAGAATCTAATAGGACTCAGATCTCATGAAAAATAAATCTTTCTGTGACTAAGGAGTGTGAGAAAAACCTGAAGGACCACCTGTGTGGATGGGTTTGAAGAACAGATTTAAGTCATAAGGAATGCCTATACAACCTTTACTACTAACACAAATCTGAAATACAGTATCTCTGTTGCTACCATTATCAGAGAACAAAGATCATGTTTGGTGATTTCTCCCTTCCTTTCCCTCTATCACAGCAAGGATAAAGATTTTGATACTGCAACAAGTTGTGGGGTTAAGATTTCAGCACACCATGACAGAGTAGTTATAAGGTCTTACACCTGTGATCTGAAGCTCAGCTGTATCATACCTTGCAGAAGTGGCATGATACGTGGTATTTGGCTGTGTTGCTGACCTTTGTCTTACAAAAGCTCATCTGAATGCTCCTAAAGATGAAACGACCTGAAATAGGGATTCTTCCTTGAAAAGGAAGACTAAACACATTCAACAGATGAATAATCGAGACCCTCCACAAGATATAATGAAAGAGCTTTACATAGCCTGAATTGCATGTTATAATTGAAAACTAGAAGGAAAGGAAAACTATTTTAAAAAATAACTCCTATATAACCTTCAGAATTAATACAAACATTCTGGAGTTGTAACACGGGGTGTCCTTAAATAAGCAGCAATGATGCTTTCTTGTTAAAAAATAAGAGCTGAAGTCTTGTCCTTGATTAATGGGAGTGCAAATGTAAACTTGAGAGATCCAGCATCTCTGTTACTCCAGCCTATGAAGACAAATCCAGATGACTCATGCAAACAGCCTGCAGTCATAGAAGAATGGATCCAAACTGGTCCTCCACACCTCATGAAGCTGGGGCCCACAATGTGTAAGCAAGACTGGCCATGCTGCATTCCTCACATGCTGTCTCTTCCTCCACATCCAAGCACCAAGTGCCGCTGGGCAGTGTTTCCCAGCAGTGGCGATGAAGATGTAGGATTTTTTTCTGTTCAGATTCTTCTGTGCACTTCATGCTTTATGAAGTACGCCTACCATATGGGGAGATGTCTGATTACTTGTCATGGACTTCAGGATTTTTCTGTGCATAAATAAGACACCACCACTTGCGCCCTAGCTCTGTTTCACATTTTCATGTTACCATTGTAATAGGAATCTCAGATGGCAACTTTATTATCCAGCTAGTCTGTGCTCCTGGGACAAGAGGATGGCCACAGCACATGGAGCTCACCACAGTTGTTGGAACAAGCTGAGAACTCATGCTGCTATACTAAATGTCAGTGACATACAATGTCTTCCCATGCTCAGAGAAAATACCAGAAAGACAGCCAACAAAACGTCCCCTAAAAATGTCAGGCAAATCAAAGCAGAGTGTGTGTCACAACTGCCATCTTATATTCTTGGTGGCTATCTAAAGCAATAGTATCTGCTAAGCAAGCAACTTGTACGTCACCCCAGAGGGAAATGAAGAGCCAGGTTAGGCATCTGTTGATTCTAGGCTCATCTATACAAAAGTTATTCAACAACAATTCTGTAAACATCCCTCTTCGAGAACAGGTGTGCCCTATTTTTCTCTTTAATTAAAACTCATGGTGTTAAACTAAGCTGGAACAGCCCAGCCTTATTCTGGAAATTAGTCATGAAATTAGTCAGGAATAGTTCCTCCAGAACATGTATAAACAAGCCCATAATAATATTTATGTTGTCTGGAATGGTGGAGGACACCTTCACAGACGTATATTACTTTCCAATCCTCTAAGAAACATGAAGCGAGAGTTGTTGTCTTCCAGCTGCCGGGGGGGGGGGAGGGCGAGCTCTTCTCACCCATGTTTCGCCATTCGATTTGTCCTCGCAGGCCCGTTGGAGGGGACGGCTGTGCCCCAGCATTGAGGCCGAGCGCTGCAGGCTGCGCCAGCCCATGCCCCAAGCTGGGGTGCGCCAGGTGCGCTGGGCAAGACACGCACGCACACCTAGGGGCGGTGGATGTATTTTTCCTTTACACGAGGGCATGGATCAGCAACCCCCCGGCTTAAGGAGGGTACTTAGGAAAATTTCCCGTTCGCGCAGACCAGCCCGTGCCGGTACCTGCGTGTCCCCTCTCCGGGGACGCCCCAGCTCGGGGCGGGCACCCCACGGGGCCGGCGCTGGCAGCGACCGGCGCTCCGCACCCGCGCGGGGTGGCGGCCGGGCACGCAGGCGCGGCCACCGGGCGCGGTTCCCGGCGCGCAGCCGCCGCCCCCGTGAGCGGCAGGTAGCGGCTTCCCTCCCGCAGCCGCACGCGGACCGTTCCGGGCGGGATCGGATCGGATCGGGTCGGATCGGATCGGGTCGGATCGGGCCGGGCCGGCGCTCGACGGGGGATGCGCGGCCCGGGCGGGCGCACCTGGGCGGCGCGGCGCGCGGGGCGGGGCGGGGCGGTGAGTGGCAGAGCGGCGCGGGCCAATGGCGGCGCGCGGCAGCAGGAGCCGGGCGGGCGGGGCCGGGCGGCGCGCGGGGGCTGCGCGGCGGAGCGTGTGCAGCGGCGCGCGGGGCCGCGGCCGGTGTCCGTGCGAGCCGGGGGAGAGACCCTGCGGGGGGCGGCGGGAAGGACACGGATCACGGATCCCGATTCCGTGCGGCGGCGGCCGTGGTGGTGGTGGCGGCGGCGGGAGGAGCCGGAGCGGCGCGCCGTGGAGGAAGGAAGCGCAGGGCTGGCCGCTGCGTGTGCAACCTGGCTGTTCCTGCTGCCCGCGTCCACTCGCGGCTTTTCCTGCCGGCGCTGCTTGACAGCCGCCCGCCGCGCGTGTTGTCGTCGGGGTCTTTGGCGGGGGGGGGAAGAGCGAGCCGTCCTGCACAGCCTGGAGGCGTGATTGAAAACGAGCAATAATTAACTGGAGGAGGAAGAGGAGGACGGGGGTGGAGGAAGACGAAGGAGGAAGGCACCGCGCGGCAGAGCCCAGCCGAGCCAGCGAGCGGCGGCGGGACGCGGCAACTTCGGCCGCAGCAGAGGAGCCGGGGCCGTGACCGCAGCGGTAGCCGTAGCCCGCGCCTGCCCTGCCCGAGGGGGGAGAGGCTCGCCGCCTCCCCGGCTGCCGGACATGTCGGAGCATAAGGCCGTCGATCCCAAGTTATCGACGACGGACAGGGTGGTGAAAGGTGGGTGCTGCGCCCCCGCCGCCCTTTCGGCCGGGTCCCCCCGCCGGGCCTCTTGCTGGGGTCGCGTCCGTCTCCCCTTCCCCGCCCCGGGCAGGTACCGCGGGGCTGCCGGCGGCGCGGCCGCTGGGAGGGGTGGGCTCGGCCCGGGGGCTTGCGCCGGGCCCCAGTGGAGGGTTTGCGGCTTCCCTCGCCTGCCTGCCCGGCGCTACATTGCAGCATTTCCCCCCCTTCCTCCCCCCGCCGCCTCCCCCCCTCCGCCTTGAAGGCGCTGCACAGGGCTGGCGTGAGAGAGAGGGGGAGCCCCAGCTTCCTCCCCCGCCCCGGTGCCTGGGGGAGAGGAGGGCCGGGCTCGGCCCCCTCCCCCAGCCCGCCTGCTCTTTTGGGCATCCCCGTTCCTCCTTCTCCTCCGGACCGCGCTCCCCGGAGCCGCCCCCGCCCCCCCCGCAGGCTGCGCCGCCGCCGCTTGTCACTGCCGTTCTGCTCCCTGCATGCAGCAAGGAAACCTCCCCGTGCCAGCAGCCGGGGCTCCGCTCCCACACCGAGCGCCGCTGCTGGCGGACCGGTCGCGCCGCCCGGTTCCCCGTGCCCCGCTCCCGCAGGGCCGCCCCCGCGGCACCCGCGGCGGGGATGCCGGCCGAGGGGGAGCGCGCCGTGGGCGCGGGCCGCGGGCGCTGTGGGAGGCGGCGGAGGCTGCTTCCTCCTCCTTCTCCTCCTCCTTCTCCTCCTCCATCGCCGTCTCTTGCAGACGGCCCGGCCTGCTGGGATGTGAAGTTATCAGGCGGGCGTACCGTGGCCGTGCTCCCGAGTGCGCGTGCAGATGTGCGTGAGGGTGCTCGGCACAAACACGGTTGGGCTCCATGATTTTTTGCTCTTTTTCGGAGGTACGCATGTGCTGCCAGCCTCGGCCGTATAAACAAATTAAGAGTTTGGCTTAACAACACGTTGTGCCTCGCAGTACCGACCAAGGTTTTATTTACTGGGGCGATGCCTGATGTAAATTGCACATGTGCATTTCTCGGTGTGTAGGAAGTGCGCGTGTATTTAGTGGTCTCGGTTTTTTCCTTGTTTGTTTTTTGTTTGTTTTTTTTCCTTCCGCACTGGGCACACAGCCAAGCGTACCTAGCTCTAGTGTATTGCACCCAGTTAGGTTGTAACCCGTGTGCTGTGGTGGAGAGCACAAATCTTAGGTGCAGCGTGCGTGTGTCCAGATCCTGGGAAGCTAGGAATGGAAATGGACTTGAAATAAATGCACTTGTGTATTTACATGAGTGTATGCCAGAATGAAATACTCGGTGCAAGTATTACTTGGGAAGGTGTGTTATTTATAGTTTTGTGTTTACTGTCTTATGCCTTTTCCCATTTTATGCCCCTTCAAATGAAATTGTAGATATTCAGATATTCTGTAAGATACATAATTGCAAGAAATTCTGGAAAATCACTTGTAAATTCACCTTTGCTTTGTGATATCTGGAATATTTACAGTTTAAGTTTCAGTCTGTTATATCACACCAAGAATCAGCTTTAAAGTGTGTTTAACTAATACTGGTCTCCTGTAGAAATAACAAATGGCCATCCTGTTAGGAGAACTTCATGATTATCGGGTGTCTTTTTAAAATTTTCTTTATCTGCTTGGTCCTACTACATGGCCACACATCCTGATCTTTGCTGTGGCAGAACTTTCTTTGGCTTAAGACAATGTTTGCCATTAATAGGAATTATTTGAGTATTTACAAAACCTTCGGTTCTTTCAGCTCATCTAAACATGTTTTGTCAGCAATTGCTCTTTTCATTTTTCACACATGTAAATGTCTCAAATATCTAAAACCACTACTTCTAAAAAAAATTAACAGTATGTGTAGTTAAATACTTTTACAGTGCAACTCGGAGAGTAATCAACTTGGTTAAACTGAATTCTGATCTTCAAGAAAAATAACCTAGATGCTGCTTGGGTGTCCATTGCCCCTGCTGTTTGTGTTTGGGTGTAGATGTGAAGATCTGCTTAACTGGTTCAGGCCTCTATTAAATATTGAAATCCTTTTAAGGTCTTAAAATAGCATCTGAAGAGTGTAGTACGCAGCAAACTGATTGTTAATAGCATTATTCTTTGCTGCATCATAGGCACTTCACGCTGCCTTCATATGGACACTAAAGAAATCAAGAAAACAACTGGTGGTGATAAAGGAAAGATCACTCTGTTATTTCTGTCATATAGGACATGGTTTGTACCCTCTTGAGATGAACAACTGAAATGGGCTTGCAGTATTAAATTAATAAAGAACAAATAAAAGGGTACATTGTGAGCACCTATATATGAAGTCTTGTCGTTTTAGAGAGAAAAAACAGATATTCCAAGACTGGTAAGGTGTAACCTGAGAAAGCAAGTTTGTTAAGTTCTTTTAAGTTAGAATATAATTTAAAACCTTACTTGAAGGAAATGCCTTTAACATGGATGTAGTCTCTGGATTAAATTTTTCCATCTGCTTGCCTGTGTGGGATTTTTTTGGTTTGATTTTATTATTTTTTGTTGATTTTTTTTTTTTTTAAAACCCTCTCTGTTGCTGGTGTGTGAGAGGAGATGTTTCTTCCTAACAGTAACTCTGAGCTGGCTGGTGGAAAATCCTGGCTTGGCACTGTTACGTAACGGTGGGACGGGCTTGGGGGGATTACAGATCCAGCAGCTTTGTGCAAATTGCTTCTGGCTGAGAGCTGCTTCTTCAGGAGGCTGCTGTGGGTTTGGTTTTGTATTTTGCTTCTTGTGCTTAAAAGGCTCACGTATACTGAGAAGTGGAGTATTTCCATAGGCGAGGATTTAATCTCACGTTTGCTTTGCTTTTTGAATTGTTTGAACTGTACTTAAACTGCTTTGACTCAAAAATAAAACATGCTTCTGGGAAGAGGGGAAAAAGTCTTGGGAGCCCCTAATGTTTTTAACGTCCTAGTCTTCTGGCTTTGTGATGCAAATCTCACTGTCCTACAAGGAGCAGTATAAAGATGAAATTCAAGTTTGTGTGTAATGTTAAGTTTCCAGGAGCAAATTAGTGTCTGTTAAAGTTGACAAAACCATCTGTTTTGTTGAGCTAAAGGAAAAAGTAAAATTAGTCCAGAGAATAATCCAGAGAATGCAGTTATGGTTTGAGGGGTACTTTCAATTTACTCGGGTGCTCTCCTTGAGATGGTATGTATGTTGTGATGCAAATTATGCATTTGATCTTTACTCTCTGCATTTTGTCTTGTTGTAGAGGAGCAACAGTTTGGTCTGTTGACTGCAAATATGATAAACTCTGTGTTCAGGTACATTCAGAAGTTTGTGGGATCAAGGCTCAGAATAACATACTGTTACAGGAGGAGCTGACTTGATGTACTTATTAAATAAAGTTCCTTGCCTTTTTGTTAGCTTTATGGTGCCGCTTTCACTTGAACAGAATGTTAAAAATGTTAAAAGTTCGTGTCCTTTTTCAGGACTGAGGAAGCTACTCCTTATCTGTGCTGCTTCTAACTCCTGAGTCTTGCCAGCCAGAGTGTGGGCTTGTCTGTTCTTGTGAAGTTAGGAATACCTGTCCAGGAAAAACTGGACTGAGGATAGTAGCTCATTCCACATGGCTCAGCTGCCTGATGTCAACAGCTTTTGCTTACTACTGACATAAGCAAGATTTGGACCCCACCCATGGAGAAGGAAAAGCCGTGTATCATGTTACTTGACCTCCTCTAAGTATTTAGTGTTGCACTAGTGCCTCTCAGGAATCCTGCACTAAAGCATACTAATCTTATAAAAACTTTGAAAGTCAGCTGGAGTAGTCATACAAAAAAAATGAAGTCCGTATTTCTTGGAAATCTTGCTGTTAGTTAGGTACAATAATTGTTTTGATTTTTTTTTTTTCTGGGCAGGTCAGATGCTTGCATACTTTGTGTGGGGTTTTTTGTTTATTTGGTGCTTTTTTTTTTTTCTTGGAAGTGGAGTTTTAATGAAATAATTCTGTCTTGGCTGTTTAGAAGGGCTGTAGCCATGGCTTGTGGTCCTTGCTGTTGTCCTTTCCTCTTGTGGGTTGCATGAGAAGGTGTACGTTCTTATATCACTAATTGACAACACACAGTAAAGCCAGACATCACTCTCTGCTGTCTGAATTTCAAACTGTGTCATTTTAATGCTCTCCTAAAGTGCAGGCTAACAGTTCATATTATATTACAAACAGTTGTTTGTAATATAATGTGAATGCCAGCTCACGATCGATATGTCACCATCAGAGTTAATCTCAGATTTGTGAGAGGTAAAATTGCTGTCAATAATGGAAACTCTAAACTTCATTGCTAATTCCCATTAGTCCAGGGGGACTTGTGTGTATTCACCAGAGGCTTGTGCTCCAGGCTGGAATCCAGCATTGGTGAATTGCAAAAGCCTGCCTCTGTCTCACTTTGAATTGAGTTCAATTTTTCCAGTGTACATGTGTCCTGCAAGTGCTTCAGTGTTTTTTGAGCAATTGTGTTGACCTGAACGTCTGTAATGTTGGTGGATATTTTGGTGTAAATCTGAGTATTGCTTATTTATGGCTAGGACCTGGGTTACTTAAATAGTTATAACTGTTCAATACAGTAGAGTAAAGGATGATATGCCTCTGTTTTGGGGATGCTGAAGATTACGTCTACCTGATCCTCATGAGGAAAAGGAAGAAATTGCTTTGTAGCTGTTCCTGTTGGCATAGGAAAGCTGACTTCACTTTACTTTTAATTAATTTATTGTTGTAGTACTTAGGAGTATGCTGCTTGCTCTGAGGAAGACTGCATCTGGGTTCAAGCTGTACTTTAACTGGAGAATCCACCCACAGCTATACCAGAGAGGTGGCACTGGTACAGCTGGGGGTTGATTCTCTTCCCTATCCACTTTTACCTTCATTTGAAGAAATGGGTGTACATCCACCTCAGTTTTAGTAACTACATAGTTGCAAATTTCCTGGTACCTTTATGAAACAAGCTGTGTGAGAGGCACCTAAGATCAGAAAACAATTGAATATACTTGGAGAGATATTAGGTTTTTTAGGAAAGAAAACAAGGTTGCTGTGCTGTGTTTTTTTATGTATGTAACTGATTTGTTCTTACCTTGTGTCAAAACTAAGTGAATACATGTAAGACCAGTAGATTTTATCAACTGGATGACACTTAGGTGTTGCAGTCTTTGCATGTTTTACACTGTGTGAACCTGTGTATGTGGTACATGTGTAATGCCCATGAGGGATTATGAATGTGTGGTGCTGAGAAACTGAAACAAAACCAAAGTACAGTCTTTGACTATGTGTAATAAAGCTGGAGATTTGTTTTGATTTATGAACTCGCTGAGCCTCTTAGTCATTAAGATCATTTTGTAAATAACCCTCTGAGTGAAACAAGTCTTCTGCTGTATAGGCATAGGGAGGAAATAGTGCACATGCTGAAGGGAGCCTTTCTTAAAGAGTTATAGTTATTCCTGCACTGCATAGGTGGGAGACTTTTTTCCATTCTCTGTGTAATGAGAGTGGCTTGCCAGAGTGTGCTGAGTTGTAGGAGGATATGAAGTGAGGCACAAAATTGCCTTGTTTGTGTGTTAAAAACCTTCTGTATGCTTCTGAATTCCACATTGGCTAAAGCTGCCTTCTGTTGCCTGCTCTTTTTGACTGAGCCTCGCAAGGGAGCTGGTGCTTTTAATACCACTGCTGGTAATCTTGAAAGAGGACTACACACTGGATGATAACACCATTTAACTTAATTGGAAAATATGAGCTAGTTGAGGTAATTTTCTGTAGGGGGATGTTGTAGAGAACAGTTGTTTTCTCTGTTATCCATACCCAGATTGAATGGTATTTTCTTCCATCGTATGTGTCCCACTTAGACATAATAGTTGTTCCATGGATATACTTGCATTTCAGTGCGGGCTGTGGCAGGAAGATAATATGTAAAATATACTTACTTATGTAACTTGATATTTTAAATTATCTTTTTGTAGTTCTAGGCTTCTAGAACGCAGCACGGTGTTTTCTGTCTGGTATTTCTGAAGGAATTTTTTATCAAAAGTAATTTTGGGCAATGTCAATAAATAAGTACCTGTAGCTTGGATACTCCCAACTCATCTTTCCTGGCTTTTTTCCAGTTTCTTCTGTTTTACTTAATGGCTCCTACTTATAGTACAAAAGCAGGACTGTAAGTTAATTTGGTACTCCATTTAAGTGGGAATATTAATTTATCTTAGGCTTCTCGGTGATGTTGAAGCAGTATATAGGGGATTAGTTTCTTCTTAATAGCTTCAAGGAATGTGGAAAAAGTTACTTCCTTAAGAGTATTTTAAGATGGAGAGATACTGCTTAACACTTACTGTAAGCATGCCATAAAAAAAGCCACAAGTTTCTGAAGTAAAAGCCACTTCAAATCATCTTCATGAAAAGGTGCCTTCTTATATTCTTTTGTATGTGGTTTCATGAATCAAATATAGGCTATGATTTCACAATGGCTCTTTAGCTGAACACTGAAATAATTTCCTCTTTGGATAGCCAGTCATTTACCTTGACTTTCCCCCATAAAAGATCATTGTATGTCTATTCAGTAATGGTGAAAAGTATCATCCCAGTTTTGAAAACTATTATACTGCATTTGCAGCCTAAGTAAATGTGCTCATAGCGTGTGGCTCACTGAGTGGTCTTCCACTTGGGTTGTGGATTGGGATGTATAATTGCTGGAGGTGGTATTCCAGGTATATACTTACTGTTTTCCTATAATTACTGAATGAAGGAGGAGATCAGAGATCATACGTGGCAAATCAGGAAGATGGTAAGGGCTATGATGGTAAATCATTCTTTTAAAGGTAAAAATCTGAACTAATTCCTACTCTATTTACTCTTCCCCCAGACAGCTGCTGCTCCAGAGTAGTACCTCCTTGACAGTCATCTACATGTGTTTTAAACTGACTGATATCTCTGTTAGTAAGAGAGCTTAGGCGTGGTAATGTTGGTACAGCAGCACTGCTGTATGAAGAGAACATGACTGTCTTATTTAAGATTGATTTAGGATGCCAGCGTCATCTCCAGCTAATTGCCAACTAACACCATTTATGTTTGGAGCTGGAGAGGAAAAGAAGCAGAGTGGAAAGGCACCACATATTGAAAATGGTGGGTTTAATTAGAAGCTAGTTCTTGTATGTGTTGGGGTCTTTGTGTCTAAGGTGTAGATAGCAAGCATCCTTTCACTTTAGGGTGCATTTAACCAGTTTTTGAAGACATTTCATTTGAAAATTGTCTATCAGTCAAACTTCTTTCTACTTGTAATTAAAAGCTGTGCTGAACTTTTGTTGCAGCTCCTTTTTCTTCTCAGCAAGTTGGGATTTTAATGCTTTCTCCTTCTCATGTTTCAAAATGCCCTTTTTCTGTCTATTCCTGTCCTGCATTTCTGAAAACTCTTCTTTCCTTTTTGGTCTTATGCATATTTGCTTGTTGCTAAATGCGATGAGCAGCCTAAGTGTTGCCTGTTAGATTTGGGTGATTTGGGTGCATGTGTTTAATGGAAGAGGTTCATAGAATAGTGTCTCTTTCCTTTTGGTGCATCTGTAGGTGCCTGGGGAAGCCTATGAGAACAGAGAAAGTATATTCTGCCTCTTCTCAGACTTCTGTTGTAACTGCAGCCAGCTGCTAACTGTAGCTTTCTTTTCAGTGAATAGCTCCACTGTCAGTGTGCTGTTCAAGCTCTACCCAGCTTGTCACAGAAGGATGTCTCTATTCTGTAGCTCAGCTGCTGCTTGCCGGTTTCTTAGCAGTTTATGTTGGACACTCAAAGTGTAACTGTTAGTTTCAACTTGTGTTGTCTGTGAAGCTAGCATGGACATCTGTGTTCTTGGTTAACTTGGAAGGGAGGTGGTGTGGGCCCTCGTGCTTTGGCGCTTTTATAATCAGACATGGAAGTTAGCTAGCAATGAAAGGTAAGACTTAGTGAAATTGGTAATACTTGAGAAGAATCCTGAAGTTCACAGATGAGTGAATTTTAAAACCCCCACCTTAAACCTTAGGCTTAGAAGGTGCAGAACCTAGTCTGTATGGAGACTGTACCAAACCTTTGTGCAAAGGGAAAAGCCATACTAAAAAAAAGGTTGTATAAAATCTTGGAAAGAAGCAGCAGCTGTTTTTTCATCTTTAATATAGGCATATCTGGGTTAATAAAATCAAGCTTTCAAAATTAAGAAGTGCTGTAATGTGATTAAACATGTACTGTTGGAGACAGGTATTAGTGTAACAGTGTTCTATCTTATATTCTTTTTCTCCATCCTGTCTTTTAGAGGCATTCAGCTTAGGCATTTTATTGCATCAAATTGCTGTTGGCCAAAATTCTTTGAATTATCTTTACTGTTGCACAATGTAGAGCTGATGGAAGGAAGGAAAAAAAACCCTGAAATTGCTATAGAGCAAATCTGGCTACAACTTTGTCTAATGCTTTCTAATTGTGCAGACTTGATCTTTTGTACCATATGTTGCCATAAGAAAGGAAGTGCACTTGGAACTTCTGGTTGGAATGGTGAAAATAACATGTGTTAATAATGGCTTATGCATGTGATGCTACAGAGAGTCTTGTAACAGTCATTCTGGGCATTTTTCAATAGGCTTAATTAGTAGAATCGTAACTACAGTTTTGACCTCATGTAGTTAGTGTGTGATTAGTTTTTTATTTTTCATTTGGACTTCTGTGAGTATCTTTGAAGGTAGCATGTACGATTTTACTTTATTATTTTTTAATTTGCTGATAGTGACAGATGAGTAACTGTGGCTGCATAAAGTTTCAGAGTTGTCTGCATTTTGAAGTAACCATCATTTGGAAAGAAATCCTTTGCAGTCTAGGTAGATGTCCCAAAGTGAGGAAAAGAGCCTCAGCTTCTAACTTTTCTGTTGCTATATTTGGTTGTAAGTACACATTTAGCAATTATTTCCTTCTTTGGTTAAGGAAGCTTCATTGTCATAGGTTTTGTGTTGCAGCTGTGTTTGGTACTTGCTACAGAGTGCCAGAATGGTGCCACTAGAATGGGTTGAAGCAGTGTATGTTTAGGTGGTCTTCTTTCTAAAGTATTTGGGATTTCTCTGTCAGTGTTTTTGTGTCTTAAAGTGGAGAAAGTGGTAAAATTACTTCTAGTTTTCCTCATGAATTACTGATTTTCTTGATAACTATAGGGAAGATAAAAGGCAGTGCGTGATTGTGATTTCTTTCTGGTCTATAGCTCTATGTGGATGATCTTGGAGGAGAAGACACATGGCTCTAGAGAGGAACCTATACTCTTACTTTCTTTAGAAATTACATGAAGTTACTTGAAATAGTATGTTTCAGGTTCTGTGGAGATTTTATGTGGGAACACATGCTTTCCCTTAGCTTTTTCTCCATATGTCAAGGAGTAATGCTCCATTAGAGAGAGTAGTATCTGAAAATTCTTTCTGCATCTATGTGTGTGTGTGTGTGTGTGTGTGCGTGTGTGTATGTGTATATATATATATATATATATGCACACATGGGTTTTTTGTATTTTAACCTTTTCTTTGCATTTGTGTGCTTGAATCTTTATGAAAAAATCTGATTTGGTTCATGTATAGTTCACATAAAAGAACAATTAAAATCTTCTAGATAGTGACACCTACCCTGTTCTTGGCTCCAGAGAAAAGATGTTTCATCATCGACTTTGAACTTGAGACTTTCAGTCAGCGCACCTCTTTTCAACAACAACAGAAATCCCCCCCAGGATTTATTAGCTGAATTCTCTTTTTATTACTGGAAAAGACAATTTTGATAATTTAATACTTGTTATTTACCATGGTTTTTAAGTAGTTTAACATAACTGACAATTTGAATAAAGAAGCATTCATACAAAATCCCTTCCTATCCCCCCAAAACACTCAAAATCAACCCATGAGCAGAAATTAAATAAAATCAAATGGGATTTAAATAATTTCTTAGTCTTTTTTCCATGATGCTTGCCAAGTTTTAGTTTGATGTAGATTACAATGGTCATACTGTGTTACAATCTTTAAAAAAGTGCAACTGGTCATTAGCTGCAATGACATGAACAGCTGTAGTATTTTATGACAACAGCTGGGAACAATCTAGTTCTCTTCAATAACTTTCTTTTGTTGTTTCTTTTATGCCATTTTTAAAATGAGAAAGCGAGATTATTGTATTTGTTCTCTATCTTACACCAGGAATTTCTTCATAGGCAGTGGTGGCAATTACGTATCAAAATACTGTGTTGCTGTTTGTGATTTGGAACATTTCCCTCTGCAGGACCTGTTTCATAACCTGCTGAAATCTGTGGGACTTGGAGTCTTTCATTGACTTGAGTAAACTGTGAATCAAGTTGTCATCCTAGGATTTCTTATTTTGGCCTTCCTTTTTCAGCATGTTTTCTCTTTGGTTTCAACTACTTTGTTGTATCTGATCTTTTACAACATTATCTCTTACTTTAAGAGTGAGCTAAGTGCTTTTTTACTTTGCAATACTCATTTACCAAGTGAGGATAAACTTGTCTGTTTGTAGGTGGCTGGTTTGCCAAGAAAGTGTGCCTCACTGTTCTCTCCAGAAGTGTAGTCTAGAATGTTTTCTGTGTATATGCATATGGTTGCTCTTTATTGTTGGAAAAACAAGCAGAAGACTTTATGTACACATTTTCTTTCTGTGTCCCTTTACAAAGAAGTTGTAATGACCACATTTGTGTCACCTTAAATAAAATATGTTGAACTTACTTTTCAGACATAATGGAGTAACTGTTAGAATCACATGGGTAGTACTAAAGATGTACATACCAGACAGGTGTGGGTGCATTATTTACTTCTCTGAGAAACTTGCTATCCTGTGTCCCCCAAGTGTGGTGTCTGTGATTACTAGAGGGGAGCATAATGGCATAACATTCTATATTGGGACTACTACAGATGGAGAGTTTGGGAGGAAGTAATGAAGAGCACAGTGGGCACACAAAGAGGGTGTGTGTTCCATGCAGTGAAGTGTTACTAAGGGAATTTAGAACTAAGATGGTTTAGAAATTTGAAGCAGAAAGCTGTTTTGGTACTGCTTTGCCTCACAAGCCCTGTTAGCTCAGGTGAGTATCCTGGGGAACTTGAAACTCAACCAGCAGAGAACTGACTAAGGCAGTTGGTAAAATTTTTAGTTAGTCATATACTCTGTGTGTATCCCTAAGTTTGGTTTAGATTATGAGAGAATGAATTTTCTGCGTATTTAAAAAAAAAAAGTTTACAGAGACGAAGTGCTTATAGTTTCTGTTAACTGTAACAACTTCTAACATGTCCTTATGTTATCAGTAACAAAGAGAGAAAAATGACTTTAGGATGCTGTGTTTGGAGCATCCTGACATAAGGTTACTTTTGTTAGTTGGAGGAAAGAAGTGGACTCAAAAAACAAATCCCATACTTGTACTAAAAAGAGGAAGAACCTGCACTCATTTCAGTTGAGAGATCAGTTTTAGCTTCTGGGCTGTTGACTACCTCATCAGGTATGGTTTGATTATTTTTTTTTCTTTATCAGTTAATCTTCTGCTTTCCACTTCACTGGAGAAATAGTGTATCCATCATTTTTATGAATGATGTGTCAAAGTACCTTTCTCAATCACTCTCAATGAAAAAGCACAAGCTCTGAACAGCTTCACAGAAGCCCAGAATAGTTAAGGCTGGGAGGAACCTCTGGAGATTGTCTAGTCCAGCTGTCATAGCCTTTCATCACAGGAGAGATGAGATGCCTTGGTCCTGTAAGTCATCTTTGTGGCACTTGGCTGGGCTCTTAGTATTTGGTCCATAGCTCACAGTTTCTGTGTGACGTGTGAAAGTATGTGGAAGTATAATTTATATATGCAGAGAGCTTGTACATAAGGGAATAGCATACTTTTATCCTTTTAATAAGGTACTGTTCATTCCCTGGAGCTCGGATCTCACATGACACGTACCTCATATGTAAATACCATTTGTTTATCACAGAGAAGATGAGGGATATCACTGTTACTAACAGAAGTCTTAAATGCATGTGAATTTTCTGGACACTATTAACCTCACATCTTGTATCCTGTTGTAACAGACAATATTTTGATATAGGTTATTTGTATAACCTTGACTAATCTCAGAAGTACTGCCCATCAGCAAGTTACTCTGCAGATATCTTTTTGGTTATAATCCAGTTGCCATGGCTTCTGGAAACATGTTAGATTCTTTGTCTTCACCCCTTGATTTATGGAGTCAGAGGTTTTTATGGGTCATCTTAGAGAATTTGCCAAGGGCCTTCTGGGTTGCATAAGGAAAATTGTTAGCAGCAGGTTGATAGAGGTGAGTCCTCTCCTCAGCGCTGGTGAGGCCAGACCTGAAATGCTGGATTCAGTACAGGTCTCCTTAGTATGAGAAAAACATAGACATAGTGGAACAAGTTCAGTGCTGATGCACAGAGATGGTCCTGGGTCTGAGGCACCTTTCATTTGAAGAAATCTGAGAGAGCTGGGGCCACTGAAAGTAGAAAAGACAAAGCTCAGAGGGGCCTTACCTGGGTGTATAAAAGCTGGTTGAAGGAAATGGAGGAGGGGCAGCCAAGCTCTTTTCGTTAGTGTCCAGTGACAGGGCAAGAGGTAACAGGCACTAATTGGCAGCTCTCACAGTAAGTGAGTTTCTGCTTTTCAAATACTAGCACGGCTTGCCCAGATGGGTTGTGGAGTTCCATCCTGGAGTCATTCAAAAGCCATCTTGATGGAGCCCTTTGCAGCTGGCTCTAGCTGGCCCTGCTTGAGCACAGGTGTTGGTTGGAACAGCTGAGAAACACCTTTCAACATCAACCCTTCTGTTATCACCTATTACTCAAGTCTCTTAAATGAATAATAAAACATTTGATCAATTCAGAGACCTTTTGACCAAACATGAAATGCAGTAATCTCCTTTAAAAATGCAAAGTTATGTTTGCTAATAAGGTGTTCTATGGGAAGAATGCTTTGTATGGTTGAGGGTCCACCGTGTAAGTTATTATCTTGGCATAGCAGCAAGATACGTTACATTGGGAAGATACATATGTATTTCTGAGTTAATGCATCCATAGGTAGCTAGTAGTCTTGCTGGCAAAATATTTGCACAGATCAGTCTTAAGGAGTTTCAGAATCTCCTCAGCATATGCAGCTCTGGAGTTTGGCGTAGTATGAAAGCAGAACAGATAATATGAGCACTGTACTTTGCTTGGCCAACTGTAAGGAAAAGTTTTGGAAAGAAAGCTTTCAATCTTCCATAGTTACTGCTAATGTTTCTAATATGAAAGGTCCATTTTCTCATTACTGGAAGGAAGTAGTTATCTTTCCCTAGTCCTTGGTTCATCTGATTTTTTTTTTTGGTGTCATGATGGTTGAAATTGAGAGGGATGCTAATTGTCTTTTAGCTCTGACAGTCTCTGGAATTTTTTTTTTTTTTTTGCTGCTTTCTCATGTCTATTTGTTTCCTTATGAGGGTGAATGTTGCCCTTTAAACCTGACTAGGAAATACCTGAATCTTGCATATGTAAATCTGAACTCAAACCTGAGACCAGGGAATCTCTTGATGTGTAACAGAATATGTAAGTAAGCATCTGGAAAAGTTCAGAGTATGACAAATTTATGCTGATTTCTTCAGAAAATTCAGTAGAGCAACTATACAAGGAATTTTGAGCAAGTTCTGTAGGTGGCATCACCTTCATGGATAAGTAAGCTGGATAATGGAGGTAATATTTTGTTTTGGAAGTGCAGCTTCCAGGGTTGCTCAGTTGACTAGATAGATTTGAGGAAAAAGCTAGACAGTGTAACTTAAAGCATGAATTGCCTTGGTGTAGTAAGAATCGTAACATAAATTAAAATCTAGAGTAAGCATACATCCATATGAAAGAAGTTTAAATGCATTTACTGTCTTTGCAACACACTGAGCAATAACTGGAGAGAGCTTGCTAGTGCCTTTAGCTTAAAATTTCATAATCTTTGATTTAATTACCTGTAATTAGAAAAACATAGTTCTGGAGAACTTACTGGTTGCCCAAAGGTGAGTAGTGTTAAAGATTTACCTCAAACAGAAAAAAAAAAAAAGAAAAATGAGATAGGTTTAACATAGATATCGTGACCGGGAAAGTGATCCTGGCAACTGAATTCAACAAAGGGGCTGAAGAGGTGCTTTGAATACATGGAAATGAAGAGCAGATGGGAAAGCCCAACAAGTTGCAGGTGCTGCTAGTAGCATGTGTTCACCTACCTGAAGCATGAATGGCTATTCCAGGGATATGTCTTGTTGTGCTGCAGGACATTTCTCTTGAAGTGGTTATGTTGTCATCTCCTGCTCAGCTACAGCCATGCAAAGACATGGTTTTTTTTAGCACAGTGGGCACCTCTCATAGCTGTAAATCACCAGAAGAAGTTGTTTTTATATATTATATTCATGAGAATATACTTGACAATGGAGGAAAGGTTAATGTATAGCTGTTAAAATGTGTCTTTATTTCTGGTGGAAGATATGTGATACTGGGATTTGTTGTTGAGAATCTACTGTATTCTGATGCTCGGTTCTTGTTGACAAGATTAAAAGCGTCTTCAGTTTGTGCCTTAACTTTTATCTGAACAGATGATGCAAGCTGCTTCTAATAAATAATTCTTTCATCAAATACTAAGAAATTGCTATGGTTTCGTAAGACTTCAGGCAAAAATGAAGCTTTAATATAACAAAACTGGCAAAACTAAACCCTGGTTCCATCACTTTTCTCAAAAAATAAAGTGCACTGCTGTATGAGGGCAGTGGATTCTTTCTGTGTCTTGATGCAGGGCCAGGATTTCAACTGCCTCCCTGAAGGTTCGAGAGAAATATTTTTTGGCTTAAAAATTCAGGTTTTATCTTTATGCAAGGAAAACTGGTGGCAGTAATAATACTTTCTTCTAATGTGCAGAGCAGCTGAATCAGTGGTGACATTAGATGACCTGTCTAACCAGAGAGTGCCTCAAAATCCTTTCACAAATATATTTTAACTACAAAGTGAATTATTTTTGCTTGATTTTATGTTATTTCAGTACCATGGATTGTTGTGGGGAAAACATTTTATTTCAGAGTGTTTTTTGCCCCCTCCTGTACATTAGTCTTCTACAGAAACTACCTTTTTAAAAAAGTCTAAAAGAACACTTGTAAGTAATAATCTATGAACACGGGAATAATACATGGCAACTGTTTAACTGCTGGAGTCCTTCTTGAAAGCAGTGTGTTAGGCTTTTTTTTGTCCTTTTTGTTGATTCCCCCCTTTCACCCTCTGGACAAGCAAAAATCATATTTCTTGATGAGTACCTGCTAGGTTTTATCAGATGTATTCTAAGTAAGGTGAGTCTTCTGAAAGTTTCAGCATAGTAGGGTTGTAGAAAGGCGCAGGCTGGGTGAGCACTGAAATATTCTGTGTCGTAGGAGGTTGGGATAGCAACGGGCTGAATTTTTTACCTGTTCAGTATACAACAACTGTTAGAAAGGATGCTTGAAGCTAGGGAAAAATCACAAGAGGAGTTTGAATTGCCTTTTGTTTTCTGCTTCAGCATCTATACGTTTAAGTAATTCAAAGGAGAAAGGAGCATTAACTTTCAGTAGTGTGAACTGCCAAGTAAGATAAATGACTCAGAAAGGGTAGTTACTCATATTTGTGTATCTGAAGCACTCTAGAACACTGTTAAAGGTCTAATTTCTCTTCAAAGAGACCACCAGAAAAAAAGGTCCACATAAGGCAATGTGTTTATGCACAGTAGGACTGTAATATCCTACAAGCATCTTCCTGAGATCAACAGGTGCTCCTAAACTTTACTGTAGAACTGGAAATAGAAAAAAACCTGGATGTTTGTGATTGGATCATAAATATAAGGCATGCTGCTAATTAGTTTCTGACAGAACAGCATCTCCTGTTTGTGTAAGTATACCTGTTTCTGGTTCACTGGCACTGCAGCAGGAGAGGAGTAGGTGAACCAGAACCACTCTATAAGGGAAAGGTGAGTGCTAAAAGCTTTCTTCTTGAAATGCCACCAATTTAGTCTGTAGCATTAAACTTCCAGATAGGGAGGTAGCTGTGGGTAGTTGAGTTGCCAGGCAGGTGTTGCAGAGGCAAAAGCATTAATACTTTGTGCTGTGAACTGAAAAGATTCTGAAGCTTTTGAAGACTTTTTGCCTGTTTTCAATCCTGTAAGAGCCTTAGGTCACAGGTTACTAACTCTAATTCCTGAGTTAACCAAATTGAATGCCTCTTGATTATTTAAAAAAATAAAATAGCCGAACCTAAGATAAATAAACCCCTCTCCCCAAATAAATATCATAGAAAAATGTATACATCTCTGTGACTTTTTTTCTTCTTTTTCTTTATAAGCAAATTTGGAGTCTCCATAAAAAAAAATGTTTTCTTGCATTGGTGGCCTAACTGCTCTAAAACCTGTGTTAATATGGACTGTTTAATGTTGTGCCTTTCTCCTGTACCAAGAAAACGGTGATGACTGGAATGCATGTCGTCAACTTCTGTAATCAGGGTACTTGAAATGTTTACAATACCGTGATTACAGTGAAGCTTCTTATGTACACATACACACACTGTGGCTGCCTTATATATTTTCTCCTTTCAAGTTTACATCCTCATTTGTCTTCTAATCTTGTGTGGAGTTGGTTTGTTTTTTATCTAAGGTGCTTGGCAAAAATTAATAAAATATGAACTTCTTTATCTCCTATGGGAGGTTTGCCATGTGAACACTCCAAAAATATCCCAGTGAAATGAAACAGGAGAAAAGAGCAGAGATTGAAGCTTTTCACAGGCCAAAACCAAACACTCTAATGTCTGCTGAAACTGCAAAATTCTGTTTTAGGTGGTTGTCTGTCAAGAGTCTAAAACCTTTTCATGGAATTGAGCAGCAGGGGAATAAATCCTTGAACAGATTTGCTGGCAAGGCCTCTGAAGGACACCTCAAATGGCCAGGACCAACCTACAAAAAAGTACCCCAGCCATGTTACTTTCTTAGGTATGAGATGCAGAGGAGTTTCAAGGCAAGACTTGTTGGTCTGATATGTTTTGTTTCTATTATGTGGAAGAGCTATGACCACTTGGCTAAAAAAGCCAGTTTTTCATAGACACTACTCCTACTTCTTGTTTCAGATCCTTACAGTCAGCCCAATGGGAAATAAAAAGGTATCCCAGAATAATTGCAGCTGTAATATTTCCGGCCTGATGGGCAAAGTTCACAGAAAACTTTCTAAAGCATGACTACAGACTAATTTAATTGAATCTCGTATTCTAAACTGGACAGACCTGGACTGAGTCCAGGGCATGAAACTGGAGAGGATTTGGTGGCACTAATAGACTGTGTTCTCCTGTAACTGGATTGCCAGGCATCTGTTGCCTGTGCAGAAGGCGTGAGAAACTGTTCCCACCCAGTAGTAGTCAAAGAAACTTGGATTACTCCTTGCTGGGGATCTTGTAGAACTTTTAATGCTGGTGCCTGTAGCTCCAAAATGAGGCTGTTTTAAGTGGTTTTGCTTTCCTTGCACGAGGGTAACAGCCACAGCAAGAGGATATGGATTTTTGCTTTATTGCTAGAGTGAAATCCTGGAATAAAGTCCTCCTTTTTCCTGCTGGGATGAAGGGTGATCCTAGGCCTTATGCACCTGGGTAAAACATTCATGTTTGACCTTTCCTTTTCTTGTGCAATCCATAGTCTGTTTAAGCCTGGGTGGTTTCATGTAACTTGTACCAAAAGTGAAGGACTTTTTTTTTTTTTTTTTTTGCTTGCCTGTCTTCCTATGGAAAAGGAAAGAGTGCAGACCTTGCATTACAGATGCTGATTGTTGTTTAATTCAGTAATTCAATTAATGTTCTTTGCGAAAAGAAGGTGATGTGAGAACAAGAAGTGAAAACAAATACTGTTAGAAAATCATGCTCTCGTGTGTGGGTGTGTGGCTGTGTAGCTTTTGTCTTCCTTCAGAACTGAGGGTTTCTCTTTGGTGCCTGGCTGACTGGTGTGCCCTCCCCTCTTGGGTAGTGCAGCCTGTCTTCCGTAACAGACTGTAACAGGTTTCTTTAATCTCTTTTTGAGAATTTCTGATTTTGCTGGCTTTTTTTTTTCTTTTAAGGTGTAAAGTCCCCTCCCCTAAAGGTTGCCTTTTGTATGCAGATGTAGTTGAACTGCCTTAAGGTTTTCTTAAAAAATAGTGGAAGGTAGCCCATTAGTCCTCCCAGGAGAAAAGTGCAGTGAGGTCAGTGGTATTCCTTTTACTTCCCTTTTGGTTTTGTTCACTCCTATGCCTTGTAATACAGCCAGGAATATTTGTCACAAATCATGTTTATTTTTTTGTATGTAGAGTATAATCCTATGTTGACTTTTATTTCCTTACAATAAGCCTTCCAAAATCCCAGCAGCAGAGTCACAAATAGCATTTTATTCTTCTCATTTGGAATTTAGTGCCCCAATCTGTTACATGAAAGTAGTGCCACTTGTTATTATCTATGTGGTGAAAACATTGGATTCGGCATGCATATGTTTGTTCTTGTACAGTTTTGTCTTTTTTGTTAACTTAGAGTATATATATTTCTTGTCACCTCCCCTCAGGTGTAGGAAACATGATCTCCTCAACTAGGATTCCGGAACAAAAGCAAGTTTTAATCTTTAAATGAGAGTATGAATTGTTACTGTGACTGCTTGACTCCAAATATGGTCAGTTGTTGTGTTTTCAGTAGCAAATCTCTATCTTCTCTAGAGGAGTCACAGCTTCCCTTTTGTCTCTTAAAGTGGGATATTTGTTACCTTTTATTAACTTTACTTGAATTATTATGGATGGAATATAGTGGAGCTGTCTATGGAATAATATTTAGAAGTTTACAGTGAGAAAAGCTTAAGCGTCTGTTTCTTCTGCAGCACCTTTTGCTTTTGAGTCTTCTCTCTGATATAACTTCACTGAAAGCCAGAGTCTCTCTGGCACTGGGAAGTGTGTGAAAGGCTGAAATGTCTCTTTCAGACAATGACTCAGATGTGCAGTCACTTAACTCTCCAAAGGCTTTGTTGTATCTTAAAACGGAGTGTACGCTGCTCTGGTATATCCTCAGACCTGGAGGATGTTCATGGGCACTCGGCCAAATACAGATTGTCCCAACCCTTGAAAACTACTTGGATCACAGTATAGTTTGCAGTAATTTGTTTTTATATAGCAGTGATTAATTAAGGCAAATACTCTCTGAAAAGCCTCTTAAATTTTTAGAAACAAGAGGAATTAATTTTCTCTAATAAATACCTTCCTAAGGCAAAGTGATTATTCTTTAAGATCTGAATCTCCTGTAGTGATTTTTCTCCCCTAAAAATGCTGTGTGGAATTAACAGAAGATCTTATCTTCCTCCCCCCACTTTTTTCTCTTTACTGAACTGTCTCGATTTGTGACATGATCCCGAAAACAATGAAAACAAAGGGTGTTGAAAGGTTGGTGTTCTTTGAGATTTGGTGCCAGAAAGCTTTTGGAAAAATATCTAATTCTGGCAAGAAAATCAGATCAAATATGTGAGAGACTACTTCCAGTTTGGTCACTGCAAAAGAGGAGAAAATTATATTCTTACAGCACTTTTCTAGCTGAGGTGGGCTCTCAGGAGAATCATCCTTATGGGGATATTTGCATACAGAAGTAAAAAAGACAGATTGTATAGTTCTAAGTTGGGATTCCTTTTATATATATGTCACTTTAAAATTATTACTGCTTTTCTAAAAAAAACCCCTTTCCATCTAAACTCAGCTGAAAAGAAGCTGAAGGGGATATTTGTGGTTGTTTATAGAACTTTTTCAGTATTTCATACTGGAGCAATATTCCTATGCCTCCCCGTGCTGGACTGGACATGAGTAGAAATGGACCATTCTTTCCAATCTTGTCTAATAAAGTACTTGCTTCATGTTTTGTTTTTAATTCAACTGATACAAGAGGCAGTGAAGGCTGTCAAGTGGTTGCATATCTGCAAGAAGCAGTGGTTTGGCTGCTGAGCGTGCAAAGCAGTTGCAAGCATGGGTGGCTTAGCACAGCCCCCCTAGTGGGTCACCTGGAATTTGTGCAAGAAAACCTCACTGGGGAAGGGTAACAAGCTTGTGCTTGAGTTTGTGCCTGAGCCAGCTAACTGAAGTGACAAGTGCAACCATTTCTCTCTTTCCCCCTCCCCCCTTTTTAAAAAATTCTTATTTGCTGATGCAGGTTTGCAGTGTGGCTGAAGAACCAGTGACTCCATACCTTGGCTGTGGTGCTCTCTCTACCAGCAGTCAGTCCTTTCTGAATGTATCAGATAAGCAAAACAGTTTATAGAGGGCTGAATAAATTCACTTAGAGACTGGTAAATACTGTTTGCCTTATCTTTGTTAACCTAAACAGTTTCTGTAAATGGCTGCTGGTAAATGATATTCACTAAATTCTATGAAAAGAAAGTATTTAGTTTTAGATTAGTTCAAGAGGCCAACAGGAGTTTACTTGTCTGTGATGGTAAGTTCTCAGATAAATCACAAAATCATATATGGGTGGTCTTGAGATAGGCTAATTACATGTAGTTGTTATCTTAAATTCTTAAAAAGACCAAGTTTTCTCTTTTAGTTTTTCTGTTCTTAAAAGTTTAGTTATTTTTTCCAGGATTATGTAATTTGGTGTTTTATGGAAGTTCGTAAAAATACCTAAAAAATTTGTATGCACTCAGAATGATTAAAGGAACAATATCAGTGTAGTCCTTTTGTAAACATCTGCAAGAGGCTGGAGTTTGATACTTTGTTGTTTTGTAGAAGTAGAGTTGGACTAAAATGCTTTCTCCTGCTGATATCTCATTCCCTGTTCCATGGTCAGCTGAAAGATAATTAAGAGGCATGGTATCCTGTCTGTGAGGGAGGTACAACCCTTGAAATTTTCTTGCAAAGCCTAGAAGATGACATGTTTTCTCAGGGTCTTGCCTAAAGGCAAGTGCAAAATGCTGTTTTAGTAACTTAATTATGTGTTTTTGGTACTGGTGCCAGGTCTTATTTGTCTTATGATGTCTTGCTGATTAATATAAAACTTGCAGTTCTTTTCAAACTTTCTCATTGTCTTGCTTTAACTTGGTGATAAAAAGTACTAGGAACGTCTCTGACATCTGTTTTCTCTTGATCTGTGAAATGCTTTTGGTTTTATAATTTATAAAAAAGTATGTTTTAAATGGATTCTGCTGCCAAGCATCCTTCTGGGGGAGGATGGAGGGTGTTTGTCCAGGGTTTCTTAACTACTGAATACCAGTAACCTCTGCTTACCAAGAGTGTCTTGGTTGTTGTTCCCCTCCACATGAGAGCAGGACTTGGTTCTTGTGACCTCGTTCCTTTTTCAGTCTCCCACCACACAGACAGAGCAGCTTCAGCATTTCTGTTGCTGTTGCCATGATTCCCGTAACATAATACAGGTCAGGAGACTCTCACCTCATGTTAGGAAGGACCTGGGATCCTCTGCATGGTATAGGATTCTTAAAAGCCTCTGTGCCAGTTTAAAATGTTTTTCTTTCTGTAGAAGGAGGGAAGAGAGAAGCTGAGGGTCTTCTGATTTCTGCTTCCCAGTGTGAAGCTCATTAGCTGATTGCTAAAACTTAGAATGATTTCATCAGTGATGCAATGAACAACTCTATTTAACCAACTAAATAACTAACTAGAATAACTAAATCACTGTCAAATATCTATTCTAAAATGAAGAATCATAAGACCATTTTGAAGAACATCCGATAGCACATCTGAAAATTGTAAAGTACAGCTACGGATGTGCTTGTCCATTTTGGTTGACATTGGCATATTTGAAAAACTGCAGTAACTACTTTAAAAAGACTTCATCAGGTTGAGAATTTCAGCTTTTTTAATGACCACGTGCAGTATATGAACTATAATATTCTCCGAAGATGAAGTAATAACAAAGTCATGTGCATTTTTTAAAATCAACAAAGGAGGAAGTAGTCTTGCTATTGCCATTTAATTAGAATATTCTGTACGTTTTGGATTCATACAGAAATCTTTTGCCTGTACTGGAAACTCCTGAACTGATGCAGAGCTGCCCTTGCACTGGAACATTTGTCTGGGTGTAGAGACATTTCCTTGCAAATCTCATTACCACTGTTGTTGTAGCAGAACGTTTTTCTAGCTGCATTCAGAGCATAGGCTCTTGTGACTTTAAAATATAATCCTTACTGTTTATATTGCAACACTGAGAATGAGACCTCTGTAAATATAGATCCAAGTCCATATTTGTGGGTGGGAACATGTGAGGTTTTATGGTGTTTTCTCAATCCTGTATTAGGAGACAAGCAGCTGCAGTGCCTCTGCCTCACTCAAAGGGCTGCAAAATTGAATTAATCAGATACGCTTCTTTGACTGATATTTAGAACCTAGTAGCAACCCTGTCACTGTCCATGGTCAGCTGAATTTCACCCAGCTGGAAGTCCCAGTGCTCATCTCTGTTTGTAGTGGAGAAAGTTGAGCCAGTGTCCTGACCTTTGCCTGTTGACCTTCTGAAGTGATTTCCACTTTCCCTGGGGAAGGCTTTCCTGCTCACTGAGGGGTGAATTATTTGGGCCCTGTGTTTGTAGGAATCTTCTGTAATCCTGATTTAGTGGTTAGAGCATGGAAGATTATAGACCTGGGCTTCCAGGTTGGATCTTTTTTGTATCCAGCTCTCTTTTTCTGGGACCAAATAATCCAGGCTGAACAGAAGTTAAGATTTGGCCTAATAGTTTATGCCTCATTAGGATTGTCGTTTATTTAAAAATACAGAATCTGTGTGTCATTCATATGTTGAAAATACAGTAAAGGAATTCCAAAGCAGAAGAACCAAAAACGAAACTATCTAATCACAAGAGACCAACACTGTTTTGTGTTAGAAGTATGATGCTGGGAAAACTTCTCATAGTCTCTGTGGATGAGTCAGCAGTGCTCTGCCAGCCAGGAGGGGCACCCATATCCTGGGGTGCATCAGCCACAGCATTTCTGGTCAGGCCAGGGAGGGGATTGTCTGCTCTGTTCTGCACTGGGATGGCCTCATCTCAAGTCCTGGGGGCAGTTTTGGGCACCACAATGTAAGAAAGACATTAAGCTATTAGAGAGCATCCATACGAGGGTAACAAGGTTGGTAATGCCTGGTGGGAAAATCTTGCGAGGGGCAGCTGAGGTCATTTGTTTTTGTTCAGCCTGGAGGTGAGTGAGGGGAGACCTCATTGCTCTCTTCAGCATCCTCACAAGGGAAAGCAGAGAGGCATGTACCAATCTCTTTACTCTTGTGACCAGTGATAGGACCCAAGGGAATATTAGGACATCAGGAAGAGGTTTTTCACCCAGTGGATGGTTGGGCATTGAAACAGGCTGCCCAGGGAAGTGGTTGCTGCAGCAAACCTGTCTGAGTTCAAGGAGTGTTTGGAAATGCTCTTAAGCACTTGTTGTGATTCTTTGGGTGTTCTGTTCATGGCCAGGAGTTGGACTTGATGATCCTGATGGCTCCCTTCCAACTTAGCATATTCTATGATTTTAGTTGCTGTCTCTGTCCTTTAAAATTCAGAAAAAATAATTACAGTACCTGGGATGTCTACAGGTGCAGTATGAATATATTTCACATAATGTTCTAAAGTCTGCCAGGTTGCCTGTGGGTATTGTATTAGGTGTTTTTTCTGACATTACACATAAAGCTTGGAAGACATGAATCTCATGGATATAAGGTCTTACTCCTTATTTCTGTATCGAGTTGTTTAAAGATGCATTGGAGTCTGGTAACTGCAAAACTGAAACATATATCCCAGGCTAGTGTAGCATTAGTACAGCATACTGTAGCCTTCCAAGCTAGTGTGAAAAGCACAAAACTTTTGAAAGGCTGGAGAATGCATAGCAGGTATGAGATAGTGACCACCTGCCTCTGCATCCCTGTGCTTCCTAGCAGTCTGACAGTGGGGTGGAAAGTTCCTCCAGGGATAGTGCAGTGGCTGTTGAGTACTGTCCTACTGCTCCCAGGCATCTCCCACCCTTGTCTGGACACAGTGTTCTGGTGCCTGGCCAGGTATTTGTGGTCATGTAGTCAGAAGACCGAAACATTTCCCACACCTGGGTTGTGTGGATGATGCCTCAGTAGATTTCCTTGCTCATGGTTCACAGATTGGAAAGTACACTGTGTTTTTCTTGGTACACAGCTTCATGTCTTCTTGAGCTGTGGCTGTAATTAGGCGATGGAAGTAAAAGTTAGGGAGGGAGAGTTGCTCCCATTCAGTGTAATGTAGCATATGGCTCGCCAGTGGTGCCAGCAGTGCTGGTGCCTTTTACCTTGGGTATTTATGCCAGGAGGTGTCAAGCTGAAGGTTCCATTCCCCAAAGGGGTAAGCAGCACAGTGACAGGGGTGTATGGTTCTGCTGGCAGCACAGCCCAAGCCTCTTGCTGGATATTTTCTTGAGGATATTTTCAGCTACCTGACCTGTTGAACATACGGTTTGTCAGCCTTTCAGATTAATGCAGATACTAATGTGCTCTCAGAGCAGTTTTGGATATTACTAGTTGAACGTTTTTGAAAGCCTTCTCTTTGATAAATTTTTATTATGTGTGTTTCACAACTGTGGTGTAAAGCCCAGGCTCTCCCTCAACCCTGAGGGAGTCTTGGCATGAAGCACGTAACAAATGAAAACTTGGCTTGGCCCAAAAAATGGGGTTTCATTTCTTTTCTGATGGCTGTTTTGCTGCTCACTCTGTATAAGTGTTGTCTCTTGCCTTGGAAGTAAAATAAATAAATATTTCAGAATAATTAATGCAATTAATGGTTGACAGGAAGAAGCAATGCTCTTGGAATTTTTGTGATTGCTGAGGTTGCTGCTTGTTAACAATTAAAATAAAGTTTCTAGAAACCGAAAATAGAAAATTTATTTAAACTCTAAGCATGCTTTTGGTAGATGTTTTTTCTTTTTTTTTTTTTTTTTTTTTTTGCAAAGCTTGTTAAACAGAAGCATAGTGATATGAAATAGAAACCATTGAAAAGGAAGACCAGTGTTCATGTGTTTCCTGTTTTATCATTATTTTGTGTTTAACTTGTCAGTGGCAAGATTCACATGACCTAAAAGATCCTTTTGAAGAAAATTTGCCAACTTGTATGACTGTGCTTATTTGTTCTGCATTTTGGAGAACTCCTGAGTGTGTTCATGAAAAGGCTTACTTTTATTATAGTACATGATATTGTGAATTATCAAATATTGCTTTATTTTAGCTCACTCTCAGGAAATGAATTATGGATGACCTTAATTTTGTTAGTAGTAGGTGATCCTTGTACTTTTTGGTTTTTAATTTATAGAAAAACATGTATGACTGAAGTGTGAGAAATGTGCATTTCTTTTTTTGTATGAATAAGGATTTAATTGCTCCCCTAAGGAACAGGATTTAGTTTATATATGTATGCCTGCTTTTAGAATATAACAGATACATTACTCTTCTCCCTTGGTTAGTCTTGCGTGAAACAGGAAAAAGAAATGCAAAGCTTTTCCTTTTCTTGAAACTACAAACTACAACACTATATAAAAGCTGTTAAAAACACTGATGTGACTTGTAAGTTAGGTTTCTGATTTTGGAGACTTCTTTGGACAGTCTCCAAAACCACAGAGAAGGTTTAGTGGTGAGGTGGAAGAATGAGGAGATGAATTGTGCCTGGACTCATCCAAAGCAGTGGGATCAAGGTAGCTCCCCAGGTCCACATACATGTTTTGGTTACACCATGATTCCATCTTGGGATGAGAAATTATGGCTAGCATATTTTTCCCTCTGCCATGCTCTCTTCTGTTGTATTTTCCAAAAAGTGGAAGCTTGTGTCTGGCAGGGTGCCTGGGTGCCATGCAGCCTTGACCTGGCCAGACCTGCTGGATCCTCGGTGGGCTGGAGAAGGCACCTGCAGTTGGGGTCCTCACAGGCTCTCTTGATTCAAGAAAAGGTGTTTGAGTATATATCCCATGTATAAAATTCAGGACATGAGGGAATTTAGAGGAAGGGTTTTGAGCTATGAGAAGGGATATTATTCATTATCTTCTTGTTTTAAACCCAGAAGCAAATCTAAGAGGTTGTAGAGTTAGGAAATGGTGCCAATAATGGGCACTGGAAGGAAGAACTGAGCATTTGTGTGCCAACAGAGCAACAGGAAGGTAAGCATAGCTTCTGAAAAGCCTGGCACTTCTCCTGCTGAAGTGATCTGTATAATGTTACAGTTGACTGCTGATGCTACAGAATTTTGATAGATTAATTTGTAGTTTGTTTATAAGGGTTTTCTCCTCAAGGTTCTGTGATTTAAATTGAAGATATAGGTCTTTAATTAAATGAGGTTATTTTGATCTCTGTCGACAAAGTGAAGGCTTTCATAGTTTTCTGGCTGAAAAACAGTTGCTCTTTGGGGATTTAAACAGTAAGTGGTTTTTTTGTATACCATTGCAAACATGAAATAGTTCTGCAGCCAAGTGAATTGTCTTCTAATCTACGTAGGTGTGTTTCTGCTTTATTTGAAGCACATGGATTATTTAATATACTTTTATTATCTGTGTCTTCTATGTGCTTGGGGAGGGTGGGTAGTTTCAGTTTTTTCCTCACTTAGAGGACCACATTGTTTTGGAAGTGTTGTCTTACATCTGAAAACTTGGCAAGGGGTCTCCAGCTCATGTAGCCAAATTCATTCCTAAATAGTGACTTCTTTCTTGAGGTATTTTTTTGTTTCCTGCTTAAGTGTATACTTTTGGCAATGATAATGTTCTTTAGGACAGTTAATGGGTATGTAATTGTAAAACCAGGCCCTGTTCAAACTTGGACCACCAGACTAAATGTTAGCATTTAAAGCTCTGTCTATGAACTGTGAGAGGAAAGAAGCATTCACAGAAATAAAATGGCATTAGTTTGATTAAAGCAGATGCCAGGGAAATGGTTTCCTTTGAATGCCTGGGCGATGACAGGCAATACTTCAGTCTGCTGAGAAATTAGTCTGAAATGTTGAGCTAGGCTTGGTTGTTTGGTCTCAGACTATTAAGTTAATTCCTGGAGGAGACTGGCTTAAGTTGTTTACTAGTCGATATTCTCAGTATTCATCATCCATTTATTGCTGTTGAAGAGGATAATTTGACTATTTTTGGAAGATGAAGCAGGAAGGGATTCTAAACAGTTAGGAGGACAGATTTAGAATTTCATATGATGAATTGGAAAAATGGTTTGAAATCAATGAGGTGAAATTTAATAAAAACAACTGTAAAGTGTTATGTTTAGGAGAAATCAGATACACGGATATAAATGAGCTAGGTAGCATGCTGGCCAGGAAGGACCCAGGAATCACAGTGGCTTTGCAAACTGAGCTTGTCAAGGGTGGTGTGCGTTACGCTGAGATTTCATTAGGGCTGTGTAAGTGGTGAAAAGTGTCAGATAAATGGCAGAGGGGATAATTATTCTTCTGTGCTTAGCAGTGTGCTTTTAGCCTCTGGTTAAGACTTGTAATTAAAGGAGGATATGGTAGATAAAGGGGCAGGGTCTCAATGGCTCCAGCAAGGCCCAGACACGAGGTTTGAACAACTCAGCCCTTAGGTAATATGTGAAGGCTTTTGAGGTTATTTAGCCTAGAAAACAAAAAGGTTTGAGAATGTCTGAATCTTCAATAATACAAAAAGATGGTGTAAGAAAGATACAGATCAACTATTCTGTATTCATTTCTGTTGAAGCTAAAATAAATTATTTTAATTTGCTTTGATGGAGCTTTACATTACAGAAGATTGAAATTTTCCAATTACGAATATGTTTCACAGTCTGAAAAACATACTCCAGAGACTTAAAAGAGCTGGATGAAACATTGAAACCATTGCAAAGATGCACAAAGAAAACCTGGCTTAGGTAGGGAGCCCCCTCAGTCCCCTAGCCATGGTGTAGAGCACGGAAATGGAGGTCATAGCTGAAACTCTGAAAGCAACAGAGCAGTAAGTTAACCCTGCTTGGGAGCCTGTCAGTCCAGCCTCAGTGCTACACTGATGTAGCCAGGGTGTCTCCTTTTGTTCATGTAGCGGGCTGCCTGCAGTGCTTCTGCAGAGAAATTGCGCTGCGCGTGGTAGAGATGGTCTAAAGATGGCAGAGTGTGCAGGGGCTGGTATTAGTCAGGGTTTCTCAGCTTTTTCTAGTCCCTATCTAATTTTTACTATTGAAAATTCTTGCTTTATTATAGTATGTGGTTCTTGGAGTGGGAAGGTTCTTCGTGCCTCACTTGTTCTCTGCAGTGTTTCAGGGGTGAGTTACACCTCTCAATTTGGGAAGAACAGGCTTACCAGGGGCTGTCACTAGCCGGCTCAGAAGTGGGTAAAGTAACAAATCAGGCTGTAGTGTACACATCAGAGTCAACACAGGGCTAGCTGCACAGCTGGGTACATTTGCCTACAGGAGGCTCTGTGCTACAAGAGCTAAATTAGTTCTTGTACCTGAGCTAATGCACTGAGAAGTGGCCTGAGAGTCTCTGCAGTAGTGACCTTCCTGAGTCTTGGGCATGTTCCCCAGAGCTCTGGTACAGGCAAAATCAGTCTTTCCTGTATTTGGCAGGACTACTCATTTTGAGCCAGCCCGACAATGTTAACTACCGTGTTTGGAGAAGTATTAGGTCATAGCTAGAGTCAGAGTGTCTTTTCCTGTCCTCATCTATCCAACTGCAGAGAGTGCTGGACTTGAAGAAATGGTTTACTTGCCTTTTGATGTGACTTGTAGTAGTGGCTGCTTGCACTGATGAGTGAGAAATCCTATAGATCCTAATGACTCTTTTATTTTTAAATACAATATTTTGAAATTGATATCTTGACACTTGCACAAAAATGGAGGAATGAGACATTTTTTCGGGAAAAGGAAATTAACAGTTCATTTAGAAGGTATGGAACGTCTGGTTTGAGGCATGCTTGAGACTGGCTTTTGAGCTCAGTGACATTGCTTTCAATTGAGGTGCTTTTGGTAAACGGAGAGGGGAAGATTAATCTTTGTCTTTTGTGAAATTAATGTGTTACTGGGGGAGGGAAGTGCATAAAAGTGAAATTATGTTTATACTCAGTCACTATACTCTGATTATGTAATTTGCAGGGGCTACAATTTTAAAGCTCTAATATTTGTGTAAGTTTGTCACTTTGTAGGTGATTGTCCCTGTGCTACAAACATGAAATTGCTACCTCTGTTATTTTATTTGAGTCAAATGAAAGCATGCAAACCCAAAACATTGACTTTAAACATTGAGGCCATTTGCCATTTCATTTTCAAGGAAGTAAAATTAAAATGTCTAGTATGGAAGGAACATGTTCTGGATAATTTACAGGAGGTGACTATTTTATTTTGGCACAGTGTAATTTCCATGCTGCTGCTGTTAATTCCTTACTCGGGTGCTTCTTGGAGAAGGGAGCACTTGCTTTGGAAAACCTTGTTCATTTGGCAGCTGGACCCGATGGTATTCAGACTGCATGACTTCTGGCATTAAATGAAGGCTGGTCTTACTCCCCACATTTTCTCTTTATTGGGGTCTCTGTATCTCAGCTCCAGATCTGAGATACACTTGATGTAGTAGCCTCTTCAGTGTGTTCCAGGAGTTCACTGACCTTCCATTTCGTTGCTCAGAGTAAAATTAATGTAAAGATTTTCCCAGGTAGGCTTAGATTTGTGTTGTGGCAGTCATTGAGATGCAGATTAAATGATAAAATGGCAGTCCTTTTCTAATGAGCTCCTCCAGTGTGCTTTGTCAGCAGTGAGGCTGATTTCACTTGAACTGACACCTTTATTTAGCAGCTTACATTAGCCTAGTCTGTTTTTAATTTTATTTCTTTCCTTGACAGAATAGCTGCAGTAGTTCCTCATGCAGTTTTTCTCCAGTGAAAATAGCTTCTTTAATTAGCTAACATCACTGTGAGGGTTCCCTTTGCTTCTGGTCACTTCTTTTTTCTTCACTGTGTGAAAGTATTAGCTTCACTGTTTGCCATAGTATAGTAATGTTTTTCCAGAAAAACTCAAATATTTAGACAGCTGTTCCCTTTAGTCAGTACAGCACTGAAGAGGGTATTTTTACTACCCTGACACTGTGCTCTTAAGCTAACGCATTAATTCATTTGGCTTGTTTTGCCAATTCTTTGCTAAGACAATTGGTGTATGGTAGTCTGTTATCTTATTTCTTTATGACACTTTCTGCTCTCACAAGGTGCAGCACGTATTTCATCAAGGGATTTGGCAGGTGTCAGAGATGGTGTCAGAGATGAACTTGACTTCCCTGAAAACCTGAAGTAATAATTTTCAGTGTTGTAAATTCAGGCTTCAAAAATATTTTTTATGCATCTGACAAGCCTATGCTTGTTGCACTAAAATGAGACCACTTTTCTCTTGCCAACCTATGCAGAGCTCTGCATGGGCTTCTGCACACCAGCACTTGTGAAAATCCCCCATAACCACACTGAACACTTCTCACCTTAGGTGAAAGGCATGTGTTACTTATCATCTGATAGAGTTGTATATATCAGCAGTGCGTGCTACTTTTGCAGGAGATGTAAATATACTACTTAAATGTCACATGCCTTGATGCACTTGATTTAAACTAAATGCTTGAAACACGGTATTTTCAATGTATATCTTTGTATGTCTCAGTCTTAAAAATCTGAGGCCCCCTGCCTGGTGGAAGTTCACTGAAATTCTTCGTGAGTGGTGTTTGAGTCCCTCTTTGGATATAATGTACTTAAAAACAATTTGTAATCACCAAAACAGTTGCATAGGAGGGCTTTTAAACCTGTGATTCTATGTAGTTTTCTGCAGAATGTCTCCCAGGCTTTCTGAACTACTAAACCTTTATACATTTTGAGATAGATTTTCTCATGCTTACAGTTCTACAGAACTTTCAAAGTACTCTTTAAGACATGCAGAGCTAGTGTTTGAAATGTATGCCACACCGGGAAAACAGTGGAGCACTTGCTTAAACGAGGCTTTTCACTCTGTGGCTTTGTAGACTGTGAAGCATGGAGTTGTGAAGCAGGGAGTGATGTTTCTCAATAATGCAATATCCCTGTTTGTTAGAGATTGTTCTGAATAGCAGATCCATATGACAGAAGTGCATTTATGTGAATACAACCTTGTCTATGTTCATATTGCTTCTATTTCTGGGATCAATTTAGGAACAGTGGCAAATTTAGATTATGGATTTTGTAGAGATACCACATCGCAAAGGCGTTCTCCCAAAGGTTTTCTTGTTTTCATAAGAATTTTAACTATTGATGTTCAGAGGTAAAGAACAGTATTATTTAAAATGTGTGTGTGTGGGGGGGTGTTTGGTTTTTAAAGTCTTTGTAATTTCTTGTTTTCCTCGCAATTCCCTAGCTAACCTTGTTTTCACCAGATAACTATTTATAGCCAGTATCTCTGTTACTGGGAGGACTGAGCTGGCAGGGCTTGAGGGGGATTCCAGGAGGTGACATCATCTTATATGCACAGCAGTCTCCTGCTGGCATGGTGAGAAGGGAAAACCCCTTTTACTACAGATGAGATGAGAGCTTGTAAAATGCCTTTAATAGAGAATATGTGCAAACATTGTAGTATCTTACCTGCTTCTTACTGCCTGAAGAAATAATGTCCTCACAACTCTTGTTGCAGGCTTGGTCTTGAATTTTTAAACTGTCCACCCACTCTTTCCCGTGCTGACGACTCCTCTGTATTTCTTTTCAAGTGGAACTTAAAAGCTTTTTGAAGCAAACAGAAGAGATTTTAATTTCCTTGTTTTCCAAGTGGATGGCACTTGAGAAGTGTCATTCTGACAATAAATGTACCTTCAGTGGCAAGTATGGCAAAGGGGGATATGTGTTTTATTGTGTCTTGGTCCTCTTGGATACTCAGCATCTCTCCTTTTGCATATCCTATGATTACATAGTATCATTAGGGGAAGTGAGTGTACATGAAGCCTATACATAGTGGTTTGCCACCTATATATTTTTTTTTATGTGAGGAACAAAAAAGTTTTCTATAGGGGGAAAAGGAAATCAACATTTTATCCTTTTCATGGTATGTAATAAAATATTTTTTGACAAGAGGTATGTATGGACCTCATTTTCAGGGAAAGTTCAAATACTTGAGGAGGAAGGATAAGCCACCTTGTCCTGTTTTGCAGATAAGGATTTGGAGTGGACAAATCCATAGACTTTTTTTGTTTTCAAAGAATGATTCTATTCCCCTAAATGGTGTGGGATACAGATTTCTGCATTTGGTGTCTACCTTTGTTGCAGCCCTGAACCCGGGTAGCAGAGCTGAGCAGTGAGGCAGTGAGCACTCAGCAAAAGCAACACTCAGGCACCCCTGAATGATTTTTGATTCGCAGCGTGGCAAGGTTGGAGCAGTAGCTGGGGAGTTACTGAACTTGACCAATTGTATTCTCGATTCACTTGCCTAAGTGCCAGAACATTTGAATTCCAATCCATCTTCCTGTTTGTTGTCCCACAGTGGCCCCACAATCTCAAGTTTAGGGTAGTGCTTGCTCTAGAGATACTGGTTATGGTAAATGAGGTTAGGGATAAAGCTGTAGCTATAACAGGGAGAAAAAAGGTTGTTTTTTTTTTTCTTTTAATAATACACCTACAGTAACCTTTGTGTTTCAGAAATGCAGGTAAAAGTAGTAGGAAAAAAAGGTAGAGGAAAAAGTAATTTGGGAGAGATGCTATTTAAAAAACAAACTATTCATTGTTCTGGTTGATGTTATAGCATTTATTGTTGCTGGCAGGATTAGAAGAGTATAGATATTTATCAAATGGAGAAGTATTTAGGCAGTTACTTGAAATAGCAAGTATTACTTCCCTCTCCAGTTTGGTTCTGTTTTGAGGCACAAAGTGATCTATAAGAAAAAAAAATGTTTGTTGTTAGGATGTGTTTTCAAACTGGAAAATAACTGTGTGTGTTAGTTTTTGTTTACTTTGAAATCTTGTATTCTTGGTTATTGTGCAAAGCAGATGGCTGAAGGTGGGTGGGGGGAGAGATGGTCAGCACTGCACCTGGAGCACTCCTCCGGCTGCTGTCTTTCCCTTACAAAACCAGAGGGAAAACATGCGGATTTCTTGGCTGAAAAATACACAAGGGTTTTCTAAAGGCAAAAAGATTTCAGTCTCAGCTGTCGAAAGCCGATCCTGAGATAGGATTGATAATGTACTCTTGTGTGAGAAGCTCGAGTCCTGTCGTAGGTGACAGCTGACCTACTTAGTCCAGCCGTGTGGAGAAGCAGTGGCCAGCCCTGGTCCCTGACAGGGACACAGAGCTGCCCCGTGGGGACCCTGCCCTGGCCTTCTGCCCTACAAGAAATCATCTGCCTCCAGTGTAATTAGTGGTGGTGTTTAAACCAGCATGCTGGCAACAGTTCGGTGCTTTTAATAAAAGCCTGTACCCAAGGGAGGAGTGATAAAAGGGACACAGTTGGCAAAACGTCTCTGTGGTTTAAACTTGTGCAAAAGAAAGGTGTCTGCTGGCTGAAAGTTGGTAGAATCAGCTGTGTAGATTATACCACTTAACACAGTGATTTGCATATCCTTAAAAAAAAGTATTTTTTAAATGTCAGAATAAAAAATCCTCACTTTCAAACTCTTCAAAATAAGATTTACTTGTGTTAGGTGAAGTCTGTGTTCATGCTCTTTTACTTCCAGTCATAATTAACTCTTGTCTCTTAACTTGCTAATTGCTTTAATGAATGTATTAATTCCCATAAATATTAGTAGACCTCTATCACTCTGGGATTCTAATTTACTTGTTTTCAGAATTGCAGGGGGAGGGAGGGATAAGGACCAAGTAAGCACATCAGTAGCAGTGTCATTTATTTCTACTTGTATGCTAGTCTTTTAAATCAAGTGAAATTGTAAATGTGTTGCATGCCCTGCACTCTCTCTGGCAGCCATCCCAAGGAGGGAAAACAATTAATTCCTCTTCATCTCACTGGGCCATGAGTGTGTGCTTGGAGCTGAGTGCTTTCTTCAGCCAGGGCCATTAGTCATACTGTGCAGCCCAGTCCATTGCTCTGTGAGGAAATTGATGTTTTTATGAACCTTAAAATAAAGGGAATAATGGGCCATGCACAGTGCAGCTTCTTAGATTTTTTAAAATTTTTTTTTTAGTTAAGTTTTTATCCTATATCTTCCAGAATAGGTAAAGAAGGAAAGAGAGAAATGTAACTGCCAAGAGACAAATGTAACTGCCCAAAGCACAGCTTTTATTGGTGTGAAGGCCAGCATTCCCCTGCTGGGACCTGAAAATGTGTGGAAACCAGGTAATTACGCTTTCTGACAAAACACAGGTGTCTCCTTATGCATCTGTTTCAAAAATTCAAAATTTCAAAAAAGTTCTATTAGATCTGAAATACTGTTTCTTTTAAAAACTTCTGCTAGTGGCCCTTTTGTCCTTGATGACAGTTTCATGGAGTCAAAATTTTGCGGGTTTGACCAACTTGAAAACAATGTAAAGCAGAAGACAAACATTTGTCAATTGAGAGAGGAAAAGCAAGGGGCTAAATATTTTCAACATGCTTTAAAATATGCTTCACTGTAGCTGCTTTGGCTGATGAAGGCATTGTATCATGTAAAGCAGCTCATGTTGGTGTTGAGATGCAAGCTGCTGCTCTGGACTCCTGAATTCATGGTACCACATACTAATTTATGACTGTTCAAGGGGTAGATGCCAAGTAGTTTGGAGATAGTGTGTAGGAGGACTTAAATTCCACTTACTGAAGCAATGGTATGGGGGATTTTGTTGTTTTAGGTTGGTGGATTTTTTTTGTGCATTTTGCTTTTTGTTTTTTCTTTGAGCAAAGTTAAAAACCAGAATAAAAGAGATTTTAAGGGTCAGTTTACCTTTAGAATTAAGGTTGTATTTTCATTGTCATATCAGTTTTGGTGTGAAAGTTCAGTTTTCTTTTTATTTAAAACAAATTGCTGTATATTGTATCAAAGCATCAGGTTCTGATTTTGTGGAAATCACCAAGAAGCTGCCATTTTTGTCCATGGAAGCTGAATACTGTGTGTAATATCCAGTGTATATATTTGTGGAAGCTATGGTGAAATTCTCAAAAGACCATCATACTCTCATCATTCACATCTCCAATACCCCACTTCACAGTGACATTATGTAATAAGGCCTCTGCAGCTCTGAATTCAGTGTTTGCCTTCTCCAAATTCCTTGTACATGGCACAGTACTGAAAACCTGTAAGCTGTCAAATAGTTATATCTTGATATAATTTTTCAACCTCCTTCCCATCCTGTTTCTTGGAAAAGTAAGAGATGTTTTTTTTGCAGTGCTGTTGGTTTTGGTTATGAAATTATATAATGTGAATACAGTTAATAGTAGTAAGTAAGCTTTTAGCTATTCTTATTAACATATCATCTGCAATCTGAGATACAGTAGTTAACTTCTCACCTTCAGGCATATTTGTAGGATTGAATTTTTTTTTTTTGTGTGAGTCAAGCCCACTTTTAACCAAATAGCTCTATTTGAAGCTCTGTAGTTATTACCAAGGCACTGGCTTCTAGTTTTCCACATCCTTTAGTATTACATTAACCTTTCAGTTTGTGCTAGAGGTTAAAAGACCTGCATAGAATTTCTGATAATTGTTGCCACACACATTTTGGATCATCAGGAGTAGCCTTACTACCTTTCAGTAAGTATCTTGCTGCAGTTCTGAGTATATTGCTGAAAATAAGGTAACTTGTGAAGAACATTAATAAATAGTTTTTAAAAGTGTTCTAATTGCAACTAAGTTACCTCTATTTAAGAATTGTCGTAGAATCATAAAATGGTTTTAAGTTGGAAGGACCCTTAAAGATCATCGAGTTAACAACCCTTGTGCCATGGGCAGGGACACCTTCTACTAGACCAGATAGCTCAAAGCCCATCCAACGTGGCCTTGAACACTGCTAGGGATGAAGCATCCACAGCCTTTCTGGGTAACCTGTGACAGCATCTTAAAGAGAAGAGCAATAAAAAATGCTTGTTAAGTGTTTTCTCTGGATGGCCAAAATTGAACTTTCGAGTGTAGACAGAGTAAGATTGGGAGCATCTCTGACAGTACTAGTGTATGTAGCCCTTCAGACATCAGAGACACTTGACTTTATTGACAAAGCAATTATAGGGAATAATGTTGGAACTTCAGTACAACTCTTTTGTATTTGAGGACTTGTAAATTTAACTCTTTATACCTACATTACTGAAGGTGGGAAAAAGCAAAACTGCTCTCTGGAATTTTTTCAAAGCACCAGGTTTCATTTCCTCGATGAGCGAGTGCTGTTTTTTCCCCAAGTGTGTAATGGGAAAAAGGATGTCGGAGAGCAGCGCTGCTGCTGCTGCCGTTTGCAACAGCATCCTTGGAAAGTCTGCACAGCTGCGCTACCAGCTGCTAAAAATTGGCAAGGTGGGGGAAGAGGATATTCCTTACCTTGACAAGGACACAAACACTGTCTAACAGTGCCACCCAGTGATGTCTGCCATAACAGCACGGCAGAGCGAGGCGTTTGTGTGCCCGTGGAGGGGGTGGCCGGGGGTCCCAGCCCCAGGGACACAAAGCACTCGGGCCACAGGCACCATCACCTCCGCTCATGCTCAAGAAACCGTCTGAGCGGCGTGTTTGAATGAGGGACAGGATACATGTCTTTCCAGCTTGAGAGGGGCATCTTACTGAAGTGCAAACGTATGGGGTGAAGTGCTCGGCCTCAGGAGAAATGATTTGTGGGGTGTACAACATGTATTTAGTTCAGCATGCCTCATTCACGTGCAGCAGCGTTAAAGTCGAAGCGCGGTTCTGTTACTATGAGTGTGGAAGGAGCTCAGTGTAGATCTTTGGCCCGTTTCTAGTCCATGTGTATTAAGAGCACCATCAGAGAATAGCAAAATATGAAAAGTTGCAAATCAACTTTCAGGTACAGAGTCCAGGTCTGGAATTGGGCAGAATTGGAATTTTCAGCCTCTGGAAGGTATGCGGAGAGGTGGAAAAGTGACTAAGCTCTGCACAGGCAGGCTTAGCATTTGAAGACTGTAACAGCAGTGAACATATCTGTATGAAGCTGATACAGACAAATCAGACTTTTCACAATCAAGCCATTTGTATTCAAAAAAGACTGGCTTTTATTATTATTTAGCACTTCTTTAATATCAAGCCAGAAGGAGTAAATAAAAGTTACTTCAAGGCTGCAGAAGATGAGCTGCCACCTTTTACAGCTTATGCTTTTTAATTGTACCTGGGCTCAAAATGTTTTGGGAAAAAACTGAAGCATTCTGATTTCTGATGATGATATTGGCTTACTATTTTGTATTCTTTAAAATACAAAATTAATGTGTTATTGTTTCAAAATATAGAAAAGTTAAATGCATTTTGAAATGAAAAATAGGGGTTGAATGGTCATGCATCATACTTACTAGAAATAAATTGAGGAAAGGAGGGATATAGTGAGTATTTACCTTTTTCCTGAAGTCAGTAGTGAAGCTGCCAACTCTTTTTTTTATTTAATATGAAATATGCAGGATGGTAAAAATACATGTAAAAATATTTCCCCAGCTCGCAAAAATGATATTCCTTTGTGCTGGAATGAAAAAGATACAAATGCTCTCTTGATAATGTATTTTTTCAGAATAGCCGTTTACAGGATCAAATACTTAGAATTTACTAGGTCTTACTGTCTGAGTGCTGGTGCGTAGCTTTCTTTAGGCATTTGTTCTAATATTTTCTATAACTGAAGTTAACCAAAAATTTCCCCCTTGATTTTCTAATGTCACATTTGCAGTAACATGCTGTGCATGTACCAGGACATGAATGTGTGGGTGTTTTGATCTGGGTTTGTTCTTTACTCAGATAATTGTTAGCACTATTTAAGTATTTGCTTTCCTAGCTTAAATGTGCTTGTTCCTGTTGAGTTTGAAAAAAGTAGACTGATGCCATCTGTTAGTTTCAGACTTCTGTTTAGTTTGACCTTTGTAATCCTTGTCATATGTAGCACGGAGCTGCCCTTGCTGGAAAGTATTTCACAAGGGAGGCCCCCTTCTTATCCATTTAGAAACAAACCTGGATGATCTCATTATATTGTGGGCTTTTGTTATTACTGTGTGTTTTGTGAAAACTTTTCCCACAGAAGAGATTTGATCAGTGTATAGGCTTCAAAACTGTCTGCTTACTGTTCTTGGCTTCATGCAGGCCATCATTTTGGTCTGCCATTTCTTTTAGTTCATAGGACTGTGCAAAATATGACAATATACAGGAAGCTTGTTCAGTTCTGCTTGTTCTGCAGACATACGGTTTGTTTTTCTTCCTTAAACTGGTAAACCATTATCCTTTTAACCCTTAACCCAAAACATGGAAAATCTTTTATTATAAACCTGTGTGCAATCTTTCTAGTGGAAAGGGAAGGAGAAAAAGGAACTAAAGGAGAACTAAAGGAAATATGTGAATTGTAAACACAGAAATGCTCAATTCTGAGCAATTTTCATTTTCGCTCTTGCTATCTTATTAAGGGACTCACCTCAGTTTTATTGAAAGGTTCATCAACATTTCAGTTCAGAAAGTGAACTCTCACATCACTGTGATGCAATTTCAAATATATACCAGTATTAAAAATTTAGTTAGAATTAATTCAGGTATTTACAGTGATGTACCCTGCTAAGAAAAAGAAAACAATACAAAAGTCTGGCAAAAGAAGTCTTAAGATTCCTGCCTTTTCAAATAGGATGTATTAGGGAACTTGAAATGTTTAAACATGGCAAAAAAACTATTGGCATGAATCGTCTGTAAGTACTTAATACTGGTGTTTCCTAAACCCAAGGTGTTCAGTGTCCTTCACACTTTATATATATTATATATAAAAATACATAAAGTCATTGTATGTGCTTTCACACTATGAAATTATTAAAATCACATGTAGGAAATACTTAAAAAAATTAAATATAAAGATAGTGACTGTCATGTAAAGTTGCTAGAGTGACAGCTGCCTAAGAGGAGTTGCCTGTGCTGGGCAGTATTGCTGCAGCCAGACTGTATCTGTAAGTGTTGATTTCCAAAGAAATTCCTGCCTCTAATTCTGGAGCCTCTGTCCTCTCCTTTCTGTTGTAGCAGTGCTGCCTTTAAACTTATTTTAAAAAAAATTTACATGGCTTGGGTTGGAAAGGACTTTGAAGATCATCTGGTTCCAGTTCCCCTGCTGTGGGCATCTTCAACAACAGGTTGCTCAAAGCTCCGTCCAACCTGGCCTTGAACGCTTCCAGGGATGGGACATCCACAACTTCCCCTGAGTAACCTGTTCCAGTGCCTCACCAGCCTTATGGCTGTCAGGGCTCTTCCTTGTACTTCTGCATATGTAAATCCTTGGTTGATAATGAATGAGCAGGTTCTAGTCCTCTGGGAAGCTGCTTATGTGAACTCTGGGGTTCATTTGCAAAATCAGAGCACTGTATACGTGACACCAGGGATGAAATTGGCAGAGCAGTTAATGGCAGCTGATGGGAAGTCTGGAGGGATTGTTCTAAAATTGTGGAAAGGAGGAACTACAGGACTGGGAAGGACCTCTCCTGGAGCACTGAATCCACTCATCTGTCACTTCTAGCATTCTTGCAGCCCTCTCCAGAAATGGTTTAAGCTCCACTTTAACACTGTTGAGATTTTCTTCTTCTCAGTCTACCTGGATTCAGAGGCTGTGTGAGACCTCTTTAGTGCTCATGTCTGGCAAGCTTCTTACTGATGACCCAGTTAATACCCATTTCTTCTCAGCACTGTCTACCCAGATTTCCTAAGTTTCTCTCCAACCCATATTTCTTCCCCTTTTATTGCCTGCTGTAGGGACAGCAGAGCCATCTTCTCCCTCTCTTCCCCCCATGTTCACTTTGGCCTAGCCAAAGGAAGCAGACTTTTAGCTTTCCATAAAACAGATCCAGGGTTGCTGTTATCACAGCCCTGCTCTGCACCCATTAGCTATGAGTTTTATTTTTCGATTGCAGGTCACCAGGGCTGTGCATGGTGTTCCCACCGATTGCTCTCCACAGCCTTCCCCATTACAGTATCTCAAATTTGCCTCATAAAGGTTGGAGGTCTATCTTGATCTTGGAGGTCTATCCAACCTTAATAATTCTATTATGTTCCAGGGTTGTACACATTAAATAATCTGTGGTGTTTATTACCTGTCTTTCCTCTCTCTTAAATGTGTTTAGAAACTGAAAGGTTGAATGGATGTAGCTAACTTAATAAGGAATTAACCTGATGCTGAGGGTTTGGAACCAAGAAATGTTTTTAAATTAGAAAGTTTAAGAAATAGAAATACAAAGCTTTGACTAATTAAATGAATAATTTCGCTGGAGTATGTCAAGAAGAAAGCAGAAGACCCTCAAACCCCTCCTGATAAATTGGTATCAGTGACAATAATTTTGAAAGTTGCTCCCTGATATTTTTAAATTCAGCTGTGCAAAACAGCTGAAATCATGCCCTATCAGGAGAATTCTTTGAGTGATGCAATCACTCATCTCCTTTTGTACCCATAATATTTGTCTAATATATCACTGATATTCACTTCAGGAAATCTTCTACAGAGATGGCGTGAACTAAATAGACTGCAGTGGAAACACAGCTAAAAAAATGGTCTTATATGTGATACACCAAGTCTCTAAGTGCAATAACCAACTTCAGGGAAACGATCAACTGATTTTTACTGGGATAGAATTAATTTTCTTCAGAGTTAACTGGTATGAAGCTGATTTTGGGATTTGTGATGTAAACAGTGTTGATAACAAAGTGATGTTTTATTGTTGCTGAGCAGCACTTGCACAGAGTCTAAAGGCCCTTTCTGTGCCTCATCCCACCCTACCAGTGAGGAGGCTGGGGGTGCACAAATTCGGGGGAACACAGCTGGGACAGGTGACCCCAACTGATCCAAGGGATATCCTACACCAAATGGCATCTTGCTTGGCATATGCAGCAGGGGGAAGGAGGAAGGGGCAGACATTCGTAGTGATGGTGTTTGTGTTCCCATGTCAGCGTTACATGTGATAGAGGAGTGCTTTCCTGGGAAAGGCTAAATAGCTGCTTGCCTTTGCAAAGTGGTGAATGAATTCCCCGTTTTACTTTGCTTGTGTGCATGGCTTTTGCTTTAGCTATTCATCTACTCTTGTCTCAGTCTGAGTTTTCTCCCTTTACTTTTCCGACTCTCTCCCCTGTCTTGACATGGGGGGACTGAGTAAGCCCCAGCTGTGTGGGGCTTAGCTAACAGCTGGGATTAGACCATGACAGTTTTCACCCAGGACTGAGCTCAACACCTAATACCAACTGAGCTGACTTTGCAGTTGGTATTAGTGGCAGAAAGTGCAATTTTAGAAATACTAATGCACTCCTGGGTTCATTTTGATTTTTGCGGTAGTTTACTTCTTACAGAGGGAGTTTTTAAAAGTTGGGGAGAATTTAAATGGTGGCATTTAGAAATTAAGTATTTTGACATAAAAATTCCATTGGTTCAACTTTTCTTAGTTGAAACAAAAGAGTATTTAACCCAAATCAGGTTCCTAAAGTCCTATTTGCCCTTTTTCCTGTGTAACAGTCTCACAGGAAGTAACTTCAGTGAAGTGCTGGTGACCCAAAGCTTGATTGCTGCCATGATGATTGCGCAACCAGTTCTGAAAAATTTTACTGCTGCAGAAATGAGGAGGAGAAAGCAAGAAGACTGATGTTTGACATTTAATTAAAAAAAATAAAAAAAAATGTCTGCAATGCACAGAAGTAGTCTGTTTCTAGTATAGTTACTCTTCAGTAATTATCTTTCAATTCATCACCAGCTTCTGGTTGTTGGGGAGAGGACAGAGTTTGCCATTTTTTCAGCTCATAGCCTGCACCTGCTCTGTCACCCAACATTCTCCAAGCTGGCTCCCTGTCTTTGAGTCTCTTTCGTACCCCTGCACCCTGGCAGTGATGCTTCCATGGATCGCTCTCCAGCTGGCTGAGGAGTGCTGAGCAGCAGGCAGGGGCAGCTGGCAGCCAGCATCCTGGGAGCTCAGCTACACCAGCACTGCTCTCCCTGGCAGCCAGCCACAGTGAGCTGCTGTGTAGCAGCCTGGTGAGCTTTTGGACTTGGCACAGCTCAGCTGTGAGCTCAGGTAGCAGAGGAAATAGAGCAGAGCTTTCCTTCCCATTCTGAAACACAAGGCTCAGGTTACTGCCCTTACGAGTTGAGCAGGAACCTTTGCTTCATACACCTGTGTCAGCATCTTGGGAGAACTTGTTGCGCCCTTTCCAGTTTTGTGTATTTTTGTTGTTCTTTCCCAGCTCTACCAGAAAAGCTCAGTAAATGAGGGAGGCAGCTAAAGTAGGGCCATAAAGAAGAGGGTCTGGGAGCCCCAAGGAGGGAGGGTAGTATTCCAACATGAGTTGGATCTTGCAGAAGCAGCATAGGAGATGTAGGCTGGATGACAAGAAGGTAGCCTTCTATCAGTGTAGTAACACAGGAGACCCATTAGGTGACCCATTCACCCTTAATTAAATATTACTTGCTTAAATATGTATGTAATAAAAGGTAAAAATGTTACATGCTGACTATTTTTTTCTCTGTCTAATGTTTTCTGTAGCCCTTTCTACAAGTATTTCAGTTGTAATTTCTGTTTCTTACTGATAGACACTTTTTCCTGAGTAGGGTTTTGCATAGCCTGCCATGATTGTGGCATTCTAAAAAGCTGACGTGATTTTAGTTGTTTGTTGTTGTTTTTTTTTTCAATTAAATAAAAGATATACAGGTATTTTATGAGTGCAAGTTGTGTTGCCCTTACGATGTTGCGGATCTATGATTGTGTTAGAGTGAATGGGAACAACCTACCTGAGTTACTTATTTACAGTTATACCAGGAGAGAAGATAGCTCTTTGCTTCAACAGTATTGGTCCTTGTTTTTAATCTTCAATTAACTCTGAATTTGACTAGATCTGCAAATAGCAGATGGTGAAGTGTTGCCAAATTGCTGCTCATCATCTGCTTCTCACATACATAATTTGTAAGAATGTAAGTATAAAAAAAATATATGAAAAGTCCTCAGTACAGTGTTCCCTAGTAGCTGGAAGTTGCCATTTGATTTTCTTTTGGCATTTAGGTTTACCAAATAGCAAGAGATTATCTTATCTGTACTTTTGGACAATATTTTCTTATTTTTTTATGGCTTCTTAACTTTTCAATTCTATTCTAATTAAGTTTGCATTTAGAGTGTACCCATTACCTCGAAATTATATTTATCATACTGTCAGGGTTTTATACTTGCCTTTGCTGTCTAGTAGAAGACATGGAAAACTATATCTTGAGTAAATGGGTTGAAAATGAGGGCGTTAATTTTGCCTTCCTCACAGATCAGTCTGTCATGTCATTTAAAAAATCTGTTTTCAAAAGAGCCAGTCACTGTGAGCAGTACTCTGGAGCCTTGGGAAGGGAGAAGGGATTCCTGAAAAGGAAAAAAATAAAATACATTTTGCTGAGTGTGGTTCAGGAGGTTGGGTAACTTGAATGGGATTAAACCTCAGTGCTCAGATGGTGTCAGTTGTGCTGGTGGGAGGCTGGTGGAAATTGACACTTTCTTCAGCTTGTAGGCATTATGCATGTGGGTAGTGTGGTTGCCATCTTCAAAAGAAATTCACAGAAAGATCCATAGATAGGAGGAAAAAAGGCTTCTAATTTCTCCTTACTGTCATGTGAGAGTTCAAACCAAATGGGTGGACAGTCCAGCTTTTACATCTAGAGGTGTGCATGTACTCCTGTCACATTGTATATAGCCAGAGGATGGACTGTGACTGGTGGGGGTTTTTTCCCTTTGGTTTGCTCTGCTGACTCAAGTCTTTTAACTGGTTTGACTGTGGGAAATGTATGATGGTAGTGGCTCCTTAGCTGAGTGGAGAGGTGATTTTTATGGGGGATGTGTAGAGACCAGGGTCTGGATTTATTTTATGTTTTGTCTCTACCTTAGTTGATTGCCTTCATCTCCTTTCCTAGGCTGTGGAGAGCAATACCCTCGTAGGAAACAAATTTAACCTATTTAGGATTCGTACCATAGAAAGAGCTCAATTATACTGTCAAAATTGTGGTAGAGGGAGTCTAAAGATACTGGGTTAGTCATGCACATTAGTTGGCAGTTGTATGTTAGGAGTGAGATTTGCCTGGATGATCTTGCAGTTGAAGTCTCTGCTCTGGAGCATGCTTCACTTTAGGACAGTGTCTCAGTGTTTATTGCATCAATGGAAAATTCAAAGAGACTTGAAAAGATCTTTAACGTAGTTCTGTCTGTCATAGTCACCCAGATGGTTTTGTGATCTCGGTTATGGTTTTCTTGGCTCCTCAAAGAAAATGCACAGTAGACAAAGAAAGAGTGTATGGCCAAGTAGTGAAATTTGCTTGCTGTCATGGAGCAGCTTCATCTCAGAGTCGGAAATGTTCAGAGCATATGACAGCCAGCCCTCTGACTGAACAAACTTCAAGGTTCATCTGACAAAGCATAGAGAAACGGGTTGCTCTAACTTTGATCTTCAGTATATTAGGTCATCTCTTAAAGTCTAAGTATGACCTAACTACAATTTCATATCTAGGTTAGGCAGAGCTAGAGAAGTTCTTTTTTTTCATCCTAGTAAAGAATATGAATGTAAAGAGGTCTTCAGTAAAATAAAGGAGGTCTAACATTTTGAGACAAAGCCCTGAGTGCATCCCCCCACTCCTCTTTTCTAACTAAAGGAACTAAGACCAGACCCTTACTTCCTCTGCATTTTACTTGGAAATAAACATATCTGGTATGTTCATCTGAATTTCAGCTGCTTTCTCCTGAGTGCTGTGAAAAGATGGTTACGCTGCTTATGCTAATCTATAGATTAGATGCATAATTTCTCCTGTATTTTGTCTCCAAGCACAGAAAACAGACAGCTTTTGCTACTGTTAGACATAAACTCAAACTAGAAACCTGCGTTTGCAAGTCATGGGGACAGCAGCAAGCTGAACAGATTTACAGTGACGAAACTGTTGAAACCAGTGTACAACTGTAATTTTAAAAACCTGACATTTAATTTCTGCTTTGTAAATCCCTGTCCTTAATGAAGGATAACAAGAGATTTAAGAGATAAGAAGGCATCTTACTGGTAGATTCAGGCATAGTTGGGGGTTTGGGTTTAAACCTCATCTTCTGTTAGCTTGCCTTTCATCCCAGTCCCAAAAAATCTGACAAGGAAAAAGAAAAGTGTCCAAAAAAAAAGAAGACTGGAATGAACACTATGTTCGATGAAATATTTTTGTTTGTGCCTTTGTGAGTTGTTATATGATCTAAACCTAATTTTAAATGCTAATATTTGGCAAGAGTTGCTGGTGGAAGTGCATTGTCCTAATCCTTCATATGTGGGAATGTTATAGAAGTACATGGGAGTGGAGTACATGGAGTTTGATTTTACCTCTGGCAAAATCAAACCCTCGTGTCAGGGTACAGAAGGTAGCCAACAGCTGTGTCTGAACAGCAGAATTGCAAAAGGACCTGAAGAATATCCACTTCTTTTTTTCTTTATTCTTTGGCTTGAAACCAGTGAGTGACTCCAGGATAGTCTTACAGTGGCAGGAAAGGATGGGTAGTAGTAGGTTATTGCTTTTCCTGTTACCTTTTAAATTTGACATTGTGCAGTTTGCAACCTGCTGGGTTGCACACAGTGGCTTTATCTTGGCAACTGCTTTGTTTGCTATAAAGCAGATAAAAAGCTGTGTAATCTATGCACTTGGCACTTGCAGGAGATTTTTAAAGTAAATGTGAAGCAGCTGCCAGAAGTCCCCCAGGCAGCTTGTTCTCTGCTTCCCTGGCTGGAGCATTGAGAGGGGCAGGTGAGCACACCATTCCTCATTTCTCTTGGTATTGATTTCTGATGGTGGCCAAATGTAGGGCATGTGCAGGGATTTATTTTATTGATTGTTAACGAGGGACAGTAATGCCAGTGCTCAAAGGAATGAAGTTTCTCATGGCTTCTTACAGCTGTCTATTCAATTTAAAGAGAATTTTATGGTATATGGGTAATGATATTAAATAGGGTTGGGAAGGCCAGTGGTAGTGACTGAAGAACAAGCATTTTGGAGGGACTGACTGTGTAAAGGCTAAGTATTCAACTGAGTAAGCTCTTCTGTTTTGTATGTGCATGTTTATCACCTAGTCTTGTGATTACAAGTCAACAGTATTGAAGACCACATTTTACTCTGGTAATTCCTAGAAAGCAGGGCAGTTGGAAATACAGCTCTGTGAAATGGACCAATACATCTTTTAATTCTTGCTGTAACCTACTGCAAGGATATGTTAAAACAGAGAGTGAAAAATACTGACTGACCTCCTTCTGGAGGTAGCAGTATCACACCTGAAACCTTAATTACCTTATTTTAATTTCCATGAACATGCTTGTTGGTTTCTTATTTCAGAAATAATACTCCCCTCACTTCATTCTTCTGTAGGTATATTTAAATGAAAGTGTCTCTGTCTTTGAATTGATTCCTCCCTCAGTCATGCTGAGTGTGCCCTGTGTAGTTTGACTTTTGATACCACTCTAGGGTTTGTTGGTCCCCTTGGAATGAGAGCATGGTAAACAGAGGTCGTAGACTCTCCATCCTTGGAGATGCTCAGCACCCAATTGTCCACACAGTCCTTAGCTTCAGAACTTCTCCCACTTATGAGATGCTAAAAATATAAATAAAGCAAGATTAATGAAAATGTTAGAGACTAAGATTCCAAATTAGAGTAGTGCAGGTTTCTGTTTCAGGTTAAGTTGTTCGGTCACATTTACCAGTTAATGCCGTTGTGCAGACTTTTCTGCAGTCACTTTACTCAGAGTTAGAGGAGACTGGAGCACAGGCTGCTTCCTCTTCTGGTTTTCTTTCCTCCTGTTTGACCTCCTTGTGTCTTCCACTGCAGTCTCCCTTAGCTGATGTTCCCCTTGGTACTGGACTGAAGTGACAGATTGGTGTTGCTGGGGCTGTCTCAGTCTATGTGCAAGCAAACAGGGTGACTGTCAGAAGCCTTACACATGGAGTGCACAGGGAGACAACTGTGCAGACACTGCCCCTCTGAGAAGCCAAGGTCTAGATACCCCGTGCTGCTTGTGTCCTTTGTACCATGGTAAGAATGTCAATGGGTTAAAAAGGATTTTGGTAACCGGATTTTGGTAACCGTTTTGTGCAGGCCTCTGAAATGCTCCTGAATATGAGTCTGAAATGCAATTTAGTTAAATGGGAAAAGGGCATACAGAGGTGTAGGACAAATCCTGTCTTTTGTAATTAAGGAGGGAGGAAAAAAGGAAAGACAAGTTACCTGTGTGAAGAAGTTCGACCAAAACCAATATACAATTCAGAGTTAGAAGAGGAAAAAGTCTTCCTAAAAACTATTCTTTAAATTTCTAATTCAGCTCTTGCACTGTCTCTCTTGCATTCTAGTACAAGCAATGTCTGTGAAAATGTGACAAGGCAGATGAAGCTGAAAAACCACTAAGAAAATCAGAGAAGAAAGAGATTTTTTAGAAAGTACTACATTAACTAGCTTGTAACTCTCAGTGGTTGCTCATATTTGCCTGTACCTTCTACCCACATTACCATTATCTTACTCTTTAAATTTTTCAGGAAATCTCTGCTAACAAATGATGCTAAATGGCTACAATACATGGAGATGGCATTATGAATAGAGATTAATTTCATGTCTCAGTCTTTAAACTAGTTTCTAGCTGTGAGACATGGACCCCAGCCCTCCTATGCTGGGGTCCTCTCTTATTTTCTTCTGAAATGTTGGTGTAGTGTGAATGGACAGCAAGAACACTTGAGATTCTTCACTGTACAGAAGAATCACTCCCTTGATTTCCCCCTCACACCCTGACTTATACACGTACTTGACAAGGTATTTACTTACATGCTCAAAATTTGCCTTTTTATAATTTATGTAATTAGACCCAGTTTTTAGTTTCTACCTGTTCTTTGTTATGTTAAAAATGATCAGTTGCTGAAGCCAATGGGCACAGAGGTAAATCTGTTACTATCTTTATCTAGGGTATTGTATGAAGCCAAGATACGCTGACTGGAAGTTTTATTCCTCAATTTGGTGGCTGTTAATTTCATCTTACATCTTTTAGGTCTTGGGCATTAATCTAAGCTTTGGCCATGTACTTGAAGTTTATGAGAAATTCCTCCCTAATTAATATTCAGTAACTGAATTGCAGGCCTCTCATTGTCTCCTTACTAGGCATAAGCTGCTAAGTTACATTTCTATACAAGTGTAAGCACTCAACTGTTTCACTGCTTTTCCTCTCTCCTCTTACCTACTACCTTGCTTAAATATGTGAAGTCTCAGGTCTTCATTCTATATTTTGTTGCCTCTTGTTATCTCTTCAGAATAAATCCCTGTGCTTCTGCAGTCATCAGGCAGGAGGCTCACCAGATTGTTAGTTCATCTTGCAGTGAAGCTGCTGTAGCAGGTTGACTTGAAATTTTATAAAATGGGATGTTAGCAGAAGCCAAAATGGGTGTTGTAAACATAGAAAAAGCTTTTAGCGTACTGAAATGACATTTAAACAAGTTTGCTCTAGTTTTCTAAGTAGCATGGCGCAGTACTTATCCTGAAGTTGGAGTCCCTTATTTTGCATTATCTTTCAGCCAAGTCCCTGATAATAGATCAAACTGTCACTCTTAATGGACTCCAGAGCAATAAAATAAGGACAAAGTGTGATGTGTTGTAACGCTGTGAAACTGGAATCAGGTCTGTTACTGCAAGAGTCATAATGGCACATAGCTCATTCCTGCACACAGGCTGCATCATCTCAGGATAATGATCTCTGTGATGAGACAAAGTGTTTCTGAGAGAGACTGCCAAAAATTAAGAGTATGAGTAAGACAGTGGTGTGTTTTTCCCCTGCAGAAAAGTGCTGTGTTTTGTAGCCCTAAATGTCAAATTAAACAGTAACTTTCAAGTATAACTAAGTTTTGAAATAGGTAGTATCAACTGTGGAAAGCTGGAAACATTGTAATAACATACCAGAAAAAATGAGATTTCTATTTTCTGTTGTGTTGGCTGTATACATTATTTGGAAGAGCAGGTGAGCAGTGAGGTAATGAAGTACTAATTTATTCAGGGTAGTTAAAGGCCAGCTCTAAAGAATTGCACAACACTCTTACAATCCTGCTTAACTAAGCCACAAAATTGTAAATGAAGTTTGATGTAGCTAAATGTGAGTGTGCCCATGGGAATGGAAAACATAAGAAAATTACAGCCATGCTGTGCTGGGTTCTGACCTGGCTCTTTGTGCCTTGTATTTCCAGGATCATCTTCCATGGGTCACTCTGGGAAGGCAGGAGCCTTATGCTCAGTAGGCCTAAGTAGTGCCCAGCAAATGGAGTGGCAGGTGTCACAAGGGGAAAGACCAAGGACCAGTCCCAAGACATTGCTGTACAGTGTGTGCCTACATCTCGTGTGTTTGGAGCAGCTCTGGATTACCAAACAGTGTAGTTAAACTGTAAGACTGTTCTGAATGCTGTGGTTAAACCATGAGGAAAGGTTGCGAGAATTCAAAATGTCAATCTGGGAGAAATCCATTAATAGCAAGTGCAAAAAAATACACTTGGCTTAGAAAGTTCCAGCTTTTTCTGTTCCTCTGTTTTTAAAAGTAGGAATTAATCCTAATCTACCAAAAAGATTGGCTGTATTATGATGATGATTCTTGTTTATATAAATGAAGTAAGATATTAGTTGTTTGTTTTGAAATGTTAGAGCACAAAAAACTTGCCCCCCTCAAAAAAAAAAAAACAGACCCTGTCTAAATCCCAGCTATTCTCATACCATGAGAGCTATAAAGTCCTGAATGCAATATTGCAAATATTTGTTCCTAAGAAGAAAAATACTCTAATTGAAATCTTTATATTAAAGGGGAAGAAATAATTTTGAACTTTCTTGGTGGAGCCTGTGAGGGTGAATGTTGCCTGGCTCTGTGGCAAACCTTGAAGGGCTGAGCTAATGAAGTCTACCAGATGTTGGGGTTATTTTCAAATCTGAAATGCGTAAGTCTTTCCTTGGGCCCAAGCCTTCATGGAAAGGAATTAAGGGAAGGAAAAAAGCCCATGAATAGTAAAAAGGCAAAGGCAGGCAATACAGCCTCCTCTTTGATAGCCTTGTCTGTGTATCATGGATAAACTAATCTTTATAGAGCTCCTCAGTATTTGTTTGGAAATAGTGTATTGTCTGTTACTGCTTCAGGAGAGGTTATTTGTTGTTTCTGGATGTGGTTTTGGTTTGTCCTTTTCTATTTTTAATGAATTGTACCAGCCTATTATTCAGAGAAACGTGCACATCCTTGTTCTGTCCTTTCTTCATAGATACATTTATTCTGTGGTTGTGTTTTGCCATTAGGATTTTTCAAATATGTGCCTTTGAACACTGGAAGGTGAGGCCAAGACTTTCATATAGTGTATTTGAAATGTTATTTGTTAGATAAGCAGGTAGATTTAAATGATGTGAATGGCAGACTTCATAGTGATGGAAAAAGAAAATGGAATGCAGTGTGATTGCAGGTTCATTTTGAATTCCAGAGGAGAAGGTTTTAAGCTGTTCCGAGTAACATATGAGTATATATTTTGCTTTTTTTGACAGTCATTTTCCCCGTGGTAAAATTTTTGCAATAAATACATCTTTAGTGTGCTTCTGTCTTGTATTTTGCTGGAAAATGTGAGAAGTTTGTTCAGCTAAGTGAATTGTAAAGTATTTCATGCAATGCAGCTCTTCCACATCCATTGAAAAGTGATGCTTTATTCTGTGTTCCTTGCACAGAGTAAGCAGCACTTCAGTGCTAAAATGTCTGTCAGTTACATCTAACTAATTTTGAAATTGGTGTATTTGAGCATTGCTGGAGCTGTGATTTCTCAAAGTTCGTCTTGTTATTGAGTCTGCAATTCCGAAGAAAGAGCAAATTTGGAAGCAGTCCAATGTGCATCCCAAAAATATCAGGGTGAAGCTTGAGGTACGAAGGACTACTATGGAAACTAGACCAGTTTTTTTTTGCAGGATCTCTGCCAAGGCACATCATTTGTAGAGGAAGGCATAATATGTTTTATCTATGTTGTCTCAATATAAAAAAAAAAATCACAGTCCCTCATATGGATAAGATGGTTATGCAATATTTTCTTTCCAGTCTCTAATATGTTGTGAACCTCAGAAAACCCATTCATCATCCCCTGCCTTGCGTTTGTTGTGAGGAGCAGCATTTTATTCTTGCTAGCTGTATTAGCCCAAACAATTTTCTTTTTTTTTTCCTCTTGAAAACATAGCTTCATATATAGCTTCTAGCCAGGAAATATTCTGGGATTCCATTTGGAAGGTTTTAAGCTTGGGGTGGATGGGGGATAGACAAACAAGTTAACTCACTTGACATCTGCTGCTAAAGTTGATGTACATAAATGTGTCAAAATTATTTTGGCTGCCTGCAAAAGAAGAGGGAAATAGTAAGATCATAAATTCAGTAGTGTTTTGTTTGTCCTGTTGCTGATTCAACTGATGCTTGCTGCTTAAGAATTTATGAATTCAGATTAATGGGTTTGCTGTGTATCTGCCCCTGACTGTAAGCAGGGTAGATTCTGACAGTGATATCACCAACATACAAAGTATGAATGTAGGACTAGAGTAATTTAGAAATTGCTTTTTTTTTTTTTTTTTTTTTTTTTTTTTTTTTTTGGTAAGACTGAGATTCTAGTAAGTAGGTGGGTTTTTTCCCCCAGAGAAGTTAAATCAGAAGCAATAAAGTTTGATGGTAAAGCTTTAAATGTAGAATTTATCCTTTGAGTTTGCCATTACATATTCATTGTCATATTTAAATATCTTTAAATTATTAGGGCAGGAACATGGGTTTTAAGATATTAAGATAATAAAAAAAGACTGGATATCCATGTACTGTGATTCTTTAATTATCCCACAGAACACAACCATTAAAAAGGCTTAAGTTTGAACTCAATGGCCTTAAAAGTATGATAACTGCCTTTGTGCAGACAAGTCTCTTGGTTTTCATATTTTCTTCACAGGCTTTCAATAAGATTAGACATGTACCATATAACGTCAGGGCAGGAGTCTTGAGATGATGCAGATTTTACCAAAGCACATCTGATGGTACCTCAGGCAGAAAGTAGTAAGAATGCAAGAGCCAAAAATTAATATTACTAAAAATTAATGTGTTCCTTTTACTTTTAAGGTTTGATTAGGACATGCTATACTGAACTAGCATCAGGAAGGTTGAAAACTATAACATCATGTACATCTAGGGGAGCAGGGGTATAGATCTTTTAGACTCAAATTCCTACTTAATGGATGATGTTGCAATTAACTCAGCTGTCTTTGAGATTATTGTTAGTCTAATCTTTAAACCTGGAGAAAGTTGTTTTGTGACAGCATGATTGACAGTGATAAAACTTCCAGTGAGAAACAGGAGTTAGAGTTTTCTGACTTGCTTGCATCTGGGTAAGGCATGGATTCTTTGGTGCTTTGGGAAATTCCCAGCATCAGTCTTGGACTTTGTTAATGCACGTTCAAGAAATTAAGCACAAAGGATTTTGTTTCTTGTGTGATAAATCCTACTTAGTAAACATTAGTATATTTATGTTCTTAATGCTAAGATAATATTAATCTTGGAAAAGTCTTTTTGTCATACAAATATATAATACATTTGTACTTACTTTTCGCTTACATGCAGGATTTTCTATTCTTTATCAAGTTGCAAAGCAATTTGAGACTGCTTGATTCTGCAGAAAATGATTCAGTTGAAGTGCACTTAATTTAATCTCCTCTGTTTCACTGAGTATTTGATAAAAGATAATTGAAAATGCCTCAAAATGTGCTCAGAAAGTTGTTGTTAAATCAGACTTTGGTTTGCTCTTTTTTATTGCACCCTCTTAAAGGTCAGTGGATCTTACTTGTAATATGAATTATGCTGGAAAGTAAGCCATTTGTGGACTCAATTCAGAACTGATGGTGCACTCAGTTAAATGTGCATCTAAAATGCATTTGTTGCATTAATCTCCATCTTACAGTGGGAACACTGAATTGGTAATACAAGGAAGGTATTGCTGGCTGCCAGGTGGTTAATAGTTGATTCAGTGTCTGACAAATTCTAGATTTTCCTAACAAGTGTCTTTTAATTAATTTGTAAAAGTAGCTCAGAGAGATTGGAAGTAACACAGGAAAGATTGGGATAGGTTTTGCTGCAAATTCAATAGATGGTAGTTTGCTGGAAGGCAAACTGGTGCTGGTTCTGACTAAACAGTTATCATCCCAGTCATTACCATCACCTTGGCAGTAGAAAGAGTGAAAAAGGTAGCTCTTGTCTTACTTACATGTTCACAATTTGTTTTGCTTTCCTTTGTTTTTCCTCAAGGCTTCTTTATTCCTCTGTGACTCTAATTCAGTGTAGAGTGTTCTGTGTTTTTTCCCCAGAAGACAACTAGAAATATCAACCTACCTTCAACAGAGCAAATTTCTTCCCTTTTGTTCACTGCTATTTTTGTTAGGAAGTAGTCTCACTCTTGTCTAACAAAATTGTGATAATTTTATTAAAGACTGTTCCTTAAAGCTATTCAGGGAGACAGAATGTCTCTCAAAAAAAGAAAGATTAGATATGGTTTGAGCAGAACAGTCAAAGATTAGCAAAGTTTGAAGGCGCTAAATAGGGGGGAGAGAAAATGTTTAAGCAAGTAATGACTGTAATTAAAACTCTCAATTTTGTAGTTTAAATGCAATCTAATTTTTAGTGGACAGGACGTTTTAGTCTCAAAGAGTCTGTTGTTTTTTTTGTTTGTTTGTTTTTTTTTTTTGTTCCGACAAGGAGCTGATTTTTAACAAGTATAGAAAAAATGGTTTTGTGTTTCTGGTCATAACAGGCTTTCGGGGGAAAAAACTTTGTTCATTGCAGAGATGATTATTGATCTCTGTTTACTGATTATAAATTTAATTATTCTTAAGATATTTTCTTCTTATACTGGAATACTTTATCTTTTTCCTGATGTTCATACAATAGATTAATAATGCAACTCTTCATCTGCATTTACAAGGCAGTACGGTAGGCTGTTCTGGAAAGCTGCAGTTAAGTCAGGAAAAGCAGACATTTCACTCTGCTTAGTATTTGTTTTGTCACAAATACTAAAAAAGCTATAAAAATGTGGAAGCAAGTTTAAGTACTGTTTCAGCTCTTCAGTGGTATACCTGAGGAACAGTTAGCAGAAAGGGAGGGCTGGGAACTGCTACAGTCTCACTGATTTGTTCTGTGTGGGAAAACTTATTAAAACACTAGATTATTAAGTTGGAAACAAAGGTATTCTGTACATTTTTGATTGTGTTTTGAAGACCTTCGTAACTGGACAAATGTTTTATACCTGCTAAACAATTAGTCCTTAGGGTGGGGAGGAGACAAGCATCTTCCCTCAATGGGCCCTTACCTGCAATGTTTGCCTGGGTTTAATTTGTTTGTAAGTGCTTTTTTTGTGGAACAGGGACGGCTTTTGCAAGACACATCTTCTCCCTCAAGTTATTTGGTGATAAAAGTTTTCATTTTAGTAGTTCAAGCTTGGAGCTTCCCACTGGCTGCTCATAAAATATGAGAGACTCCTGTGTTCTCCTCTCAGAGCAATATTGCTTCGGGAGATAATAGCTTTGTTAAAGATAAGTATGTGAACAGAAGCAAGGCTGCTACAGTGATTTGGTCCAGGTGAATGTAGCCTGTACTGAGGAGTTTCTTCTGGTATGCAGTTTGTGTATAATGCATTATATAGGAAGGTTTTGAGGATCCAAACTGCCTGGAGTACTCAAAGCCCTAAGATGCATTTCTTTTTAACTATTCCCTAAAAAATGCCTCACATGGAATAGATGTTTCTGGGGCTTGTGTGTTTTTCGGGGTTTGTGCTTATATTTGTATTGATCAAGAAACCTTGCAGCCATTTGGTTCGTTTGCTAAATATGATCCCTGAGGCTCATGTGGGTTAGTCTCCGTTACCTTTTGAATGCAGATGGAATTTTGTGTGAAGTGGTGAGAGTTTTAAGACGCATACCCAAACTTCTACAAAACTAGCTTAATTTATTAGGGCAGCACTGTCAGGAGTGATCAGTTGTTCACATCACTGCAGTGTAATGTTACCTGTCAGCAAACCTGGAGAAGCATTTTAACTTTCTCAGCTGTGTGCAATGCGGATTTTTTTTTTTTTTCTGTGAAAAGGAAATACAAGTCAGTATATCCTTTGGTACTTTCTAGTTCTGTATAGCTTTAATAGATAAAGTCTGTAATCTGTAGAGTTTTCACTTGTGTGCATGCAAACACAGGCTGGTGAGTATTTAAATTCATTTGAATTTCTGTAGTCGTACTTCATTATTATTAAATATGCAAGAGTGTGTAACAAGGTCGTTAGCAGTCTGTCTTGATACCACCGTGGTGTGTATTATTTCCTCGATAGACTGTCTGTGAAATACAAAACACATCAGAGAGTTTTGTTTAGAATAATTGTGTGTAGGTAAGCGTTACTAATACTTCATGTCTGTGTGCTGTTTCTGTCCTACATACAAGTACTAATGCTTGTGCTGCAAATGGTGCAGGGTAACAAGTTATAAATCACTTCAGGAAGTGCAATAGCTGTAATTTTTGCAATAATTTTTAATGATGTGGAGCTGAATGTATTTGAAAAAACCCTCCACAAAACCACAAAACCTCTTGATATAGGAAATTTGTAAGGCACATTGCTCAGTTAGGGATACCTCTGCAGATTGTAAAGGCTTTTCCTTTTGTTACACTGGTCCCCAGAGTAGCTGTTGCCTTGGTCACAAGGTATGTAGAGAAGTGGTACTGGCTGTGCAAATCACCATGCACCTTTCAGGTCACTAAGGCATAGATTCTGACTCTGCCTTCCACAAGTGGAGCTTACAACCCAGTGAGGCCCTGCCAGGGGTTTTGAATGTGTGCAGCATTAGAAATTTGCCTTTAAAACAGAATGCAAGAAGAGAGAGTTCAAAACCCCTAACTATTCCTAAATTTTGAATGCCTTGGGAATTATCCATTTTTACATTATTATTGTTACTCCATTTGATTATGGAGGCCAGCAGTACACCAGAGGTCTTGGAGATGGTTTTGTGTAGGAGTCTGTGAGAAGTAATTTTATTGATAATTGTTTCCTTAGGCTTTATTCAAACCGTTACGTAAAACTGCAGAAGAGTGGAGCAAACAGGAGAAAGTCTTGTGTGTGTGGTTACAGGTATGTTTTGGGTAGTTCAAAATATTTTTTGTATCCCACTGCTTGTTTAGGCTCTAAAGTATTTTTTTACCTTACTGCAGCCTCTCTTGTAATAATGGGAGATCTGAATGAAGCAAGAACCAGTGAATTCTCTGTCCTCATATCCCATCATTTGGTTCATGAAATGTGCCTTTTATCTGCAGGTCTTTATTACATACTTAGTGCAAGCCCATTGCTCAGCATGAGAAGTAACTGTGCTCTTGGAAAGATGCTTCTTTGCTTTGCAAGTAGCAGAAACTAGACCTTTGAATCTATTTGAAGGAAACAACCACATGTTCCACCTAAGTCAGAATTGTTTTCCTTGGGTCAGGATGATGCACTGAAATGAAGTAATGCATCTAACAAAAGAGAACAGTGCAGCACTCTGAGTGAGAAAAGCCAAGCAGCACATCATGGATTGTAGATGCCAGATGGGTTTTTGGTGCTAGGTTTTGATTATGGCATGTTTCTCCAGGTCCTGCTTTCCTTCATTTATAGTAATATATGGTGATGTAGCAGGTCAGCTATATTAGTTAGATCAGTAATATTGATATAGTGATATATCACACAGGTAAAGTCCCGTTTCTTGCTAAGGTAATTTAATAAAATAGGTAAACTCAGGTAAAACAGGTAAGCTCATCTCTTGATAATACAGTGAGTGAATGGATTGAGAGATTAAGAACCAGTGAAATGTGTAGGCTGTGTCTTGTCATTTGCAATCCACTGGTGAATGGACCAGTTTATGTATTTCCATGATAAATACCCTCTGAGGCTTCTCCTCTGGCTAATGCACCTTACTTTCATATGCAAGCAGAAACCAGAGAAACTTGAGTTATTTTCTAGAGTGCTTGAATCCTGTTTTCTTCTTTTGCTTTTTGTGGTTCCTTATGTGAAAAATATCTTAATTTTATTTTTCCAAACATTAATTATTAATACTAATCTCTTGATATTAAGACTGCCATGTTGCAGCAAAAACTTGCACAGTTGTCCCTCTGTTCTTCTCTGCCATACTTGCATCTCAGGCTAGATGAAACTTGAGTTCAAGGAGGAGTGAAAGTTCATACCTCTGGTAAGGTGTACTAAATGCTTTATTGCTTCTTCCTGGAGGAAAGAAAGAGTCCTCAGCTTGTCTCAAAAAGTTAACTGTGTAGTGTAAAAAAAAGTATTTGGATTCCTTGGGACCAGAGAAAAGTTATTAATGCAGAAGGGGAATATTGCCATCAAAATTCCTGACCCTGCAACAGACAAGACCATTTTTACATCTAGGGAAAAAGTGAATGTCAGATGTGGAAGTGGCCTTTATAGCCCAAGGCATGAGTTTAGTTTCCCTGATGCCTGCATCTGCCTAGGCTGCAGCATCGCATTTCCTTTATTGCTGTCTGATCCAGGGCTTTTGAGTCATCTGTGGAAAAATATTTTGGTCTTGGTCAAGGTGGGGGAAGATGGTATTTTGAGCTAAGGTCTCTCAGCCAGCACTTCACTGGATAAGTGGTTGATTGAAATATCTTTTGCTATTGGTTTGAAATAATATTGACCTGTTCTGCCTTTAAAGGATTTGAGACCTAAGATGTGACTGAAGGTGCCTGATCCCACATTGCCATTAACAAAGGAGAGAGTCCCAATTTCCTGGTGTCTCTCCAGTAACTGGGCTCCTTCAATGACCCTTTTAGGGGGAAGTATGCTGGGAGTCCTGTTGTGCTGTGCTAGTCTTCTTAGAGGCATCACACAGAGTCACCGTGACCAAAACACGATGGCGCATGACAGAACTGAGCACCCTAGTGCTGGACTTTGTTCTGTATGCTCAGTCACTAGCAAAAAAATTACTTGCTATTACACAATGGATCTGGGAATAAAGCACAGGTGTCTGATTCTCTCACTGCTTCATTAAGCTGTGTTTTTTTTTAAACTCCAATGTTCTGCTTAAGAACAGGATGTTTCAGAGAGTATGAGCAAAATGGTAAATTTAGACAGATTTATTTTTATCTAACATTTATTAAGCAGCAGTTTAGATTTGAGGGAAGATATGGTTTGCAAAAGATATAAAAGCATCTGTGATAAATAAAAGGAGGATTTGGGTTAGATAGCCTTTTAAATGCAGGACTAGAAGCTTTTACTGAGCGCTTTGAAACTATTGCTGCCATGTGTACCCAGAAAAAAAGAAAAACAGTTTGAAAAAAGTGCCAATCAAACTGCATAATGTTCCAGTCAACAAAAGCTTGCCTTTTAAAAATGTTGATTTTTATTTTTCTTACAAATTCTGCTTGTGTTAGTTTTAAAATAAGAACAACTTTTTACAGAAGTCCAGGTTAGTTGATGGAAATGAATCTGCTTTGATGATGAGTCCAAGGCAGAAGTTCCATGAGGATGTTCTGTGATACAAGTACTGGGAGGGGCAAGCCATGAAAACCAAACAAAAATACCAGGGCTGTTTCACAGCCACGTTGCTTGAGATTAATGTCAGTGTCACTGAGTTAGGTTTCCTAAGTTTTATTTAGACATTGTAAGGAGGCTGAACCTGGTTTCAAAGCTCAGTGAGATCTGTTAATGCTGGAATAGAAAGGACATTTGTTTAAATGCATTAGAGCATAGCACAGTGGTGAATGTGGTCCATAATTTTTAGTATTGATCTATGTGAACTCTAACAACATCACAGGAAAATGAATTCTTTTTGAGCATGTTGGTAGAAGAAGTTGAATATGAAACTATTCATACAGTCTCATGGAAGAGTTTCAGTTCTTTTTATCAGGAGAGAAAAGCACCATTGCTTACAGGACCTGTGGAGGGCTGACTTTGCCTTCTGCTCATGCCCCTTCTTGTAAACAAAGGGTTGAATTCCCTTAGTAAATGTTCTAGTTTGAACTGGGGTATTAGTTTGGAATGGTAAGCAGTATCTCTGATATCAGGCAAGAAGAAACAAATTGTACTGAGTTCCAGGAGAAACCAGCCTTTTCAATTCTGAGTATAGTGAAGACTGAGGTGGTGATTTTGTTTGTTCATTTAAAATGACTCTGAAACATGAAGTGTATGTCTCTAAATCCTAGTGCAGACAAAGCAAAACCATGCTGTGAGGAGTAGTTGGTATCTAGACATGAAGCTGCATAGGAAAAAAGTATGAATTACTAATACCTCTTTATGTTGCTGTTTTTCCAGGTGTATGACCTGACCCTAAATAAGAAGGAACAGTTTTTTGGATCCATGTAGCCTAGTACAAATTAGTTTTATTATATAATCAGGTGTAGATTTTTTTTATGCCTGTGTGTTTCCTGTCTGTTGATTATGGCTGAACCAGCAGAATTCAGTTTTAGTGGAATTCTGAAATTATGTTTTTCACATTAGTATGTGCAGAGCCTGGCCAGTTCCTTGTACATCCTAAACCAGTGTGAGTCAGTATAGATTCACTCATCCAGAAGTATGCTGATTTAAAACTTCTGTCAAAGGCTAGAATGCTACTAGAACAAGCAAAACTCTTGGGGATTGAAAAAAAGAAAAAGTCCCAAAATTCAAACAAAACCTGAAACTAACAGAGCACCTACACATAACTGCTGTTTCCAACTTCCATCTTCTTAAGGTAAATTTGTAGCTGGTCACTCCAGCTACACTTTGTCCTTACAAATACTTAAGATTTGTGAGGCTTTCTCCTTAGACTTGTCCGACTGACTTATGAGGTGCTGGTGTATATCTGCTACTTACTGCATGCTTCATGATCAGCAAAATAATAAACCAAGTCAACATTTACAGGTCAGCATGTCTTTTTGATTTAGTTCACAGGGCATAGTTCAGACATTAATGCTTTAAATGTTTTTCACATCCTGATATTTGGAGACTTAGGTAAGGTGTCTAAGTTTGTTTGTTTTCCCGAAACTTTTCTTTTTAAAAAGACTTGAAATAAAACTTATATGATTCAAAGATGCTGCTTGCAAGTCCTTCAGTCAGCATTCAGCAGTTTAGAACCTGTAAGAGACAGGCTGTAAAGTACCTTGATCTGTTAGCATCCTTACCCCCTTGTCTTTGTCCTTTGTCCCTAGGCTGCACATTCTTTGGGAAAGTTATCAATTGCTAGGTGCCAAATAGCCCTAAATTTGAAATGTGAGATGTACTTTTTAAACGATTACTTGGTAATGCTAGTAGGAATTTTAATTTCCTCAGCCCAGTGAACTTTCTTGAAACAGCAAGAGATGTGCTGGTGTTTCTTGTTCCAGGAATCAACCTCTGCAGGCTGACATTTAAGCAGGGCAATTTCTGTAATGTGGCATTTAAGGAGTATTAGGAAACAGAGCATCTCCAAATAAAGGCTGCTTTACTTGCACTTACTCATCTCTCCTTTTAGGAGTTCAAGGCCAGGCTGGATGCAGGCCTGAGCAGCCTGGTCTAGTGGAAGGTGTCCCTGCCCATGGCAGAACTTGATGCTGTTTAAGGTCCTTTCCCACCCAAACCACTCTTAAGAGTCTCTGACTTGTTTTAACAAATTTTTCCAACAAGTGACAGACTGTGTACAGTGGTCAATTTTTGGAAGCTATATCTTGATTGTATTTAAATCTTGCACTGATAGAACAGCTTTGGAAAGGAAATGGTGTTTGCTTCCGTGCCCTTTTGCATGTCACTAGAAACTTTGAGTTAGTCCTCAAAGCTAAGCTGATTTCTTGACCAAATTTGATAAAGGTACTTCATTATGCTCAGAAGGCTGGAGAGGGGAAATCAGTTTGTAGGTGAGGGATTATTTGTAGTCCCTCTTTTTTAGCTACCTTTGCCATATAAGAGAGTGAATTTTGGTAGTATCAACTGACTAAAGTTGAACTAAAAAAATTTGATTAAAATGGTGCCATAAATTTGGATTCCTGAAGGTCTTCCAGATCCTAGAATTGGTTGTTTGGGTTTTTTTCCCTGTAGATTGAAATAATTTCATGTGCAATCACTTCCTAATCACCTCCAATTAGGAACAATAGTGAAAATTTATCATAGAGAAGAAATTATCCATCACTCAAGTATTTTGGGGGATGGAAGACTGATTCCTTATCTAAGTCTTGGAAGACCTTTGGTATTTTCCATTGTTACAGGGCTCTTTTTGCCATGACTGTTTTCTCCAAATGAATTGTTCTCATGGAGGAGTTTAAACTCTGGGTAATTATCGTTCTTCGTTCCAAAAGCTAATAAAAACAAAGCTCAACAGTATTCAGTTCATGGCCTATGGAAAAACTTGGGTGTAACAACGTAGAAAAACAAACTTTTCTGATGAGGCCAGGAAGCTGCGATCACATTTTCCAGTTTTTACTGTGTGTGTTGGTCCTAACTGGGAATGTTTCCTATTGAACTGAATTTTTCTTTCCCGCTTATATATTGTAATTGATTTTTTTATCCATGAACTGTAGACAGAAGTGGATTGTAAATGTCAAAGATACTTGCATATGATTTCAAATACAAGGGAAGAATACTCTTTTGTAATATTTTATAGGGATGTGTATTGTTTTGTGCTCTTTGAGACTGATAGGATTTGTTTGTGTATTCCAGTAGTTGGCCAAAAGATACTCTGGGAATGCTGCCAGTGTATAACCACGTACACTACAATTTGATATTTCATACAGACCCATTTCTTTGAATTAGAAGGCTTTTCTTTCTTGCATTTTTTTTTAAGTGTACCTCCCTCCCTTCCCTTTTCCAGCCTGTACCACCTCCTAGTTTCTCAGGGTTCCTATGCTTTCTGGTGTGTCTGTTGCCTGTAAACATTCTGGATAAGTTCTGATGTAATTTTTTTTCCTCTGAATTTTTCTGAAAAACTGACAACCATTTTTATTGCTAATTTCTTGATAATGATTGAAAATTAAGAGTTAGATTTGGCTTGTTGCATAAATACATGTTTATCTATGTTGCTGATGTCAATGCTGCAATTTATTGCAAAAGTGTTCAGAGTGGTTGAGATGGGTATATGTCAATCAATACACCAGTCAAGGATCAAATCACCAAGGGAATCTTGTGTGTTTATCCAGGCCTTGGTGGTTTTTATAACTATTCTTCATTTGAGCTCAGGGTACGAATAATGGGCCACTGCTTTAACCTTGGAAGAACCTTTCTGTAAATTCTTCTTTAGGGTTTTAAAGCTTCCTGTGGTGAATACAAAAAAAATCAAATCCTAAAGCAGTAGCTGTTGTTTTGAATGGATTTTTTTTTTTAACTGACTGAAGGTGACATAGCTTACTTGTGGTGGTTCTTTCCAAGTGTAATTTACCCTGAGCTTATGAGAAGATTGGTTATGCTCTTTTAAAGAGTTGAAGGAAAGCATTGCTATATACTTTTCTTATTGTTAAGTACTGTGTATTCTGGAGTAATGCCATGAAAAGGCCATAGCAGTTCCTGAACTGGTGGGAAGTGGTAGTACTGTAGCCTTTCATCCCGTAAGAACGGGCACCTGGCATCCAGTCGGGGGCAACCCATCCTACTTCAGCTTGGTAATTAGACAGAAATGACAGGATCTCATCCTCTATTGTGGTTCCAAGTTAATGGTGACTTTTATTGTCCTTCCTCTCTGCTGTGCCACTCATGTATTTGCAACAAGAGCCCTCTATGTTTATTAAAATGGCAGAGGCAGTTGAGAGGAGAGCATCCTGTCAAAAACTTAGCCATATGGTTGAGATGTACTGACACAGCTTGTGGCGCAATGTGCAAATAAGTCCCAGTTCCACAGCTGGTCAGAGGCAGCCCTCTCCTGCAAAAAGTAACAAGGTGCACAGAGGTGATACTCATCTTTCCCTTTCATGTTTGAGGCTCAAAGGCAAGGTATTTTCTTCCTGAGGTATCATGGAATTATGTGGCATAAGGACTGCCTGTAGTGTGCTGGAATGGGTTATCTTAGAGTGGGACTTTCCACTGGAGGAGTGAAGAGAGAGTGAAGCCTACTGATTAGAAGGCCACACCCTTAGTGCCTGGAAACAACACGGCAATGTGGTGGGATCAAAATGTGGTTGACACAGCCCTTCCTTTTAAAAACACTGTCCTATCAGCTTTTGTCCAAAGTTAGGCGTGCTTCTCTGAGGCAATTCTGTCTTTGCTGTTATGTTCCCCAGTTATGACTGAAGTGTCAGAATATATTAAAAATAGTAATTGGAACTGAGATATTTGATGAAGAGTCTTTTGTTACTTTTAAAAAAATTTTATATTTTGAGCTTTTGTACATCTAAAAATAATGCTAGCATGGCTCATCTTAGTCTTGTGAGAAGCAGTTTCCTTTCCAACCTGTATTACCTTCTGTTTTTCTAGGCCACAGGTGTTATTGCCCCATGTCAGGCCAAATGGCCTGTTTTCTGTATTGTCAGCTGAGATATCACTGAAAGGAACTCCTTCCTCTTTTCTGTCTAAATTAGGAATATGTGTGCTTTGTTGAGGTATGAATGTCTTGTCTGCTTCCAATTTGGTTCACATGCAGGTGCTGTTACTCAAAGGTGTTGTCATGCAGCGTTCTTTTTGATGGACTCTTTCTTTTTGCAGTATTGACTGGCCTGCCCAGTGAAAACCTCAGCTTTCTGTGAAGCAAAGTTCCTTGCTCATGGGTGATGTTAATTTAATTACATCTGTTAACAAACATGGTTTTGAGCAGTTCTGATTACACTGCAAGAACTTGTTGGCAATGAAGAATAATAATTCATGCTAAATTTCTATAGGAATCCTCATAGCTGCTTCTTATTTTATGCTGTAGATTTATTTTCCAGATTCTAATTTCCAACACTTTCACCATCTGGTGAACAGATATAGTAAAAACAGTCCTCAAATACGTCATGTCTTAAAATAGCAGGTGAAAGCTTGATCTTTTAGAAAGAGATTGCCAATTCCAGTGCCTACTCTAATGACGGTAGCTAATGTAAAATGAAACCTGATAGTTTTTGTTGGAAAACATCAGAACATGTGTTCCACTTTTAGCTCCACTGAGATGATTTTTGTTTGGCTCTTTGGCTGTCACATAAATAGTTGGATTTTTTTTAATCAGGTGTAGACATATTTTCCTGCCAAGTACACAAAAAGCTAATAAGAACTTGCACATGTTATGAATGCTGTAGTACAGAATTTTATACTGAGAACAAATTTTGTCTTCTGAATAACTCATTCTTCTTTATGGTACTCCTAAAAAATACCTGCTAAAGAAGTGATGTGAAGGGTAAAAAAAGAGATTGCAGTGATTGAGTGTGTTTGAATGGTTGAATATTACTCCAGAAAACTTGTGTATGGAGATGAAAGCATTCTCCATGTGGTGCCTGAGGAAATGTGTCCAGGAGGGATGTTTGTCACATGAGAACTCCATGTCTTGTGTGGCTGAACATCTTTGACAATGTCCTTTCCTTTTTCCACTGCTTTGGTGAGCCCTGCACTGCCTGGGGTTTTCACTCTGTTCTCCTTTAGCAGCTGTGGATGGCAGTGAATCATCATCTTCTTTCAGTCTGTCACCTGAATTAAGTAGAGTTCTTAAAAAAAACATTCATTGTTCTTTCCTCTAGGATTTATAGAAACCAAGTAAGCCAGGTGCTCATAGGCAACCATACAGGAATTAGGTAATGTTAAACTAATGTCTTTTGGCTGAAAAGTTGATCTTTGTCTGCTTTGTTGTGTTGCCGCATAGATTTTGTCAGACCCGGTATGGTGAAGAAATGCAGAACTCCGATTAAATAGTAAAAAACTCCAGTATGGGTGTTATTGGGCAGCAGGAATGCTCAAGATTATGATATATGTTCAAACACGTTATAAAATGGGTGTAGATTTTCAAAGTCAAACTGCAAAACCTGTTAGTTAACTACTAAAAATGTCCCTGTCTTTAAAAAATACAGTTTTGTTGGAGTTTCTGAGATTTTCATCATAGTTTTAGGAAACCTTTATGCATACTGAGTCTGAAGGTTATGAAGAAGTATATGTAGAAAACTGAAAGCTGCAGAGTGACCTTTTAATTTTTTTGCACCTGTGGCATAAGTGTAAATGTGTTTAATAACTTGTGCTCTAGGCACTGCTGTAGCGCATATGTTTCTCAAGATGGAGAATTGCAAATTGCTGTCAGACAAATGCAGTACACAGGGTTATTGAGATGTTAGCAGTTATTGCTGTGTTTTCCTTAAAAGTAGAAAGGCAAACATTTATTTGTCATAAAAGTATGGTGTGCTATAAACAGTTACATACAGCCGTACAGCATAAGTTATAAAAAATTATAGGAGAAGCATTACAGGGGGAGAGAATTTGGGAACTTGAATATTGATGAGAGTTTTTCTTATGGGTAGCCTCCTCTGAGAGTATTAATTTAGTATACGGCTTCATTATAAAATTAATAATATATAAACAAAATAATGCTTGCTTTGCCACATGCTTGTATTTTATTTATGCGTGCACACATGGTCCACTCTAATTAAGCAGAGCTCTTTATGGTTTATTTATTTGTTCCAGAGCGGCTGCTTAATATTTGAGAGAAACAGTAATGATGTCTGACCTTTGCAGTGGCTGTGTTAACGATGAGATGGGTTTTGCAGGAGCCTGCACGAACATTAAAAGAACAGGTTGATCTTTTCCTCCATTTGCTGGAGCATGCTCAAGAGACCTGAAAGCACAAGTGGAAAAATCCCCCACTAGTAACTGGTTAAAGAGCATTTTCTTGTGTTTTTGGGTCTCAGGAGAATATTACTGACAGGCTGAGATGAAGGGTTTAAAACTTTGATTCTTTGCATTTGGTTGTAGTCCATGTTTTCTGACCAAACCACCAGGGTAGTATTTTACTTGGTGAATAGTTGGTTTTTATGCCAATATAAAGAAAGTAACGTAAATGAGGTGGACGCCAGTCCAGGTTTTAAGTTTTGCAGAGTATGATTAGGCATGCATGAATCTTGCGTGGTGGTCTTGTGGTGAAATTTGCCACGAAACTTCTAAAAGTGTCTTATATGTAGATGCATATTTTGTTTCCTCTCCCCTTGTTATGGCCTTTGCTTAATACAGATTCCTGCGTGTTTTTACAAAAAACGTCCCCTGGGTCTTTGCCATGGTGAGGAGCTCAATGCTGGCAGTTCAGTCCCGCACTCCTTCCTGCCCTTCCCTGGTGGCCTCCTCTCCTAGTTCTGTGTTCTTCCTCATTGTGTATTCTGTGTGCACAGTTGGTGTCTGATGAGATTCTAGAGTTTATTTGTGATAAGAGTCAAGTTTATTGCATTTGTTGTTATTTACTTATATATGCTAATACCATACGTTTAAAAATGCAGAAAAATTTAAAAAGGAGTGGAGAAACAGATGGATACCTGTGTATTCAGATGGTAACATTGTTCTCTATAAAGCAATGTTTGTTTTATTTATCAAAGGATTTGTTTTAAATATTTATTTTAAATGTTTGTTGTATTTATAAAGGGATTTTGGTTGATACAGGCATTTCTGGGTGTTATTAGTAAAGATGATTAACTGTATTAAATTCTTATGTTGTTCTTCTGTGTAAGCTCTGTGTATGTGTACGTTCGAAGTTAATTTTCTCATAATGGAAGATGCAATTTGTGGTCTATTCAGTCATTCGTGTTTTTGCTAATTAATCATGAATCATCTATTGGAACAGTGTATTTTTTTTTCTTTAGTTAGGTATGGCTACATCTTTGTTAGAACTTTGCCTGCACAAGAACTCTTACAGTGCTGCAGCATATGTAATTTTTTTCTGTATCAGTAGGCTTTATGTCATATCTTTTGTTTCCGATTGACATTGCATCTGTGTTTTTCTCTGTCATTATAAGTGTAAAAATCTCCTTTCAGCATAGAAGTATATATGGTAGTTACCTCAAAGTACTGGTGCACTGCATAGGTTTGTACATTATCATGCCTTTGGTGGCAAACAGGTGGCCATTGTCTTGCTAAGGAATGCAAGCTAATGGTATGTGCTTCTTCCAGCCGGAGTGGGTGCAGATCTATACTAACTTTTCCCCTTTCTCCTTTCTCCGTGCTGGCAGTGCCAGGATCATTGGGACTAGGTAGCCTTCCAGGGTTTTGTTTTGATAAAAAGAGGATGGAGGCTTGGAGAACTGCTGAGTTATCATTCACCTTCCATTTTTTACAAAAGATTATTCTTTTTCTGTGTTGCATAATAGATTGCTTATTTCATGAATTTTCACCTTCTCCCCTTTTTGCCCCATGTTTAAGTCTGAGAGTAGTCAGGCTTCAGTGTATTTCAGACACCCACATCCCACCAGATTATTTCAGTGAATGGACTGCTAGAGCAGCAAAAAGGAAAAACAAAACATTGAGGTGGGGAGAAAGGCATTTTCTGAAGCTGTGTTTAAAAACATCAGTGGAAAATAACTGCATAAAGTGAATTGTTTTCTGCTTGGGTACTTCTGGTGGTGTAAGAGAAGAGTGTTTGGTTTGAACTTTACATAACAAGTGTGAGTTATGGGTTTTTGAAGTCTGCTGATTGTGAAATAAGGAGAAAACTGATAATAGATACATTGATCTGCTCTGTTAGGGTTTCATGTCTTGTGATGGGGCAAAGCTGCCGGTAAGACATTCCACAGGAGGATGAGACCCTTTGGCAGGGAGAGAGTTGCACTGCAGATATGACCAGCTGAAACCAGCCCTGTGGCCACCTCCTGTCCCTGCTTGGAGCACTGGAACAACCTGATCCTCTTGCAGCTGTGGCAGGGATCAGGAAAACGAGCCTGTGGCTGGTGTGGCAGGCGATGCCTGGTGCCACTCTGACTGAGCTGCAAGGGAAACGGCGTTAAGCTGGGATAATGTTCCAGCCTCATCCTGGCAGCTGACAGCATCACCTCTGAGTCTTCTTGCTCCAGCTGGCTCCAGGAGAGCAGGAACATATAAGTTTATGCCTCTGACCTTAAGTGAGGACAGTATGCAACTTGCTGGTTGCTGCCATGTTGCCAGGACAACCTTTGTATTTATCCATTTATTTCCAACTTCAGTCTGATACATCCTCTGCCCTCTCCATTCTTGAATGGTCTATTCAGCACTGGTGGGTTTCAGATGTACCTTGTGTAGCAAACTATTATTTATACAGGGAAAACATCTTACATCCCTCTACCGAAAGACATTAGAGAGAGCTCTTGGATTTGGAATTTTAATTGGTGTGTATCTATGCATGTCCATGCACAGGTATTAAATGTAGCTCTTGTTTGTGCATTTTATGCTGTTAATGGAAGGGATATTAACGTTCTCTAGTTCTACCAGAGCCATTTAAACTCTTTTCCCTCCTTTCCCTGATATTCCCATGTCTTTTGGGGGATTTGCTTGAATGTTTAAGTATTGAATGTTCATACATACCTGTAATTATGGCCTAAATACTCCTCTCAGTTTTTTTATAAACATAAATTACTTCTTGCATGTGTGAATAATACATCTTGCTGAATACATGTGCTTTAATCTTTGGGAATTTATGTCCAATTTAAATCACAAATTGTAAGAGACAGTAGAAAATCTTTGGTAACATTGTTTCACAGCAGAGATGTATTTTGAAATGTGTCAGTAATAGAACCTTTTCTGTAAACAGTGACCACATATTTTTTGTTTTTTTCCATCTAGCTGTCCCATTTCCTCCAAGCCACCGTCTCACAGCTAAGGAAGTGTTTGATAATGATGGAAAACCTCGTGTGGATATCTTAAAGGCACACCTTATGAAAGAAGGGAGACTGGAAGAGAGTGTCGCTTTGAGAATAGTAACAGAGGGAGCTTCGATTCTCCGCCAGGAAAAAAATTTGCTGGACATAGATGCACCTGTCACAGGTTAGTGTGGAGTTTATGGTGATGGAGAGGAATGGTTGCTGGCTGGGACATGTTTAGTAATGCATTAGTGTACGTGGCCTCCTAAGGCACTGAAAGGCAGCTTGAAAATCAGCTGTTCTCTCCAATACTTGATTCGCTCTTTGACTGCTGCCACTGGATAATGGAGGCTATCAAGCAGCTTGTAGTTTAAAGGAAAGGATTACCTCTGCTGAGCCCTTTCTGTTTCTAAGGCAAAAGAACATTTTTAGTCTTTAGGAGAAAATTAGAACTACTTTCTGAAACTTGAAAAGTTAGATGGCCTTTTTCACCAAGTGTTAATTCTCTAATTTTCTAGATGTTATTTATCATAGTAGGACTGTTAAGACATACAGACAGCATTGGGCTCTGGATGTCATGAAGTTCAACAAGGCCAAGTGTAAGGACCTGTACATGGCTTGGGGCAGTCCCAAGCACAAATAAAGGCTAGGCAGAAAATGGACTGAGCAGAGGTGATGAGAAGGACTTGAGAATGTTGGTGGAAGCTCAGCATGCCTTGGCAATGTGCACTTGCAGCCCAGAAGGTCAACTGTGTCCAGGGCTGCATCAAAAGCAGCATGGGCAGCAGAGCAAGGGAAAGGATTCTGCCCCTCTGCACTGCTGAGGAGACCTCATCTGGACTGCTGCATCTAGATCTGGGGCTCTTGACATAAGGAGCCCATGAACCTGTTGGAGCAAGTCTGGAGGAGATCCATGAAGATGCTCAGGGTGCCTGGAGCACTTCTCCTCTGCAGACAGATGGAGAGATCTGGGGCTATTTAGCCTGGGGAAGAAAAGGCCTAGGTGAGATCATACAGCACCTTCCAGTACCTGAAGGGGGCCTACAGGAAAATGAAAGACTGAATTCTTACTGAAGCATGTAGTTACAAGGCAAGGGGAAATGTCCTGAAACTGATAGATGGTGGGTTTAGATGAGATATTAGGAAGGAATTCTTTACTATAAGGGTGGTGAGGCACAGGTTGCCCAGAGAAGCTGTGGATGCTCCATCCCTGGAATTGTTCAAGGCCAGTCTGGATGGGGCTTTGAGCAGTGTGGTCCAGTGGGACTTGCCCTGCCATGATATAGGGGTTGGAACTAGATGATATTTAGGGTCTCTTCCAACTCTAACCATTCTGTGACTCTGTGAGGGAATGACAGTGTCAGATTTAGTGGAACTTCTAATTTAGATGCTAAGGAAAATAAGAAGTGTGGAAATAAAAATAGAAGTTTGTGTTGCCTGGAGGATTAATGAATTGTGCCAGTTGCAGAGCCCATCCTGCCCTTGACTATCAAACACTACCACCCACTCATTAATCCTCAGGAAATGCCTTATTTTTGAATTTCCTTCTCTTAATTGTCTCCTGCCTCTGCCTGCATTCTGAATGTATGAATGCATTTGCTTGCTCTGATGTGTCTCCTCCTATATTTTATTGTTGCTGTTGGATATGAATGCCTTTTTGACAACTAATTGATCTGCGGCATAGAAAACTAGCTGAGGAAAGAAGATACCTGATTCTAACCAGTGTAAACTATGAAGCCAAAGTATAAAACTTGGTTTAAAAAGTCAGTTCCTTCTTTCACTTTCACTTCTCGAGACCCCTGATAAAAGCACATGAAATTTGCTGCAGAGGAAGGGTTACTAGTTTTTGTTAGCAATACTGGTAGCAGTCACCAAAAACTACGTAGAAATAATAAAACCTTCATTTTCAGGAAACCTTCTCTGAAAGTGAATGCAGTGTCTGGACTAGAATGATGCACATTTATTAAAGCTTGTAATTTTAAAAATTGCATTCAACTAGACGATTGTAGCTTGACCTGGAGAGGTAACGTGTATAATTTTTTATGTAATAATTAGCTTGTCATGCTGCTGTACAGTTCTGATGGAAAAGATGTCAATCATGTTGCAGCTCATGGATGAATAAAGAAAACAGAATGAATAAAAGGATCCCTAGTTGACTGAGAATAAAGTTCTGCAGATTTTTTTGACACTTTGGGATATATGGAAGAAGTTGTAGATGTGCAGTACCCTTGTCCATAACTGAGTGGCAGACACACAGAAAATTCTACCTTTTTATGGATGTTTTTTTAAAGTGTGATTTTTTTACTTTTTTTTTTTTTAATCCATTGAGATATGTAGACTGTGGGAGGACAACTTTAGTGTTCATAAGCCTGTGTTTAATGTTGTCTCTCTCTCTTTAATGTTTCTCTTAAAATTTTTTCTTAAATGCATTTGAAGGTGTTAGAATTGTTCCGAATTGTATTTTGGGGATTAATCTCCTGAAATTTACCCCATTGTATAACACTGGTGTAATATAAGTCTTTGATTCTTTTTTTCAGTTAAACCTACACCTTTCTTTGTTCCAGCTTCTGAAATTATTCTCAGAGTGGTTGTGATACTGCAGCATTCTTCAGGGTGGCTGGTAGCTATGTTCTTTTAAGACAGCATAGGAAAGCTGGGCTCCTGATGCGTGTTAGCAGGGTAGCTGAGAAGTGATAATCTTCTGTATGAGCAAACATGAAAGCTGTAGTTATGAAAGTGATCATCAAAAGAAGGAAGAACTTAAATTATGAGGGGGAGGTTGAGAAAGCTTGTGAGGCATGTTGTTGTGGGCCTGACAATTTTCTCTGTATGAGTAGTAAGACAGCAGGTGACTGGATAAAGAGAATATAAATTGACTGATGATACAGTGGAAGTGCCAGGTATACAGGCAGTCAGGAAATAGCTATGCAGTAGACGAAAGCTTTTTTCAAACACTGGGAAGAACAAACAAAACCACTGATAGAGTGGAGAAGAAAATAAATTTTAGGTTTCATACAAGAGAAGCGGTCTTGTTGATGAATGACAGTCATAAACCACTAATATGGGATTCTTCGTGGGAGAGGAATTCATCTTTTAGAAATATATTCCTGTCATTGGTTTATAAGATAGGGATCATGAAAAAGAAGGAAAATAGAAAAGTGCAACTGTAGAGTAATAGTATTCTGGATTATTAGTGTGATATACTTGATAAATGTTAAAGAATATGAAAAGTTGTTTATTATAGCCATCCAGTAATTCGAAATTTCACATTTGTTTGTTTAAGGGGTGGTAAAATTGTTCTCAGAAGAAGTGTCAGAGTTCTGTTTATAAGTAAAGTCATGTGCAATGAAGTGGGTACATACAAAGCCTGAATTTGTGTGAGAAAATGATAATTGGGTGCGAGTCATGCAAGAGCCTTCATGTAATATGCACAATCAATTATTTTGCATTTATGTATAAAACTACTTTGTGACTGTGGTTAGCTGGAACCATCAATGTGATTGCCATTTGAATGAGTGCATTTTATTTTCAAATTTGGCAAGATTATAAGCCTTTTGAAGTATTCCTGGTGAACCCATTTGCTGAAATTCTCATAGTTTGCTCCACACGTGTGCGCGTGCACAGTTCACTGCAGGTCTGACTTACAGACACAGTGAGCTGTTCCTGCAGTTACACTGGGCTGCCTGCTGTTACTGGGTAGGAATATGAGCAGAGCTTGAAATAAGAGACTCCAAGTGCTCTGCTATCAGGACTCTTCTTGCATCTTGGAAGTGTTGAGGCAATGTTGTCTTGACTGACTTCATCTGTAACCACTTCACTTGGAGAAATGCAAACTTCATTTGAAGTCTGTGTGTTTAATGAGGTTGATTTACCACTAGACTACAGGTGAAAAGATGGAAAGATGTCTTCATGGCAGCCTTAGAATTTCTGGTCCTGTATTATGTTTGTCACAGTATAATGACACAGGAAGAGATTGGCTCATTTTTAATGTTGTTTGTTTGGTTTTTTGTTTGTTTGTTTGGTTGGTTGGTTTTTTGTGGGATTTTTTTTTTGTTTGTTTGTTTAGTTTTTACTTTTTACTTTTTAATTTTTTTTTTAATTTTTTGTTTGTTTTGTTTTTTGTTATTTTTTTGTTATTGTTCCAGAAGCCTAGGGAAGTATTTCTCTGAACCACTCTGATGGCAGTATTTACTGAGGTCACACTCCAAAGTACACTTGGGAATGCCAGATTTATAATTGACTGGGTAGCTTTTATTACAGAGGTTTATTACTATACAGACTGATTTTGGGCAAGTGATATACACTGCCCTTTCTTTGAATGGTGACTGGCTGCATGGTTTTATGGGCTCTCACTTGCTGCTTGGGTACTGACCATTCTTAACGGCATGCCAAGCATGTGTCCCTTTGACTTCAGTGCATGGGTGACTTTATACTTTAATGTATACCTCCTTATAAATGACATAACTATAGGATAGACCTAGAACTGTAAAGTGATGTATTTATCTAATATCTATCATTGTATATCTTTGCTTGTACCTTTTAGATTATTTTCCTTGAGGATATTGTTAGATTTACAGATACTGAATGAAAATAGCATGATACCTTTTGCACATATGACTGCACAAGTGAATAAGCTTGGAAGATGTATGTTGGTGCTTTAAGATAAGTCTTTTTTTCCTTGTTGATAGGTATTTTAAAAGTAATTAACGTGTGCTTTTTTCTTGTCACATTTGACGTATCTCATTTTTTGTGCTCAGTATACATACCTTTTAGCTAGTTCTGTCCATCAGTACTAACAAGAGTCTCCTCCAGTAAACTAAGAACACGAAAACCTAACTCATGCACATCTTTATAAAACTGTGCTTTTAGTATGTGCACTGAAATGTAATGTATGAATATTATGGAGGCAGTTGTCTGTGTACAGATGTTCTCAACTCTGTTTGTGTGATTGCCCTCCCAGCCACATCCATGACAGTCGTTTCTGGCTTGGCTGTAGCCAGGCTATGCGCAGGCACAGGCCCCAGCATCTGTTACTCCTTCATTTAGAAAAAATGGAAAATAGGTGAAAGCAGCATATACTTTTGGTCTAAACCTTTGCATGCTTCACAGAGGATGTCCTGACACTGTGCTAGCCCGTGTGCAAAGCTTTCTGAACTGCCAGGTGCATGCAGCTTGGTAGACGAAGTGAGGAGAGCGTCAGGGACGACAGAGTAAAAACTTATTCTCGTAATGTAGGAAGTGTCTCAGTCTCTGCAGCACTCCTTGGCCATGTTGTTTTCTTCTACTAGTCCTTTTTTTTTGCAGCTTCTGTGTTTATGGCTGTGGTAGGTACAAGGAACCCACTGTTGTTTGCAGAGCCTTCCTTGCTATACCCTTTGCATCACATGATGTCATATAAGGTGTTTGTATCCAGTACGTTTGGAAATACTAACCTTGGGCATGCTAAGGGGAAATACACCCACTTGCACTACTATTGCAATGTCTTTGGGTAAAAAATTCCACTGGCTTGGTTGATGCCACAGTATTATGGAGATTCAACTTAAATACTTGAATTGCTTGTAATGTTCTGTCTTGGTTTAGTTTTTCATTTCCCGGCCAATGCACCAAAAATGTTATAGTTTGGGTTTGCCAATTGTAATATATTTACCTTTTATTGTGAAATAGAATTAGGAGTAAAAGTAAAGCAGGCCTAAAACTGAAAAGGGAAAAAAGAAAAACTTTATTGACAACACAAAGAAAAATAAAAATTTAGAATAGATCTTCAGACCAATCCCTCTTTCCCCTTTGTCACAGCTTAACAACATACAGAGACACTTCAGTCAATTCCTTACTTAAATAATCTTTTACAGTTCACTTTAGGGAGAGGAGTTTCTTCTTGTTCGGTTATAAGGATCTTTTTCAAGAGAGGAAATAAGCAGTTCTCTCCTGACTTCACTTCTTTCATGAATAGCAGCTGCCCGGGATCTGCCATCATGAATCTCCTCCCACTTCACAGCCTTCCCAGAGCTGGGTTGTGGCTCATGTTAAAGTCATGGGGTATTACTTTTAAGGATGAGCTGCTCAAAGGCAGAAGTTCTCTTCAGCTCACTTCTCTCTGTTCATACTTCATTCCCAGGATCAGAGATCCCCCTTTTTTCCTCGGGGCAAAGGGTCTTCCAAAACACTTTACACCTTACTTCACCCCTCCATGTCTTTCTCCATGGTTTAAAGGAATTTTTTAGTAGTAGATAGTAGTACAGTCCACCCCTATAACTTACAAAAATATGTTTCAGCCAACCTTCATGGCATCTCCTCATTCTCCTTCCATCTAGAAACTTAGCTCTTGCTTCACTGACTTTGGTGCATCCTTTCTGTTCTTCTTCCTCTCACCCAAGGAAGGATGGAAAGTCTGTGAGTCTTATCTGAGTATTGGAAAAGTTAAAATCTCCCCCAGAAGTTGCAGGGGCTGTGCCAGGCCATGCCGGAGCTGTGTCAGGATCTCAGGGTGCCCAGGCCACGCTGGAGGGGCAGGACGAGAACTGCAAAGTGCACGCAGAGGAGAAATGGGTGCCAAGGCCGTGTGTCCATGGCTTTCCCCCGGCGCTGCCCGCCCCCAGCTCCAGCCGCAGCCCGGGGGTTCTCCCTCTGCCCTGCCCAGCACACAAAGCCCTGGGGGCTCTCCCGAACCGGGCCCGGCTGCCTCCCCCCAGCCCGTGAGGGCGGCCGGGCGGGCTCGGCCACCCCAGGGCTGCTCCGAGCCAGGGCAGGGCAGGGCAGGGCAGGGCCCCCCGAGACACGGACACACCGGGAAAAGGGCCAGGATCTCAGCGATGGGCTCGGCTTCTTTTGGTTATCGGGGCTCCCGGTTGGAAACGGGGCCCGGCAGCCTCCCGAGCCCAGCCCATGAGAGGGACCCGGGCCGGGTCGGTGTTACCTTGGGAGAGCATGGAAAGGCAAGAGAGCTTTCCCGGGGTTTACTTGATTCAAATGTGATCCACGGAGCGAACCGACTTTTCCAATCGGTTTCTCAGGCTGTCAACAACTAAACCAGCCTCCAATTGGTCCCATCAATTCACAGAGGAAGTTCTCATGGAGAAAAACTTCCTAGTGCGCCCTCCCCCCAGGTGCTTTCAAGGTAAAACCAGCACATGTTTGTGTCTTGGTGCACACACAGTTTTTGCAATTCAAGCTCAAAATTGGATGAGAGGGAAAAGGTTGTAGGCATTTGTAGATAAGCCTGCTTGGGAACAACTGTGACAACTTGGGTGACCTTTGGGCACTTTCGTGCATTGCAGGTCCATAAAAACTACAAAGTCCTTTCAGGCCAGCGTGTGCCTTTATTATCTCTGAGGCTTCCAGATAGTCTCTGGGTACATTATTCCATGGAATGGTAGGGTGTCCTGGGCCTGAATTTTATTTCGTGTTCCACAGATATTTCTGCTTTGCCCAGTTTCTCTCATTTGGTGGCACAAAATAATATTAGTAGGCTGCTATTGCTGTGCAAGCTAAAACTTTATAAACAGCAAGAATTTCTAGCTAAAGTGATCCATCTTAAAATGAGTTATTAAAAATATTTATGCCCACGTTATAGTAAAACAGAGTAGTATTTAAAATTAAATTGAATTGTAGCATGCATGTGAATGATCTGATCCCATCTGAGAGTCAAACTAAATGGGTTCATTCTGACTTTTACCTTTGAAGTAGCTTAAGGTAAAATTTCTGCATAGAAAATAAGCAAGATTGCTTATTAGAGACCTACAGATATTGTTAGATCGATCCATATTTGCACAGCAAAGTTTGTTTGAAATTAACAGTTCAGTAAAAGTAATTATAGTTGAAATTTCTTTATTTCACACTTAGAGTTAAACCCTATGTATTGTGATCACTGTTGAAGAAGCTATTGAATTCCCAGGACACGTAGCACTAAAATATTTACATATATGCCATGAAAAAAATCGCATATGTGATCAAGTTTTGTTTCTGAATGGCTGGTGTCTTCAGACACACAAGTCTTAAAGATTAATTGCTGTTTTGAAGTCTAGATGTCTGAGGATAAGAATTGCACTTTTCCCTTCTTTGCCATAAGATATTCAGTTTAGTTATCTTTTAAAAGCATTTTTAATTTTGTTTGTGCTGCTAAGAGTGAGCGTGTGATGGGGTCTGCTCTCAGAGCAGGATGCTGGTTATAGTACAGCACTTCCTTCTGTATCTTGGAGATGCATGAGAGTTGCAAATGTTCCTGGTATATCAGTTTGAGTTGCTGTGTTACCACTAACACCTGAGACCTGGACATGTTTCTGTAAATTAGTCTCACTCTCAGATTTAGTGGCCTGCAGCTAGTTCTCCTTCATCACAGGAAAGTTAACTTTTGCCTGGAGTGAGGCGAATGTTTGAAGTGAACTTTGACTTGTTTCTTTCTTAATATCCATTACCAGTCTTATTTGCTTAGATGAGATTTCAGCAGAACAGGTTGGAACAGGGAAATGGAGGAAGGGGAGAGTATTAATAGCACCACCTACTCTTGTATTCATCTTGAAAACAAATGGTAGTCCAGTTGTTTTTTGCATGTTTTCACTATATAAGGCAGATATGCTTTCTCAAATTAATTAGACTTTTTAAAGAAATGTTTGCCATAATTTTTTAAAATGTGTTAGATATCCTCTTTTCTCAATGTAGCATAAACACAGTTTGCTGTTGGAACAGTTATTTTCCATTACATTATCACTGTTGAATGTCATTAAACTACAGAAAACGTGCATTTAAACTTAAGTTAAAAATAATTTACCATATAAACATAATGTTGAACAGCTAAAGTGAACTTGATTTGATCTTTTATTTGGGTTGCTGATTAAAACTGACACTACTCCAGCTATTTTGCATGCTTTATTGAGAACTCATCATGCGTCTAATCACTTGTGGCTTAAAATCTGGGACTTCTGTAAGAAGGTGAAGATGTAAAACTGTATATATTCGGATTTTTTTAGTCTGTTCCTTCAGTAAGTGCTTCTGCTGGTTCCAGATATAGATTGAAATATGCCTGCCTGCATCCCTGGTAGAACAAAGCAGTTGTGTCTTATAGCTTAATTGAGCTGCATCAACCATTGGCATCTGGCATTTTGGCGGAACTGATGTTTTCTAATAGCAATTGCTTAAATCTATCATTATTGCCAAGACAGTGGATACTACTGACAGCATTCTTTACAGCTACCTCAGTTGTTCTTAAAAATTATCTTAGGTTCACTTTATTTGGTGCAAAAACTGTAGTCATATAAGCCAAACTGAAATTTTGGAATCTGAGATTCCCTTCAGATGGGGAGCTTAATTTGATGCTGTGAAATGGAAGATCAAATATATTTTGGGCTTCAAGTCAACACAGAAATTGCATTGATTAAAAAAATAACCACCAGCAAAAATAAAAAAAATGACTGCTTGCAAATACCTAAGCCTTTAGGACTTTGTTCTTGCCATCTTTTATTTAGCCATGTGGGTGGTTCATCATGTAAATACTGACAGCTCAGTATAGCACATTAACATTTCTTCTAGGACTGTTCCAAGCAGACAGAGTACATCATAGCAGTGCTTTTTATTATAGCTTCTCAGATATTTTTCTGAAAGTTGTAAATCAGAATTTTTAGTTGCTTTGCAGTTTTGTAGTCAGTAGGCCTACAACTCAAGTTGTAGGCACAACTTGAGTTAGAACTGGGTCTTTGACACTTGTGTTCTTTTTTGAAAATAACCATGATTTTTGTACTGTGTCATCCTCATTAAGAAGAGAGAACCTTTGTTCTTGCCTCTTGTGTTCCTTTAGCTTTGCCCAGTTACTCCTCTTTTTGATTCTCACCTCATTTAATTTAACTCAATCTTAGGATCACTGCTGAAATCACAGCCACTCATGTTCTTCCATTCATTTTGGATGGAGGAGCTACTGAAATGAGTAAGAGCTATGGGAGGCAGAGGGAAATTCCAGCTTATGTTTGCCTTCCCCCTTGGAAAATAAAAACTCTACCAGTCCCAGGTAGAACTAGAGTTCCCTATTTTGTTTGACTGTGAAATAATTACAGAGTCATGATTTATATGAGTGTGAGGCTGAAAGGGAGGTTGATTTGGTCTTAGTCATACTGTACCTGTAACAGCTGTAAAGTGGCTACAGTGCAGAAATCAAGAAAAGGAGTTAGAGGAGTGTGAGGGGGTGGACTAATAGCAAGTCAGAGACAAAGAGTGTTTTGTGTCAGCTGATCATTGCCATTGGAGGTACCACAGTGTTCATCTGATTTGGGAATCACTGTGCAGAGGTGTGCCTCTGTTGTTCAGAGTCTGGTTGTGCATTTGGAGCTAACACCAGCTGTTTCTTGCCTTCATCTGTGCCCTATTTTTGTATGTCTAACCTTTCACCAAAACCTGCTGAGAAGCACTGGCAAGTGCGAAGGAGATAACTAAGAGGTTTCTTCTTAGAAAGATACTATAAACATTCCTGTCATCACTTAGAGCATAAATCAGAGAACATTAGGAGTTGGAAATGATACTTATAGAATGATGTTATTCTGGGGTGGATGGTTCTTCTACTTCCTCCTGCCTTTACATACTTCTGTGTTAACATTTTAATCATTCTAAGAAATACTACCAGAGCTGAGACAGAGGCTTTCTCTATTTGGTTTTCTGCATTTTTCTAGAGAAAACATTTATAGAATAATTTTGAATTGTATCTAATATCCTCTGTGACGATACTGCCTTTTTAAATGAAATAGAAAGCTGCTATAGTTCAAAGTATTTTAATTAGTTTTTTAAAAATAATATTTTAAAATGTTCTTTACAGCCTAAAATATCCATGGTCTCCAAATAAATGTACCAATTAGGAAGATCAGTTTTGCTGAACAGGAGCATCTTTTTAATCTGCAGTTGATTCCAGAAAGTCTTGGGAAGTGTTACAGGGGATGTTGGCAATAATGTACATGATGTGTCAAGTGTGTCACATTTTCTTTTGACATGGAGGTTATTATGTGCATCTTTTAGGGCATTAAAACACTGAATGGTGAGTTCCAAATTATTCCTTGGTGATCTCTCTGCATTGACTGTGTTTGTTCCTGCTTCTCTCTTCTCTTATCATAGGGCTTCTAAATCTAGTTGAAATTCATGTATTGATACCACTTGGGGTGCTGATTGCTTCCTGATAAAATGTTCTTCATAACTGAGGAGGATCTTACTTCTTGTCCACTGAAGAAGGTTCAGCACAGATTGGATTTTCAAGAGGAGCCTATGTTCTATGCTATTTTGTCTTTGCCTTTCTTTATTGCATATTGAGCTTATCAGTTGTGTTGTACCTTGTGGATTGCTTGGCTTAAGTCAGTGTTGTTCCTTTCTGTGAGATTTTCATAGATCCAGCTATGTCATCTTTAAAGCAGGCAACCCAAGGGCAAATGGCAAAGGACTGAGCTCCAGTTTCAGAGCCTTTGTGGGAATCAAAAGCATCCATGGTGCTCAGCACAAGGAAAGGCACTGTGGAGAATCCTTCTTGCTCATTTGATGTACCAGCATTACTGCTTTTAGGTGCTACTTCTGAAAGCTGCTGTGTTGAATTTTGACAGTCATTCTTACACTTCTTCTCACTCCATATTTAATTCTGCAAAAATTTCTTCCTTTACAAGTGCAAAACACCAAAAAAGTATTGCTTCGATCAGAATAGGTAGAATTTAGATGTCAAAATGAATGGCTTGTGAGAGTTCATTACACAAATTTATTCATCCAAACAAAAAGTTCTTCTGAATAATCAAGGAGATAAAATTCAGTGAACTGTGCCAGATTTATTCTTTATCAACCTGTATTAAGAAAGAACACTTAAATGTATAATTTGAAAAAAAAAAAACCTGAAGAAAACAACACATAACACATTTCAGTTCATTTTTCATTCTTGTTTTCCTTTTTATTTGGTGCCCCCTGCACATACAGGTCGAGAACTTAGTGTGGCAACAGGGGTTGGGGACATTGCTGGTGGCCGTAGAAATGAATCCTGTGACTTCAGCTGTTGACAAAGTGGTAGAACACTTCCATTTGCTTTCTGCTTGGCTTGATTCCTGTCACAGGCAATAGTTGGAGTTGTCTAGAGCAATAAATTATGAAAGCTAATGTAGCTTCTTTGTTCCACTTCATTTCCTTTGGTTCTCATCAGACTTTAAGAGGGCGAAATAGAACTAGCCTCAGTGCAGGGTACACAATTGAAAGTATAGAGAGGAAGACCGAAGAGCTGTTTGTGAGATCAGCCTGCATACATAAAACTAAGTTATATTTTTTCCCCAAACTAAAAAGCTTCAGTTGAAAGGGTAAAACTCCTTTAAGGAGAAAATCATGCTCAGATTCTAAACAAATAAGAAAATACTTGTCTCTAAAAGGTAGTTAATTAGCAATACCAGGAAATAGCCAAAAATCATACTTGAAAGGACAAGAGCATGGTAAAAGTTTTGAGGTGAGACTCGGTTGCTCTCTAAGTATAATAAAGCAAGCATTGTTATAGATTTGGGTGTGCTTATATTTGTGCTGTATTTGTTACTGTAATGATTGATAACAGCAGATTAAGAATAGGCTTGTAGTCTACTGTTTCTTGTAGAATTACTTGGAGTTAGGGGTGGTTTTTTGTTTGTTTTGTTTTCATTGAGATATGTGCTAAGGGAAGTAGACTTTCTCACTATAGTGGAAAAACTAAAATTTCCAAATGCATGGAGAGATTAGTTATGGCCAAAACCACCACTTAACAGGGGCCCAGTATCAAATGTAATTAATTCCTGTGTAAATAAGTAGTCCCTTTTTGAAAATCCAATGCCTTGCAACTAGATTTTATTGTAAATTAGAGAAACATCATTAAGATGTGTGGGGAGAAGACATCAAGCATGGTGCAGAATACTGCTATGGGTCCCAGAGTCCTTGTTGAGGGAACAAATGTATCCTCAGTAAAATGATGATTTTAGCAAGGATAAATGACTTTCAGATCATTGACACCAATCTAGGTCATTACTAGTGCTTCTGCTTTTTCTAGTTTAGAAGCTTGAGGCTTCAGAATATCAAGAGTCGTACCAAATGCAGCATCTCCTCTTGAAGACATGATCCTAAAATGTAACTGGTTGAAGATGTCATCTGGTGGCATGTGTTTTTGGTTGTCTGGGGCTGCTTCTGGATGCACCTGCCATCAATGCCATGTATTCTTCAATATGCAAGAGGGGAAGAGTAACCACAGTGATAAGGCCAGAACACAGAGGTCACCAGCTGTTGCTAGGGGAACAGGCTGGAACACGACCACAACTGTGGGAGAGCAGATAAGTATAAGCAATTAATGGAAGTCAGCCTTTTACTTTGTAGTCTAATTTTCTAGGTAAGCATTTGGGAAAAATTTCAGGTTATCTTGCTTGGGAAAGCAGTGAAGAATAAACTGGATTTCTGTTGGATTGAGGCAGCAATGAAATGATGAAGATCTGAAGCTTTTGCTTGCCTGCAGATTTTTATGGTAGAAGGAAATTGTATTTCAACTGCATAAACAAAGCTGGGATGTGTGGGTGTGTGCGCGCACGTTCTAAAATCTTAAGGTCTGTATATTCTTTTATCTTTAAGAATATCTGGAATATGAATATCACCTTTCCTAGTTTTTCAGTGAAGCTTTTTTCTTTGAGGAGAGCTATTCAGGTCTAACATTAATTGAATGGGGAAAGGTTAAAACTTCATAGCAGTAGCAGTTATTCAACTGTGCTGTTGAAGCTAAGTTACTTCCTTTAGCTAGTTTAAACAAAATCAAAGCATTAGTCTGCCAAAAGACATCTATCTTATGACATTTGCAGGATCTTTGGCACTTAGTGCATCGCACTCTTTCCCTAGGCACCAGTGACCTGCTCTCCAGACTGCAGCTTTTTTCAGCATAGGTTTCATTCAGCAATGAAGATAATGCTATTTTTTGTTTTATTCTTCCCACATTAAGCCCTTTTCATAGAATAATTTAGGTTGACTGGTACCTTTGAAAATCACATTGTGCTGCCTCTTGTTCAAAACAGGGCCAGGTTCAAAGGTAGATCAGAGTAAATTCTGCCACTTAAGTAATCCATCTTCTTCTTTCCAACTTAAACACGTTCGTCCTTCCCTCCTAACATGTTTTTGAACAGACCTCCTACTGTTCCAACTGTGTTCTGAGGGAGGTTAACTCCTCGGAAAAGCTATCGTATTCTTCAAGCATCACGACTGTCCCTTATGACTATGCTTCTTCTTACTGTCTGTCCCTGTTTTATCAATTATCCATATTGTCTGTTTTGCTCCAAGAACCCCAGTGAGTCATCTGAACTCAGACAGTTTCATTCTAAGCCTCTGAAACATTTCTTGGATTCTTCACAGAAGAAGGGCCATATGCATTTCATTTTACCTTTTTGTTCTTTTCCCTTGGTGATTTTGTACTTGAAAAATCTGGCCTTGCAAGAGTTGTTATCTGAGCACTGAGATGTCTCTTCTCTCAGGACCAAGTCCTTTCACGCTTTTTGGGAAAGGCAGTGTTGACATGTAAGCTGTCATAAAAAGCTATTGCTCTGCAATGTGCAACTGATGATTCTTCCCCATTGCCAGAGTGTATGAAGGAGAGCCTGGTGTTCAGAGGCTGTTCTGGGTGACAGCAGCTGTTTCATCTCCATCTTCCTTGAGTACCTACCCTCTGTCTACCTTTAGGCTCACAGACCATTGCTGATGCAAGCATGACTTTGAACAAAGAGTAATAATGAAGATGTGTTCAGCTGATGTGTCACCATCCCAACTGAACCTATCTCAGGGATAGATGCTATTCAAAATACTAATTCAGTGTCCTCAGGGATAACTAGGCATTGAATCTGTCTTGCAGAAAATCTGACTCGATACCTTAATTCCATTCTGAGGTGGCACAAATCTCTTAAAACTTTTGGAAGTATTTGGTTCAACTCCTATTAGTGATACAGGAGTATAAAAAAAGGACTTCCCCAAAGTATCTTATTCACAGGAAAGCATGGAGAAAGGTATTTCAGTATTAAGAGTGTGTATCTAGGTGCAGCAGTTAAATTCCTATTGACAACAATTTTATGAAAAATACAGATGCTAAAGTTTAGAATTTTTTATTTGGTGTATGTTCTGCTGCAATTTACATTTTTTATTGTGAACTAGAAACCTTTTCCAGTAAATAAGTATTTATATCTAGAGCCTGTGTCATATGTGATCTCAAAGTGCAGTTGTTACAGCTGATAAATGTGTGGTGTGGATGCTGTATTGGTTGTGAGGCTTTGGTGTATCTGCATGCATAGGGGGTATAGTGTAATTAACCACATTAAGCTGAATAACACACAGCCTCCCCATTGTTTCTCTTTATGGATGTAATTAGATGCTGAGAGAACTATAGCAGGAAATAGGAACGGTTTCCTTCTACCACCCCTCAAAACAGGTTTTCAGTTCCAATTAAAATAAATTAAATTTTCAACCAGAGGAGATTACTCACATGATATCTATGTCATTTATAAACAGGCATGGAAAGCCTGTTGTAGAAGTAAATATTAGAAAGGAGAAGAAAAAGAAAAATTCAGAAAACCTAACCAACAGAAATTCGAAAGCTGATTCTTTGAATTGTTCAGTTAGTTTTCACTGAGAAATCTGCAAGAGGTTGAGTAATGGGGATTGAAGGCCTCATCACAGAATTTTGGGTATTAGAGGTTTCTGTAGTTAAACTATATTACGTGCTTTGACCCTTTGACTAAAGAGCAAATTTTCATAGTTTTATGTATTTTTTAAAAAAATCCTTTATCTTGTAAGACTTCTTACAGAAGAAGTAACTCTCTGCTCAACTCCTTCAAATTTTGGTCTATCAGATGTTCCCAGTGTGCATTTCTCACTACTGTGACAATAGAACTTATAAAACAAACAGAAGAAAGCTCTTCAGTATGATGCAGTTAAGTGGAAGGATAGGATTTTTTAGTCATTATTTTTGCTGAATTCCCATGGGGTTTATGCCAAAATAAAACAGTTGATTGGTTTTTAAAGAATCAGAAACAAATGAGAAGAAAAACCACACAGTGAAAATAATGTGATAAAGGAAAACACTAGTCTTTTCAGCTATGAAAAGGTTTTAAAACTAAGACTGTATTTTCATTCTTAATAAACTATGTAAGAGAAACCAGCAATTCAGTTACTAAATGTTGTCTAGTACATCAGCCTTTTATCCTCTTTGTGAGGATAAAAGGATGGATAAGGTTGTACAAGAAAGATTATTTGAGAATTTTTAATTTTCTAATACCATCATACAATTCCAGTGACCTGTAAATCTTTTGATAGACATTATGATAAATGATGGCTTTCTTTTTAGCTTAATCATGCAGAAAATGTTAATACAATCACAGGAAAAAAATGCTGTTTCCTGTCCTTTCCTTAATTATTCTGACTGTTTAGGAAGGTTTAAATATCATTGTGAAAAAATAATTAGTATATTAATAACATTAGTTTCCACAAGTGGAAAGTCTTATTTTCAATGGCTCCTTAATCTGGGTCTCCATGGTACTTGCTGTGTACATTATGGCAATACATTAATCAAACTGAGGTGTGGAGAAGATTCTTGGATCAAGCAGAAGGGAGCAAGTATATTTTTAAAAGGCCATGTAGGTGTATATTTTTCACTACTTTCTTACTCTGCAGATGCAGTCAAGCTGTGCAAGTGTGTCTAGTGAAGAAGGATTTTGACAATGCTAATTAATGCTTGATGGTCTTTTATTGTTATCCATCCATGCTTTCTTCTCCATTGCATAAATGCACTTTTGAAGCACTTTGTGCACCACATTTTCGAGTCCAGATTTAGTAGCCTTTGATACTTTTTGCAGGAGAGAGGACTCCATCCTCCAAAACATAATGCGATCTTACAGCCTGACAAGTACAGTATTTCAGTGTTTATTGCTGGTAGACTGTGTCTTGATTTTAGATATAGAAAAGCTAAAAAAAAAAAACAAAAACAAACTCAGTTTTTGGATAGAAAAAGCCAAGAGAAAGTAGCTGATCGATACCTGCTTGTCACATTGGGGTTTGGAGTAATCTCACCTTTCTTGTGAATTTTCAGAATGGCTTATTTTGTGATGTTTAATATGAAGATAATAATGAGTTTTGGCCTGAAAATCTGAGCTGCATTTGGAAACTGCATGAATTTGCAGTTCATGTCTCTGCAATTGTGTGGTAAACTTTCAAGTTAAAAGCATTGCAATGTCAATTCAATTGGAAAATTAACAGCACAATGTGGAAAATAGCTCATTCTCTTCCCACTTCTTCCCAGTGCTTTCATCTACCAGACTAGTCTAATTCCTGGCAATCTTCTTCTTTTCTCTGCAATTTTCTAGTATCCTTGATGATATCCAAAAAAGTACAAGTCTTAGTTGCTTCCTTTTTTGAGATGTACGAAGAGATTGCTCTTCATGCCTTTTTTTTTTTTATTATTTTTGTGTGTGCGTGTTACATGCTGATTTTTTGTGGTTTAAAGTTAAAATGCTGAGACAGTTTTGTAAAACTGGCTGTAGTAGTAAATTAGGCTCATTACGTAAGGCAGTGAGAGAGTGTTCTTGTACTGTCTGTGCTGTTAGTTTGCCAGCCGCATGACTGCAAATACCTTTTTTGGTTTGATGCAATCACTGAGTTATTATAATACCATTATATGTAATAGTATATTGGTATATGGTTGGTTGAAAAGAGCAAACTAAGGCCTGTGGAAGATGTTTCCTCAGCTGAGCAGAACTGGGCATGTAGATCCTCCATTTTCCTTTTACCTCCTGAAATGCTGAGTCAGTGTAAGTGACCCTTTCCCCCAGAGTGGGTGTTGAGCTCTCGAGTGGCATTTGTGGCCAGCTGGGCTGACTGGGGCTGTTCTGTGGCAGCAGCCTGAATTGCCCACTTCACTGGCTGGCCTGTCCCCCTGCGCTGGGGAGCTCCCATGGACCCACTTGTGTTCAGCTCTTCCACCTTGCTAAGCCCACTGGAGTCTAAATTGGCAGAAGTCATGTAATTCAATGTAGTGCCCTACTTTTTGCTGGCTTAGTACACTTAAGCAGTTCATTTCACTCAAGGATGTCTGAGACCAGGAGCTGGAGTAAAGGGGCAAGAGCTACTGCAGTGGCCACAGACCTTTAGGCTGAAATGGCACTTTCTTGTTAAGGAAGTTGAACTCTGTCATTTCTTTGAAATAAAGTAGTTTTTTAAAGTATTTAAAATAGTGCTTGACCTGGTAGTCAGTATACCTGATAAAGTCAAATTTATAGTCTGGGCATGTTCAATACACTTTGGCTGTGCATGTAATGCTTTTTAAATTTTCCTAAGTTATGATAGTGAAATTATAGGAGTAATGCAACTTTTCTTGAAAAGAAATAAGCTATAATCCTTAAATTATTACTAAATGGAAACATCATCTGTTTCCTCAGTGCATCTGGACTCGGCTCTTCCCAAATTCTCATCCAGTTGTCTTCTTCCACATCTCCCTCCTGCACCAGCTTTCAAAGCTAAAAGCAGCCAACCTTCTGTTCACTCATCTTTCTGCTTCCTCAATGCATCTGGGCTTGGCTCTTGGCACTGTTTCTCTTTGCTCTCTCTGGAGCTCCTCTTGGAGCTCCTCTGGAGCTTCTCTTGGTCACTTCCTTTCCTCAGAAACATGTGGAATCTGTACAAGTTTTCACTTTATCTCAGCTGCCCTTTAAATGCTTTATCTGTGGACTGATACATAGATAATGTAGAACTTCCTCTGAAAGTTTTTTAGCTTGGTGAAACTGAGTTGCAGATTTTTGATAGCAGTGCACCAGTTCTTTATCAGCTGTCATGGTCATATGTGATGATTTTCTGAATGTTCGCAGAATAATACTAAACTTGATATTTGAGTCATCCTGTGTCCAATGAACTGTGTCACTCTTGTCATCAAGAGAAGTTCAGTACAGCATGACGGCTTCTTTGCTACAATTTCTATCTGGTAAATATACCAAAATTGTACTTGAGGTTTTCTCAAAACATTAAAAGATTGAACGTGTTTTCACGGAAATAATTCTCTGTGGAACCAGTATCAGGAAGGAACTGTTCGCTTCTAGGCTTAAAGAAAATAAAATCAGTGTGCGTGCATGAACAGACAGGATACAAAACACATTGAGTTGAGTTTCATGCACTTGTCTGTGTATGTGCACACATAATGCACTCCCTTGTGGGGAAGCATCAGATAGTGTATCTATTTGACATTTGAAAGTTACTTTAAATGGGTCTGTTAGAATAGGTCCAGAGGAGGCCCTGAAGATGCTCAGAGTGCTGGAGCACCTCTCTGCAGACAGGCCTGGGAGAGATGGGACTGTTCAGCCCAGGAGAAAAGAATGCTCTGAGGAGAGCTTACAGCAACTTCCAGTACCTGAAGGGGTCCTACAGAAAGAAGGGAGAAGGAGTTTTGGTATTGGCATGTTAGGACAAGGAACAGTGATTTTAAACTGAAAGAGGTCAGGTTTAGATTAGGTATTGCGAAGAAATTCTTTGCTCAGAGGATGGTGAGGCATTACATCAGGCTGCCCAGAGAAGTAGCGGATGTCCCATCTAGTAGGGACTGTCCCTTCTCATGGTAGGAGGACTGGAACCACATGATTCTTGAGGTCCCTTCTAACCCTAGATAGTCTGTGAGTCTGTGATTCTGTAATTGTGATGTTTATAGAAAATAAGCTGAGCTTTTTCTTCAAAAGAAGCAACATTGCATGTGCCAGTGCTCAAAATTACGGTGTGGATTGCAATTGTGTTTGTTATTTGTATACTAAATACTAGCTGATTATAATTAGATGCATCTCTTGATGAGACATGCCCAGATTTTGCTATGGTTTCTCCAGCATTTTGAATAGCATCCTTGCAAGTTTCATTCTGTGATATGCCAAGGAGTATCAGTTTAAGAAGTAATTTTTTTGTGTCTTAGCATCCACTTGCTCCATTTTCTCCTTTTCAAAGATTAGGAAAACTTCTTGTCTCTGGTGATGAAGGATATGCTTGCTTATGGTTGTATTGTTTCTGTCACAGAATTAGAGAATTGTTTAGGTTGGAAAATACCTCTTAAGATTGTTGAGTTCAAGCAGTAACCCAGCAATTGTAATGTTAAACCGTGACCTCAAGTGCCACAACCACACGTTTTCGGAACATTTCAAGGGATGGTGATTTCATAAACCTGGCAACCTATTCTAATGCTTGACTGCCCTTTCAGAGAAGAATTTTTTTCTAATACCTAATCTAAAGCTCTACTGACACAACTTGCTTTTAGACATTTATAGAGAGTGACAACGTTTCCTCTGAGCCTCCTTTTCTCCTGGTTTAATCATTCCATCTTCCCCAGCTGCTTCTCATTAGGTTTACTCTCAGACCCATTCTCCAGCTCCATTGCCCTTCTCTGGACACTCTTCAGCATGTCAGTGTCTTTCTTTCAGGGACAGCCCCGAAACTGAACACAGGATTTGAAGGGTGGCCTCCTCAGTGCCAAGTACACAAGCATGATCCCTTTCCTGGCCCTGCAGGCCACACTATTGCTCATACAGGCCAGGATGCCCTTAACTTGCCAGCTGACCTCATCTAAGGAATGCCAACACGTATTTAACTTTGTGTTCAATTCTGGTGGGAAGCCTTATGCTGTATTTCTGATCTAGGCTGTGGAGACTTGAAGTGATTTTCTTGGTGTTGTCTCCTCCTCTCTCTGTTTTCTTCTTTTGCAAATTCTTAAGCGGTTACTGTAGCATTGTCAGCCTTCCTGGTACAGGCACTCAGCAGTTTCTGTTTCTATTTCATGTCTGGGTGAAGACTGTTTAGTTACCTAGACTGGGAACTACTTAACTCTGTTTAAAATCATTAATTAAATCCCATTTTCTTTCATCAGAACCTCTTGCTGACAGTATGGTGGGGGAGGAAGGTTAAACTTCTCTTTCTGGGGAGAACTTGATGCACATTCTCTCAGGTGCTCTCTTAGGTTAGAAAGCAGTGTCTCTCAGACAGGAAAATGTAAATCGCTCAGAAATACCTGTTTCTTAAAGCATCACGCTTTTGGACATTTTTGGAGCAATCTGTTTTGTACTAAGACATCTCATACTGAAAGCATAACAGCGCATTTGCCTGTTACTTGCGTGCAAATTCTCATCCAGTTGTCTTCTTCCACATCTCCCTCCTGCACCAGCTTTCAAAGCTAAAAGCAGCCAACCTTCTGTTCACTCATCTTTCTGCTTCCTCAATGCATCTGGGCTTGGCTCTTGGCACTGTTTCTCTTTGCTCTCTCTGGAGCTCCCTTCTTCTCTTGGTCACTTCCTTTCCTCAGAAACATGTGGAATCTGTACAAGTTTTCACTTTATCTCAGCTGCCCTTTAAATGCTTTATCTGTGGACTGATACATAGATAATGTAGAACTTCCTCTGAAAGTTTTTTAGCTTGGTGAAACTGAGTTGCAGATTTTTGATAGCAGTGCACCAGTTCTTTATCAGCTGTCGTGGTCAATGTGTGATGTTGCAAACATCAGAGTCCCCATAAAGAAGGTGGAGATCTTCCACCTACAAGGCTCGGTAGTCTAAAATCAGAAGCAAGGCAGTATTTTCTGCCCTGCCCCAGAAAGTCAGATCTGCCCTTTAAAGTCTGGGCAATGTCCTTGGAAGCATGGTGCTCCAAAGACAGATGGCTGAGGCACCCTTTCCTTGGATGTAGGCAAGTGCCTTGTGAAGCCTCAAGGCACATGACACCTCTCAACTGCTGAAGAAAAGTTCCAGCTACCACCTATGGTGGCAGCTAGTTATATCTGCAGCAGTGCAATTACAGTTTTTACTTTTTTTAAAAAATAGATTTTCTGAAGGTTCATTATAAACAGAGTTGAAAGGACTTGCATTTTAAAAAGAAATCTCTTTTTAGTTCTGCCTTTATTCCAGGCCACTTCAATAGGCTCACAGTCAGTCTCACGGAGCTGCTGCGTTAGTACCTGTTGAATATTCATCTGCATGAAGGTAATACAAAGTTTCAGTTTAACAGCCTGTTAAAATTGATTCCCAGGGTGGGAGGAAATGTGAAGATGCATTACTTAATCTCAAGTGTGTTTGTTAAAATTTTTTTGTAAATTCTATGGAAATATGCAGCATTAAAAAAAAACAAAAAAAAACCAAAAAAACAAAAACAAACAAACAAAACCCCAAAAAAAACCCCAGAAAAAAACCAAACACCCCCCCCAAAAATACACAACAACAACAAACAAACAAAAAAACCCCAGAACAACAAACTGGCAAAATAATAGTGTGAAGGAGAGTGCCTGTCTCTCCCCTCGAGGAAAATGGAGCTGGCTTTAGATGTCTCTGAATTAGGGAGAATAAGAGGTCTTTGTGGGTTTAAGGGGTTTTTAAAGTTCAATTAAAATACTTCTGTTTACAAAGGAGCTTAGATTTACTACAGTTTTTATCTCGGACTTTTTTCCTACAAATACATTTTTGGAATTAAACTGGTAAAGTGCATTAGCTCCTGGTTGGACTTTTGAAGCTTTTAGGCCTTTTTTTTGCATCTTGTGCTCCATAGTATGAAATATGATTTTGTCTGCATTTGGTAATGCTAGTAGTAGTAATGCAATGTAGTGATTTTAGACACTACATCCTGGATAGACTTCAATAACCGATGTGACACCACAGAAGTACCTAGTATAATATCTCATTTCGAGGGATGTTAAATGTCTTTTCTCCTCTGGAATTAGATGTTAAAAGACCTTTTTTCCCTCTTGGAAATTGGGCTTTTATGTTCTTTTCTTCCATCTGAGGACAAATGAACTTCTAATTCACTTAGTGAGATTGATTTTTTCAAACAAGAATGACAGCAAGGACTGTTTGCTGTGGTTCTCAGAGGAAACGTAAAGCCTGGCCCCCTGCTTAATGGATGGCTGCTGTTAGTCCTGAGCAATGAGTTTTGCTGTACTTAATATTTTATAACTAGGCAGAGTGTTTGCTGGAGAGTTTTAATGTAGTGGGCTCAGGTCTTGGGAACAGCCTAAGGGCTCTGTGCCCATGTGAACTCTGACAGAGGGAGCACAAATCAGTCTGTGTCGCTGCTGATGTTTGCAGAGCTTTCAGCGGTGTTTTTATTTGCTTATTAATGTTTTATTCCACATATTTTCTGTCAAATATATTTTAGGTGTCTCCTAATTTTGTAAAAATAAACTTGAAGTAAGTATTATTTAAGTTACTTCTCTCCCAATGTATAGAGCAGGTACAAGCTTCCTGCTTGGTGTTTCTAGAAGCTGGAGAAAATTATTCTGAGTTCTGTTAATTCTTTGGTTCCACGTGGTGGCTGTGGTATGTAGCAGGAAATATCATAGAGACCTTGGTGTTAACACTGTTTTGGTTGCTACATTAGTAGCAACTTTTTCTGGAATGTAATGTGCCTTTTCCAGTCCTTATTTTGTTTGTAAGCTCAATATATACTGCCTGGCAGACTGATAGCTCTTGGCAGCTGTTTGCTGTTCTTAGCATAAGCGGCTCATGGGCAGCCACTAATTTTTTTGCTTTGCCACAGTATCCTCTGTGGAAGTGAACACTTGTATTAGTCTCTAACACAATTTCGGATGGCTGTATTACTGAACATCTTTCCTGTAATGATATTTCTGTCATTGGATTGTCTCTCAAAGGAGAAGAAAACAGTAATAGGCTGAATTAAGCCTGTGGTAGGCTGTGAGTTCCAGAGGTTGTAGGGGGAACAGTGGCTGAATGCTGTTGTGGCTGTGTCAGTGACGCTGTATCTTAATGCAGCCCTTTCTGGGGAAGGGCAGAAGTATGGGTGCATACTAATCACTGGGAAAATTAATGTTTGGTTAATACACTAACTGGAAGTTAGTTTCTCTAAGGAAAGCTAAAAAAAAAAGAAAAACATATTTTATCTGTTAGTTGACCTAAGAAGAACATATCAACCTGTTAATTCCTTAATGTAAACGTATCTGGTGATACTGCTCTTTGACATGTTGTTATTCCCCTTCTGTAATGTTGGAGTCAAGCACAGTCAGAGGATTATAAATGCTATTTTATACTGTTCAGAACAGATGAACCCTCTGTGGTATTTAACCTCTAGTTTTTATTAAGTTTCCTCTAGTATGTGTGCATCTCTTCCCCCTCCCATTAGTTCTGTTCATTTAGATTGCCTTTTCTTACCAGCAGAGATGAGTAAGAGCTGAAGACTGACCCAGTTTGGATACTGTGATGGAAACAAAAAGGAACCTCTGGGAAGAGCAGGAAATGTTTTCTGTTTAGCATGGCTAGATATGTTGCTCCAATCTTTGTGCTGAAGACTTAAAACCCCTAATATATTAAAAAACCTTGAAAATCAGGTGATAATTTGTATTCTCTTGAAGCATGTGGAGGTTTGAGGGTTTATTCTTTGAATGGGTATGTTAATTTGGTGCTCATTGGAAAGGTTATGTAAGGAGCTGGCCCACATGTAGTACTCTGTGAGGGGAGTGGGATACAGATGAAATATGTCGTTTGCTTATTTGCTATTCAAAGGAACACAATGTCAAGCAAACAGTACAAATTGCAATGGTAGCATTCCAGAAAACAGAAGATTTTGGGGTTAAAAAGGTAAACTTAAGTGGATTATGAACCCCCAGGAAACAACATCCCAGCAAAAGGTAGAATACAAAGACTGAGTTTATTTCCTTGTACTCTATTTTTTTTTATTCCACCCTGAGGATTTGTGTATAATGATGTGTGCAGTGGGCTATCTGTAGCCAAAGGCTTTTAGAAAGTAAGGTCTGCCTAGGTCTTTGTCTCATCCAACTGAAGTGGATAAGGATTTACAGGGGACAGAATCAGACAGATGTTAAAAGGTTTTGAAAAAACTCCCCATTCATACATACTGACAAGATTAATGGGGCACTTCCCAGCTCAGAGCATAATTTTTATATGCTGTTTATGCTTCTCAACTGAAAAAAAAAAAAGTACCCTTTTTAGTTCCTCCCCTTTAATACAAATATTTCGTTTACTTGTTCAGACTTCACTATTGACTACACCTTAGGAATTCTAAATTAATTTAGCACATTCATATGTATATTTTCTGTCTGCTCCAATGAGGAGTTAGTGTTGCTGATGTGAAAAGATCCATCAAATTTTTGCATAAGTTTAAAGCACTGTAGAAAGATATAAATTGAACCAAAATAAAAAAACTCCAAGAACTCCATTAATAAACACTGTAGTGACAAGAAAGTGTATATTAGAAACAAAGTGCGTATTTGTTCTACAGGTGCATCCTAAATGAACAGAAGTACTGTGCAGAAGCGCTTTTTTTTGTTTGTTTTGTTTTTGTTTGTTTTTTGTTTTGTTTTTGTCTTAAATTTTTAATGAAGTTGCTTCCACTCAGGTGGTCAGCATCTGAAACCTGTAGACCAGATGGTTCTCTCCAGGAGAGTGAATTGCAGAGTGCAGTCTAATGGTGCCAGACCATGCAGGACAATCTGTTGCCTGAGCTTGCCTTAAAAGCAGAACAGGAATAACCCAGAATTAACAGATGAAAATTGGTCACAGGCTAAACTGGGGCAGAACATAATTTACTGGATTATTTCTTGGGGAACACAAAGCAATACTTGAATAGCAGCAGGTGAGAATGAATTTTAAATATATAGTTGTGCTTGAGGCTAATTTGCTGCTTTTACCTATTGAGCTGCTAAACAGTACAGTAGGGAAGGACAGCTGCTTTTAAAATCCATGCCCCCTGTTCTGTGATAAATCCATAAATATGTGGCTTGCTGAGCATCAGAAAATAGAGGCAGAAGGAGTACCTCCCTTCCTGGTCTTAGAGCAGGTCCTGTAAATCTTGTGGTTTTTGCTTTCTTCTCTTCCCTGAAGGCAGAATCCAGTCATTTTCTGAAGTCACATGTTCATTTATGTGAAGGAGTTCTTTCCTGCCGTTTCTGTTGTAATCTAAACTGCTGAATTTCCTGCAGATAATGTAACTGTGCCTTGTATCAAAATGGTGGTTGTTTCTTTCTCAGTGTGGGGGAAATTTCCTTTCTCTTTAGCAGACATTCAAGTATAACTTGAAAGCCTCTGCATAAGAAATTTGGGCTTGCTTGCATAAGATGCTGCTTTCATCTCCTTGGACACATCTGCATCATGCTTTCCCTCAGGGGGCTTACAGTGTCCTGTCTAAGAGGAGGGATGGGTTTGCATCTCTGAGAGTAGGCTGCAAATGCAGGCAAGCCTTAATTTCATATTTCCATAGCAAGCAGCTATGTTTGGTGGAAGTCTGGCAGCAGATGGACACTCAACTAGGAGTGAAAGTAAGGAATGTGTCTTATGCCATCCCTGGTGGGACAGATTTTCTTGATGAAAATTAAGATTAATGGTTATTCTGTCCTGAAATTTAAGATAAGTAGGGTGATTTTCCTTTTGAATTAACACTCTTGGCAGCAAAAAAAAATCTGGTGTATAACAGAGTGCTTTGATCGATGCAGTTTTCCTTTCCAAGCAGCTGATGGTGGAAAGAATATAATTAATCTATAAGCATGTGTTGCTTTTTATTTGAGGCATTTTTAATACCTTGCTTTTATGTATCCTTTTGCTCATGTGTATGTGAAACTGTCAGAAAGAAATCTGAGTTTTTATTGTCTTGTTTAGAATAGGACTTCTTCATTTTCCTATACTGAAACATTTGAAAGAGCAGGTACCAATATTTATTTCCTTCCTGGATTGAACTTGGGGCCCTCTGTGCTATCCATTGGTGGGGTACATGGGATTCTTGTCAAAGCTTTGCTGGCAGCGACCTGTCTGTCTGGCTGTAGGTGACTCTGGCAAAAGGCAGGTGGTCACGGTGCTAAATGCAGTGTTGAAACACAAGCATCTCCCTTGGGGGTTTTTAGTGCATGTGCTGGGGTGGGATGATTGGTTTCTCCTTTTGAACAAACTTTTAACTTCTGCAATGGGGCTCCACAATGTCCAGCCTCTGGCTGCATGTGAAGGGGAGTGCTTGAGATGATGAGTGGGTTTCATTTTGTCTATATATCCACTGTAGAGGAAGGTTGTTGCTAGGTGTTTGTGTGTCACTATGTCAGTGAGATAGCTAAAATGGGGGTGAGGCAGCAGGGGTTACTGACCCTGATGTGAGGAGTACAGACCACTGACATGGAGCAGTGAATTCAGAGAAGTCGTCTCCTGATGGTCACATAATGTATCGTAAAATCTCTTCTAAGAATCAAATTTGGTCATGTATTTAGTATCACCTGAATTTACTATAATATTGAATTATTTTAATCTCTGTCGTTGGAGGGTTTGTTATTGTAAATTATTATTCAATAAAAGAAGTAGTGAGCCATGCTAATCAGATTGCTGTAGCATTATGCCAAGGTCTCTGCAGTCATCTAGTCATCTAGTAAAAGACAATTTTTGCTTCACAAATCAATCTCTCCCACTAAGTCCTGCCCCCTCTGCTCTTGTAAGATGGGGGGAGGGGGTGGTGGCTTTTTGTTGCTAAGTAATTGGGATAAGAATTAGAGCTAAACAGCATTTGGAGTAAAACACTTTTTATACTGCATTACTTGTTAAATGTTGGTGCAGTCACCAACGTTATTCTCACACTAAATTCAAATACAGCACTATACCAGCTACTAAGAAGAAAACTAAATCTATCCCAGCTGAAACCAAGACAAATGGTTATGCAGTTTTTTCAGGTTCAGCTGTGAGACTGTTGTAATCTGTGATGCTGCTCATGTCACAGAAGAAGAAACTCTGCTTTGGGATCATTATGTGAAAGAGAAGGATAAATCTGCAGCAGTATAAAGTAAGCAAAAAGATATATCTAGCATATGTGTTGTTGTGTATAAACAGTTCCATTTCATGTTTTCTAGAAAATCTATTTTCAGCACTTTTGCTATGATTTTTGCAAATTTTTGATTTACGAATATTTCCACTGTCTCAGTCAAATTTTAGATCTAGAGTTCAATATAGGCAGTGTCATGAAAATGATGCCAAAGTTCTAGTATATGGACTTTATGACCATTTTGGCTCCACAGATGTGTGAGGCAACTTCTGCAAGGTTGGCTGGTATAGCTGGTACAGCCACAGAAGTTTGAAGAACTGGATATGGAGATTATAGAGATCGTAAAAATTGAATTAAAAGGAGAAATTGGTTCCAGCTCTTTTTCCCCAGACACCTACCACAGTAGGAAGCTACTGGAATGACTGACGGTGCATAGTTGAGTCTCATAATTTTAATGTGCATCTTCAAGAAAACTTTTTTTTATTCCAGGAGGCCATTACTGAAGATGATGATTTTTACTTGGATCCAGATACATTACATTTCTGCAGGGTAATTGAGTATCTGCAAACAAGGCTGAGAGGAATCAAGGAATTTTAAAGAAGGGGATTATTGTGGAAACTAGAAATCATCTGTCTCAACAAAATGCATGTATATGAAAGTGACCTGAGGGATTTCTGAATATGATGGAAAAAAATAAATTTGCTCTTCTTGGAATATTTTTTTACATCACTCTCATCCTAATTGCTAGTGCACACTGTGTTTACTGCATTTGGATATGTACACCAAATATTTATGACTAGTCTCTTGAAACTGAAATAATTAAACATGCTGTTCTTGGAAAAATATTTAAAAACCATACAAACAGTTGATTGGTCATTGTTAGCACATTCTCTGAGGCACACAGCTTAGATCCTAGGTGTCTAGTTGAGGTTGCAGGGGGTGCCCCAGAATATTGGTAGCATGTTGCTAGGGCAGGATGCCCATTACCTGGTACAGATGACTTCCCCTCTGTGGAAGGGCCAGTATGTCTATCTGCACATTCACCAGCCAGGTCTAGCCAAACACTGGGATTTAAAACACCATTTTAGTGCCATAGTGTTAGCTATGGGAAATGTTTGGGTTTTTGACAAGAATACAGCAATGTCTTTGTGCTAAATAGTATGGAGCTAGTGCCTCTTCTAAATTTTTGTATTTCAGTGCAAGCTTCTTTCTAGAAGGGCTACACTGCTTCTAAGCTGTGAGCTCAGTGGTGTGGGTGGGTGGCCCATGCTGCTTATTGCTGCAGAGAGATTGTCTGTGGTGTGAGGTGGTTTTCATGCAGAGTGGGGGTGAAGATAGAGTTTGAAATTCTGTGCTGGGTGTCAACATTAAGGAAAACAAACCAACTTGTAATTCTTCTCTTGAGTCACCTATGGAGGTGCCTGATTCAGGATATGTAGCTGCTGTTTTTGTGAAATAGGTAACAGGTCATTGCTGAACAGTGCTCTCCCTTGCCAGGGGAAGTACTTGGATGCTGTGCTGAGTTTGCCGTGTTTCTGTGTGGTGCCTCTATTATACCTGACAGCTGATGTGCCGGTAGGGAATCACAGAATCATAGAATATGCTGAGTTGGAAGGGTCCTTCAAGGATCATCAAGTCCAGCTTCTGGCCCTGCATAGGACCATCCCCAAGAGTCACACCATGTGCCTGAGAGCATTGTCCAAACACTTCTTGAACTCTGTCAGGCTATGCTGCGCTCACTGCCCTGGGGAGCCTGTTCCAGTTCCCAGATGCCCTCTGGGTGAAAAACCTTTTTTTAATACCCAAACCTAAACCTTCCCTGATGTAATTTCAGGCCTGGATGGAGATGTTGTGCTTGATGCACCCCAGGACATGGTTGGCCTTCCTGACTGCCATGGCACTGCTGATTCATAGTCAGTTTTCACTTAAGCAGGACCCTCAGGTCCCTTTCCACAGTGCTGCTTTCCAGCATCTCATTCCCCAGTCTGTACATCCAGGGTTGCCCCTTTGCAGTGCAGAGTCAAGCACCCTGGTTGAACTTCATATGAACTTGACCAGCAGCTTTGGCAGAAATGTAAGCAGCAATGTGTCTTGTCTGAAGTTGCACCAAACAGAAATAAAGTTAAAAGAGTCAACCAGCTGTCGAGAGTTGTAGTCATCTTCCAGGGCCAAACCTCTCCCCTGTGATAAGTGCTGATTGACAGAAGCAGAGTAAGTGTCAAACCTGGGATGATCTAGAGCATATGGGTTACAAACATTAGGGATGACAAGGTACTTTTCCCTGCAGATATTAAAAGAGGCCCCAGGACATTGCAGCAGTGTGCAGTTAGGAAACCACCTTGCAGGGTGTTTAGAAGAAGGATGTGGCTTTTGGTGTTCACCTGGACTTTTGCCAGCTGAACTTCAGTCATCCTAATGAACCATTCGCTGATGAGCCATATGCAACCAACCAGATTCAGGCCTTTGTGTAGGAGCTTTGTCCTGCTGTTAAGAGGGTGCTGTCAGTGCATCTTTGAAACCTTACTGTTTCAGAATACTCAGGATACAGTTAATAATTTTGTGTGTGCTTGAGATAAAGCAAGCTGTTGATTTTTTTCTGGGAGCAGGTATCTAGCAGGCAGATATGAAAAAAGAGGAGCTCCTTTATTCTGCTTCATTGTAGCTGCTGTGGTTCACTGGAATTAATATGTGCTGCTAATGTTTTCCTGGACTTGCTTTGATTTTTATTTTTATTACTTTTTCCTGTATGTATGGTACTCAGTGTGTAGTATCACAGCTAGTAAAACTTTTTATTGAGTCAAAGCTGCGTTGGCAGTACCATGCTCTTTCCAAAGATGAAGGGACTGATGGTCAGTAGTTAGAAGGCTTGTGGCTGCCAGTTGTTCTGCATCTGCAATGTCACAGCTGTATTATGTTTCTAGAGCAAATGGGAGGAGGGGAGATGGAGAGGCAAAATTTTAGGCATTTCTAAGGTATTTAGGGCATCCTGCTCTCAGGTTGCCACAGAATGACTGAGGTAGGAAAGGTTACTTCTGAAGATTACCTGGACCAGCCCCCCTGCTGATTTAGGCTTGCTGTGTTTAGATGCTTTTTGATGGTAACACTGGGAGATTAACCACTTTTGTGTCTTGTGTGAACTATAGGTTTCTTACCTACAGTTTCAAAACTGACACAATGCTTTGTCTTTACAGACTTTTTCTTATGTTATGTCCTTGTTTAGGCATGTCTTGAGGGGAGGATAACCCAGCAATTTTGCACTGACAATTGTATTGTCTGCTTTCAGTGAACACAGTTGTGTAATTTCATTTTTCTGTTGTTGTTTGGACGCAGGTGGCATCTTAATTAAGGGCAGGATGCTGAGGGCAATATTGATCACAGATTGAAAAGTTATGGAGAAAAGGTGTTGAAGTGTGATTTTGGCCATCAGGGTGGTCTGTTACAAAGCTGGCTGCATCATTCTTGCTAAGTATGAAATGATTGCGCATTCAACACGTAACAGGGTAACAAAGAGGTTGATCAGAAAGAAGAGGGAAGCCAGGCAGGAACAGTGTGCGGGCACAGTAGCTGATAGATTACATTTTGCAAAGTTATCTGCTTCGTTCTCTCCGTATGCAAGTGCAGCTACTGGTCTGTGTGCAGGTGTTGGAGACAGCAGACGACTCCAAGGAAGCACAACAGCAACAGAAAAAGCTGCTTGGTCACATCCTTCCAAGCTGGAGTTTAGTACTGGGCATAACAATTCATTCCAGGAGAGTATCACACGATACCATAATTTAGGGTGAAGATACGGTCAGGTTTTTTAGGCCTACTTGAAAGCTTTGATGTAAAGTGAGCATCTAGGAAGTCAAGTCATCACTGAGGTCACCAGGCTTGTGGCTCTCACCAAAACTCTGCCAACCTTGCAATGCTAAAATGAGGTGCCCTGAGTCCTGTTGAAAGAAGTGCCACTTTCCAGAAGACTTAGAGCTTCATCAAGAGGCAAATTGTATATAATATTTTCATTAATTATCTTGGCATAAGAGAGTGGGCATGTGCTAATAAATTCTGCTGAGGACACTCTGTGGGAGGCACTGTCAAATAGAGGACTGGAAATGAGGGAAGAGCTGGAATATATTAAAGTTTGCACTAGTAAAAATGAGATGAAGTCCTTAGTTTTATTCACAAAGCTGAATGTTTCTGTTGTTAGCATCTTGCTCATCATCTTGTCTGTGGAGGAGAAGGTCCTGGCTTTCACAGTTCATGGCAGAATGGCTGTAAGTGTGAAAAAGATAAATTTTGTCTTGTCTGAGAAGGCATTTCTAAGAAACACAGGCAAGTGTGCTGATTTTCATCCGTGTGTGGTTAGAAGCCCTGGTTAAACTTTTCTGGAACAATGAACCTAATTCTGATTGTATTCAAGTTGAAATTCAACAAAAGTACAGACGAAGTCCTCCAAGGATGAAGAAGCAGTAGAACAGTGCTTACTTAAAAGGTTGTGGAGAAAAAGCCAGAGAAACAATGGCTTATTTTCTTTAAGAGCCAGTGGTGGTACAAAAATATGTGGTTACCTATTGATAATGGTAAAAGGTCAGCTTGGAATTGGAAGAAAAGTTCCCTGTCTCTGATGAGAGGCACAGTTGACTGAACTGTTCTCTGTGCATGCATGCTACCTTCCCATAGTGTGATACCAGTGGAAAGTTTTTCAGTCTTTAGTTAACCCTATGAGGGCTTCAGAAAGCAACATTAGGGTAGAAGTAGCCACGTGGTTTTTTTCGGTTTTTTTAAAATTAACATACAAACTAGAATTCTTGGTGGTTTCTCTAGAGATTTCATACTGAAGTACAAAGATGGAACTGTATGCAGATGCTGAAAAAATAATTCAAAAGCCTCTCTAATGTATCTCTGAAATAGCTTTAAAGTATGGTGAGAAAAGGGCCTGTTGAACAACAGCCACTCTTGAAAGTAAATTTTCTTAAGTATATTGAAAATTTAGAAGCACACGTGTGTTCTTGTGAAGTCTTCCAGTTGTAGGTGCTGGTGGGAGTTGGTGCTTCTGCCTGACTTACAGGGTTTCACTGGAGATAGAGCAGAATTAAGAAAAAAACAGAAGAGTCCAAGAGCTATCAATTTAATTTAGTAGGATTTCCTTTTCAAAACTGGTGGCATACTTAGAGGGTTGAACTTTTGTTGTACAGAAGACTGTGGTTTAAGCCACTGGAGGTATATTAGACTACCTCAGAGTAGCTCAGTTGCATTATTTTTATTTACTCTTGTCTCTGTCGGCAATACATATCCAGTGAAGGAACAGTAAAGCTTTGTCAGCAGAAAATGAGAGGAGCCTGAACATTGTCACTGATATTTGGCTGATGCAACATGACTGGGTGGGCCAGGTAACTGAAGTGGGCACTCTGCAAATTGGGCACATGGGTAGTAGTGCTGGCAGCCAAACTGCTATCCCATCACTTAAGAATATTGAGTATACTGGGAAAGGGAGGCTGGGCTTGGGGGGGAATAGGAGATCCTGTTGGGAATGTCCATCTGTTCTTCATGCTGATGAGGTTGCATGCCTGTGATTTCTTGGCTAGAGAACCTTGACTTAATAAATCTTAAAAAAGCCTCTGTGACTAATAACAACAATTTGTGCCAAAAGAGGATCAATTTGGGAGTTAAAAAAATGAAAATGCAGTGACTTTGCTGTGGATCACTCAGCATCCAGGGGAAATTATTTTTTACCCTCATTAAGATATTTTAACACTTTGGAATCTTATTAAAACTAATAATTGCATGTTTTGAGTGTGCTAGTGCACATGTTCTTACATCTGCTGTTCCCATGTGGGAAAAGCAGTGCTATTAACCCAGCCTCCTGCTGGGGTTATAAACCTTGCTGTTATGTGTTGGGAGAATGAATTGCAAGGAGCTTATTTGAAGGAGCTAGAGATTCATTTCTGCAAGTGAATTGTGTACTTGTTTTACTGTATCACCATGAGTCAGAAAGATGCAAAGTTGTCAAAGGTGGAAAGGTAGTCAACTTTCTACAACCCATGAAGTAAATTACAGTTCTGGTATATAATTTGTTAAGTCAGTTCAGCAAGGGAAAAATAGAGGAAAAATTCCAGTATAAGACTGCTCACTAATAAGTAACACTTATTATGAGTAATTAAGAGTAATAAGAAGATGAGTACTGACTGAGTATTTTTGAAGCATATTTATTAGTTTTATGAGGTTTTCAGTCATTGCACTTTTTAGGCTCTGTCTTGAAAGTTACTTTCTCCTCTTGTGACTGTCAGTATCATAAAGTCACAGGCACTTTCTTTACACTAACAGTATGGAAGAAGAAATACTTTCTTTGGTACTTGGATTATTTTTTGTCCTTTACACTAGCCTGCTTAGTCCTCTGTTGGGAGTCATTAAGGCAACATGCTGTCTTTTCTGACTTTCTTTGAATCTTCTAGGAAAGCCAACATAGCCTACCAAATCTTCTTTATGATAAGTCCAAGCAGAAATTATTACATGAAGATGTGGGTTAAGTCTTTGAAGTGAAAACTATATTGCTGAAATTCTTTTAAACTTCTAGGGGTATATAGTTAGGAAATATCATCAGGTGATGAGTAGGTCTTCTTATTTGTAGCTCTTGGTTTTTTCCTTTAATGTAGGAGTTTAGGTTAGTGTATAATAATTTGTTTTTTATTCTGTTTTTTCTTGATCTTGATAATGGAGAAATGTCAGTATCTCTTGGATCTTGTGAGTTAATTTTCTTTCCTGAAGAAGTACATGAGGTGTACTCTTGAAGAATAAACTCTGTTGCAGCATACCATCCACTTTCTGTACTTCTATGTAAGTGCAATGAAATGGACGCCTCCAGTAACATGTGGAGGTATTTAATTATCAGAACCATTTGTTATTATTATTTGATTCGCTGTTAAGGAAAATAGCAAGGAAAAGAAGCCAAAACCCTCCTGGGAAACCAAAAGCTTTTTAGATGTGTTTTGTGGTTGATGCTTCATGCTTGTTAACTCCAGGATTTGGTTTCAAAGCTTCTTTGATAGAAATGCTGATGGGATTCTTCTCCATCTTAGAGTGTGCAATAGGAGATTTTTTTGTGGGAGAGCAACATGAGCTGCACAGAGCAACCATTCAGTAACACTGTCCAGATTTCCACAGAGCTGGTGTTACTGGGATGGTATTTCATAAGACTGGGGGGAATGATTCCTCTCCAGTCATTGCATATATGCTTGTTTGGGGCTTGTCTGTTTGCTGGCAGTCTGCTCTGGACCATTTGCTTAAAATTGTGTGTGTTCTCCAATAGTGAGTGTGTGGGTAGGCAAAACCAAAACATCCCCACCACCACCCACTCGAGACAGGGGCCTCCCTCAGTGTGCACTTCTCACCTGTGAGTGAAAGCTTCCACCTGGAAACCTTTTTCTTCCTACCTGCAGTTGCAGTGATCTCCTGCTGGGAAACCAGGAGTCATTGGCCAAACAGGTTAGCACAGACACCTGCACTGGCTAGATTGCAGAGTTTGGAGCTTCAGATGGGCTATTTACCTTGGTTTTTTGGGGGACATTCCCTATTCCTGGTGGCCAGCTGCTGTTAATCTCTAATATGGCTTTGATCCATTTATGGATTAGAGCATCTGAGGGGCACTGGCAGAACAAAGGAGATAGGAGCAGGAAGAGCATGTTACCTCCTGTGAACTCTCCATTTATTTGTAAATGAAGTTGTAAATGTAAAGTGTCTCTGGGTCTGTCTTCAGTTTGTGACTGCTCATTTGATTACCACTTAATCCTGTATGGATTATGCCACTCACAATGTTAAATCTTTACTTTATGAAAGTAAAGTTTTACCATATGGGTCTTTAATTTCCTTTATTTCAAATCTATAAGATTATGTTTCTTCCAGTATCTCAGGTCCTTCTGAGTTTTAGACATACCCACTGTAATTGTTATTAGTCGAAGTTAAATAATAATGCTGTTCTAAAGTTACTGTGCTACACAGTAGATTGTATTTTGAGCTGTGGACTTCAGCTTTTTAAGAAAACATTGACTCTAGGCTCAGAGTAATTGGATTTTTTTGTCTTCCTTTTGCTGTCATCCTGCCAAAGGTAAACCCTTGAGATGAACAGCTGAGGTGAAGGAAAATGATCTAATGACACTTATTGGTAATTAGCTGTAAAAATAGGTAGTAATCATGATGTTTTCCTTAAGTCTTGTTTGTGCCAAGGCATCTTGCAGACAGGTTTTGTTTAGATTTCGTAATTTCTGGTTTACATTGTTTATTTTCAACTTGGAATGCTGTAAATCCTTTTCTAATAATGTGTCTATCTGATGCATTCCCATGCAGTATTAACATCAGCCATGCCCTCTGTAAACCTAATACAGCAGGAACTGCTTCCCCCGGAGGTGCAGAGAAGCAGAATTAGGTTTGAATGGAAAAATCAAATAAAGCTGAATTGAGAGGAAAAAGAATTTGCATGAGTTTCTGAAGTGAGGGCTGTGTTGTATTGTATCATAGGGTGTATACCTGCTCAGTTTAGTGGCTAGTGTAAATGGGGCTCCTCAGTGTAGCACAGGACCTACCCCTGCATTATACAGACACTGCCCTTCACAATCCTTAAAAATGAATTTGAAGTGCAGCCAGCAGATTCTGCCTTACTTTTTTTGCAGAGTAGCCACCTAATATTTGACAGCCATTATGCATTGATTAACTAACGGCACAAAGTCTTTTTGAATTTTTTTTTTTTTTAAACGAGAAGAAAAGGAGATGTAGATAGCTGTGGAAAGGAGTAATTCTACTTGCTGTAGGCCATCAGATGTTTTTTAGCAGTTCCTGAGACTAGTGGTCATCTATTGTGGTGCTGGCTCAGCCCAGCAGCACAAGGCAGGATGACGTGGCTCCACACCAGTCATTGCAGTGCTACCATGAACATGTCACGTGCCATGCTGCAGGGTGAGTCCAGTGCAAGAGGGGGTGCTGCCTTCAGAATGAGGAGGCCTTGATCGTGACTCTTGCACAGATGCTTGATTTATACTAAATCAGAGTCTGAGCTGGTACAGCTTTTCTTGATAGATAAAGTGTAAAAATTATAGGACTTAATGGAGTTTAAAGGCTTGGAGAGAGTGTTAAACTTCTATGCTGTTTTGCAGCCTCATATGCTATTTTTCATGTTTTTTTCCTGATGGTTTTCATTGAAAACGGCAACACACTTCTCTTTTTGTTTTGTTTTTGGTTGAAATAAGTATCTCTCTAATAGTACAGCAGCAGTGAGGGAGAATTTTTGTCTGGGATGCAAAATCTGTATATGACTCACGTACATGGGTAGCATTAGACTGACAATTACAGAGGACCCATTTTCTTTAAAAATTGCCTTGAACTAAGCATGAAACTTGTTTCTGACTTTGAATATACACTGGTTTTGTTGACTCATTGCTTTCAGAATGGTAGATTTTGTCTGGCTTACATAGTTTAAAAAATAAAATACAGTGGTAGATTATTAGATGACAGCTGTTGTCTCAAAACTGTTAAGGAATTGCTTTTTTTTGCATCTGTACTTCATTTATTCTTGGCCTTTCAGTTAAGTGTGAGCTTGTTCCAGCACTGAGACTGGGAATCAATTCTGTGTGTCACAGGGTTTGATGCAGTCCCAATGTCAGGACAAGCAGGGGCCTAGAAGACCATGCGCCCTTCCTCTTCTGCTGTAGCTCTGCTGTCTTTGTCCTGAGGTATTGAAAAATAGCATGAAATGAAGCACGGGGGAAGAGCAAAGCTGAAGTAGGAAGTCAGTGTTGTAAAGGATATATTCAGAAAAATTTTAACACTGTGCCTATACTTAATTTCAGAAGTTTATAGATGTATTTACATGATTATATATTTTTCCTTAGTGTTGCTCTTTATGTAATTTCTTGTGAAGTGTTCATTTGTCACATTGAACCCCTCGTTGTGTCCATTCTAAACAGTCAGGCCAACAAAAGACAGCTAAACCATGATTAAATCATTATATTTTCCCTCTGTTTGTATTTAGGCACCTTTTATATCCTGTAATGATTGCCTAACCAGGTAGCAGAAACAAACGTTTTTACTTGTGTTATTTAATATGTATTTTGCTCAGGATACACATAGTATTGGAAGAAAAATGCAGCCTTTTTCTTTCCTCCTAAATGCAGAAAATTATAATTCTTTTTTGTAGAATGATCACTTAGTTTGTGAAGGGAGTTTGAAGAACCAGTGAAGTGACCTTTTGCAGCTTAGAAATTGTTTCTCATACACCTTGTGCTTTCCTCTTCCCTTGACACTCCATTTCTCTGGTTTTTGGAACATATCCGTCAGCAATTGCAAAATGTGAATTTTCAGTTTCTAGAAGTTTAGTGAAGTAATGTATTTTAAAATCAACATACACTCTTAATATTAAATAGCTTTCTGTTTTTACAAATGCTAACAAAATGACTTCATGCTGGTTAGCAGCTCAAAAACTGCATCAGCCAATAATGAGTATTAAAGTACTGTAGATAAGAATTATAAAAAATAAAATGAAGTTACAAGGAATAGAAATTGCCTTTTTCGTTACCAAATGAACTCTTTTACTGTTGCCGTTTACAGCAGAGAAATATTTCCTGGTTGCCCAGAGCTAAAGTAGCAAAAGAGGCAGGTGCTGATTCTTCTATTGAATTTTTGATTTCACAGAAAAGCCAGGTTTTGCAGCATACCACTTGTTTGCATTGTCACTAATTGAGTTTTAAATGTTGCACTCTGTTTCCTGCTGTAATGATGATTTATATCTTTCTAATGAGCTTAGGTAATTAGTGTGTCCGTGTTCAAGGGCTGCCTTGAAAACCACAGCAGTGCTGCTGTCCACTGAAAAATTACCTTAACTGATGGTTCTTTACCCTTTTACTAAAAAAGGAACTTCACAGAATACTGTTATTGTAGGTGGCAAATAAAAACCTCTGTTACAGAGATGTAACCTCAATATAGAAAAGCATTTTGGCTAGTCAGGTGTGAAATAATCCCAGAAATCATTATTATGAATGATCTATAGAAAAACGACAGGGTTAGTCCAGTTCTTCATCCTTTCCAAGAGTGTGATACTCTTGGCATTTCAGAAAATCATCTTCTGTGCCCAGAAGGATGGTATAATTAAAGCAAAGCAAGAAAGACAATGATACTTACTAACTTGGAGTACTAAACCCACAAAGAAGACAAGCAGTAAGTGTTTATTTAGGTGTTTTGTTCTCTTTTGCAAGCATTTCTGGAGGTGTTTTTTTTTTTCTGATATACTAGTCTGTCAATGAGATCTACGTTACAGGGAGTACAGGAAATAATAAAAATAATTGCTCCAATGTAAATCACATCCTTATTGTTATCCATGCTACTACTGATTGCTTACAAGGAATGTGCAATTTAAATAGCATTAAATGGACTTTTTTGTGCTTTTGTTGTTTGTTGTTGGGTTTTTTGTTTGTTTTGTTGGTTTGGGATTTTTCAGCAGAGATATGAATACCTGTAGTAGAGCTTTGTTGTAACAATTTTAAGGGGTAAAAAAAAGGAGAGAACTGCTTTCTGGACTTGCAAGATTTGTGCCTGGTGCAGAAGCCTTGCTAGGCTGCAGAAGCCCGATGTGGCTTTGTTCTTTCAGTTCCCTTATTGCTGTTTGTTTCTAAGAGCTGATCAATGAGAGAGGCACAAAGAAAGTCCTGAGTCCTATCCTGCTGAAGCTTAGGACTGGAAATTGTTCCTTGCTTGGCTAGGAAGGGACAGCTCAGATGCTTCCAGAGTTGGAGGAGGATCTTGTAGACCCTGCCCAGATCCTGGGATCCCTTGCAGCTGTGTACTTGATCAGTCCTCAGTGGAAGAGATGTCTTGTCCACTGTTGATGGAAGTAATGTCCATGGCAAGTTTCTAATCCTCGATACTCTAAGAGAAATTGTCAAAACATTTCCAGAGTTTTAGCTCTTTTCTGTGTGGTCCAGTTTCAGTGAGCCTTTAATCAAAGCTGGAAAAGTATTCAAAATTAACACAGATGACTTCTTTTCATGTCTTTAATTCTTAAAATATTCTTTTAGGCTTTCATAATTCTTAAACAAAGGACTAACATATATATGTTTATTCTTTGGTGTAAAACCTCAAGTATTTCCTTGCTGTATATGCATTCTTTTGAGGTAAGAGAATTAGTTGTTGAGGGGGTTTTATTAATTTTCTTTTAATAATTTTAGAATTGTCTGTTGTCTGAGACTGCATGAAAAAGGAGAAAAATGGGTTGAAAGCCTGTTCTTTTCTACTTGTGTTATTTCATAGCACATTCATCAGCTCTACTTCCTGTGATGCACAGATATCCCTGCTTTGCCTGGTCAAAAAGACACACAGACAATTACATTCTTTTGTGGGTGATGATCTTCTAAAACCTGATTGCCTTACTTGCGTGTTTTCTGAAGATAAGGTCCTGTCTGCACTGATTCATTTTTTTTTTTTGTCACAATGATATGTCTTCCTTTTTTTATAAGAATCTTGTGTTGATTTTGCTGCCTTTCTCTTTTTTCCTTTTGATCACATGCTTTTCAGCTTTCTATCAGTAGACTGTTAAAGGTCTTTATTGAATTTTCTTTACCAAGTTCAGTAGTAAATATTTCAATTTGAAATATAGATACACAAGAATATTGTATGAAATTTTCAATGATTTCAATGATTTTTCAATAAAACTTCTGGAGTGCATGAAAACTTTTGGACGCAGTAAATACAGGTGTATGATCCAAGAGGGTTTTTTTAAATTATTATCAGCCAGATGCAAGAGGCTAAAAAAGAGACTGCCAAGCAATTTCCCCAGTTTCAGTGAAGCACAGGCAAGCTCTAACAAATATATGAATACATTAGAATTTTATTATTTTTATGTGCCTGAAAGGTTTCTGCCTTTAGGTCACTTCGAGTAACCAGGTTGTTGCAGTCCAAAAGAGAAGCAAGCAGCCTGGAAAGTCCATTAAGTGAAAATAGCATATTTTTTTTAATTAGTACACATTTTCCACTTGACAGTATCAAATCCACAAAAGAACTGTTTCCCTAAAATTGCTGGACTGTTGAGAGCCAAATTTGATCAATCAGTTTTACTAACCATTGTACGGGAGAAGCAGCAGCAGCAATTGGTGCTTCATAAAGGAGTGTACAATGAGGGCAAAGGATTTGGTTCCCTTAAATCAAGGCAGCATGTTCTTGGGAATAAAGCCTCTTGCCTGTTTGCAAGCAAGGAATAGAATAGCCAGAAATATGCATAAAAAAAATACAAATGCTGTCAGTGTAGAAGATAGCAGGTTCATTATTCTTCTCCTGCAAAAGGGACAGTTAAGCTACTCATTATAGAAAATGAAGGGAATTAGACATTAATAAATGAATGAACAGGAATTCTGAGTGGACCCACTCCTCGTAGCAAAGATCTCTTGAATTGGAGTTAGTATTTCTTTCAAGGTGCTGGAGTCCAAACTTTGTCTGACAGTATGTGGATGGCAGTAAGCAGCAGTGTAAAATTTAAGCACCTCTTTAAGTATCAATGGATCCATCCAGCCTTATAAATTCAGGGTAGATGCAGACAAGATTGCTTAGAGGTGGTATCTTGTGTCTTGGCTGTTTCGCTCACCAATGACAGCAATTTTGTTGCAAGAATATTAGTAACACTATTGGATTTACTGCACTTGCCTTGACTCTGTGGGAACGTTAACTATCTTCATTTGGCATTTGGGTTTTGAGGGGCTTTTTTTTTTTTTTTTTGTAGTAGTAACTTTTGTCTTAGTGAATGCTCAGCTTCCCATGATGTTTCACCATTTTGGTTGATGATTTCATTGTTCTAGTGAAGGACTCTAGTTAGACTGACTCCTGGAGTTGGCTTGATAAGGCAGCTGTGGTTTTGAGCACTTCCTTGGGTTTTCACTTGACCCTGCTTTGATGAACAGAAGCACATACTGCAGAGGTCAGCTTGTCACCAGCCCTCATGGGATGGAAAAGTGAAAAGTGGCATTTTCCCCTGATATTTAATGGTTATGAGGAGTCACAAACACCACATGGATTAGTAACATGCTAGGTGAAGAATTTCAAGTAAAAAAGATACTCTGTTACTTGTGAGCATTTCTACCTGATGGCTCTTGTCAAATAATTTTTCACCAGGAATGTTTTCACAGTCCTTGTATCTTACAGTTGTGAGCTGAATTTAAAGCTGTGGGAACTGCATGTTAAAGAGAGATGAAGAAGATAAAGGCAATGGTTTTTTTTGATATCATGGAAAGGATTTTTTTTTTTTCTTTTTCAGGATGAGAGTAAGCTTATCTATGGCTGGTTTGGGAGTTAGTATTGTAGTATATTATAGTTGGAAAGAACAGTTTCTGTAATGATTTAAACTGATAATGTATTGGATCTTATCCAAAAGCAGACAGTGTTCTTTCTGAAGAGTCATTCTAGGGAGCAAGAGAGTTAAAGAGGAATGTTCTTCTAAAACATCAATCTCTGCATGAGCATAGTGTTGTGTTAAAAAAAAATAAATCACCAATACCTAATTTGCATGGAATGGGAACAGGGAGATGCTCATCTCTTACTGCCCCATTCAAGCATTATTTTGCTGTGCTCTGATGGGATTGTGTTACATGTAATTGTATTATCTCTTTGACTGGGGTTGATTCAAGCAGCAGAGTCTCTTTTATCCTGCAAGTGCAAAGTGCAGGATGTGGAGACCCCTGTTTGGAGATACTGGATTTGTATACACTTAATTCACTTATCAAATGCCAATGAAATCTTGTTTGACTGACAGGCAGCATATTAAGCATTTACTTACCTCCCCTTGGAATGTCTGGTCTATAATCATTAAAAATGTATTTGTTAACTCTACATTAGAAACCTGAAACAATGTCATATTTGAGTTTACTGGTAGACTACAGACCAGAAGAGTGCCATAAATGCCAACTCAGTGTAACAGAATTTTTCTTAAGTTTTTTTCACCTTATACTCTCTTTGCAAGCTGGTGGTCTTCTTACCCCTGTTTCTGAATAGCAGTACTCTCTTACCTCCCAGAACAACTTACTGCATGTGATGTGGTTGGTGGCTGTCTGCTAAAATAATACTTCTTTCCTGTCACTCCCCTCTTTGACTTTTTGGAGGTTTTTCCCTATTTAGCCAGACTTCAGAAAAACAATTCTTGATGTAGTGTCAGGGACTGGTTAGCTTGCTTGAGGAGCAAAGACCAAGAGCTAGCCCAAATCTGCCTGGCTGCCACCCCAAATGCTGCCCCAAGTCCTTTCTAACTTTCTTGCAGTCATTATGTGTTTAATAGCAAGGTTATACAAAGAAACATAATTAAGGCTATTCAGTTCATCAACATTACTTCCTCGTGTTTGTTTTCATAATCATCATTAAGTGATAGCAGTTTGTTTCTAGAACTAGGTATTCTTAAAGGTGCCTTTTAACCCCAACCATTCCATGATTCAGATTGATTTAGGTTCAGCATATGGATTTAACCATCTACTCAAGATCATGTTTAGGTTTATGTTTTCATCAAGGGGGAGAATCAGTGTGGTCACCTCCACCTTGCGCTGGCTCTTCTAACTAATTATCCTGTGAGCATTTACCAAGACAAAAAACTTTGGAGAGCTTTCTCTTGAAAGCAGTCTTCTCAGAGGTTAAGCATTTTTCACCAGAATGAGATTTGGCAGAAGACTTTGGTTATGTAATTTAGATTCTCTAATTTCAAAAAGTTATTTTCTGTGTCTTAAACTAGAATTGGGGAAACTTGCTCATTGCTTGCTTTCCTTTGTTATACCCATATACTAACACATGAGCACTCATAGTACAGAAAGGCTGGATTACAGTAGTGTCTCAAGCCACGAAAATGGGTGCAAAAACTGAGATTAAAAGCTCAGTAGGTCTTTGCTGCTGGTTCTTTGCATTCATGGCTCTGAATATAGCCCAAATGCTGCACTTCACTGAATTTCTTTAAGCTAGTAGTGCTGTCTCTTCCTACTCAGGATGCATACAAGTATCCATACTTGATACTAATGGTTGCTAATTAAGAGCACAGGAATTTGAGAAATATTTTAATTTTCCTTCTGTTTCTGGGAAGTACAGAGTGCTCCAGATACAAAGGTAACAAATGCAGTTTTTTGTGGTGAGCAAATGTTTGTTTTTCACTGATAAGACAAATCGTTACACTGAAGGAATAGTGTATGCTCTTTGTAATAGTGTTGCTTCTTATTCTTAATAAAACACTTAGTGGGTGTAGGATGAAACATAAAGTAGGGCTGTGATGGCACAGAATGAGTAAATTATGAGAGGAAATGTTATCACCAGGTTAAAATGTATTACAAGCCAACATGAAGTTACTGTAATTGGGTTCTTAGATACTAGACATTCATATACTGAGGCTTGATGTGCTAATACTGCTACCTGTAAAATCTTGTACGTTGTTGGGTGCTTGGAAGGTGGTTGGATTGCAGTCTGTGATGGTAACACTGCTCTAAGGTAACACTGCTCAAACTATACTATTCATCACAAATACTATCCATCAAGCTCCTGTAAATTAAACTGAGTCTTTATTTGGATTTTATATACCTATCACTGTATCCATGTAATACTAGTGCCTGTGTTTTAACTTCACTGGGGTTGGGATTAATGCTGCTGAGAGAAATACTGATTGTAGAGAAGCCTGTTCCTAAGAGTTGAATTAAATCATCAGCAAAAAAAATTATCCTTTTATTTTAGCTTCTTCTCTTCAAAAGTCCTTTTCTCATTTTGCCTTGTTTCACCTTCCTAAATTTCTTTTGGAGCACTGTGTTTATAGCCAAGCTGTGCCTGCTTCTTCTGCATGATCTTCCTTCTTCCTTGAAAGGTCTGTCTGCTTCTGGTGTATTGAATTGGATGTAGCACTACAAGGATGCATTGCTCCCTCTCGGGCTGTCCCTGACTTCTTGCTGACTGAATCTGTGACCTTATAAAATGTTAAAATTCCTTGGGCCTTTGTTTTTCACATCTGTAAAACTGAGGGCAAGAGAACTTTCCTATTGCTATAAATAACCTTGATCTCAGGAAATGAGCTGGAAATCCTGACCCAAACACCAATGAAGTACTTTCCTCACAGGTACTCCTTCTGATGGGGTTATTTGTGGAATATGCATTACTCCCTGATGCTAAAGGTGCATTAACAGGAGATGATGACAGTATACTTACTTTTACATTTGCTAAGGACAATGCTCAGGGGCAGTGTTAACCGTGGGAGGTTGGCAGGGGAAGAGCTGATTGTTTCTTTCATGGATCTGGGAATGAATGCTGATTTAGTCCTGCCACATTTTGTTTCTCCCTCTGTGACCTAATTCAGCACCTTCTGGTATATATGATGAAAGCACCTACCTCTGTTATCTTGGAAAAAAAGTTCTGTCAAATATTCACTAGATCACCATTCCCTTTCTACTACCATTCCATTATGTGGGTTTGATCTGAAATTGAAAATTTTCATTTGTCACCTCACTGCTGTAATACCAGCTTACTCTTCTGAAAAATTCAGCTGGGGTAGGGGCATGGGGAGAAGGAATTGTTCTCTGCCAGTGTAGGATTTACAGCACTTGGTAGAGCCTGTTTCCTGAGACTTGTTTCTGGTATTTCCTGTGTACACAAAGGCACTGCTCTGATGGCTAAGCTTATGTACCTGGTTCTTAGTTTGTTTTGAGACACCACAAATAATACTGTGACATGAAAAGTAATACTGTAGAGCTATTTTTAAAATCTTCATGCTGAAAATATTTTTCTAGGCTTAACATTTTGAAGGGCTTCTGCCACATGGGTTAGGGTTTGGGGGATTTTTTTGCTTGCTTCTTCACCAGAGAATATTAATGACTGTTGTCCTGAAGGTCTTTTCTGATGTGATGTTTTCCCTTCTCTACTCTTTATCACTCTGCCTCTTCAAATCAAGTCTCATTAATTTGTTCTAGCCTTCAGGGGATGGTGGGAGAAAACTAACTCCTATTAGAAAGAGTGAGCGTGGGTGATCTTTACAGACACTAGAGTTGCAAATGTTGGCAGAGCAGAACAGAATGTAGTGTCCTCATGTGTTGCACAGAAAACAGATTTTTCCCAAGATGCTCTTTGCCTTTTTTTCCTCTATGCAAAGGAGGAAAGTTGTCAGTCAAATAACATTGGCAAAGGTGGCCTTGATACTTCATTTGTGATTTCCTTTGCTGTACCTATATGATCAATGGTTTCTGGATTTATCTTTGGTTAACCAGGCCTCTTCATGAAAATATGTAATTGCAGTTTTTTGTTAATGCCAGTTCACTCTGGTAGTATAAACTCATCAATTTGCATGCAGTGATTGAAGGAAAAAGATAGATGAGAGCCTATTATAATCACGTTAGATAACCAGATATGAATATGAATGAGATCATGCTTCTTTTGGAAATAGAGCTGTGTTATTCAATAGACTTAGTATAAAAAACATTTATATTAAAGCCCATTAATATTGAGTCTCATAGTTGTTTTCTTAGGAGAAGTTACTTAGTGAACTGTCTACATGATTCTGACCTTAATTTCAGTAAGTAATGAAGTCTGCAGGTTCTTCAAACAGCTCACAAACAGGAACAGAACTGCATGGCAATGGAACATTGTATGTAATTTAACCACAAACTGTGTCTTGAGCTGCCCTTTAGTGAGCAGATACAAATAAAAAATTATGGAGTTTTTTCTTTTGTTTTGCAGTTTTCTTGTTCTGCTCCAGAAAATTAGGAAGAAAATTGCTCTTTAGTGATTAAAAAAAAAAAAATATATATATATATATATGGAATAAAACCATGGCATTCTGAACATCTATTGCTATGGTAATATATAGTATTCCTCAGATACACACTTGCACACAAACCTCGTTCAAGCTGTAAGATTGTGTAATCAAAGACATATGACCCTTATATGTGACTTTGTTATTAAATTTTGAGGAAAATCAGAGCCTACTGGTTAATAGTTAAACCCTTCAAAAACAATGCAGTAGTTCTCGAAGCATGTGAGAATATAATGCATATGAATTTTCATGTTCTTGTAGTTGTTTTCCCTCATATTCATGAGGTTTCTGGGGAAGTCCAGTCTTTGATGACTCAGCTACAGAAGTTGGTCTAGTTGATTTTGCTTTTTTTGTGTGTCCACTGTAAGTATTCCTTCCCACTTGGCTTCTTCACTTAGCCTTTCATAACTTTTCATTCCTTCAAACTGTTTGCCCGGAGAAGTTTTTAGGACATACTTCTCATTGGACATGCAGCCGCTTTACCATCTTATTTTGTAGATCTGTACAAATGACCAACCACAAGTCTGCTCAGACACGCACAGGTTTACATGGTGCAGTCGTTTCTTTGTCAGTAAGGCTTTGTAAGTACCAGGTGTCTTTGAAAACCAGTAAGCTCCTGGAAGCATGTGCTCACTAATGGAATGGTAAGCAGCTAAATGCTTCCAAAACATTGTACAAAGCAACCTCCTCTGGGATTTGCAGTCTGCATTCTGCAGTGTAACTCAATAGGGTGTTTTCCTCCCTTAGGTTTTTAGTATTGTGTGCTGCTTTGCTCAAGCACAGTCTCTTGGAACTCAGTGCAAAAACATCCCCGGCTCAGTGAATGTGAAGAACATGTTGTCAGGTGGTGGATATTATTCCCTACATAGTGGTTTAAAAGATATCTTTGCTTGATTGTTGTTAATTGTCTTACATGTTTAAGTTTGGAGCTGGTGATAGTGTTACATATCTGCTCTTAATACCTAATGGCATTTGAAGATGGGAATATAATCTTACCATACATGGAATGAAAATTCACTTGAAACAGTAACTGTATTTTTCTGTCAGCCTATAGTGTTACACCAATTAAGTATGTACCTGATAAATGAGAAAATAAGTGCAGCATATCCAAACTGTTGCAGATAGAAAATTTTTGAATTGGCAGTGTTTAATGCAATGTGAATATAAATTTTTTTCTTAATGGCCATTTGGAGTGGGAAACCATACAGAATGATCTTTGGACTGAGTTTCTACACAGTGAAGAGCATTTAGTTTTCTGAAGGAAGGTATGTGAAGAGCATTCACAGACTTATTTGTGCCAATAGCCATTGCACTCTAAATCACTGTTATACCACTTTGTCATCTATAAATAAACTGGCAAGCACACTGCTCAGCTTTGAATTTCCTTCATTGCTAGTAGAATTTGAAATCAGTGGTTCCTGTTTCAGTATTGCTTTTTCCTTGGACATAAAGAAAAATCCTCACTGTGAAGCCATCAGAAAGATAATTTAATTTGTATTAGGATGACAAAAACATTTCTCCTGTGTCTCCCAATGTCCAATTCCTATTTCTATAATAAAATGGTATTTTATGGACAGTTAAATTGGAAAAAATCTGCTGCTATAGTTTAAGGTTTTGTAGTGGATCAAAGTATCCATCATAACAAATGTAAAAAGCTGCTCAGAAACATAATTTCTTAGGAGCTGCAGGGGCAGTCCTGTGAACTTGAAGCTTGTGAAGAGGCCCGTGCCTTCCTTGAAGACTTTTCTCAGCAGAGATAAATTTCTAAAGAGTCCACAAACAACTAGTGTTTCTCAAACTTTCTGATTGTATCAACAATTAATTTGTTGGAGGTCAGGACATTAGTTTCAAATAACTTAAAATTTTCTTTACATTTGAAACATTTCTAGTGTGTTGTGCAGTTCTGGACCTTTCTGCCCTGAGAGTTTAGGTAAGATGTTGACAGGCTCTGATAGACAATTCTTAAGCAACAAATTTGATGCCTGAACTGATCCCTGGAAATAGTAAGTGAATAGAAGAAGTCTTGTTGTTGTCCAGCTGGCAATTTTAGAATACAAAGGAGGTTGAAAGGCACTGGGTAAATTAAGCAGTTCTGTCTTCTTAGGGGAGAAAAATTTGCTTTTTACGGATTACTTTGTATGAGTGTACAAATGCCATGACTTGACAGCACTTTCAGGAAATCAGTGATAATTGAAAGTATGTGGAATTCCTCCTCTGGATTTTTCTTCTTTTTTCTTTTTTTTTTTTTTTTTAATATGAACACAACTGCTTTTAATGTTAATCCTGCACACATAGAAAACATGCTTTACATTCCCCGTGTTCATAGTTTAAGTCTGTAAGTGCATATATCCTGGAGATCTTCATCAGAAATTTAATTTCCTGCTTTACTGTGCTGGGGATTTTTTTGTTATTATTTGATGAAAAAATGTTCATAGCTCTTTAAATGTGTTGTTTAACAGTAAGAGCTCCAGTACCAAACGAGTACCTGTACAGGTGTAACAAAACAGGCTGTGTCTGGCAAAATTAACAGGAGCAACAGATTGAATGCTAATGCTTGTAAGAGAGTAAACCTGACTATATAATAGCTAATGTGCTTTTAATTATATTTTTTCCTGTAACAAGAAGGACAAAGTAGTGGACTTAGGAGTGTGGAGTGGATATAGAACCTCTCCTGTGGGCTATTGGTGGGACACTGCTACAAGTTCTTTCTCAGTGATGTGAAGCTGCAACATGACATGAAAACTGTGGCAGAGTTGTTGGCTGGTGGCTATTTCTCCCTTTATGAATGGAAATATAATTCTGGATCTCTTTTGCCCTCACCTAACGAAAGATGAAGCATTGATTCAGTTGCCTGGGAGATCTTCCAGATCTGAGATTCATAGGAATTTAGAGTTGGAAAAGCAGGTTGGCAGAACTATAGCTTTAGAAGCAGTTGCAGTTCTTTTCAAATGATAGATGGAGCATAGTACTGTATGTATGCAAAATTGCCCCTTTAATTCATTTGTAAATCAGGCTGTTGATCAGAATATGAGTATATGGGTTTTACACTGCAGGGACATTTAAAACCTATACATGCAGACTTGGAAAGTGTAAAGTCTGTAAACTCTTCCATCCTATTCCAGGCAAAATACTAATTGGATTAACTGTATATAACATTGTAGTTTTCCAGTACTCTGGGATTTGACCATAGTAGTTTTCCAGGAACTCTGGAATTTGACCATAATAAATTAAACCTCAATGCTAACTCTTTATTTTGAGCAGTTTCCTCCCTCTGCTTTTACCTGCTGATTTTAAGCTTCTCTTTTGGAACTACTTTAATTGACAAGGTTAGTTTTGAAAGCTGAACTTTTCAGCTTTCCATCTTTGGGGATTGTTTTGGTTTTTTTTCCTGGATACATTTCGGCATCTGTTGCTGAGTATAAAAGAAGTAGCCTGCTTTGTGCAAAGTACCTAGAATATCCATCAAGAACCCATTTTCATGACCAATTCAGACTTTTGCAACTTGTGAGATTGCAGAGCTTTGCACTTTTTTTCCCTGTCCTATTCACTGATTTGCGCTCTTCTTTTCTGACTTGTGACAAATTCAGGGGCATGCAAGCTCCTTGCAGAAAGCTTTCTAACCTTTCTGTAATGGGCCCAGTGTATTTACCTGTTCACACATGTCTGCATACCAAAAGAAAAAAAAAAGGCTAGTTTCTTTGTGCTTTAAGTGAAAACAAAAAAAGTTAAATCCATTTTAAAATCTCAGTCTTGTTCAACTTCAGATTTTTGCAGTTGGAGCAAATGGGGGTGGGCGATAATTGGTAGAACTGTATGGTTATGTAACTAAAAGCTTTTCTGCTGCAAGTTAGGAGAGCAGATTGCCTGGCCATCAAATTGTGACACGTGTTTCTAATCTTCCCACAGTGTCCATGCAGGGGAGTACAGTCAATAAGTGTATATTGATTTGGTAGATTAATGTGTTCAAATAAAGATGTTACAAAAAATTTCCTTTGGGGTACAAACTTTTCTTTAGAGAAACAGTGGTGGTGTTATACCACTCGGGGACTTAAATAATATTTATTTTGCATAATTAATGGCAGACATTATTCTTAGGTTGAGATTGTAACTGTTGATGTCTTTGAGCATGAAAGTTGTCATATAAAACTCCCAGTGGGGAATTGACTAGTAAAAAAATTATACAGTATTATCAGAGTAGTGATAAGATAAAATATGCTATTTTATGGGGAAATATCATGTTGCTATCACAAAAGAATGGTCAGCTAGCCAGGAATCATGAATTGTATCACCAATTTCACATAAATATTCATGAAAGCAGTGACTGAGATATCAGTGAGTTTTTTCTGTACCCGGGGGTGGATGGTTGGGTGGGTTTGGATGGAGGTGCTTTCTGGCTTTTGTATTTAGTTTTTTTGATGGAATAACACTATATGGATCTTATTGTTAGTGTGTCCATTCAGGAAAAAGTGATACAAACATAAAACTGTAAAGTGAACTGGACTGAGATGAAAGACAATAGCATATGAACACTGCACTGTGAGTGTGTAGGATTTGATGTTGCAGCTGTTGTCCGTTATAGTCCTTTTGTATCTATATAGAGTTGGGACTTCGGCTTCTCCATGGCATATTTACAAATGTGAGGTTTACTTATCTGTAGTGGAACAAGGCCATTACCTGAACAAGAGCCTCTGAATTCTACCAAAGGTGGCCTGCTGCCACACAACAAGGCCTTTCTTGGACCCTTGGTTTTATTCAGTTGCTTCAAAATCACCCACAGAGACTGAAAATCAGATTTGTTTGTATATTTGTTTGTTTTTGGGTCACTGAAGGGCGGGTTTAAAGTGACCTCAGTATCAGTCAGAGCTTTTGACATCACCTTGGTTAAGGATCATTGCCATAAAAGCTCCAGGTTTGACCCTGAATGGGATGTGTGGGGGGGAATTTGTCTTTTAGGTAGAAGAAATAAAGCAGGTTTTGACACTGCACTTTTAGGCATCCATGGGGTTATCCAAAAGCATTACCTGCCTTCCTGCAGATGCTTGAAATCACCCATCCAGGGAGTTTGCAGTTTCACAAGAGAGTAGAGCCAAACTCTTGCCCCCAAGGTACAGACAGAGGCATCCCAGCCTAGCCCTGGCTGCATGTCACTTGTACTTGGTCTGTCTTGTTCATTTGGGCTGCTCTTTCAGGAGAAACAGCCTCTTAGATTGACTTCATTGCCATGAAGGTGAACAAATCATAATTACAGGAGGTTAAATAAAGGGGTAGAGGTTAAAGTGTAAAGCAGTGTCCCTTTGTGTAAGGCATGGTTTGGGAAAGCAAGCAGGATGTTTTCCTGTTCTGAAAGCAGAAGTCAGAAATGTGTCAGTCTAACCAGGCATACACACGACAGGTGTGCTTTGCATTTTATGGAAAGCCTAATTCTGTTCCTCTGGGTTTATGTCTAGGAAGAATTGAGGAGTAGTTTTAAAAGAAAAAGTAACCTTTCTTGAACTTGTTCTTTTTTTCAGGGCTGCTTTGGTTTGCCTTACTGCTGTTGCCAGTATTGTGTGCTCTGGTGGTAGTACCAGCAATAGACAGATACCTGTAAATATAATTATAGACCAGATTTACCTGATGGGTCTCCTTTAGGTACTTGGTAGGCTTTTGCACACACATATATATGGATGTACATGATAGAAAACAGCTTCTGCTGAGCAGCTGCCAGTGTTCAGCTGCTGTTTAACCATTGAATGATGCACAAAATTGTCCTAACACGTCTTACAACACAGTGACTTTGAATTGTGTATACCTAAGATGATTTTTGCATGGTGGATCTAAATAGTGCTTCTCTTCTGTTCTAGTTTGTGGAGACATCCATGGTCAGTTCTTTGACTTGATGAAACTGTTTGAAGTGGGAGGTTCTCCTGCCAACACAAGGTACCTCTTCCTGGGGGACTACGTGGACAGAGGGTACTTCAGCATTGAAGTAAGTTTCTAATTTCTGGGTTTGGGTACAAAACCGCTTGCAGCATATTTTCTGTATTTACTGTCATATCTTAACTAGTTCAGGAATACTGAGGCTCTTCACAAATAACCATGTTAATGTTGCTGGTGGTGTTCTTATAAAGAATGCTTGGAATCCAGCCAAAACCCACTATATCTGTGCTGGAAAGCTGACACAGAATGGTGCTAACTAGTGGCCATCTAAATATTGCACAGAAGGCAGCGTGCTCTGTAGCTTGCAAAAGCTAAATAGCCTGAGTAGACATGAGCTATTAGAAAAGAGACATAACAGAAAAATTTAACCCTCAGCCCAAAGTTTAGTTTGACTTTTTGGTTTATTTGATCTGAGTTTCCCAGATGTGAAATTTTAGGAGAATGGAAGGATTAGATAAGAGGTAAATAGGACAAAAAGCCAGAACACAGCATGCTGTGCTGGAGAGAATGAGTAAGTTCTGCTTAGATATGGCATGCAGGAGTGCATGTTCTCTGGCTTTTGATGCAGCACTTGAATCCACAGAGAAGTGATGCACAACTGTGCTGTTGGTAGTGCTAAGACCTGGTGTAGTCTCCAGGTCAGGCCATAGAATGTGGAGGTCAAATGACATCTTTAGCTGGCTTGTGAAAGGAACATCATCCTATCCAACCTGCCAGCTTTGACTAGAAGTGAGTCAAATACCAAGTCTAAATCATCTGTTTCAGTGCTCGTAAAGCAAGCAAGATCTTTTCTTCTATCCTGTGTTATTGCTTGATTTTACAAACTGACAAGATGAAGTGCACAACTATTGAATAAAATCTGATGAGGATTTGTTTGTCTAGGTTATAGCTGATTTAGTCACTGAACAGTCAATCAGAAACCCTTGCTGAACTCTTGATCTACAGCTTGACTGTTTCTAGGAAAAGTTCAGTCTTGAACTGCCTCTGAGTCAGAGCAGAGTGCCCATTACCTGTTGGAAGGAATATAGATCCTATGATACTTTTCTGTGTGTCTGTGACCAGATTAAATGGCATCATGTGAGAACACATCCACTGCTGTTTCATTCTACATCCCACATTGAAGTATACTGTTGCCATATTGGTATACAAGTATAAAAGGCCGAACAGCTCAGTTGTTTATGTGTTTGGAATACAGATCAGTTTATCTTGCCAGTGTTACATTTAAAGTAAGAAGTTCCTGAAAAATGAGATTAAATAAAACTACTCTTGCTTTATTAGTTCATTTTAAAACTTAATTTCAAGTGTTAACAGAATCTTTTGGCACATTTTACAAATAGAAATATGCTATTCCAAGTAGCAATGCTCTAAAAACTTAAAAATTGCAAGGTTCTTTAACACACATGCTAAAATTCAATATAGTCAGGATTTAGTCTTATACTGAAGTCAGCATTGTGATCATGATTGTCTTGAGCTTGAGTTCATGATTTTCTTCAGAACTGATCCACAGTGAGCTGTGAGCTAAATCACTGCTGTGGATTACCATGCTGGATTGCTTGGGGAAGATTGGGAATGAGGAGCACAAAGAGCTTCACAGACTTTAAACCATTGTGCTGCTCTGTCTTGAACTACCATTTTTGAGTTGTGATAACCTCATTCATATCTCCTGTAGTCTTTGATTGAGACAAGATGTATCTGGAAGAGGAAAATTTTGTCTTCACTTCTATATACATAGGCTTTGAATAAAAGAAATAGAAAAAGTGGATTTGCTACAGCTTTCAAGTGCTTCTCTGACAGTTTACCAAAATCCGTTCCAGGGCTATTACCAATTAAAGAAATAGCAAGCCATATAAAGCAAAGAAAACAGCCTATGTATAGGCAATAATCCCCTTAAAATCTCTCATTTAGTAAACTGGGCATGCATTCTTAGCAAACTGTATTCTGAATTCAGTTTTTCCTTTCAGGAGCATTGGATTTTCACTGGAAGCAGTATTGGCTTGTGCCAGTGCCAAGGAAATATCTCAGCTGACACTTATATTATTTCTTTTGTATGTTAGGTTCTCAAATCACTACTTCTTTTTCTTTTTGGTCTGATTTTCCCCACCTGTCACCTTGATTAAAGAATGTCTTCGAAAGGAAAGGCAAGTTTCTGTTTCATAAGTGGATGTAGAGCTGTACATTCAGGCATGAACTGAGCACAATAAGTAGTGACAAGGAAAGGAAAATTGTGAAGAATGCAACTTGGCATTTAGAGGGGGGGTGTTTTCTGGTGGAGAAGGGGACCTAAGTACATAGATCATGCACCAACTTTTGTCAGTACTTTGTGCTGGGGAAGTTATGGTGGTAAACAGTCCTAGCCTCAGTTCATATTTCTACCACACCAATCACATACTGATCTTTCTTCCATTCATCTGCTGGCACCCATTTCTGCTATGGAGATAGGAGGCTACTGCAGTTCTGGGGTCTTTCCAAAAGAATTAAGTAGCTGGTCCAAGGTACTAATCATGAGTAATATAAGCTTTAAAAAAAAATTCCCCTTGATTGCTGTGTGATCTCTAGTGTAAAAGTGACACCATTGAGCTTAGACTGAGCTGAGTTCTGATAGTGGGCGAGATAATCCTTCTCTGTGGGCTGCAAAGCATTTGGGATTCTTCTGGATGAAAAGTACTGCATAATGCAAGCTATTATCATTAAAGAACAGAGAAAGAAATTGCCTAAGGTAGGTGGAAAGCATTTGATAATTCAGTGAGAAAAAGAGAAAAGTATTTGTATAAGGCACTCAGCAGAAATGTCAGTCCTTGCCCTATGGAGCTTTTGATCCAAGGGCTCAGTTCTTCATGTGCATGCTCCATTTTTACTGGAGTTAGCTTCACTGTTTGAAGGGGGGGGTACTTGTTTTGTATCTTTTATATTAGTTCTAAGCAACTAGTTAAAGGATAAAATACTGATAGAGAAGTTACAACAGGTAAAATTTAAACATTTCAAGTTTTAGGTAGAATGAGACAAGGTTTCTTGGCACAGACAGAATCTTTATTCCATATCAGTGTTCCCTTTTCCATTTGACCTTTTGGCAGAGCCTGGGCATTTCTTCACTTAAAATAACAAATTTCTGCAGTTTAATACAGTGCATTTGTTTCCTTGGGTATGTAACTGATAACCTTTCCCTCTGGTGCTTGTGCACTGATCCAGGGGTTTGAGTCCAGAGTGGAAGAAACCCCTTGGTTTTCAATTTCAATTAAGTTTTATGGTCATGGAGAGTAGAAACCCAAATGATCAAAACAGATGGCTATTTTTAAATCTAAAGAATAGTTAGAGCCTAAATGATTCTGCAGGAATAGGTTGTAAGGGAGAATGACTAATCTCTCTACCTGAGTCGGAAAACTCTTTGTTGAAAAGCAGACAGATGCTGTGCAGTGTAGGGAGGACTGTACATGCTGCAGACTGTTTTTCATCACAGTCTTAGGAAAATTACAGATTAAAAACCAACTATAATGCAATAATAATAATATCTAAATCAACTCTTGGAGTTATTTTCTTGCTTAATTCCGTATAACAGCATACTGTCTTACATGTCACTTGAGCACCATAAGGTAAAAAGTGATCATTTTTGAGGAAAGATTCTTTTAGAGGAAAGAATTAAATATGGAGACTTGAACCAATGTTCAAAACTTAGAAAACTGGAGTTATGTTTTAAGGTTCAGAACATGCATACATTTCCCTTCCTGAATGCACAGACTGAAATTTCAGAAGATGAAACTGGTTTTGTGGTACTTCCAGCAAGAACAAAGTAAGGTGTTTGGAGTGAGTCTGGAATTTGATCACTGGACCTTGCACCAATTTAAAAAATCATCTGGCGCTTGGGATGGTTGTGAACTCAGTGAACTGTTTGAAATTAACTGGTCTCTCCCAAGGAAAGAATTGCACATAAATAAATTTATGTTAGTAAATGGTGGGCAAAGTTAATGCTGGTGAAGTTGTGTGCTTATTATCTCTCAAGTCTCTGTGAACTTTTGAGGACTTCATCCTCTGTTACTGTAGTGTGTTAATGTTTTCCAGTAAACAGCTTGATTTAAAATAATTTGGGCTGGTCAGGAGCACTTCACCAGTGAAGCCAATAGTATTTTCAGTTCTCTTAGAACAAAGAAAATCCTAGGACTTTAATTTCCTAAATTTCTTTGCCCTTTTCTTCTGTAGACCAGTAGCAAATATGTTCCTTCATAGCAACAATTTGCGTCTTGTGAGATCTCATTTTTGTATGGCAGTGCTCCTCAGAGCTGTGAATGTTCAGTAACTTAGCAAATTCAGATTATTTATATCTATATTGGATTCCCAGACTGGAACATCTGTTTGTGTCAGGGTCGTCCTTGCAGCTTGACTGGTCCTGTGTGAGCTGTTCCCAGTGTGAGTCCCAGGCATGCCAAGAACCTCTTTTGGCTGCAGGGGGAGAACATGTGATAGCACCATTTCTCCTGCACTGATGCCATCTCTCTGTGGGACCCATCTCAGAGAACAGCTGTGGCCTAGACTCAAGGTCCCAAAAAGGAGAGTTAGGAGCCAACACTTGAATACCTGTTTAGAAAGTACTAGCTATAAGAATTAGAGGAGCATCTGCAAAAAAGAATTTTCTAGTCTCTTTTTGGTTGAAAAAGTTTTTTGGATTTTTTTTTTATCTTTTCAGATAATATTTTTAAAGGCTGAAATGGGAATAATGTGGTCTAAACAACAGCAAACAGTATATTGCAATTTTGCTGAAATCCTAGTTGTAGTAAAGACAATTTTTCTATATTTGCCATAGTGTTCAGAATTTTCTTTGTGCTCGAGGGATTGTAATTCAGAAGTGCCAGTAAGTTGCATCCTCATGTGAGTGTTCTGGTCACAGCTGCAATATATCTTTATTTGTTTCTGAAATCATGCCATAATAAATAATCATCTCAGTAGTGTGAATGCAGCTATGTGTTTAAAAAGGTACATGGTTTCCATTGAGATAGTTACTCCATTTTAGGAAGCTGTATCTGGACTAGATATTGTGATGGTATCATTATTTCAGTGCACCTGAATTAATGCAATTTTTGTGTTTAGGTGGGGTGTGTGTTAGAGAGTGTGGGAGCTATGCCAGTTCCACAGGGCATCAGTAGAGACCTTAGCAAATTATCCTTTCACGTATGAATTGCCTCACACACACTTATTCACACTTTATTCCATCTGCTGGATGAGTGCCCAGTGCTGACAGTCATTTGGAGGGGAGAGTTCATCTTCTGTGGCCCTTGCAAAGCCACACAGCTGGCATTGAGCTGCATCTCTCTCTTCCTGGCACTACCAGTGCAGGAGCACCCAGAAGTGACCACTGTGATGCCATGGTTGTACTCAAGTGACCATGGTGATGATTTTTCAAGGCTCCTTGTTTTAATCACATAACTTGAAATGCACAAAAGAGCTATGGGGCCTTTGGCTCTCCTTTCCAGGGTAGGCTGAGCTATGGCATTGTGCATGTGCTCAAATTCAGCATGCAACAGTGGAATTAAATCCCAAGTCTGTTTTGAAAATGTGGGCCTTTGGCTTACACAGTGCTTAATTGCACAGACCTTTTCTTTCCTGAAACTGAGGCTGCAATCACCTGAGCAGGAAAACAGTTTGACTACGGGAGCTGGGAGGTGGACAGATTACCTCTTTGTTACAAACTCATCTGCTATTTCAACAGCTGAAACACACTAAACAAGTAAGAGGGGTTTGAGGATCCTCATTTAAGAGTTGTAATTACTTTTATATATAATAGGTTGAAATGAAACAGGCAAAAATGCCTTAAAAGTGTCTAGATAGCAAGGTCCTTGCTGTCCATTTTGCAGTTACAGCAGACCTGGTGTTTAGTATGTTCTTAATGAGAAAGTTGAAAGAAGAAAAGTGTTTTAAAATTTTACAACAGGGAATCAGTATTAGGAAATACTTGAAGACTTGAAGCTCAGATTTTCAACAAGGGCAAGTTATCATAAATCATTTTACTTCAGTAAGAATTATATGCAAAGTACAGGTAGGAAAAAATCAAAATTACAATGTCTGCTCATGATTTGTTGTTTGGACAGAAGGTTTTTGTATGTAAATGTCTAAGTTGAAAAGCCATGAAAATCATTGCCCTCATATTTGCTCTTTAGTTTGCATGGGGAAAACAACCTTTTAATTAGTTCTTATTTACTATCACAACATTACTTCACTGAACTACTGAAAAGGGAGAAAATTAAAGGAATCATCTAAACAAAATAAACCTTTGCTATAGTACTGCTGAAAACATCACAAAATATGAATGTTGGGCTTATACACTGTTTGAATAATGGCAGAGAAATAGAACTTTCTGGACTGTGTTGATTTTCTGTTATCTTCTGACTTGTTCTCATGAGTACTTCAAAGGAAGCATAGAAAAAAAAAGAAGAAATAAATCTGTGATAAGGAAATACAGAACAATTAACCTGTAAACAAGTATCTAATGCCAAAAAGTTAAAAGTTCCATCTCGCCTTATTTTCCCTGCCTTCCAGATCTGGACAATATTTTAAATATGGAGTGCTTGTTTTAATCTTGCCAGAGCTTTAGGAAAATGAAAAACTTGGTTATGAGGGCAATGTAAACCACCTTTTTGGGTTTTTTAATATGCCATTTCATCGAATCACTAATTGTGCTTTTCTAAAGGTGTTTTGGCAGGAGTAGAAGCTGAAAGGTAACTTGCATATGACTTCAAAAGCTGGAGCTTTTCTTGTATGGATGGGGGTGTCACTTTAAACTTCTTGTCCCACAACTTTTTCATCAAATTTTTTCATGAGTCAGTTTAAAGTGGAAGGTTCTGAAAATTCTTGCAGGAATGAAGAAGTCATCATCAAAGAGAGAGAGAATTGCTCTGGTGGTGTGGACTAGTTCAGATTTCTTGCCCCATTGGAGTGAAACCCTCACACCTGAGTCTGCTGGAGTTTACATAGGGACAGAAGACTTTCTCCGGGCACACTCTTTCTGGTTGGTTTGGGCCACAACAGATGATTCCTGTGACTTAACACCATCATTCCATGCTGGATTACACTAACACGATTTCCCTGGCATTCTGACTTCTCACTTCCTGTAGTGGCAATAACACCAGGGAGGCAGAAGAATTGGCATGAGCTGGGAGGCCTTCCTTTTGTTTCCAAGGGGGATAATTAGTTTTACAATTCCTCAAGTATACTGCCTGTATTTTTGCTGTTTTCCTCTGTCTGTAGACCCTCTAAGTAGAAGAACAGAAATTATAGATAAAGAGCAGACAGAGCATTCAGATGTTTGTATGTAATAAATTCAAGGGGATGAGTAGTAGTATAAAAATTCCTGTTGTGTGATTATTTATGGATAGAGTGAGCACAAACATTAAAATGTTGAATCCCTTCTTTTCCTTTTTTTCTTGTAAGTTGACTGTGTAACAAACAAGGGAGCTGAAATCTACATGTTGGGATGATTAAAGTTACTATTCGGCTGTTTTTCAAGACACTGAATTGTAGATGGGAATTCACACTATAATGTAGAGGCATTACATTTACAGCAATGCTGATCTGAAACCACAGAGTACCTTCTGAATTTCCAATCTATTGGTTATTAAGTTAAATGAAATTATATTTTTTTTTCCAATGGAACAAAAGGGAGTGTTAGGAAGTAGTTGTAAATGAAAGTGTGGTTTTTTGAAACCTTTTGTTTCATGTGAAGCATTTCTACAGTTCATGGTTATATAAGCAAGGAAAGGTTGGAGGAAAAACCATTCAGACAGTTTTTCTAGCTTTCTAGTTTTTGAGAGGACATTGTGGTCTGTACAATGTCCTTGCAGGCAGTGGGCTCATATAATGAGATGAGTGGGTCTTAACTCCATTAACTTTTTTTGACCTGTGAGTTAGTTTTCAAAACAAATATTTTTATTTGGGTGGTTTAGAGAGGTCTGAGCAAAGCTTAGCCTCTCCAGGTCTTTTTTAAATTATTATTATTGTCTTTAGAAACATGTCTAGAAGAAATGTCATCTCAAATAGAAATCTTTAGGAAAGAGAATAGGCATTATAAAAGTTTTGTAGTAACTTCATTTAATGCAAGAGCTTTGTGGATCTTTGTGCCCCAGTTATATGTAGGGAACAATGTTAAGTGAAAAATGAACAAGCTTTCATGTAAAAGTGGTGTAATTCTGAAAGCTGAGGTATTTCCTGAAGTGTGATTCAAATTGTTCTGAGGCAAATTTTCCTTAAGCCCGGAAATGCAGGTCTTCTGATGAAATTATTTCCACAGAAGGTTTCTGCCTAACGTTCCAGCTGGTGAGTGTGCACTTCATTCTAGAGATGCACAGCAATTGCTGTGTGAGAGTTGGGGCTGCTGGAGGCAGTGTGCAGCTGACCAGGGAGGTGCCACTCATAATACCCACGAGTTTCAGCCAGTCCAGGCTGAGGTGCAGGGAAGCGTTTGAATGCAGCATATGAAGAATGAAGTTAATCAGTTGAAAATAAATGCTTTGTACTGATTATTTTTGCTTTTTCTGCTAGTTTTTTTGTGATGGAGGGGAATGTAAATTGTTCTGTCATTTATTATGAATTCTATTTTTCTTTCTCGTTCTGATTCACAGTGTGTGCTGTACTTGTGGGCCTTGAAAATCCTTTACCCCAAAACACTGTTTTTACTTCGTGGGAACCATGAATGTAGACATTTAACAGAGTATTTCACATTTAAGCAAGAATGTAAGTCTATCTTACTTTTCTTCTATTAACTCCTTTTTCAGTAACTTGTTATTTTGCAGATATTTGATGCTGGTTCACTGTTAGTAAATTTTAATGTACTTTTCATGCTAGCTGCCATTAATTTTAAATTGTGATCCCTGTTCCCTGAGAGGGCAGTCGCCTCTCAGTGGTGTGGGGGCATCCTGCAGCTTCTGTGAGTGCATCTGATCCTGGATGCTCTTGGTAAATGTGTACTGTACTACTTTTTGCAGCAGCTGAGGGTTTGCTGCCCCATGCAGCAGTCTGGCAGGCAAAACCTGCTGGCACACCAGCCCTGGCACCTGTGACTGCTGGTTAAGAATGTCCTCATCTCATAGAGCAGGAGAAAAATCCAAGGAATTTTTATTTTGTTTTTTCTTCTTCCATTAGGTATAGCGTTTTCACATTTATCCTGTGTGTAGGCTTACACTTTACAATATGCTCTTTTGATATGAATTCCTTTCTCTGTTGCAAGAGAGGATGCAGTGACACATCAAAGCTCATTAGATGCAGACCTTTACCTGCACAATGAGGGTATTTTTTCCCTTGTGACACTGTAAGATGAAACTATTGCTATAAGTCTGTGTTTCCTTTTTGCACTGGGGATAAAGGAAATGTTAATTGGCTCAAAGGCTTCATGGTTTACTGAGTTTAATATGCATATTGGTAAATTAACATTTCAGCTTCATTGTACCATCTCGTTCATTTCGTAATGGCATTTCTGTAGATAATTAATTATGAGGGACTGGTCTAAAGTTCTGACTTTTTCATAGAGAGTATATTGAGTGATAATGATGATAACCATTCAGCAGATGTTTTAAGGCTTGCTCTACAGATTTCGTATTTCAGTTCTACAGATTAGAGATGGTGGACTGTAATGGTATATTCAGTTGTTTTTTTACCGTATTTTAGAAAAATATATGAGAAAATTTTATTAATTTCACCTCAGAACAGGAAGAATTTTTCCAGTGGTGGATTCCTGAAGATATTTTTGTATGAAGCAAAAGTTTGGTTACAGGCCTCAATACCAGATAGAATAGTGAAAGAAAAAGTTTGAGATATGAACCATATTCCTTTTTCCTCTTAAATATTGACAGTGCTTTCTGTTACCATCATAATTTTTTAAGGTAAAATCAAATATTCAGAACGTGTATATGATGCCTGCATGGATGCCTTCGACTGCCTTCCCTTGGCTGCTCTGATGAACCAACAATTCCTGTGTGTACATGGTGGCTTGTCACCAGAGATCAACACCTTAGATGACATCAGAAAAGTAAGTCTTTAAAGTTTTACCTATTAGCACAATGTAAGCACCATCTGACGACTCCTTGTGCCTTGTTAAATGTTCTGTGCTTTCTTGGAGAAGATACAAAAGAGCTCTAGAAGAATCTCACAATCTACAAAGATATAACAAAAAAGTCTCATATGATTGCAATGAATATAGTCGGTATTTTTTTTAATAGTCAACTGCTTCATTCTCAGTAAGGTCCTGCCATATTTTTAATACTTCTGCTTTTGAGTGCCCAGCAGATTGTCTAATTGAGGATTAATAAGTTCATGCTTGTCATGCTCTTTATGTTCTGAGAAGTTTCTCAGAAATCTCATGGAAGTTCAAAGAACAATGTCAAACAGCTTCTTCATATAATCCAGTGTTATTGCATGTTATCAAGGATTTAAGTTTTTTTCATTCACATGTTTTGTAGAGGAGATCTCAGTTGATATTTCTAAGAAAAGATATTTAAATAATTCATTCTTAGTGTTCCCCAAAAAAAGTTCTTGTTTGCTATTTGAGACTTGCAAACATGGATATATATTTCTGAGCTTTCAAGTTAGTAAATGATAATTTATATTCGGAGGTTAATTGGTAGTCTACTAAGAAATTAATACAGTTTAAAAAAAAAAAAACAAGTTGAGCCAGTAATTACATGTTTCGGTTTAAAAGCAATTAGCTTAAGCTCCTAACTGCACTTTAAAAAATTAACGAAATGCAAAGTTTTGTTTTTGAGATAAAGGTTCACTATCACAGTAAACAAAAATACTCTGCATAAAAATCAGCTGGTTCTGCAACAGCATAATGGCAGAGTAAGGTTGCTTAGCTCTCAGATTCTAGATTAGGTTCATTAACGCCTTCCCTTCCCAACCCAGCAGGTTTATTTATCTTTAGCAATCAACAGAAATTGGGCTTGAATATTTATGAATTTTTGTTTAATTTAAATGAATTGTAATTACATAAGCATTAGTTGGAGAAGGCTGAAATAAGAAGTGTAGATATGCTGTGAATATGTAAAGATGTGAACACAAGGGTAAAATTGTAAAGGTCTCTTATTGAAACTGAGTGTTGAAAACTTACAAAACCAATTTGTTCTCTTGAAATTTTTGAGGGGAGAAAGTATCTACTAGCTGCTGAATCATTGCTTGATCTTTCTGGTCAAAATGGAGAATATTTCAGACTGCAAGACTTATTCTTACACCATCGTAACAGGGCTGTTCTTATATGAAAGAGTTCTTGAGATAACACATGGTGTTTTTATATTAAAAGAGTTCTTGCAGGAGAATGTAGTTTTTTATTAGTTTATTATTTTGCTATACTTCATCATACTTGAGGTATGATTCTGTGTAATTTGAAGTTTTAAATACCCATAGTAAGACTAGAAAGAGAAGTTTTTAGCTTCTTGATTAGGGTTCAGGTTATGGGAACAACAGGAATGTCATGCCAAGGTGTTGTAATACATAGATATTGTCTTGATGTTTGGATACAATTTTTTGTTAAAATATACATAAATCTAAATGGGAACTTGCTTTAAAATAACTATTGTATGTTCTTGAGGTGCCCCACTTACATAAATTGAATGCTCTGTGGTTTGAAAAATCATGAAATACAGAAATACTATATTCTCTGCTGTCCACTGGAACGCTTGCAAAAACCAGTAGAAAAGGCAAAAAAGAAGCAAACAAAAATTCACGTAGAATGGGAATCCAGTGTATCTCTTAATTTTCAGTTATATCTGTTCCTTCTATCCCCTGTCAGTGTTTGCAAGGATTGTTTTGCTGTTACTCCAGCTCCGTTGATTTAATGCTGAAGAGCAGATTGCTATGAGTCTCTTGTTTACCTGTTCATGGATTGAAAAATAGTAATTTTGCTTCAATGTTTCTTTGATACATAGTTGAAAGAAGTTAGTATTTATTTGTCTCCTGTGATACATAGTTGAAAGAAGTTAGTATTTCTTTGTCTCCTATTTTTCTTAGTTAGATCGATTCAAGGAACCACCTGCATATGGACCTATGTGTGACATCCTGTGGTCAGACCCATTGGAGGACTTTGGAAATGAGAAGACTCAGGAGCATTTTACTCACAACACAGTCAGGGGGTGCTCGTATTTCTACAGGTGATTATTGCTACTTTGAATAGATTTCTGTTGGTGAGCTGGTTCTGGGTTTGCTATAGAATTGTTTGCTTGAACTTTGTGGCACTGCTTAGGTAATTAGGCCTTTTATTCTGCAGACTGGCCTTGGTCTCAGAAAAAAATCAATTCTTGCTTTTTTTGAATCTCTTCTGTTCTGCCGTGTTGGAGAATCTCTAAATCACTTAATTTTATTCATTGAAGCCTGTGTATTTTGCTTGTTTCTGTTCTTGTAAGTTAGAGAATGAATGTGTCACTTTTAACATGGGGTACATAACTACATTTCTAGTTTGAAAATTTGAACTTCGTTTCCAATCAAAGATACCGTCATGGAAAACTAATTACCTACTGTTCTGCAGGGTAAATAAAAATTGAGATGTCCCCCACAAAGGTGCTTTTTTTTTTCCTTTCAGTTTGATCAAACTTTTTTTGTTTGTTCGTTTGACAATAATTCTTAAGAAAAATCGGTATTTAAAGAGCATTTGTTAAATGGGACTTAGTAATATCTGAAATGCAGACAGGTGCCTGTAACATTCTTGCAGAAACATGTATGTACCTTCCTCTGACAAAGTGGGGATTTTATGGAATTTGGGGTGGTTTTTTTATGGTAGTTATGAACAACATACAAAGACACCAGAGTAGCAAAAACTAGCAGGGGAGGAGGTTAAATGGCAAAATGAACAATGCATTCAGGGAAATATCAATTAAAAAATCTGGTTTTGTTCAGGAGAAATGTGAAAATGTTATTGAAATGTTAAGAGCTTGTTGAACTTCTTGAAGTGAAGCAGTTCTGCTTCAGCCCATGCTAGTTACACACAAATCTAAGTTTTCTCAACAACCTCAGCAGAAGGGAGGAATCCACTTCTTTCACTTGCCTTAGAAAATCTCACCTTGAGCACTGACTGTAGCTGTTTAGTAACATACCAAAAGTAAATCAATGGCTTCCAACAGCAACCAGGTGACAGAGCTGCTGGAATCAACCTCCTTGTTGGTAGAGTTGTCAGGAAGGTAGCAGATGGTCTGATACTCAGAAATGAGATTTCCTGCTCCCTTCTTGGAGCTGTAGTTGCTGCAGCCTGGGGCCAGCTAAGAGCAGAGCAGTTTGCTCTGCAGCCTGGGCTGCTGGCACTCGCCCCTGGTGGGGAGTTCTGTCTGTGCTTCAGGTCCATGATGTCTGGGAGGTGCTCAGTGGATGTGTTTGGGTTCATCATGAAAGGGATGGCAAACTGCTGCAAACAACTGATAAATGCAGAAATGGCCTGTGTCTGAGGGGTAAAATCGTTGCTCATCCTCTCAGTAGCAGCAAATGCTGGAGTACCTGAGACTCCCAGGCACTGCACACATAGGGAGTAATAGTGATTTCTCCCTGTGAACAGCCTGGCAGACATGGCTTGTGCTCAAATACAGAGCTGTTTATATACTGGAAAAACTTCTAGATTTTAGTTTGGGATTTTTTTCAGAGGTCTGCTCCATATTGTTGCCATAACATTTCCTTACTATATATATCAGTTTCCTCCAGCAAATATGTCTAGTCTGTGTCCTGATGCATATTCAAAAAAGCGCCTGTTTCAGGAGAAGAGGAAATATTCAGAAGACAGCTAATTATCAAGTCATGTGTGAGGGTCATATCACTGCTTAATGATTCAGTCAGAAGGCTAACTCACAGTCATGTTATCTGAGATTATATAAAGACAAGCATTCCTTTTAAAAGAGGTACCTAGTTGCCCTGGATGACTAATTGCTTACCTAATGATAATACCTGGTAAAAAAGGTATCCATCAGGGCAGAATGTCTAATTTTCCTTGCCTTTTCTAGTTACTTCCTAAATACAGGAGCAAATTTCCCTAAACAGGCAGCTTGGCTTGAAAAGGAAGGACTAAATTACTCAGTCCTCCTTCAAGAATGTCTGTTAATAGAATGATTGTGTTAATTCTTCACTGAATAAAATTTCTTAAGTTTCTTCAGTCATTTCCGAATGGGAAGTTAAAAGGTAGCAATGAGGATTCTGGATGAAGGTCAGGAAGATTTCACTCATGCCTGCGAATCAGTGAAAGGATTTCTAGATGATTAAGATCTCCTAATCAATTGCAGGAAATATCTGTAATAAATAACTTATTTATCCGAGATGTTCATTATAGTAACAAGTTGCAAGTTACTTTGCTCTGACTTAAAGCTATTTCCTAATTCAAAAATGCTGTGAGGAAAATAACAATAATATGGCTTTCTAGCTGTGCATGCACCATGTTGACTGGACCTTCCATCTCAGAAGTGCATGAAATCCTCTGCCTTCAGCCAAAACCCATTTGTGAAATGTTGGGCCATTTCTGTGAGAAAGTATAAAGACTGTAGCTTACAGTAGTCTGACAAGCTTCTCACTGCATTTCTTATATGATCACTCTCATACAGCCTGTTGAATTTCAAACTGGTCTGCAAGAAACATCCTTTCATATGAGTTCTTGAAACTGCTGTGGTTAGTTGCAAAATGTCAGATCTTGAAACCATAGGCAGAAAGTAATTTAGAGATGTAAAGAACAGTCAGTCTGATTTTTCAGAAGTGCTCAGAGTCAACACTTAATGCACACCTTTAGCATCTAGCAGCATTTTGTACTGTGGATTGTCAAAGTAGCACAATGCCAAAGTGAAACATTAACTGTGGAATATGAGAAATTCATGAAAGTATATTAAAGTTTCTGCACTATAAAGAGAACAAAAAGTAATTGGGGTATGGTTTCATTTTCCCTATCTGAAGTTTAAAATAGTATGTGCTTTGTAGTCATGGTCATGTTTGATGCAATTTTGTAAAAAACTAGAAATAATGAATGGAGTGCTGGTTGTTGAAATTGCTCTTTTATTATGAGTTAAGCTTTTCTTTCATCCATACCTAAAATAATGTTACAGGGTATATTATAAACAAGAGGGGATTAATTTGTCCCAGAGTGATATTACACCCACAGGCACACAGTTTTTCAGCTGATCCAGCCAGTAAAGAAGTTTCCCTGTTTACAAGATTCTCTAGTTCTTGCCTTGAATTTTTCTAGCAAATATTTATTTGCACTAAGCAATTTGTGCTGATCTTGCCAATGACCCTTTGCACTTCTTTCATAAGTTACTGATTCAGTAACTCTCAGGCGTTTTTATAAAGAAGCAGGTTGGACACCAGGAAGACACTGAATGGGTGGTCAGGCATTGGAGTGACTGCCCAGGGAGGTGGTGGAGTCACTCTCCCTGGAGGTTCAAGAAACATGTGCCAGCCTTGGATAGCAGTGAAATGGTTCAATCTTACAGATACTCTGGGGTAGAGTAACAATTTTGGCCCTGCAAGCACGTGATTTCAGTGGTGCACTTGATGTGCAAGTTAAGTTTGTTAATATGAAAAGATTAAAGAAGTGCTGAAACCTTTAGTGTGTTTCAGCTCAGGGTGGGAAGTACAGTTGTATGAATTTTTTCTATTTTCTTTCTTTTTTTTGGTAATAGCATTTTAAACAGATTCTTTTGCCCCCTTTTCTACTCTCCTTTCTCCCAGGCCAGAAGCTTTTTGCTGCCCTCATTTTGTCTGCCCAGATATAGTGGTGGAATTGCTAGTGTGCTCCATCACGCCTGGGAAAGCATCCAGTTTTAAAAGAATGACTCTGCAAAAAAAGATGCGTTTGTTTGTTCTAATGCAGTTCCCTGTTCCACTTTCCAGTGCAGCTCTGCAGACAGCACAGCTAAGCAGCAAGCAAAAGCTGGTGAAAAGGGATGTTCTGGGAGTTGCTTAGGGCAGCACAGGAACGAGACTCAAGTGCGAGGCCAATGGATTTTGTAGGAAACCTATTTTATATGTGCATGTAATGTTACAGAAGCTTTTGGACTAAATTTGAATGTTCTCTTTTGAAATAAATACTTGCGCCTCTCTTTTAATGGCATGATGAGGGATATGAAAAATATTGTGTTAATTCCATCTATTTTTTTCCAGTTACTGCTGGAAAAACAATTTGAAAACATTTGCCGTTTTGGTTCATGTTAGCAAAGTATTGCTGCTTCTCTTTTAAAACTGCCCAGAAGTAATCAGTGATCATGCAAAGCAGACTTCAGAACTAGTAAACTATGTTAATGAGGCATGTTAATGAAAGAAGATGCCCAAGCAGAGAATATCACAGTCACGTACTCCATGGGGAACAGCATCTCTCTAGCTTAGCAGAGGGGTGTTTTGTTTTCTCTGTGAATCACCGCTCCTCCGTGATTCAGCATGACACATGAAGGCAGGAGGCTGGGTCACTCTGGAAAAGCCTGTTTCGTGGGGGATTTCTGTTTGTTTGTTTTCCCTCTTGGCCAACTGCTTTATTTCTGGCTCATCTGAGTTACAGTCTGGGCTCTGCAAATCAGGGCAAGGAGGAGAGTGTCTCTGGAAGGGTAGCGCTCTGAAAAACTAGTAAGGAAAGTTTGTTTCTGGTAACTTTTGCCATAATGTCTGTTTTGTTGGCTCTTTGAAGGACTTTTTATTTTTACCTGCTTTTCAGGACATGTATTTTCATGTTGAGGAATGTTGTTTAATCTAAAGCAAACAGATACTAAGGAAATGCTGGATAGTATATGTAATAGCTGCAAATGATGGAAAGTTTGCTTCTCCCCAGACTCTGCTTCAACAAGAAGCTCAAGAAAAATGCCTGCAAGTTGCTTTGTTTTTTCAAAATAAAATATCCAGATAGACTGCTCATGGGTTGTGGTGGTCTGGGTTAATAGGGCAACTGGCACATTGAAGAACTCATGCTATTGACTTTTTTTATAAATTTGCATGGAGCACTGTGTGACATCTCTGCCTTTGTAGATGTGGGCTCTGTAGAATCAGCCAAATTCTGCTAGCAGAAGTCTTAGTTTCCAGAGATTTATGAAGAACAAGTTAATTAAGCAATAAAAAGTCCCACCACTTTTGTACTTGAAATGGAAGGAAGAACCTATCGTATCTAGGAGCATTTTTTACCGCTTCACTATATCTCTTTTAAAAGCAGTACTTAACACTGGATGAAAAGAATAATGTGGAGGAAAAAAAGTGATAGCCTAGACATTTTGAACAGCTGCACTGATAATGAACATAATCAATTGTCTATCAGATTTTTGTGATAGACCCCAGTTTTCAGAAGTTAATGTAAAAATTTCTAAACAAAATGTACCGTAAGTCTACATTTAGTCACAATTAATTATGGAAAGAAATGTATGCAAATCAGTTCTCATTTGCCAGTGGTTTGAATGGCAGCCTGTCAGCATTTGAGATCATTGCAGTTGCCAAAACGCTACCCCACGTAATTTGGGAATTGAAATTGTTTTATAATAGCAATCTTTTTATACAATTCTAAATACTAAACCTGCATCTGAGAATATATGCTAGGTTGCTCAAGTCCAGAAACAGCAATATAGCATTCCACTGTGTTTGTAGCTTCTAGCTGCAAATGACATTTCAGCTTCAAAACACCCAGGATTTTGGTAGCAAGTAGTGTAATTTCTCTTGGATAAACTAAAGGAAGATGATGCATTAGACTGGGGGAACGGGCTGTGTAAGTTTTCATCTTTTTCATACATGAAATTAGAAGCTGATGGGGCTGTTAACTGATTGCAGGTGGCTCTTAAGGTGGTCCATGAAATCATGTCTGAGACAGCAGTTTTTCATATAATATATAGTTGAGATTTTATTATTTTATCATCCTCAGTATGTTTAGCACAGATGTATTCAGTGAGCACATTTTTGGAGTTTCAGAAGTCACAGGATTTTAAGTTGCCAAGGAGAAAGATAATTTGTTTACCAAGGAGATAAAGTTCAGGAAGATAAACATCCCCAGTTTGAAGATTGATTTGCCTTTCTTCTTTCTGTCTCTTTCCCTCTTGTTCCATTTAACCACCTTATTTTCTGGTGTCCACAAGTAGCCACTGCATACAGTAGTCGGTAGGTGAGCAAGCTGGTTCTGTTGCAAGTGACTGTTGTATTAGATTTTGCTTTTTTGGAATACATTAAATCTTAGAGTAATAAAAGAAAGTACCTTTTTTCTGACAAACCATAGGCTGATTGTTGTTATGCAGTGAATTGCAGTTTCTAGCATTCCTTTCCAAGCAGTTATGGGGTGGGATTAAAAAAGACACTGCTGGTAATGTTGTCTGTACTGAAATCTGCCTGCAGAGCAGGTGCTGATTTCATGAATGATGCATGTTTTTATAATACATTTTTTGAAAGCTAGAGCTCTGTGTCCTGCTTCTGATAATGCCATAACAGGTGCTATTACTTTTTTTTCTAACAGTTACCCTGCTGTATGTGAATTCCTACAGCACAATAACTTGTTATCCATACTCCGAGCTCATGAAGCCCAGGATGCTGGGTAAGTATGTGTGGAGAGGGGGCAATAATGATAATTATGTATAATGGCCTACCATTCCCAAACAGAGCACAGAAAGGAAGAGCAGATGAGTGAGAATGAACTGGAAAATACAAGTTGCAACAGCTCTCACTTTTTACACAAATATGTAAAAAATACGCAAATTACAATTGCAAAAAACATGCAAACTACAGATATGCACAATGGCATTACAGTGTCTTTTACATTGTTATTATTAGTGAGTTGCAAGACTTAATGGATCCTTTTATATGCCACTTACTTAGCCTTAGTGATTTTAAGTGATATAAAATAACCAATTTTTTTTTATGCCAGGCATGGAAAGAAAAACAAATTGATTTCAGAAGGAGGTTTGCAAATGTGCCAGAGTATTTTGATAAGCTGATTGCCATGATGCCACTTGTCTCACAAAGGCCAGAACTGCCATCTTTTAGGACTTTCTCAGCCGCATGAGACTTTTGGGCCTACTGGTTTTGTACATAATTTTAAAAAGAATTGTATAAGTCAGTAGGCACATAAATTTTTTTCTGCAGAAGTATCATTTATGAATTCAAGAAGTGTAAGCCATTGCATGCAAAAACAATCTAGGTCAAGCATCAAGTGGTGTTGATGGTTCCCCATGAAACTGTTGTCATTATAAAGGTAGAGATTTTGTGCTGCTTTAAAAAATTACTTTAAAAATCCCTCTTATTTGAAATGTACCATATTTATAAGATATTAATGAAGATTTGGAGTCTGAATAAATAGCTTTGCATATCATGTATAAATTATTATTATTGTTTTTGTTTGGAGGTAGAAACTTTACCCAACTTGAATGGCAATAAAAGATAAATTAGCAGCATTGTAGGAATTAGGTCAATATTTACTATGCATATAAAAAGCTATTCTGAATGTTTGAATTGTCATGACTTCAAAATGGTAATGCAATTAAAAGCAAGCTATTACTGTGCCAGAAATACCTAGCATGAAATACTCAAGGGTAATGAAATTTCATTTTTCTTATATTGCTTTTCAGTAACGGGTGAAAAATAAAATTTTGTGGAAGAGATTGCATTGAAACTGTACAACAGTTTCGGTCCAACTTTTGTGGATGTTTGCTAAATTCTTAGGTTTCTTGTAGCCTAGGACTAAAGAGCAGTATCTGGTGTACCTGTGTCTAAGTAGCCTTTGGTTGCATTCTTTCCAATTACTTGCAGGTTTAATGCTTGATTGATTATTTGTTGGTCCAATAAGCCTTTAATTTTTCATGAGGCAGTAAGGTTAGGTAATGAAAACACGCAGACGTTAATAAACTGGCTAATAGAGTGGATAAGATTAGACACAGCACTGAAAGTATCAGAAGCCCTGTTTCCTCTTCCCATCTCACACCTTCCATGTCCCCTGGCCTTGCCATTGCTTCCATGCCTGGACAGGGCAGGCAGTGGGAGGGTCATGGGGGATATGCACTTCCCTTCTGGAGTCAGGACCCTTCCGAGGCTAGTGCTTGCTTCACCCACAGTCCCATAGAGGGAAAGTCTGGGAATGTCCTGGGTGCTGAGCGAATTCACAACAAAACCCACCTTTGGCTCACTGAATTTCAGAGACACAACTTCCAAGCATGGGTCCCTGGTCATATCGAATGGTTATAGTGAGAAAGTGCAGGAAATACTTCTTTCCTGTGGCTTTTAAATAGCTCATGTGCGTGGTTTTGAGTCTTGGCATTTGTTAACAGCCAGAGCACTAATGCACATGGTGTTTTTTGCACTGTATGTGGTCAGTGACAAATATACATTCAGCACTGGGTAGTAATTGGTGTCTTCTCTTTCTTCTTAGGTATCGTATGTACAGGAAAAGCCAAACAACAGGCTTCCCTTCGCTAATCACAATTTTTTCAGCACCAAACTATCTAGATGTATACAATAACAAAGGTAAGAATTTAATTCCTGTTAATGCTTCTATTTACTCAAATAATTTGGTGTCTTTTCATTCCTTTATTTATCAGTTCATGCTCATTTTCTTCCTCTTTTTATTAGTTCAAGCCCATTCCACTTAGTGTATAATACAAACCTAATTAAATACGTTGCAGGCAGATGTATGCCTCTGAACATAACTGTGTATTTTAATATGCCTTAGGATATTTCTGTATTTTGACTGCAAGTTATTAAGTAAATGTTACATGGGAAGCAAAACTTAAAACAGCTCTATTAACTAAGAGAAGTAGATTAAGAAATGCTCTGGGCGAAATGTTTAGGGCCCAGTGTTCCTTATAATTAATTATCTGTTCCTTGCTTCTTTCCAGTAAAATTATTGGAGTTAGTATCTGTTAACTGTCCCACCAGTTACACTTTTACAGATCATGAGTGGATAAAGCATAGGATGGATATCTGAGTTCCTTTATGTTGCAGGTTTTTTAATCCTTGACCACTGAAATGTAGAAAATTAAATATAAATAGCCAAAAAAAAAAAGGTTACTACAGAAGTAAGAGTCACTGGTCACCGTATAAAGGCTCCACTGCATGCAAGTCTTTGCAGCTTCTCTGAATTTATTCATTTATCGCATTCTGAGAAATCTCTAATGAACTGGAAAAAAAGACATGTTTCTAAAAATAATGTTTTCTAATAAACCTGTCCTCCTGTATCTTGAAGTGAGCAGTATTGTGTACTTTCTTCTAGTCCCCATAATTAATAAAATTGTGTTCCTCTGTGAACATAGTGAAATAATTATTTCTCAATTATATTCTTGAAAGTTGCTCCCTTGCAAAGAGATCCATTTCTCTTGTGAAGGGGTACTTTTAATCTGGATGTTTGTTTGCAGAGGAAGCAAGCAATACTTACTTTTAAACTTGAAAAAGAAAGCTTCTTCAGGCATCATTTTGTGTTACAAAATTTATAATATGTAAGCTTTTGTGCCATGAACTGTATGCGAGGGAAGGAAACGCTTCACTGGTAGATAATGGGGTTTGTATACCCCAGATTTCTCAACATGCCTGCTAACTTGTGGAAAAATTAATAGGTTATTCTGCAAAACCATCAAGCAGAACTCTCAGTAGCTACTTTTGTAAAAAATTAATGATGTAGGGGTTCTGCTAGCAACCTAAGAAGTGCAGGATGATGTAAGGAATGTGTTCATTTTCCTGGTAGGATCATTGCACTGGTGGAGAGATGTGTTTATTCTCCTGTTTGGCTGCTTTGGGTCGAAGACTTAGTGATCAAAAGTCAGTACAAGGAATGTGGTAGAAAGTGTTTATTTCTTAGGCATGGAAGCAGTTCTGTGCAATGAGGGCCCTGGTGAATTATGTGAAACTTTGTCTTGAAGGCTAATGTTAAATGGAAAGCAATGTTCAAAACCTTGAATTTGAAACCACAGACTTTGGGTAGTAAAGGGAAGTGCCCCTCTATTATCTCCATTTCCAAAGAGAGGGCAATTTCCATTGTTCCAGCATGCTCCACTGTGACAGGCATGTCTTACATGTGTTGGAAAGCCTATTTTGATGGAAAGCTGTACACAGTTTGCTGAGAGGTGCTGGTCATCTGTGGCCACAGCTGGAGTTGATGGGCCCTGCCAGCGATACCTGCTCAGTGAGCTCAGGCAAATAGCACTGATGCAACATCAGCACCCATGTGCCACTCCTTAATATATAACTTGTTGTAAATTCAGAGGCTGACCTTTAGCAGCTTTGTAATGGATCTCCACTAAGTTTATCTGCTTCCTTTCTCTCTCATTAGAAGTTTTGACGCATTATTTTATGTGACGATTGTGCTGGCTCTTGGTATTTAAAGTATATCATGCATAGTTTTTTATGCTGCATTGCTCATACATCTTTATCTGGATAGTCTCTGGGTGCTTGCTTCCCTCTTCAAGTTTAAAAGCCCATTATCATATAGAATGAGTCCGAAACATGGCTACCTTTTGGCTTCTTTGGTTTGCAGCAAATGAATTAACTTGAGAGCACAGTTTCTGACTGACTTCAGGATAAAAAAGGAAGTCATTCCGTTAATAGGTGTTGTCATGGAAGTTGCTCTAGCTGACTGATTGTGCACTGGTGCAGAACCTGATTGATTTTTACAGGTCATCTGGAGGTTTGGTTACTGTCAATCCTTGGAAAAGGAGTTACTCTTCTACTAGTAAGCACCTTCTTTGTCTGGTATGCATTCTCAGTGTTCCTCTGATTGTCAGCCAACAAGTCACCCTGAATAAATTCCTGAGAGGCTCCAGATCCCACTGACCTGAAATGGGTCATTTTTAAATGCAGTATTGTTTAAGATAAATACATTTTGTAAAAAGCTGCAAGAGGCTAAGAATGCTTATTTTCTACCCCAGGGTGATAGTTCTGACACCCATTAAGGCAGATGTAGTTTCTTGAGCTGCTTCAAAGCACTTCAGGAGTAGACCTGTTTGCCAGCTTTATCCAGGGGCTTCTTCAGTCCCTGCTGGAGAGCAGCCATGGGAACAGATGTGTCCTCAAAGAGCAGTAGGGAGACAACGATCTCAGTGCAAAAGAAGGCTTGACAGGAGTGGCTGAAGATAACAAGGCCATGTTCAACTTATCTGCTGTTAATAATGCTACCATGGAGCCTCTGCATGGGCTGTCTCACAGTGCTGACCCACCATGGGAACCTCTTGTGGCTTTGTGCTGCGGGATTCTGGCACCGAAGGGAGTTTTTTGTATCCCTTTGGTTCCTGGCTGTTGCCTCATGCAGGCTGCCTGTGTTACTCATGCACCATGTGGCTGCGGGTGCTGTTACAGCCCCAGGCCACACACACAGAGCTTTGGGTGCCAAAGTGAGGTTTTTCAATTAGGAGGCTCCTGTCGGGGTTTCCCTCTGTAGTTAATGGAGACAGAGAGAGGTGCTTTCAGGGGGTGATTCAGAGACTCAGAAACTGCCTCGATATTGGGAGGCTTATGTCCTCCCTTTTGCATTATTGTCCTTCTCCATTACTGTTACTAATTCCTTCCATATTCATTATACTGGAGAGTACTGGCAAAGGGAAGGAATTTTTATATAGTTTTTGGCAAGTTTGAGCTACTGTTCAGTGTCTCTTCATAGCTTTCTCAAACATTTCTGCATTCATTTATTTTATTAAAAGGGATAAGGATTCTTTACAATTATTATTAATACTCATTACAAGAAATACCAGTGCATTGGTGATTCTTCTAAGACTGCTGCTTCTGGAGAGAAAGCTTATGCAAGAAAATAAATGTTAATTTGGTTGTGGTAGCTACCAGTGACTTCAGGGCCTCAGAGATCACCTGTGCTGATCAAGAAACGCTGAGAAGGTTGTTTAAGTACAGATTTATCCCTGGGTTCCAGGGTGCCCATAACTAGGAGAAATTCTCAATAGCAGCAGACTAAGAGGGTGCCAAAAATTACCTTGTGGTATGATCTGGCCTTGTATTGTGTCTAAACTTTCATTCCTGCATTCAGTATTTTTAATGCCTTAATTAGGGCTTGTAATGCTATTTATGCATACCTCCAAAAAAAAAAAAATCAAGTGAAAGATTCTACAGAAAACATTGGTGATACTGGCATTTTAATGTCTGGCTATCACTTCAGTAACTGTGTGCTTTTTGGCTGAGTGAGCAATTTTAACTTGCTGTTTAAAGACAGACTATTATCTTTTGAGCACTTTTAAAAGACTAGGTTTTGTAGGGGAGAGAGAACAATCGAAGAATCCAAAGTTATCAAAAAAATCCCCAGCATGAAGTTTCTTGCAACATGCTGCAACGTACATGTGTTGTTACTGAAAGGAAAAGCAGGAAAAGAAAGTCAGTATGCAGGAGAGTTTGGGATAGTGGAAAAATAAAAGACATCTATAAATCGGTATGCCTGTTAATGTATCATAAGTAATATGTCAGTGAAGTGTGTGTAAAGTACCAGCGTGAAGTATGCCATGGATGCTAATGAAGAAATGTACCTGATCCAGATGGATGTAATGGGAAAATTATTTTCACCTGGAAAAAGAGAGAGTAATATACCTAGAAGACAAGTATGATCTGTGAGAAATATTAGCACTTTGAGGGGAAGAAGAGAGATGTGACCTCTGTTTGCCCTGTCAGTTTTCTTTAATGCCTTATTTCTGCTGCTGTGATGAGATCTTGTCACAGAAACAAAAGCTTTTGAAGAAGAGTTGTCAGGGTATCTAGGCCATCTCATTGCTGATGCAGAGAAGTTTGCCAAATACGATTTTTGCAGTCTGTTGATAAAATCTTGAATGTTACTCCACTCTTTCTTTGCAACATGCAGTTGCACATGTAAAATCAAAATCTTCAAAATTTTGTAAGGAAAGATGTTTCCACCTACAATTATCTTCACTTCTGTACTGGATTATTTAGACCATTACCTTGTATAGTAAATAATTTTTCTCCTTTGATAATATTTAAAAGCATTGAGCATTTTACTAACCCTTTTCTCTGACCTGACTTGGGCAGAAAATGGGTTACTTAGCAACTCTTCTTGAGAAGGCACTGTTCCCAGTTGCACAGTTAATGCTGAAGTTAATTTGGCATTAAATCATAAATTGAAATTCTTTCTTAGGTGTGAAGAATTTCAGGGATTTTTCTCTGATTCATTTTCTAAATGCAGGATGAGTTTTCTGAAAGAAAATTACAAGAAAATTAGTTAAATTGTTTGCTAAAAATAATTTTTTTTTAGGTTATTAATCTAAAAATATTCTGGGCTAGTATTTCCACCAAGCTCATTATTTTTTTCCCTCTGATTATTTTTTTCTGGTGGAAATGTTATCAATTAAGTTACACTGAAAAATGATTTGGCAGATTGTGGAGCATGATATGTAATATCTTTGAGAAATTCAGAACTATCTGTCACACAGTTTAATGTTGTTCACTTTGCTTCAGGCCTTGACCTATCTCCAAATATATAATCTTTTCAAGCACCATTTGGGATGCCAGAGTGTCTGAGCCATCCACTCACATCTGACAGATGTGATACAGTTGTTCCAGGCTCATCTTTAACTGAGAGAGACCAAGGAGGTACAGCACTAGCTGCTGTATTTGACCCTGAAAAGATTAGAAGGGCTGTCTTCCTTTTTAGCCAAAGGAAGGAGGTTTCTTACCTGCATAGTTTTCAACGCCCATATTTCCAGCCTTAGGGGTAACCTATGTTAAATGCTTCAAGCTAAACAGTACCAATGCCCTTTGCCCACTGCAGTAGTGTTTCATTTCACTCTTGATTTTCAGCATCCAGTATCTCAGTTTACTAGCATTGGAAAGAAGTGTAATGTCATTTGGGCTATCTCCACCTCTTCACAAAACATTAACTTTTAAAACTTACTTACAACAGCAAGTATTAAGATTAGGTTAAAATGTATGTGTGTGTTAAGAATAATAAAATAAGATTCTTGCTCTGTTTGGTGATTATACATGATAATGGCCGGTGGCTTGGTCTGCTAGCATCTGTCTTAGTATGTGTTTGGAAAGAAAAATATTGAGGTTGAAGCCTGGAATAATGAGGAGATGTTGGAGAGAGTAATGTTTTCCTCTCTTAAGGTTTCATAACCAGAGGAACCCATCCCACTTCTGTCTTTTCTATCAGCAGCTGTGTGACCTCCACTCTTGTGACCTTCAAAAGCTGTGTATTCTTTCAGGGCTGCTGGTTCTCCTTCAGCTTCTTAGGCATCAAGCTAGTGTGGACTAAGGAATGAAGCCCCCAGTCTTTTCTGAGCCAACAGACAGGAAAAATAAATCTATCACCAAAAGAAAGCACAGGGGCAGATAAGCAAAGGGAAACTCCTGCTGTTATCTGAGAAGCATTTTCTACTTGATCCAGGGGAAGTTTTCCTCCTCTGACTACTGAGTAGTAATCAGTACTGTACAATCATAGCAAAAGCTCATTTGCTTCATGTTAAATACCTTCATTACTTACCTAATAAAAATATTTTGTGTGCATTGTGCCTGTAAATTACAGATTTTTAATTTAAAATGCCAAAAAAGTATTTGTGATACAGGTAACTACCTTACTTTATTTTATTCTTTAAGCGGAATTTTTTTTTAGAAGGCTTCTCTGTTACTACCCTGCTTTATTGTGTAAAGTTATTTTGAAGTAATTTGTTGAGGAGATGTACAGGTCATTTACAGAGGAGAATTTTTTTTTTAAAATAGTATTATCAGAACTTTCTTTTGTAAGGTATTCAGGTATATAAATTAATAAGATGTTATGAGGATATTTTTATTGTAGTAATCTTAAATTATCTTCATTTCAAAGAAAAAACCCAACTAAAGCCGTTACTGTTTAATTTTATGTTTTATAAATGTTCTGCATAAGGTTCAGGCTTTTTCAGAGGCCATAAGATGCTTTTTAAGGCACATAAAGATGATTTTTTATTCAAATTTCACAGAACTTAGAAATCGACTTAATAGATAAATTGAAGAGTAGTGGGAAAGCGAACTACCTCAGCTCACTAAGATGATGGATTTGAAGGTTTAGTCCTTCTAAATGAATCTTTACAACCATTAAGCAGTCCTTTTTGTGTGGTTTTGGCTCATTTTTTCAGTAACGCCGCAAACTATTTTTTTTTTGTTATGCAATTGTGTCACTGTAATAAGAAGAAGAATGAATTTCGATTTGCTGCATGTGATTTCAGCCAAAAACTGTTGGAAATATTCAGAGCATTGACACTAGTTTTCTCATTTTTTGCTAATAGCAGTATTAAGCCATTTTTTCTTCTACTGAGCAGCAGAATGACTGCCAGTTGTCAGAGTGGGATAGGCAAGAGTCAGATGTGGTTTATTTAATGGAGGTTGTCTGCCTGGCAAAAGTTCAAATTATTGCCAGCAAGCTGTTTTCTGTGTCTGTCAGTGAGTAGGTTTCAGAAACTCCCAGGTCACTCTGGACTCTGGCATTGACCACAAAATGGAAGACATTTAACATCCATCTATTAAATATTTGTGAAGCAACAGCCTGGTGCGTAAAAAAGGTTTCTTCTCTGATTGACATGCAGTCAGTGAAAAGAGAGAAATAATCAGAAGAAATTATTCATTCAGTCCCTTCAGCCATCACTGCATTTCCTACAATGCTGTCTCACGTTGCAGTTGTGCAACTTTATGGCTGGCTATTAAGTGATAACCAGTCCTGGAACTATATTCGTCCCTGGGGAGCCAGAAATGGGAAGGCTGGAGGAAAGGGGAAAGCACAGAATGATACACCTTCTTCTTGTGTTGACTGTTTTTGTTGCTTGTGTTGATTAAATATCCTGCATGCAGTCTCCTGTGACTGCAGTGTTTAAAGAGTTTCATGTCTTTAAGTCACTTTGGTGGTAATCTCAAAATTACCTATTTGGATTACCATTTCAGATATGAGCCTGATGTCCATTAACAAAAGTTAATACTGAACTTGGTGCAGTGCTTGAAAAAGTGGGTGTGGCATAATTATCTATATTTCTGCCTGTGAACAGACATAGTCTGTGTGTTTGTGTGTTGATAAGAATGATGAGAATATTAAATGGTGCAAGACAAATTGTGTTAGTATTGATTCATATTTTAGAGAGTACAGTCTTGCATGCCTGGGGTTCGCATAATGTGAGAAGCAAGTGTCATCTCTTGTATGATACTGTGAATGAAATATGTTGAAAATGTCCATCAGAAGAGCAGTGTTTCGACTCTGATTCATTAATGCTTTTTTCTGTTATCTCCAAAGCATGGCTGTGAGGAGCTCAGATAACTGTGAGGAATGGGGAGTTCTGAATGCTCTGCTTCATTCCTCACTGGTGGCAGATCCCAGAGCTCACATTCTTGACTACTCAGGGATATTAATTCATTTAGCAACCCATCTTAGTGGCAGGGAAAGCTGTTGACACTGCTTTCAGACTGAAAATGGATTTCCACTTCAGTTAGGCTTTTATCCTACTGTAACTAGAGTTCAGGTGGTGCCACTGGTGAGCAGCTCCGTGGGCTGTGCATGCTGTCAGTGTTCCTGGTCTGGTAGCCAGTCACACACATGGCTCATGTCTCTTATTTCTTTTCTTTCTCCCTTCTAGCTGCAGTATTGAAATACGAGAACAATGTTATGAATATCAGGCAGTTCAACTGCTCCCCTCATCCATACTGGCTTCCAAACTTCATGGATGTGTTTACCTGGTCCTTGCCATTTGTTGGTGAGAAGGGTATGTATGTAAATCGGTTTTGTTCATAAAAACTGCAGAATTGTTTCTTAGTCACTGTGCATGTGGCCTCATTTATTTTAAAGGGCAAGAATAATTGGAAGACAGATGTCTTGCTTTTGAGGACAAAGGTTTAGAAATGGACCTGAGAGAAGCAAGCAATTACCAGCGGTTAATCACACTTCTCATGTTTTTTTACAATTTCCACTCTTTCAGTTGATGATGCCATTATCTTTCTGCTGCAGAAATAGATTTTATGGCATTGCAGGCCAGAGGTGTATTCACTAAACAAAATTCTGATTTGTTTTTCTGTTATAAGCTCTTGAACATTCCCTTGGATATTGCTTACTGCTGGGTGGGGATCTCAGCAGACTTCACTACATGGGGTCACATCTTTACTCAGATTACCTTTTATGGGTGTGTTGCTTTTTCACTGGCAAGCACAGAACTGGTGATATTAAGACCCAGTCTGGCTAACTGTTTCTGGAGAGAGTAGAGGGATGCCAGTAGGAAGAAAACCTCCTCCTCAGCCCCTTCTCTGCACAGGCCATGTGGTGCCTCATAGCTGGCAAGAAGAGTCTAAAGAACACACATGATATTTTATTGAAACCTGATGCTCTTGATGGTGCCTAAGTTCAGCTTCATGCTATGAATGGCAAGCACACAAAAGGCATGGAAATACTTTGGTCTAGCATATTAAATGAATACAGAATACAAACTGCCTAAACCCCAAGTCATTTATTCATTGCCCAAGATGAAGCTTGCCTTCATCCATGCATTATAGTGTATTGCTGCAACAGCAATTACTGCCAGAAAATTCTAATAAACTCTTAAAAGCTGCTTGGATAACAGTTCTCTCTTAACAGGCAACTGGAAATACAGCCAGCTGTGTCTTGTACCTGCAGTCATGACCAGCTTTGTTTTGAGCTACTCTTTTGTTTGAGGAAACCTGCTGATGAGATGCCCGAGGTCTCTGTGAACAAAGCAGATAGACAATGTAACAGGGATTAACAAAGAATAGGCAGCTGTTTGCACTAATGGAAGCATTACATAATCCTCATTGACGTGTGTAGCAAACTTCTGTGAAGCAGATAAAACACTTCCATTTTCTTTAGCCATAAACTCAGCCAGGCTGTTTTTAGGTTGGGCGTGTTCTACACACACATTGCATTACTGTAAGATGTTCTGTAAGGTCACTTTTTCAGAGGTTTCCCATCAGCAGCCTGCTCAGGTGGAGCTGGAGGATGCATTGTTGAGGTTCTGAGCTCATGGTGTTCCTCATTCTTATGTCTTGGGGGTATATTTTTATCCTTCCTGTCTTCCAGTGGTCTCACCAATTTCTTGGAAATTTTAGAGCCCAAAGAAGTTATATCAGTCTTTTCCTTTCTATGCAAAGCAATATTTAAGGATTTAAGAGTTGGTGTTCTACACAACTTGTTATTAATTTCCTTTTTTTTATATAGATTTTTTTTTTCTTCAAAGGCCAACCAAGGTAGGAAGCTGTTAGCTTCACTGGTTGTTGTTTATGTGGAAAGTCTTTCCACTAATACTGTCAGAGGAAAATATTAAATCCTTCACTAAAGTAGGAAAAAATGTAGCTTTGTCCCACCCTTCTAATTTTCCAAGCCTTCATAGTAGTCACAGAAGAGGGTTTTAATAACCACTTGACTAAAAAATTTAAAAGTTTCATCCTGTGTGACTTGCACAAGGCTAGACAAGCCTGGTAACACTTTTAATGTTGCTTACTACATGTAGGTGTAGTAAAGTTTTTCTTAATCTGCTAATTGCTTCACATTTTACCTCATAACCTTGGCTTTTTTGTTCTCTAAGTTGCATTTTCTTGGTTTTGATTCTTAGCTGGGATTGTTTTTTCTACTGTTCTCACTCTTTGCTCTAGTGTCTCACAGTTGTCTCTGGCAAGAAATGAGACCAGGGTAGGGACAGCCTGTGGCTGACTCTTTCATGCCCAAGTTGCAAAGTAAGCAAGCTGAATATAGTCTGAATTCTCCAATAACAATGTATCTACTGAATATAGAATAGTTCCACATCTAAGGAATGTGCACTGTCTGGTCTTTTGTCCTGGAATTCAAGGGACACCAAAGACATCTTACAAAGGTTAATGTTCTCTTGAACTGGAAGTATTGTCCAAAACCTGGATAAATAAAGAAATACTCTATGATCTCTCTTGTTGTACCTTCTTCCACTGGAATGTGGTTCCCATTCTCTGGGCAGGGAAATCAAATCCTATTGCAATTTAGGAGCGAGAGGAGAGGGGTCAGTTTGTTATCCTAGTTGAATGAAAGACAGAAAATGTGTTGAGGGGGATAAAACAAATGTTGCCTACATCACTGACAGTTGGAAAAAGGGAGATCATTAGCAGATTTGTTGTGTTCATTGTATTTTGAAAAATATTTGTGGAAACTTGTATTTTTATTAGCTGCACAGGACACTTTCAGCTTCTATTACTAAAGGTCCTGTTGTTTAAAAAGTGGATGCGGTTATTGCACTGAATTTTCATTGACACTGCTACAGCTAGAGTTGGCTCTCTGACAGACCAGGGAAGCTTAATATCAACATTTTGCACTTGTTTTCCATTTTAGTGACAGAGATGCTGGTAAACGTGCTGAATATCTGCTCAGATGATGAACTGGGAACAGAGGAAGATGGATTTGATGGTAAGAGCCTCTACCTTGGTTGAGATTGTTTGCCTTGAAATTACTTTAAAAGCTTTTTTACTAACTGTGAAATAATCTTCTGAGTCCCAGTTGAGTTCTGTGCTGCTGAAAACAACTGTTGTGTTAGACTCCAATGGATTTTCTTGCCATATGCTTCAGAAAGCATTTCCCTCCATGAAATCTGGGTTGTGTTGTCATGAAGGGGTCAGATGATTTCATGCAAAAGATCACAGGTATTCTCATAGTGAGATTAATTATATCAGTGAAATATTATTCCTGCAATGAAGAAAGCTTCCTGCAGAGCTCCTTCCCAAAATGTTGGTACTGTGATTTTGGAAGACTTGAACTTAAGGTATTTCTTTAGTCACTTCTTTTGATGCACTTGAGTGGCTAAAAGGTTTTAAAGAGCAATAGAACATGCATGTAAACACAGAAAATGTTTTAACCTGATATTTCTGCTAAGAGAGAAGTGGACAGTTCTGTTATCCTTTGGTTTGAAGTTTATATGATGATTCATTGCCTTGTACCTTGTGGTTTACTGTAAATGGTACATTGCATCTTATAATTTGTAGATTCTTAAAACTCAGTTTATTTTAGACATAATTTTTTGTTTGGCTGTGCAAAGAAAAATGTTGGCGACTCTCCAAAACTGAGAAAAGCTGAAAAAAATCCCATGCATCCCTGACAACCTGAATGCTTTCAGTGTTTAAAAAGATCTGTGGAAAGTAATAATAGATAATCTATCTAATAAAAGAATCTATGAAAAGAAAAAAAAATACTAAAAAATAATTTTAATAAAGAAGAACCTAGCTAGAAAAATCTAGCACTACTGAATAGTCTCAACATGTTTTTAGGCAGAATGAATGAACAAGGAGGATGGAGAATGTTCAAGTAAGACAAATATTTAATGAAGCTGTAATTGATAATTAAGATTCTCTTTCAAAGTATTTATTTTTAATCTTTGGAACAGGAAGCTAGATCACAGGTTTTGCAAAATGTTTCCTTTGTGATGGAGAAGACTGGTATGGATGATAGTACTTTGATTTTATTCTGAAAAACCAGATGGAATTACCTATTCTGTATCGGCCACAGAGTATGGTCGTGCAAAATTATTTTGCAGGTCTTGGGACAAAGGCTGAATTATTGAAACCGGTAATCAGTGAAGAGGAGACAACACCTGTTGGAATATTGTGCCCGTTTTTTTCTCATGAAATTTAAATAAGCCACTACTCTGTAATTAAAGTAGTGTGTGAAACTGTATGGAGGCTACAATGAGTAAAAAACATGTCAAATTAAGTACACTAGCAGCAAACCATGTGCTTAAAATCCTTGGTTCAAGAAAGCTCTTAAGCGCAGGCTGAAATCCCACTGATTGCAATGCCAAAGCAAAGACTTCATGGGAAAGATTTTTTAATTAATTCAGCCTTGGCCTAATGCTTTCTTTTAAAGTTGTGCTGTAAGCTTCCATTGGGCATAGATCACCAATGCCTATACTCTACTAAAACTTTGGAGTGTCATCATTCCCATCTCTAAGTTAGCGTTCAGGAGCACGTTTTCAAAAGCAGAATCAGAAATAGGGAGGTGTTAGGGGTCTTGGGGAACAGCAGCCCTCTCTAGCTGTAGGAGGTCTCTGTATCCACTGTATTTTTTGTGAGAGGAGAGTGAACCCCCATCCCACCTCCCTGGCTGTTTTGCCATGGCACTGCTCCAGGCTTGGAGTTTGCAGCATTGCAGGTGTCTAAGCAGGCAGACAGGCTGAAGTCCTCTGGGCTCGCATGCGTGTGTAGTGCATAATATCTAACAGCAGTAAAGTTTCCAGCTGAGGAATAACTAAACCATTCTTACTACTGTAACACTAATAGTGTTACCTAAACCTGCTCTCAGTTTTTTCTGTATGAATGATTTCTCTGTGTTAAACATTATAGTAAGGAAGATATTAGAAATGCAATTGTCTTTAGCATGTGTAGCTAAAAACCAGAGTTGGCATATGTTCATGTCTACTTTCTCAGGTAATCAATCCCCTTAGAGCTGTAAAATGGGCTCTGTGGCACTGGTGCTGCAGCTTGCTGTGGGCTCACACTTTTACCTACAGCCCACTGTACATGTTAGGCTCATGGGCGTTGTACATATGGAAGAGATTGATGGGTTCAGACATAGAAGTAAATTTGAGGTTGATATAAATTTAAATAGAAGCTGACATCTGTAATGATTTCTTAGTGGGTTCTGATTTCTTAGCTGTACAGCAAACAAAAATCCTGTTTCCTCTCAAGTTGAGTTCCTTCTCTTTTTTTTTTTTTTTTTCCCTAAAAGCCTTGTGCTTTGAGGGAGAGAGGTACAAAATGAGTTGTTTCATTTGTGTCCTCAGTGAAACAGACTAGAATGATTACCAACTCAATCAAAACTGTTTCTGTAAGGACTGTCTACTGACAGTCTTGTAGTGGCTCAACATTTCCATTGTTCCGCTTCAGGAATTTCTGTCCAGCTTCCTTGGAGGACTAGTCCTGTGTACCTGCTGACAATTTTTTAGCAGTATTTCCCATAGAAGGAAATGCCCGATATCTGTAACACCAGATGCATTTTGTTTTATGGAATGAAAGATATAAAGATATAAAGATCAACTGTATTTTTAGATCATCAATAGTTTTCAGGGCTCGCTGCTGATTTCCTTTCTCTCCTTGCAGTTTGAACATGCCCTGACCTGGGTTCCTACATGTAGTGAGAATGGTCCATCACTATGGTTTGCACTGATCATTCGTTACCTTCTTTTACACTTTCTTGCCTTCTGTCTTCCCCTCTCATTCCTGCCTTCAAAACAAAGCCCCATCAGTATTGCCTGACTTCACTGCATGGTGTTCTTGTGAGCCCTTTTTTATTTATTATTATTTTTAGTTCTGAGTCATGTATGTTGCATCCAGCCATGAGCAGGATGCTCAACAGCATGTATTCCTTTTTTTATTCCCTGCCCCCTCACTGTTTTTTCCCCCCTAAGGAAACACATCCTGGGGATCTGATCAATTTGTTGTAGGCAGTTTCTGTGTAAGCTTACTGTGAAAAAAGCCTGAATACCGTAATGCCCTTTATCCCATATGTCCCTGCTGGCCTGTATTGGCCTTTTGGTTTCACTCACTTTAAAAATGAGAGAACATGATAGGTCAAGTTTCCTTATCTCTGATAGTTTCCTCTTGCTGTACTTTCTCTTTCCTGCTTGCTGTGGTGGTTGCAGTATAATCTGATCCAGAAAAAAATGTCTTGGGCAAATGTTAGTTCATGTGCTGTATGTTTGTGCATCAAACATATCACTTAGCAACAGGAGCTGCAAATACCTCTACCTAGCCAGCATCCAGTCAGAGTTCTGTTTTGTTTTAATTAGCAACATTTCTGGCCTCATGCATTTGATTGAATAAACTAAACTGCTAATTAAAAGGGTACAATAATGCAATAAACAGTTTGACACAAATGCACTGCTTGCTTTGTATGCGTCCTTAGGATTTAGCATGAAGACACTCCTAAATTACCTGCATTATTTGTTGTATTGCCTTCAACATTGTAGCTCTCAGCCTTCTCACAATAAAGCCACTGTCAGAGCCATTAGCTACTGTATTTATGCCTGCACTGGAAAACAGTTTCCCAGTGCAGTGCTGTAGTTCCAGCCTAAAGAGAATTCCCAAGTCAAAGGTCTCCTGCCAATCATAACCTGGTTCTGCTCTGAACAGTAGTAGTATGTGACATTTGCCACCTCTCCTCAGTACAGTAAACTGTGCCTGGGGCCAGCTCAGCAGCAACTAACAGAGAGTGATAGAGCAAAAGCAAGAACCTTGTCCTTAGGTCTGTTACTTACAAATCCCTTAGTACTACTGCCTGATGAGCGTTTCTTAGCTTGCCAATAATTTGATTTTTAGCTGGGAGAGAAATGGAGCCATTTTCCCAGTGGTTTGTATTTGTTGTTCCTGCAAACCAGCAAGGATGGACTACAGTGCATGCTTAATTTCTGTGAGCTCATGTCAGAATGTCATTTTTACATGATCTTTGTATTTATTTTTCTCTCTGTGGTTTGGCCAGATGTGGTTGTTCCCATTCCCAAAGCATTTTTCCTGTGAGCAGTATTATGGCATGTCTGTGTCCTCTGCCTCTGGACCAACCTAGCAGCATGCACTAGATGATCAGTGTCCCCAGAACATGTGCCCTGGTGCAGTTGTGCCTGGGCACCAAGTGCTGCACTAGTCTTGCCCTCAAACAGCTGATTTTAAAATGCAGTACCTTGCATGGTGGTGGCATTTGAATTTGCTCACTGAGGGCTGCTGGAGCTTTGAACAAACACAGGTGTGCAGTGGGTAGCACAGATGCTGGTAGGAGCAGCAGACATGGCTGTGACAGTAAGATACTCTGTGAGATACCAGGTGTAAATAAACTGGAGGAATTTGTTTGACCCTTTTAACAAAAGAGGCATCATCACACAGGCACACCCCACATGGCCAGGGTGGGGCTGTTTTTGAGAAGTGATTAAGCCTTATCAAAGCAGCAGCAATAATGTAGGAGAAAGTCTGTGAGAGATGGTGACACCACTGCTGGTCTCCTGCTTGCATGTTGATTTTGTGAAAAACCTACTAACAAGGCTTTAAGGTGAAAAGGTTTGGGTGTTTTTTTTGGTTGGTTGCTTTTCCCCTTTCATTTTCAATCTGTTTCTTTCTTTTTGGATGTTCTCTGCTTAATTTGTTTCTTTTCTGTTTTTCAGACTACTTAAACATTACATTTCCATTGATGTTGTCAAATGTTTTGTATTATTTTCTGTTTTCATTCTACAAACATCACTGATCTTTTTCTTTCCCCCTCTTTGGAATTCATAAGAAGATCCCATTTATGCACAGAAGAAAGGTATTCAATAAGTTGGAAGGCTTACGTTTTATTAATTTTCCTAATGATTAGCTACACAATATATATTAGGATACCAGTGAGACATTTGGTGTTGACTTTTTTATTCAGCACTGTTTTAAATCTGTTCAATCCTACATCTGAGAGTGTTGTCAGCATTTATAGTCTTTGTTTTTCCTTGTTGTGCTGCTTAATCTGAATGTTTAAATTACATTTCATATAAATCCTTCATATCCAGCTTGCAGACTGTGTTTCAGATACCAATCTGAAATCCAGTAGAACTTGTAAATTACTGAAGTAAGATTCAGAGCTTTTATTTTACCCCCCAAATGATTTTTGCACTTGAGTTTTAAACATTTTTTTTAAGTTCCTTCATTCAAAAAGGGTTTGTTTAGATATTGGAAGATCTTTTCAAGATATTTGCCATCCTAAATGAGTCTGTGATTCTAAGAAAGGAAGTTAAAATCTTCAGAGGATATCAGGCAATGTTTGCAAGGGCTAAAATTAACCCTTTTATCTATAGCCAGTTCTCATGTTTTGACCCATTAACTTTCAGATAGCAGAGTGCTAAAGTTTAGCTCAAGTAATTCATCAGGATTTGCAGTAACAGTGAATTTCAAAATATTAAACTAGACACACTTGGAATGTGAGTCTAAAATTTATGTATAAGTAGTTAAGAAATCCACATACTGTGAGGTTAGTGATATTTAGTCAAAACTAACAGAGCAATAAAGCATTGTGAATATCAACTTCATTATTTAGGAAATTATTTTAATAAAACCAGAGAGGATAAATAAAATTACTACTAATATTTAATAAACATGTCATTTTCACAGATTTGTTCCATTAGGAAATTCAGTGGAGGCCAAAATCGTTTAAGCATATTTTTTTTAGTAACTTTAATATGTATCAGTGAGATACAAAATATTCCCTTTGAGCCTGTTGTGTTTTATGATTATGGAAGGGTTTTTTTCCTATACTTATTTTGTATTTAAGTTTAGGACATTGTATTTCACTTCAGTCATAAATTATATTTCCCGTTTTCAGTTCTCAAATATTCTAAACTGTATTCTTCATTGCTGTTCAACTTTTTGAATATCTTTATAACAGCGTGGACTTGTAATAAACAAGTAGGGATTATGATGCTTGGGGGAACAAAGGAAGACAAATTATGCTGAAGTGTTTTAAGGATAGGAAGGGCTGAAAACCATATCTTGTCTATCTTGAGAGTACAGTCTGTGAGATCATAGTACTGAGGCAGGAAGGTGCCACCTTCTATTCCAAGAGTACCCAGCTGAATTGGTGCTGTTTTATTTAAATTTTTTGTTAAGCTGTTAAAAGTATATTACATTAATTCAGTCACAGCTGAATTACAGCTGTTTCTCCCGCTCCTTATGGAATTCCTGTCTGGAATTAGACATTTATGCTCAAGTGTTCATATCTTTTTTATCTTTATATGTTTTATTATTTGCTTTATATTTTTATCTTTATATGTGGGAGATTTGAAAGTATTGATTTCTGATTATCTTTTAAGGAGAAAGCTAACTTTATTCCTCCCAAAACCAGGACAGTATCCTGATATTACATCATATCAGATGCTGCATTTTCCAATACACCATCACCTTTCCTGGTTTTGGTAGATAAACACACATATCATTCCCCTTAGTTACCGGGCTATTCCTAAGAAAGTCCATTGAAGTAATAAATTCCATGACCTCGAGCACCTGTCATAACAGTTTTTCAGGGCAGGAAAGATGGTGTGTGATGTTGTGAGGTGTTGGATTGTTGCATGCTGATACTAGTTCTGATTCCATCACCACTTGTCCAGTTTCATCAAAGCATATTCTTCACTAATGTCCTCCTCATTTTTGCCCCTTTCTGCTGATTTAGCTTCCTTGATTGGCTCTACAGAACTGATCAATTTGCTAGGATTTAAAAAGAGGAATTTTCATTTTTGCGCTCAAATTCTGGAGTAACGAAGAAATGTTACTGTGGTGTGTAGTGGTGTCTGAATAGGCAGGAGTTGTCAGACAGCCATACCCACATGTCAAGGTTAGCTGTCCTTCAGAAACCTTTAGGAGAAATCCTTTGTGATCTATGTGGTTGTGATTTTGATAATGAAACTGGTTTTCTGAGTATATCAGAACATTTTCTTGGGGATGTGGGGGATCCTTTGTAATAAGTACTGTTTGCTTTTTCCATTCAGGTGGTTCTCTCTTGCACGCATCCAAGTAACAAGTACACCTCAAACTCAGCCAAACTGTAGTCTGTGTTGCACTACACTTTTTTCTTAAGGCAGAGTGTTGTGGGAGTTCTCAAATTTCAAAGCAATTGTAATTTTGAGCAGGCCATAGCAGTGATTAGAAGGAAGGTTTTTCTGTGGAATTCTCTTAGTCACTGCCAGCCACCACCATCTCTACCATCCCATGCTTGTTTCCAGGACTCTGCCCTTAGGTTTTATTATCTTTTAAATAATTTTTAACTAGGAATGAGAAAAATAGTGTTTTCAATTTTCACTACAAATATGGTTTAGTTTGGCAAACTGTAGAATTAATATGATGTTTCTTATATTTAGTGTTGAGAGTATTTAGTGATGAATTGTTTACAAATCCCTATAATTGTTTTTAATGTCTTTTCCATAGGAGCAACAGCTGCTGCTCGAAAGGAGGTTATAAGGAACAAGATAAGAGCAATAGGAAAAATGGCTAGAGTTTTCTCAGTGTTAAGGTAAGGTTTTATGCTGTTTTAGTTCTTTAGTGTTGAAGGATGTCTTTGAATGGTTACTTAGAGCACTCAACTGTTAATCAAACAGCAAATTTGCTATTTTAGTATACTGCCCAACTGAGTTCTACTGCAGCCTTTTAGAGATTGTTTTATTTATACAATGCTGTTATTTATTTTGACTCTGAATAGTCTTCCTCAGAGCTTCTGCTGAATACAACCAGATGAACAAAAGACATCAGCAAAAAAAGATTCCAATTACTATTTTTAAAGACTTTTGCTGACCAGGTGTACTAATTAACTTCTAGCCACTGTGAGGCAAGTGTTAAATGTGGGGAAACGGTATGTTATACATCACCCCTCATTAAAAAAGAAGTCAGCTGTCACACTTTGTCACCCACAGATGTTGCTACAGCCATGAGTAACAATGACTAAAAATGAAAGCATCAGGGTCATTTACCTAGAAATCCAGGAAATGCTTGTGCAGGCAACAGCAGCTTGTTCCTTTGGGCTGTACTCCCCCAAACACATGAACATGAGTAACTAATTGCTACCCAATGTTTAGAACTCTACATTTGATGTCTCTAAGCAGAAAAGAAAACATGCTGTACTATGCAGAAGTCTAAATATAGAAAACACAGTTCTCCCTCCCTTTCAGCAGAGTGATTTCTTTTCCTCAGGAAGCTGTGTGTTGGTCTGCTGTAGTCAGTTGATGGCTGTTATGCTTAGTGAAAAAATCAAGGGAGTTCTAAAACATTTACTGTAATGATTACATGATAGATGTAAGAAGAATAAATAAAATATTTATATACTATTTAATTTTGGTGGAAACTGTCCAACTTGTTTGCTTGGAATGCAGCATGCCAGAGTGGGCAGGTTCTCTGTAGGGCTTTGCATGGGCACAGCAGCTCAACCACACCTTGCAGATTACAGCGGCACAGCTTTAAATAGCAAACTTAGATGGAGAGCCTTGTACCTGGGGTTCCCAAAGTTTTACAAGTGACTTACTGGTGATGCATGATCTACTTCAAAGTGGTGTCCATTAAAAAAAAAAAAAAAAAAAAAAAGAGGTTGGCATCATGCCTTTTTTTCCCTGAACAAGATGGGGGAGCAATCAAATGTTTCCACCTGCTCCTCTGTACCAAGTCTGGCAAAGAGCCTGGAGAGGTGGCTGCTACCATCTTCATAAAACAGCACAATTATTTTTTTCTAATGATAGTTGACCAAACAAAGTTTGGGAAACTTAGCTTTCTCCCATAACCTTGAACCACAGCTTCTGGATTGACTGTATTCCATTGTGAACCAGCTTTTTAAATAAAGGATTAATTCACAATAATTGAGAACTTCAGTAAGCAGAACAGTCTGAAATTGGATGATCAGCTGATGTATTTGGGGGTTTAGAACTCAGAGATGATTGACATCAGCCATGTGTCAGACTTTTTCAAGGGGGTCTGTAGGGCAGAAGCTTTTCCCGGGTTTCAAGGATAGAAGAGGGATACAGAGTAATTCCTGCATGTGCTCTGTGTACAATGACATGCATGAGCCTCATATCTTAAATCTGCCTCAGCCAGAACCAGCACAGCCTTTTACAGTTCTTGACTTTTGATGGTCCTGGAAGCTTTGCAGGAAAGACTGAAGATGAAAAATAGATTTGTTCTCCCTTAGCTTTAACCAGCAAATACAGCACATCCTCCCTGTCAACCAAGGCATATTCAGTAAATAAACAGGTACCTGCAACGCATGGTTTTGTGACCAGTCTTCCAGGAGGATGAGTAACATTTCATCCCAGCCACCACTGGGAATACCTTTCTCTTTTTCTGAGAAATTCTGATTCTCCTCAGCTAGGTGACAGGCTGCTGGACAGCAAAAATTTCACAAGGTAATCTTGCAAACACTATTCCTGTAGAAAAGCCTGGGCTATTTTTTCTGTCTTGTCGGCATAATCCATGTAAGCACAAGTGTCAGGTAGTTGTGTGTAACCCTAAGAAGACTGCAGCCACGCCATCATCTATCATCTAACTATATACCAACTTGTTCTGGAAACCCTCAAAGTTCCTGTTTGAGTCATTGTGTTTTACGAAGTTTATTTCACTAATTCTTGAAAAGCTTTCTGAACGATTAGCACCTAATCTGACCATCTGCAAAGGACTTGGTCATCTCTTCTTTGTCCCTTTCCTCGAGGAAGTAACTTGAATATAATGCTAAACACTAATGTTCAGCCATTTTATTGTAAAACATTAGATATCAAAATAGTATTGTATTGAGTTTCAAATGTTATAAATTACCTTTGATGAGAATAGATAGTGTAGAAGGATTGGCTTTAGCTAAATTGAAGACTTCATGATTCCTTTGTCATTGCTTCTCTCCAACTGTATTTCTCAAGTCTGACTTTTCTTTTGGTATATCTAGACTGGAGAGAGGTAAATAAAATACTTAATCTATTATCCTTTTTTGAAATAGAAATAAGTGACATCAAACAGAAATTAAGGAACACTGAAGGCTAAAACATCTTGATATTTGTAACAGAGACTTTGTACATGTGCAGTTTAAAGATTAATAAAGATACAGTTAGTAAACTTAACCCATGAGGGTGAAGCTAAAAGTGCCATTGCAGTTTAAGTAAAAAAAAAAGGTTTATAATGCACTGAATAATTGAGAGAAAGCAAAAGCTTTGCTGTGTAACTGATGATGATAAAAATACTGTGTGAATTCTGAAAATATTTTGCTCTTGCATTAGTTCTAATTGCTTGGGAAGCTTGCAAGCAAAATGGTCACAATTTGATTTTGACTATTATATAGTGAAAAGTGAGTTCAAGAAGAATTATTTTCAAACTAAAAATAGAACTTGAAGAGTATATGTAGTAGGTAAAGAAGAGTTGTTTAAAATACCTGAGTCATTCAGGCATGTAGGTCCAAAGAAAATTGTAAGCAGTAGAATTGCTGAGAGACAATTTTATAGACAAAACCACATTATCCTCAAGTGAATGTGGAGCTAAATTCTCTCTTTGTATTTGCTTCCTGCAGCATAATGTCATTATATACTTCAAAGTAAAGCACTTCCAAATAGGTTTCTCTTAAGGAATTGGGGTCAGTTTTGCTGCTGAGAAAGTATGTCATCACAGGCAGCATTACAGTCCTTGTAGAAAGCTTTACTTAAAGTCTTCTCTGGATAGAGCTGTTGTATTTCCCTTGCCATGTATTTAAAAACTCTATGTATTTTGGAGACCAGCAAAGCATATTTCGGTTTCCTAATGCAATTTTCTTGAATCCATATTATTTTTAGCATACAAAATTATTAAGGACAGTGCTAGCAAGGATGAAAGTGCTTATTAATTTTAATGAGCTTTTAGCTGCCTTTCTTTAGGTGGCTGGAGATCATCAATAAATGATGCACCTGCCTGCTAGTGTAGACAAGAGCAAACTAACAGTTTAAGTTTATATTGGACCACACAGTGTAAGATGCCTAAATGCATTGTTGGCAATATCTGATCCTTCTGGTCCTCCTCCTCTCAGATTTGGCTTTACAGACATACTGTTCCATAGGAGCAGGTTATAATGGTAAATACAATAGGAGTTGCTTATTGTGTGATGCACAGCTTAACAACATACACAGCAGTGAAGGGGACTTCACTGGTGCTGATGTTATCACCAAATTCAGTGTATCTTGGCAAGGAGATTAGAGATGATGAAATTATTGAAGGGCATGTGTAGCTTAAGATGTCTTAAACATATCCTGTGTTCTTAAAAAATACGTTAACTTATTTTTGGTGGTTTTATTTTTCATTTATTTTTTAACTTTTGCAGAGAAGAGAGTGAGAGTGTGCTGACGCTGAAAGGTTTGACTCCAACAGGAATGCTGCCCAGTGGTGTGCTCTCTGGAGGAAAACAAACACTGCAAAGCGGTAAGCCTGTTTGCCTGTGTGTCTTGTCCTGTGTAATAAAACAATTGGTTTTCAACTGCAGAACCTAAGAAAAGTAACCGCAGCTGTCTCAGGGAAAAGAAAAGCTCAGAGGACAGAAAAAAAAAAAAACAGGCAGTTTTTTGTGCTGGAGCATTTGTGAGCAGTTCATGTAAGGCCACTTCTCAAGACTTACTGCATATTATCAATTTTCAGAGAAAATGGGGCAGAGAAATCAAATCTTCAGAATGGTAGCTCAGGATTGTATTGCAGCGCACTCTTTCCATAGTTTGGAGCATCTTTTGGGGTTTTTCTTAAGAGCAGATACATGGCATACTGAAGGTTCAACTTAGCTTATGACACTGAAACTCTTACTTTATCTGATTTGTTCTTCCTCATAGAGAACCACCAATGGAAAATAGCTCTAGAATTAGATTTTCTTTCCTAGAAATTTTAGGTGACAACATGAGAACAATTCCAGTCTGATTTAAACCCAAGTGAAGGGAGGCTCTTAAAAACACCATGTTTGCCTTGTACTCAAACACAATACAGATTGTGAGTTTTACACCAAGTGCGTCTTATTATAGGAGATTGGTAAGTCTATAGTAGGGCTGCCTTTGCTTCCTTTTGGAATAACGAGTGTGAAGTGTTTAATTTGTTACTGGAAGCTCTCCTTATTTTTTTTTTTCTGTGTGTACTGCTGTAAAGTATATTGCAGGCACACATAAAGGTCTCTCATGTATTGAGGTTCTGTTGGTAGTAGATGTAAGAAATAGAAATGCTTTATAACCTAGACACAGTCTCAGCCTCTTGTTTTCCTGTTCCCTTCCTGGAGCATTCTTTCTCTACATTTTTCCCTTTACTATCTCTTTTATCTAGAAGGTTCAGGTATATGGTGGTAAACCTCTTTTTCCCCTTCTCTTTTTCCTTGTTGATGACTTGTGTGTTATGGACATAGTAACGTTCTGCTTTGAAAATGCTGCATTATGATTTCACAGGAGGCCTTTCTTAATGGGTTTGTGGTCTTCATCACCTAGGCTTTTCACCACACAGTTGCTTTACATTTGTTAGAGAATTTGGTCCAAGGAAACTGCTATTTTTGCCCTGGCAAAATATTAGGAATAGAAATTAATTTAAGAAAATTGCCAAATGTTCTTGTTAAAATGGCTAAAAGGAAAATCTCCTCATACTGCAGTATTCTGGCTCAGTAAAACATTACTATACACAAGCTTCTGCATTAGTTAACACGTAGTACCCATTCACCAAATACTCTGAACTTCATATAGTTTCTGTTAAGCACACATATTGCCATATGTATTAACAGAAAATATGAGTGGTATGTTCTGTTGTGGAAGTATACATTTTAGTCATCATTTTTTCTAATGTGTCAGTGCTGGTTTGGATCTAGTTATTCATTTCAATTTCTCATCCTAGTTATCATGTTTTTTTTTCTTTTAAGTTTGCATTGGTTTTGTTCCTTGTTTTTTGGCCATCTCTCTTGCTTTGCTGCTTGAGAGGCATAGGCTTAACTTGGTGCATGAGGGTTAAATCCTCTCATTTCCCCATGCAACAAGATAATAGTATAGATATTTCAGAATATAACTTAATCCATATTTAATTTCCTAACTGGAAGATAAAAGTTTGGGTTTTACATAGGGGAAAGCAAGACGAAAAAGAAGATAGGACTTCCTAAAAACTTGACTTCTTGAGCTATTCTCTAAACCAGAGAAATTCAGAGAAAATAAAAATTTATTTTTAAATATTCGCTATGTTGGGTTGCATTTAATAATTTGCATCAGCTTCTAAATCTCTGACTATATAAAAAAAAGCATACCAAAGCTGATGGCTAAAATTCAAATGAAATTATGTATTTAAGAACAATTAATGATTTCACAACAGTGGTAACATGGTATTCATAACATTGCAGTAATCTCCGGTTACAACGTCTGCACTCTGACCAGACTTTGCAACTTTGGAGGTCCAACATACAATCTTACATCTACATCCATTGATCTAAATAAAATATTAGCAAAATGTTGCATTTCAGGGAGTGGGTTGACAAAAATAAGGTTTACGGATGGAGCAGACTGGGCAAAGTTGCGAGCACAGGCAAAGCTTTCTGAGCATCCCATACTGTGGGGATGTTTCTTTTAGTCAGGAGAGAAAAAAAATAATTTTGTGAAGTTGTATATGGAATTCCTTTGCCGTGTACTGGCATCAGTACTTTTCAGGCCGATGTTGTAAATTGTATGAATTTTGTGCAATGGCTTTATGCCATTTTGTGTTCTCTTTTGTCAGGGCAAGTCAAACTGCTCTTACTGAGAGCTGGGACAATTATATAATGACCTTTTCAGGTCAGATGTGCAATATGGAGGACATTTATGTTTTGTAGTTCTTTTGAGTCAAAAGAAAATTTCTTAAATGTGTCTTTAACAGCGTTTTGTTTGTGAAACTTCTACTTTAAAACAAACTCTAGCTTAATTCAATCTGCAAATTACTGTTTTTGTGTAAACATTTCTCTGTGTGTCTGTTTTGCCAAAATCCAGCACTTACAGTAACATTAGTGTTGTAGCTCCTTTGCTATTCACTGACTTGTTCTTGGAGTTGAAATCCTCTGCTCATTTTTTCTCATTCGTTTTGCTACCCCTTTCTTCTCTTCAGCTACTGTTGAGGCTATTGAGGCTGATGAAGGTAAATTGGCCAGTCCCCTTTCTGTTGGTGCCACAACAGATAAGGGCTCTGCTGGGTGTATTCATTTTGCTGTAGCTTGTACAGATTGTGTGGGTGTTGGGCTAACAATCGTGGCTCGGTATTAACCAAAATGTAATTGCTTTAAAGGGGAAAGTGTTTTGTTTTGTTTTTTTGTTTTGTTTTTCTTTCTGTTGCTGCTGTTGAGGTTTTATTCTTTCTGTAAGTTACAAACATGTTGGAGCTGCTGTATGTTGAGTTAAGCACTGAGTAATGTCACAGGAGGAGATCAGGGAACTTGGATTTCACGGGACATAACTTTGGCAGCAGCTCGTAAATGCTTTGTGACACAAAGCTCTAAAGCTGTGCACTGGAGGCTGGCTCAAACTATCCTCAGCAATTTCTGGTCAAGGAAAACACATAGATTTTTATATATTCTCTCCTTTTGTTGTTGTTTCTTTTCCCTTTTTTCTTTATTTATGCTTCAGTTTGTTTCCTTTCTTTTAGGTCACTAATAAAAAAAAAAATTTAGTCTTTTGTTATAGTACAGCATGTTTCTGTTTCCCTTTAAAAGTAAAACAACATGAGACATTTGTCTGCAAGATGTCTGCTTCTTTTGGTTGTGGCAGTTTACACGCTGAATATTTACATTAGAGAAACCATTAACACAGGCACCATTTTAGCTGCATATAAAGTGACTAGCTGCCTTAGAAGATTTCTGAATGTTCAGTATTGAAAACTGATGTTTTGTTGACAGACCTCTAATTTAACCCTTAATAATTTTTAACACTTCAGTTAAAATCAAAGTAACCATGTATTGCAATGCAGATGTACAATGTTTGTTCAGTATTATGAAGTTTTGGAAGAAGAATTTTCAGAATTCCCCTTTAAAACAAAATTCTTCAGTTGTATTTTGTTCTTGCCCCTCTCAAATTTTCTGTGGGTATTTTTTTTTTAGTTAATTTAAAAACAAAATCTGGTGATTGTTGTCCTTCGGTAAGATGTGCCCTTTCGGCCAGTTGAATTTGTTTTTGAATTTTGTAAAGCAGTGAATAAAATTACAGAAAAAACAAGTAAGAGAAAATACAACTGCTTTCTAAATAGCAGTGAGTAAGCTGCTATTTATGTTGGAATTATCTATTCCTATCAGCAATCTCTAATCTGCAGTGTGCATTCTTGTTGACAGTTTGGCTGTTTTCTGTGATTTTCTGTGACTATGTGTTGTGTTTTAATAGACTCTCAATGTAACCTGCTAATTCTCATTGTCTGACCAGCAACTACAGCAGAGCACCTTCTTTAGTGTTACAGACAATCATGTGTCTACTGGAAATACAATCCCTTAATGTGCCCCATGCCAGCAATATGCACCCCTCAAGTTAATTCTTGATTTGCTGTCCTTGCTAGTTAGATGTTGTCACCATAGTCACAACTACTGCTCTACAACACAGGTGAAGCTTCTGATGGAGCAGAAGTTTCACCCTTTACCAGTTGTCCTTCAGGGCCCAGTAACACCAGCTGGGCTGTGCTGCTAGCAAGCTCCAGAACAAGGCAACTGCTTCCGCTTCAGTGCAGCCATCCATTAAACTATTGCTTTAAGGGATTGGCATGGGTGCTTGTTAGACATCTTCATTTTGTGGTAGAAGATAATTTTTTTTTAAAAAAGACAACCTTAAGAAAACTCACTGTATGACCTGTTCTGTTTTCACTGCTCCGTCCCTGCTCACTTGACTCATCACCATTATGTTGTTTTTCTGAGTTGAAGTATAATACATGTTGAAAACCATGCACTTCACAAAGTTCCAATGTAATATTTGAGAAACTGGCTAAATAACTAAATCCTGAGGCAAACAGGATCTGCAAATTTTCACAGTAAAGGTTGGCACAACCAGCATGAAAATGCCTTTTCTTGCTCCCCCCTAAATACAAGGAGTGGTAGCTTGGTACCAGGGATGTTCTGGGGTTTTGGGTGTGTTAGATTTTTTTTTTAACAGAAGTTATCAGCTTGTCCAGAATCAGGACTGCATATTGGAAAGAGAGTACTTGGGGGTAAAAAGAGGAAAAGGGAGAAGGAATACTGAATTAGATCTCTGAAACTCCCCTACTGTTTTTGCCCCAGGGAGTTTGCAGTTTCCTGGTACTAACACACCATTTCTGCTCTATGGCATGTTATGATAGAGGCCTAGCAGAAGTTCCAGTTCTGGAAGTGCAGTGCATTGATTTGGTACAGATAAGAGAAAAAACACACAGAAGGCTGTGGCAAATTATCTACAGAGCTGTGACCTGCTTTTTGGCTACAGTGCTTTTTTTCTCTTTTGCTTTTAATCTAAAGATGTTCAACACTTCAATTAGAGAGAGAATAAAATTAAATAAAAATCACAGTCTGTGAATACATTCCTCAGCCTTTGGCTTCCTTCTGATGTTGGTGTGGCCTCCTCACCAATGTCTCTGCTAAAAGGCAGATCAAAAATCCTCAGGATCAGTTGGAACTTTGGTCTTTTGTCAGTGCATTTCCTAAGCTAACCAATGTAGCTGTTCCAAAATGACAATGTCTCTGAATCTGTGTTGCACAGCGTTCCTGCCGTTTGACTCAAGCTGCTTTCTAGAAGCCAAGGGTTGTATCAGGGAGCATAATTGCCCCAAGTAATCAACAAGCAGCTCACATGTGTTGAGAACAGAAGGCAACTTGTTGTAGGGTCACCCCAGATCTTCCTTAGCTTTTAATGCATATCCCACTAAGTGCCCTCACTATGTCATCATCTGGAAGTAGCCAGCACTTTTTGCATGATCTTTGAAGGTCAAATGGGAGTTGTGCCTAATGAAGGGCATTAGGGCAAGGCACGGTGTCCTTAAGGCTGTAAATGATGACAGCAAATGTCAACTCGCCAGCTCAGGGCTGTGCCCTCAGCATGGTTCCAAAGTGCAAACTGTAGTTTCATGTCACCATCTTGGTGTTCTAAGCTGAACCCCAGTGGACAACAAAATACTGGAAGCTGATCATGTTGAAAGCACCAGTTGTGTTGGAAGGGATGGTAGTGGTGAGCCCCCAGCTCTTTCTGAGTGTGGTAAGGAGTTGGTGGTGGTGTCAGATCTTCTCATTGCCTCCTTCCCAAAGAAGGATTCTCACACTTGTTGCTAAATTGGGGAAGAAGCTGCTGAGAGTTTTGTCTTGCTAATTTTATTTTTCAATAATCCTTTATTTAGCTATCAAAGGATTTTCACCCCAGCATAAGATCACTAGCTTCGAAGAGGCCAAAGGCTTAGATCGAATTAATGAGCGAATGCCTCCGCGCAGAGACGTGCCATCTGATGCCAACCTTAACTCCATCAACAAGGCAATCTCCACAGAGACTAATGGCACGGACAGCAACGGCAGTAATAGCAGCAATATCCAGTGACCACTGTCCGGGAGGGGGGTTGAGCTGCAGGGCGCGATGGGGTTGCTGCACGTCAGCAGTGGGATGTTCTTGCCTCTGATGATAGCTTACTTGCTCTGGGGGCCAGGTGTTGGATTCAGTTTACAAAAATCATCAACAAAGAGATCGTCAACTTTAATTTGGTGGGAGGGCGGGTGGGAGAGAGACACCTCCTTTGGATATGCCTTTAAATGCTTGTAGAAAAATGAAAGCTCATGCTGGTATATATTGCAAAGCTAGGGGAATGAACATGTTTTCCTACTACATTGGGAACGTCTAGCTATGTTACTGAAAGGCCTTTTATTATGTTACTGGACATGAAAACTTTGTTTAATTTCTTACTAACTATTGTACGTTTACAGTTGCAGCACTCAACATCTACAACATCGAAACATTTTTAAAAAAATGTACAAACTAAATAAGGACTATTTATTGATAATGTTTTGCTACTCTTGTCAGACAATGGCTATGAAATAAATTAGGCACTCTTTAAAAATATAGAGAAAAAAAGAAAAAAAAAAGTTGGAAATTTGTTTAAAATGCCAAAAAAAAAAAAGAGAGAGAGAGTGAGAGAGAGCGAGCGAGAGCGACAGTTTAATTTTGTACAGATTATGCTTACCTCAGGTTTCAGGTTTCTTTAGTGTGCTTCAATGCCCTTCTTTAAATATAACACTTACCTTACTAATTTGGCAGCAATTGTCTTTTTCTTTGTTAAAAAAAAAAAAACTGGAATTATAACATTTATCTTTTTTTGCTGTTTATATTTAGGGGGGTTTGGTTTGGGAGGTTTTCTGGGGTTTTTTTGGTAAAACAAGTCTTGGTTGTGGCTTGCTGAATTTAAATATTTATGAGTGGTGCATTTTTAAGTATAGTGAACAAGACACCATATTAAGTGCAGTGAAAAGCATCTATATTCTGTAAAAATCTGCCTATGCATGTTTTTTAAGAAAAAATGGCTGTATAGGCCTGTATGGGACTGTAATGCGCTTAGTGGTCTGACTTATACTGGAAATGTATGTATACTGGCGTACTTTATATTCTCTAAAAAGAAAATGCTTAATGCCTTTGAAATTTTGTAATCAAAAAAAGCTTTGAAAAATCTAAGGGGAGAGTATTCTTAAAGTTTTTAACATAAGCTTGTCAGTGCACATATAGATGGGTAGCATGTTTAGCAAACCTTGTGAAATTTAAATAAGTTTGTAGTTACATGTGAAATTCTAAATGCATGATAACTGTTAATGTCATAATGGTTTAGTCATTTTGTTCTGTTTTGTCATGTGCCACAAAATGTGTAATTTTTTCACTTTTTTCCCTTTGTATATCAGTTACGGGTTTCAACTGGTTCATTCTAAAAAAGAAAAGGAAACAAAACAAACAGTCCATTGATATTTTTTAACAATTGTATAAGTGCCCAAGTAATTCACTACAGCCTACAGCCTTGCCTTTGTAATTTGACTTCGAAATGTTGGCAATCAAAGCATGCACTTGTAACAATGAAAGAAGCATTTTATATTACTACTCAATAAAAATGTGCATGAACTTAAGTATTCTTCACTTTCTTGCTGTCTTAGTGGCAGAAGCACACAGGCATGAGGCACATGTACTTCTTGCTCTCTTTTGCTTTGGACAGAAAAAGACTGCTGGTGTAAGACATGAGTGACTTGTTTCATGAGTCAAGGTCAGTTCTTAACTAAGAAATAAACCCGTGTATTACCTAGCTGTTCTAGGCTACTGAATCTCTGCAGACTTCCCCCAAGGTCTGGTTGGAACATTGGGTTTTCACGAAAATGAGTAGGATGTAACCCACAAGTGGAGTGCACAAGAAAACAAGTGTGCTCTTGTGTGCTTTCCCCTTATCTGGAGTGTTTGAGAAGGTCAACAAGTATCATTTACAGTTATTACAGTTTTATTTCAAATGCTCTCTCTTTTAGTCAGAGAAGAACTGTCAAAGTTCTGTCTTCTCACTTTCTCCCTAACTGTGCTCACCATCCTTCCCAAGTCCATCATCCTGCGAAGAACTGACAGATGATGCCAAATGCTGCAGTGATGTGGGTATCGCCTTAGTCCTTCTTTCAGGTACCACTATTAAATGCAGGCTCAGTGCCTGCTTTCTTATATGTTTTTCCCGCTTTAGCTCTTGCTAATTTTGATGAAACGTGACAGGTGGCAAAAATAAAGAGGTTTCATAATATCTGGGACTGCTTCAGATGTAATTTTTCATTTCAGATTGTGTAGAGGTGCAGCACAGACACATGCGTTCATTTGCTGGGTGGAGCTGTTTGTCCCTCTGGTTCACGGGCACGGTGTGTGCAAGAAGGGAATGGTGACAGTTTGCGTGCCCACTGAGCCCTGTGCTAACAGAACACCACAGGTCACCTGAGGTAAGTTCTTCTGTGGAGACGCCCTGTGCCGCACACAGCAGCACTGCTGGGCAGTGCAGCAGTGGCTGCTGTCTGCTTGCATTTCACTTGGGCCCTGGCAGTTCCACCAGCCAATCTGACAGTAAGAAAGGGGCTTTTCTGCTCAGCAGCGACTGTGTGTAGGCCTCTAGGTAGATCTTACCCAAAAGATCTGTGCTACAAATCAGAGGTGGGACTGGAAATGTCTGTTGTAGTTGCTGAAGAGTTAGGTAAGCAAGTCAGCTCAGGATGAGTGATCCACTAGGGAATGTACAAAGTGTCTGGTCACAAAGGAGATTTTGAAACTCTTATTTGCATCTCAGAAGAATGAAAATTGCCTGGAGCATGAAAAATAGCAGTGTCCTGTGTATCCAGGTAGGATAGCCTGGCTCCCTCCTGAAGCAAGCTCTGCCATCCTACTGGGGACGTAGGACAGTTTCTGGATGGCTCAAGGGATATAGTCTAAGCTATACTCAAATGTTCCTGGAAGGACCAAAAACAACTTCCAAAGCTTGTCTCATTTCAGGGTATCCAGTCTCTTCCAGCTTCCCTCCAGTTTCCTAATGCAGAAGAAACTATGGATGAATTTGAAGAAAAACCCTGCTGTCACTGAAGGCTAAGTTTTGGATTCTGTGACCTCAAGAGTGATGTGTCATGTACTGGACTGTGTCTCCCAGTACAGATTTCTTCCTTCTTACCAAATACCCCACCTTAATGCCAAAACCATCATTGGTGCTTACTTGAGAGATTTCCTGTGTTTTTTAACAACTTCAATCTTGCTGTGTGAGATGGTATTTGATACTATTTCATGCACTAGCATAATTTTGCTTTTCAACAGCTATTAAATATGAAGTGCATTAGGTCTTGGTGTATATTTTTTGCAGAAGACAACATTCAGTTTTTGTCTGGGTTTTCCTCCAGAACTGCAGTAGATTTAACCCTGCTTAAGCTTGTGCCAGTGTTGCCAACAGTTGGGCGCAGCTGGGAATTCTTTCAGCATTTTTCCCTTCTAAGGCCTCTAGAGGAGTCCTGATATCTCTCTTCCCTAGCTTTAGTTTTTAGTGAAGTGGCATTCAGAGTGTAAAATAATGAAAATTTTGGGGACATTTTTTGGGTGCAAGCTGAATTTACGATTTTAATCCTTAGAAATCAGTTTTCCTTTTTTTTTTTTTTTTCAAGATACTGTTGCTCAGATTAGTCAGATTGATGAGTCTTCCCACTTCTTTGACTAAGAGAGGGATGTGAGAATCGGCTATTCCAAATGCTGAAAAACCACAAGCACCAAAACAACCATTTGAAAAAATAGTTTTCAGTTTGCTTTCTGATGTTTAATCCCCTTAGAAGCGGCCATTTTGGGCATGTAAAAGGATGAGATTTCTTGGTCTTCAATGATTTAGGAAAAAATATATCTACATTCACATTTTCATATGTAAATATTCATACTTGTGGGCACTTTCATGTCAGTAAAAAGAGATGATGGAGCTAGACATAGGGGTTGGGTTTTGTGTCTTGCTGAGCTGATTTTGCAGTATCAGGCCTGCTAAGCTTTATAAAATAAAAGTTTTGTGAGGCCCTGAATTTTTTTAAATATATTTTTAAATAACTCGAGAGCAGTTTCAGTTTTACATGTGACACCAGGTTTCATCAGGCTGACAGATAGCTGTGTGCTCTGGGCAGTATTCTGCCAATGATTGCAAAGGTAAGGGCTGCCTTGGCTCTTTCATCCCTGTCAGAAGCTTGTTTTAGGTAAAGTATCTTGGCAAAGAATGTGCTGAAGGACTGATTTAGCTGCCAGTGGGAAGCCTGAAGGCATGGTGACAGTGTCTGCTCCTTTGTGAAGCTCCACTTGTAGCCATCATTAGTTGCTCTGGGATTTCCCACGGCCCCTCTTCCCTTTTGGGCAAAGCCTGGCACAGTTGTTTGCTGGAAATTTGGGTCTGGACACCCAGTTAGGCAATTCTTAGAGCAGCAAGACTTGAGCAAGAGGTGGTTGTTTCATATTTTAGCTTTTGCATTCTTGAGGCAGTTGATGCTGATGACCATGCTGTGATTGAGCAAGCCCATTGCTCTCAATATTTGGCTATTTTATAGTCTTCTTTTGCTTTGAATAAGCAGTTGAACACTGCGACCTGGGCTAATTTTTCAGTGTTCTGTGTCAGAGGAATCTGGCATAGAACAAAACTGCTGTTACATTACAGCGCTGAGATCAGCTCCTCACACAGGATCAGCTGGAGCAGTTAACTGGGGCCATGTACAGTCAGGTCTTGACTATCTGCAGGGATGAAGACTCTGCAACCTCTCTGGGCAAGCTGTGGCAGTGCTTGAGAGCTCTTAGAGTAGAAGAGACTTTTCCTTTCATTTAAAATTTTGCTGTATTTCAGTTTGTGTCCAAAGGCTTTTGTCCTGTTCCCAGCCCTCACCAAGAAGAGCGTGGCTCTTTCCTTTTACTGCCCCGCCAAGTACTTATATGCCTTTTCTCCAGGCTGAGCAGTCTCAGCTCTCTCCATCTCTTCAGGTCTGCCAGTCCCTTAATCATGTTTTTGGTCCTTTTTTGACCTCACTCCATTAAGTCCATGTCTGTCTTGTGCTGGGGAGCTCAGACCTGGATACAGCTTTCCAGGTGTGTCTCACCAGTGGAGAGTGAGGGGAGGAAAAGACTCGATCTGGTTGCCTGCACGTGCCACTAAATTTCTACAATATATGCCAGTAATTTAAGACAAGGGAAGACATTTCTGACATTGCAAGTTGAAGAGATGGGAGCCGTGCCTCAGAAAGTGGAAGATGCAGAGGGACATTGCAAGTGCAGAGCTGCGATGTACTAAGGTACAGATCCAAAAAGATAAGAGAAAATGAATGCCTTGCCAGACTTGAGAGTACAGTGAAAGACTGGAATAATAAAAATATTATTAATAATTATTTAATAATAGTTAATAATAAAAATAAATCTCATTGCCAGATTATCCAGTAAGTATCAATTGCAAGAGGGAGGACCCTCTTCACTCTTCGTCTGCTACTGTGTCCTACCTACTACTGATCCTTCAGAAGGTGAAGCAGTCATGAAAAAAAATCTCACCAAATTTTTACAGAGGGGAATAGTCCCTTCTTGCATTCAGCAAGCAAGTGGCCGAAGCATGTGGTATGTATAAAATCATTATTGTGGTGCAGATCTGCACAGTATCTGGACATCACCTAAATGAGAGGTCTTGTGCCTCCCTGGGGAGGGAGAAGTAACCTGACAGGGTTGCCTGAGGAGGGGTTAATTTGTTTATTTGTCACTTAGTGGTTTATTGTTTTCAGTACATATTTAATAAGCTTTGTACTCAGACTGCATTTTTCTGAAAAGAAAGAGCACCCTGAAGGGAATATGGGTCTGACACTGGCTGAGCTTAAATAAAGCTGCAGAGCTGAGGGACTGAGAAGGCCCCACATCCATGGATCAGAGTGTCAGAGAAAGGAAAGGAATGAGTAGTGGAACTGGGAGGAGGGGTTGGGATATTTATTTCACTCCTTTTTCAAGGTAGCTGGGAGAAGAGACAGTGGCAACAATGCTGCACTAGTCTGAGATGGTGAGATAAGGAAGCTGTACCAAGCTCCCAGGGCTTTAGGTAGGCCATGACAGAAACTAGGCTGATAAAATTCACCTTAGACTAGATGCACTTAAAGATTATAGTGGAGTTCAGGCACTGACCTGAAGGCAGTCGTGTCGGAAAGGAAAGCAGGCAATGGCATGAGAAGTAGTTTCAGAGGGCAGACCTGCGATAAGGAACAAATTGGGATTCGGAGCCCTGGCAGAGGAAGAAACGCAGATTGTGGAATAGAGTGATGCATTTATTACATGCTGAAGAGTTATATCAGTTCAGCCTTAGTGCAAGGATGCCTATTACTAGGGAGTTTGGACCTTGTACAAGGGAGTTGCCGTGAAGTCAGCTGGGATGACTGGCTAAAGCCTGGGCTCTCTGCAGGATGAGAGGGCAGGAATTACAAGGACCTTAAATCTCAACTAGCCTTGTAAGGTAGGGCTTGCAACTAACATCTCAGAGAAAAATAAAAAGCTAACAAGGAATGGAAAAATGACCTGTTAGCCAAGTAAGCTGGACATGGCCAGTCAAATCTAGGAATACAGTGAAAACCAGCATGAGTCCAGCTAAGTTATCTTTGCCGATCATGGTTGAAAAGCAGCAGAAAACTTTTTAGACGCTTGAATAGAAAAAGCAAGGTTAAGTAAGTGGGAAATGATGCAATGAGGATAAGGGAGATGTCTAAAGTATTTGCTAAAGGACTGTGGAGGGAAAGCCAAGAATGAGATTTAGAGTATGGAAACAAGGAATACAGGAGTCGAGACAGAAGCAAGTTAAGAGCTGAAAGCCCTTATTCCAGGAAATTGCAAAATTTTCTTTCCTAGTCACAACAGAAAATACCACATTTGCTTGCTCGTCAAATAGCAATGCTCTTTAACTGCCCTCTGAACGGCTTTAACTGCCCTCTGAATGGGTGGTATGTTTTGAAAATATGCTTGGCGAATATGTAAGTACAGAAATTTATATAAATCAGGAGCAACCACAGGATGATTTGTCTGAGTGTAATCATATGCAAGGATTGAAATTTTGAAGGAACTACTGACCACAATGTGTGTGAGGGGCTGTTTGCTGCAGTACTGTGTGGCAAACAGACACAAATTATGCATGTTAGGAACACGTACATAAAAGCTGAAGCAGAAAGGAACCAGATGGAGGGAAGATGACAATTGTCGATGTTGGAGAGGAAGTTATGGTTACTAAAAAGGTTCCTCAGATGTAGCAGGCAGAAATTTAGCAAAGCAAGAAATGCTCGTGACATTGTAAGTTGTTTTCATGGTTCCCTTTTTTTGCATCTGCCTCTCCATCCACTTAGAACTTTCCTTGGGAGACTAGGATTACTGAGGGGCATCAGGATTCCTAGGAGGGATCGTTGCTGGAGGGAAGTTCTTCCACATGTTTCTCTTCCTTTTCCTTATTTTCTTCCCCCCTTGTCTTCTTTTCTGTCCCTTGTTCTTTTGCTTTATCACAGCCACCATTTTGCCCCTGGTTCCTTTTCCCAGATGCCCTGGGGCGCTGCCACTGACTGCGTGCTGGGCTCAAGCTTTTTGTTCCTATTAACAGAGTCAGGACTGTTCCTTGGGAATAGGTGGTGCTAGGAAAACACTGGTATTTGTGGGGAAACGGTGACTGGACGGGAGAATAAGAATTTTTCTCTTAGCAGATGGGGAAATAACATTGGTAACAAGCTTATAGATACATTGTGCAGAGTGCTGATGTTGCTGCAGAAGTAGGTTGGCATCAGTGGGTAATAGTACTGATCCTTGCTGAGGAGCTGGTAGGGAAAACAAGCAGAGGGATCAGCTCTGGGTAGGGGGAGAAAGTGGGCTTCTAGCCTTTTCTGCCTCTGTGTGCCTATTTTAGTTTCAGAGAAGAAAAAAAAATAAAGGTTGTGCCTTCACTATCCCCCAGCAAAGTTTGTCTTGGCTTTTTCACCCCTACAGTTTTTTCTTGCAAGAAGTGATTCATGCGTGTGCTTGCATATGGAAATAGATTTGCAAGACTTGCCAAACAACGCACCTCCTAAAAGCACAGCTGGGTGCTGACACCGCAGTGTTTCCCTCAGTCCAGAAAGTTAAATCCAGAAATAACCTTCCATCTCTAACAGCTCGATGACTCATGCAGGCTTTGGGAGGGTGCAGGGATTCCCGTCCCCAGAAAGCCCTGCTGCTGCTGCTGCTGCTGCTGCTGCCAGGGGGCTTGGGGGGAGCTCACTGCCAGGGAACAGCTCCTGGAGGAGTCTGCACCAGGAGATGCCATCCAGCCCACCAAGTAAAGCAAACTGCATCTGTGGGGACCAAGAGCTTTACACCCAAAGGAGTATAAAAGCAGGCATGTATGCCCTGGCCCAGGCTCCCTGGGGATGTGTGTCTGCAGCTTCCTAATGGGGAATGGGGGGAACCACATCAGTACTCGTGGTCCTGATTCACCAGCTTCCCAGCCACGGTTCCCACTGTGGCTCAGCTGGCAGCTCCTAAATTATGTGTTTTCTATTTAAAACCACCAAAGCCATCAATCATGTGGATTGTCTGAAACTCAAGGGGTTCATCCTTGTGAATGAGCACCTCTGGGGTGGTCTTCTATAATGGCTGAGAATATATGCTATGACATCTAGTGGAATCTAATTTCAACCTTCCCTATCCATGGCAGGGGGGATTGGAACTACTGAGTTCCCTTCCAACCCAGGCCATTCTATGATGCCATGATCTACAGTGATTATTCTATTAAGATATGGATAGCCACTAAGATAAAGATATCTATGCACTAGTTACAGAATAGACAGTTGCTCTGCAATGCCTGGAATTTCTTGCTGGAGTGTTCGTTGGCATCTTTGTTCCCGTGTGAGTCCTAGAGTACGAAGATTTAAGTAAAACTATCAAAGGAAATACTTCACCACTACCATTACCAATCCACTACCTGTGGATTGTGCTTTTATTATTGTTTTTTAACACAGGTAACCCAAGTTCACATTTGTATGTAGTGCAGCAAAACTACTCCTGGCTCCTCACAGCTTCATCAGGAGTGTGCATGCAGCATCAGCACAGGCTCTGCTGTGTGCTGTGTATATCTGTAGATGTGTGTGTGTGTGTATGTTACCTAGCATGGGTATTTTGGGGAAAGAATATGATATTTTTTCAGCATTTAGATTATCTCAGTATCACACAGTTACCAAGAGACAAGATGTAAAAGTGGGATATTGCCATGTCTGCCTTTTTGCCCCCCTTGCTGTGTCTGCAGGTGTAATCTGGCCCTTCCTCTGGGTTTCTTCACTGCCCTTTCCTGGAAAGACCGAGGGACTTTCTAGTCCCTCCCTGGGAAAGCTGAAGCACAGAGATGACCCAGTGATGGCTTAAAGCCTCTCAGCCTGTGTGGCAATAGCACCAGCACCAAGAACACCTGCAGCCCATCCCCACAGCACCTGGTTCAAGGGGACTGAGGCTGGGAGGAATAACTGCAGCTCACTAAGCCAGAATTTCTCAGGAATCAGAGCACAGCCCAGCAAACAGCACTTTAGGGCTGAAAAGTGTATGTGTGGGGAACATTATTGTTACTTTTCCTACTGTTGCTGGCCTGGCAGCCTTGCCTGCCTTTAACTGCATTTCCTTTAGGTGAAGCAGGAGGCCAGAGATGACCCCATAAGGTGAGGATGTGCTGCAGACAAGCCAAAGCCAGCAGCCAGGTCAGAAGCTTGCCTGCTCAGACCACACTGCACATGTTTGGAGGAAACCTGAGCCTGTGGGAGCTCGGGGGCTGCCCAGTCAGTCACTGGGATTCACATCAGGATGATGAGAGCACATGTGTTAAGGCAAAAATATTTCTGTGCAGTTCAGCAACTGCCAGAGTGTTCTCAGGAGAAGAGAGCAGTACAGTGCAGAGCAGCAGGACAAAGGGATATCTGGGCTACTTAGAGCTGGAAGGGAGTTTTGGGTAATATTGTTAATGGTGCGATGCTTTTTTTTAGTGAAGCTTGTAGAGGAATATCTTTGTATCTAATGGAATAACTGTCATTATTTCCTGTCTCTGAAATATTTCCAGTCTCCTGTAGTATCACATGTACTGGAGAGGTCTCAGGGATTGCCTGTTTGCAAGGGTAATGAAAGGCAAAGGCTCAGGGAATGGAAGGAAATACAAGAGAAATGAGAGAAAATGCGATGTTAATAGCAGAAAATGTATTTTTTCCAAAACTCCTATTTTTCTTTTTATAACAAAGATTAATTAAGGATAAAAACCCCTGAAATATACATAATTTGAAAGAGATCAGCTGGGAATGAAGCTTTAGCAAAATTGTCAAAAGACTAAACACATCATTTATCTCTGCAACACAGCTGAGATGCAACAAAAAAAATGCATTCTGCTGAGCACTGAAAATTAAATTAAGTCATGCTTGCGTGAGCATTTGTACATCACTGGAATAAAACTCTGGGGTTTTGTGACTGGATTGGGTACTGAAGTCTTTGGGGTGTCAGTTGTAGGATGGACATGCCTGGTTACAGGCAGGCTCCTGCTCCATCAGTGGATCACAGCAAATACATCCATAGTGGCTGCCGAGAACTGAGGGATGCAATGCCTTGGAAATCACCATCCCTAGAAGGGTTCAAAAGCCATGTGGATGTGGCACTTAGGGATGTGCTTTAGGGGTTAGATGGTGTTAGAGCTCTTTTCCAACCTTAATAATTCCTTTTGATCACCCAGACTTCCTAGCCTTTGGTGAGGACCTTGTTCTCCTCAAAAGCTGCCACCATCCTTAGTGATGTGCAGGGTGGTTGGTGGCTGCCTGATGTCTTCCACAGCCTTCTCCTGGCCCTGCAGTTTCACAGAGTGTAGCTCAGAACAACAAAGGCTTGCAAGGTATATTCTTCAAGGGGGTCCTTATGGAACCTTCCCTGAACTGAATTGCACCTCCTGGGGAAAAGAACTGTAATTCCTTTCTCTTTTTTCCTTTTTCATGACCAGCAGATCATTCGAACATCCAGCAAAAACTCTCAGAGAGGCCAGGCTATTTCTGGGCACCGCCTGGCCCTGCTGCACGGGGAGCAGCAGCTCCCAGTGAGGAGCTGGCAGTGCCATCACCCCCTGCCATGTGAGGTTCGGAGCATCCGGGCCTCTGCATCCCTACGTTTAAGCGAAACTGGTTGCCATGGTGACAGTGGGTCTTACTAAATATGGCCCCCGATGCCCAAAATCTCGTGGGTGGTAACAGCTGAGGTGCGTGCAGAGTCCCTGCCAACACCAGAAACCTGCTGGTGTGGCTCACCACAGGGAAAGTGCTTGCACTGGTGAGTGAACCAAGCCCCTCTGGTTTCTCTGGTGGCGGTGGTGTCAGTTTTGGGTTGCTGATTTTTATCTTCCGCAGGTCCCCGCATGCTCCCCAGAAGATGCAGACTGGCCCGGGGAGCCTGTGCTGCAGCTGGTAAGAGGCTGCAATAGATTTATCTTACAAGAGCAGGGGGGACTTGCAGCCTTTTCACTCCTCGGTGTGGCACGGTAGCTACGTAGCTATTCCCGTGCCTGTCCGTACCGGGCTGCACGAGGAGGGAGGGCGAGATTACACGGATACAATCATCAGCCTTGTAATTACACGCAGCAGCCCCAGACACCCTCTTGGGTTTGCTGTACGAATCTAGTAAGACTCGGGCATGGGACTATTACAGGCTAAGGAAACCTGTGTTTGCCAGACCTTTTCCTGCGGCTTTCCCGCGGAGAGCTGTGGTGTGTAATGCAGCAGTGTGCGCGGAGCTGGAGGCTGGCCGTCCGTGTGTCCCTCTGGCTCTGCTCCGCTCAGCTCCGCAGTGTCCCACCGAGGAGAGGCAGGAGGTTCACACGCCGGCAGCCTCTCCCAGGCACGGGGGTGGCGTTTGCTCGCTGGAGGTGGGAGCTTTTCTGTGCTGTCTGCCCATCTGCACAGCTCTCACGCTGTGCTGGGGGTTGTTGGAGCAGTGGGACACGAATCCGCAGTGCTCCCAGCTCCCTGCGACAGCCCGAGCAGCTTCTGGGCTCCCCTCCCGACAGATTTCAGTGCAAGGCTCCCCACAGTGTGGGGCAGGATACAGGGGTCCAGCCCTCACTGACAAAAAAACTGTGCTCGGGTTTTGGAGCCAGCAAGGCAGCAGGAGCCACGCGCTCATCTCTGCAAGCTGTGGGAGATGCGCGTGGGATGAGATGGAGCTGGAGCATATAGGGGAAAGGTGCAAGGTGAGGATCCCCCTGTGCCTCTCGGCATGCAAAGGAAGAGAAGGGAACACATCAGAGGTTACAGCTCCTGCTTGAGCTGTCTCCCAGAGCTTCCCAGCTTCTTCAAAACCTTTCTAAGACAGATTTTCCTGAAAAATGACAAATAACTCGTTCTTGAGGTATGAGGCATTGGGAGGAGAAGGGCAAGGAGTGAGAAATACGATGCTGCAAAAATTCCAGAAGCCATTGCAGCTGATACATAACAAACCTAGAAGCAAAGGCAGCGAGGGAGGGAGGAAGCCTGTGAGACGGCCCTGCAAGGACAGCTGCTTGCCAGAAAAGCAGAGAGAGGAAAAGGGGGCCAAGCACACCAGTTTTGCAGATTAAAAAAACATATACACAAGGAGAGGTCAGCAACAGGAATTACTGAGGTGGTATGAAGGCCATCAGTGTCATCCACCCTCAGCAGGTGCCCCAGTACAGGAGTGGTGGCTTCTGTGCTGGGTCTGCTCTCCAGGCTGGTCCAAGGCACTTGGCCAAGTGTGGGCCACATGGGGCTGGGGCTGAGCTGTAGCTGTTAGCATCCAAGGGGGCAGAGAAGAATTTGGTGGGAATCAGGGAGGGAGTCTGAAGGATGGAAATCACACATCACCCTTGTTTCCATTTCTCAATGGAGGCGAGGAGGTGTCTTTTGGAGGTTGGAGGTGGTTGCACTTTTTAAATAGTGAGTGAAATGTGAAAAATAAAATTGTTCCTGGTCCTACACCCTTGGAATGATTTATGTTGGTATTTAATCCCACATGTGTTTCCCTACCCACCGTGTTCTGGATTTTCTCTGCACTTTTGGGAAAGCAGTGGGTAAGCAGCACACTCCTAATTACAACCCAGGGCTGTTTGGACACGGAGGAGAGAGGCAAAGAGAAATAAATAAATTAAAAGTCCCATCACTGTAATGAATATGAATATGAGTCCCACTCTTTGCAAAGCCCACAGTTGTATTCCAGGGAGATTGCAAGTTACTGGCAGCAATTTTTCAGTCTGACTGGCTCAGGGTTGGGCTGGTGGCAACGTTTGGTCTCCATCCTTTGCACTGCTGAGACAAGGCAAAATGTGTCAGTGTCAGGGTCTTGTTTGGGCGTATCTACATGGCCAGGGTGGTGCATCTGCCCCAGTCCTGCAGGTGCAGAAGGAGGTTTTAGGGGCTGGTTTGCAGGGTGGGACAGGTGGCTGCTGGGGAGTGCTGGGGTACGCCCAGGGAAGCACTGTGTGCTGCACACTGTGCTTGCTGGCACGGATGTTTGCTTTTATGGCAAGCATATCTCAAGAGCTTATGTTTAAACTTCCAGGCTGTCCTTGCCTCCATGTGTTGTTGGACTGCACAGCTGTATCCTTCATTAAAAACAAATGTGAAAGCACCTGTGCTGCCTCTGGGCAGGGACTCAAGCCTTGGTAACAGGATCATGAGGAGCGAGGGAGGAAGCAGTGCTGGGCGCATGCATCCCCAGGATGCTCCTTTTGCTTGCTTCCCCACAAAATCCTGTTGTCTTGGCTGGTGGGGCTGGCAAGAGGGAGCTGTCAGTGGATGCAGGTAGGGGCTGCTGCTGCCTGCATGGTTCCCACTGCCAGTCAATTAATTAATAAAGCTTTCTGGCACCTTATCAGATCCACAATTCAGTCAGTTTAGGCTCCCTGTGGCAAGTCATCCGTGACTGTTTTTATTCACTCTTCTTTCTGGCTGCAGGTCCCTCAGCAGGCTGCCTCAGGCCAGTGGAAAATCAGGCGAGCTGTTCTCAAAATGGGGATGATGAGTGTTTTCCCTGCCCAGTGCTCTGTCTTGCAAGTTTGGCTGAGCTCTCTGCATCATCTCCCTGAGCCCATCACCTTGACATGGTTCAGAGCAGTTGTGCAGTGGCCAGCTGCTATTTTTTTTCCTCCTTGGGTGAGGTTCTTTTGCTTTGCTTCAGGTTTTGGGAGGGATCCAGGGGCTTTTGGTTGATTTGCACAAGGCCACATTGGCACAAGTAGCTGGTGAATATGGGAAGAATGCATTCCTAAGGCACTTTCTGTGGGAAGCATCTGCTCTCTTCCCTCTATCAGGGAGCACAGCACTCACGAGAATTCTGGGGATAATGGAGCTTCTTCCACACACCTTTCCCCCATGCCTGGCAGTTCTTGTAGAAGCAGTCCGTTTCTTTGGCAAGGAGCTGTGCAAAACCTATACTCCTTAGGGATGTGCTGGTGATGCTCATTTCCATTTCTGCCTCTGTACCAGCTCTGGAGGCAGCCTGGGAGCTGGTACCTGACTGGTCCCAGTGCCTCTCATGCCCCATGAGATGTAATGAATGAAATATGAAGTGAGAAAAAAAAAAACCCTCATTTTGGTTTTGAAAACTGAGGTATTTCTCTCTTTTTTTACCTTCAGAACACAGAGCACTGGGTGGTATTAGATTATTTCCCCTCCATCAACCTTTGTCTTTTCAGAGATCAAAGATGTTGGAGGAGAGAAATGGAAGTCAGTGTTTGTATTTTTCAATGAAAGAGCAAAGAGTCCAAATCTCTCCAACCTTTGACATGTACAGTTATTCTTTCCACATAATAAAATCTTTGAGGGCTGAAACTACAATTGCTTATGGTCATTAATGTTGTTACTGATGACTTGTCCTGCATTAGGTACTAAAAATGCACTCAAGGCTCACCCTTCTGCAGTGTCTGATAGAAAAAAATTCTGTATTTAGAGTTCCAGGCCCTGCTTTTTCCCATTGGAGTTGCCCTCATCTCAACTGTGCCACTAGAGGACCTGCTTTGAAGAGTTTCCATGGAGGCACATGCACTGTAAACCCCAACATCTCCCCTCACCTCTCATCCTCATCCTCCTATCACTGATTTTCTGGTCCCACAGCTTTCAACATGCAGGACAGACACACAGCTAGAAGTATGATCTGAGAATTTCCAAGCAGTTAAATAATCAGTGGTTTACCTTCAAAAGCAAAATAACGTGATTTAAAATAAAACCAATTTGCCTTGAAAATGGCAGATTTATATTCTAGGGCATATGAAGAAACTCAGGGATTTAGTCAACTAGCAAGGAGAAAAAAGCCCAAAAACCAAAGGGGAAAAAACCCTGCTGCAAGCAGTATTAGCTGCCAAAGCCATAATTGTGCAAAGCTGGAAATCCCTTGCTCAGCTGAACCTAGCGCATTGGTATAGCATCTTAAGTGAATTAGCTGGCATTGGAAAGCTATAATTTCTTATAAATAATAAACCAAATGTTTTTTTTCAAGTCATCCTGACAGTTTTCTTGGAAATCTGAAAATACAGTACTCATGTTAACCAGCTGTGTCATCTGGATCAGCATTTCATTTTGCAATGGGAATTATAAAAGGTAACATCTGTAAAGCAGCATAATTCATATAGATTATGACGTGCAGAAATACATCAGCTATGAAGTGATAATTTAAAAATCATTATCCCTGTAATTTATTAATATGTTCATATTACATAGTAATTTATGCTGTTATTTTGTCACTTTTGTTTGGCTTTTAGTTTTGCATGTTAATCTTGTGTGCATAGACAGGCTATTCAGCTGCCTGCCCAAAAGCCCAGCCTGCATGCTGCAGGTGGCTCTCCCTGGTCTGTGCTTTGGGATGATCCCAACTGCTCCTGTATGCTTGGGTGCATTCATAAATGCTAAGATCAGACCAAAAAAGGAGGTAAGGCAGTGTGGTTGTTGTGTTTACTGAAGGAAAGCTGTTGGTTATCTTGTTCCTCCAAGTGTTTTTAGGCTGTGAGGAATGAGGCTGTTTTGCCAGCATGACCTTCCTTAAGGCAGATTTTTCTACTTCTACCACCCAGACCCTTGGTGCCATCAGATCTCTTCTGCAGTCACTGGGGCTTTCAGATTTTGCCACACTGGGTAGTGACAAGCTGCCCTAAACCCCTTCCTTGTCTGAGACTTACAAAACCCAGAGAAGGGCCCCTGTGATGAATACTGCTGGTGGTTTATTTCCCCTTCGCTGTCTGGTAGAACTGTTGTCCAGGACATGCCCATCCTGAGTAACTAAAAACCCATCTCTCATGCCTGTGTGTCTCAAACCTCGGATAACAGGACTGAAGATGTAGGAACAGAGGAAAAATGTCAAAAAAGGCCCACAGTGTGGCTCAGTTGGGTGCTCTGATGTCTCATTTTCTCAAGAGCAGTCCCATGCCCAGATGAAGTCCCAGGGTTGATATGTAAGTGACTGTGGTTTCCAGAGCCTGGCTAGAAGAACTGGTGAGATTCAGGCACTAAGATTCCTTTTAAATCTTAAAATTGGAAAATGGCCATGGAAAGGGAGGCCCCAGAGCAAAGCATCAGGGTTATCCTGTGCAGGGCGGTTACGACAGCTGTTAGTAACCATGGAAGATTTAAATTTAATTCCATACCCACGTACATTGTCACCACTCAAATTAGAACAGCTATCCCACAGTGACGTGAGAAATCACAGGGCTTTAAAAATGCATGGTAATTAAAACTATTAGAAAAATTAAACATTTTTATACCCTCATTTTCTCAGTCCCCAGGGGGACTGTGGGACTTGTAATTTAAGACTGGGGAGAGGGAGAGGAGAAGATGCACATATCTTGGAAAGTTAATTTGGGTCTGAAGTGAAGGAATCCATCGTGTGCAACAAAAATTACCAGCAACTGCAGCTGAAGGAAGCAGAAACCACTCTATCCCACTTGTCATACAATTCTCCATATGGAAACACTTATTTGAGAAGGAGTAATTGAGAGCCTTAATATGAAAATCATTTCAGATTTGCCTCTGAACCAAAAGGTCTTTCTCCTTCAAGATGAAAATTTTGCATTAAATATTAACTAAAGAATGAAAGCAATTTCTGCTGAGCATTCCTGGTGTGCCTGTGAAGCCATCAGGAAAGTGTTCACAGGGGGTTGCAGCTGTGGGAGGCTGCTTGCCCAGGGCAGGGCACTCCCAGCCTCAGGAAGGCAACTGGACCCTGACAGGGCTGAGATCGCAGCCACAAAGTCAGCCTGGCTCAGATAATTGGAAAATGAAAAACGAGTTTCCAGAGCAGAGAATGAAAGAAAAGCAGTTCCCCTTTTAGGAAGCTTGCAAACAAAGCATTGAAACAAAGCATTTTGGGGTTGAGCTCTTAGCTGAAAACCTCATTGTGCCCATGGTTTTGCCCAGGGTCACTGCAGCTTTGTCAGGATTCAGTCTTCTCCCTTCCTTCTCCTACTTTAACAAAGAGGCAATTGTAAATAATTTAAGTCTGTAAATTGTCCAAGTCAGTGGATACCCTTTTAAGATAGAGTCTTTCAGTGCACAAATGTAATTTGTACTGTAGTTTGAAGTTCAGGATTACAGACACCAGGTTTTCTTTTAGGGTGTTTCTGGCTAGAGTAGCCTGGTTATTGGAGAAAGTTTTTAAAAAGCATATTTCCATCTCTGCCTGCTTTTAGGAATGGCTGGATCTAGATTCAGTCCATCTTCCTCTCCACATGCACTTTGGCTATAAAATTGGAACGATGTTGAGATGCTTGAGTGCATCCAGGGGAGGGCATCCAGGCTGGTGAGGGGCTTGGAACACAAACCCTGTCAGGAATGACTGAGGGAGCTGGGGTTGTTTAGCCTGGAGAAAAGGAGACTCAGGGATGACCTTATCACTCTTTACAACTTCCTGGAAGGTGGCTTTAGTCAGGTGGGGGTTGGTCTCTTTCTCCAGGCAGCAACCGACAGAACAAGAGGACACAGTCTTAAGCTGTGCCAAGGGAAATACAGGTTGGATATTAGGAAAAGGGTTTTGGAATGTACTGGAATGATCTTCCTGGGGAGGTGATGGAGTCACCATCTCTGGATGTGTTAGAAAAAGACTGGATGTGGCACGTGGTGCAATGGTTTAGTTGAGGTGTTAGGGCATGGGTTGGACTTTATGATCTTGGAGGTCTCTTCCAACCGAGTGATTCTGTGATTCTCCCTGTGCAAGGGTCACAGGTGCTGGAACACTGCCCTGGATGGTCCCACCACCTTCCCACCTTCCCCCTCTGCCCTTAAACTAAGCATTGGAAGACATGCTCATGGACGATGAGCTCCAAAAAAAAAAGGAAAATAAGGGCAAAAACTCCAAGCACACCGTCTGTCTGATGCCTGGCACAGAGCCAGGCTTCCATGCATTCAGAGCAAAGGATACAAGCAAACATTTTTTTATTGATGGAGAAACGGTGCAGGTTTCTCTGACTCGCTATCGGTTTCCAAATCTGATTTAAATAAACTCTTCCAGTGCATAAATCCAGGCAAAATGTCATTCACCATATGTTTATTACTAAAACTTGGCACTTGCTTGCATCAAAGTAGTTTTCACACGCAGGCTGTTTGTTACAAAACCTCAGTGAGGCAGGTATAATTAGCACTAGCGCTTGAGGGGGAAAACTGGGGCTGAGAGCAGAGAAAATAATTTCCTTGCTGCTGCAGAGGGAGTCAGCGTGGGGATTTGGATTAGAAACAGCCTCTCCTACCTTCCCATTTTCTTCATGCAGATGACTAGATTTGCATCTTTTATTAATTTGTAACAATTGGACAAATTTTACATTGCTCATTTCTTAAAGGAAGAGCTTAAAAATGCTTGTAAGGCTAGCTTAGAAATATCAAAAAATATGGGCTTCCTACCCAAATGGCCAGAACTATCTCACAAGAAAGAGGTGTGATTAGTTGCTGTATGCCATTTTGCATACAATTAATGCTTATCAAGTGGAGCACAAAACGCTCTCTGAATACATCTTTTGTATGAGCTTTGTAAATGATCCAGTCTCATAAAGTTGGCATAACTCATTCTGATGAAGCCACGCAAAGAGCCTCACAAAAATAAGCAGCTAAAGCAAGATCATTTTGTGTGAAACTCCTCCAACCCTTTCATATCACCACTAGGATTATTATCAAGTGATCAGAGGTGTTGGAGTTTCAAATGAAGTTTGTGAGCTCTAAGGGGGCAAAAATTACAGATATTTTTCCTTTCTTTTCACTTTAGTGTTCATTTATAGGCTGATTTTTGATGTTTTTCTTGTCTGCAAAACAGACCAGTTAAAAGATTTAATTAATGTCCAGGTATCCCCTTTTAGGCAAATTACTAATAAATATGAATCCTAACCCTAACTGTTTGGAGACACTTAAGTTATAAAATGAGAAAATGTTATTCTGCCGCATATACTGTAAGTGTCCTTTGGCATGTGCTCAGGGAATTAGAGCTCCTGGTTTGTGGCTTCGAAACAGGCACCTGTGTGTGGTACAATGCCTACCTTGCAATATACTTTATGTCTTTCAGAGTTCCCATAATGTGTTGGCTGCTCCTATTGAATTTAGTGGGGTGGCTTTTTGGATCATGCTCAGATGGAGGAAAGGTATTGCAGCCCAGGGTTAATTGGTAGCAATTGCAAGTGCAGAAGGATGGTGCAGTTGGTGTGAAACATATGATCCACACAAGGTTCACTCAGGCATTTCCCTGGGTCTTAGTGCAGTATCAAATTAATCTAGTTCCCAACCCCAAGAACTGGAGGTTGGGAAGATATCAGTAAATTTAAGGAATATTACACTGGATGCTACTGTAATTTGGTTATAGAACATACTATTTTAAAAGCCCTGATGTTACTATTTCACAAAAGCAATTTTAGTGCATCCAAAGAGCTACATGTGCCTTTTCAGAAAGGATGTTATCTTTCTTGTTTTCATCGTTGTGTAAAAGAGAAATAAAATCTAGATAAATTATATTTTCAAAGGGTTTGTTTCTCTCCTTTTACATATGCCCTCTGGGGAATTTTCTGCAGCCTAGAAATTAACCTGCTGGAAGGGCTAAAAACCAAGCAGTATGTCAGGCTTACGTGGCAAATGGCTCTGATGCTTTTAGGCTTATCCCATTGCCAACACCGGTTTCCACACAGCACCTGCTGTGCTCGGTTATCTGCGTTTGGCTGATACTGCAATCACATGGGGAAGAGCCCGGAGGCAGCCCATGAAGTGCAGGGGGACCACGGCAGATATTCCAGCAGACGGGAAGGCGGGCGCGGAGAGCGGGTTCTGTGTGGGTGTGTGGCTGGCTCTCCTGGCAGGAGGGCACAGCGCTGCCCAGGCAGGTGGTGCCCCTCTGATACACTTCTGCAGGGGCAGCTGAGGTTATTCATCACCCCCATTTCCTTCTTTCCAACTTCTTTACTGCTGTTTTGTTTTGTTATGGGGACTTTTCTTCCTTTGAGGTGTTAAAAGTGGCAGAGCTTTCGCTGGTACGTTAGTGCTGCTTCAGGTGAGTGGTTAGCAGGTTAGGAAGAACCAAGTGCAGGACAACCACCTGGAGTGCAGGTTGTGCTGTCAGCACGAAGGCAGGAAATAGAAGAACAGAGGGAAAAGATCATTAACCACCTTCCTCTGCACTGGGTTCGGGGTGGGGGCACCTTCACCTGCGCAGCCGCCTCCAGGTGAGCTGCCTTGGCATCTTCAGCAGGAGCAGCCTGTGGAGGGCACAGCTCAGTGGGTTTGCAGGGTGATTTGTACCCTCCTGCCCACAGCTGTGGTGCAGGACCCAGCCCCCACCCATCACCACTGTCCCCATGTGCAGCAAGGATGGGGAAGTGAGAAAGAGAGAAAATGCAAAAATAAAGCAAAATTCTGACAGAGGTATCAGTTTAAATATTGTATCTTTTAGAATCTCTTTAAAAATCACAGCTCAGAAATGAACCATAGACTAAAACCCTGATCCAGAAAACAATTATCTCCCCACATCAGCCCACTGGGACTATTACAGAAGATGGGTTGATTTCAGAACAGCACTCTATGGAAATTAGACTTTTATAAAGGCTCAAAGGGAAGGAATCAAAAGACATGGAAAATGTTTTTTTAAAGTGTATCTTGTGATAAGGAATGGAAATTTTGGAGCAAGGCAATTGATTTTTCTTGAGGAATTGGTTACTATTTTGGTAGGGGAAACTGATATTGAGGAGAGGATGCCAAAAGCATGGGTGAGGCTGCAGTGTGCCCTCTCTTGGATTTCTTTCTTTTCCTGGACGCTGTCAGCATGGCTGAGATGGTGGGTCATCTTCACTTGGGCTTTAGCTGGGTATTTTCACTTCTTAGAAGTTCTGTTTTGGTTATTCATCAAGATACAGGGAGGTGGAGGAGTTAAGTAAATCCTGCCACCTTAGGACAACATTTTCCTAAGCAACAAAGTTCTTTGGAAAGGAAAATAAGATGAGACCGTGTTAGATGATGCACTGAAATGCAAATAGCTGTTGACTCAAACGTGCAGGGATGAAATAAATTTTACATCAGCAGGATCAAAAAAGAAGAAGGTTGCAAACAAAATAAAAACGGGGTTGGGCAGAAGCAAGATAAAGGCCTTGAAAATGGTCAGAGAAGGTGAAGTGCTTCCCCCCTCCTACCAAGTGTAAGCTATGCTGGAAAAATGGTAACAATGGATGAGGAGAAGGCTAAGGCACACAAGAACTTTTTGCCTCAGTCTTCAATGTCAACCTCTCTTCCCACACCTCTCAAGTGGATGGACAGCAGGATGGGGGACTAGGGAGCAAAGTCCTTCCCATGGTGAGTAAAGATCTTCCTTGTAACACCCTGAGGAACCTGAATGTGCTTTAGTCTATGGGATCCAGTGAAATGAATCCCAGAGTCCTGAGAGAATTGGCTGATGTAGTTACCGAGTCACTCTCCATGATATCTGAAGAGTCATGGAAGTCAGGTGAAGTCCCAGGTGGCTGGAAAAAGGGAAACCTTGTACCCATCTTTAAAAAGGGTAGAAAAGAGGAGCCTGGGAACTACTGGCCTGTCAGCTTCACCTCTGTGTCAGGAGAGATCAGGGAACAGATCCTTCTAGAAGGTGTGCTAAAGCACGTGGAAAGCAGGGAGGTGATTTTGGACAGCCAACACAGCTTCACCAAGGGAAAGTCCTGCCTGACCAACCCCGTGGCCTTCCATGATGGAGTGGCTGCATCAGCAGACAAGGGAAGGGTCATGGATGTAATTTATCTGGACTTCCGTAAAGCCTTTGACAGAGTCCCCCACGAATATCCTTCTCTCTAAATTGGAGAGAGTGGGATTTGATGTGTTAGATGGATACGAAAGTGGTTGGATGGTCACATCCAGAGGGTAATGATCCATGGCTCTGAGTGGTCAGTGGATATCAGTCAGGTGTCTGTACTGGGACCAGTGTAATTTAATAACTTCATTAATGGCATAGACAGGGGGATTAAGTGCACCCTCAGCATATCTGCAGATGACACCAGGCTGAGTGGTGTTGCTGACACACCTGAAGGATGGGATGCCATCCAGAGGGACATGGACAAGCTGGAGAAGTGCACCCATGGAAATCTCATGAGGTTTAACAAGACCAAGTGTGAGGTGCTGCACCTGGGTCAGAGCAACCTCTGGTACCAACACAGGCTGGGGACGAACAGACTGAGATCAGCCCTGCTGAGAATGACTTGGGGTGCTGGTGGGTGAGAGGTTGGACAGATCACAAGAAAGGTGAAGGGGGTCTTTTACAGGAACCTGTACTGACAGGACAAAGGCAAAGGATTCAAACTAGAAGAAAGTAAGTTAAGATCAGGCATAAGAGAAAAATTCTTTACTGTGAGTGTGGTGGGGCACTGGTACAGGCTGCTCAGGGAAGCTGTGGATGCCCCATCCCTGGCAGTGTTCAAGCCAGGCTGGATGGAGCTCTGAGCAACCTTGTCCAGTGAAAGGTGTCACTGCCCATAGCAAAGGGGCTGGAATTGGATGATCTTTAAGGTCCCTGTCAACCCAAACTATTCTATGATTCTATGAAAATAAGGTTTCACAACAGCCCTGTAGTAGGCAAATATGAATGGAGATGATGGCAAACTGAATTAGGTTAATTAGGAAGGTAATTTTGCAGACTATTACATTATTTGTTTGAAATGCTGGATACACGCATTTAAGCTTATTTCAGTTGCCATAACAACCCAATACAAGCATCATATAATCTTTTATCACATTATCTTGGATATGATTACATTATTTTTCAACTTTGGTTGCTAGGAGAACACAGTACCTTCCTGCATGCTCCAAACAGTTCTCACTTTGCAGAGACATCAGCTTCTGGCAGCTGGCCTCTGAGATAGCTTATAGAATCATTAGCAAGGAAGAAAATGAGTTATACATGTAGGCGTGAGTTGCACTGGGAAAACTCTCTGAGAGAGGATGGATGGGATTTTCTCCTGCCACGGGGCTGGCAGGAGAGGCTCTTTTAGAAGAGCTGGAAACCAAGGAGGCAGAAGGCTGGGGGGCAGCCTTGGAGGGAGCTTCATTTGAGAGTTAGCTTAAGTTGATGGAGCTGATGAGCTTCCTGTCCTCTTGTACTGATGAGTTTGTATTATAGGATAGAATTATAGGTATGTATTATAGGTAGCATTTCATGCTACCAGTTTCCTTTGATGAAAAGGCCAATAAATGTGTAGTTATACCCCCCCAGTTGCTTCTGACATGACAGCAGAAGCCAGCTCCCTCCTAGCAATGCTTCTCTACCTCTGATATCTCTGGAGGTTTTGGAGATTCTGGACTTTTCTGCCTTGTTAGGTCTGTGTGTAGATGGTGGTTGCAAGAGGTAATATGGAGGTCTGAAATTAATAAGAACATGAGAAGAACACTGAAATATTTTTTAAATGTGTTTAAAATCCAGGAGTGTCAGCAGGAGCATAACTTTTATTTTCTTGTCCCTTTTAGATTTATTTAAGATTACAGAAGGTCTCTGGGAAGACTTTTGTTCTTAAACAACACTTAGTAGCAAGAAAGGGAAGAAAATAAGTTGAAGTTTTCTTTTTCCCCTTCAATTTCCCTCTGTCCTGTGCCTTAGGTTGAGATTGCAATTAAAATGAAACCCCAGCTGCCCAAGAAACAAAACAGAAATTCACAAGGCAGCCTAAACATCAACCCCATCTTGTTTTCCTTTAGCCTTCTGCTTTGAGAGCTACAGCAGCTAGGCAATACAGGCAGCAGGGTGAAGACAGGGATTTCAATAGCAGCACACATCTTAAAAAGAAAACATGGAAACAACGTGTTCACTGGTCCTTGTGACTGGTGCACCTCCCAGAGCTGTGGATGGGCAGAGATTATGGGCAGGACCTGCAGGAAGAAGGGTTTGATCTCCCAGACCACGGTGTGCTTGACAAAACTGCCAAACTAACATCTCAGCAGCATGGGACCCTCCTCCCTCTGCAGGAAAATGTCAGGCTTTGGCACCTGCTGGGGACCTTGCTTCTTTAGAATGAGAGCAGGGTTCTCTGAAGTGTCACCAGTGACCCAGTCCCCAGTTAACAGCGTGGCTTTGTGGGTTTCTGACACTATTCTTAAAGCTCCTGTGGGCTGCTGCAGCCTACGGCCAAGAATCATTTCTGCTTTGCAAGACTCAAAGGAGAGGAAGGGAAAAAAGCTGGGAAGGGAAAGCTATGGTTTCATTATTCCATGCTAGCAGGATAACAGAATACATTTCCTTTATTACTAAAATGTGTCATTTGAGAAAAGGTCCTGCTGTCTGATCAAGCTCTCCATTAGTTATTTTTGCATGTGCATGCACAAATCCAGCAGCTAAGCCTAGAGCACTGCTGTATATTGGAAACCAGAAATTGCTGCAGGGTGTTTCTAAAGAATAGCAATTTGGAGGTTGTGGGTGGTTTGTGGGTGTAATCAAAAAGGCTGCATACCGAGGCATCTGAATTAGGCTTTTCTTTAGACTGCTTACAGCCTCTATCAGGATTGTTAAGAACCTCATTCTGCCACTCTTACCCTCACCTAGTAGAATTTTCTCCTGTGAGCAATTTTGTTGGTGTACCACCCATTGTATGAAGGGGCCTAACACAGAAACTGAGCTCCAGCATGACTGAACACAAATGGAAAAACACCGAGCTTTCTCCATGCATAGTGCTGCTCCCCATATTTTAGCAACTGCTGAGAGCTGAGCTCAGCTGGTGAGCAAACCATGGCGTGCTGGTGACACACCGTGTGTGTCACCCCTCCGTGGTCAGCATCCTGGGGGCTCCAAGACCACCACAGTCAGCATCAACAGGGGCTGAAAGCCATGCAGTTGCTTTCTGCTCTTCTGACCTGCGTTACCTCCTACCTACCATGTCACAGCAGTGGCTCTGTGTCCTGCTGCCCTGGCAGGCTTCCCCCCACTCCCACCCACGGTAATCTGCCATAGCCACCACCATCTCCAGATCCTCAATAGCTCTTATCTTCCTGGCTGATGTTTTTTAATGTGGTTGCTGTTGTTTTATATGGGGTGTTTTCCTGGTTGTATTGGAAAGATTGTTTTGCAGAAGTTCCCCCTCCTCCCACTGAGGATCCTTGTTCTTGCTTGTCTTGAAGGGACCCAGCGGAATGTCACCTGAGTATCCTGCACCTCAGGGAGGCTTGTGCACAGGCAGCTGACTCCAGCCCTGCCCAGCCTGGTTGATCAGTTGCTGTGGAGGTAAAAGGGCCTAAAGAGTCTTCAGGCTCTCTGCAGCTGAAGTTTCTCCTGGCTTTTACCTGCACTAGCAGCACGCTTCCTGGGCTGTGCGCTCGCACCACGCGTCAGCGCCGGAGCAGCGCATGAACCAGCTCAGCCCAAACCAGGAGTGCAAGAGCACGTCTAGCAAGCTCCCCCGGTCATTTACAGCCCTGGTTTGCCTAATGGAAAGTTAATCATTGGTTTGAAATTGTGCAAAAACGTTAAGGGGAAAAAATATCACAAGATCGCAGGTAGAACTCTAATGTGTTTCCTAGTATGTCCCTTCATGTGCCTCCACAGATTGCAGTTCTAAATACCTTGGGGAGAAATGTGTCTGAGCATTTCAGCACCTGGCAAATATTAACTATCTCAGAACTGGCTCAGACAAGCGTGTTTGGGGGATGCTGAGGTCTGTGGAAATAGTCACTTTCAAATTCTGCCCTTCTTCTCAGTATTTTTCTGAACGACCACCGCAGAACAAAGTAAAGCCACAAAAGCACTCACAATATTCAAAGATCCTCCAGTGCTTAACAAATACATTACTTCATTAAGACCCTTCCAAAGTAATTATGGAATTGTTATCTTTTCCTGCTTTTAAAAATAGAGAAATTAATAGAGAGTAATGCAGAGTGAAACTCAGTAAAACTGGTTTGTAATGTCCTGATAGTTCTTTGCAAGTCTTTTCTCTGCTACCCAGTGCTCCTGGCCTGTGGTGCAGAGGAGCCCACCTGTGTCCTCTAGCTAAGAAAGGTAAAAACCCTGCTAGATGAGCTCTTTTCTTGTAAAAAGGTGTTGAGGGGGAGAGGGAGGAGGTCTGAGTTCAATAATGCTGAACAATTTTCTTTCTGAAATCTACTTTTCCTGCTTAGAAGCAGTATGGAATTGACTGCCCATTGGAAGCAAACAGTAACATGAACAGCAACCTACCTATGAGGGAGCTGAACTCATAGGGTTTCCTAAAGGTATGCTCTTTCTTATTTCCTAACATTCATTGCTGTCCTTCCCAGGAAATAGTGGATAGTGGTCTGGATGGACTTCATTAGTATCAACTTTCGTGACCTATTTGGTCAAAGGAAATATGAAAACAAATCTGCAAAATCTTGAAATGTCCTTCTTGATGGGGTTGCTAGCCCTATCAACCACATCTGATAATGTATTTCTCCATCAATAAAAAGCAAATTCTCTTTGCACCCTCTTTTTTCCCATGCAATGTCTTCTAAAACAGGAATGATATACAGCTGGTTAAAAATGCATATGGCAGAGAGAAAAATAAAATTCTGCTGTTTATGCCGAACGAGCAAGCAGAGAATGTGGAAGTGCTTACATGCCTGTTGGTAAATTTTTTTGTGAGGTTAGTGTGTTTTTTGGATGTTTTTTAGAGAATATAGTCTGGCCACCCATAGAGAGCAAACTTGAGCCCTGGTGGATGGACGTGTTTGCCTGGCAGCAATGCAGCTGTGCTCTTTTAGGAGCAACATCCCAGAGAAATATAGCCCACAAAGCAAAACAGGCTGACCTTTTTCTTTCCTCAGACTTGAGCCACTTGAACAAGAAGGGGGGGGGGGGAACTACAGAAGGAAGAAAGTATGGCCGAGACAGGATATTGCACACCTGGATCCATGGGCTGGCAGACATCCCAGACTCTGGGTGGTGGTGTTCCTGACCACAGGATTTTTGTAGCCATGTCCCTACCCACAGGTCCCCTTGGTACATGTCCAGTGAGATGTTTGCCAGGGAAATAGCACAGCTGTAGTGGCCTTGACAGCTGTCCCTCCCTCAAGCACCCAGTTTCTCTCTGCAGCAATGTGCATGGTGGAAGAGTGGTTTCAGCATGTTTGTCTATTAGCTTGCTTGCTTTACAGATTTAGTATAAATTACCATGATTTCTAGCAAACCTGAATGCTTATAAAATTAATGAGGCAAGAGAAGAGCACTACAGGTAAATTCCAGGGAGCAACCTGTACTTCTGTCTTTTATGGCTGTATTTTTCACTTTTTTCTGAAAGCTCCCATTGAGGTACAAACTTCTCCATGTTGTAAAAATTTTAAGACCTTAATAAAAATAAGATTGAATACAATGGCCAAGAACTAGACACTTAAACAACACTTAAATACACTGAAACCAGCACCAACTCACAAAAGAGTAATTATCCTCCCTGTACTGCTGTGCTCCTTTCTCTCTGGTGAGTCACACGAGGTGGCATGAGAGCAATCATCTTATTCTCTGTCTGGATTTCATGACAGCCTTCCTAGACAGAAGGGGGGATTGATTGATTGTTTCAAAGAAACGATTAATGGGAAGCTTGTCCCTGAGAAGGCTTTATTTGCTGCTGTGCAGCAGCCACTGTCACTGCACCACAGTCGATGGTGACTGTCCCAGGGCATGGTGATGTGCTTGGGGGTGGCACACAGGCCTGTGTCCTGAGCTAATGAAAGTGGAGCCAACTGCAATTCAGAAACTGTATTAATTTGGGTCCCAGCCCCGTGCAGTACCTGGTTTGTTGGCCAGCTGTTTTTCAATACCACAACCGGCTTCCTTAGGTGGCCCAGAGGGTTTGTGCCTTAGTGCTCTGTACATCTCCACAACAGTTGCTCCTGGAGAACTTGAGTGTCTTTGTGTGACTCCTCATTTATTGTTCAGGCACTGATGAAGGGGATGTCTACAGTCCCACCTGCATGTACAGAACACTGGTAAATACCTGCTGGTTCATTCCTTATGGTAGCAGCCCCCTCCTGCAAGGGAGCAGGCTGACCACCACTGACTGCATGACGTACTCTTTCCATAGGTCACAAGCTATTTTTTCAAGGGAGCTTTTGTCTTATACCCAAGCAGTAAATCAGTAGATTTTTCCTCACCTGTATGATCAGCACAAAGTCACAATCATGAGTCCAGAAGTAATTTCCCTGACACATGCCAAAATCTACAAGTGGAACAAAAGCATGACACCATCTCACACAAAGTTCCTAAGAAGTAGACAGCCCAAATATGCTGGCCCTGGGTGTGACCAGACAAGAAGGTACCTCACATTGGGAAAATATTTCCTTGTTTATAACTTTATCTCATGTTTTTTTCCAGCTGCTGTGGTACTGGCTGAAGCTGCTGTCCCTTGCATGCTGTGATTGCTGCCTCCAGTGTGACAGTGCAGGGGATCAGGTAGGTCCTCTTTCACCTCTTTCTATCCAAAGGAACTAAGAGATGCAGCTGATTGTAACTGAGGTATGGTAAGAGGCTACTGATCTGAGAGGGCTGCAGCACCTGGCAGAGATGAGTGGGGAGCACAGCTGTTGTAGGAGAGATCCCAAACTATGCAGATGCCTGAGGTAGAAATCTGGTGGTTTTGGGACTGTGTTTTTCACCCAAGGCAGCCCTTAATTATTTTATTCAGTGCTGGCAAAACAACCTCTTGGATCAAGTAAGGCTTGAGTCTAAAGAGACTTGGTTTGGACAAACCATAGCTGCTGTTTCATTACATCTTCTTGGTGCGACTTTCTAGAGATTTGTGTCTTTTTATTTTATGGTAGGATGTCAATAGTGCTGTGCAGTTGGTGCGCCTATCTCTGAATTTAATTTGTTCTCATCTCATAATTGCATCCCAGAGGAAATTGTAAGTGTACTGTAGACAAACACAGGAGTACAGTTGCTCTTCCAGGTCTGCCATATGCTCTGGCAAGAAGAGGCCTCTGTGGATGCTCAGTCACTCCCAGATGTCCCTCTGACCTGATCACAGTTCCCAGTCGTTCTGCTTGAAGACCCCAGACTATATTTCTGGCCCATGCCAGACAGGTACTTTAGATGAAGACTAGGTAGTTGCTCACTCACTCCACAGGTGTGTGAGCTGCTTAAATAGTGTCAGAGGTTTGTTACAGGTTTTTTACTAACACCTGACTTTTGTTATCTGGGTCTGGTCAGAAGATGTTTGCCAGTGTAGGTGGTGGTCATCCCTGATTCAGGGCCCTTGGATTAAGATAATGGCTGGAGATATTCTGCACTTCTAGTGCATGTGTGTCTAGGTGTCCATCTGAAGCAGAAACAATTAATTGCTCATCTAGGGAGGTGTTAATTGCTGTGTTGTTAAGCTGCAGCTGATTAGTTGAGGCAGTAAGCAAACTGTGCCACAGTACCTTCCACCCCCAAGATGGTTCCTGGCATCCATGTGGATTTCTGTAGCACAGAAACCTTTGCTATGACAGAAGATCCACTGAAAGTGCAGATAGGATAGAAGGGGAGTGATTGCCCCTCCAGGCCTGCTGCACTGGCTTTGGCAAGAGGTATTTAGGCAGCTAGAAGGGGGGGTGAGCTGCAGTGAAATGAGCTGCAGACGTGGCTGCTGAGCCTCTGTACCACGGTCTAGAGGCTGTATCTCATGTCCTATTCTTTTAGTGTTGTGCTTTAAAGATGCTTCAGGTACTGAGCTCTGGGGCCTCCATGCTGTTGTAAAGTTGTGCTCTCTTGTGGAGGCATCAGATTTGTTTTGGGGGGACAGCAGCACACAGGGCTTGCTGCTCGTTCAGCCTCACAGCCCCAGCCATCCTCGGGCTGCAAAAAATAATAATAATATATTATTCAAGTGCTGCCTCTGGGATGTTCCCTTTCCCTTCTGCTGTGACACAGTGTAGAGCTGTAGCAAGCAGTGTGTATCTGAAGTGTTCCCTTTGTCCTAATGATTTCTTAATCTGGAGCAGGGGTGGTGTGCTGACACTGTATGAGCAGCAGACAGCTCTGTCCTCAATACCTCAAGGTACTCGAAATTAATGCTGATAAAGCTGGCAGCCTATGCTAATCCTCAAGTAAATGCATGAAAACTGATTAATAAAACAAAGCTTTAAGCTCCAGTGGCTCCTGCATTCAGGTCACCGACCCTATTTTAAGAGACAGGCTTTTGTGCTTGTACATGGCACCCATTCCTGGGATGGGAAGGCAGAAGTGACAGCTAGGGCCACATGCTGGTGTCTGGTGTGGCATAGCTTCACCCAGGTGGTTCTTCCCTGGATAGAAAAGAATTGCCATTACATATTCTTTTATTAAATCCTTCTCCTAGTCCAATGAAATGTTTCCTGATGTTTTGAACTAATGTTCTCATTATTTAGTAGTGACAAAAGAATATATTTTGTTTCCAGGAAAGCAAAAGCCTTATTTTCTAACTGTGTCTATCTCACTTGGAAGATTATTGTGAATGCAATGCTATTAAGACTGCATAAATTTAAGCTAGGAGTGGTTTATGGCATGCTTAAAGTATATCTCTTAATTTGTTTATGGTGGTAAACTGGGCAGGAGGTAAAATGCATATTACTTCTGGACACAGTCTGAGGGCTTAGCTATATCCAATTCAGCCAAAGCTAATGAAATATTTCAGTTCAAGAAGGCTCTGACTTAAGGAACTGCCCTCAGTGGTGGGGATGGGGAGTGAGGGGGCAATGGGAGTCTTTCCATTAGTGCTTTCAGGGTGTCAGATTTGAGGAGTGGAGGCAGCAGTAAGATGCTGCTGACACCATGGCCTCTTGCCTGTAGAACAGCCAGGAAATAAAAAATAGCTGTAGGTTTGCTGTATTTCAAGGCCAGCACATTTGTCACATACCCCTTAAGAGCTAACCTCATGGTTGACTGCTTTGCCGTGATTAAGCTGCAAAGAATTTAGAGATCCCACCAATCTCAGTGCTGGGATTTGCCTTTATCCTTAAAGAGGGCTGTTATTATCATCATGTTATTTGGCAGGACAAATTTGGTCAGAAAATACAGATTGCCATCCCATCTCAAAAAACCCATGCTTGTAACCCATCACATGGACTCCCTCTGTCTACCCTGTGGGTCTCAGTCAGAGCCAACTGGAGCTTGCCAGCAGGCATGACACAGGGGACTCTCCAAGGATTAAACACAGAAATTTACTGGCCAGAGCTTATATCAGCTGAAGGCTGAGCCTGCGTTTGTGAGCTGTTGTCTCAGCAGAGGTCCCTACTTTTATGAAATGTTTAAAGGCACACATTACTGAGCGTGGGAATTCACACCATTTTCTTCAGCCTTTGCAGGGAACTGTAAGCTGCAATTTGGATCCCCTGCAAAGCCCTCTGAGTACAAAGCCTTGCACCAGTGGCTAATGTTTGCTCCTGCTGCAGACTGAGGAGTACATTTGCAAGCAGCAGGGGCACAGAAAGCATTAATCTCCTAGGCATTTTATAGATGCTACTTAGCATCCCAGGTTCTGACTGCCAAGTTCATTCTTTCTTCAGTGAGACATTTGTGACAGAAAACTGGATTTTACTGAAGTATGAGGGGTTCAAAACACTCATTGCTCCTGTCTCACTTGAAAAACAGCTTTCTCTCAGCCCCTAATGTATTAATGTCCTTCCCCTGTCACTTACCCCAAGTTCACCTACAATAGGAATGAAATTCAGTGGAAGTTGCAAGCACCAGATCATGTTTGGCAAGAGATGCTCCATGATGATTTGTTGCCAAGTTGCATTTAAACAGCATTTTTCAGAGACTCACAGACTGTTCCCCCCCCCCTCCCCCCCACCTTCTCTCACCAATGTAGAATTAAGTTAATTCCAGGACTGGATGAACCTTCTGTGTTTGCTTAGTCTAGTTTTAACAGGGAAGTCTAAGTTAAAATAAAGCTGTGCTGGTCCTGAGCTTGAACCAAGGAAATTGAGAGGTCTAAGGGGTCTGTGCAAGGGAGAGAGCACATCTCCATCCAGTGTGGCATAGAGCTCATCCCTCACTCTCCCTGGGTCCTGGAGATTTCACTCTGTGCTGCTTGTCATGGGGACCAGCATGCAGGCCCTTGAGGAAGCTGTAGTGTAACTCATATTGGTCTGTTAGAAGTAAAATCTAAATTAAGATGGTGGAGGTGGTGGGTTTCCAGCTGAGGAAAGGAACAGAAAGACTTGCCTTCAAGAGGAACATAACCAGCCGGGGCTCTGTAGAAGGATTTTAGGACTTGCTAGACATTTCTTTTTTAAACCTACAAAATCTGAAAAGCAAATTAATAGGCTCTTTGAGTCATTCTGTGAAACCCATAAAAAGCTGTGAAATTTCACTCAACAGCTAAACTTCTGTGTAGATTGTTTGGGCTATTTTTCCCCCATAGAGAGAGGAAAAGTGAGAGCAGGAAGTTACCAACTGGGAAGGACTAATGCCAAAAGAGACCCTATGTCAGAATTGAATTTCATTCCTTTGCACCATTTCAGTGGAAAACCTATGAACAGGTTGAGTCAAGACATATGTGTGTGACAAGGCATACATGTGTGCTGCATCCTCTGGAAAAATTGGGGCAGTGAAAAAAGGTGCTTTGTGTACAGGGCAATGAATGTGGGCTGTTTCTGTTTTATGATACTTTAGATCAAATCACCCCTGTATCATTTTGGCTTTTTTATCAGACCAAAATCTTGAGCACTGTATATCATCAATCATTTTAGTCATATGCCAAAACTTTCTGCTAGAGTAAGAAATAATGAGACATAGTACTGCATCCTGGTGAAAGATGTCCTTGTGATTTCTTGGGATGCTGGAGCACAGACAGGAACTAACCCCTGTTCCTCTGATGGTTCCTTATGGTCTCTCTGCCTCCATGCCCTTCTTTTCTTACAGGAAATCCATCTCATCTGAGGGTCACTCAAGCATCTGCAGGTAGAACTCTCACAGCTGACAAACTTCCCCCATTTAGTAATTTTTTTTCCTTTCCCTAGGCCTTTCCACATTAAATTCACTGCAGGGCCAAAGAAACCTCATGTTCTTCAGAAACACATTGTGTGGTTTTTTATGGTCTAGCATTGACAGAAAGCCTGTGCTCTTCGAAACCTCCTGGGGGGACTGGATGCTATTGCATGGGAGATCTGTATTACTCATGCTCTGAAACATTCCAACCCCAGATCTCCATATTTTTTGAGGAAATGCAGCTGTCTTCAGAAACGAAAGAATTTTCTTCTACTGAAGGACAAAGTAATATCTTCTGTGCTCAGGGCAAATTTCTCCTCAGATCAGCATGACAAATTGTTTCTCAGGTTGGGAGCAGCTCAGACATATGGGGAATGGGATGAGGAGCTGTTTTCCATGCAGTGTGCCTGTAACCTTACAAGGCTGGTGTTAGCATGGCAAGCCAGTAGTCATCCCCTTGAAGTTTAAGATGAATAAGAATTCAGCAGCTCTAGGCATTATTTGAAATTCTTGAACTGGCAAGATTATTCCGATATTTCAACCTCCAGACCCCCAAGCTCGATCCCCTAGGATTTCTGATAGTCATTATGTCCTTTACTGATGGAACACAGCAAATGGACAAAGCCAGGCATTCTGCTGTGACAAGGTCACAGCAATCCAAGATGAAACAAGATCTGTTCCATGCTTTTACATGAGTAAAATTCAAATTTAGGTTTAAAGAACAGCAAGGATTGGAGAATCCTCTGTACTACTTCTCTCTCTTGCTTGTCCCATTATGCTCATTATTCTGCTTTCCTGCATGACATCTGTAGGAGTCCAGCTACCATCCCAGGGGTGCAGCAAATCTTTCCTGTCATGATACAGAAGCATAGTATTGGTGCATTCTTTAAGCCAGGTGGAACTGGTTCAGTTTTAAATAAGTTTGAGGAATAATGCTGCTCAGTTAACATAGAAAAACTTAAGTCCTTTGCTATCAGTGTCTTTGTCCCTTTCTATATAACATTACAACATTTCTGTGCTGTATGTAAAGGCTCACCCTTACATACAGAAAAAAAATATTCTTCAGGTGAAAAAAAATACTGTATTCCACTTGCATCCTTGCATCAGCTTACTCTAACAAGAATTGTGAAAGTCATTAACATTCCACACTGTGGTGTTTAAGCAGTCAGTGTGAAATGCCACCTGAGTGTAGGTAATGGGGCTCATTTCACTGACATCCACACTGGTGGCTGCTGAGAACCTGAGGCTGGAGGATGCTTTTCCCCCAACACTCACTCCTTCTGGATGACCCCTCATGCTGCACAGGGGACAGAAAGGAGAAGGGTTTCTGTGTTTAGTAGAATAAGAACCTGCAGTTCAGGGCTTGTGCTTTCTGCCCAAGGTTTTACCAGAACCTGTAGCAGATTTCCCTTCAGCACCTTCTGTTTCTCTGCCCCTACTGTGCTCCTCTCCCAGGGGTGAGGGAAGAAAATGTTCTGATGTTACAGACACTGAAAACACCGTGTGAAACCACTGATCACTGCTCTGCATCACAGTAAAACTGTGAACCAGGGTGGCTAAAGGGTGGTCACACAGCTTGGTCTTCTGCCTCCTCTGCATGAAAAATAACGCTTGCTGGGATGCAGCTAAGAGTGGGAATACATTGAGGCCTTGCATCTAAATCTTTCAGACTTTGGCTTTAATCACCCCTTCAAGAGGCTGAGTAGGAAGTTGAAACAGCTGGAGCCACAATTTGAGGGTATTCCTGAAGGTGAACAGTATTTTGCCAAATTTTTTAAAGGGTATAAATATATCGGTGAAAATTCAAAAACCTTGACATGGTGTCTGTTACAGACAAGGGAAAACACTTTTATTTTTTCCCCCAAAAGCCCATCTGAGCCCTAAATCAGAGTGACATTGTGACATGTTTAGGTTTGGGGGGGGGCGGTGGTGGTGGTGGAGGAGGAATCATTATTAATATATGAAAGGATTGTCTTGGCATTGCTCTCTTCTGCTGGGAAACTGCACCTGAAAAGCCCTGGAGCCACTCTCATGCAGGAGAAGAGATGCTGCCATGCTGTTGAGCTATGACTTGTGGGGAAACAAGTCCAAGAGAGAAGTCTTCAAATCACCCTGAGTTTGAATCTGGTGTTAAGAAAAACAAAAGCAGCCTCAGGTATTTCTGCTAAAAAAGAATGGAAATGGAAATGCAGTTATAGGGAAGGTAAGAGCTGGGGGAGATGAGAGCTATGAAATGCATTTATTTCAATCTTGTGAAGTACCATAGCATATTGAAGCACTTCAGTGAAAATCGAGAGATGGATTTTGACACAAATGTGTCTTCTAAATCAGCTAGATGCACGTCTCCCTGCCAAGATTATGCATAGGTGAACTTTGAAAAGTGCTAGCCTCATCAAAATGAGAAAAACAGATCTCTCCTTCCCATCTCCAGACAAGCTAAGCTCTGAAGGAAAGCATATTGTTAGCTGCAGGAATATGAAATTTGATGAGCATATAGGACTGGATGGACCTCTCGAGATCAGCTGCTGATTTTTTTTTTTTTTATTTTTCCCTGAGAGTCTGAGTAGCTCTACAAGCAAAGGGTAATTTTGTGTTACTGAAATAAAATCAATTTCTCATTTCTTCCTACTTCACATAGGCCTTAACTTTATCAGCTACTGTTGCAAAAATAACTGGAGTGTTCATAACTGAGAATTTAAATGGAATATAAGGTGCTACAATCCATCAGTACACTCAGCTTTTCTTGCACACAGTGTTATCTGGAGCAGAGGCAGAACCCCTCTTCTAACACCGCCAGGATCCATTGTGCTGTTGTAAGCTAAATTATCTCAAACAAACTACAGGGGTCCTACTGGTGCCAGGAAAAACTTTCAGCTTCTTATCTTCTCCCTGCCAGTTTTCCAGGTGGTATGTTCTGTGGAGTCACTACCAAACCTAAGCCACAACCACACTGCTCAAAATGCTGCTGTGCTGCTCAAGCAGCAGAGAGCTGAGGAAGGGGTGTGGAGGAAGAATTAGGGAGGAACTGAGGAAGTGGAGACCAAATCATCAGGAGCTTGAACACCATCTACACCTACTCTGTCCTGATGGGATTGCCATGTAGATGAGTAGCAACCATAGTCTGTCTTTGCCTTTCTGTATTGTGTTGTGATGTTGGCAAGATTTGTTTGTCCAACACTTTCTTTTAGTTTTTGGATGTTTCTGTGGATTAATTATAATAGAAAGAGATAAAATATTAACTTGAATATTTTCTTTGAAACTTAGACCTCAGATCGATAAAAGTATATATTTGAAAATAACGTAAATAGATTTTCAGTCTGCAGAATACCTCATTTTGCCATGAAAAGGGCAAGTAACATTTCCTAAATACTTAATTTTGGTTCGAAACTCAAAAAATCATGCTCTGATGTGGTGCAGAGGAAGGTTTGTAAGATGATCTTCTCTGATGTTCGCACCTGGAGTGGACCCATAAGTAGCTAATGTTTACATGAGCACTCCATCTTCATGTCTTACTGTTGCCCACTGGGCATGCTCCAATCTCTATGTGCACACACGTACACGTTTCCAGACAAGACTGCACCCTAAGTCTGAAATTTAGGAAACTTCAGGCTCTTTTACCAGACCTATGGAAAAGCCACATTAGTTATTGGTACCTGTGACCCTGTGCTTCCTCAAGATTGTGCCTGGAACCAATGACCCATCACCCCTGTCTTTGCTGACACTCACGGTAAAAAAGAAAAACATTTTTCTGTTGACTTCAGCAAGGCAAGGAGTGGGCCCAGCTTCATTCACACCCACATTCTATGTTTAATTAGAAACTATTTTCCTCTAAGAGCAGGCATTTGAATTTTTTGAGATGTTGCAAAGAGCTTGAAGTAGGAGCTGCCGAGAGGTGGGGGTGTTTCATGTAGGAGGAGGCAAATAACTGTTGGAGAAAAAAAATAATTAGGGTCTTGGATCAGTATAGTTTTGTAATGTTCCATAATTAAAGGCTGTTTTCATGTTCTTCATGCAACAGAAGAAGTATTTTCCATGCCTTTCAGTATAAATTTGACCATTATCTGGCTAAATCTATTTTCAGAGTTACTGTGGGCTAGGATTGCCCTGCATCAGGCAAGGCACCACCGCCATGAGGAATGACCACCTAGAGCTAAAACTCACTTTTCTTTAGGTGTCCCTTTCTAGCCTGTCAGGATATTTTTCCATTTCAGTGCTTTCAGTCCAGTCCCAAAGGGTAATAGTTATTTATTAGTGTTGTAAAGAGAAGGTTTGTGCTTGACTAAATTCACAAAGGCTGTGTCCAAAGCCTCGTTACTGCTCGACCATCAGGATTTAGGAATGAGCCATTAACAATTTGCCTTGTGTGTGCAGTTATGTATGGAATCACTGCAGGTTACAGCCCCTCTATGACAGCTTAATGGCAGCAGTAAAACACAGCTGAGGTCAGAGATTTCACCAGAGTTGTTCTAATTTGTGCCCTAAAGACATCCTTGGAAGTTTGCATTTGTAAATACCCTCGTGGCTTGCACAGTGTGCAAAACACTGAACTGGGGATTGGAAGTCAATCTCTGGCCACAGTGGGATAATAAAAGTACCCTCCTTAATATGGCCAGCAATAGCCAATCCCTACAACAGGAAGGTTGCAAATGAGATGACCTTTGAGACCAAAGCCTTTGGAAGCAGACAGTAATATTTGGAGAAGTGCAAACGTGGAGTGAAGTGTCTCCAAGGCTACTCCTTTCCTTAGGATGTCTAAAGGAGAAATTGCCTTTGGCCTTCCATTGGAAAATTTCAACCCACCGTGTCCACCTCAGCTGGTGGAACACAGTGGGGACTGTGAGTGCTGACCAAGTGCAAGCCCTGCTCTCAGTTAAAGGTGTGAGTGGGGCTTTCTGGGAGTTAACAGCAATTTCAAGCTTCCTTATTAGGTTCTTCAAAGCAGATAAAGACAGGCAGGCATGTGTGTGGAAACATCCCATGGAGACAGGCTGGACTGACAGCTGTTTCTGAAGCCTGGTGGTAGGAGTGGCAGAGGGTGCTGGTTTCCTGGTGTTCTGGAGCTGCTCAGAGATGCTCTCTGATGGCAGTGGTGGAGGACCTGGGGGGGTGATGATAAGAGGGAGATTTGCAGTGACTCCCTGAAGCACTCCAGTGCCCACTGCTTTATTGGATCCTGGCAGAGCCCTTCCTTCTGCTGCTTAATTAGTTCTGATTACTTGATAGCTGTCTAAAATTGAGTAAAATTGTCACTACCAGCAGTGAAAATTGAGATGTGTTGTGCTGCTTGTATTTATTCTCCTTTCAGTTTGGAGGACAATGTGGTGCTAAGGCACTGTGGTGCTGTGCCTGTAGTGGAGCCTCCCTGTTTCTCTCTGGGGGTCCCTTGGCTCCTCTCAGCCAAGTGAGGAGGAGGAGAAGGAACTGGTGGTGCAGCACAAGGAGTTACCCTCTGATCATCTCTCTTCCCAGGGACAGGGTGTTTAAACAAGCTGCTGTAGGCAATGCACTGTGCGCAGCTCATAAAGTGGAAAATTACTGCTTCACACTGCAGGGTGGAGGCTACCTTAGAAAAGATGATGGTGTTACTTAGCCTCAGCATGCCAGCTGTGAGGTCTTTTGTAAGAGGAACCAGGGAGTGGGATGTCACTGAGGATATCGGGGAGGGTTTAAGGAGCATGAGTATTTCAAGGGAATGGCCAAAAAAAACCCACCAAAAAATGAAACATTTTATTGAAGGGGCTGTGTAAGGGACTAGGAGATAGTGCCACCTCACTCTGCAGTTTGCCATCTATTTAACCCTCTTGCACTTGATATTACTGCTCTGATTATGAAAAATTTTAATCTGTTACTGGATATTTTAATAGCTGAGTAGCCCCTGTTAGTCTAATTGCAGTCCTGTCATTTGTTTGTAAGTATTATTTATTAGGAATTTCACATTGAAATGTAACTCTTCCACAATCAAACTTTTACAAAGGAAGAGTTTTGGTTTTATAGAAAAGAAAATGCAAATTCAAGCTTTCATTTGCTGTAGGATTAGCACTGGCTGAAATGTCACGTTTGTGGCATAGAAACAAAATCTAATTTCAGATTTTTGCCCAGGTGCACTCTAATCACTGATGATTAGTTTGGGACACTAGGTTCTGACAATCACTGTTTTTCTGTATCAGTGGATAAGTGAAGTATGTTTGCTACAAATAACAGCAAATTCACTTTTGGGGAGTTTTTTACTGTATCTTTAAATGCGTAGAGATTTTTTTTAGTGCCATTTTCTAGCTGAAAACAGGAACCAGGGTACAAGTTAACTTTGGCTTTCTGATCTGCTCTAATGTTTTCTTCTAGCTTGACCCAGAACTTTTCTTTCCCTCCCAATGACTTATTATATTGCATTTTTTTAAATATGTGTTTGTATAATTACTGCACAAGAAAGGGCCCTATCCCTCTATTGTAGGGCTTCTGTCACAAGGGGAAGCTAAGCATAACTGCAGCTTAAATACATGATCATCTTATAATAAGGCTTTCATAATCAGAAACCCATTATAGATAGAGGTGGAGTTTTACCAAGATACAGTTAAAAATGTCCTGGTTTCAAGAAAAGCTTAAAAAGCAGTATGAAGTTGATCTTAGAATTTTATTTTGGATAATACTAATTTCCAATACCCCACAGCCAAGATCTACAGGCTCTTTTCATTTTGGGGAACCATATAAGAAAGGCTGTAGCAGTGAGTTATGTGTCCTCTATGGTGGCAGGCTGTGATTAAGGGGAGCTGGATTTCCTCCTCACACAACTGAGAGACCAAGAAAAAGGCCATGCTTCTCACATGGAGCAATTCAGTTACTTGCTGTGCAGCACATTCATGACTAAATAACCATTCCTGCTGATGCTGCAGTCACAGGGGAAGCCCAAAACGAAACCCCAGCCAGCAATCAATGTAGCTAGTTTTCTTTTTACTCTTTTTTTTTTTGTTTGTTTGTTTTTCTTTTCTTCCCCCCACTCCCTTTTGTGCAATGGGCAATGGAAACAAATAATTGGATGCCATGGACAGCAGATTGATCCAAGAGCTATATTTTCTTCGTCCCAGTTAAAATAACAGTGTATCCCTTCCTTTTTAAAAAATCTTTTATTGAGCTGCTCAGTGGGAAGTTCTGAATCCTTCATGCAGTATTAGGGAATTTATTCTAGTGGAAAATTTACTGTTCCTAAGGACAAGAAGTGTGGCAACCTTCTTCAGCTGATGAGCAAATTCACACAGAGAAGATAAGGAGCCTGTCTAGCGAGTCTCAGGAGGGAGCAAAGCCCCACAACTAATTCCTCAAAAATTATGTTGCTCTCTGAAAATATTAATAAACAGGGTGAAGTTTCTCATTCTGGTGAGGTTTATTTTATTTTGCTACTGATACTTACTGTGAAAACCTCGATTCAAAGGTTTTGTGCCATTCTAGACAAGGGGAAAAGTTCATGAATACTTCTAAACTTACTCAACATTTGGTTAAGGCTGACCTGTCAACCAACAACCAACCTGCCAATCTTTGATAGGTCATTATCAAGTGATTCTTAAACTGATTTATAGGCTTGGCTCCTCCAGTGCTTGGAGAACTGGAAAATTCAGAACTCAAAGTTTGCTACTGAATCTGGCCTGCTGAGTTACTGAACTTTGAGGAAGATGGCAGTGGAGACTATTGCTTATTGTCTTCTCACTCGATGAGTTATGAAGGGGATTTTATTACAAAAGTCAAAATTACAAGTAGGAGTTTAAAATTAGGCATGAAAATGCAAATATATTATAAAAATGCAAAATTCAAGATAATAACCTGAGTGTAGGTTGGACAGATTCTTCAATCTAAAAAAACTGAACATTTTTAGACTGCTAAGGGTCCTTCAAAAGACAATATCTGAAAAAATAGTGGAAAGAATGAGGATGGGTTAAGAAAGGAGGATGGCAATAAAGCTCAGAGAAAAGGGCAATTTTAGCAGCATTTATGTTTTTATATCAGATAAGGTATAGAAGATTCATGAGAAGAAAATTACTCCCTTTATGTGATTTTTCCAAACTCAGAAAACAGAGATGAACATGATCCTCATTCCACACAAGTAGCAGAGAACAGACTCCAGCCAGCTGTCCTGGCTGAGGAACCCAACAGTACTGTTTCCAAAGAGGAAATGAGAAAAGAAGTCTGAGGCATTATTGGAAAGTTGTATCTGTCAGTTAATTCTTTCAAACATGGCTCAAAAGTTGTTTTCCATAAGACAATATCCCAGACATGAGAATTTTGAATCTACTTTTATTTAAGAGGCAGTGAACTGGTCTGTTTGTGGGGGTTTGTAAAATCTTCTTCTGTCAGAAGGTAGGTCTAATGACAGAACATCAGGATAGTATTTATACAGGATTACAGGATGTGGATAATTAGAAGTGGAAATGGGTGAGTATCCTGTGTCTTGGGTGAATGCCCTTCCAACTGGAAATTGCCACCTCTGTGGTTTGCCTCTCCCCTTCTTGAATGTCATATAATTTCTGTTCTAGATTTGAGCAGTCTTGCCAGTGAGTTTTGTCAAAACCAATATGATACTGCAAAAAGCGTCAGTTTTGACTTGTAATGCTTTTTTTTTATGAAAAGTTTTTGATAGAAAATTCTCAAACCAGCTCTTATCTCAAATATCAGGGTTGTTCTTTCTGTAAAGGAAAGATTAAGTAGGAAGTGGAAGCAGGATTAAGTTTTTGTTTTACCTATTTCCTCCAAATATGCATTCCCAGAGACAGATCTCTTCAAATGAAAGTGTTTATTCTGAGCCATCACAAACTTTATGCTAGATTTTTTTATGGCTGCCTTGTTTTGGAAACAGCAGATGCTGGTAGTGATACATTTACATTCAGACTTCGGCACAGGTGAGCCCTGAGTTTAAAGTCCTAACCACACTAATGTAAAACTAAGAAATATAAGTGCTTCAGGTCAAATCTCTTGTATTCCTCTAGACACAGAGAAAGTAAAGAAGTGAGCAACCCTGTACCCTCTCCCAGCTGGTACCTTCACACAGTCAGTCTTCACATGCAGCATCAGGTAAAGAGGATGTTTGCAGATGAATCACATGGATCAGGGGCAGTGGAGGTAAGTTCTCAAATGAGAGTTTGATCAGGGTTTCAAGACATAAAAAGAAAGCTGCCTGGTCATCCAGGCTTTGCTGGGTCAAATAGAAAATGTGCATTGCAAGACTCAGCCATGTGAAGAGGTCAAATGAATGTCTTCAGTGATTTTCCAGTTTTCTCCTCCTCCTCCTCCTTTGATGACTGGCTCGTCAGCAAATTCACTTGAGCCCAGTGCTCATCATTTCAAAGCTGACTTTTTGCTGTCATCTTGACTTGTAAAGAATGGGATGGGACTTAAGCCTCCAGACCTCTAAAAAGTTAATTTCTCCTATGAAATATCCTTTATCCTTTATTCAAGGGCAGAAAGCCCTTGAACTGCTAGTGAAAACAAACCTGAGAGTGTTGACTGTACAAATGCCCTGCTTTAGAGAGAGCCTTGATATGCAAACACTGTCACTCAGGTCTCTAATGATAGTGAACTACTGAGGGGAGAGGTGGACAAACGAACATTTTATTAAAGACAGCAATAAAGATTGTTCTGCATGGCTATCACAGGTGGAAACCTGAATTATTTTCCCATTGAGTACTAGAGAATCAGGTGTCTGACAGACCACAGGAAGTAGAACTCCACCCAGTACTTACATGGAAAACCCACCCTACTTTTGTCAGATTTTCATGTTTAATATAAAAAACCCCAAACAGCACACAGCCTTAATATTTTTAATTTAGAGCAAATCTGGACAACAACAGGCCTAGCAGTTTCACCAATTCAAAGGATTGAATTGAATGTCAGCTCACTGCTGCAGGTGCACTCTCAGATATGAAGGTGCCAGTTCTATTTTAGGAACAGCTTGGGCAGAAATGGGAACCTGTTGTTGCAATCAGCATAGGTCTGTCAGTGAATGCTGAAGTTCTGTGTGACAAAACACAGTGTTTTAGTCATGTATCCTCTTTCTGCTCCATCCTTAGCCATGAATCTCTCCTTGAGAGTGAATAGGCTTTGATGAGTTTGGGTTTTTAGAATTTGTAATGTGGAGAACGGAAATATAAAGCTTGGTAAATATTAAAAAATTAAAATGTACTGATGAATGTTCAGTTGCTTTGAATTATGAAGTGTATCAGTCATCAGGGTATACAACCAGTTGTTTAAACTTACTTTTTACAAGGGGGCAGAAATACAGACTGGAAGAGGAGTAGAATAGATTAAAGAATATTTTAGATAAGATGAATGTACTCCAGTCAGCAGGGCCTGATGAAATTCACCCCAGAGTACTTAAAGGTGCTGTCTGAAGCAATTGCTGAGCCATTAGTGATTATCTTTAAGAACTCACAGAGGAGAGAGGAGGTCCCTGAAGACAAGAGAAGGGCAAACATAGTGTATTATATTTTATAGAGAGGGAAAAGGAGGACCCAGGGAATTACAGACCTGTCAATCTAACTTAAGTCCTTGAAAGATTCCGGAACAAATCATTAAACAATCAATTTTGAAGTAGCCAGCTGATACAGAAAAACAGGCTTGCCAAGAATGTTTGATGTCAAATCAATCTAATTTCCTTCTTTGTCACAGTAGCATGTCTATGAATAAAGAGGAAGCAGCAAATGCACTGGTGCTTGATTTTTAGTAACACTTCTTGACATATATGACAGACTAAAGAATATGGTATAGATATAATTACAGTGGGATAGGTGCAGAGCCTGTTGAAAAACAGCTTCTCAGCAGCAGCTATCACTGGATCACTGTCAGGGAAGGTATTTCAGGAAGGTCATTCAGCAGTTTCTTTGTACTCAGTTAAGTAGTTTATTTATAGACAACTGAACAACAAGCAAACAAAGTCAGTCTGTGGATGTCACAATTAGGAGATGATTGAAGTTGTAGGAGGTCAAGATCTGAATTTGGAATTATCATCACAGACTGGAGAAACTACTCCCAAATATTTAAATTAAATTCCTTCAGAAGCAATACAAAGTTCTGTCGTTGGGAAAAGAGTGATGTAGATACGTAAGGGTGGGTGAAAGGTGGGGCAATAAGCAGGCAGCAGTGTATTTGTAGAAGACTTGAAGGGAATAATGAATTAAATGCTCTGGGTTATGGTTCAGGATCATCATCCTCGAGATACAACCAATATTTATTTTCCTCTCTTCACTGCAGTACTGCAACCAGGTGCTTCTTTTCCCTGCAGATGAAGAGAAGGACAAAAATATCCAGGTAAGTCAGACAGAACATAGGGCACTGAAAAGCACAAACTGAAGAGAAGCCAAGGGAATGGAGTTTGTTCACTTTAGAAAAGGGAAGGCTGACAGTAACTTGGCAGCAGATGTCCAGTATAGAGGTGGGGGCTGTCAGTGGAACAGCGAGCAATTGTTCTCTTTGGTTGTGGAGAGGACAGCAAGTAGAAATTGTCTAGATTGACCAGTTAATGTCAAGGTGAGAAGGGCTGGTGCAGTCATGCAAGGATGCTCCTCGCTCCTGCTATTTTTCTTATCCTTAGGACAAGTCAGACAGTCCCCGCTGGGAACTCCTGCCTTTGTGTCAGTGTGGGGAACTCACACCATGCAGTTTCTCCTACAGCTGCACATTTCTACTCCGAAAAAATTATGTAAAAATGTTCTTATCTCTCAAGTTTCCATTTAAATGTTGCTTTGACTATATGCCAGAAATTGTTTGATTTGATGGTCTTGCATTGCTCACCATGAAAATGTCAACATTTATTCCCCATTACCATCCTCTGTATTAAAGATACTGCAGTATTTTAGTTCATAATAAGCCAGCTGGTCCATTACTCCTCTTTGTGAGCATCAATTAGTGCCTGCTTTAGACTCTCCTTCCTTCTCCATGGCAGCATCATTCCAGACCTTATTCCGTGGAAGATGAGACAAAACAGACTTATATAAATATTAATTGACAATGTTGTGAAAAAGGTTATCTGAGAATCTGTCCCTTGGAGAGAGCAGCAGAGCAGGCTGTTGCATTAAGAACATCTTAATGCAGCTCTCCAGCAGAACATAGACACCCCTAATGCCACCACCTATTGCAACCCAGACAGTCCCTTCTTAAAATGATACATAGGCTGTGGGAAGTCCTTGATTATAGGGTACGTGAGCAATAACCCCACAGTTAATGTCTGCTGGTTTTTTAGAGTGGCAAACACCCTCAGATTTGCTTTCAGCTATTAATTAACCAACCAGTCATTAACTGCTGCTAACAATTGATTTACAGGGAATTATTGCTTAAATAGCAGGAGGTATTTAAGAGGAAAATAAATTAAAACAAAGAACTGTTGGATCCTTGGGCACAAAAAGGACTCCTTGTAATATAGAGCATGGCTGCTTACAGCACTGTAATTACAGAGTGATAAACAGTGATTGGGAAGTACGTTCCTTTCCAGAGACAATGACATTATGTCTCCTGAAAAGAGCCCTTTTGTCTACGCTAATTGAATGATCTGAAATGAATGATGTTATCAGAAACCTAACTGAGGCAACTAATGTTATATTTATGGGTTATCAAAAATGTTTAATCACAGCTGTGGTCTCTCCAAGATGTGTCATGGACACTGGAGCATCCAAAAGTATGATTGAGGGTTGGTGTGGCACATTATCTTAATTAGAAAAGAGAATTACAAGTTCTTCCATTGGTTCTGCCTCCCTCCACACTGGCAGAACAAATGAGACCTATTAACCTTAGCACAAGAAAACACTGCTTCCTAATGACATTTTTTCCTCTCTGTGGACAGGGAGTGAACAAGGGGTTGCATAATTTTTTTCCTAGGAAATAGTGACCCAAATCAATTTCCGGACCTTGCAACACATGAAAATCCACTCACGACTCCTCCTGTTGAATTTGCCTTTTGTTTGTGCCTCCAAGGTCAGCGTTTGGGTTGACTAAACAGGCGCTGCTGAGCAGTTCCTGGTGCATTTGCCCTTTCCTGGACAAGTTAAACCGTATTTCACTGCCCTCTCCTGGAGTGAGAGGCTGCCTGCTCTGCTGCCTTCTAGGCCTTTTTGGTACCCCAGCAACAGCAAAAATGTATTTAGTACTGGGGGCGCAGGGGACTGCTGCTTTTTCAGACCTGAGACTGAGATTTTCCTTGCTCTGAGGCTCTGAGCGAGACAGATGGGAAAGGGATGGGAAGTATCGCTGAAAAAACAGATCCTGTGTTTCAGCTTTTGGGAATGTTTGCTTTCATTGGATATACGTTCCCCCTTCACCTGCATTTCTGGGAGTTGATTTCTTGTAAATAGGCTGGTAAAAGTGTGACCTGTCCCATGGGGGCTCTGAGAAATAATGCTGAAGGTGGTTTGCTTGAGAATTACTGAAGTAGATAGGAGCTAAGGAAAACATCTGTTTTGCTGTGGTAAGAAAAGGCACATCTTGGTCATTTTTAGAAAGTAAATTAGCAAAGCTCTAAGTAGAGTCCTGTTCCGCTGCCTCCTCCCAGCATCTGTGTCCTAACCTGTAGTCTTGCCTCTCTCACTTTCATTTGCCTGGATAAATCAGTGGAAATTCTATACCTAAGATGTGGGGACATGAAGTTCCCCCAGGTTTCAAATCTTCAGTCAAAATCACAGATTTTGTATCCAAGGTCCATAGATGCCGCAAGAATTATTTCCTCAGTCTTGAAATGAATGCAGAAATTTCTGAATAAAACTTAAAACTCACAAGCTTTCTCTTGTTCACATTCAGCTGGTTTGATGAGCACAGAATTTTTGGGTTCAACTTTGTTATGGATATCCTGGAAAGTAAAATCATGGTAACCTCTTGCCTTTGACAGCTCCCCTGCCCTTTCATTCAATACATATAGCTACAAAAGTATTTAACTTTTTGATTGCCTGTAGGTAGAATCCATAGCTGTTTATAAAAGGCTGGAAAGAGCCACAAATATTAAGCAGGAAGAGACAGTTGGGATATTTTGTGTTTCTTAATCCTACCATTCTTGAGTGGCTGGATCTCAATATGTTTCTCTACCAGGAGGTGGCATTGATAATTGCAGGGATCTGCAGCAGACCCAAACAGAAAATTGGCGGGTAGAGCCCCTCTGTTGATGCAAGTATGACTACAGTTGTGTAAATCTTCAAAAAAGACATACATGTGTGTTTTAGCTTTATTTAGCCACCTGCAGAAGAATAGGAGACAGAGTGTTTCTAGCCAAAATTCACAGCTCAGTCTCAAAATGGCAGTGCAGGAGTTTTATGAGTTGTCATAGGATGTGCAAAAATGAGTAGCTGCTGGCAAGGAGAGTATCAGTAGAAGGTTTCCCTAATGCTTTTATAGTATTTCGAAACATCATCGCTGTTATCCAGTCAGACATACTTATTCCTTCCAAAATATGCCTAAATTCTGGTGCTCCTGGGAGTGGCAAAAGTAATACTGGCATGGCTTTTGGGCTGAAAACTCTTCCAGGATGGTTTTAGAGCTAGAGCGCAAACTATCCTGAATGCCTCCAGGCACTGCAGTGCATGATTCTTAGATATCTGGGACAGGGGAAGTGCTTTTCATCTTGGTATGAATAAACAGAGTAGGCAGTCCTGCTCAGGGTGTTCCTCAGACTTTGATCCATGGATGGTGATATTCTGTAAGATATCAGGAGGCATCCTGTTTAAAAATCACAAAACTACTTTAAAACTCTCATATATGTGAGCAAGGAAAGGAACAAATTGAAGAATTAAAGTAAGAAGTGAACAATCAGATGTCAGCATGCCTGAGTTTTGGTTCTGACTGAAAATATTACAGTAACACTGCACAGAGTAGTCCTTGGGAAAAACAAATGTTTGTTAATATCTATTATCACTCTTGCTTCCATGGTGTCTTCTCAGGACTGGCAGGAACAACAGCAGCTTTATGCCTCTCCTGAGGATGCAGCTTTCCCCCTCACCCCGAGTCTGTCAGAAAGCAGAGAGGCCTTTTCTTGTCTTGGAAAAGATGAAAAGGGCTTGTGGTAACTCTTGCTTGAAGGCATTTTGGATATACTAAAAGTGTGTCATTCAAATCTCCTGTCAGCCTAAGAAGTTTTAAAGCCAAATTGGTGATCTCCAAAGAGTTTTGTAATTGCAAAGCTGTAAGTATGAAGAAGGGATGTCTTCCTCAAAACTCATTCCTTATTTAGTTTCCTAAGCCTGATGGAAGCATAAGCATAAGCACAAGGTGCTAAAATACAGCAGCTGTGCACACGCCCAGATGTGAACCTCTCCTTGCAAAAGGCTTGCTTCAAGTTCTTGGCTCAGCTCAGGCAGAGTTAGCTGGGCATCTCAAGCACAGCCCTCTGAAGGCTTACCCTGGCATGCCCGAGGAGTAAGATGTAGCAGGAAAACTAAATAAATTGTGCTCTGTTGGAGGACTCAATATTTTTAAATAGTTGACATGACTGGTTTTGGTGGGATATAAAGCCCAGTTCCTCTCATTAGACAGCATATCCAACTTGAGGTGCAAATTTCCTCAGGCCAGGGAGCAAGCAGCTCCGTTTTCCCATTTTAGCTCTGTGTGTTAGTATGAAGGAGCCAATAAAACTAATAAAACAATGATTGATTTAGTTTTTCTAGTGGTGGTTGTCTCTGATTGTATCACCAGCTCCTCACTAAACAGTTTCCAAAGTAATAAAAAATATCTGTAAGGGTTTAGAGTTTTTTAGGTACAACAAATGTATAATTTAGTCCAAGAAATATCCAAGAAAGAAGTGATTAGAAGGAGATCATACTGGATTACTTCTCTGGATGGTATTTCTCTGTGCACATCAAGACATAGCCACAGTCCCTATCCATTTACACACCTGTTCTTTGCTCTTATATCTACATCTCCCAGATCAACAGGGATTGTTTATTGAACAAATTTGCTTCCTCCTCTAACCAGGCTTAGACAAACTCAGAAGAAAATGCCTTGCCCAGTCAGCACAGTTCACTTTTTAGGCTGTAGGAATCAACCTGACATTTATTTAATATCATCTCTCTTTTTTCTCATGTTTAATCAATATTAATTGATCTCTAGTGGTCTTAGTTCAAGTTAATGAAGTATTGCATGTTCAAAAAAACATAAAGTTGATGAGTGTCCTAGTTTGAACAAACCCCCAACAATGAGGTAGATATGGTAACTGCTTTGTTGTGGTTTTTTTTCCCTGTTGTTATCTAATTAATGTTTTTTCTTCTTTTTCCTAATTTCATCTTTCCTTTGGAACACGAATTCAAGGGACTTCATCCAGGCAGAGTGATTCCATTGCTCTGATGTTGAACTAAAGTATTAGAAAAGCTGTTAAAATCCATGCCAGAGCATTAGTAGCAGCATTTGAAGTGAGCTTATTTTATGTTCTGTCCAGTCAAATGGGGGTTTTTTGGTGACTATTGGAGAATTTAGGTCAAACTACTGTAAAAAGAGGCTCTGAAAGGAGCCTTATGAGCAATTTTAAGACCCTGATTAGTTTGTGGGTTTCAGGTTCTTGAATGAGCTTTGTGTGAGGTGTTGCCTGCAGTCATGGATAATTCACAGACTAGTCATTATATTATCCCTTCTTTTGAAATTTGAAACACAGAAGAGCATTTATTCACCCTCTCAGTTCTTCTTATAGGCTTGATGTGTCATTAAGTCCCTATTTAAGAGTCCAAATAAATGTTTCAAGGGTTGAATGTGAGCAGGAAAGGTCTGCAGCAAGGTCTGTGAGCTGCTCTGAAATTGCCTACAAAGGTTTTCCTTGCTCCAAGCGATGCAAAATATTTGAGCAGAGGAAAGAGGAGAAGGCTGACACTTGGATTAAGGATTGTTGAGTAGTGAGTGTTTTTGAGACTGAAGATCTGGCAGCAAATAAGGTGAATCGAAGTGTACCTTATCTGTTTGGCTGGATTTCCAGGGCTAACAAGTCTCTCATCCGGGAAGTGTACAGATTCCCAGGGGAGGAGTGAGGATGGAAAAATATTTTTTGTTGAGGGTACTTTCACAGGTGCTCTTCTTTTTTGGCAATTATTCCCAAACAGCTCCTTTCCTTCAGCTGTGTGCAAGGCTCACCTGCACCTGGGTGTCAGAAATTTGCACTTGAAGGGACATTTCTTGATGAAACATCAGTGCAGAGAGCTTCACAATAGCCTTGAGATTGGTCTATAGCTGTCTGGACCTTTTATCCAGCACGTCTCACCAGAAATTAATTCTGTTTCACCCACAGGATTTTGTTCAAGTTGATTTAATCCAGAACATTTAAGGTATTGACAAATAGTAAAGAATAACAACAAAGCACTGTCTGAAAGCTTGAAAAAGGGAAGAGTCTGGGGTGACCTTATGGCGTCCTTTCAGGGGGCCTACAGGAAAGCTTGAGAAGGACTTCTCACAAGGGCATTTAGTGACAGGACAAGGGGAATGGATTCAAACTGAGAGAGTAGGTATAGATTACACATTAGGGAGAAATTCTTTACTGCAAGGGTGGTGAGGCACTGGTGCAGATTTCCCAGAGCAGTTGTAGGTGCCCCATCCATGGAAACATTTCACGGCCAGGTAGGATAGGGCTTTGAGCAGCCTATTCTAGTGGAAGGTGTCCCTGCCCATGGCAGGGGTGTGGAAACTGGATGGTCTTTAAAGTTTCTTCCAACCCAAATCATTCTATGGTTCTGTGAAAGATGGTTTTGTCTGAAACATCTGATGTTATTTCTGCTTAAGTGAAATCCCTCAATGAAGAAAACATTTCTTAAAGAAAAAAGAAGTGTCACATGGTGTGAAAATGAGCTTGCATTTAGTATCCATGCCGGAAGGAGGGTATAGATGCAAAATACTTGTCTCTGTAAATTCTTTATAGAAAATGTTCTTTCTTTTCCTGGGGCTAGAATGAAAGGCAGAGAGAAATTCAGTTAAAGAGGGTTTAATAGACTCCAAAATATTTGTATGAAGGATTTCAACCTTTCAATCTTATGGTATTCCATTATGATGCTTTGATGTTTAATTTCTATATGCACAAAAAATGCCTTTCTTGGGAATGATAATTTGATTTCTATAGCTTATTTCCACAAGGAATGAGCAGGTTTGTGACCAATCTGGCCATACCAGGTGAATTTGATACTTCAGTTTAAATGGCTCCAAGACTGCTGAAGGAATGAGGAGGAGCACCTTGCTTTATATCTGAAACCTATTTCCATATACAGGAATGACTCCTTGGAGAATTAAATTAGTTAACACTGGCTGTTAAATATGTAGGGGGAAGGGAGACCTTTTAAACACAATGTTCACATCCTTATGCACATTCTTTTCCTGTGATGTTTTGGCCTCGAATACCAGAAGCTTCTCCTGTCACTTTATGAGCAAACTTGAAGTCGACATAAATGCAAATGTACCCCAGGAATGAAATAAAAATTAAAAATATGCAAGTGATGGGACTTTAATTCAGGACAGGATCTGGGTACCTGCACTGTGACTTGTCTGAAATTGCTTTGCCTTGCTCTAAGACAGTAGCCTGGGTTTCTGGACGGACCTAGAGAAACTTGAAAGGCTGCTGGCTTTTCCTACAGTTCATCACAGATTTTGTTAGGAAATGAAGGAGAGGAAACTGGGCAACTGCACTGCTCAGCCATGAGGAAATGCACAATGAGTGTGATGAAGCCAGCAGCTGCAGGACAATGGGAACAGGCTGGGGCTATTTTTGTTAGATGTGAACAATCAATTGAACGTGTGAGACCTTATCTTCCCTCCTTGCTTTCTCCCCCCTCCTCCTTCCCCTTTCTTCAACACTGGAAATTTTCCCAAAGAGAAACAGCTTTCCTTTTCTCTTAGCAGAGTTGATTACCGTAATAATTTTCTCTTTCATCTCAGAGCAGGTTTCTTTTGGAAGCCTTTAAAGGCTTCCTCTGAGCACAGTTATTGTCTTGCTGTGGCTGAGTGACTTGCAGCTGGGTCATACCTGGTATTATGAAACCTGGGAGAGCATTTATCAGTTTTTACAAATGGGTATGGGTCCCCTCACCTCTCACTTGCTGGATTTAGAGGCTGGAAGCATTTCTCCCCGAGTTATCCTTATGGCAGAAATCTGAATTTGAACTGGACATAGCTTTCACAGATGGAAAATAAACAGTGAGTGTTTCCATCCTATGTAATGAGAAAAAATACATAATTAAAATGGTAATCAGTGCTCCAATGGCTGAATTCTCTGTTATTTTTATGACTCTTTTCTCAGAACACCCCTTTTAAATGTCACAGCAATATTAGCTCCAATTTATAAATGGAAAAATAGAAGGACATAAACACATGATTTATGGTGTTAAGTGAAAAAGGAAAGAAAAAACATATTTTTTGCTCTCTCTAAACAGAATTACATTCTTACTTTATATTCAGATATAAGTGAACCCTCACAGTATAGTTATGTCTAATTTGTGTCATTACCATGTTCTATGTACCAATACCAGATATAGTACCCTAGATTCTCATACTTCATAAATGTGAAAGGAATATTAATTTGTAAATGAGCTTTTCCAACATCTTGTGATATTTCAACCATGCACTGAAGCAGCACTTCTGGTTTGCTATTAATTTTTTTGTAATCTTCAGTTCTTTGCTGTGTAAGTCCTTCTCCCTGTATTAAGCAGCCTATTAGTCACAGAAGATCGATAATTTTTGCACTTTTATCTATTGTTTTGTATCACTGAGATCTGACCAGAACTTTGTACCACAGTTCTTGCTGCTACTTAAATTTCATTATAATGATATGTTTACATCAGTAACAGTTCGATCAAAATTGGATGTGTTTATAACACTTACCACAGTTTAGATTAACAGCCTACTTCCACTTTACTACAAGGAAACTGCTAAATTGACTGTAATTCCTAATCAATGTAGGTATAATTCTTAGAATTTAAATAGGTTTTTAAGTGTTGCCCGTGCTGCTAAAGGTGACATGGATGTCCTGCAATTTGTCATCCAGCTGCTGCAGAATCCATTTCCAAACAGTCAATTGTTTCATTCTAATTCCAGTTACCAAACCCAGCAAGACTTAATTACTAGCTCTTTTTTTTTTTCCATTTCCCAGTGCCTGTCCTGGTTCAATGAGCAGCAATATTATATCATGAAAGAATCTCAGAACGTCCAATGACTAAATCCTTCATAATTTTAACACATCCATGCCTACTGCAGAGGAGATGGTGCTGGTAGGTACAGCTGTCTGATTCCTTCTTTAACCCCTGGGGATCATAAATTTTCTCTTATCACCCCATTAGAATGATAACTCAGGGTGATAACTCCTCACTTCACTACACTTGTCCAAATATGTTTCTCTCTTCCTAATTTGTGTCTACCAGTTCACCATGATTTTTCTCAAAACCAAGCTCAATTTCACTGGAAACAGCTGCAGCTCAAACTCAGCTCAGTACCTAGAATGAAGGTCACAGATTCCTCAGGGTAGTGAAGTTGATGGTCTGCACCTTGAATAAACAATCATTCTTTGTCACTGTTTGACACTGGAAGGACCCAAGTGTGTTTCTGAGCATGCCTCACTGCTCCTATATTAGAGAGCACCAGTCCCTACTCAGTATATCCCTCCTTGCTCTCTTGTGTGAAAAACTCACCCACCTGGTACCAGGACACTTTTTGGGATAGGTTGCTCATCGAAATTGCCAGGCACTTTCTGGGCATACTGTGGGATTTGGCACTGCTCAGCCCAAATGCACCCAAAAAAGATTTGCCCAACTTCTCCCTCTCACAAACCCTCCCTCGTTGCCTTCACAGCCATCATGTGAGAGAGCGTTTTGGACTTGCACGTTTGAGTAAAACTTTGGATAAACACTGTTCCAGAGGTGAGATGGCATCCTGCAGGAGACCTTGCAGGTCATTGTAGACTAGGCAAAAGTTCTCACTGAAAATAGACGCCTAATTACTAATAATTTAATTTCTCTTGCTGGTCAGCTGGAGTGATAGAAGCCTCAAAGAAGCTGTTGGATCAAACCCTACTGGAGATATTTTCTTTCTGGTTGTAGCTCTATTGGACTAAACTGATATAAAGACTAGGGAATAAGAGCTTCCAGACAAGTAACCCACGTCTAAGTGCAATAGCACTATACTTTTTATTTCTTGCCGTTTTTATCTCCTGACTAACTCTTTCTGAACAGAATAAGATTCAGAAAAGCCTTTTAACAGCTTACATACTTCCATAACTTGATTTCCCTGGTTTCCTGACAAAGAAAAGAAAGGCGTTTCAAAACCTCTTCTCTGAAGCAGCTGGAACTCAACATATCTCTTGCCCCTGTGGCCCTTCCCTGGAAAGACTGCCGCCCTCTGACTTTAGTTCTGAATTGCACAGTGAAATGCTCAGAAACTGGAGTTAGCTTTGGTCAGTGCTTCTGAGTATTTAAGAGCTCTGTCATCAAGATGAGAACTTCCTTTTCAAATCAACTCAGAGAAAAAAATATACAACAGGAACAGGAAAGATAACATCTCAGCTCACACAACACAAAGCTTATTTTTGATGTCATTGGAGATGGACAATGTTTTTAATCTAATTCTTACAAGTGAGTCTGAGTTCAGTGAACCTGGGATCTGTTTCCACTCTCTCAGACGTAGAAAATCAAAAGCAGTTTCTTAGCAAATCCTGAATACAGTGGGCTCGCCATCTTACTGGTGTTGGCAAGACTGATGGGCCCCCAGCTATGTGACTATGTCCAAACCTGCTTCGGGAGCTCCAGATGGGTCCTTTGGAAAGCACCCACCTCTCTCCACTGCTCACTGCTTCCACAGGCGTGGACTGCATGGGTGTAAATGGTGCTCAGGCTGGGCTGAATGGATTCCATCCCATCTTCTAAGCAGCTTTCCTGTATCTAATGATGGAAAAAATATTCCCCATTTCCAGTCCTTCTGCCTGAGATGGTAAATGTGAGATTTTTTTTCCCAGTGAAGAAGTTTGACAGGTTAGCAATGGCAGGTTGTTAATACTTAGATGACTTCAAGTACAGTATCAGATTTGTTGCCTGGCTTGGGGTTTGTCTAGACGAGTTGTTTTATTAGATAGCAGATGGTTTGGAAATTGTTTGCAGTGACAGGGCTGAGTAGAATTTGAATTCTCTGTTCCCAGATCAGAAGGAATGGGGTTAGGAAAGTTGAGAGCAAAACTCCCACATTTCCCATTCAGATTGAAAAATGCACGGATATATTTAGATATAGGTATGTGTGTTTATATTATTGAGGGAGATTAGGCTCACTCTGTTTATCATAAGCAACTCTGATCAATCACAGAATGCATTTCCTTAGTACATCCTTAGCACCAATATTGATATAGTGACTTTACAATCTTAGAGAGTTCTTCACTTTGAGTCATTCTTCACCTTTCTCCTTTGCCCTTCTCTTTCTCAGTCCCCATTCACCTCTCTCTGCCCATCTGTCTCTGTCCATTTCTTCTGCCCTTCATTCTCGTCTGCCCTTCTTCTCTGTCTTTCTTATTTTTCTTCTCCCTTTCTCTGTCTGCCTCCTGTTTCTGCCCTTCTTCAGCCTTCTCTGACCTCTTTTTTCCTTATCCTTTGTCCTTCTTCCTCCTTCATCTCCACCCCTCTTCTCTACTGTTCTGTTCCATCTGCCCAGTTCTTTCTGGCCTTCTCTGACATTCTTTGAACTCTGACTTTCTCTTCACTTCTGTTGTTTTATCTGCCCTTCTTTAACTTCTGCCCATCTCCACTCTTCTCTGCTTTTCTGCCATTCTTCTCTTCCTTTTACACTCTTCTTTGACAATCTTTTGCCCTTCTTTGCTCTTCTCTGAAGCACTCACCCCAGCGCTGCCCTGTTCTGCTCTTTTTTGACATTCTTTGATTTTATTGCCCTTCTTTCTCCCCTTTACACGCCTTTTGGCCCCTTGGTCACTGCCTATCTCTACACACTGCTCTCATCCCTTTTTTGCCCTTCTCTGTCCTTCTTCACCTCCTCTACTGCTCTCCCCCATGTTATAAAACCGTAACTATAGGTCATACCCCCAGCTCCCTTTCCCTTCTTTTCTGTCATCTTCTCTGCAGTTCTCTGCCTTCCTGTGCCACTCTCCACCCCTTTCTTCCCCTTTTCACCTGTCTGTGTCATCAGGATACCTAGAGTTAGCACTGTTAATTTATTTAGTGCTATTTCCCAGGATGAGTAAATGTATTTTTTCTGTACACTTGAAGCTAACACTTGATGATAGATGCACATCACCATAGAAACCAGGACAAGTTCTTCTGTAAGTCAAAGGTTAATTTATAATTATTTTTAAAATGATCTTCCTCAGATGCATCAGTGTAGACAGGACTTATCCAAAACCTTCTTCCTTGCCAAATAATCTATCTTTCTATTCTTGCTCTTCCAAAAATACTTTAACATGGCTCCTGTGTGCTTAAGGCAGAGTCTCCATAAGGTGTTATACAAGATAACTGTCTGGTTCTGAGTGTTTGTAGCTATGTTTGTAATTGACAGAGTTACTGACAGCCCCAGCTCTCTGTGGGATGGCTGTGGACCAGAGCACAGATGACTCATTGTGTATGATGTTGTTTCACACCAGTGTTTGCTCTGTATGCTGAACATGTGTGCGAGTCAATAGCAAAAAGTTCGAGAACAAACACAGCTTAGATGGAAATAAATTCACATTGACTGAAATCATTAAGCCCAAGTCAGAAACAACAATATAAATGTCTTTTTGAAGCAGAAGGCTTACTTGGGATGGTTCTTGTGTCTTCTACCAATGTTTGAGGGTCAGGCAGTGTGAAAAGAGGTCTTGACATTTTCCTTGCAGCAAAAGTATTTTCATTCCAGAGATGGGCACAAGGGAGTTTGGGTCACTGCTCAGATTTCCCCTATGCAGCAGCAATTCCCAATAATTGGGGGCTATTTTTCCCTTGGAAACACAGACTTTTGCGAAAATTGTTTTTCTCCCCCACCTGCCTCCCCGGCTGCCTTTTCAGAGTTCAGCAGATGTCTGAATCACTGGTTTTGTATTGGGAGCTATTTACTTGCCTTGTTGCCAGCTAACCCTCCCCTACAGCCCTTGCACATCTATAAGGCATTGTTAAAGTCCTTTTGATCTGGTGATGCTGTTAATGTCCTCCTAGGAATAGTCTCAGGCTGACTCAGTCACATGGAGGTGTCCCCTTAGCTGCCTCCTCTCTCCCCAGCTGAACTAATAAGAATCTCTGAGAACAGCACATTTCCTCAGTCCCTCAGAATGTTTGACTGTACCTCTGGGCCACATCTTCTTTTATTAAAAAAAAACCTTCTACAATGTATGTTGGAAGATTTCCAATCTGTGGGACATTATGCACATATAAAGGTGATTTCCTACTGTTGTGTCCCCTTCATGAAGATGTGGTAGACGCCACAGAAATAATCCCCTTATCTGGTTGGCAAATAACACATTGCTGTTGTGCTAGTGTAGGAGATTAAACTGTGCAATTTACTTATAAAATCAGTTTTCTCATGGAGTATAGGTATAAACCCACAAAGACTTCAGGAATCTTCACTGGGCTTTGAATTGTGTCTATAAGAACTTGTAGGTGACAGACTGGTTCAGACAGTGCTGTCTCGTGGGATCACTAGGATGTGCCACCCTTACTAATGTGGCTTCCATATGTGATAATGTGCTCAGGGAACTAGGGAGCAAAGGAAATCCTCTCAGTTATTCTCCCCAAGTCTCTGGCAATGTCCCTTCTGCAAAGTATTTCCACACCCTAGACATGCTCTTGCAGCCTGTGTGTTTCTGGAGCCCAGTAGCCAATGAAGCCAAGATGTTCACACCCTCAAGGAGAGTCCTGAGACATGGCTGAGCTTCATCAGCTGCAAGGCTCTAGATGTGTCCAGGCTGAGACAGACAGGGAATTCCCATTTTCTTATGCCCCAGACAAGCCACAAGGCTGCAGTACCATCCCTTTCTTTTCCGTGCTTGCAGAGGCTGAACTGCAACAATGTCAGTTCCACTGCAGGCGCGAAGCCACCTCCTGGGACCAGCCTGAGGGACAAATCCAACCCTGAAAAACAGCCAGCAGGATGACATGCAGATCAAAGGGGTATTGCAGAGCTCAACTGCAAGAGATCCCTTAGAGACTTTTTAAAGCATTTTAGCTCACCCTTAACTTCCTTGAAATGGAACACAGGTTCCCTCTGGAAGAAAAAGAAAAGCAGAGTTTGGTACATGCCCTGAAATGCACAGGCACCTCAGGAGTATTACCATCTTCAGTACGTGTTTGCCTAGTGACTGTGTTGCTTGCAAGAGGTTTATTATTCCTGTTGTACCTTTAGGAAAATTACCCCACAAATCTCTGGAGTTGAAAAAACTTGGTTTTGATGACATTTAAACATCTTAAGTGTCATCACAAAAATTTAAATATGGTGTGTGTGTGTGTGTATGTATCCAGTGTCCCACGAAGTGTGGGCAATTTGTATGGGTGTGAAAGAATTTTCCCAAGAGCAAGAGGTAGACCAGTTATTTCAGTATTTCATGTGCCTTGGTAAATTTGTTTTTAATGCAAGAAAGAGTGGGGGGTTTATTCTGTTTTGTTCTCTATTTTTTTTTTCCCAGTTTCGATGCTCTAGTTTGATTTATCAGTCTGTCAATGGACATAAACAGTGTAAGTGCACAAGAGTATCTGCATGCCAGTGCAGGTTTCCAAAAGCATACAAACTACAGTGAGCCATCCTATTTTGCAGTTAAATTCCATGTCTCTGATGGATTTCCCCACACTGTTGCTAGGAGATGAAAGTAATGCCTAACAAAGGATATATTGACAAAAAATTTTCCAGAACAAATCTATCTTGTTATGGTAAATAGACATTCACATAAAATGGATATTGCCGGATTTATTTCCCTAGTGGTGGCACTGGCAAAATTGCCTACATCAAGTGAAGGTGAAATTTCCCCATCAAAAATGCATTTTTGTTTTGTTGACATAAGGACTTTCAGTGTGTTTAATGCCGAAAGCACTGTTGCCTTCCAGTGTGTTTTGTTGCTAGGCTAATAGGATGAACACATCCTACATCAGCGATTTTCCTTCTTCCCTTCTCTGCTACTTCCCCTTTCAGGAAGAAATGTGGCATATCATAGTGGTTCCCCTCTTTTCATGACTCTTCTGGGAAAAATGGATTCCTTCTTTTAAAGCAGGGAAGAAGTGTGCATGATTCAGGACATGTTGAGTTTCGGCAAAGAGGCAGCTAAATGCAATGGAAAAGCAGATCAACTTTATAGCTCCAGGCACATCTGCATTAAAACAAAACAGAACACAACGTTAAATGGAAATCTAATAAACAGAGGAACTTCAGGAGTTCTCATGGAAAGTTTAAATTTCTACAGAATGACAAATTTTCTCCCTTTATTCTGGTGACATAATAAACACACAAATAGATTTGAATAGCAAAAGCCAACATGACTTGAGCCACATAAAATAAAAAAAAATTCTGGAAAAAGGTTTAGTTCTGGTATGGCATTTGTATTTTCCCATCCACTGCCATCCCGGCAGTTCCTATGCCACCATAGGAGTCTCTGGCTCTAAACACATGCAAGTAAACAACCTGCTATCCAGAAAGATGTCAAGGCTGAAAATAAGACTGCCTCTTTCAAGGTAGGAAAGGAGTCAGGGAGTAACACAATCCCCTTCACTTTCCTTTATGCATCACTGTACAGAGGGAACAGAGAATTTGAACTTTTTTGAGTTAAAGCTACTGTGTCCCTGATTCCAGAACTGTGCAAATATTGGGCTGTTTCATTTTGGGTGTGAATCTGCTCACACAGGCAGGGCCATCTGCACAGACCAGTGGCAGATGTGGTCTCCTCCTCCTCCTCCATTCACAAATGAATGATGTGGAAGGGGATGAAGGCAGAAATTGTCACTTCTTATCATCTCACTCCTTGTTTGGTCCCCTTTTGGGATGTGTGTTTACCTTCCACCTTGCAGGGCACAGAGAAGGTGAACCCACCAGCTGGCCAGAAAAATATAAGTGGGAAGTCATGCCTGGAGTCACTCAGTACCATCATGGCCTTTCCCTGTTTTGGGGGAAGGGAGAGAAGTGCTGTTTCTGTGGCGTTGAGAAAGCCTTTGAGAAGCACCGTTTCCACCACCGTTCTGAACGTCTGTGTCAACTTTTGTAGCACTGGTAGTCACAAACAAAAGTTGCCACAAGTCAGACATCTGCATTAAATTTGTTGATTCATTTGTGCAGTGTTTTAACTAGACATGAATGCACTGAGATATTTTGATGGGCTGAGAAGAGAGGACAGCTAGGAAGGGCCTTGCACCTCCTACTGTTACTGCATTTATCTGGTTTTCTGCTGTAATATCCTGTTTTTAGATGCTTACACTTTAGCCAAGCATTAACCATTTAGGATGAGACTGACCATGCTGGGAAGCCACAGGCCTGCACCTGTGAAATATAAGATAAAAAAAAAAGTGGTGTAACTTTTTTCCAGATCAAAGCCAAGTGAGGGGGCGAGGGGCAATATTTAATTCTATATTAAAAGATCACTGCAATTTCTTTGCTTTGAGATTTGGTATGGTGGTAGCTGTTAGGTGAAAAGGCTGTTTGCTGAACATATGGCAAAACAAGCACACTTGGCCAAAATAAAAAAAAAAAAATAGTAACATTAAGCCCTTAAAGCACAAGCAGATAAAGAACACACTTGCATTCAGCAGACTTAGTTCTCAAGACTGCACTGCTTAAAGATTTGCTCCTGATAGATGAGTCCTGTGGGTTTCCCCCAACTTAGAGCTCTACAGGGTGTGGATCCTCTCCCCACAAACTGGTCCACTGAGCTGAGAGTGCAATGTAGGAGGTACCTCTTGGTTATGTACAGAGGTACAACTAGAAAATGGGAAATAGAGCAGAACTGGGAGCCTGGCAACCTTCACCAGAGCTGAAATATACCTAGCTCTCTTCTAGGTAGTGATGCCTTCTCTGGGCTGGGGTGTTGACTGCAGCGAGGTAACAGACTGCAAACAAAGCACAGCACCAGTACAATACACCAGGCAACCTGGAGTGGGAGGTTTGGGAAACAGTCTGTTTGATGTGAAGAGATGGAGAAAAGATAGCAAAGATGACAAAGGAGATTGTGCAAGGAAGAGGGATTTGCTGGGTAAAATTTGAAGGCTGATTGTGAAAATCAGGAGCTCTGTGAAAGGCCAACAAGCTGCATATTAAAATAGGGCTGTGGCACAGGGACAATGACTACCGGGACACAGTGAAGTAACAACATCAAGAAATGAACGGAACAGGAAAGGAAAAACAGAGGAGAGTTTTTCCTTTTTCTTTTACATTTATGTCAAGTGCTTATTTTCTTTATCCAGCTCTTTTATGTAGTTCATATCCAAGGGTCATTCATGGGGATGGTTAAAAATCAGAATAAAGTTTTCTTCAGCATTGTCCAGCTTTAGGCTGAGCACAGGAGCCACTCTCTTTGGTAGACACACTGGCTTCTGCAATCTTTGTGGCACTGGTGACTACTTCTTTTCAGAAAGATCAATAGGTAGGGGGTTGTTAAGCTCACATTTTCTTCTGCCTGTTGTAGAACAGCAATTTGCAGCGGCTCCTGAAAGCCATACTCACACCATTGCTCTGCTTCAGAGAGCTCCCAGTGCTGTCAAAGGCAGCACTCTTTGTGGCTTTTGGGTGACAGAAGTTGAACATGGGCTTTCAAAGCACTTGAGTCCCTGTTAGTTTAAATGGAGCTTAGACCATCAGGTGTAATGGCCACGAAGTTTTGTGAAAATGTTGGTGACCAGGCTGCACTCAGAATGGAAAATTTTTGACTACCAACAAATTCACTTGAAAAGTGCTCTTATATGGCATTGATTCTGCATCACTATCAGACTGGACTTCAACAAATTGTCTTCAGCAGGCTTGAATCAGCATTCAGTAAGTTGGTCAAATGTGACTGAACTCTGTGACCTCTTAACTGTGAGTTGTGTATTTTTGTTCCATTGAGTGTTTTTTGAAAAAAAAAAAAAATATTTTCCGGCATGTCCCCAGTATTACAGGGACTGCCATTACCCACATATTTATTTAGCTAGTACACTGACAAATTAAAATGGGGAAAGCCTTTTCACAGAAGCTGCAAATAGAGGAAAATCTTAGCTTTATGCAAAATTCTGTTTCTTCTGTGGTCCTGCCCTTAAAAGGAGCAGCCACAAATCTTTTCCTATCCATCCAAATTAGATATTTTTCAGTAGTTCAACATAATATTCATCTGCCTTGAATGGCTCCTGACTTTGTGAAGAGCAGATGGCCTGTGATAGTAGTGGGCTGCTGCACTGAGTGTCTCAAAGCTCACTAGAGAAACTTTAGCTGCTTTAGTTTCTCCTGCATTCCTAACAGTGCTCTTCCAACATCTCAGTTTATTAAGTGTGCCTTGGACTGCAGTCTTGTCTCCTTCTATTTCCCTCTCTCCTCTGCTCACCTGTGAAGATTGTTATTAATTCAAATATATTTCAGATACCTCTGTTCACTCTGTTCGTATATATGTTCTATGGGGCTCTTTACAGAAGTGGCTGGACCTGGCTTCAGTTTTACACTGTGCTCTCAGAGAGCTGGTATTAAATTTTCTGTGGTCTGTTCAAGTGTGTAGACATAAGAAGAGCTTCCATAAATTTTAGAAGTAATAAAGAATGTATATAAAGTATAAGACAGGAAAACTCTGGAAACAAACAGTGTTTATAATATAAACATGACATAAACATAACATAAACAACATAAACAATAGTTTATAGTTATCTGTAAACTGTGAAATACCAGATTATTTCCTGATTCATGTATGAGCATATACACATTGTATGATAGTCTTCATACAAATGATATTGAAGTCTTAAGAAACCGTTGCATTGTCTGCAAAATTTTTTTTGAGGAAAAAAAAATTGGGTAACTTTGTTTTCCCTAATAGACACTATGAGTAAATTGCATTGAAAGGAAGATCTTTTCTAATGTTCCTGCTTCACTCTGCATGAGAGACTGAAATGTTAATAATGGTTAATGACTCAAAACAATCAGCCATTTGTGGAGGCAAGTAATTGGCTCACGTAGGTGTACCTGTGAGGAAGCTGTTGTGTCTTAGAAGGGGTCATAAACCATCAAAGATCCCTGAAGTGCCCACAGACTCCTTCCTGGGGCCTTTCATCCCCACCCCTGATAAATCAGGACTGCAACCATCACCTTGATCAACAGCACATCGCAGCATCCATGTGTGGTGCACATCTTTCTCCTCTTATCCTCTCTCTCTCTTTCTTTCCTCTTTTTTTTTTCTTTTTTACACATTTTCATATTGTTTTTATACTTTTGTATTGCTGTATTCCTACAGATAATAACCAAAAGAGCTACATACCCACTTTCCATTGCAACCAAATTGTTCTAAAATAAACCCTACATATATATATTTATGATCATTGATCATTCAGTGTTGTTTCAGTCTAAATCCACCCCAAGGGATCTGTTAAGGAGAACGTGAGTTACACTCACCTTCAGGGGCAGGTCATAATGCTAAGATATGGGTTCTTTTTGAAGAAAAAAATATTTATGAGGCAGTAATTAGTTCTTAATTCTTCCTTGCAATTACCTCAGTCAATCTATTAGCATGAGCTTCATCATATGTGAAACCTACCCTATTTCTCAAAGCACAAAGTCTAAAGACAAAAGTCTAAAAGCTCATTTCAAAAGAAATATTGGTTGTGTTCAGTCACTATAAACGTTTCTTTATTTCTTCCTCTTCTACATTCTGAATTTCTTAGAAACTGCAATTGTATAGTCATTATTTAATGTAAAAAGTAATTTCTCATAGTAGAACCTTAATGAAGATCTTCCAAGAGAAGAATACAAAATTAACCAGATTGTGGGATATATATTCCAAGTAGATGAAATGGGATGTCAAATGTAATTCCAGAATTTCTTTGACAACAAAGGGAAGATATTCAAAATCTTAGCAGAACCTTTAATTCTTATTAGGACATAACTGTGATAACACTGTAGTGATCTCATTCAAAACGGGGCTTTATAATTAATTACAAAGTCATAAAGATTGTATCATTTATTATTATTAGACTATTATTAATGTGATGATGATGATATTATGTTCTTCCTTTTAGCCTTGCATTTGTGTCCTGATGATGTGGTTGTCCTTCTATACAACTGCTGTTTAAGTCATAAAATATACAGGATAAAGTCTTGTTTGGATCCAAGTGTGGCATGAAGAGCAATCTAGCTGCAGTGCTTTTAATTAGACTACAGCTATTTTGCATATCAAATATATCTGTCTGAATTGCAGCAGGAGGTGATGTAATTTAGATACAAAGACTGTAGGCCTGTGGAGGCCTTTGTGTGTAAAGATACCACTTAAATGTAAACCACTGTGCTTTGATACATGAGGTTTGATAACAAAGAAGGCTGGGGAGCACCAGCAGCTCTCAGTGGAGATGAAGCCACTTGGATCCTCACTGAGGGGAAGCATCTCCGGTCCTTTCCTCCCCAGGACTTTGCTCATGGTGCTAGGCTCAGGTTCCTCAGATCCGTGAGCAGTCTGGCAGAAGGACTTAAGGGACAATCAAGTGATTTTTTTAAAAATTCATTTTCTATCTATGTTCCTCCCTTTACTTTGCGTGCAGACTTTGCTATAATGGAAAGAAAAGCGGCTTTCTAGCACATTTCCAAGTCCAGCCTTGGACATGTCTCTTAGTGGGCCCCTGCACAAAGTCCCCCTGCTGCAGCTTGTGTGGCAAGCACTTGCTGTTTACATAAGTATTAACCATGAAAAGTTATATTTCTCATTTGCTATTTCCTTGTCAGGTTTTCAAGTGCAAAGACAAAAGATCTGGGGACTACACTGTTTTTAATCCTGCAAAAACTCACAGGAGAAAAACATATCCACGATTTCAGGTGCACACTTCAGCACAGCAATGTTAAGGGAGATTTTTCTTTCTCACTTGCTTTTCCATTTCTTTAATTCCACCAAAAAAGTTTAATTAGTTCAGTTGATTCAATTAACAATTACACTGCTTGGGTTTGACTGAATCAAGTCTTGCCCTTCCTTTTGCATCAAACTAGCAGTGTAAGAATAGTTAAGCAATAGGGAGCTAAGAGCAGTAGGTTCACGGGAAATGAAGCCCGGAATCAGAGTTTGGTCACCACAGCTGCTGGTTTTGGCTCTCTTCGCACTACGAGGGAGGAGGCAACATGTAGTTAGGAAAAAAAAAAATAATAGGATTTTCAAGTATAGGCAGGGCATTTCAAGGGGTTTCATTTTGCTTTGGGTTTTTTTCATATTACATTTTCTTCGGAAGGCTTCATCGTGGGGCTCAGTGCCCAGCGCCGGCCGCCCGCCGGGGCAAGCAAAAGCAGCCCGGCTGGATTCCCGGCTGGATTCCCGGCTGGATTCCCGGCTGGATTCCCGGCTGGATTCCCGGCTGGATTCCCGGCTGGATGCTAGTGCCACCTGGTGAGGGCCGGGGAAGTGGCAGGGATCTTCTTGAGGGTAGCACTCTTCCCGTCGGAGCTTCCATGAGGAGCCGGGAGCAGCACCCATCACCTGCAGTGTGGGAGCCATCGTGTGACACCCCCGGGGTGGCCACTGCCCCTTCTTCCATCCCCTGGCAGCACAGGGACAGGGACAGGGACAGCCTCTGGCTCCCGGGACAGCTGGGCAGGCAGCGAGGCCTGGGCACGTCTGGTTATTCCCAACTCCGCCGCTGCTGAGGAGTGCTGCAGCGCTGTCGGTATTTATTAACAAGCGGCATACTCAATGAGAGATTCTCAGTGACAATGTGGCTGTTTTGTGGTTTTGTTTCCCGAGGAGAGGCTGCAGGCACTGGCCGGTGGAATGCCGGCTCCCACAGAGCCCTCTGCACCCCACAGTGCTTGGGATAGAGTCAACCACGCCTGGCAGCGAGAGCAGAGGCCTCAGAGACGTGAAGTCCTGAAGAATTAAATGAAAACTGGGGAGAGGAGGGAGATGCCCAGGTGGTGCCTGTGCCAAGGGAAATTGACACCGCTGAGCTGTGCTTTGCCTTCCCCGTGTGTTTCGAAGCTGGGCTGAGGAGAGGTGCCCGGGCAGAAGGCGGTGCTGGTGCGAGGGATATCTGCTGGGAGCACGTGGGGAGGGGTCGGAATAGGGAAAATGAGAGAGTTTTGAGAGTGGGGGAAAAGGAGAGGGAGGAGTTGCTCAAGCTCCCGGAGGACCAGGCTTTGCTGACACATCTCACAGTGTGGTGTGTTGGCTTCTCAGATCTACACCATCCTCCCCTCTTGCTTGCCTGAACTGAGCACAGCTGAATTCCTGCAGCTGCAAACATGTGGTTATTACTTAAGATCCTTTTCCTCTTGACTTCTGTCTTCTCTCTGAAAGTTTACTGGTATATCCACACATTACAGATTTTTGTTTGTTTGTTCTTTGGAATTATCTTTATCATCCAGACAATTTGGGGTGTACCAGGAAGGCGGGGAGCAGCATTGCTTTTCTTTTGCTGACAGTTGTCATGATGGGTGGTGATAAGAGAGTTTCCATCCACTGTGTGGATGGGTTAGTTATTTGAATGTGACATGACCTTCAGATTAGGTAATTGTGGGATGCTGCTCTTATCAGATCCACCAAGAAAAAAGATTACTTCCTTCAAAACCAAATTAGAATTCATTATTTTTCTCAAGGAAACTTTGTACTTTTGAAGTATAATAGGGAGTTGGTGTTTTTTTGTTGTTTATTTTTTTGTGGTACCAAAATCCTTCTCTTGTATGTATGAAGGAAGCAGAGTAAAATATGACCTTGATATTCCTTAATGAAGCTCTGCACGTGTGATGCTGTGCAAGATGCTGATTCTTGGGATCCTGGAGCTTTAGATAATGTAGGCACAGGCTTGTACTTCATTTGATTTTTAATCTACTGGGCAGTATTACACAAGGAAGATATTTACGCCACAAAATAACCAAAGACCTGCAGTTATCCAGGGATTATTGCAATTCATTCATATTCAAAGAAAATTTTCCAATAGTTGCTGTTCAGTGTTTTTTTGGAACAACAGTCTGAAGCCTGTTTAGGTTGTGTGCCTAAGCCTTCTCTCTTCTATATTGAACATTTTGGTGTAAGATTTGTCAAAAAAAAGAGCTTAGGCAGTTTGTCTGAACACTGAAGTCCCTTGCACACTGGGTTCAAGCTGTGGCAGGGTTTTCTTCGGGGACTATATGTTAGCTGCTGCCAAATATTATATTTACATCAGGAAGTGAGATTTCCGCCACTGGAAACGTGCACTGCCAAGTACAGCATTCCTAAGTAAATATGGAAATACAGATCATTGTTTGTCGTCCACCTATTCACCCATCTGAACCTCTGTACCCCGATGTCCGAAAGCAAAAGAGAGTTTCAAAAGTACACAAGACCACTTTTCTCCTCATTTGACTTAGGCCCTGACCAGACCTCTTGTGAAATCAGTGGGCAGAGATGCTACCCCTCTGTGGCAGGAATCCCTTCCAGAAACTTCATTCCTTATTTGGATGTGGGGTACATTTAGCACCAGTCTCAGGGTGACTGACCTGAATGAGAGGTAATTTTCACATTATCCTAACTAATTCCACCAGTTTGAGGGCTGGCCACCTGAAAATTCTAACTGTCATAGTTTTTTGGTCTGAATTTTTATGAAAGGTGAACTGTGACAAAATGACTTGTAATTTTTACACATATCTGTGTGTGTATGCAGTGTAAAATCCTTATCAATATAGGATTAAGATTTTTATTAATTTGATAAAACTTGAAACAAAGGAGTGCTTAACTGACTTAACACTCAACTCAGTTCTCAGCCTGGGCAAAACTCCCACTAGCTTTGCTTGAGTAAAGAATGAGAAAGAAAGAAAAGGGAAGGTAACACACTTCTAGTTTAACAAATAACAGCTTCACTGTCCAATCTGAGACTACGCATTCTAGATTTATTCAGGTGCTGGTCCACCTGTGACAATTGCCATAAACATTTCCATTTAAATATGGAAGGAGCTTAGCATGAAGAAGCCTATTGATTATATGCAGGGTAATGATTACATCTGTGGGTGTGCTGTGGGATGCATTTGTTTTATTGATTCAGATGGCTCTGTTCCTGGTTATACCTGCCAAGGAGTCCTGTGTTAAAATCTGGTGAAAAGAAAGAGGCTTTTTTATATCCAGATGGTTTCTCCTCCTGTTCTGGCCCAGGAGGGCAATGGGCATTCGGCATGGTGCAGGGTAATGTCAGAATCACTCCTGCTACTACCAGCCAGCTCTGAAAGAAGGAAACTGTGTTACTGCCAGATTTGCTTACTTTTCCCACTGTGATATGCACCCAGCGCAGCTCAACTGCTCTAAAAGGTCTGGGATGTTATTTCAGTTTCTATCAGTCTCTCACAATTGCTAGCTAACGTCATTTGTTTGTTTGAGGAGATAGAGCATTGTGGCTGCTATGTTGTTTATATCCTATTCAGGGATGTTGCAGAATGTCTTTAAACAAAAAGCGTTGATGCTTTGTTTTTAAATTCTTTGGGCAAATTAATCTGTTGTATGTTTAAACCTTGCACTCACCAATGGTGCTCTTGCACCCACGTACTCATATGTTTCTGTAAAAAAGTGTTTTTCATCCTATGCCTCTTTTAACACGTTTAAATAACAATATTTCTATTATATATTTATTGCACCTAGACACGTATATGCCTAAATATGTAAAGCTATTAAGGCCCTTCTCCTTTGGGGGCTGTTACAGTCTGCTTTTCAGTAGACATTTAATACATTTTAAGGGTCCAATTAGCCAGCTCTAACAGTCCTGGAACTCCACTATGCAGTTATGCCACACTTTCTGTCTTTCTGTGCAAAGGTTTGTGAGAGTAGCTATTGCTGCACTGTGTGACTTGTTATGTGTATTTGAGAGTGGTGGGAACCAGGGAGGCTGCATTTTGATCATTAAATTTAATAGTGTCTGCTTTTTTTTTTTTTTTGGTGGAACTCAGATATATGCAATCACTTCTACTATACATCATGTACCACTGTAGTCTGAGCTTTGGCTAAACATGTTTAAATCTCTGGTCTGTGCTTAATGACAGGATGAAGAATGGTGTTTTTCTGTCTTTCCTGGGAGAAAAGCATATCAAAAGTATTACTCGTGGTGGCAGCATGCTTACTATAGACACTATCTTAGAAATGACTTGAGATAATTATTAACTGTGATTTATACTTGTGTGACTGGAAAGAAAAAAAGATCAATTAGTGCTGGCCATTACACAGCCCTGAGCTAGTAATATATAGGCAACAGATCCTATCTGTTCTTTGGGGATTGCCAATTATCTAGTTTAGACAATACTAATACTATTAGTATTTGGAACAAAATTCTGTTAAGAAAATTCATTCAGGACAGCTCGGCATCTCTGACTTTGGAATTGGAAGGGTTGCAACAAGAAAATTGAATGAAAAAGAATGAAGCTTAACCAGCATTTTAACTTAAAAAAATGCCTTTGAAACTGAAAAAAAAAATACAATACTTTGTATTTAAACATCAGTTTAATTAAAAAGTAGTTACCATTATTACAGTGATGATGCACATCCTCTCTACCTGTGTTACAACATCCTGAACTACTTGCAGTGGGAGAAGACAGCTAGATTTGAATATGAGTGAGAAGTAAAGTGTGACTCATGACTTGCACCTGTTGGGATAGACAGTGTTGCTACTGGTTCATTGAACAAGTTTTCAGAGATTGGTTATGACAGTCTGAAATAAGAATAGAGCAAGGCATTCCTTCCCAGAAGTGAGGAATTGCAACACGTGAAGTTATGCAGCACAACTGGGTATGTGTGCCCCTTTCCACAGCTCCAATAGCATTGTCTTAAACCCTGCTGCTCTGCTGGATCTTGATGGGAAACAAGTCAATTGTGAATCTTAGCGGTGGCTCCTATGTCCTGTGGCTTTTGTGTAAAATCCAAGGGTAAATGGATCTTCCTTGTGTCCTATCCTCCTGTTCAGGCCAGGCCTATAGGTGCTCTTTAACTTTCACAGCCATAAAAACACCCTCTCATGTATAGATAATTCAGTATCCAGGATACAGATTTGGAGGAAAATATGAGGAAATAATGCTTGACAATTTTGTGTGATATGAAATCCACAAAATTACAGAGGACCAGAGGCATCACTCCTGTATCCTGGCTTAACAGTTCCCATCTTACTCACAACTCCACACACTCTGTTTGCAGAACATTATGCCAAATATTTTTTTTCTCATTTACCCTTTGGTTGCTCTGTCTAAAGAACCTTGAAGAGGTGCAGAGAGAAAAATCACATTATCAGTTTTGTTTTGAAAGCTTTGGAAGGAAAAGCAGAGTGAATTCCTGAGAGCCTGCAGGAATTCAAGGCTAAAGAGCAGGGGGGCCATGGAGGAAACCTCAGAGTTACAAACCTGTGTCTGATTCAGCTTGCAGGCATCTCAGTGGAAATGATTTTACTGATTTTGCTGGGAGCTGAGCCAAGTCCTTTTACTAGATTGGGTGACATTATGTCACTGCAAACTGGGCGATAAGACTCTGCAATTGAATGTATAGAACTTTGATACAGGGAAATGTCTGGACAAGAAGAGGTGATGAAATCCTGTTCAGAGAGGGGAAATAGAGCTGCTGAAGCATTCTTGCAATGCAAAGAGAGGATGTAGGAACCTAACGGCAGCTCTAGCATCCATTAAAATCCATAGTGGTTTTGCCACGGCTCTTAATAGGGCAAGTGTTACAGCCATTAGAGATCAGGTTTTGCCCCTTTCCACATTACTGAGAAAACTCCAGTTGACTTTATAAAGTGGGGAATTATGCCACTCAGTTTGCAATACATAAATTATGTTTAGTCTATTTGTTTTGTGCAAAAGTTGTTACAAGAGTCAAGATATATGAGGAATGATGAGTTGAGAACATCAATTCAGTGAAACTGTGTAGCTGCTTTTAGCATTTTTATGTTAAAACTTCCTTTTGAAATAGTCCTACTGATCTTATGTGGGTTGTTTGAAGATAAAAAGAAGACTAAGCATGGCCTTTTCAACAGAGATTTCCTTCTCAAGTCAATTGGATTTTCACACTGGCAGGTCAGGGAAATGCTTTATAGAGAGACTATAACCTAAATCAAAGCTCACTTACTACCCCTAATGCAGTGGAAGTCATTCCCCAATGTCAATTTCTAACGGAATAAAAAATTTCTTAAATTTTAGGTTAGCATTTCTATATATTTTCTATGCTTGACTGCAGTGATACATCTAATTACCACTATTAGTCTGACCAGTAATAAAAACGCACGGTTAGTTAGAGCTTTGTGTGCAAGGATCTTGACAAAAGTTATTCCAGCCACCTTGAAAGGCTCTTGATCTTCTTTGCTGAAGTTATCCTATAAATAATCAAGGAATTCCAAAAACACAGATCAAAACACAATTCAATTCCCTGCACACAGCTGGACTATCCAGCTGGGACATGAGGATCCTGGTGTGTTTCATGGTCATGAAACAGGCAAACATAAACTTGTCTGGGTTTTGGGGTGTTTTTTTAAGAAGCATTGGGGTACAGTTGGAGAAATCAATTTATTACAGGACCTTTCCAGGACACTTTGGAACACAGTTTCCTTTATACCCCTGCAGACATCACAAGCTCATTTAAACCATGCACACATTTGAGATCCCCTGGATTAAATTACTTATAGTTTTAGTTTTAGTTTTAAGAAAAAATCAGGACTCAAGAGCTAATACTTGTACATAATAACACCCTACCAGATATCTCTGATCTCACTGAAATTGCCAGGCCTCTCTTGGAGGGTTTTACCCTGATAATCTGAATTAGTGCACAAAGAGATGCCATAGAGAAATCCTGTGTGACAGTTGAGGGGAAGAAACACCTTCAAATTGATTTAAAATTTATGTTCTCTTATTTTACAACTTGCTTTTGTGGGAGATAGTCTGAGCTGGTAATCAATCCCCTTGTTTCTCAGGCACACAAAAGGGAGAGGGCTATCAGGCCACAAAAGCAAGACAAGGCTGGTGGCCACAGGTATGCTTGCCTGCTGCAGTGTTCACTGAAGGGGACTGCAGAGTACCCCTGAAAGTGAGAATTGTTCCTCAGAAAGCCCAGTGGGTCACCTGGAGGCAGTGGGGGTGTTTGTGGGACAGTGCTGGTGCTGCTGCTGCTCTCCCATGGAAGGCCAGTGAGGAGCTGGTGGGTCTCTCTAGCACTGGGCATTACTGCAGCACCACGCTCATTACTGTGCAGACTTGTCCAGTAAAACTGTAGCTGGGGATGGAAGGAAGGAAGGAAGTCAATGAATCACCAGGAATCTGTGCACAGCCCTTCCTGCTTTCTTTTGAGAGATTTCGTTAAGCCTTTGACTAATGATAAAGCTGAAAATGTGTAAGGCCCTTTTAATTACTATGAGGCTATGCTTTAAGCAAATCATAGGTGGGATATTTTCATAGTTGTAATAATGTTTGCTCTTACAGCTTCCTTTGCTGCAATATTGAACCACTGTGCAATCACAACCAAATCACACATTAGGAAAGTACAAATCCAGTTTTGCATTTCAGTTACTGCAAATATCTACCACTAAATAGTTCCTATCAGTTTTCTAGCTTTATTTTACCAGCAAGAATGGTGAAAATAAAGCTATGATTTGGCCATTCCTGAATTAATGATCTGAGTCTTGCATACATGGCAATGCTCCAAGAGGAAGCCCTTGAAAATTGGTCTTCAAAGTTTCTTAATGTTGTACTTGAGCATTAAAATCCTTGAATCAGCTGTGCCTGGGTGAGCTCTTGAAAGTACAGCTTCAACAGGGCACTGCAATTGTTCACTTAATATTATCTCCCACTGTCAGAGAGTCATAGAATGATTTGAATTAGAAGTGATCTCAAAGATCATACAGCTCCAGCACCCCATCCCCATGGGCAGGGACACCTTCCACTAGACCAGGTTGCTCAACACTCCATCCAGCCTGCCCTTAAACCCCTCTCAGGGATGGGGTATCCAGAACTTTTTTGGGCAACTTTTTCCAGTGTCTCATTACCCTCCCAGTAAAGAACTTCTTCCTAATATAAAATCTAAGCCTATGCTCTTTCACTTTAAAGCCATCCAACCTTGTTTTATCCATCCTTATTTAGTTTTTCACCCTGCTTTCTGTCCTTTTTCAGAGGGTAAGCAGTTCTAGAAGATAAACCCAAAGTCATTCTACAAAGTTGGAGATCCTGTAAAAGGACCTCCTGCAAAAATGTTTTCTCCTTTTTTCCAGGGAATATTTAAAGGTTTAAACTCATCAAATTCACATGACTTGCCTTTCTGATGTTTGTTTTCTTGGTCCTGTCAGTAAAAATATTTGCCACCTTGCTCTACCCACTGATTAGGGTATTTACCGTTTTAAGTAAGCTTCTTTTCGTCTTGCTATTTGTAGTGCCTCTTTGGATTAATTCTTTTAATATACTTATATATGAACAGTCCACAGTATAATTTTACAGTCTGTGTTGAAGTCCTGCAGAGGATGACTTTCGTGAATTTATTTTACACTAAATTCAATTAAGGAATTCAGAAAGACTTTTAACTCCATGTAAAATTATTCAAATGTACTTGCTAAAAAAATTCCAGACAGAAAACATGTAGTATGTGCACTCTGAGGATGTCAGAGATAAAAGCTGCCCTGGTCTATAAGGAATAAATTAAGACAAATCAGTGCAAGGTGTTCTGAGGATAACCAAAAGAATATAAAAGGGCTGTACTAATTAAAATAAAAATCAGTTTCTAAAAGGGGTTAGTAAAATGGTTACAGCTTTTCTGTATAGGCGAGACATGACAAAAAAAAGGAGCATAATTACATTTTTATTTGAAAAGAGGACTTTCTAGGAATAGAGCAACACATATGGTTTTGATTTGTGCTTCTGGTTTGGCTTCTGCTTAAGTTTAGCCTTGGTTTTGATTTCAAGCATACTCTGGACTTCTGCTTTTTGCTTTCTGGAGGGTCTTAACAAGGAAAACAGAACCTCCTTAAAAGTAGCCAATCAAAATAGCTTATTTTTGGTTTTCCCTTCCAATTCCTCATAGAGCATCCTGTTACCAGTTGCATAGCAGAAGCTAATCCACTTCTTCAGCAGAAAAAGGCCAGTCATTTCAGCTGCTGGAGTGTAGGAAGTCCCTGGGACCTCAGGGGTCCCTTGTCTTGCAGAAGGTGGGAATGGTGCCTCTGAAAGCTACATGAGAGCCTGTGTAGCCCTGCTGGAGCCCTGGCAGATAGATAAGCCATGAGTGCCTTTTGCGCAGATTACGAGAGGAAAGGAAGGAAGAAACTGGGGCAAATGCAGCAAGACCTGAGACCCCTTCACAAGAAGGCAGAAGGAGGACAGGAAGCAAGGCTGTGGCACCAGAGTTGTTCTGGTGCTCAGTGTTCCTGCCATTATTTCTGCCATCCACCTACAGAATATTATGGCAGTGGTGACATTTGCCATAATGTTGTATCTAAAGTGGAAGTAGAAAATTAAAGCCCTTCTGATTTTGTGTTTGACCTGAAAGTGAAACTCTAATAGTAGCTGAAAATCCTGGTGCTCTTATTTTAGAAGCCAAAATTAGATTCCTAAATCTGACATTTAGGTGCCTAAATGAACTACTTTCCCAGAAAGTGCTGGGCAATTACCAGTAGCAAAGATCAAGCTACTAATCCTGGTGGCTAAGAAGGATTTAGGAGCCTGACATTAGACACTCATTTTGGAGCATGCTGACACTGAGTTTTAGCTCATTCCTGATTTATGTATTTTTATTTCTGTGAAGTTTTTTCTCCAAATACAAGAAACTCCTCTTAATGTATTGTGTTAATAGATTGTGTTGGCAATATATTTGACCAAACCCATGCAAAAAACCATCACTGAATATTACCAGAGCTCAGATTTACTGACTGAAGTCTGCCAACAGTTCTCCCTGCTTTACAGACCAAGGAAATGCATTTGGCAAAAAAGGGAAAACTGTGTTAAACTGGAGGATGTTGGCAGTAACAGTAGCCTCAACTTTTCCACATCTGATATAATTCTCCACAGTAACTTAAGTAGGAATATCAGCTAGCTGCAGAGGTGTGAGCTCTGTCTTCATTTGTTTTTCTCTTCTGGCCAATTATTTATCATATTTTTATGATCTCCAAGAAAGTAATTTGGATACTGAGACCTTAGTTGTGTTGGTCTGCCAGGCAGTCATACAGCCGTAACCCACTCCAGCTGAGTATGAACTGTATTACCTGTTGTATAAGCATGGAAAAATATTGCTTATTTTCAATGCAGGTACAAAGGGAAGAAGAATGTGTAGAGGTGCAACAGAAGGGGAAAGCCAACAGAAGTAACATTTGTTAAAGGGAAATGGAAAGCATGTCAAAACTGTTGAAAACTCTGAAACAAAATGTTAGAAGTCTTGCAAAAGGCAAAGCAAGAAAAAAGAGGTGTGCAGCCTAGCTTTTAGCTCCATGTTGTTATGGGAAGTATAGAAACCAGAACTGGCCACCTTAGAGTGTGTTCTTTACTACCATGACATGTATGTATGCAAGGGGGTTTATTTAGTAACAGCTGGGCACTCAGGTATCTGCAGGTCACATTAGCAAGGTCAGTGTGGTTATGAGAGAGAGCTGATTTCCGTACAAGGCACAGCTGAGTGGCAGAAGGGCAGTATCAGGTGCTTTACTGATGTATAGATCATATCTGACTCACCTTCCAAACTGAATGTGATGTATGCTTCTCATTCCATGCCCTGATACTTGGAATTGCATATATTTGTTTATTTTCATGCTCAGTGAATGTCATGGGCTAAAGGTTCATCGAGTTCACAGCTAACTCAGCCCTAGATCTGATGTGAGAAAATTCCTGTTACAGAAAATTCCTGTTGTTGTTGGTATTGTTTCTAACTTGCAGGTTCCGTTCTGTCACATAAACTGGGCTAATGACCAATGGAAATAAATATTATCCCTATTCAATAGAGTCCTCACTCTGAGTGAGGCCAACATAGTAACATGTATGGGAAAGGAATATGAGACTGGAGTAGGATTCCAGAGATTTGCAGAAAATAGAAATACAGGACTGCTATTTTCATGCCACTGTTCATTCTCCAGGGCCTGTTTCCGTGAACACTTGAATGTATAACTTTCAGTATTAAGATGCCCAGCTGAATTTATTAGGAATAATGATCATGCTCTCAAAATATGGATTTGTTAACCTGTCACTGAAGTAAATATTGAATAGGTATGAGCAGAATTTTCCAAAGTAATCAAACCTATTGCAGCTCACCAAAATTGTTGAAAGGTTGGTTCTGGATTTTTTTTCACTGACTTCACAGTTAGAGGGGCCTGGAATGATCTGGTGAATCTTCCCAGTAACTTTATCAAGAGATAAGATCTGGCCTGGCTTGAGCACAGATCTGGTCTGGCTGGACAGAAGGAAACATTTTCAGTTAATTTCCTCAGCAAATACTGCTATTTACTCCCCGAAACATGCATTGAAAGTATATCACCAGCTGCAAAGATGATCAAATATTTAAACAATTCCTTATCAAACAGATCTTTTAACAAAACATAGAAAAACTCACTAAATTTTTAGCTTGATAAATAGTATTCCATCAGCTCTACTGTTTGAAAGATATGTGAAAAAAATCCATTTTAGACAAGGGAATAAAATAAAAATATGGCCTGAAAGAAGCATATTTCTAATACAATTGCAAGAGTTGTCAGCAACCAGCAATCTAGACTGGATGAAGACACGTTCCAGACATTGTTGAAGAATTTTGTGACTCTTCCTGTTGTTTTGTGGTTGGTGGCTCAGTGACTCACCCCAGGGCCTCCCAGATGAAAAACAGGATCCCCAGGAAGTGAAAGTACTTCTAACACCAGTTGCTACCAAAAGACTGAAGTGCAGGAGCTCTCCTTTCCCCTTCCCCCTCCAAAAAAAGACCCTCCAAACAAAAGGAAGGTATGATTGCTACAAAGATGTACTCAATTGAAGTAGGGAAACCACAGAGCGGGGGCTGGCTGTGGCTGCAGTGAGGTGTTGCTCCTTTTGCCCTCTGCTCACTGGTGTTCTGCTGGAACAGCTCTAATGCCTAGATATTACTTCTATGACACATGTACTTTCCAATGTGTTTTTTGCTTTCAAGTACTGAGGTGATCTAGTCCTAGCTGCAAGCTGATCCAAGTATCAGGTCATATAGTGATTTCCGGGAGCTGTAAGCTAGATTGAAACAGTCTCTTCTCCTAAACTTCTGGCATGCAGGTAAGGATGACAGAAAGTGGTTGTACCAATTAAATGAAATCAAAATCTTAGGTTTCCTCAAAGAGTACTGAACAAGTGCCAATACTTTACGGTTCTTCTAATGCATATAAAGGTACTCTGCAAAAGTGAACTTTCTATCAGTACAGTAATACTCCTGCAGAGGAGAAGTTTTGTGCAGTCATTATATCTACTTCAGTAATATGTCATGTCACAGGTCTGGGCTGTTTCTATCCATCTTTTGCTAACACATGGATTTGACAGGCCCTGTTGAGGAACTGACACCTAGGGCAGCCTTTGGAAAGGTAGACTTTGCACTTCATCTTGTTACTCTGATGGACTAATCCCCAAGATCCCCAGCTATGGTCTGCACATGCAGGCTGAAAATGGCTCTGCATATCTGTGGGTGATGACAGAAGTTAGATAAGTAGTGGGTTAATACATTGATAAATTATACGTTTTCCAGACTGAAATTCCACCTCAAGACTTTCAGAATAGCAAGGGCTCCACAGAAATACAGGTCAGATTTCTGCTTCAAACCATGGTGCTTTATCTCAGATAGACACTTAACCTGTTTTTACATGCTCCCAGTGATGGCAGTTCTCCATCTTCAGCCAAGCTATTCAGACAGTAGAAAGTCAGATGAAAACAATATGCTGTCCTTTTATTGAGTGCTTACTTCCTTCATTAACATGATGAGGGTACTTATCCTGAAATAATGGTTGTATGAATAGCACTATCACAGCCTTGACACTATTCCTCCTTTCTTTGCCCATCCCTCAAGGAACAAAAATAACTGATCTGCAGAAGTAATTGTCCACCTGCTACTCTCAGCACTGAATAAAAATGAAAGCTAAGTATAAACTTTAGTGTCTAAAGTGCTGAACTTCTGAGTGTAACTTGTGTTGATTTACTGGAATTCACTGGGGTTTTGCATTCTAGATGGGCCATGGGAATTAACAATCTCCCAATCTAATCCAGCTGTAAAGGAAAATAAATTATCTTAACCTGCTGGAGCATAACATGTAGGTTGTATGTGGTCCTGTTCTTCATGGAGAGATGTAGGAGAGAAGCAACTTTTAAAAACTGTTTTTTGCCTAGCCATCTTCTCATGGTACCCCAAACTAATTTGTATAGGTCTTCATTATAAATCAATACTTTTAAATGTGAAATTGAGATAGGGTGTTGTTGCTGCAAAGACCCATGGTGTTAATGTCCCTGAGCATAGTTTTATAACTCCAAATATCTGACATTGTATACCATAAAGTTCATTTTAAAAGGTGATTGGCATAATATGTAGTGGTTTATTAACAGCCTTTTGTTGCTACAGGCAGTTTTCATTGCTACTGGACAGCCTGAAGTGCAGTATGTGGAAGCACAGAATGCTGGTAGTTAATTTTTTTCTGTTGTTTGGTGTGGGGATTTTCCCTTTGAGAAGTTGTAGTCTTATCCCAGGTGTCTGGAACAAAAGTTTAGATGAGTGTAAGCACAGATGAATGTCAGTGCATACCTGATGAAAAACTGCCCAGCAATATGAGAGATTGCCAAAAGCATGGATGTGTGAAATACTTTAGGTGTGTTTTCCAGCTATTTGTGGGTGATCTAAAATACCTGCTTTTGCAGGTATTGCCCAGGATACTTTTATTTTCAGTTGGCTACTTACTGCCTAACTCTTACATGCCATGGAAAGCATTTATTCCCATCTGGATTGCTGAATAAATTGGAAACTAGAAATGCAGAGAACAGGAAAATGTTTGATATCTGTTAAGGGGCAGATATGCGGTCTTCTAGGAAGTTGGAATGCTGGGGGTATATTTTGGCACAGGGATTTTACCTACTTTTCTTGGCAACGTTGTTTCCTTATCAGACTAAACATGCATTGTATTGTGCATGTGTCAAAAAGTGTTTGCCAGCAGGACTCATTCTGATAGCGACAACAGGAAGTCTGAAATACACCAAAGGAATGAAGGCTTGGGAAGCCTGACACAGAGGAGCAGCAGTAATAGCTGTTCTGGATAAGGAGGTTAAGCCACAAAGAGTTCAAGCCTATTAATGCTGGAAGTTGAATTGAAGGGGATTTTAGGTAGCTGCTAACAAACCAAAAAAAAAAATGCACAAGGAAAAATACCAAGCAGAGAAGAACTGTCCTAAGTTTGACAGGCTGTGTTCAAAAAAACATCTAATAGATATTGTCTTGGAGTACAACTCACTCTCAGATTCATGATATGTGAACTCTGACTTTTTGCTCTAAGTTCTGGAAGAAGCTGTTCATTATGAAACGTCTCTTTACCTCACTTTTTTGGTGGAATAAGAGATGCAGAAAATGAGCGTGGTGGCCTGGCTGTTCCTGTGTACTCCCTATCTGCCCAACATTAAATTCTGTGCAGCTGCCAAATCTCCTGTAACTCTCCCTTTTCCAGCCCCATGACCTGCAGCTCAGAAGCTCCCAGGGTCTTCTAAGTAGCCCAAGCCCTCCAAATTGCCCAACAGAAACAAAATTGAGCATTGAGGAATCTGGAAACATTTTTATCAGTGACTCCTTTAATGAGTGGACGAAAATTTAGGTTTATAATACATGCTGGGATACTAGCATAGTAATAGTGTTGGCTGCTAGGAAAGTGACAAATGGTTGTATTCAAGTACAATAGGCTCTTTATAACCAGATACTTTATGATGTTCTAAGATGTTTCTGATGCTAATGGCCTAAAAACAAAGCTGACACTGTTGGAAGCTATAGCTTAGACAGACTAGAGTATCTCCTCATAAGACTGATGAGAAATCTGATACATTCTTCCACTGTTTGTGGAGAGAAAACCAAATAGAAAAGAGAAACCACAGAAACTCACCTCAGCAGCTTGATGACTAACAACATATTGCCCAGTAGAAATTACAAGTACAATTGGAACAGAAAACACATCTTGCTTTTCAGTTCTGGGATCCACTGCAGTCTCATACCACTGCCTGTTTCTTAACCCAGCCCAAGAAGAATGAGCTCGTTGCAATTTACCACAATAGATGACCTGTATCTCTGGATAGATAGCAGTTGGTTTATCCATCCTTTTGGAAAATTAAGGCATAGTTCAAACATATATTTGTGTTTTGTTTCTTCTGAGACAGCCAGCCATAATAATCATTCCATGCGCTTCGAATAACATGAGAAACTGAGACTGACTCACTGTTTCCCATTTCATTAGCTCAGGACAGAATGCAGATCCTATAAACACATTCCGTGTGAGTCTTTACATGACATGAAGTTCCTTGCTCTAAGTTTGCAAACCCACTGTTTTTTATATCCCTAGAACAACTGTTTATGGTCTCTCTCTTCCAGCTCTCCTGACTGCTCATATCTAAGCATGAAATATGACTTAGGGCTGCAGTATGTTTCCCTTCATAACTTTCTTCTTTTGGCCACTGTAGTTCTGCTTAAGCTTCTCTCTGACTAACAAAATCAAAATATCTACTCATCAGTAGCTCACCAATAGTGAAAGAGTGGACCTAGGATGCTGCCCTTGCAAGGACCTTGGCTGTTAAGCTGGACATTGCAACTCCATTTCTACAGATATGGGCCCCATTTATGCCTATTGCAAGTGAATAAACATTGAGCCAGATCCTTCAAACATGTTTTGCATCCCTGTGGTGTATCAGTAGGGTTTCACGTGTGTTAGAGTGGGAAAGTCATGTAGTAGGAAAGAGCAGGAGAAACATGCTCTGTGGTAACAGATATCATTACAGAATCTGTTGGTAGAGCAAATAAACAATCCTCTGATAGCCAGAGATGCAGTAATTCTATTGGCCTTGAAAAAAATATTTTGTAAAAAAACCCACAGGCTAAATGTGTTTTGGTGTTTAGTTGCCTTCATAAAGGCACTTAGAGATTTAGTGGAATTTTTCACATTTGCAACAGTCTCTAAATCAAGCCAATGAGATTGAAGCAGTTCCATCATACAAAGACAAGGTGTCTGTCTTGGGATTTTAAGCACTTAAATATGAGCCTGGTCTTTCATATTTTTAATATTATTTTGTGCAGAAGAATTTGGAAACTGACATTTCTAGTCCGTTAAATATTCCAGTGTTTCCATAAAAGAATTCTGAGCAAAATATCTACATTTTAATATGTATCACAGCATGACTTTTTAGTGAAATTTCTACACATAGAAATTAAAATATCTTGTTTTTCTACTGCTAAATTCAAGTTCTTTGAAGTTCAACTTTATATAAAAATTTTAATAAATGTAATAGGCTAAAATCCAAGTACTTTTAAAAACAATTTTTAAAAGGACAGAAAGCAAAACTAAGCAAAGTATTTCCACATTGTTACAACTGCATTTTTCAATGCAAATTTACCCTGTTTATGGAAGAATAATGAAATATACAGGTAAGTCATAGGTAATTTCTGGTGCAATAATTGTTTTAGGTGTGTTTGCTAAAATACAGAAGCAAAACAATAGAGTTTGAGGTTAGTTTGCTCTCTTTTTATCATTTTGCTAAAAGAGTTAAAATAACCATCAATGGAAAGGATAGCAAGCATCAGTGGGAAAGGCTGAAAAACTAAGTCAGTGTGTTTGTTTCTTCACCTTCATAGAATACCAATGACTGTGTATTTTTTGTACCTTTTTATTTTTGCTTTTGTTAAAACTTTGACAAATTGACACCTCACACCTGGACTGAAAGTTGTCGGCAGCCCACAGCAAGGTAGCACTTTGCTGTCCACATTATTACCTGTTTTATGCAGTGGTGCTTCAAGGATATTGAACAATATGTAAAATTTTTACATTCTCTAAATCTGAAGGGGATTATTTGAACCTCATAGAAAAACCGTGCATAAAAAGGCAATGTCATGCTGCAAGCAATGTGAACTAAGAAAGAATATATAAATACAGTCAGAGACCAATAAAGCTGTAACTGCAAATCCATTGTGGCTGTAAATGGTTTCCCTTTAATAGTGACATACCACACTGGCAAAAATGAATATATAACTCATGCTACTCCAACCCTTATTGAACTACAAAATAATGGGATTTTAAAACAGAGAGTCCTTTCATTCTCTAGAGTGCTCTTTGGTCATGTTTCAAGTTTTCTTCTGCAACTAGGAGGGCTAAAATCTTACTTCATAAAAAAGTAAAAAGATGTGGAAACTGAGTCACGCAGGCCCTTGTTCTGGGGCTTGAAGTGAAACTCCAGATATCCCAGCACTGGCAGTAACGCCACAGTTGGCAGGAGTACTGATGACCAAATTTCTCTGTAAAACAAAGCACATGTTGGCACTGAAGCTAAGTTTCTTGGTTTGAGGAAAAAAAGAAAAATAGTTGTTCAGTAAAGCAAAACTTATTTGCTGGTAGGAAAAGGAAAAAAATAATTATTTTCAGTGAACACATAGAGGAATAGCCTTTTATTGCAAAGATCTCTAGAAACTTTTGAAACCTTAAATTATTTCTTGTTAAAGAAAAAAAACTGTTTCCATTGATAGGAGTTGTGAGGATCTCTTCTGCAGCTCAGATAACCCAAGCCAGAAGTTACAACTCAGCTTTAGCCAGAATTTTTCTTTCAGGGAGTTATTTGAGCTGTCCCGTTCCTATTGTTTCTTACATGCATGCTGCTGCTGCTGCCCAGGTTTGATCTAGGAGAAGTTAGCTACCTTTGAAATGAACATGAGTATCTGAGAGGGACATCCTTCTCTTGATGTTTCAGGGTGAAGAATGTTGTGTTAGGGCTCTCTGACATAGAATATGAGTTGCATGACATAGTGTAAGGCAAAGACATTTGGCTCTTTCCTTCCCTCCCAACCCCTTGTGTGAGGTGGGGGAGGCTTTTCCACACTTGTACCTGCAATATGGGAGGGTACTACAGGGCTGCAACACTTTGTGCCCTTTCTGCCTTCAGTGAGTTGCAGGGAACCGTCACAGTTGTCATCTTCAGCTGCAACAACTCCTTGGGGTGCTGCTGTTCAGATGAACAACAAATCATTATTCATTTGGGCATTCAGGTAGTTTCTCTGGGTCTCAAAACCCAAGGGAGGGATTCGGTCCTCATACTTTCATGCCTCTTAGATCTTGCAAAGATTTAATTTCAGTCAATAAAATAATATCCCTTTCTGTAGCTTTCTTCAGTATTAACATTTCAGGTGGTGGCAATAAAAGGTTAGAGTCCCTCTTATTACATTAGGAACAGTACTAACCTAGGATGAATTCACTCTCTGTGTTCAGATTTGTCATCTTTATTGAAGGCTTTCTGCTGCAACACTTACTGCTTTCCTAGCCTATTCTAACTTTAGGTCCCACATCAGCAGAAAACAAGCATAAAAACAGAACATCGGTGCAACTCCTTGCCCTATGCTCTTATGAACTTGGCCAAAGTGCCATCATGTGGCCCACCACTATCTGAGTCAAGTTTTTCTCTCTACAGGATCGTTCAGAATAATGCTGAGAACATAGTCCAGCTATGGAGGACTTATATGTTTGCATCTCTCATGGGTGAAAATACCCAAGTTTGTCCAAATGGATTGCCAGAATTTCATTGTCTACCATCAGATTTCTGTTGAGCACCAGCTTCTGTCACTGCAGAGGATGTGTCACAGTCTTAAAATGTAGCAATGTAATTTCTTTAAACAAAAGAAATTGTGTTAGTCTTCTCCCAGTTAACAAGCAATAGGACAAGAGGAAGTGGCCTCAAGTTGCATCAGGGGAGGCTCAGGCTGGATATAAGAAAGATTTCTTCACAGAAAGGGTTGTCAAACATTGGAACAGGCTGCCCAGGGAAGCATTTGATTCCTCATCCCTGGAGGTATTTAAAAGCTGTGTAGATGTGGCACTTTAGGACAGGGTTTAGTGGTGGACCTGGCAGTGTTGGGTTAGTGGTTGGGTGCAATGATCTTAAAGGTCTTTTCCAACCTAAACAATTCTATGATTCCACACATAATGCCAAGCTGCTACCATTTTCCTCATCCCATGGATAAAACAGCACTGTGGCTGGAAGCACTGTGGGTTAGCTTTTAGGAGTCCCTGCATGTGAAGCCTTTCCAAAATTTCCCCTAATAGTTACAACCTGTCATGAAGAAAAAAAAAGTTAATTACTAAGTAGAGTTGACTATTTAATTAGTCAGACTGTTTATGAGGTCAATTTTTCCACAGTTTTTCCTGAGAGCTGACAAAGAAGGAGAAGAGCAAACATACTGCACTTCATTCTTAGTGGTTGAAGGTTTGTGATTAATTGCCATCAGCTGCCTTGAATTGTTAAGGTGCACAGCACAAGACTATTACAAGATCATGTTTTGATAGCCTTTAACTTTAGAACTCTGCTTAGGTTTCTGCCACAGAAGTTGCAGAAATTGCTGTGAGAAGGAGGGATACCAAAATTTTGCAGTGTGACCTGAGAAGAAGAGTGAGAATCTGTGCTGGCTGATTAGATAGCTCGGGTAAGAGGCTAGCTTTGGGGTTTGTACTCCCATCCCATAGCACAGCAGAATGAAAACTGTCTAGCAGAAAAAAAATGTTTAGGTGTTTAGCACACCTAAACAGCAGATTGAAAAAACACTTTCCTTTACTAATGGAGCAGATACAGTCAAAACTAGCTGAAACTTTTCAGATTAAAAAAAAAAAAAAAAGGCCCATTTTCACGTAAAAACCCTTACCCCAACTCTGACTCTGCGCGTCCCAGAGCCTCTTGCTGCTGAGTCTCCTTGCTGGAGCCACTTCCTCTCCCTATTCTGGTGTCCCTGACATCCTGTTTGTAGCAGCATGGCCCCTTTCTCAGGGATGCTCTCTACCTTTAACATGAGGCAGCTGTGATTTTCAGCAGGGCCACTTTACACAGCCCAGAAAAGAGGCAGATGAGGGCTCTTGTTGCTTATTTTGCTCCTCCGTTCCTGGCTGTCTTATCCTGCACTCCCTGGGCTCCCTCAGTGCTCATGAACACATGCTTTAAAAGTATCCCAAGCTCCAGTATGCAAGCTGATGATGTGTAGCATATCCTAAGGAAAGATTTGCCTCTGTTCAGAAACCTTCCTGACCTCATGACTGAAGAAGAACAAAATAATGTATTAACAAAAACATGGTTCACTGCCAAAGAAAAGGAGTTCCTGTAAGGACTGAAACAATAAATCTCCTCTGTACTGAACTCCCAGAGGGAGTGTGTTGTGTTTCCTCCTGTTCTTTATCAAAGTCCCCAAAATAAGCAGGAATGGGCAGTGACCAGGCACAGTCACCACACACCTTTTTCCACGGAGTAATTAAGGCCTGCCTCAGAGTGAGAGAGTACTCCCTGCCCAGCTGCATAAGGGAGAGCTGACTGAACTACCACCACTACCACCAAGCATGAAGCTCCTGGGGACTGCCTTCTTTATTCTTGCTGTACTCTGTGTTTGCACTGTAGGAGGTAAGTTCTTTGGCTTTTTTGGATAGACTTGTCACATCTCTTGAGTGGTTTGTGAACAAAAGCTGAGCTGTCAGTCTCTGGATGCTTTTTTTTTCATTTCTACTGCAGTGATTAAAAGACTGTGTGTTGGAGGAGAAGGCACTAACTGGAAGTAGAGTTATATGTATTCTGTGAAGAACTTTTCCTGCCATTGTATTTTTGTGACAGTTCTCTTTCTAGGTGTCATGAAGCTCCTAAATCTGAGAGGAGTCAAAAGCAGAGGTGTATTTACAGAAGTTTTCAGTTCTGTTTTTCTTCTGCATGTTAAAGCATTTTTTGCAAAGATGGTTTTAAGAGGTGAATTGGAATGTCTGAAAGATTTTACAATTTTTGCTCTTGCAAATTAGATCCATCCTGATAGATTTCCCTGGCACTGTGCCAGCAATAAGTTTGGCCAAGAATGTCTCTCAGAAATTGTCTTAGTTTTGGCTCCAAAGATATAAGGGCTTACAGCATTTATCAAGTGCTAGATAATAAGGGGTGTAAGCCTAGGGGTCGTATTGGTTACTGGGTACAATATCTTTTAGATGTGGTTCTTAAATCTACAGTTTTAATACAACTTTTTGTGTTCAGGTGGTCACTGATGTTTTCATTATTCTTCAGCTTGAAAGATCATGCTTTTAAAATGGAATTAACTAGTAAAGCCTGAAATGGTGAAAGAAGCTGCAACAATGGCTAGAGTCTATCATCACCTTTGTCAAAAGATACATTTGAATTAAAATCTGCCTTTTATCTGTGCTTTCATTTCCTGCCTCTCTGGGCCAAAACTTCTGCAAATGCCTATAGATTGCCTGAAAAGGATCTATTAACCAGAACTTTAAAAATTGATAATACTTGATTAAATGAAATTAATCAACTTTTGCTCAGGTTGTGTGTTGAAATCTAATCTTTTATGGTGTATCTTATGCTATTGCTTGGGCCCATTGCTGTTAGGAAAAGAGATCAATAAAGGAAAATAAAAATAAGCCTGTGCACAGACAGATCTGCTTTTAAAATTATGTTAAGTAAGTACAAGCCCCAAAACTCTATGTTGAAGTACTATTTATTCTCTGTCTGCTACTCCCAGTAAAAATAGTTTTCCTGTCATTGTCAAAGCTTTAATTTCACAATTTCTGAAAAGCAAAGTGGAGTTGCATCAAAAAGAGCATATTTAACACAACAGTCCGTAAAGCTTACCAGAAAGCAACATGCAAAGGTGGGAGGAATCCTGCTAATTTTGTACAGTCCTTTCTTAAAAAAGGATTTTCCCTCCTCTGCATGATATGAACATGGCAGAACTGATGACAGTGAATAAGCAGATCTTATATATGATACATTTGTTCTGAACAATTTTGGTTCTGTAAAAACAGACAAAAAAAAATTAACACTTAATTGCAAGGTAGCTGTGGTAGTGAAATTCTGTTGGTAAATTCACATTGGAAAATTAAGAAAATGTATGGGGAAATTTGGTGTATGTGCTCATCTACCTTGTGGAGAGTAAAGTTGCATACTCTAGTCAAGCTTGCTTCAGGAAGCCCCATGCATCAACCTGTTAAGACAGAAGTGGTTTTATTGCCTGTTGTGCAAAGCTGGACCTAAGTATTTGGATTTCCACTGTTTGTGATCCCTAAAGTGCTCTGATCATCTGGACTGTAACAGCAGAATTTTTTAATCTGAAGCTGGGATGTGGTGGTGAGGAGACTCACACCAGTCTCGCTTGTGTTCAGTCTCCCTTTTTTGAGCACTGGAGATAGCAGCAAGACTTTTTCTCCAGCTGTTTTTGGTATTTTAAAATTATTATCAGTAATCTCTAGAGAAGGTCAAATTGTACCCTGGTGTTTTAATACTCCCTCCCCCAAGTTTTGAAGTAGTTTGTCTTCAAAGCTCACAAAGACAAATGGACTTCCAGTTTTTTCATGTGCTACGCACAAGGTCTTTGTCTGTGTATCTTTTGTGTATAATACAGGAGTGGACTAGGACATTTCCACTGTGGTTAGTAAAGAACATACCTGGTCTCCTGTGGAGCTTCCAAATTCCATGCTTTGTCTTCAGCTGTATGCTCATAGTGTTTTTATATGCAGCTGTCTAACTTGTCTTGGGATCTTTCATCCTCAAAAGCCCCTGCTGTTTTGGTGGAGTGTGCCCTCTGTCAGCACATTACTAGAGGCTCTGTTAAGTACAGATGGGGAGGCTGGTAGCCCCCTGACAACTTGTTCCTCCTACCTAGACTTTTCTTAACCCTCTGGCAGTTAAATGACATGCTTAAAACAGGAGTTCCTTCATGCTCATCTCAAGGTGTTCAGTTCTCCTGGCATATTGCCCTTTATTCTTACCTGTTACAAAATATAGCTCAAATAAAAATGCTTTCTAGGTTGGTTCATAGCATTTCCAGTTTTAAACAGGCAGCTTTGGAATGTGCCAAAAATACAATGTCAAATTATAGTAATCAAATATGAATGCTCTTGAGTCTGCCTTAGGATGTAATTACTTTAAAATGTGTAGAAGTGAACTTTTTTCTTCTAAAAGTTGGGAGGAGAATCCTTGGCATGTGCTTATATTATAAGTGCTTAGATAGTCTTGGAATACAGCGTGGCTGTGCACAACACAGCAAGCATCCTCCACAGAGTGCTGGTAGCACAGCACTGTATCCTTCTTACTCAGGCACCCAGACTGGTATCTTGCAGAAATGATGGCAGAGGACAGTGGGCTGTGCTCCTCCCAGCCTCGGGCTGGACGTGTCCAGGTTGTGCACCTGAGCAGAGGAGTTGGAATGTGTCACCTTGCATTGGACACGTCCAGGGGTGGGGTATTAATCCCCAATTGTTCACCCCAGCATCCAGAAGTAGCTTTATCCAAGTGCTCTGCCAAAGCTGATGGCACTACAAAAAAAAAACAAGGGTGTTTTTCTTTTTTGAAAGGTAGGAGTGAATCTTGGCATTGAGAGTTAAGTCCAAATGCCCCTGAAGTAATTTGGAGCTGATCCATTTCACTGTGGATCAGTCCTAAAATATGAGTTTCCCAGCCCCCTTCCTCATTAAGGGGATGCTGTGTAGCATCCCACCGCTGATCCATTTCAACTCCCAGGCTGATAGCTTGAGCAAAGTTCCGCTAAGCCAGGGCTCCTGTAGTGATAACACACATTTGCAGCTGTCTGAATGCTGCTCTTATTGATGTAAATTAGAGGAGATGGATAGCCTTTTCCATCTTCGGTGCTCTCCTCTCACAAGCCTTCAAGTATTTTAAAAATTATTTTTTAAAATTAGATACTAACTAAACTGTTTTGAATGGTGGGAATTTTTTGAGAATGGTCTCACCTCACTCTGGGTTATTATTCATGTTTGTTCCCTGGACAGCCACCAAGGCACAGACCATTAGAGTTGAATCATTTACTCATATCTGAAAATTTGAGAAATGTGAATAGGCTTAGCTATTACTTTCTTATACCTTTAACTTTCTTGAGCCAAAACTTGGGATGCCTTGAGAATTTGCCTGTTGTGAAAAGAAAAATTGTATTTGGTGCTTTCACTGTTTCTAGCAGTTTGCCAAGGCTAGTTTTTCAAAAGTCAAATTGTATTGCTGGAGCTTATGATAGCCTCTAATGGAATATTGAATTTTTATTCCTGTGCAGATTTTTTTGTTTGTTTGTTCTGTTGTTTTTTTTTCTCCCTGCTGCCACATTCCTTTCTTTCATTAGATCTTTTTCATATTGGAGCGGTTTTTCTTCAAAGGATTTTAAAGCTGTATTTATTACTGGGCAGAGGAAAGCTGCATGTTGTATCCCCAAACCTGAAAGCAAGTTTACTGTGTTTACTGAGGATAGAAGCAGATGGCTTGATACCTGCTTGGTTATGATTTACAGCCAAAATAAATGGAAACTGAATATGAAGGGCAAGTTGCCTACAGCATTCCGCTCCAAAACAGGGAATACATAATGCTGTATAATATGCCCAAAAATTGTTTGCCTCTTTTGAAAATTTACCAGAATATTTTCTCTTTTCTTTAGCTGACTGTTTTTATCTGTATTCAAACCTAGAGTTTGTATTAGTCTTTACTAGTTTGTAAATTAGGAAAAAAGATCTGCTGAGGTTTGGTTTGGTTTGGTGTTTTTTTTTTTTTTTTCCTAAATAGGAAAGTACCTTGAATTTGGACTCATATTGTTTATAAATCTGAGTCCTATGTGGAAAAGCCTGCTAAAGTACTTGAACATTTAATTTTTGTACTGTAATTTGTGCTGCAAAAGTACAAATTGAAAATAGTCTTTAAGAAACTCTTAACCTTGGGATGGGAGTACTTTTAACTAGTACTATTTGTTAGCCAGACTAAGTTCAACATGTAAAATCAGTAAAATCTCATGGAAAACTATAATTTTTATTTATGGCCCTTATGAAGGAGGGGGGAGAGGGTGGTGTTGTTTGTAATTTTTGCTGCAGCAGCTCAGGGAAGACTCCTTAATGGGTGTATTTTGCAATTCTGTAAACAGAGAGACAAAGTTGGATTTGTGTATAGCAGGTGTTATTTCCAAACACAAGTCAAGAATTAAAGATGTGGCTCCTTTAGAAGACAAACATCTGCTTTTGTTTTCAGCTAGCACTCTAAAAATGTGTTTCTCTATTAAAATAGGTTTCCCTTTCAGACAGAGGGATCCAAACCTTGATTTGCACCATGTCCTGCCTTGCAAATCACTGTTATTGTTCCAGCAGCTGATGTATCAGGTAGCAATACCTTGGCACCCCTCTTGTGCAAATGGACCCTTGGATGGCCTAACAGTGGCATGTGGTATCAGCCAGACCTACCTGCGATAGGGAGAGGGGTTTGACACAATTTAATATGGTGTTATCTCCACACTCTGCCTTCTGGCCCTACCTCCCCATGTGAGAAGGCTGAGCTGACGATCACTTGCTAATGGGATGACCTGGAAAAAAATTCAACAAATGTGATCTGCTGGGATGCTGTAGGAAGGGGTGGGAAGCTCTCTGCTGCCACCAACATGTGTACTAGAGGCTGGTCTGGAAGGGTCCAAATTAATTACAAAATACTTTATTTCTCAGCAGTCAGAGTAGCCAACAGCCTTTCAGGCCAGACTAACTAGCTGATGGTCTAAAGGTTATGTTTCTAACTAGGAACAGGGCAAGGATTTTCTGACTGCTTTTGTGTGGGAAGTGCATACTTGCCTTTGGTACAAGTGCAAATTCTATCCTCTTTATCAGTAGATCAGTAGAGTAGTTTTGCAACAGTTTTGTATCCCTTTTGTTTTCCAGTGGCAATAATGTACTTCTGGGTGTTAGCTGTATGTTGTAGAGAGTAATGCATCTCGGATTTCTGCAACCACAGTGCAAGTGCCACATAATTTTGCATCAAATTATCTGCTGTTACCATTCTGCCTTGTCTTATTACTCTGACAAAATTGTGTGTTTTGCTGGGATGGGAGCACTACACCAGTCGTTCCTGTCTGAAGATTTCTACAAGATAAGTAATCATTCTAAAAAGCGCATTCACCTTGTCTTAATGGGGTGATTTCTCAGTGCAGTACTTGGTTTGAGGAGTGTTAGTGTAACTTAAGGGTTAAATCAATTAACATGATGATAAAAATGAGATGTTTATACTTGCTGCAGATTTCTTCTTTCATAGTATTTAGCAGGAGATTAATGTTGGTTTTGGGCTTGAGAAATTCAGCTATTGAAGTAACAACTGAAAAGAATGGCAAAAGTTTTGGGTTTCAGTTGGTTTGAGGAAAACAGTGACAGGAGATTTATTAACCTGCCTGGCCAATTTGCATTATTTTTCTCTGTAAATTACTTAACTGTTGAGACGTCTTTCCATTGCATATTAATTACTTGAAATTATCAGAACCCAGTATATTCCTTAATTTTTTACTACTTTTCCTACTTTTTCACATCTCAACATTGAGTCTAAGGTTTTATTTGAAATGCAATGTTGATGATAATGATATGGGTGCTATCTATCCCATTGTGAGGATAGCCTGAAATCATCTTTCCTAGACAGATGAATTACTCCTCCTCATCTCAGCATGGGTTATATATCACAGCAATATAGATGATGTAAATATAGGTGTTTGCAAACCCATTCAAAGGTTATAGAAGCAAAAATATCGCAAAATATTTCTAGACAAAATGGCAAAAATAGGTGATGATTACTCTGCAAAGAAATGTGAAATTTAAGTCCTTTCTACCCAAGTTCTTGGTCTCATGTCCAGTGGAGGGGGGTAGCTTTTGACATGATACATGGCTAATGCTTCCATGGCCATTCAAAGTCCATGAAAGCAAAAATGTGGGGATTTTCTTTACCCAGGAATTCTAGGCAGTCTGAAACTCCTGCCATGTTGTCAAACCTCATTTGCTCCTATATCCTACAGATGTTCATAAAGTCAGAAATCTGTGGTGTACTGAAGGAAGTGTTTGGGACCAGTGTGCAATTCCATTGTTGTTACTCATTCTTGCAGAAGACTGTTAAAATATCTTTCTGGCATTACTGAATTCTTTGAATTATAGAGCATTCTGGACATCCTATGGAGTCCAGATGGGGTCTGGACATCCTCTTTTTTGACTCAGATCACATAACCCTTGGAAGTTGTAGCTACACCAAAGGTTGGCTGCCCAGAAAGGCTCTTCCAGAAGAGCAATTTTAGGTTCCCTTTAGGAAGGGTTTTTCTTATTGGAGTAGTTTATAAATGTATTTGCTGTTATTCAGAAGATAGCAAATGTATTTAGGAAATTGTTGGGCTTGCAACACCTCACTTGTTTCCAACATGCGACAACAACAAAACGGACTTACTCGAGTTCTATGCCAAATAACCCAGTCCCTGAGATGTGCAAAGGGAGGACACAGCACACATACTAGAGGCAAACAGAATCCTCCCGGTGCACGGCAGTTTTTTGGTTCTCTGCATATTTTATCCTGTCTAGTTCAAATGGCTCCAGAGGATTCCACTACTTTTGCAAGCCATTCCTAGTGCTAATGGAGTCATGTGGCTGGAACATCTTAATGCTCTTGAATTTAAGTGAACTAGTGCACAATTTATCTCACTGGCTTAGAGATGCTTTCTTGTAGTGCACTGTCTGCTTCTTCCCTAATTGCTTTCACCTTTCATTTCCAAGAGCTGGCAGAAACTGCTGTTTCCAGATGCAAAATGGAAAGTGGGGATTGATCATTCATGGGAGGAAAGGCTTGTGTAGGAATGGAACAGCTTATTCACAATTGTAATTGTAACAGTTATAATTGTCATGGGGAATACAGTTGCTCTAATTTCCAATAAAGGTACAAGGGATACCTACAGCTGTTCACCAGCATGATGGGATCAGCTCCCAGCTCACCATGGATTCCCAGTGCACTGAGTGGGAGCTGGGATTTTGACAGGCCTGAGCATCCCAAATGTGTGCCTCCCTGTTGTACTAGGAAGCTGTTTTCAGAGTGGGAGCCAGCCTGGCTAATGCAGCAGCATCCCTCTGCTCTTTGATAGGCTAAGTCCTCAGTGCTGACACTGTTTCAAGTGCTCTTTGTAGAGCAGCTTTGTTTTTTAAATAGGAATACATTGTTACATGAAGCTTGTAAGAAAAGAGTTTCAGTTTTGCATCTGATCTTAGCAATTGTACCAGATTGGTAGAAATTCAGAATAAGGTGAGTATTCTATCGGCTTGGCAAGGTAGAGTCGAGGAGGTCTTCATCAGCTGTGTGTGCCAGTTAGAGAAATGAGGTATTTTTGAAGTATACCCTTCATCTTTGCATATAAAGTGACTCCAGTGAGACTGTATGGAACTCAGGGATTGCGAAGCCCATTTGGGGCCTTCCCTTTGGGATATTCTGTACCATTTAACCTTTGTTCTAGGCAGTGTGGAAAAGATGAATAGAATCTCAATGGACCATTGAGCATGGAATTACATTAATTATAGAAGCAATTTACAGTGTTTCCACAGAGTTTTCGGTCAGGAACTGCTTTTTGATGTTCCAGAGGCTTTCAGAGCTTTGTCAGGAACCGAGTGGCATGGGCGGGTGTGGCTAAAATGGGTGTCTAGGCTGATCTGGGATGTTCTAAAAATAAATACAACACAGCAGACACTGCAGTGACTCTTTCCTGAATTATACAATTAGTCATGCTGCTGGAGATGCACTTGGGTCACAAACACAGCACAGGACCATATGACTTTCCTAACTTCTGCAGCACATTGAAAAGGAGAGCTACTGACTGACCCAGGCTCAGCTTCTGCTCTGGCTGTTTTGTATCTGCCCTACCCAAGTGTGCTCTTCCATGAGAAACGAAAACAGGCTTGCAAATAACATGTTAAGGAAAAAGCATTGTAAGCTTTACAGCTTTCTCTCTGTATTCTGGGTGGGGGTGACTTATACCAACGCTCTCATTCCTTCCTGTTGCAAGGGAAGGGGCACTCCTGTATTTCTTTTTTGTCTCCTGCTCAGCAATGCATGATATGTATAAAGCCTTCTATGTAAAATTTCACCCACTAAGGACATTTTTTCAGATTTATTTAGCTTGACTAACACAAAGGTGAGGGGTGTGGCACTTCATTTTTTGTACTATAATATAGTTCTTAGAAACTCTTACCTTTTATCTTACACATGGACAAACAAATATATCACAATCAAAGGGTGGCAATCTGGTGTTTTAAATAGCTTTAAAGTGTTTAATTAAAACCTATTAAATAGTTCTAACAGGTTTAAATAAAGAGAAGTGCAGAGCTTGGGGCCTTCATTCAAGCCAGGCTGGAGTGCTGATGAGCGTGCTGAGCACATTTATTGTTCTATGGAGTGCAAACAATGTACTCATCCCTCTGTAGTACACAGTAATAGAGATATCCACCAACCTTCATGTGAGCGGAAGGCTCACTGAGAAAACTTGTGATTAAAGGCCTTTGGTAGGGAGTTTGCATTTCTTCTAAGGCAATTTAAAAAAAAAAAACCCAAAAAACAAAACAACAAACAAACAAAAACCTTAAAAGTGGCTATTTAAGTTCCCATATTTCTATGTCCACACATGCAGAGAAGCAAATCATGTTGTGCTTGGGTTATTTCAAATACTCAGGGGAAAATTATTCAACACTTCTCATTAATGTTTCAAGGAGGGGAGCCCTCACCAACCTACAGCCACATTGGCTGAGGCTGGTCCTTGGCATCTGTCTTGGCAAAGTTTCTCTGTGCAGCAGATCCCTGAGCGGGAGTTGTTTCCTGGGTGCTGTGAGCAGGCTTTGTGGGAGCCTTTTGCCTGAGGATTGGTAATTCCCAGGAGCTCTCTGTTAGTGCTCTGTCAGTGTTGGGTCATGCTAGCCCCACACCTGGGTGAGCAGGAGGAGCTCTGGGGCAGTGCTGGCACCAAAGCTGCACTTCCTGCCTTCTCTCTGTTCCCTGCTGGAAAAATTGTGGCAGCTACCTCCCTTTCCTTCCTCCCTTCAGCTCTTGCTGCCGGCTGCCTCCAGCCCACCCAGTTTATGTTTCCTCTGCAGAAACCAAATCCCACATTGCCCCAGTTGCTGCTGCCTGTTCCCATGCCATGCAGGAGGAGCCCTGTCCCTGTCTCTTTTTCCAGCTGTGGGGCTTTACATTTATGCTCTCCTTTCCCTAATATCCATCTCTTTCAGCTGCTTTCAGGTGCTTTTGCCTTTTGTGGGGAGAGTGTTGTGTGTCTCTGGCCCAGGAGTTCTTCTCCCTGCCTTTGTGTCTTCCACTATGCTCATGCCTGTAAGTTTTCCCACTCTTCTGCGGCAGGTGTCTGCAAACCTGCAAACCAGGACCAGCAGCTAGAGAAGAAGTCTTAAATGCAAGATCTCCACACACAGGATTTGTGTAGTATGTTTTTGGTTTGCTGCTGAAGAGAGACGTGACTGAAAGGAAGGTAACAGCTTGGCAAACCAAAGGTGGTTTCCCACCTCCCTAGGCAGCAGGAGTCACAGGCTTCCAGCTGGCTGGCATCAGGCAGCAAAGGATGTGGCCTTTCTCCCTGCCTTATGGTTTTAACATTGCCTCTGTAGTATCTAAATACACCTTACAGGGGTTTCACCTTAAACATGGCCAGTGTAATTTTGTTCAGAGCCTGTGTTGTCCTTCTGGCTGCCAAGGTAAGAATTTCACAGCAGAGAAAATCCTGAGGTGGAAAACATCTTACGTAGCAGGAGACTGCACTGAGGGCTTTTGCAGCAGTGCAAAACCATTGTGAGACCAGGCTGGAAAAACACTTTGCAATTCTGAGTTTTGATGATAGAAGAGGCTGTGACTCATTGTGGGACTGTTACTGGGGACACAGCTTTCCTTTCACGAGGGGCTGTCACAGCTTGAGATGTTGTGTGCAGGTCTTGTAACAGGCACCTCTGAATGCGTGTGTGAGGCATGCCACACTTTGAGTATTGCTTTGCATACTAAAGAAATATGAAAACACGATGGTTGTGGGGGTTTTTTAGTTTGCTTGAAATTCATGAAGTTTGCAAATGTGTTTGTTTAATTTAATATCCTTCACTACACACTTATCTGTTGTGTCAGCTGTTATCAGGTTCGGCCATTCACAGGATTACATCAGAACCTTGGTTCCCATTTAAAATCTAGTTTGTGACTATAGAAAGAAAATCTTAAGTATGAGTCCTTAAGGATTAAATGCTAGAAGCTATTAAATACTAGAAACAGCACTACTTCTATAAGATTAATTCTTTCAGAAAAAAATATCTGGGGGGGTTTATTCCCTTTTTTCTAAAAATATATTTCTGGAGTGTTTCATTAATAGATTTTTTTTTAATTTTTAATCTTCGAATAGCGAGATGGTTTCAGACAATGCTGTTAAAATTGCACTTAAACCTCTTCTAACAGTACATCTGTGGTTTTGTTCATTGGATAATGTATGAACCTTTATGTAAAATGCACTACAAAAGAAAAAATTTATCTCAGGGTTTAGGGTAAAAGGTCATGCACTGGAAAGAAAGACAAATGAGTAGTGAAAACAGAAACAAAACAAATGCAAGGGCCATACTGGGCCTGGGGAAAGATCAGGTAAGAGAATGTAGAGATGAAGCAGCATTAAAGGAAAGAGAAAATGTAACAGACAAGAGAGCTCCAAGGTAAGAGTAAACAAGTTGTGTACATGGTCAGGCAACAGCTTTTTCTTGGGAACTCTGAGTTCCCAGATCAGTTCTAGATTTTCTTACAAGGACAGCTATCATTTACTCAAAAAGGACATTTTTTTCTTTTTTTTTTTTTTTTAATGAACTGTACAGTCTTTACGTGGGTACTGCTGGAACAGTGGTTACAGGGGGCTCTTTTATGGTCATGAGGGCTGTCAGAATTATCATAGGCTAGAAGGAGATCCCTGTTTATTCCTGATGGTGTGGGAAAAAACAGAAATCAAAAAAGCAACTGTGACTTCTCCATGACTTAAGTGTAGTTGAAAAGGTCCAGAGTCACATAAAACCCCTAATATAACATCCTGAAAGAGAGCAGGTTTAGATTAGATATTAGGAATATTTTTTTACTAGAATTAGTTAAGGTGGTGAGGTACTGGAAGAGGTCGCCCTGGGAAGCTGTGGGTGCTTTTTCCCTGGAAGTGTTCAAGACCAGATTGGATGAGCTCTGAGTAAACTGTTCTAGTGGAAGATGTCCCTGCCAACAGCAGGGAGGTTGGACCTAGATTATCTTTAAGATCCCTTCCAACCCAAATAATTCTGTGATTCTGTGATAATACATAATAGACAAACATAATATAAACACCTGTAGATTCTGCTTTATAACCTTGAAGCAAGGAATTATCATGTGCAGGTTTCCTCAGGACACCTCCATGGTAATTGTTCCCAGGTACAGCCTATGGAGCATTGGTCAGGTTTTGAGTGGGAATAAAATGGTTAAACCATCAGCTTCTGGGTGTTATGCCTAGAGTTTGACACAGGCACTGAAATACCTGCAGAGTTTATAGTCCAAATTTCCCTTGTCCATTACCTCTCATTCAAACTTCAGTGGACATAAGTTTATTCCTTTGTCTTGGCTGCATCTCCTCAACTACTGATTGCTGTTGTTGTGCCTTCCATTAATCCTTCCCTCTCTAGGCTAATGCAATTTTTGCAATCTTTCCTGAGAGGTCATTTTTCTCTAGACTCCTGATGATTTCTATGATTCTCTGCTAACTCCCCACCTCCAAGAATCCACATCCTTAACATGCTTCTGAAGCTGGACCAAGTACTTCATCTGAATGAAAGACAAAACCATATGGCTAAAATCCTATCTAGTGCAATGTCAAGTGAAAGAAATGTCAGACAGGCCATTCCACTTGTTATCTGTAAGAATAGTGACTTTTCCATAAAAATAATTTCTTTTCAAAGATAGATATTGATGCCAAACCATACAGCACTTAAATTCAGTAATTCATGTAATGAATATAATTAATATATACTTTGAACAATCTATTAATCTTTCAAAGTGTTTTTGCTTTGGCATTCAGTTTTGTATTATCTGTTTCATGTGGTGTTTTAAACTTTGTGGTTTATGACCTGTGGTATCCCATAGGGTATAAACAGAAGAAATTATATATATATATATATATATATATATATCTAATAACATGCAATCATTCCTTTTTTTTTTTCTGTCCTGATTCTAGCAATAGCAGGGACCTGATTAACATGAGGTCAGAACCTGTGTATCTTTCCTGTGTAAAGGTAAAAATAATAAGAGAGAAAGAGAAAAGGTTATGAGAACTCCAAGCTCAGATCTTAGAGACTGAAGCCTATATCAAAAGCTGCAGTCTAAGGACAACTGTGGCCATTGGTCAGCCCTGTCTAAATTCAAGGACTCCTGAATTTAAAAGAAGAAAGTAAGTTCAGTGTTTCAGTTCATCCATTTCGAAATCAGAAGACATATGCTTTCATTTTAGAACAAATATACCATTTAAATCCAACCTAGAAAAGACAATAAATGGAAATTCTGTGAACCTGGGAGAAAAAAAAAAAAAACAAACAAGCCACAACAGTTACTCTTTTTTTTCAGTTTGGTCTTGTGGCCATATGCACATGTTCTTGGATCTCTTCCTTATTCTTTCCCTGTGACTCTGCCTTACTGTCTCTAGACTTTTCTGCCCTTTTCTTCTTCTTCTTCTCCTGTTATATTTCTCCCAGTCTGTATTTCCTCTTGCCTTTTTATCTGCTTTAAGACATGTTGTTTTTTTTTCCTTTTTAGGTCTTACTACCACCAGCATTCCCCTTTTACCCAGTGCAGTGTTATGTCTGAGAGCCTTTTAACTCCGTATGTGTTCTCCCAACACAAGGATGCTGCATCACAGGCTTCCCATGCTCTTTTAGCTGGGTTTATTGCCAGCAAACATGGCAAATGGCAAGGGTTTCTGTGTGGGAACAATTGCTGAGTAGATTTTGGCTACTCCTACATCAGAGTACACTCATGTTCTCTCATTTAAAGGGATCACTGCATTCAATTTTGCTAAAAAAAAAAACAGGTAACTGTAACTTTACTTAGTTGTCCATCATCTCAGGCTGAAGCCAACCTGACGAGAAGAAAAATAGACAAAGAGAGGGACAGAAATCTATCAGCAGTCTCCAATGGTGAAAATTCTTTCCTCTATAATTTTTTGATCTCTTGCTATTATCCCCCATGGGATTCTCCTTAGTTACAATTTAACACTGCAAATAAGAGCATAATAAGCCACCAGTTCTATCATATCTTTTAATCTAACAGTTTCCCCCTACAATTCTGTCAAGTTTTAAACATTTTTGCATGATGTATTCAACTTATTTTTAAAGTATACTTAATTATTCACCATTTTAAGAAAACAATTCATAAAACTATTGTACTTTGTAAAGCTACTGTACTTTGTTAATTGAATTCACCTTAGTTTATCTCTAACCTGTGATAGAATCAACAAATAATGAGTCATAACAAAACTGTGACTTATATTCACTTTTTTTTTTTTTTTTTTTTTTAGTTTTGTGGAAAATTTGGCCTATCAACATGGTTATTAAATGGAACACCTTTAAAGGATGAATAATCTAAGTACTGCAATGAGCTTCCTACAAAGTCATGCTGAGTTAGAGGACGAGTTTTGGGAAGAGTGAGTTTGGGAATGAGCTGATTGGCCAAGCTAGTACATTTAGCTGGCATTACATGACATGGTAGCTACTGAGATATGTTAAAACAAAACCATATGAAATGTAGGCACTGTTGAAAAAACATTCTGTTCCAGTGATGTGGCCTTGTGGTGTGGGGGATTACAGGAGCTTTGTCAGCAGCACATAATGAGAATGAAAAGATGGAAAAATGCTCGCCCTTTAGGGAAACAAGATTGCCTTTAGATCTCTCTGGATAAAATTTGTTTTCCAAGTATTTAAGTGTGGGCTGTGAAGCATTACTCTGACTGGGTAACCAAATGGCAAGAAAACCTGTATTTTAAATGCAGTGTGCACAAGTCTGTGCATGGTGTGACTGTCCACACGTTCTGGGAAGTAGAGCTGGGGCAGCAGCAGGCCCATTGGCGACTCATTTAATTTTATATAGGCTATGCCCATGTCAAACTGGGCCAGCATATGCTGTGACAAGGCATTATGGAGGAAACAGCATGTCTAGAAAAGATGCTCAAGGAAGTGGGGCTCATTGGGAAGACTCTGAGACCTATTAGAAACATGCAGGTGCCAAGAGGGCTGATAACACACTGCTTGGAGAGGAATTGTAAGGACTCATCTGATTAGACCTTAATACATTTCTGCAGAGCCCCTGCTATTGCATTATGTTGCCTTTTTTTTTTTTTTTCCCCCCCCCAGATTATGTCTGTGGCTCTTGCAGGCTTCAGGTAGTGCTCGTGAAATGTTAATCGGAGCACAGTATACTGAGCAAAGGGAACAAAACTGTCTGTTCTGCCCTGTAGCCAAAATAAGAGAGAATGCCAGCAGATATTACCATGAATGGAGTAACACAAGAATTCTGGCACGCTGTCCTGACTCAGTTTAGCATGTCTGTATTACAGCATGCTAATGCAGCCTGACAGGATGTCACGCTTCAAACCTGACAGCACATGGGGATTAGCCTGTGCCATTTTCCTCTCTCATTCAGTTAGAGTTGATCTATTCCTCTACAAATGTACCCATACTTGTCCCACAGCAGTCTAAAATGGTTGAGAAATGCCTGTTTCTGAGTCAGTGCAGCTTTTTCTCCCCCTTCAACACCCCCTAACTTCCTTCAGTAGAAAAATACGATCTGCAGCAGTAAGACTGAAAATCTTGTTTGAAGCCAAAACAGTTTTTGAGTTATGATGTTACAACCTTGCAGCACAGTAAGAAGAGACAGAAGTAATTTTGCTTTTTGTTTGTTGAAGTTTCTTTTTTGGATGATTTATTTGTTTTGTAATATTGAAGAGCTACCTACTAATGACCTTTTAAGACTGGTATCATTTACAGCTATAAAACCACAATAGCAGGAGCAATGCATTGAGGGCAATGGGGAAAGACAGTCTTTCAATGTGGTGCTTCTCAAGCCATGTTCTGAGAATTCTCCTCTTCCTCTCACATTTCGGGGTCAGGGTGATGTTGAAAAGCCCTCCTGAAGTGCTTGTACTAGACAGGGAGCTAGTACAATTTTGTTACTTCAAGGCAGGAGAAGGGCTGCTTACTCCTGTGGCCAGTTATTTTAGTTAATCCTTCACCCTGAAGACTCCAAGCAGCTGTGGTTGTATTCAAGGAGAGGAGGAGATAGCAAAAACCACTTTAATTGTCTCCATTTCTCCCCTCCCAACTAGTCTGGGGAAAAGAACATGCAGTCCAAGATGGGAGGCAGCAGCAGATGCTCCCCATTACAGCAGTCAGGGCAAAATGAAGAGATTCAGTCTATAGCTTGAAAATGTTGGTAGCAAACTTACGTGATTTGGTTGCTTCTGCTAATAAGCTTCTGAACTTGATTTTCCAGGAAGGTCCACGCTGCTCTCTGCTTTTATGACTATGTAGTGCTAAATAGATCTGGAAGGTGGAGAAGTGACATGATTCTTTCTATGTTTCTTTCAGAAGATGGCATTCAAAACAGTACTGTCAAGCCAACCACTTCTGCAGTAACACCAAAAGCTGGTAAGACTTCCAATTTGCTATTGTCTGGTGTTCTGAAGATCCTGTTGTCTTTCTGGCTTTCAGCTTTTCCAACTTCTGGGGGAAATCAGGTGAATTATTTCATACAGGGTGATCAGAGAGCAATGTATTTCCCCAAATCTCTTATGAAACTCTGTTGCAAAGAAAGGCTTGAAGTATCTTAGCGTGGAGATAGTTTGAGCAGGCTACACTTCTTATCTCAGGTGAAAAAGGTTTCATATGATCTCAAGAAGTGGTTCAAGTGAGATCAGAGATTAATAAATTACCAAAGACTTCCAGTTCAAGAGGATTTAACAGACAAAATGCCTGCTTCAGATGTTAAAAGTCTGTGATTCCAGTCTGCAATTCTGAGATCTCTGACTGTCACATTCAGTTCTCTTTATTGTGCAGCTTTGTTATGAAAATGTATGAAAAATCAATATAGACTACATTTCAATCATGTGAATTCCTTTATTATTCTGAATTTGAAGACTACTGCATCTAGTAAGTTATTCATGTGAGAGAAGAAACCATGCACACAGTATTCTATTTTTTGATAATTAGTGAGTCTGCTGTGGAGCTGAAAGCACTGAGATTATGAAGTATACACTTGATGTGCTAGTAATGGAGGTAGATAAGATGCAGCCAGATGAAATATGCATATATTGCTTGTTATAGCAGATTTAGACCTATTCAAATTGTGTTGCAGTTCTTTTATGCAGTTCTCAAAACCCCTGATGTTTATGTGTGTATAAAAGATACTTCATAAACGCCCAACACCTCACAGTGAATTAACTCTTTAAATGTTTCACTGAAATTTTTCTTGCAGCTTTTTGTCATGGAAGGGAAAACAGTGTTGATATTTATGCCACTATGAGAAAAGCATTAGAAACCCAGTATGAGATTAAAGCAATTTGTGAGTGTGGAGCAAGGAGGCCCATTCCTTGAGGCATTGCTGTTCTAGGTGAACAGCCAGAAAACTGAAATAATAGAAAGAAAGTTTAAGTTATAATTCAAAAGTTCCAGTGTGAACATTGCATTTAGAAGTACTTGAGTTGTATGAGAGAAAATTACATGAGGTGTAATGATTTATTCCTATTCTTTCACGTATGCCATCCATTAATAATGCTAGAAGAGGTGATATGTAGGTAGAGGTAGTAGTTGTCATGTATTTAGTTGAGCCTCTGTAGCTGACAGTAGCCCTCCTGTTTGCATTAAATCACAGAATTGAAATCTGGACTCTTAAATTGATTAGTTATGGGTTTTTTTTAGTCCAGATTCCCTGTCTGTAATTTGGTAAGTCCATTCCTTTGAGCAAGTGATGGGAGGTACGTTGGACCTGCAGTACACCATCCATGCACAGCAAGACAAGGTGATTTAAGCCTTGCTATTGCTTTAGTGATGTTTGGGCAACTCTGCTCCCACCTCTCTGTACCAGCAGTGGCTGGAAGGGATCCCTGCTGCCTTCAGGAGCCCTTTCCCCTCTCCCTAGCCTCAAAGTCTCACTCCTCTTCAGGACAGAAGTAAGAATCACCTTACAAATGGCACAGAGTTCACCCCAAGGAATATAATTTACTAGAGAATACTATTCATATCATCCACAATGTCCTAAGCTTTACTGTACTCCAAAGAGAAGTACTCTGGGTACTCCCTTTTACCCAGAAATTTGGATACAGAGGAAGAAGGTCTGGGAAGGCTGGTCAATGAAGAAAACACAAATGTGTCTCAAAGTGGGCAAGCACAGGGAAAAGTTGCCAAAGACTAGTGAAGTCTGTTCCCTTTTGTTGGGTTGTGGTTGGTCTTTTTTAAGGACCCAAGCAATTGTTAATTGCTATAAAGTTGTTTATTGTAAAGCCACATCCGTCTCGAAAGGCAAAGGTCCCCAAGTGTTAAAGTCCATGCTAAAAGTTTTCAGCATAGAGTCCCAAACAGAAGTAAAGTCTCAATTAGAAGAAGAAGCTGTTCCTGTCAAGGCCCTGGAAGGGCTGATGTTGCTGCTTCAGCTCCTGCCTTCTTTGGGCAATGATGACAGCAGTGAGGAGAGAAGAAAAGCAAGAGTGCAAGCAAGCCCTCATTCCAAAACCTGAATTCTTATACACAAATTAGTAAGCTAAAAACACGAACCCAAACCATTTCTTCTTAACTTATTAGAATTCTAGTTTCTTAGCACGCCAGGTTATGTATAAACTATGAATATGTGTATCTTGTTCTATCTAAAAAATGCAAGCAATATTCTTACTATAGTTTTACTATGTCTAAAACTATGTTCTTGGAGTCCACAAGGAAACTTGTTTTCAACACTAGGATCTAGGACTATGTTTTTCAATATTCACTAGAACTGGTTCTTCTCTCTCTGAGGAACTCAGAGAGGCCTCTGTTTCATACTCCAGCATCCTTTCAGCTCTTTACCTGTAATCGATAAGCTGTGCTCCTGTGTGTCACTCACACTTCTTTATGGAGATTTTACATCCCTCCTTCTGCTAAGCAGCTATGCAGCAAAGTGCTTGCTCAGAGGGGTAGACCAGCAGCACAGTGAACCCATCCATCCACATCAGGCTCTGTTCCCCTCTCTTCTTCCCTTGGAAGTCAAGCCATGCACCTCTGCATAACCCTCAAAGACCATGTGCTTCTCCTTTAGGGGCTGGCTGGGAGGTACAATTGCTACCTTTCTACAGGCAATTGCAGATTGTTCACAGGCCAAACCTCCCCTCTGAAACCAACCATATGTACTTCGAATCCTCTTTCAAAATGTGTGTGTAATAAAGCTTTGTGAGGGCTAGGCTTTAAACAGAAATTCTCTGCCTTGATAAGAGAACACGGCTAGAGGAATATGATGTTTATTTAGGCATGATAAAATAAATTCATAATGATGTGAATGCCTTTCTTGCCATAGTGGAACCTGTGACTACAACAGCTTCACAAGCAACATTGGCAACACCAGTGCTGACAGCAGTTGCAGTCAGAACTACAAATGAAACCACCACAAGCAGTAAGTGAAAATCTCCGAGTTAACTGAAGCTGTTCTAGTGGTCATTGAAGAAATTAGGCAGCAGTGCCTCCTGGTTTGGGAATTTGTTTTACAGGGGGAGTACTCATTGGTGAAACCTTTCAGGTGTGTGCAGGAGCTTCCTTCTGGTCAGGCTTAAAAGAAGCTCCAAGCTACACCTTCCAACTGCATTATCACAGGCTTGTCTGCAGGGGAATGACCCACTATGGGACAGGGAGTGGCCTTCCCTGCTGTCAGTGGGGCCCTGACCCTGTTGATCTTGAATTTCAATTAAATATCTTTTTGATAATTTAAAATTAGTCTGCAAGCAGGGAAGTAGGTGTATGTTATGTGTGTGTACAAAATTGAGGAAATAAACTGAATGTCTTTTCTGTGTTAGGCTCTACATCTTCTTCACCTAATGCTACATCACAAACAACACAAGGTACAACAAAGCAACCACCAGCAGTGACTACAGCAGCAAGTACAAGTCTCAGCACAACAAATAGTAAGTGATCATCTCATTGAGCCATTTCCAAGTCATTCTATGCTACATTTCTGTAAAACTCTGCGAAAGAGTAAAAGGAGGTCAAAAAGAGTATTTTGGTGGTTTGGGGAAGCAGAGCTATTCATCCTACAATATTATATATTTTTAATGAAGCATGCCCTGTAATCCTCCACAAAGAATATTGTACCTTTAATTTGTAATGGAGGTGATCTGAAGCCATTACACAGGATGTTCATCTCCCTGTAACTGGGAGAGATGTATTTGGAAGAGTTTTAATTTTTTACTTTCTTCTTCATTTGTTTTTTCCAGTAAGGATGAAATAAAAAAATAAATTATTTTATGTGATCAGAATGGTGTCAGAGCACCACCCTTTGTTTCTTATTTTTCTGTGTTACAACACTATCCTTATTATGCTTCATATTATTGCAAGACACAGTACTGAAAGAGAGGTGGTACTAATTACTCTGCATCAATCTAAGATACTTTTATTTTCCATAAATCTTTAGAATAACATGTGTGTTGGCCTGGAATATCAGATTGGGTTTTAGGAAAAAAAAAATAAGAAAAAACCCACAAAAAAAACAAACGAAAAAAAAAACAAAACAGAAGCCCAACCAAACAAAAATCAAACCCACATATCCAGCAAGTAGTTAGGTTAATTTTACAAAGTATAATAACATCCCAAAGGAAGTCAGTAAACTTAAGATGAAATTCAGTCTCCCTTGTCTATATGTGTCTCTAAATGTTTACTCCAGTCTTCTGATGAACCAGAGCTTTGGAACACTCCATATTTTATTTTTAATTCAATAAAAAATTAAATACTCCAAATATTTGCCTCAGCAGTCAGTGGTATACCAATGCACTCAGAATTGATGTTTACAGCATACTGAACTGTTATAAAATTATTAGACTATGACTTCTCTTCCCTTGGCTTATTTGTCTGAAAAGGCACTCCTGTGAAGCAGTCTGCATGCTATTTTTGCGCAAATTTTCTTTTAAAGCCACCCCTCATAGACCCAAGCCTGCTAAGCTTCCTGGAGAACTATTCCCTTTTCATTTCATGGTTTCATTTTCTACCGATGCTGCTTTTCCACTGTGTGTTGTGTAAGGAGTGGTCTGGTTGCCAGCCCAAAATTTTTGGCTTGGCTTTTAAATGCCAATGTCAATGAGTCACAGAAAACACACAGCCTGGCCACTGCACGAGCTGCTCAAAGTGATACCAGAGTCCCCAAAGAATCTCTTAAAACTTGCAGTTGCTGCCCTGCAGGCCTGTCAGAAGCCCACAGCAGGGCACGTTGCATTACGGATGTGATTCCTGCTCCTTTGAGTTTGGCAGAGGTTCCTGGCTGGTGGCTACTGGAGCAGCACAACCACCTGGAACTAAACCTTGGTGACAGGTAGAGCTCCTGGCAAGGGAAGGAAAGCTAATGAGGAAAGGCGTGCCTGCCAGTGCAGCTTAGCTCCAGCCACTGCTCTGCTCTGAAAAACTGGTGCTGGAGGTGTGTGATGGGCCTGGGCAAGAGGCTTTCAGCAACACGCTTCCTTTTCCGTTCCCCTTGCCTTCTCTTCCCACCAGCTAGAGTTCAGCCCCCAGCTGCTTGTGTTGTGATTTGGTTTTAAAACTCCTCATTAAAGCTAAGCCCTCCTCTTCCCCCCCCTCCCCAAACTTGTGGTTAAAAAATGCTTGGTAGATTAACCTAAAAACAGGGCTTTCCGGCCTCTCAATCCCTTTCTAAGACGGAAAACTGGGACAGTGTGTTTGTAAAATTTGTATCATCTTTCAATGTAAAAGTAGTACTTGGAAATATCTGTATATGAAAAACAATTTTAGTGGGCTTTCAAAGACAGAATTCTGCTCTGTATTCCAGGAAAATCATAGCCTTGGCTTCAGCAGAAAAGAGTGGGATGGGTCACAAAGTGTTGGTGTTGGAACATGGCGTGGAACAGGGGCTCTGTGTATGTGACCAGTCTTGCAGAAAACGCTCAGACCCCGTGGCCACCAGCCAGCTGCTGGCTAGAGCCATGCCCGTGTTTCCAGCCCAGCACAGGCACAGCAGGGTGACCCTGGCTTCATCCCCTGCATCTTTCCAGCACCCCTGGCAGCAGCACAGGGTCAGCCAGTGCAGGCACAGCAACACTCCTGCTCTCAAAAGGGCCAGCAGAGGAAAGCTGGCCTCTTTTTCTTTTTCTCCCTGTTTTTGCACTGGCTGTGTGAAACTGAGGCAGAAATTGGTGGTGCCTTTATGACACTTCAAAATTTACTTTTGCTATATCTGATTTTTAATAAAAAGCAGGCACCTCTGTCATTTTGTAATGGAAGTCATCCCTTTCTCTGCTTCAAACCCTGCTAATGATTTCAAATGATTGCACTCACACAACTGAGATTTGACAGGGCTTCCTGCCTCTGCTGCAATTTCTGTGGCTGCTGTCACCTTTTATTACAGATTCAGGAAAAGCCCCCAGTGCTCCATACACTGAAAACATGCAAACATCTTTGTCCTTCGTTTTTTTTTCAAGACTTCAGTGTTCTTTTCCTCTGCAGGCTCTAAGTACAATCTCTCCTGCTTGCCTTCCTGCCCTGTTTATTGTATTAGAAGCCAACATTAGACTGGTCTCCTTAGCTTTCTTGTTTGTCTATATAAGGTGTCAAATCCAAGAGTTCACATTTAGTCAGTGACCTCACTTGTGCGGTTCAGGCACTTAAAGCAAGGATTTGTATGGCATCACACCACAGGAAATCTGCAGTCAGGATTTCATATCCTAGGACACTTGAAGTTATCAAAGAGAATAAGAAATTAAATGCAACCAAAATGTCTGTTCTTCTTCCCTTGGATATGGATCAAGCATCTTATATAAGATCAGTATTCAAGGTGTTATGTGACAAATAAGAATGGTTTTTTGACTGTTGTGTTTGTGAGATAACTCATACCACTCTCCTGGATGACAATACATTATGGTGCAGTGGTATATTAAATATTAAAAAGTGACAAAGGAAAACAGTGGAGGATTTTTTTTTAATCAAGCTACTGGTAATTAAAAAGTAAGTTTTACTTCAGGAACGCTACCAGAAAAGCATTCTTGTATGAGGTATTGCTCAATTTTCCTCAGTTTGTTAGCACATTCTGTAGGTAAACACTGGGTATAGTTGGTTGCTGAGACATTTTATGCAGAGAGAAGTTTTAAAATCCGTATTTTAAAATACTTCGGGATTTTGCTTACCAGAAAACATAAAGCTGCAGATAGCACATGCAGTCAACTATGGATGTAAACATTAAAACTGAGATCTGTTCGGTTACCTCCCTAGGCAATTTTCATTCTTCTGAATGGGCAAAAATGTCATTTGGACAATGGGATTTTTCAAAGCTTTTGTGCACTCATTAATGCAAATGGCTTTTCAGACTTTTTTATTTTTTATTATGGGGGCAAGGCCTGTATGTGTGTTAATGCTAAAAATATGAGCTCAAGGGATAAGCTTTAGTCTTCCATTTAAAAAAAAAAAAGCTTTTGTGCTGGTTATTTTAATGTGGTTTGCATGGAATTTGTTTTGCCCATTAAAAGTATTTTCTTGATTGATTTGTTGGTCAACACGCATAGAGATGTCTATATTCTTTGCAGAGCACAGAGTATATGCGGGCTGTTTGTGGGTTACTTGAAGCATCTTACTATTAATTAAATAATTAATTAGGTAGCAGCTTACTGTAAAGAAAATTTTAAGTACTGTTGGGAAATGCCAAAATATATGTAGATTATACATAGGTTAAGTAGAAAACCATGACACCTTTTGCTTCTTTGTCTATTTTTTTTCTGTATGTATGTAATAAAAAATGAATTATTTTATGTGATCAGAATGGTGTCTGATCAAGTGAGGATAGGTGTTGAATTTCAGCTGGTTAAGGAAAAGGAAGGTTTTTCAAAGCATAGAGAGTAAGGAAATTCCTGAAGCTCAGAGAGCAGCTTTGCAGGGCATCTTCAGGTTCCCTGTTGTTGATTATCCCTTTGCCAAATACATGTTAACACACTGCCATTTATCTTATCAAAATATCAGCAGGGAGAGGCATCACCACCAGAGAGTTCTGCTGCCGCAGCCATCATCCCCATTTGGACAGCTATTTTGCACTCTGTACTGCTTTACCATTTTTATTCATAATCAGCTGTTGACAACAGACCCATGGACCGATGATGCGAGCGCTGCAGCAGCAGCAGCAGCAGCAGCAGCAGCAGCAGCAGCAGCAGCAGCAGCAGCAGCAGCAGCCGCCGCCCTTCTGCGCTGCGCTGCTCTTGTGCAAGGCCAGGCCTCCCCCTGGCAGCAGGCAGGGCTCCGTGCTGCAGCCGGCTGAGGCGAGGCGTGATGAATTACTGCAGCGATGTGTCGCGGGGATGGCGGGGCTGAGTCACCGCGCCCGCCCGGGGTCCCCCGCCTGTCCCCCCGCGGAGCTCGGGCACCGCAGCGAGGGCTTGCGCTGTCTCCTGTCGCCGGGACCGAAATAAAACGCACGAGTTACGGGATTTACCGAAAAGGCGCATCTCTAGCAGGCGTTCTGTGCTGTTGAGAGCATGAGCAGTGGCTGGGTACGGATGCTTCTGTTCCCACGGGCTTTTGGTGCAGAAGCTGTCTCATCCGCTAAATGTGTTGGTGGTAGAGCCTGTGCTGTGCATTAGGCGTGAGGCTTGGATGCTGCTTAAAAGCTATTTCAAAGCTACAAGTCAGCAGAGAATTGGGTTGCTAGGATTTAAGCTTGCAGAGCAATTACGGGAGGCTTGCCCACCAGGTCAAATTTTCCATCTTGGAAGTGGTGAAATCTGGCACACTGATTTTTGCCGTGTGGCACATCTACTTTACCCCCTGACACAGGGAGCACTGAGCCTGCTCCGCAGTCTGGCAAAATAAATGCAGCAAGCTTTATGCCAAGCCCTAGGTAAAGGTGTAAGTCATACCTGGGTCACTGGGAGAATCTCACCCAGGCTAAATTTAAAAGAAAGAAAAAAAAAATGGAAATGCCATCATCCTTCCCCTCCCCTGCCAAGGCATATCCAGCACACAGCCGTGTTCCTGAGAACAATCTGTTCTCACAGCTCCCAAACACTAGAGGAGCACCCAAGGCTGGGTTGCTGCCAGGACTGATAGGATGCGTGGAACGAGCGATCCCCATGGGAAAACAGCCCGCTGTGGGGTTACAGGGTAACTGGCTGCCTCCCTCCTCCTCTCTCCCACACATCTGATTGTTTTGCAGTGTTCACAAAGCATATTTGTGTTTGAGTGTTGCTTCACAGTTATTCTGACTTACTTTTCATTTTCCCGTGCAATGCTTTACTAACCTATGACAAGGGAGCCACAAGATGTTTGCTGTTACTGGTACAAGCCTGTGCATCTTATAGGGAGAGGGAGGTACCTCAGATTTGGGGTTTTTTTTCCATTTTTAAAAATTGATCTCAGTTTAAAATTCAACATATAAAATTTGAGTCTGAAGCCACAACAGTAAGAATCAAATGTGAAAAAAGTTTGCTTCTAAAGATTGATTCAAAGCTTCCATGAAGACAGTGTAGGAATTGTTATAATTCTCAGTTCTTTGCACTATACCATAGTAAAAAGTGAGGTATCGGGGCTTTTTACACTCTTCTCTACTGAAGGTTAGACTTGTATATTGAAGGAGTACAATGCTGAAGTTTCTGAAGCATGCTGACATGAAATTCTGCTTTTCATCACTAGAATCCCAGTGGAAGTTTTCAGCACTTAAGTTGTTTTGCATAATTTTTGTGCCTCAACCTTGAAAGGTTTCCATTCCTGGCTGCCCAGCTTCTCTCAGTTTCCAAAATTGTATGAATCCCCTGACTCCAGCTAACTCTTTCTTAGCTTATTGATTTTTGAAGCTTGCCTTTCTAAAGTATTCCACTTAATGAACAAGAGGGGAAGGGAAAGGCCAAGTTAAAGGTGAGTAGTTGTAGAATAGGGAGCTTTGGGTTCTTTGAGGGACCAAACTGGTAAACAGTTTCTAGATAAAGTGTGTGATGAAGCATTCCTCAAGATTTACATTTGCATGTGTGTGATCTTGCTTGCTGACTGAAACATGTCTTGAAGTTGTCTCAGTTCTTGTGTTTAAAATTCATATGAGGAGGCTCTGAAAATGGTTTACAGCTCGGTCACCTCTCTGATTTATATCAGATAGGAAGTATAAGGTTACTCTTGGGCACTCTACATTTTATTCAGTAGGCACTGTCTTGCCTGTTGTTGTTCTGAGTTATGAGTTCAGACGTAGGAATTATGGGCAGTGCTGGAATATCTTAAGTTATTTCTGGTCATTCAGTGACCTTCAGTTCCACGAGCTCAGGTCATGTCCTGCACTGTTGTCCTGGCTTCACCTTAGGCTGCAAATCTTGTGACACAATAGCCTTCATTTCCAGTTGACTGAGAGGAGAAATAAGACAACTTATTTTTCATACATTATTATTCAGGGATAAAGTATTTCCTAGGCCTTAACAGCACAGAATGAAATAATTACCTCTTTGCTTAATTGCAATCCTTAAACTTTATACAGTATCACATTATGTGACAGTTGAAACTGAAGTTTGATTGATTGATTTAAAAGGAAGGAAAATAGAGAGGGCAGCAAGTTGAGCCTCTCTCTGCTGCTCATGCTGCTCTTGCTATTCTAGGGTCGCAATTCAGAGCTCTGAGTTGTCTTCTGGCACAGATACGAATCTGTTTCTCTTGCTCCAATGTGCTTTGTAGGTGCCTCAGCTATGCCAGAAGTAACTATTCCCTAGGGATGGTTTGTTCCTTGAGAAGCAGTTACCAGAATATGTAGTACTTTCTTACATTAAGTCTTTTCCATGATGGTCAGAGCATTTGTCTGAGGGATAGTCCAGGATCTAAGAAAGTGCTTGTGCAGGTGCCTCTTACCTGAACATCTCTCTCATTTCCAGCTACACAAGCAAATGGTACACAGTTGGAACAAAATGAGAGTTTGAATGCTGCCTCTACTACGGGACGGTCATTTTCTTCTATGGTCTCTCCAGAAACAAGCACTACTTCTTCTGGAACCTCAGGTAAGTCTTGAAAACATAAACTTACTTTCTCTATACAAGGGGTTTAAAGGATGCAAATAATTTGGAGTCTTCTCTTCATTTGCTATGCATTGTTCTGGAATGAGGACCACATCTCCTTATTCATGCAGGATACACTGTGTCCATGTCACCTATCCCTGAAGTTGTGTTGAGTGATGGGTGAACTTCCAAACATTCAGTTGACATACGTGGTGTCATTACAGGAGGATATAAATTACAAGTGATAAAAGTAACCTTCATATTTGTGTGAGGTCATTATGTAGCATTGACTGTCAGAAGAGGTCATCAAGATAAATTCCCTGGCTGCAAGACAGAGAAGACAAAGGAGAAAACAGCTACAATTTTCACAGTTGTCAAAAAATCTGGAGATAAATTTAATGCGTATTACTAATTAAATGATGTTGTTTGAAGTACAACATGGTCACGTGCAAGGTCAAAAATATGTCAGTTCTTCCCAGCTCCAGTCTGGTCTTACTGTTTTTCTGGGTGTGTTTTGTTGTATGTATTCACTAAGAAACACTATGGTGAATGCAGATGTCAGGTTATATGAACAATTATTTATTATACTTCTAACTGGCTTAACTTTCCTAGGTTTTGAAGAACCACTTATTCAGGTTTCCTTAAGGTCTCTTGGGCCTTCATTTAGTACTTACTCTTAGCCACATGTGTGTAAATCCAACAAGGACACAGTCTTTGTTTGCATTTCCCTATTATTAATAGTTATGTTTAACATCCTCTAAGGGATACAAGATTCTTTTTGCAACCCCTGGATTATGTTTGTGGGAGATAAGCACGTGTCTGTACTGTGATTTTTCCTCATAAAGGATAGGATTGGATATAAAAGTGGAGCAATATCATATGCTCACTATGCACTGAAATACTTAGAAGCATGCAAAAAGATTATAAGCATTTTAAGGAAGTTAAAGTCAATTCAAAGCCACTGATTCAGAGAGAAGTATTTGCTATTACTTTGATGAGCCCATTCCCCATCATGCATGTACTGTCATCTGCGGTTACTTGACTTTCCTGTTAGGTTTCATGTCTTTTGGCAAATATAGGCATAGTACGGAAACCTAACCATTGCTATACTGCAATAAATCAGTAAATTACAACATTTTAAATTAAAAGGTCTCTCACTTAGGTAAATTCTCCAGGTTAATATTAAATTGTAATGCATATCTGACCATGCCTCATGTGTATTGAATTACCTACTATGCTGCGTATACAATTACATTTTACACTTAAAATTTGTCAAGAAAGTTTTACAACGTTACTGGGATCTGTTTGCAAAAGTCATCATCTTACTCAGCTTACTCTGCTGTAAAACCAATAAATCTTCTTGAGCTCAGAGGCTCCCCAAGATGCCAGAACTATAATTGCCTGGCTGAGAGAGGAAGAACCCATCTATCTAGGGGCAGTCAGTCTAGGTATCATTGGCACAGCCAGTGCTCCAAGTTCCCATAAAACTGCCATTTCAAAATCACTTCTGCCCGCACCAGGATTTCCACACTATCACCTTTCTTGTCTCCTCACAGCACCAGCTCCTTGCTTCTTTCTTGAAGCTTGTATATGCAAGAAATCCCCTTTCTCACTGTGATGTGTTACGTAATTTATCCCAAATAGTTAAACCTCAGACCACTCTTGCTCCCTTATTCTCTGTATGTGTTGAGGACTTAAATAAAAAGTGTCTTGGTTTCTCCTGAACAGATTTCCTCTCCTCTGTGCAATTGCTCAGGCCCAGGAGAAGCATATGTTGCATCCTAATAATTTTAAGGCAATGCAAGTGTGAAGCCAGTTGTTTCATCATGTGCTGAGACTAGAGGAAATGCCACCTCTCTCACTGCCATTAGATTATTTATTTCTAAGTCTCCAGAATTTCACATTCAGGGGCTGGATGCCTTTTGTTCATTAGAGCAGGGGCTGGTATGTGCCAAGGTTGCAGCCCATGGGGGATAGAATAGCTTGCAAGCTGGAGGTATTTGAGCCATGTCTCCTGCGTGGGAACTCAGAGGAAGACAAATTAATGTGAAATGGATCCAAACCGGAATATTTCTCTTTGGTATGCCCAACCAAAATAATCCAGCTGGCTAAGTATATTTCATTTTGAGACCATTTTCCATTTTTAAAGAAAATGCCATTTTAGCGAAAGTTTCCTTTCTTGATGCCGAAAAAGAAGAACACATTTTGCAGAGAAATTTCCAATCAGCCTTATCAAAAGATCAGGGTGTGGGAGGAGTGCTACAGAGAGCTGGAGAGCGACTGAGATGAGTGGGGGAGCCTGGGAAGGAATGTGTAGGAACATCAGAGAACAGTATTGCTGTATTAAAGGAGATTGAAAGCACCAGCCACAGAGGAGGTGCTGCGTAGTGCTCATCCAGGCTAGAGGAGGCAATAAGGATTGTTTTTAGCAAAGAGAGCAACCTGCATGCGTGCCATTGACACATGCACTTCTTTAACTTTGGCTGTCATGTAGAATATACCTCCCACTCCTTCTCCACCTCCACAGAGGATTGCTTGCTAATATTTCATTTTCTCCTTTTGTTTAATTAATGAAAAATTGGAGATTAGAGTCTAAATGCATCTGAGAAATTGCAAGTATTGTGGCTTTTTATTCTGTGATCTAAACAACAAAAAAATCCATAAAGCAGTATGAGCTTAAGTTCACCCAGCAGGGTGGTAAGATTAAATGATCTATTATAATAAACTGTCAGATGAATCAACCTGCTTCATCTATTGATATCTTTATTGCACTCCTCCAATTATAAATCCTACTCACTTGATTCACAGGAGGCATCTCCCTAAGAAAAATTTTTATGAGTAAGACTAGTAGGGTTTGACTCTTTCTGTACAAAAACTGCAGGAGCTCTGGATAGTGATATTAGGTAAAAATTACCCACTGTATCTTCAGCTCCTTCACGAAGAGGGAGACACAAAACCAGAAGTTTTTTATGCAGAAAACATATCAAAGCCTCAGTTAACACTGTTACAGATCTATGGTGTGGTCAAGACAAGAAAGGCTTTTTCAAGTTTTTAATTTTGCTTTGATTTATATTGTGGTATATCCCCTCTGAGTAATCAGCTAAATGTATTTGTTTGTTTTGCCAGTGAACAACAGTTGGATGTGGCTGCACTCCAAAACACAAGTAGCAAACACAGGGTATACAGGCGGCTTAGGTAGCAGCTGTTGGAGAATAAAGTAGGGAGAGTTTAGTTATTGGTCTCTTTCTCCATCTGTCAAGCTTCTCACCAGTACTGAACTGACTCAGGCAGGTAATTTCAAATCAAACCATGGTCATGTGCCAAATTTTTTATCCTTGTCCTCCTTACTGCACAAGGAGGAACCCAGCACAGCCAGTGTTGCACATTTCACTTTTCATGATGAATCTGGAAATCTTCCCAGATTATTTATGCAGAGCATCTTGCTTGCAGCCCCAAAGGAGATAGCAAGCTCTGTACAAGCTCAAGCAAGCTAGAGCAACTGCAGTAACTGTTACCAAGTGAAATGCTGCTTTTCCTTCTGTCCTTCTCTTTCTGGAGAACAGCAGCATGTGAGCCAAAAAGGGTATTGGATGGTTATTTAGCAAATGCAAACTGAAAGCACCTGCTGAATCACTCCGATAAGCACAGCTTTGTTTGCGTGGCAGGACTGAGCAATCTCTGAACAGAGGGTGAACTGGCACCTTGCTTGCATACTAGAGACAGGGAGAGAGGAAGGCATGAGATGTTTTTCCAATTTAATTTTTCATGCTCTAGCAAAACATGTGTGAGATACCTTCCAGAAAGATGCTGATAGTTTTATTGTGTGTAGGTGTGTGCAGTTGTTAAAAAATAACAGAGGCCCAGAAAGAGAGAGCAGGTGGCTGCTGCCATGTTTCCTCCCTGGGATAATTTCTGCTCTCTGGGTTTACTGAAGAGGCAAGGTCTGGCCAGGACAGTTGCATGGCTTTTGGTTGTGCTAGTGGGTACTGATGCACGTCCCCCTCCACCCTTCCTGTTTGCAGACTTTTGTCACCTGCACTTATGTCACCTGCATTCAGGTTTGAAAAGCCATTGAGTCTTTGAGGTGAACTTGGATGTCAGTCTTGGGCTTCATAAGTTTTTCTATTTATTTATTTGTTTTAATTTGAGCCAAGATACTTCACCTTGGTTTTAAGAGTGAATATAATGCGAAATGTTCAATTATGTTATAATGTTGGAGCTCTTTCAAAGGAAAGTTCCACAGACTTGAGAGACAAGGTTCAAAGAGACTTCACAGAGAAGTGACCTATTTGTAAGGCTTGACAAAGTCTTCTGCCTTTCTTCGAGAATATGAACACACAGGGCCTTAAAGTTTGCTAGTTTGCCCACATGATGTATGATCACATTGTATTTTTATCACGGCATCCCACACCTTATAGGCTGAAGAAAAGGCAATATTCTGGTAATAAGCAATCATATAGTATTTGGATAATTCCTTAATGCCAGGTATGTATCCTCCTGCATTCTGTACTGTGTGTTGTTCCTTTGAAAAGTGATTTATTAACTTCCTGAAGGCTTTTGCATGGTTTTGTTGGTAATATTGCCGAAACATACTATAAATGATGCCTAATGATTCATCACAGAGATCCTCTTAGAGCACAATGATACCACTGTTTGCAAATGGATTGATGAGATGACAAAAAGCTTAGGAGAACAGTCTCCTCTGCATTCTAGGAAGCCAGGGTGAGGTAACTGTATACATTCAGGATACTTAGCATTACAAATATTTAATATGTTCAAGAAGAGCTCTTACTGTTGACTTTTAAGTACTTAGCTTTCCAACCTAAACATACTTTTCATGAACGTTTGTGATTAAAATGCAGTTTAAGTTTCGTCACATGTACCATTAGCAAAAGCAGTTATTTGCACCCCAGTGGCTGAAGTGATCCATGGTTTTAATTGTGTGCAGAGAGAAGGGAAAACAAGAACAGCATTCTGGTTTTCAAAGAGCATGTTCACAGCAATGGAACAATGTGTGTTACAGATCTGCCTTTGTACAAAGCACCAGTCCACAGCACAGAAAGTGTAGTGAGGGTATAAGAATGGATTTCTGCTCCCTGGGGGAACTGGTTTAGAGGAGCACTGTAACCTGGGCAGTCAGGGGACCAGCTTAATGCCTGCCTGGAGTTACAGCTGCCTTCATGATCTTGCCTCTGTGATCCCCCACCCTGGCACAGCTGGGGCACAGAGGATACAGCCACTCTTAATTTCTAAGCCTGCTACAGTCTAGGCACACAGGAACAGCAGCATGCTAACAAAAAAAAAAAAAAAAAAAAAAAAAAAAAAAAAAAAAAATTAAAAAAATATGTTGTGCACCAAAAGCTTGTGAAGTAGCTGGGGGAAGCTGAAAGTAGAGCCAGTAAGCATTGTGCCCAGAGCTCCGTGAGATCAATTTCTTCCTCATTACTAGCACCTTTTGTTTCTGCTGCTTGGCAGTCTGCTAGCCAAAAGCACCAAGATAATAAATAAAGATTTCTTTTTAGAGGGTTTTGTGACTCTTGAAGATGTATCTCAATTAGTTTATTTTATTAAAACACTTTTTTGTCAGTTAAATGTCAGCTATTTGCTCCCAGTCACTTTTTTTTGGTTTTGGAAGGAGGCGTTTTTAAGGAATATATCAATTAATTCAGGACTTTCTTCTCTTGAGCAGAATAACAACCTAGCATAGGCTGGGGTTTGGATTCTGCTCCCATCTATGAGGGATGGCTGGTGACTTTTACAGCTCAGACTATCTGGGTTTGGGAACAGTGTTAGTATGTCACTTCTGGGGCAGCATTTGTTGTGGGGGTTACTGAGCACATTCCTAGAGTCTGCCAGTTCGCATGATGTGAAGACTCTAGACATCTAAAACAGATACTAACAAACCTATTCTTTCTGTTTTATTGCAGGCCTTCTCACGAGCTCTCCTACAAATTCAGCAAGTAAGAGCAATAGAAGAGGTTGCTCTATGCACACTGATGAGAAAGGCTGGTGTGGGGTGGGAGAAGGGCAGCCTGAGGAAAGGAGATGTTCAGGGAGCAAGAAGGATCTAGGGGAATAATATACCTGAAACACAGTACAGAGTAGCAAAACAATTATGTTCAGCTTGTATCATTGAGTAATTTTGCTGTGATTTCAGCTGAATACCATGTTGGACTAGCAGATACAGGAAAGTAAACAGGGTGGGAGCACAGAAAAAATCAGGCCCAGCATATTATGTGATGCAATGGGAAGCTATTATAAATAGAATGTTTACCAAGGAGCTTGTTCTTGTCAGTGACTCTTGTTCCTCATCCAGTAGTGAGAAGCAGCAAGTCCCAGAGTAAGGCAAGTTTCCTGTGCTAATGAACCTGCATTGTCCTATCTTCCTTTCTCTGGGCTTATCAGGAAACAGTCTCTTCTGTACTGGTCCTTGCAGTTCTTGCTGCTGCTGCTGCCTGCAAAATCTTGGCCCTCCTGTTACCATGATGGTTGTATTTCTCCAATTAATTTTTATTCTGATCCCAGGTTATCCCATAACTGGAAAATAGCTTCCAGATCCAGACAAACTAGACAGGAGGGGCTGACTTGTGAGAAACTTTAATGAAAGAAGTGGGGAAATGAGCTTAATGTTTTAGTTCCTTACTCTGTATTACTCAGCAATATTTCAACTGTCATATTTCTTTTAGCTGGTCACAAGTAGTTAAAATACTAACAAATGGATTTTTCCTTCCTTCATTACTCACATCTTGGTCAATTAACAGATAACGAGGAGAAAAAAAAACACCAGAAAAAAAGAGGCACACATCTCCTGTACAAATGCAGGGATACACATTCCTCTTTTTTGGTGCAGTTTGTTTCTGTTGACATTTCCAGTCAGTATCCAGGGTAACTCATTGCTGTGATAATTGCCTGCTTGCCATGTATATCATGTAGTATACCAGATAAGGTAGCAAAAAGGCAGTAGTATTTCCTTGGGAAATCTGAAGCAATCACATGGAATTAAGAATGCATAGGAATTATTTAGTCACTTGATGATGGCTCAGTTTCCAACCTTATGTTATCACCCCTCAGCAGACAGGCACCAAGGGAAAGAGAACTTCTGCTTTAAAGAAGCAGTGATTTTTCAGTGTTTCCTACACTGTAGCATCAGAATGTCTCAGCTATGAGTGTATTGTTTAGGTACCACACAAGCACTTAGCAAGTGATCATTTTTCCCGAAGAGGCTTCTGTCTGTGTCCAGACAAATGAAGATAGAAGGGTGGGGAAGGGGGAGAGAAAACCACCACCAAAACATTTTTTAATAGTGGGCATGAGTTTAAAATCAGTTTTGCAAGGAAGAGGAATTCCTACATGGCTGGGACAAACAAACCTTGTTTGTTACTGTAACTCCATGGATTAGAGCGACAAGTACTGCCTACGTGAAAGTTTCTGTAAAAACAGGGACATGTCTTTCAGAGACTTGAATTCTAGACCTCAAAATAGCCATAGGATATTGGTTGTAATGACTTAATTAATTTCATAGATTCCACGCTACAATTTAAGCCCTCTTCTGTTCTTGGCAAGAGGAGCCATACAGTCTTACAGATATGGATTGTGAGTAGGTACCTGACCAACAAAACCTCAGTAGCTGCCACCAGGTTCTTACTACTTATATATGCAGCTATAACCTCTGCTAGGACCCTTTTTTAACAGATCACCTTCCCCAGATGCCTTTGAGGGCCACTTCTGATATTTAGCCAGGCAATGGAAATGCTTGACCTTGCATCACATCTGTCCATCTGCTCAGCTCCTTTATGGCAGTGAGCACTTGTCTACTCAAGCCTCCATCCAATATGGAATGCAATCCCATTTTCTGTTTTCTCTCTGGAAGTTCAGTAATTGATTTTTCATGGGCTATATGCAGCAAGGTAATAAATATTTTGTGTTGTTGATACCTGACTCAAATTCAGATTAGCACCTGAAGGTAGAAATGCATTCCTTTAAACCCAGCCTTAAAATATGTCCCAGAGGCTCACAGTATTGCTCTCTCCAAATGGGGCAGAGAGCAGGCACATTCCTCTATAAAATCACTCAAGAAACTTGCTATCTACTATTATTGCACCTCTTCGGACTTCTTCATCTACTATTAGCACTTTTGTTTTTTAAATAGCAGTTAAATATTTTGGTCTTTCTTCTCTGGGAGGCAGGTCTAATTTTCACCCTTTCTTGTATATTTACTTATTTTAAAAATCTCTTATAATGCTGAACAGTACCATTGCCTCCTAAAAGTGAAAAAATTTGTAGCTCATGACCTGTAAGTGGACAAACAGATGATCCTAGGGAAATCTGCACCCATACAAAGCATGTGTTCTTTTAGGTCATTCTAGATAAACTCTTTCACCCCTCTTGCCAAGTTATCCAAGTATTATTGAGAGGAAATATAGACATGAAGCACCAAATGAAGCTCCAGAACTGGGGACACAGTTGTTCTGGGAGGGTAATTTTTCAGAGGGAGTTGTTTGGGAAATTCTGGCAATGCGTGTTTACCTGAAAGACACTATTTCTTTTGCAGAGCCAACTTCTGAAAGTCCTAAAAGCAGTTCTGGAAACCAGACAGGGAGTGATATCAGCTATTCTAGTGAGTATTCCTACTTAATTGTCCAGCTTTTGAGTTTTCAGTTGATCAGTTTTGCTTTTGATGAGTGATTGGAATAGCAGACAAATGAAACTGGCAGTTTTATTTCTAGCCTTACCAGACTTAGGCACTATTACAAACCAAATTTAAATGCTGGTTATAAAACTCCTCTCAAAGAGAAACAGAGCTCAGTAAGTTGACACCCTTCTAATTAAAGAGCAGCATAATTATTCCCAAGGACTGATTCTAAGTGATAAAATTGAAAAAAAAAACAAAACAAAAAAAAATAGCCATCCCCTGTCAGAGAAGACACAAGGGAATATACAAAAAAGTTGCTCATATACATACATATTATACTAATGTATTTTTGTGAATGTGTCATGTGAATATATTATTCATATTGTCATGGGACAGAAGGTCTAGGAGGCAGTCTTCTGCAGACTCTTTAAGCACTTGATATTTGCGTGATGCATGCTACTTAATCTTTCATTTTAATGTTATGCATCTCTGGGGCAAGAGTGTTGCTGCAGCTTTGCTATTTCCAACCCAGAGTACTGACTAAGCAAAATATGTTTGATATTTTCCCACTGTAAACTGTCTCCGTCTAGTTCAATAGATGCACAGACGCATCTATATGAATATTAAATATTAATTGCATCAAGAGCCCTTGAATGCAGCCTCCCCCTGACACAGGGCTTAGGCCAGCAGGCAGGAGGGAGAGTGCCTGTTGAATTTGAATGCAGCCGGTTGCTGCCAGAGAAATGACAGAAAGGGAGAAGTTGGGCTTATATATTTCCCAGGGAAAGCTTCTATTCATTACATAATTCTTTCCTTTTTTTGCTTCTTGGCTGGGAAACACCTGTCAGGAAATGGCAGATGGTGGGAAATAATAAAAGGAAAGAAATGTCCTCATTTTAAGAGGAGATCTTGCATTTTCTATCCCTGGTTGTAAGTGCTGTGGGGAATGTTACTGAATTATGTAATTCCTTGATGTCTTTCTGGGTGCACAATGTTAAAAGCAAAATAATCACTTCAGTTGCTGAACTTCAGACAGGTCTTTTTTTGTTTCCTCAAAAAAGAGGAAAAAATCAATTGCATGTTTAAAAAATTTATTTCTAGAACACAACTTTCTCACAAAACCTTTGAAGGCCATCAAGACTGGGGTTGAATGATGAGTGTTTTCATCAAAATTATGGTGGGTCCAGTGGAGCAGGTGCTGAAAACCTTGTTCTTTTACTGATAAATGGGTGAAAATAGTTCCATAAGGCAGCATAAGTGTCAGGGAAGGAGTAAGGGTGGGAGAAGGAAGAAGTCTAAGTCTTTCTTCCACAAAGAATCCAAGCTTTAGGCTCAGTGGTTGCAAGAAGAACAACAGGGGCAGTAGATTACCCTCTCCAGAGAAAAGGGTAATGTTTGGTGAGGTGGAGCTGGAGGTGCCTCTCACCTTTGAATGTGCAAATACCTATAAACAGAGGCAATGTAAGCCAGAGGCAGCAGCCAAAATTATGTTCTCCCTCTTCTGCAGATATTATCTTGCCAATTGTCATCACCCTGATAGTCATTACCCTCTCTGTCTTCTCACTGGTGGCTTTGTACAAAATGTGCCAGAAGAAAACTCCAGGTATTTGCTTTGTTTTCTCTGTGGGGCGGGGTGGGCATGGGGGGGGGGAGAGGTGAAATAAATGTGCTTTTTATTATTAAAATATCTCTTTTGGATTACCTTAACCATCACTGTTGCAGTGGTCTGATGGGAAAGCTTTTTGTATTTTGTGTTTTACATAAATTGGGAAACTAACACTTCATTTTCAAAATCAGTAGGAAGACCAGAGTGAGCAAAAATTATTTTTGGAGAATATATAACACTGTAAAGCTTTTTGTTCATGCTTTTGCAGCTACAAAGAGCTAGCAAACACCTGTGCTAACACAATCAATCAGATAGACAGTGAAAACTAAATTTGAAGATATTCAACAAAATCACTTTATCTATTTTATCCTTCTTCTAGATACAGGCAAAGAAATATCAGTGTTTTCTTTTGGGGTATACCTGATACATACACACACACATGCACATGATGCACAAGTAAAATTTTCCAGTTACAGTATAATGCACGTGGAGCATAATCCCTGAGCCAACAGTATTTTCAGAAATAGTCATTTTGACAGAGCAGCTAAAGTCAGTATCTGTTTCTCTGCTGTCCGTTAAATACTTAAGACAATGGATTATAGTTCCATCAAAGTCCATTTGCCAAATGTTTCAGGGCTGCCCTGTAGTAGGCCACAGGTAAGTGTAAATTTCCATTAAGTGAAAACCCAGATCTGAATCCAGACTGTGGTTTTTCTGTCCCTGTGAGCTGGCATGAATTAGGAAACCTGTGCAGAACTGTGAAATCACCAGGCCTTGGAAATACAAAATCACAACGGGGTGTTGAAGCTGTAAACCAAGATAAACAGTGTGTCACAACCAATTTAGCCAATGACATGGAAAAACAGACCCAGATAAACAGAGGAAGGTGTGCTCCTTACTTAGGAAATTATTGAATATTCAGAGTCAAGAGATAAAGACGTGAGATGAAGAATGTTTCCTTACCAACCTCCCCTATGCACAAATGTCACCAGGCATTGTATTTGCAAATTCATTTGGAAGACAGAGTAGGTATCTGTAGTGCTTCCTACAGATACAGGATTTGCCCAGATCTATCCAGTGCACTTCTGCTGTGCTTGGTGCCATGGACTTGGCTCCATGTCTCTGATGTAACCCCCTGGCCCCTTCCATCTGCCCACACTGCACATAAGCATAACATACATTCAGCATATGATTCATTTTGGAGACAAACCTGTTCCTCATTGATAGGAATGATAAACTCTGTTATCAGGTGTCATGCCAGGCTGTAGCCCCAGGGGGAACAGGGTCAGGAACACCCTTACCCTGCATCTTCTAGCTCAGTTATTGTGTACTTGAGAGCCATTGCATGTTCGCTTCTCCCGTGCCAGCTACCCAGGGATTTGGGAGCTGCAGCGAAAAACCTGCTTCTGTTGTGGTCTTGGACAAGTCGAAGTCATTCTCCCCGGTTTCCAGAAGTGTTAATACAGGCAACATCAGCTACTATTCAAGCTGGTTGACTGTTTTTATGAACATAATGCAGTACTGAAAAACTGCAACTGAGCCTTCTGTCAGCAATTGCAATAGCCATGTCTAAATGTTTGGGGTTTGAATTCCAGCAATCAAAATGATACTAACTTTTTTTTTTCTTCCAGAGAGACAAGAGAATGGTGCTGAACAGTAGGTTGAATCCTTTTCATTGCTTTGAGATCTATCACAGGGCACTTGTAAATGTAGCAGATTTTGCATAGGATTTTCATTGATCTTTCTCTGTTGAAATACAGTAATCAGTTGCCACCCCAAAGAGAAATATTCTGTTGAAAGTGCTGCACTTGCAGTTATTGTAGACCTGTATGCATCATAAGCAGCTGTTCCAGCATGGATAGATATGTGGTGACTCTCAACTGTTTTGCAATTGATCATTTTGAAAGAGATAAACAGCTTATGCTGTGCCACATGACTCATTGCCCAGTCTTTTTTCTGTTTTTTTTCCACTTTTTGCCCCATTGACCCCTGTCTTCTACCCCTGCATCTTTGCCCACCTCTCTTCTTTTGTTCATGTTTTCTCTCTTTTTAATGTGTTTCCTTTTTATTCTGAATTATTTATATATGTATGTCTCTTGTTCCCCATTATATCGTGTTCCTCTGTTCCCTCTTGTTTCCACTAGACCATTTGCATAGGCTCAGTTGAAATAGTAGTGTCATAAGGAGTGTGAGGAGTGGGAAACTGAGAAAGATCCATTGGAAGATACAAACTAAAGATCACTGAGCCTGGCAGTGGCCACTTGTATGACCAAAGCAACATTTAGGCTGCTGATTTACTTGGTATCCCTGACTCCCTGGCCATCTGTAGTGGTCCTTCTTTGCAATTCAACATGGATAAAAGGCTTGCATTGGCAGAAAAAATATTACTCCTTTCCCCCAGATCTACCTCTTCTGTCAAGTCCTAGGTTAAACCTGGAGTTATGAAACTTGATTTATTACATATTTTAAGAGAAAGGTATTTTCAGAGATGTTGGTATATGGTATTTTCTGCCATCTGACCCCATGCAAAGCCTATTTTAAGCCTGCCAGTTTAGACTAGAGTACATGCTGCCTCCTCAGGACCAAAATCTTGGAGTTTTGGTTGGATGAGCAACATGTGTGCTGACTGTTTAAATGTTTTCTGATTTCAACAGAGCCCAGTCAGATAAAGAAGGAGTCAAACTACTTTCTGTGAAGACGACTTCTCCTGAGACTGGTGAGTGCTTCCTTTGTGTGTACATCTGTTTCCTTGTCTGAGCTCAGAGAAGAGCAATTTTTGGGATGTCACTTCCAATAGCAAACGCATCTTCAGTTCCTGTCAGGTCAAAGTTACTGCAAACAATTCTTCTACAGAGCAAATCCCCAGACTAGGATCCTGAAGAGCTGCAGTTCAGCTGTACTGTGTGTGCTGTCAGTATTTGGGAGTGAGAAGTACGACTGATTTAGGAAAATATTTTATTTAAATCATTGATGGTAAGCTATCTAGCTAGGGATGTTCGGAATAACAGTGATCATGGTGTTTATCAGATGGATCTGGTTGTACAAAGAAGTTTGAATACTGATAATATCAGAATTACAGAATGTTCTGAATTGGAAGGGACCCTCAGGTGAATTTAAGTGAATGGCCCATGTGAAGATCCAACCCAGAGCCTTAGTGTTATTATTACTGTGCTCCAACCAACTGAGCTAATATTCCAGGGATCAAAGGGTTTGGGAGTCAGTGCTGTATGTAATCAAGCTTCTGTGTGAGTTGGTGTCAGCAGTGTTCAGTTAGCCCCATACATACTCACCCTTTGCATTCAAAATCCTACTCTCATTGTAAATCCCTCTGTCCTGTGCTTCAGGATCTTACAAAATCTGCAGTAATGAAGCCTAAAGGAGCAAAGGTTACTGATAACATGCACAAAAGAAAGAAAAAATCTCAGAGCAAAGAGATGGCTGCAGTTACAGGTTCTGAAAAGAAAAAAAAAATTGGAGGAGCACAAAATAGGACTGAGGAAGAACAGAATTCTGCCTAACCAGTCGAAACCCCTAAATCTCTCATGGTAGAGCTAGTCATGGTGAAAGTTCGCACCTACACCCAATGCTTTCTCAGTCACGTAGGTCCCACCCCATCTGCAAAAGTCCTTCCGAAAAACAGTCTCTTACTTTCTACTTTTTAGCTATAATACTCTTTTTGTTGTTTTTAAGCTTTTTGGCCCTCTTTCTCCTACTGACATTTCTGAGGCTGACCAATAGCTGCTCTCTTCTTTTGTCCAAATCCTTGGGTAGTCCTCTGAGATACATCACTTGATCTGAACTATCCTCTGCTTGCTGCAGAGACACAGTTTGGACTCTCTAGCCTTCTCTACAACTTCCTGAAGCTTTTGTGCAATCCAAAAGACGCACAGGGCATCTCTGGCAGCCCTTGCTGCAAAACAGAGTCCTGCAAGGTCCCCATGGCCTCTTCACACAGAGCTAGGAGCTAGAGGGGGTCAGGAAGGGTCTGCTTCATCATAGGACATATCATTCTGTCCCAGTGCTGCTGGGTAAAGGCAAACTACACTTTGGCTGCACTTCAGAACTTTATGATTTGGGTTTTTTTTTTTAAGAATACGTCTTTGGAAATGAACTTCTGGCTTTATTTTGAATATGGAGTTGTGTGTATGTTTTCTTAAAATTGTACTCTCTTTTGAAAGCTGAATGAAGTTAGAAACTAAATAAAGGACATTTTTTGATTGATTCTGCCCTCATGCCATTTCAAAACCCAAGTGACTTCTTCCACAGTAGCAGAACGGTTTGTGGTTTACAGCAGCGTAAATGGGAAAAGACACAGCTCACTTTTTTCCCCCCCACAAGATGAGTTCTGTTGCCTGTTAATCAGCTACTGGTTCACCCAATATCTGAGCATCTTCCATCTAGATATTCTTTTTTACTGAACTATGATGTGTGCATGCTATAATTCGAAGGTTTGAGTCATAACCACTTAGAAGACAAGATTCTTCCCCTCTTCTCATTAATGCAATTCATATTTAAACCAGCTGCCATTTTCTCTTGAATTCTTGCATCGTTATATGTTTCAAAATTAAACATGCTTTCACAGAAATTGAAGTCCTACTTTTGCCTAGGTTTTTAGAGTCACTTCTTAAATTAAAAGCACTCCAGCAGAGGGGTCTGTTTCTTCCAGAAATATTTGTCACTCATACAGGTATTTTAAATATGTTAAGATGTCTCCCTGTTTGAATCAGATTTACTTGCTTTATTAAAAGCTCAGGCATAAAGGCAAATGTTTCTCATGGTTTAGGCACAAGAACTGCCTGACTCATGGGCCTTCTCACAATTACAGACAATTGCCCTGCATAAAACTCCTTTACAGGCGTTCTTCTTCTTCCTTGGTCAAGCTGTTTAGAAAGTGTATCTTGTAGCTGTCTCTGTATGTACCAAGAAAACTACAAAATATTGTGAGTAGAAAGACTGAAATTAGGATGATCTAAAGAGCAGCCTAACTTCACAGGCAGGGCTACATCATCCTCTCACATCAATAGGCAGCTCTTCCCTAAGGTCAAGCATATCTACAATGAAGTTCTGCTTTGATATGTATTCGAATTAAGCTTTATTAGAGGTATACATTCTATTTTTTTTTCATCTTTTTGCTTTTTATTCCAAACAGAAGACTTTGAGATTGTATAATTTTGTAAAATATATGCAGGACAAACAGGGACCAGCAATCTGTTCAAGCAAGCAACCTAGAAAGACCCTGTGTCAGTGTTGTGCATAGATCTTGATTAAAGGTTATGGTGAGTTTAATCTTGCCTTCTTTTATCTGTCTAAAAACCATGCCAGCTGCACATAGTTGAAAGATGTGCATGTGTCCAGAGGGCTCTTTATCCCATCTGCCCTGGACATCTATCTTCGGCTGGAATGGGCAGACCTGTGGCAGTCCATTGATTCCTGAAGGATCCTGTCTTAGGACTCCTAAAATTAGGTTGTGAATATGAAATGAAAAAAAAAAAAAAGGAAAGACTCCTTTTTCAGAGGCACAGCTGAATTAAATTTAATCAAGAATATTATTTCACATACGTACAATTAATGTGAAAGAATAAAGCAAAAGAACAGTTTTCAATTAAGCCTGGACTAAAGTAATGTTTTTTAATGGAGTAGTATCATCAGGAACACTAGGTAAAATGGAGCTTTAATATTGTCATTTTTCATGATTCTTCTTAGAAAGATGGAATTGCTAATGGCTTTGAGCTCTAAGGCACAACTGGTGTAGAATGGATATAAAGTAAAAAATCCAGGAAGACTAAACTAGAATCAGTGAACTTTTTATGCATGTTTGTCAGTGAACTGCGATACCTGATGCAAGATAAATGCCTGTTCTTGCATCTTACTTGAAAACTCAGCTTGGATAAAAATTGTCTCAAAAGTTTTACTGTAATGTATGAATGCAGGACTTATGGCAGCCATTTCATGTTGACAGTACAGGCAAATTTAGGGTGGCTCTCCCTAGGGAGAATGAAAGGTATTTTACAATACAGTGTTCTAGAAAATCTACCAGCAAAAGTATTTATTTGAGATTCAACATAGCCCACAGAACAGCACACTTAGCTTGTCAATGTTAGTTATATTTCCTGAGAATATAAGATGAGGAGTTTTAATTGATGGCTAAGAGATCAATACCATCAGCCATGAGGTTTAAAGTATTGCCTGTCTTGAAAACAGACCTACGTTTTTCTGTATGTAAGGGTGTTTGTGTATTACACTAAAAAACAGTAAAGGTATTGATCACCTTTTTAGGACTAATGAAAAATGTTGAAGGATGAAAATTTCTCAATTACAGAAAGGTTGGTGAATATAGATTTGGGTAAGGCTACTCCATACAGGTGTATGATGTGTGATAGAAGCATTGATACCTGAGTAATGACTTCAGAATTTTCTTTCATGGCCCTTGCCTGGAATAACTATTCTAGAGCAGGTAAAATGTATGAAAGGCCTTTTTAGTAGAAGCACACCAGTTCAATATTCAATGTAAAGTCTCATAGGTGACATAATATTTCAGACATGTTAGGTATAATCCTGACACCTAAGCATAAGATGATCTAATAACACATGATTTATAACCAGACTGAGCTGTTTTGAGGTGAAAGGGTAGGATATGACTTACTTGGCTTGTAGAGATATTGTCTGTTCTGCACTAAATTTGCTGAAAGGGTGTTAAATGTGTCAGAGCTGTAGTAGCTCAGATTTTGGTGAGGCACCTGAAATGGAAGGTGGCTGGAGAAGGATTTGTGGCACATGTCTGCATTAGGACTTCCTGAGATAACCACTGCAGACATAAAAAAAAGAAAATTCAAGTGATGTTACCAAACAGAGATGGGAAAATGTATCAGGCAAAGATATTTGGGATATTTGGGAGACACCTAACCTGTTCCATTGGTGACCCCATTACTTATTGCAATCACACTAGAGAAAGAGTTCAGTTAATACCTAGAGGTGCTCTCTGATGGCAGTGCAGTGCAAAAACATAGTATGAACTGAGGAAGCAGGAAAACTTTCATTCTCCATATGCTCCACATCTCTTCCAAAAGCTGCTGCTGTTTGGCAGTAATGATGGCCTCAGAGCTGTTAACTGCTGCTTTATCTGATTGTACCTGGAGACAATCCACTGCAGTGCTAGGGCTTGGACATGGAAAATCCTGTGGTGTTCTGAAATGGTGCGATCAGGTGACAATGTCTTCATCACTGCTTTCCATAACCCTCCAAATGCTGAGACTAATTGTTCTGCCTCACTCAGCAAACCATAGATGTGGTTTTGGTACAAATTAGGAGCTGGTGCAGACCTTGTTTCTTGTTATGTTGAGTACATCTGAGCATGGGCCATGGCATGTAAGAAGGTAAGAAATCTTTGGGGTTTACCTCATTAGGGACCCAACTCAGGGAAATTTACCCCTGCAAGGGGCCATGACTCCTTAGTGGGCCATGAGGTTTCTAAACATGCATTGAGACTTTGACCTCTTTCTCACTATGTCTAGGATCTATATGGATGTCTCCAGGAGCAGTTGAAGAATCTGAGCCACTCTGTCAAGGGAAATTCCCTTCCCTCTCCCACTTCCTTGCAAGATAAGCAGTGTAGGTCAGTGAAGAGCAGTCTGCTGGCATGCTGTGTGCTTAGGAGTGATAAGAGCGGGTGCTCCTTCTAATGCAGGATATGATATTGATTATTTCCTAGTCTGAGATATAGTTTTAGGGTCTTATGTTTTTTTCCCCTGCACAAAGAGCACCTAGAAGCTGCTTTAAAGGAAAGGGTCCCCTTGCAACAGAGGAAGATATCAAGTACCTCCTTCCCTCACCTTTTCTTTCTCATTTGCTGATACTCTATTTTTTTCACCTTCTGTTGTATAATAACTTGAAGTTGTGGTTTTTTTCTTCACAGAAACTGTAGAATAAACTTTCTTAGCTTGTGGATGGGCTCTGTGTTTACTCACACTACAAAGTTCTGACTGCACACACTTCCAGCTGAAAGCTTTGGACAAAACTGTTGTCAAAACCATAGTCAAACTGTAGTCAAAATAGCATATATTTCTTTCTGTATTTCTAATTTGGTTTGTGAGCTGTGCATATTTCCAAGGGTTTTTAAAGCAGTCTCTTATATTCAGCCTGCTAAGGGTCAGGTGAATTTTTTATCCCTGTGAAGCATTTGCTGACTTTCCAGCCTGCAGTTTTCTGAGATGCTCCTCCTGAGGGAGCCACCTCCTGCCTTTTGCTGCCCGTTCAGCAGCAATTGCCTTCCCGTCTTTCAACCTGAACGTTTCCACACACCCTCTCTCTGCCACGGTGGATTGTTCAGATCGTGGGGAGCAGTTTGTAGGAAAATGTTGAAGTGTATGGCAGGGGAGCTGCAGCAAGTTGCAGGTGCTGGACCCACTGGCCCACACCAAACCCAGTCATTGATTCCCACTTAATGCTGTTCTCCATCATCTTTCTTTAAGTTCAGCATGGTAAAAATAGACATTTTGAGTCCTGTGTCTGTGGAGGTAGTTTTATACTTTTATATAACATAGGCTTCTGCAATCAGATTTTATGAAAAGCTTTCTTTAATTCTTTGCTCAAAATCTGATTGCCACTTACAAGCAATTTTTCTGCAGCAGATATTACAGTGAAATAACAGTGCAACTAATTTTTTTCTTACAATGTAATCTGAGATTCAGTACAACCTATTTTTATGTGAAAGACTGTTTTTATGTCCTTTTTCTTCCAGCTTTCCCAGTAATGTCAGAGGGCTTTAGCCAGGTCAAAGACTTTCTGTACTCATAGTACTCAGTCTGTACTCACTTTTATGTCATGATGTTCTGCAGTGTATGTGTATTCTGAATAATATATTCAGATTATCAATCAAATGTGGAGGGGCAGAAGGAGAGGAAAAATTGCACTGAGATTAATACAATATCCTTCCACTACATTGAGACAAACAAATGTTTGTTTCAGAGCTTCAAAACTGATCTTACTGCAATCTGTAATTTCAGCTGATTGTACCCATTACTTTTTCACATACATTGGCATCAACATGCAACATTAATGGTTGGAAATCAGTATATTTGTAAGCGAAAAATCGAAATAAATACTGCACAAGTGAAATTTTAATTCAGAACATTTAGGAGCATCTCCTAGCATAATTAGGAGCATTTTCACTTCAGAACTATTTCTTTTCTGGTTATCTTTCAGCTTAGAAGAGCCCTCAGTAGCTGTGTACTAAGTCTTCGTAGTATGCACTTCTTCCCATGCACTTAAAAAAATATGTTGAAGGATGAGAATTTATGAGGTTTTTTTTTTTCTTTTCTCATACATCTTCCTTGTCTTCATCCTTTTCAACCATGACCATGTTTTAGAGGAGGAAGAGTGCAGGGCATATTGGATCAGGCCCAGTGCCTACACTGCCAATTTCTCTGGGTGAATCAGTGACCAAGGCTCTGGCAGAAATCTTCAAAGGGTTCCACATGGAGGCTGTGTGTATGAAAGACCAGTGCTGTATTGTGTAAGTTGTTAGAGCACCATCTCCTTTAGTATTGAGCCTAAGGAACCATCAGCTGAGCCAGCTGTACCTGCTGGGATCCTGGATCTCTGTATCCTCAAATCCAGTCACAGAGGATTTGTTAGAAGGTGGATCACATGGGGTGAAAGGAAGTGTGACAAACAGAAAAGGAGTCCAATAACGTGTCCTACACCATGGTCTTCCAGCAGCCTGCGGCTTGGAGACATCCTTAATCAGGCTTTTTATCCTTGGTGTTTCATACTTTTCAGTGGCTTTTAATTCCACAAATTTGTCTTGTTTGCTGTGGTATCTGCAGCAATAAACCTAACAGTTTAACTACAGATGTCTGTTATATGAGCGTAATAGTTGGAGACTTCATGATGCCTCTGTCTTTGTTTCTGCAATCCAATTTCAGACAAAAATCAACAAACAGGCGCAACACTGGAGGAAGAGAGGGAGAGTAAAGGCAAGCTTTGCATGTCAACTAAAACTGACATGTTAGTATCTGATTTAATTTCGCAAATACTCTGCCTAAGGCCTCTTTCTCAAACTGTGCATAATTTCTTTCAGTTTTTGTAGAAGTGCATGATATATATGAGGTTGGCTTCTTACTGTCCTCTGGCAGTCTATCTGAGCCTACAACTCCTCCTCCATCAGGAGAGGTGTCACCTGGCAGGACCACAGGTAAAGGGGGTCATGTTACACTTGCATCTGTGCAGTTGGTAGCACTTTAACTGCACCAAATACTTTCTTCCAGTTCCCTTCATCTCCCATTTTTCTGACACCACTCACTTTCTTTTCAAGGTAGACAAATGTACAATGAATTTTCAACCCATTATCAGAAAGATATTGCTATAGTAGCCATCAAATTGGATCAATACCTTATGCAAGATACTCAATACCTCTATATAGTGAGAAGCTGATGGTTCAGGTTTCTCCCGATACCTTCCATCTCCTGGTGCATAACACTAGAGTTTGTGTGTCATCCTTCTCTAAATGCATAATCCACAGTAAATAAAATCCCAGTTTTTCACTGATGATGTTGTGCAGCAATTTTGCTCTTGTTGGTATATTTTGTGGAACTATACCTTTTCTCTTTCACCAATGGCCTCGGGTTGCATCAAGGGAGTTTAGGTCAGATATCAGGGAAAATTCCTTCACAAAAAGGGTTGTTAAGCATTGGAACAGCCTTTCTAGGGCAGTGGTAGAGTCATCGTTAGTGGAAGTGTTAAAAAAAATGTGTGGATAGGGCACTTGAGGACATGGTTTAGTGGTGAACATAGAGATGTTGCTGGGCTGATAGTTGGACTTGATGATGTTAAACTATGGGTATTTTCCATACTCAATAGTTCTATGATCCTGTGACAGCCTTCAAAGAATCCAGATAATGTATCTGGACTGGTTGAGCACCTCCATTGCACGCTTTATTTTCTCAGTCAGCAAAAATTCAGTCTGAAGTAATTTCTTCAGTCTATTAAAATGCCATCTGTTCTGACAAACTACTGAACACAAGTATTTGTTTTTCATTTCCCTTATGAGAAGCAAGGTTTAGTCCATTTGTTTTGGTGGCTGATGGTTTGGGGACAAGTTTGGGGTTCTTTCAGTCTTGAAATCTATTTGTGTCAGTTAAGGCTGTTTTGAGATCAATATAAATGTCTTTTTTACTTGCAGCTAATCTGAATGTTCTTCTTGGTTTGCCCTGTGAGTTGCAACTGCATATTTAACAGAATATCAAACTTCTGAACCATTGAACTCCAAAATTGATCTGGAGACCTCTCTGTGAAGTCTCCAGGTGTACTGCAGCCCTGTATCTAAATCTATCCACAACCCTTTTATCTCTTGAACAGAGAGCATCTGTTGCCACTTCTTCTACAGTGTATAATCATTATCTCTTCATCACTGGATTGTTGGCTGGCACTAATGATTACAGACCTTGCAATGCAAATATCTTTAGGCACATTTGCAGTCATGGAGTAGCCATGACTTGCTTTTGTTTCACAAGGCTTGCAGACTCCTGCCCTCTTGGAAGTGCAGCAGTGAAGCAACGTAGAACATCCCTAACTGCATCCATCCCTCACCAGACACTGATATTGCCCAGGCAATAGCTGGGGGTAGTTCACTGTTCCACGGAAAAAGGGTATAGCACCAGGAAATCTGGATAGGGCCTGTGTGCTGTGGTCTCAGGGTCTGCAGAAAGGCAGAGTCACCCCTCTGGGCTGGCCACCACTATGAGCAGGTACGTCTGGAGCACTCTGCCTTCTGCAGCCAGTGCTGCTCCCTCATTCCATGCTCTGATCCATGGTCTATTTGCATAAATGGGATGTTATGCAGGGAGCTACGTTACTCTGGAGCCTGCCCTTAGACATGTTATTTTCCTGGGGTGTTTCCATGTAAATCTATCTGCAGAACAACCAGCTGAGAGTGGAACTGATAACAAAGTACTGATATTTATTACTACTATTGGATATATACTTTGGCATGGTAAAATATTTCACAATTAATTTCTCCTACACCTTATTTTTTAAACAGTTTTGCCAGTTTCTCTCTTCTGTCCCCTATTTAATCTTCAATTTCTGTATATTAAACAAGGAAAGTAGAAACATGCAGAAGGAAAAAATAAAATAAACTAAAAACGAAATGAGAGTTCTTGAAAATGTCATTCCTTTGCTGGTATGAAACTGTTCAATATTTGAACTGGTTCACTTTATTTTAGCTTTTAAGTACAAGATTTTTATCTAACTAAAACATTTCACCTACCAAAAATATGTCTTAAGATGTTCAGTTTTGTCATAGCAGAAACTTGTTGTCTTAGTTTGAAAGACAGGTGTTTGCTAAGGAAAGCAGAAGCCTCCCTTTGAACTGAAAAATGTGATCCTTCCTTCCTACAGATTATTATGATTTTGAAATTAAGGGAGCTCTCAGGCAAAGATATGGGGATAGGATTAACAGTTCTTTACTAGTATATCTAACAAGACAAACAAGAACAACACCAGCTATGAAATTACCCACAAACAGAACAGTAACTCAGTCCCAGTGTTTTTTGGCTGCAGGCACCTTTTCCCTGAGCTGCAGTTCCCGGTGCTGGGGGCGGGCGGGTCCCGCAGAGCCGCAGGAGGGCTGGGGGTGATGGCAGAGCTGTCCCAGGGGGAGAGAGAGATGGAGAGAGAGCCCTCTGCTCACGGTGTGGGTCCTGGTACTCAGCAGAGTGCTGGATGGTGGCAGGTTACAGTGAGATGGGAGCAGGGCAGGGTCCCACAGCAGTGAGGATGGCTCCCGGTGATGGGATGGCAGGGATGGAGCTGAGGCAGCGATCGTCCTTCTCGTCCGAACTCCGCGGGGAAATGGGGAGAGCCAGAGCCTTCCGTCTGCTCTTCTGGGTGTTTGGATATCGAGGGGTTTCCCTCTTCTCTCTCCTCCCCCTTTCCACCAGGGCCCAGTCAACAGGTACCTTAGTATGACAATGGGGAAAATTCCACAGAGGGAAAAGGGAAAGAACCAACCCCCAACACTTGTGCTTTCCTTTGCTCTACCTGAAATTTGACATGATAAGATATTCTGAAACTCTGTCTTAACAACACTTCAAAATTATTTTTAAATGCTTTTTTTTTCCATAATTGAACACTTGGGAAGTGAACACCATTCCAGCACACTATTGTTGAGCAGTTTTCAGCAGATACCAAGTCTTCTACTCATCTCCAAAAAGCTGCATTAAATTAAAGAGCCTTTTTTCTGCTGTGAAGAAAAGCTGTCTGAAAACTATTGATAAGTCTTTTCCATTCTCTTCAGGAGTGCAACTATTTAGTTTGGCTACTAATTATTTAAATGCCTAATCAGTGGGGTTTTTTTATAATCCTAATTTGTATTACAGTTTGCAGCCCTAGGCCATTGATCATTTGTAGCTTTTTATTACACCTTCACTTCTCCTGGAATGTAATACATCACTTCCTTGCCTCTCATGTGGGCATGAGGAATTAAATTGTCTCCTTCAGGTGAGCAGCGAGGCAGAAAGAAATATTTGGGTTTTCCTGCCCTCATGCCTGTTTCCATGTGGCTCTGGATTCTCCACGGAAGGAGTATTGAGAACTGTGAGAAGTTCTTAAATGTTCGTCCTTCTGCTTTGGAGGAACTGAGCTGATGTCAGTGTTACTGGCAAAAATTAATTTTATAGTTCCATCTTCTTTTTTTTATAATTCAATGTTCTAATCATAGCTATAAATTAATTACAGTCTTATTCCTCTTCAACCCCTGTGAAAACTGCCTTGGAAAATACTGTGTGGTAGTAACCTACCATTTATGAGCAAATCACAGGGGAAATAATCTATAAAATAGGAAGAGTGGTAAAAATCGATTATGTGGACAGTTTTTGCTGTTAAGTAAATCTGACAAGGAGACTGGCTAGTTTGCACCCTGGTCAGCGATGTGTTCCTGCTAGACTCATTTCCATGTTTATCTGATGCAAATGTATTTTCTGTTTCTTAGGAGAGCACTCATCTCACGGGAAGAATAAAACTCGGCAACTCTTCACATCCCAGCAATAAATATGTAAGTTTATAGCCTTTGTTTTCCATCCTGTAACATGAGTGTTTGTTAGTCCCTTTAATACTTTTTAGTCTCAGTATTGTGCCATGTAACTAAAAAAAGGGTTAAAAATGCAAGCCAAAATGAGAAATTACTTTAGTTGGCAGCAGCCTCAAGGAAAAATGGTTTAAATAAAGCTCAGCTGGAGCACCCCATTGTGACCATATTCACAGGCAAACTGGAGGACTGAAGAAGCTGCCAGCTCACAGAGACAGACCTTTATAGAAAAGAGCGTGTGACTTTAACTGTTCAGCATTTCCTGGATGTAAATACCTGAGTGAATTTTCCTTCTGTTTGTGTGAGAAATGATAGATTTTTAAGGGCTGATACCTATTTAAAAAAAAAAAATGGTACCCAGAAGTTCTTTACTCCTTTTTTGTTTTGTTTTTTTTTTTTTTGCATGAACAATCTGAATCTTTTTCACTTCATGCAAAAGCCAGCACTTTAATTGAAGTGGTTTATTATAGCTTGAAATCCTCAGTGTTTAACATACATAGTAAATCTTAGATGGTATTTTTATGTGTGAGAGGGCAGAAACCATCCAAGCACCTCTGAAAACTAGTTTTTTAGGTGCTGTATTTTCCTTCATGTTTGAAGCTTTCTCAGGCAAAATATCCACTTCCCGCGGAGCTCTTTCTCTCATTTGTGGAGAGCTGTGGTCCTTTGCTGAAGGTGGCAGAAGGAAGCAGCTGTGGAAGGGCCCTGTGTGACCAGGGTAGAGCAGGAGACAGGGGACAAGGATGTCCTGAGGAACTGGGTGTCGCAGCATGCCGTGGGATGGACCCGGCAGAGGCTCTGGCAAAGCCCAGCCTCCCACCAGAACTGTAGAATGAAGCCTCTCTAGAATGGGCCCCATCACCCACCGCTGAGAAAAATCCAGTTGACCAGAAATGTGAAGAAGATCTTTGATGGTTTTGAGCTATTCTCATTTCCCCTGGGTAGAAACCGAGCTTTCCTGATGCCAATAGTAAGGACAAAATTACTTCCTTTGTTCCTTGAATTAGAGCAGCAGAATACAGTTTTGCCTACATTACGAAAAATCCAGAGATGGTTCAATTTGTGTGGATCCAGGACAAGGGCCTGGACAATTAATTTAATCCTTATTGTCTATCCCATATTGGATTTATTCTGTGTCTTCCATTTTAGCTTACCCTTATGTTCCTGGACATCCTTACCTAGAATAATTATGTTGAGATACTCTTGTCGTTTCAGATGTGAAGCAGCCCGTTTTATCACAATATGCAGGAACATCTCACCAAAGTTGAATTTCAATGGTAAATGTGGAGAAGCTGAAGCTTTTTACCGTCAGGACACTTGTGTTAATGACCAGGTTTTGACTTCTAAATCTCAAGCATCTCTTTTCCCTTCTGGAATGACATGTAAATTTTTTGACGGCTAAATAACTGGTATATCATGTATATTTATTATTTTCACATATAGAAAAAACAGGGAAATAAGGTTGAAGAGAATGTAAAAACAAGAACAGTGAAGATAATGTAAAAATTTGCATTTGATGTTTGCATAGTAGCTACTGAAAATGTTTTCTGCACACACAGAAAGGAGTATGTCAGCACATTTTGTTGAACTTATGGTAGCTATGGATCTTTAATTGTATGTAGCAGAATACAAACAGGGCCTGACCCTTGAAACAGGACTGGGCAAACAGCCACTATGAAAATTAATTCAGTGATTTGCATAAGACTCTTCACTGTAGCACATGCTTTGCTTGTCATAAATGTTTACAGGGTGGGATGCCTGGCTGAGATGCTGAAGTGTGGGCTTCTGTTCTGTGAAGGGAGGAATATACCTTGCACTGAGGCTCTTTGAAATTCTGTAAATTACTGAATATAATCCTTGCAATGTAGCAGGCAATAGTTTATTTTCTCCTGTTCTTTGGCTAATTGCATTATGTGTGCTACGAATATGACTCCCATATAGCCAGGGGCACACAGTGGGAATCAGCAAGGTAAGCAATTTCACAGATGAACCTTCTTCCCTGTGTTCTGAGTAAGGGATGAGATTCCTGCAGATTATTGAATAACTCTGGAAGTTCAAAGAGTGTTTCAAGTGCTAATTACAGACACACTTTAATTTGTACAGAGCTGGCAGTTCCAAAATATCAAGTAGTGCTTCTACCTGCATGTACCCTACATTTCTAGAACTACAAATGTTTAAAAGTTATATTACTGTGAGCATCTGCTCAGTCTCAATCTACTGACTGTAGCATTCCAAGAATTACCATTTTTTAAATTGGGAAATGGAAAGAAGACAACTGGCGGTCTAAGTGTAGGACCAAGATCCAAGATCTCAGTTTTGATACCTATTGATACAATGCTTTTGAGGAACTTTTGTCTCCAATTTCCTTCTCTGAAATATTAAAACTTACCTAGCATTATGGTGAGAGATTGAGCAGATTTATTAGTTCATGTCTATAGACAAATCTGAAAAGTGCTTATTTCCCTGTGCTTGCCATTGCTCTTACTTTCACTTTGGTGGGTCTGATAATCTTCTTTCTTAGTGGCACCATGAGAGACTTTTGGTGAAGCTCGATAAAAGATGGGAAACAAACAAGTGTCCATAGTGCAGCTGAACTTGTGGTTCATTCAGGTATTCCTGGATCACTTGTGTTCCTCAGGAGCAGAGAAGTCTTGGATGACTACTTTGGAAAGGTCGGGCCATCTAAAATGTACTAGTTGGCATCTGCAGCTGTTCTGGTTCCTGACTGATGAGGTTTCCTTCAAAAAAAAAAAGCAGTCATTGTGGATTTGCATGTTGATTAAAAACCCAAGGTATTTTGTAGTGTGTTGCATCATAGTGAAAGGACAGTAGAGAAAAGCAGAGAGATATTGTGAAATATCTGTTTGTGTTTATGTGCAAAATCTGTTCAGAAATTACCATGTTGTGTCAGGAAAAAAAATTACTGCCTATTAAAATTTATTACCTTTATTAAGTAGCTATCATTTTCTGTTTGCAGAAATGCAATCCATTGCCCATGTCTATCACAAGTATTGTCCATTACTCCACATTCCTGTTTCCCAGAATGAGGTGGACCCTTTATGACAGGCCTGGAGAGCAGACATTAGATATTCTGGGCATGGTGGTGGCAGGGGCTCCATGAAGTCTTGCAGAAAGCATGCTGGAGGTGGCAAGTGGAAACTCCTCCTCATTACAATCAGTGATAGGAAGAGGACAGACCTCTCTGCAAATCCTGATACTGGAAAAGTGAAAAACAAAACAGGGAAGATGTTTGGGCTCTTCATGATAAGGGGCATGGCAGACAACCAAGCACTCATTGGAAGGCTGGGAAACATCTCCGAAAGAGCCTGGCTTATGCAGTGTGTGGCTGAAGTAAAAGAGGTGAGTTTAGTGGGCAGCAGAAATCAGAGCCTTGGATCCTCTTAACCCCTGAAATGACAAAATTTGTGGTCAAGGGAGACATACGAACTTCCATTCTTGTTAAGAATCACAAGGGAATTGATATCTGTATGAAGAAGACAGATTTTCTTAAAGGGTATCTGTAAAGCACAGAAGGGATTTGGAAGAGTATTTTCAAATATTCTTTGGGCACTTCTGCAGAGTTGGAGGTGCTGGAATTGCCTTTAATGGGAGGTGAACTGTCTGCAGAGAGAATTCAGTACTTAAAGAAGTTACCAGCAGTGGCTCAGGTAGATGAAAAACAAATGAAAAATCAATTCAGGTTGTCTGGCTCAACAGCTCCGCTGTAATATATGTCTAAAAGAGCCACTAGAATTTTTCTAGTCACTAGTATGGAAAACAAACAGACAAACAAAAAAAAACCCAAAAAAACAAAAAAAAAACCAAACAAAAAAAAACCCACAGAAGTTAAAGTTGGTCCTCCACTATGATGTTTGTCTATATGAGAATACTAGGAAAATTAATCTACATTTGTAAAAGTCTTCTCACCGAATTATGACTAAATCTTCTGTGGACAGTCCCATCTGTTCTTCAGCTTCTGTGTCCTAATTTGCTAAAGTAAATGATGTCCACTTCAGTGTGGAATGAGCATGTCCACAGAAATGTAAACTGGATCTGCTTACAAATTAGTTCAGCTCATGAGGTACTTGTTAAACAAGTTTGTAGGTCGAGTGTATGATTCTGATCTACATGTTACAATTCAAGACTACAGAACATGTTTGGCTGGCAAAGACTTTGGGGTATCATTGATTGCTGCCAGCAAAGTGTGCTGGGCTCAGGTTTGCCAGGAGAAAGTGTTTTCAGCACTGCTCATCTCAGGGATGAACTTGGGAAGGCGAGTCACTGTCTTCAAGCATAGAAAATTTCTCTGAGCTTTTCCCAGAGTCTAACCCTGCTCAGTAAAAAGATTTGCAATATTTTCAGAGTGACCAGTTGCAGTATGCTGGGATTTTGGATGCAGTCCCAAACAAGACAAGGCACTGAAGAAAAAGAGTTAACCAAGCACAAAAAAAAGGTGTGGCACAGTCTATTGACAACTGGCTTTATAGTCTAAGATGCTGTATCAACTAAGCTATTTGACTCACAGAAAGAGAAATACTTTTATCATTATTTACAGGGGAAAGGTCTAGAAATGGGAAAAACAACATGGAAAAATTGAAAATAATTATTTCTAAAAGGTAGATGCTGAGAAATTGGGCATAAGTGCTTTCTAAGCACAAGCAGCTTATTAGCCTGCTAAGGCTAATACATATTTATTCTTGCACATTTGGCTGAGGTCCTCGTGATGGCTGTTCATGAATGGATCAGTCTTTTGGGGTTTATTCTGCTTATTGGATCACAGGAATAATTCTGGCCCTTGACACTCCATTGTCTGTGGACAGAATTAATTTACAGGCACTGCTCAGAAAGCAGTTTAAATGAAAAATATTCCTTGGTCTGTTTGTTGCAGGAAAGTTGTATGGGCTGCCAGCAAGGCTGTTGAAAGGGAAAGCAGTAGCACTGTCAGGATACTTCAGCTTCCAAAACCCCCAAAGGCGTCTGTGGTTTTGGAATGATTCCACCCCATTGAAGAGGGGTGAACCATTTCACTGCATACCAGTGCACAGTAGACTTAGAGAAAGGCATAGAGCACGTCAGTCTCTCTGGCTCAGGATGGGGAAGCCATTGACAGCATCTGTGAGACTCCTTGGTTGTCAGCAGCCCAGGATTTGCCTTTTCTGCTGTGCCCTGTGGTGACAGCACTGCCTTCACAGCCTTCAGGTTTTGGTGGCTGAGTGCTGGCTATTGATTTGCTGCTGGATTTCTGCAGTGCTCCTGGGACCTCACCCACCAGAGCATTCCCCAGCCCCAGTGGTGTGCCCCAGCATGCCAGGCACCTCCAGCACACTGCCTACACAAAGCACTCTCCTCAGGAAGCTTTAAACATATGTCTTGGGACCTCTCTGGTACCATTAATTATGGCTCCTCAATTTCTTCAAATTAGAACCCTATATCTAATAAAATAAAAGAGTTTAAAGATTACTCTACTGATTTCCAATTGAGGCAGCTTTTCTGCTTATGGCCAGGAGCAATCTATAAAACACTGACTTTAATTAACCCTGGTGAATGCAGCTGACATGAAATGTCAGTACCCTCAAAATTTTCGGCATAGAAAGCTGAAGGATCTTCTCAGCTCCTTCGCATCCACTTTGCACGTTCCCTGTGTGGAGAGCCACAGCAGAGGCACTTCCCTATCAGGCTACACTGAGACAGGGACAGAAACTTCTCTGCCACCACAGCCATCTTTAGTGCTGGCAATACTGGCTGTGCCTGTTGTTGTCCCTCTGTCTTTGCTTAATCTTGAGGGTTGGGCTAGATCCTTAAAGGTCACTTCCACCCCAAATTATTCTGTGATCTTCTCCCATGGCTTTGCAGATAGGCAGGATGAAGATCCACAAGAAGCCTGCTGGTGGCCTACAAGGGACACCCAGCAGGTCCTGCGGGGTCCTGGGGACGCTGTGCCATGGTGGGCAGCTCTGAGGCTGTTCTTCAGGCAATCACAGGTAACTCTTCATTCCATGGCTGTATTATTATGGCCTCTGCGTTGTGCTGAGCCCGTTCTCTGGAACAGTGTCCATAATTTCAGGGTGTTAAGCTTTACACAGAGTTTAGTCAGTTGAGGTCAAAGCTACAGAGGTGCCTCAGCAGGGCAGACCCATCAAGAGCTCTGTTACATTTCAGGACCCTCCTAGGTGGCAAAATTCCAAAGAGAGGAGCAGCAATCAGGACCTCTGCCTGGTCAAGGCTGAAGCATAAATCCACCTGTGGGAAAGTGCCTCACTGCCTCACATGGGAGGTGGGGCTTCTGCAGCAGCAGCGCCAGCTTTTGGGGCCACATCACTGCACTCGAGGGAGCAGCACTAAAAAGTGCAGCTACAGAATTCAATACCACAAAAAAACCCCACTAAATAAAACTGGGAAGAAAGAAAGGGTTATGTGGGCAAGGAGCATTTCATCGGTTTTCATCTCTGCTTTCCACAGAGCATTTATTTTCTCCAGATTTGGTGCTTTCTGGTAGAAAAGAAACTGTGTTACTGTGTTCTTCATTATTATTAACAACTTTCACCTTTCTCATTACATCAGTTGGATGCTTTCCTGGTCAGGGCTGCTGTTTTTCTAATGAATGTGGCTCATTTGTCTGTTTCCCTCCCTCCCTGCTCTGCTTTTTGTCTGCTTGCTCTTTGGGTAGTAATTTGATGTATTGAGCTCTCACCACCTCCGCTGCCCCTGGGGCTGAAGTTCTGACAATGCTAAACAGTTAAAATGAAATGCAATTACAGGCAGTACAGAACAGCAGAGAATAAGCCAGCAAAAATTCAGTCGTGCATAACGCTGTGGAGACTGTGTGGCTGTCAGTCTCCAACTCCAGGAGATAATTTGGGCTTTTAAAGAAGCAATAATTGAGCCTTTTGCATGTGCTGTGGTTATGAACTAGTCAAAAGGCTGTTTGCTCTGCACCCTGGAGCACCAGATGGATTGGATAGTCCCTGCAGGTCTTCAGGGGCTGCCAGCTCTGCACTTCAAGACTTTTCCAGCTCCTGTACTTGTGAGTTATTCTTTTGACAGCTCTTACGCATACAGGCACTTTGTCTGAATTTAGCTGGCAAAGTGAGGAAAGAAGGAAGGGTGAAGAAGAGTATACCAAACAAAATCCACATAGCTTGGGGAGTTCAGAGCCACAGCTGAACTCTGCTGCTCACATCAACCCAGGAAAAAACCATTTGAGGGAGAAAACCATATCAGACCTTCAGCCCTCAAAGTATGGTAAGTGCTGTGTGCTGCAGGTCAGGCTGCGGCCACAGGTGTCCCATGCCAGCCAGTCTGATCACACTCACTTTCAGTCCTATCTTCACAAATCCCATGTGCATATCTCCAAAGAAGACTCAGTACTAGGAAGCTCAACAAAGAGCTGCTACTAGAAAAAAAAAAAAGTAATTGGAGAGAGAGACTATTTTTCCCTGGGATTTAGCAGCTGACCGCATTGGAGCACACACCCAATGGAAAGGGCAGAGAGGAGGTGATTCCAGGTACCTGCAGCTGCTCGGCTGACCATCAGGTCTTTGCATTGGACTTACAGGTCAGATTTCAAAGGTGGGCTATGGAAATGTCTAAATGTTCCCCCCTCACAGTCAGAATCCCTGCTGATGGAAGGGGGAGCAAGAGGTAGGATGGGAGAGAAAGCACCTACTGGGTACAAACCCCTCATCTGCCCAAGGCTTGTTGGGCTTGCTTACTGCACTCTCCCTATGTCCCTCCCTCACATTTCCAAATCTGTGGGCGTACTTTGCCGACAGAGACAGAAAATACTTAATCCTGCTGTGCTACAGTTTAGCTCTGCTAAGTGCACTGCATGAAGGGCCTGGCCTGCACCTCTGGGAGATGGAGAAAAATCGGGCCAGGATGTGAACCAGACTGTACTTTCATGCTGCTTAAGCCAGGTGTTTTAGGAGCCGTGGCAAGCTGTTATGCACCTGTGCCAGAATGTGCATGGCCAAGGGGTTGGAAGACACTCCGGGCGTCCCCCCCACAGGGAAGCTGTCCCTGAGGCACTTATGTTCCCCATCGCCCCAATAATTTCTTTCAAGTGCCACTACTGTGTAATCACCAGGGAGAGTTTGCCTCATGTGCTGCCCTCCCTCTCTCCCAAATAGATTCCTTATTGCTGGGGCTGCTTTGCACCCTCCTAAATGCTTCTCTTGGCAAAGGATGGAGGCTTTGGGGTATCCTCAATTGGCCACACTTGGCTTCCAGCTTAGGAGCAGAAAGGCTGAGCACTGGAAGGAGAGGTTTGCTGGGGGTCTGTGCAGTAGTTCAGTACATTTCAGCTCCTGGTCCTTGGCATGGGATGATGACGGGTCTCACCAAGGGGGGGAAATTGTTATTGTCCTGTAGCCATGTTCCTTCCCTTTTGAGAGGTGCTGCTTTCATCTGCTCCCTCAGGCAGTCTGCTTTTTCCTCTTCTAAAAAGCCATGGCATTACAAGGGGGGAAACATCCAGCTCTCTCCAGGCTGTGTCTGCTGCCCTCACACAGTCCTGAAGGTGTCTGCACAATGAGAAGAGCCCTTTGTGATGGGCAGCACCTGTCCCCCTCCACACAGCCAGCATCGAGCTCTGTCCCTAAACACGAAAAATTCCATTTTAAGCTCAGTATTTAAGGTTGGTGCCCAATTTCCTGTTCCCAGTGCTCAGCCTCAAAACCTGTACAAGGCGCAATCTGGAGTGATGCTTGCCCCTTCAAACCAGCACCATAGTTCCTCACAGCTCATAATTTTTAGACTTCTTTTAAACACAATTTTAGCAGTTCTTTGGAACTTTGCTAGCCTGAAGCAGTAGCATGCATAGGACCACAACACAGCAAAGGTGATGGAATTCTTGTCCCCGAATGGAGAAATGTGGAATGAGAAGCATAAACAGGAGCTGGGCAGGTAGGGAGGGATCAGTCTGCTGCATCGTGCAGTGTCTTGGGAGCAAAGGTAAGGGGTGGTTTTTGATAAATGAAGAGTGCAAATATGCTGTATCTCTGTTTTCTGGGCTTTCAAAGCTTTTTTCCCCTGTGCCTACTGATCAGGGATGGAATGAGCTGTTTGGGGATTGTCCCCTTGGTGGGGTGTCTACCACTGTTATAGTTTGGGTTTGCCAATTTTAATATATTTGCCTTTTGTTGTGAAATAGAATTAGGAGAAAAAAGCAGAGCAGGCTTAAAACTTAACAGGGGATAAAGAAAACCTTTATTAACAACACAAAGAAAAATAATAATAATAAATTCAGAATAGATCTTCAGACTACTCTCTCCTTCCCCTTTTCACACTCTAACAACATACAGGGACACTTCAGTCAATTCCTTACTTAAATAATCTTTTTTAGTTGCCTTTAGGGAGAGGGCTTCTTGTTCAGCTATAGGGATCTTTTTAAGAGAGGAAAAAAAAGCCCAGTTCTCTTCTGACTTCACTTCTTTCATGAATAGCAGCTGCCCGGGATCTGCCATCATGAATCTCCTCCCACTTCACAGCCTTCCCAGAGCTGGGTTGTGGCTCATGTTAAAGTCATGGGGTGTTACTTTTAAGGATGAGCTGCTCAAAGGCAGAAGTTCTCTTCAGCTCACTTCTCTCTGAAATGGGTGCCAAGGCCGCGTGTCCATGGCTTTCCCCCGGCGCTGCCCGCCCCCAGCTCCAGCCGCAGCCCGGGGGTTCTCCCTCTGCCCTGCCCAGCACACAAAGCCCTGGGGGCTCTCCCGAACCGGGCCCGGCTGCCTCCCCCCAGCCCGTGAGGGCGGCCGGGCGGGCTCGGCCACCCCAGGGCTGCTCCGAGCCGGGGCAGGGCAGGGCAGGGCAGGGCCCCCCGAGCCACGGACACACCGGGAAAAGGGCCAGGATCTCAGCGATGGGCTCGGCTTCTTTTGGTTATCGGGGCTCCCGGTTGGAAACGGGGCCCGGCAGCCTCCCGAGCCCAGCCCATGAGAGGGACCCGGGCCGGGTCGGTGTTACCTTGGGAGAGCATGGAAAGGCAAGAGAGCTTTTCCGGGGTTTACTTGCTTCAAATGTGATCCACGGAGCGAACCGACTTTTCCAATCGGTTTCTCAGGCTGTCAACAACTAAACCAGCCTCCAATTGGTCCCATCAATTCACAGAGGAAGTTCTCATGGAGAAAAACTTCATAGTGCGCCCTCCCCACGGTGCTTTCAAGGTAAAACCAACACAACCATGTACTCCTTGGAAGAACTATCACAGAAATCATTCCTGTAGTATCTATAGTCTGTAAAACAAATCCCTGCCTTTCTCCACATGGCTTTTTTAGAAAACTTCTCTTTTCAACACAGCAGGGCTGGCTCAGGTGCTGTGGTGCTTTGTGAACACACTCAGTTTTCTATCTCCACACAGGTCTTAAATTCAATCCAAAGTATAAGGAGGAGGAATCCTGACGCTGAAAATGTCAGTGGGGTTCTTGCATCCCTGGGGCAAGCAGGTGTGAATGTATGTACCTGTGCATCCTCTAGGCGAATAAAATTAAAGCGTATGACCCTCAATATTTTCCTGAACTGCACCAGGTGATGTGATAATATTGCAGCGCTCTGTGAGGGACTGCAAGACAGAGGTGTGGGTCTGAAGAGGTGAGAATGAGCCTTGTTTTCTTACACTTGAAAAAAAAGTTATTTGAAAAACCTGCCATTTTCTGAGCCTTGCCATGGATTGCAGAATGGAAGTGACTTCTAGATCCAGAAATGTTTTGTTTAAAATATTCCAGGCTTTTTTTATTTCCCTCATTAAATGAGGACACCTAAGGTGCTGGTTTACTGTGCCAGTTTTAGGAACAGAATCGTTAGGATTCAGCTGCAGTGCAAAGACAGTGCACTAACTTTAGCTGAGCCTCAGTCATTAGGCACACATGGTTTTATTTTCCATAGCTGTCTGACATATTAAATTAGTTACTTTGCCCCTGTGTGTTGGAAGCAGTAGGAATTAGTGTAGAGTATAAACAACATACCTGGTAGAGTAAAATAAGGAAAAGTTAATGACCACAAGAGAAAGGAGGAAGGATTTTAAATATTTGAGGTGGTGTTCAGGGAAGAAAAATCCCTAATTATTATGGATCAAATAATATAATGGCTTTTAAAGAACTATTTCCAACATAGCAGATGAATACTTAGAGCCTGTGTTTTCTAAGAGAAAATGAGTGACATTATTCCCATGTTACCAAGGGGGAAAAATGAGACTGAAAGAACTTCACATTGCCAAGGCATGGCACATGCCTGTCGTGGGGACAGGGACAGCAGCCATCCAAGGCTCACTCCTGTTTTGTTCTGCAGGTTTCATGTGCAGGAAAACACATTTCAGGCCTGAAGTCCAGCAGATGAAATAGAAACCAAGGGAAGTTTCAAGGGCCAGTCATCTTTTTAGAGGCTAATATTGGGATAGTGTTAACCCATCCTGTTTTTTATGTTTGTTTTTTATTCAAATTTCATTTAACTTCTTAATTATTCACCTCTCCGTTGTTTTGTGGCTTACCTGAAGCTATGTGACAGCAGGTGCTGTACTAGAGATATTTAGCAGGCAGTCTTCACATCAGCCTCCAAAACTGCTTCTTTTCAACTCAGAGCATCAATGCCTTGTCAACCACCCCTGTGCCATTTACTTTCATCTCCATATTAATCCAAACTGGTCTGCTTTTAGCTAAGTTGACTTGCAATTTCCAGCACACCATAGAGTATTTCATATTCATATTTCATATTTCACTAATTGCTAGAGAAATACTGAGAACTACTGGAGCATGTGTTAAAAAAGCAAACAAATCAAAGCAGTGATTTGGATCTGGTGGAAGAAGTAAATGCACAGCTTTCCAAATATATGACCTATTAAATCCATAAACTGCAATAGAGAACTAAAGAATTCTTATCTAAAAATACATGTTAAAAAGTTGCTTTACAAAAGAAAGCAGTACTTTTTGTATTGGATGACTTGCAGCAAACTTCTATCTTTTAATCCAGAGAGACTATAAATATTAGTGTAACAAAATAACTTTTTTTTTTCCTTCTTCCTTAAGCAGCAAGAAATCTGGCCTTCTGATTGCAAATGCCCCTAGATGAACCCTGGGTACAACACATGCAGTGGTGGTGGTTAGGTAATGAAATCTGTGATGGTTTCTTTTTCCTTGGAGTTTCCATCCCCCAGAAGTGAAAACTCTGTGATGAAACAGAAGAATTTTTCAAGGAGAAATGCATTATGAGCCTCTGTGCAGGACTCCTGTACAGGGAAGGATATCTCAGCAGCCCTTGAGATGTGAAGCACCATGACCAGCTGGCAGATGAAGATGTTCACCAGCACAGCAACCAGAGCTTGGGAAGTGTAGGTGTTGCTTAGCCCTGCAAGTGGTTAAAGACTTGTGCCTTCAGCAAAATGCTTTCTCCCAAATATATGTACAGGTATATGCCATTGGCACCTACTGGCCACATCCCATGTAACTCCCTGTGATGGATGGGCCCACTTGCTGCCAGCCCATGTCAGCACCCTGGGTCTAGGTGCTGCTACTCATCCCCTCTGGAGACAATTTGATTTTGCAGTGGGCAAGGTAAATGCTGATGGTGATGGCAGTGGTGATAATGATGGTGATGAACATGGCAGTTGCTTTATTTCTTTAGCTGACTACTTACTTCTGTCTTGTGTTTTGCAGGCTAAGCATTGAACACAGCAGTCTACACATCTATATTATTGTGATTGCCCTTAAGCTTGCAGGCTTTTTAAAAGGGTGAAGAGCTTCAAGGATCCTGGTAGTGCTCCTGTCATCAGCTAGCAGTCATCAAGGGAATACTTTAAACACAGCATAATGGGGCAGCTCGGACCATCAAAAAGCTGTCAGGATACATACAAGTTAATCTCAAAGAAAAATTTTTCATTTGCATTTGTGCATAACCTGCTGTTCTTTCAATCTTCAGAGCACTAGAATCATGACATTTTCACCAAAATATCAACCAGAAGAGTCTGCCTTCAGAAATACAGTGAGAATACTGGCCCCATAATGCCTGCTTGGAGAGCAAGACCTGTTCCTTATTCCCCATAAAACACACGCTGGCCACAAGAAATACAAAGCTCAGGCCTTTAGCACATTTCCCCCCCAAATCAGTGGCTACAGTGTGATGAAAAGAACGAGCTTCTGACTGCTCAAACCAAGAGCCTTATTTCCACCTCTTAAACAACATCTCTGTCTGTCAGCAGAGTCCAGCCCAAAGCAGCAGACAGACTATAATTAAATCAATCAAAACTTTATTTCTAATTGAATTCAGCAAAAACAAAACTATACACAGGAAGAACTGTATAAATGAAGAAACAAGTCTCTACATCGCCTATTGTCCAAGACCCATCTCAGTCTGTCCTGCTCAAAAATAAATGGGATGGCATAGTTCTGGACCGAGGTCCGTGTTGCAGGTTGGGCACATTTCATCAACATCAAGAGCAAGAGGGAGGCACCAACTGCAGAAGACATGGCCACACAGGGTTGCCATAAGCTGTCGTCCATGTTGTAAAATCTGGAAGAAAGAAAACCACAACATGTACTGGCAGGAAAGAATTTGAGTTTGCTGCTCCATTGGCACCAGGCAAATGAGGCTTTAGAGCATCTGAAATCAGATAGAATAACAAGGGACCCACAGATCTGCCACTGCCACCTTGGCAAGGGCTTCGCCTACATTCACCACCAAGAAGTGACTTGTGGATCTTCACAGCAAGGGCTGTGCTTCCAGCCAGCTGCCCACAGCATTCCACATCAGCCAACTGACTTGCGCAGCCCCCCTCCGCCTCCTCTGGCTTCCTCGTCCTCCCACAAAGCACAAAGGATGACAACAGGATCCTTACCTCTGAGTAAAACTGCATGCAAATTGGACACCTAATAACAACTCCTTGCTGTGCACTAGAGGGAATAGAAAGAACATGCAGCTGTTCATATCACCACACTTCAATGGTTATTGATACATAAAATTTCACATAATCACACAACTGCACTGACTAGCCTTTCACATTTCCTTTGGCGAACCCTGCTGTCTTTAACACACTGCTTGCTGCATTTAATGGGGATTTGGGGTCTCCCTGCCCCGAAGGAAAGAGCGTCCTGGTTTTCACTAGGAGAAAGGTGCAGTCAGTCACCCAGCTCTGGGATGCAAAGTAACAGCAGTCTCTAGTGCTCACCACTTTGTGTATGGCAACTTTGACTTCCAGGAGGTCATCAGTAGCAGCTTTGTAACTACAGCATCCAGCTGTCCTCTGGGAACCATTCCCACCCCCCACCCCCCCCCCCGGAATATTCATTCCAGGACCCAGTTCTAACTCCACAGACTAACATGGCTCTGGCAAGATCCAGCTCCGGGAAGGAGCCTTGGGTCAACGTTAAATGCTGCAGCACTCAGATCTTTCAGCCTTACCTAAACAGAGCAGGAAGGCACATTCTGTAACAGAGAAGCTTGAGACTGAAGGAACAAAGTATTCCTTTTCTATATGAACCAGCTGGTGGCATTTGTTCACCAATGGGCTTAACAACCAAACCTTAAACATCTACAAATTCATTGGCAAAATGCATTATGGTTTAGAATAGCAGAAGCCCTTTAGGTGGCATATTGAAGACCTGACACCTAAAAGTTCCATACTCAAGCTCTCTCCTACCTTGCCTTTCCAAAAGGCTCAAAGCACACCAGCTTTATTAAAACCTGTGTCTTTCCCCACCCCAACGCCCCCCCCCCCCCCCAAAAAAAGCCATTTTAGAAAACCTTAATTCTCATGTTCTTTGTCTTCCTTAGTGACACAGACACCTGGTTTAATTTAATCAGTCTAATGAATTGCATCTCTCCTATCCTGATGGAGCGCTCGTACAGCAGGACTTTCCTGTTTCTCTGCAGAATGGGGATTTTACTGTGCAGCCACCCAACTTGAACTGCAAGAACTCTCTCACAGAAGCAAACAAATCAGGACTTCTGACATGCAGCACTGGCCATAAAAGCATGACCTCCACAACCACCTGTGTGCAAGTCTACCTTGGGAAGAAGAGCTCCAGCTGCAGGAGAAAGGCAGCCAGCTGGCACCATTCCAGCAGGGAATTTCTGTTGCAATTTGCCCAGCTGCTGCCTGCTGGCCCCATGATGCCAAGCCTCATCAATAATAATGGAAGTATTTCCATATGTCACATGGATACTAGAGCTTGTCAGAAAAAACAAATGCAATACTGAGCTGTGGCCTGTGACCCTTCCTTGCCATACCCCCACACTCGTCTCTAAGGTTGTGTGCAAAGTTGTACATCTGCCTTGGGCTGCCTCCTTCTCCCAAAATGCAAATGGCATCATTTGATGATCATGCAACATGGGAGAAGGAGGGAATTAGGTAGAGCAGGGAAGGCTTGAAAGATAAACCAGGAAGAGCAGGGAAAAGAAAGGAGGAGAAGAGAAGAGAAGAGAAGAGAAGAGAAGAGAAGAGAAGAGAAGAGAAGAGAAGAGAAGAGAAGAGAAGAGAAGAGAAGAGAAGAGAAGAGAAGAGAAGAGAAGAGAAGAGAAGAGAAGAGAAGAGAAGAGAAGAGAAGAGAAGAGAAGAGAAGAGAGAGAGAGAAGAGAAGAGAAGAGAAGAGAAGAGAAGAGAAGAGAAGAGAAGAGAAGAGAAGAGAAGAGAAGAGAAGAGAAGAGAAGAGAAGAGAAGAGAAGAGAAGAGAAGAGAAGAGAAGAGAAGAGAAGAGACAAAATTCCATGCTTGGCAGGGCATGAGCCCTACATACATACTCTGAACTTTGAGTGTCCTCCTTCTCTGCTCCCTGTTCTGCAGGGGCTGGGTCAGCCACAGGTGCTTCATTAGCTCCTGTTCCATTACCAGAGCCATCCACCTGTTCGTGGCTGTTTGTTGTGGCATTTCTCCTTTCTCGTTCATGCACTGTAATTTAATTTTCAGAAGTTAGATCTATTCACTCTCTCCCTAGAGCTACGTTAGAAATACATAAATAGTCAGTAATGGTTCCTATTTTAAATGGACTCTGTTCAGCTGGGTTAAAAACAATCTTACACAAACTTCTTTCCCAAGGACTTAGGCTGAACCCTTCCAGATAGTGTGAATACTCTGCTACAGACCAACACAAAACATTTGCCCTATTGATCTATTAAAGCACTGTCCTTTGCCTTTTCATAAAGGCAGTTTCAATCTCTGTTACTTCAGTTTCTTGGGGAAAAAAAAAATAAAAAAGCAAACATAGAAACCCCACAGAAAACAACAACAACAACACAAATACAACTGATGTTTAGGACAATTCCATTACCAACTGTAAAACATTAACTCACCTTCATGAAGCTGCCATTGATGAACATGGGAAGGGAGAGAAAAGAAGATACAGTTAGATTTGGTGAGCCCCCTGGTGCTGCATGCAAATCTTAGCTCAGAAAGCAGTTAAAGCAGGGCGGGTGAGGAAGGGTAGGGTATCACCCTCTAAGTTTGGTTAAGAAGAGCCAAGGCAGTAGCAGAAAGAGCCGCTGCCCTGAAAACAAATAAGTGGGTGCCACTGATTCTGCTCCCACTGCGGCAACAGGATTGAATTGAACAGGGTAGAAACAGAGGCAGCTTAGGAACCACCTGAACACCCACCCCCCTCCTCCCCGTTCCTGTTCCCTAATTCAGTTTGGCCTGGAGCTATTTCTGTCCCTCTTTCTCCCTCAAAAGGGAAAATTCAAATATGATATCCATAAACACTTGGTATAAGGTGAACAGCTGCTGAAGAAAGGAAACCAGAACAGGAATTGGGAGTACACAATTCCAGGCTGCTGCTCCATTGGCACCAGGCAAACAGCACTTGGAGTATGTGCAGTCTGACACTCAATGCTAGAACTACAAGGAACACACAGATCTGCCAGTGCCATCCTGACAAGGCCTTCTCCCTCTACAGACACCACCAAGAAAGGCCTTGGAGGGATGTGCAGGTTGCAGCTTCCCAGCAAGGGCTGTGCTTCCAGACAGCTGCCCGTGGCATCCCACCTAAGACAACTGAGTTGTGCAGCTCCCCCTCTGCCCCCTTCCCTCCCAAAAAGCACAAAGGACAAGAGCATGTGCATCCTCACCTCTGAGTCCTCATCTGACGAATATGGAGAGTCAAAAGCATACAGCAGCCAATCACTAGAGAGAGCAGAACCAGAAGAACATGCAGCCATTTAAACATGGAGCCATTTATTTCACTGGGCACCAAGAGTTACCAACACAGAAAATGTTGGTACACTTCAAACAGCCCCAATTCTGATTTCTCAACATCCTGGCCCAGCAACACAATCATTCCCAGAGCTTTTACACACTGAAAGTGTTTCAAACCATACCGAAGAAGCATTCAGTAATGGCTTCGTGCACTGAGAAGAATGTTTTTTCCTACTGGATTGTATCTGTTTGTTTGGTTTGGTCTTTTAATTACTTTTCTTTCCATCAGGCCACTCTATTCCAATTTGGAAGTTGTGCCACACAATCAAGCAGAACCCAAAAGCTTGGCAAAAACTCTTTCTGCTATGGATCTGAAATTAGATTTTAGAGAGTCAATTTATCTGTCACATACTCATCAATATCTCCTGGTTCTTCATCACACCTTGCCAGTGACTCGGCTGAATTCTCTGATGCTCTGGAAAAACGTGCCTGCTGCTTCTGGCTCTGCTCCATGTCCTGAAATGGGGTAGAAATGGAGGCACTTAGGAACCACTGAACACTCTACTCCCTGCTCCCCCATTTCAGTTCCCTAATTGCATTTGGGCCAGGAGCTGTTTCTCTCCACCTTTCTCCCCCAAACTGGCAAATTCACTGTAGAATCCAAAAATATTTTGGATTAGATTAACAATTGCTAAAGAAAGAACCCCAAACCCAGACCCACTCTTGCTTTTGGTGGAAGTAGAACTGGGTCACGCAGGCTCTGTTGTAAAGTTTGAGGCCTTTCCTTTGCAAAGGCTCAGGAATAATGCTGTCAGGAGGTACACTTCATGCTATGCCCGCTGCATATTCTGCTTTGTACAGCAGCAATGACATCCCAAAACTGTTGGGATAAACTACAGTGTGGGATGGTCAAGGACTATTCTTTCAAATAGCAGGGGAAATTAATTTTTTTAAAGCGACATTTTCAAAGACTTCTTTAGTAAAAATAAGTAATAAAAGTACTTCTAGTTTGTACCCCAGTCGGCTGCAGTTGCGCTTGGCACCTCAGTGACAGGGGTAATTTAGACTGATGTTGTAGCAAAAACACTTCTTACTTGGGAAGCCAAAGACTTCCTGTCCTCTCCCTTGCTTTTTTGTTAAATCACTAAAGCAACAAGCTCTTTTAGATTACTCTTCCACTCTCTGTAAGTGATACTCAGAGAGACAGTTAGAGGCCAGAACACAGGCCTGGGAGCTCAAGAGAAACTAATTTGACTGCAAGATGGAGAGGAGAGTGCCATTCACTACTTACCACAACAGATTCATCATCACTGATAACAATGACTTCAGGCTGGGAAGATTTGCCTGTGATATCTATAGCTTCTTCATTTGAGAGATCCTTGGTATCTTCAACGGTGAGATCTATGATGTCGTCACCAGTTGAAAAAGAGAACATCAGAGTCAAGATCAGAGATTGCAGAGGAATGAAATGTGCGGACACTGTGGGACAGGCTGAGCTTTAATTCACCGTGCCCTGGGTCTCTTTATTTCAGGATCATGTCCAATATTTCACCCAGGCTTTGCCCTCAACAATCCTCAGGGAGCATTGCCAGCCCTCTCCTCTGAAGGGGAAACACTAGAGGAAGAGCAACTGAGCTCCTCACAAGTTTTATTGGATGACAACAGCTTATGGGAGCTTCACACCAACAGGTGAATCATCTCACATAGGGGAATGTTAATCACACAGGAAACAAACAAACAAACAAACAAACACAACTACTGATTTTCTATGAACATGTTGCAGATTGGTTCCTTGAAGCACAGGGCACAGCTATTGACAAGCTTTTCCTTATCTTTGTCCAGCCTGGGAGACCTCAAACTCAGCTGCCTCCACTGAGGCAGCTGCAGTGACTGCCAGCTCATCAGAGCACACGTTCAGGCATTTGAGCAGCACTTGAGGACCTTTGATTCACAGCTCATCTCTCACTAGTGGCCAATGTAGCGACTCAGTAACAAACCAAATCAGTTGTCACAAGGCTTGTTGTTTAGGGATGCCATACCTGGTCCTTCCTCAACCCCAAGGTTTCCCTTCCTCCCCAGCAAAGGGCCTAGAGAATAGCAAAAGCACATGGCCAGCACATCCTCACCCTCCAGAACAGTTTCTGCTCTTACCAGGCCCCAAAGCAGGTGTACCACTTTCCTCAAGGTCTATTGGCTGTGTCTGCGAAGTTCCAGCTGCCCTAGAGAGCTGCAGCCTGCTCCGTTTCTGAGCTGGTCTGGAATCAGCTGCTCCTCCAGGGCGCTTTCGCTGACGCTGTGAGAGAACAAAGCCTTAGCATTTCCTGCGGCAGTAAGATTGACATGACCCGTGGTTTTGGCAACACCAATGACAGCGCACAAGGATACAGGAAACACTCCTGCAAAGGCTGGAGTATGCAGCAAACAGTGCTATGGGCCATTCCCATATCCCCACCTGAGCACATCACCTCAGGGAAAAGACATCACCCCTGACTTCTGACAAGCAGCCTCACCAAGGCAATGGAAACAATGTTTTCCAATGGCTAAAAAACAAGAAGACCAGCTCCCAATTCTATCAGACTACTGCTCACACTGGAAGCAGTTCTGAACTGCTGCTAACACCCAGAGAGATTCAAAACCTTCAGTATTCCAGAACATGAAGTTACATCAAGTTTTAAAAGGCTTCTGTTCCTATGCATTTGCTACAAACTCTTGAAATCCTTTCTAGAAGTACCTTGCAAAACGTTTCAAGAATCAGATTTGCATTGAGTAGCCAAGTACTTACTGAGCTCATGGTGTGTTGTGGTCCAAAAGCACCGGCAAAGTAAGTGGGACAAACCCCAATAAAGGAATGCCAGGGATGTGAGCAATCCCTTAGGTTCCTTCAGGTAGCCCACTGCAGATTTTTTGGAGTTACAGAAAACTGCTCTTCCAAACCTATTCAGAAAAGTAGGGGCATGATTATCTACTGGGAATGCCAATTTTCTTGAACACCCCCATTCCCCAAGACTCCCATTCCCAAGCCTCCAGTTGCTGTCCAAAGCTGGAGGAGAAGTCCATGGCCCTGGTACTTGAGCCCGCCTGCAGCCCATCCTGCAGCCCAGCCCAGCCCCCCTCAGCAGCAGAAGCCTTTTCAAGACTTGTCTGCACTCACCTGTACAGTCAGTCCAGAGTTTGGCTCGCAAATGTCAGCAAATCGCTCTCTATTCCCACCCGGGATGGAGAAGACGGATGCTCTGTGTCTGCTGCGCAGCAGAGAATCCGTCAACTGGCTCAACAGACTCCGTGTCAACAGAACCTTGGGAGCAGGAGTGCCCCTGGCAACCGGTGCCAACGTTCCATGCCCAGGTAACGGGTGTCCCTTTTGCCCACCCATGGAGTTCCAGATCACCATGGAGGCACCTCAGCCATCACTGGTTCTGCTGCCACCCACTAGACCAGGGTGCTCAGGGCCCTGTCCAGCCTGGCCTGCAACATTCCAGGGACAGCGCATCCACACCTTCTCTGGGCAGCCTGCTCCGATGTCTCCCCACCCTCACAGTTCATGCCACCATCCCATGGGATCTCCCCCTTGCAGTCCAAGCCCTTCCCCTTCCCCCATGGCTCTCTGCCCCCTTTAGGCACCGCAAGGCCGCAGTGAGGCCTCCCCGGACCCTGCTCCTCTCCAGGCTGGACAGCCCCGGCTCTCCCAGCCTGGCTGCAGAGGACGGCTGCTCCAGGCCTCCACACATGCCCAGGGCTCCTCCGGCCCTGCTCCACAGGCACATCCTGCCCGTGCTGGGCACGGCTGGACACAGCTCCGCACCGGGGCCTCAGGGGCAGAGCAGGGCAGGGCTGCACCTCCCGCCGCCCTCAGCCTCAGCAACCTGAGCATCACTGCAGCCTTGTGTGCCTCAAGAGACCCGCCAAAACACACCTCCCCAAATCAAAAAGACATTTACACCCTTCCTTAACCCTCCTCCTCCAGCTTTGCCCGTCTGCTGCCGCCTTAACTCTTACGGGAGCGTTTTAACTTTAACCCCAGTAAACAGCAATTAAAACTAAATCAAAGTTTGTTGGGTTTTTCCCCCGACTGTTGAAAGTCTAACAATTCAGATCCTTATTTCATGTTCCTGAAGTCTTGATGCTGTCACGTGTTCAACTACTCCTCCCCCAGAATTTCCCAGCACGGATGAGGAGGTTTGCTCTGCTCCCAGGGACAGCACCTTCCTCCCAAGGCCCTGCTCTCGGGACAAAAAGCAGAATTAATATTCACCTTTCCTTCTAGCCACTCTGCCATGGGACCTGTGTTCAGAGGGATGGGCTGTGGCTCCTGGGAGTGGCAGGGAACCCATCTCAGCCATGCCAGATGTAGGGATGCTCCTCAGGCCCAGGTGTCATTGTCAGTGGTGTGGGAAGAGCATGGGAATTGACCCAATGTTGAATAAGCATACTTTTAGCCCATGCTTTACATGCGGAAGATAATTTCTTGCAACAATTTTTCAGTTACTACAGTTATTGCTCTTAGGCAATTGACAACATTTTAAATGTTTAAGAATGGTTGGGCATGACTTTCCCAATATTTCCATTCCTGTGTTTGGGAATTGAAGCCAAGTCTTGCTCTGCTCATCACATCCACATCCTTCATTTTTCATATTCAGTGCTTTGAGACTGGTATGAGGTACTTAATTTTTTATATATTAAATACATATTTTTAATTGCATCTTAACATTTTTATATAAAGTGTTAAATCTCCTCTAGGATTTTTCTTATCTAATCCTCTGCCCTTTTACCCAACATTTTTGGAAAACAAAAGTGTTTAAACTGATATCAAGTGGATTTACAGGATTCTGAAACATCCCATGTGCTAAAGCAGAGATCTTCTCCATTTCTGCTCCACGTGCAGCTGAGGTTGTCTGCGTGGACTCAGCACCACATGTATTTTGGGACAGGACTGGATGACTTTTAGCAGAAATGTGTCATCATGGGTAAGGGACAGGTGAGCACTGAGGAAGAGGGGCAGATTTTAGTAAGTTAAACATTTGAAAGGGCAGATTTTAGTAAAATGATCTCCCTCATCCCTTCTGGACAGTGGCAGCAGGGGCTGGGAGACCTTTACTGTAAGGCCCAACACTTACTAATTAAAGCTGCTATTGAAAACATTCATTGCTTGGTGCTGAGAGGGAGAGAAACTTCCTGCCCCTTCACTGCACATCCCAGGGAAGCTGCAAAGGCCACATTTCTGTTTCATCTCCTCCCACATGGGTCACTTTTGAAGCAAGGTGCAAGACCTTTTAAACACTGCCTTTCCATTTTGGGAAGGAAGAAGTTTGCATCTATAAACTTTCAAAAACAAAAGCCAGCAGCCTAAAGTAAGCCCAGATTGAGCTGGCTTAGTATATTAAACACCTGGACAAAGAGCATTGGTGTTTTCACATGATTAGCTATGGTTTGCCAGGAATTTTTGGCACGAGAAGGCACCTCAGGAAGTGAGAAACCCAGGGTTCACTGGACAAGTGTTTTCAGCTCCGTACTCTTCCAAATCAGGGCTACCCTAAGGATCAGAGCAAGGGCCATGAAGTAATTTAAGAAGGGTGAATGTAATATAGGATTTTGTACACCAAAGCACTGCTATCACTATTTTTGCTACCGAAGCACTGGGCTATCACTGATGACAAGAAAACCTACAATGACATTAAAAAGCCCACTTTTCACCCCAGCTGGATCAGTGCTGCCTCTCTTTCTCTGACTCACTCTCTTCAATAACCAAAATGATTTTGATCTGAGTGTAGACAAACAACTGGATTCCACAAGGCAGCAAAGGTCTAGCAACCAGCCCAGCCCTTCAGCCTCATGACTATGGCCATGGTTGCCCACAGGGGTCCTGCCCATGGACAAGTTGGTTTCACTACTGGGCAACCCAATCAAAAAAAGGCTGCATTGCCCTCATGGGCTGCCAAGGATGTGTTATTGGTGGGAGGCAGCTGGACACCCAGCTTCTGGCACAGCTTGGCACAGGGACAGCTCTGCAATCCCTAGAGCAATCCTGCAGGTCAGTCTCTCTAAATCCATTAAAAGGATGCAGGGAAATAGGAAAGGATTACCAAAAGTAGCCCCCGAAAAGATTATAGTCTTGATTGACTAATGATAATTTGTACCAGTCTCACTGAGGATTGCATTTCACTTCGTGTCAAATTGTGCCTTTGCTTGACTCGAGCAATGGTTGTGATTTCAGAGGATGTTTCCTTGAAGACTGTTCAAAGTAAAACCATTTTTACCTTCCCTGATGGTAGGCAGTAGGGGGTGGCTTATTCTGCAGAACAAACATGTCTCTGATTTCCTTCACTCATTTTTTCCTAATACTCACAGAGATTTAAAATTCCTCCACAGAGTCTACATGGTCTTGAAAGCTGAGCAAGATCTGTAGCTTGCTCTGAATCTGAGACAACACCTCTGAGTGTGCTTTCAGGGAAATGTGCATGCAGGACTTTTCAGCCAGTAACCAAATGGGGAATGTTTTTGCATATATAACCTAGGTTGCTTGTTCATACACCAGGCCTAACACTAGGAAAACTCATCTTCATAAATTGCTCTCTTGTGAAGGCAGGTATCATAGAACAGTTTTTACAGTGTTAAGCAAAAATTATCTATAAGAATTGGGTCACTATGGTAACCACTTCCTAGCTCAAAATCAAATAGCCTTTATAGCTGTAATTAAACAATATATGATTTCTACCAAGAATTATTCTGAATTATAATTAATTTTCTGTCACAAGATGGAATTACTTTTATTGCCCCCAAAGGCATCAGAATTTGATCTAATCCAGCAGTACAAAACTTCACGGAGAGAAAATATAACCAGCTTTGAATCTACTGTCAGAAATCATGGTCAATGACTTCAATCTCTTAAATACTTCAACAAACTCTACAAAACATCAGTAATAATTTTTGGGGAAGTCAGAAGTTAAACAAGGTCTCCTGAAAATTGTGTTTCATTGCAGCTAGCCACATGTCCTGAGCCCAGTGATGCACAAGAAGACCAAGTTTGCTGCTTCACACAGAGAGTGGGCAGGCCACAAATTCAGATTTTCCTTTGGCTTAAACAGAAACTTCATTTTAAAACAAGCAAAAAGAACTGAAAAAATAGGAAAACCTCTCAGCTTTTCTTCTGTGGGTAATTATGCCTATCACTTCTGTTCTTGGGACCAAGATCATGCACAGAAACCTTGGCAGACTACTAGGACATGGCAAACATCATTCACAGGTCAGTCACTGTGACTGCCTTTAAAGCCATAAGGTAATTAACAGAAGCACAATGCTCCACATGGGCCAAATTAAGCCAGCGGTAAAGCTGGTTTCCAAATAAAGGGGAACAAACCTAATCACCTTGTGTTTAGGTGAGCTGCACCAGCTGGATCTGATGGGAGTGGTCCACAGGTGGCTTCAGAGAGGAGCAAAGCCCCCATTGCTAATATGATCCACTTCCAAGGAAGTAGTAGTGGGTTGGTTTCATTTTCTTCTTCTTGCCTGGGAGCTGTATTAGCTCAGAAGACATTTAGCAGGACTTTTTGTTACTCATGCCTGGGAGGATTTTTTGGCTTTTTTTTGGGGGGGTGGGGGGAAGTGCAGCAGGTGTTTTATTGTCTAGTTAACACATTATGGAGCACATATACACCTATGTTCTATGTAAATATTAATATAATTGTTTGCCTGAGTGTTTCCTTTTTTTTCTCTCTCTCTCTTTCCAAGAGGGAGGCAAAACAAACATTTATTTTTCTAAAAGTCTGTACATTTCTGAGGCACTCATTTCTCCATACAGCTGTGAATCCCTGTGGGTTTCTGAGTGTTTTCTCCTCCAAGTGAATTTACTGCTCAGTGGCTGCAGTTATTCCAGAAGGAAACCATGGAAAGCCTTTTAGTGCCTAAAATGAGGAGTCTTCTCTTCCTTGTTTAGAGGGCCAGCTTCCTGTGTTCCAGATGAGCAGTAATGCTAACTTAATGAGCCATGGACTAATATTTTTTATTCTTTTGGAGCTGTTTTGGCCACCCATCTACCCCAGTGGCTCTCAGTGGAAGAATTTATGACTCATTGAGTTGCCTAAAGACTTCTGGGAAGGGACCCTGTAAAAAAATCCAAATATGTCTGTGGAGCCTGAACACTGTACACAGGACACTGGTGGCACAGCCACTGCCTGTAGGGCTCTGCAGACTCCTCCTGTGGTGCTTCCCCAGGCATGGAGAGGAAGCATCAGAGGAATGTCCTTAGCGAGAAGGGTTTTTCTGACCCTGCAGTCTGTTCTGTCACTGCTCAGGGACAGGACTAAGTGAAAGGCAGCTTCTGTCGCAGAGGGACTGAACATTCTGGCCTTGAGGCTTCTCTGTGGCTTTTCCCTGGGCATCCATCCCTTAGCTCCATTGTGGAGCATCAGTATTTTGACCTTTCCTCTGTTGGCTTTTTCCAGAACCTCCCTGCTGGTTTCTCAGTTCTTCTTCAGCAGCTCAAGCTAATGTTTTTTCCCCAAACCCCAGGCTGGTGGCTGCTTTTTTTGTCTTCTCTTTTCAGTTTTTGAAATATCCAGAAATTCTCTTTTTTTTTTTTTTTTTTTTTCCCTGAGCTGCTGCAAAAGAGTCACAGCTGAGCTGTGGTTCAAGCTACGGGAAAATACCCTATGCCCGCCCCCCAGCCCCCAGTGCAAGCAGGTTTTGCATTCATGATGGGTTTAATGTCAAGCAGTGTCTTCAAGTGGGATGTCATTTGCAGGGGCTGGAGCTTTGCACTGCCATGGATTGTTAGCCCCCTCTGCCACCCTCATCTTTCTAGTTTCATGAAGGCAGTTGCTTGCTGGCATAGCCCTATCCTTAAATTCAAGAAGTAAACTTGTCTGTGTTGATACTTGAGACTACACTTCTAGTTTTCAACAGAGGGTGTCAGCAGTGTGAAATCCTGCTCACCACCAAGAATGTTCTTCATAGTCCCAGATAGTGTGGGCCACATCTCCTCCCTTGACAAGGTGCTCCATGAACAGTGGAGTTGAGACTGAGACATGCTCTGAACAGCAGGACAAAATAGTGTGTCAGTGCTGCACCCTTGAAACTGAAGAAAAGAGGCCTTCTTTCTTTACACAGCCCTCTTATTTTGAACTGGCCTTCCCTTCCCAATTCTCCCAGCAGCACTTGGGGTCAGAAACACAAGAGAGCATCAGAAAGAGTTTTGGAGGAGGGGAACTCCTCTGCATCACTGCAATCTCAAAGGTCCTTGCGCTGAATTCTGAGGAGCCCTCAGAGTTCAATGATAATTACTCAAGACTGCAGAGACTATGCAATCAGAGCCATGCTAAGCTTGGAGCAGCCTACTTCAGTCTGAAGTACATTAGCCTGCTCAGTACTGGAGAGCAGAAACCAGCGTGATGCACCCTCATGCTGTGAAGTGAGAAACAAATCCTGCTGTTTGAGCTGGCTACCAGGATGAGATGGCCCTTCATCTACCTTCTCACACTGAATTTGTTTCCTCTTCCTCTGGAGAGGGTAGGACAAGATGGTCCTTGCCCATGGAATATCAGAAAGAAGGGATATTTGCTCACAAAACTGCCTTTGTAGAGCCAGGTGAAAAAGTGGTCAGGAAAGGATCAGCTGCGCTGACAATGCTGTGCCAGTCCTCAGTGGCAGTGGAGCCTTACCTCCACCTGTTTGCTGAGTACTCATCCTGTAGATGATGAGAATATATTGTAGTCATTTTTTTCTAAATACTGGAGCATCCACAAAAGGCTTTTCATCCTACAGTTTTTCATCCATTATATATATATATAAGGAAAAAAAGTATCCTAAATTGTATCTTTTAATGTCTACAGGAAACTGCTTACTGCTCTGGTTCCTACTTCATGTAAGAAGGAAAATGTGTGCAACTGGGTTTTCCCCTCATCACTGAAAAGGTGAGTTCTATTATAGCAGTTACTGCTGTTTTGTGACTAATTTTTGGGCAAACAGCCTGGGAACTGCTGATCATGCCAGAGACACAAGGCCCTGATTCATTTGTTCATCCCACTTTATAAAAAAATTTAATAGAAGATAATTTAAGTGTGGATTTAACAGTGTTGCTGAATTGGGACTTTGGAGTAAAGTCCCTGCAGGATTCAGTTCATCTTAAGCAGATCTTTATGAGAGCTTGGGCAAAGCCACTGACATTTTGCTAAAACTGTTTCATATAAATGCTGTTGGTGATAACTTGGACACCACCACACAGGCATTTTGGGAAACAGATCAGTACCAACCAGTGTTGTTCTAGATGAGTTATATGGGAAAGGGGGAAATTTGGCTGATTTTGCTATTCTTAAGGCAGTCAGTCATATCAATGTGCATGGCAAACAGGAGAGCCAGGCGAAAGTCAGCTATGATTGAGTCCATGATAGCCTGCTATTCATTTTGGAGGAAAACTGGCAGTAAAAAGGATCTGGTCATCATTAAGCTCCAGCAGAGTTTATTCTAATTTTGTCAAGCTGACTCCTTAATTAAATGGTTGCTTTGTGGGGAATTGAAGAAGTATTGGATATGTGGTAGCAACAGGTAGAGGCTGTCATTCCAATTCATCTATTTTCTCTGAACTCTGAGAAAATAGTTTCCACCTCTGAGAGGTTCTTCTCTCAAAATCTACCAATCCTTCCCTGGGCAGACAAGATGAAATGGGCGGGGCGGAGGCAATCCCCTTGTTTATGTCATAGCCACCTGCTGCTGTACCCCAGATATAGAGGATAATTTTGGTTTTAGTTTCCAACCAGTGCCCAGGCATTTGTTTTTTCCTAAGGGACAACTTAATTCCTTTTGTGAACTCATTTTGGGTTATAATGTGACTATATTTCAATGCCTCTTATTAATCCCATATTGAAGACAAGCATAGTAAAGATGGAAGAAGAAGAAGTATAGTTTGTTTTTTCTTTACTGAAGGTATTTTTTTCCTTCCCCCCATGCCCAGGGCTTTCTCTGGGTTTCAATCCAGTAGCCCCTCCATCTTACAGTGCTCCTCTAAAAGAGCCACAGGACATGCACCAGGGCACTTGGTAGAGGAGAGAGGGATGGACTGGATTTTTGCATTGTACTGCTTTTCTTCCCTGTACATCCAGGGCAGGGGATGAAGTCAGACACACCTCAGTGTTCACTTCTAAGGCTGGGCTTGTGCTCTGGGTTTGTGATGCAAAGCTGCACTGGGGCTGACAGCGCTCTGCCAGCTGTTGTGAGCTGCAGCATCCCCTGCACCACTCATCCTCATGCCAAGGAGTGCCTGTGAGGCCTGAGGGCTCACATCCCCCTTTAATTAACACCATCCCATCCAGCCTTTGGATAACCTTGAGTGGTTTCAGAGCTTTGTGACTTTTCACCAAATAAAACAAAAAAAGGAATTTGCCAATGGAGAGGGGATGTTGTTATGTGCCGTTGCAGCAGTACCCACTGTGTGGCAGAGATGGTTTTGCAAAAGGTCCTAAATCCTTCTGGGAGCAGCTCTCAGGGAGCATCCCATGCAGAACATGAACCAACTAGAAATGCAAAGCTCATCTTGCATATGTCTTACCTTAAGAAATTCTTAGCACGCTAAGGACTCTTGTATTACAGTACTACAGTATTTGTACCTTTTTAATTCATGAGTCAAGGTGGAGTGTCATACGTGATAATGTGTGAGAGCTGAATGACAGAGCTGTCAGCTGTGGGACACTGAAATGAGTCCTTTAAAGTGCTGTCAGGTCTAGTTGGACACTTTTATCATAATATTTATTTTAGTCTCAGGAAAACAAATCCATTGAGTCTTCCCTTTCTGAGGGTCTCCTTAAAATACTGCTATTCATTAGTGGGATGTTACAAAATGGTTTTCTTGAAGTTGTCTGCACTGTAAGTAAGCTCTTCTCCCTTCCCAGAGACTGGAACCTCACCAATGCCACAGCCAGGGGCTTTGAGCAGGGTTCCCCAAACACAGAGAATTTTCCAGGCCTTGTGGCCCTTGCCATTTCAATATCTGATGGATGCAAAAAGTGCAAATGGTCTACCTAATTCCACTGCCGGCTCCTCTCCCATGGGAAGAGCCCAGCTCCCTCCCAGCTGGAGGAGGTTTGGTGCAGTGTGACAGTGCCACAGCTGAGTTTCCCCCTAAACCCACCCATGACCATTAAGTCTCCATTACAGGACACTGAATTCACTCTGTAAATGAATGATAATGTCTCCTGAGGAAAATAAAGTGGGGGAAGGGGATTGACAAAACAAAAACAACCCTTCCCACTGCAATAGCACTTTCAATTAAGAACAAAACAGAGCAGGAAGCTTTGAAGCTTGACTTTGGGCAGAAAGAAAAGGCCCTCTCTGAGAGCCCTGGGTTTCTGTAGGCACAGCACAGTGGCTGCTGTCTTCTTTTTACGTCAGAGCATTAATGCTGTTGTTTCGCCCCTGGTATCAACAGAGCTTGCCTGGTAGGTGGGTGGGGTATTGGGATTTATATTGCAGACAAATTCAGGAAAGCTTCAGTCTTTTTTTTCCTTTTTTTTTTTTTTTTTTTTTTCCCTGACAAAGCTTTTGAAAGTCCACTGGGGACCCCTAATGTTCAGCTACTGCTGAAGCGCGCACTTCAAAGCCAGAGCTGCACAGCTTCTTTTCCCATCAATGGGTTTGATCATTCTGGTGGGCTTTTATTATAGGCAGTAACACTCCCTTCCCCCTTCTAAAAGTCTTCTTTCTGGGAAGCTCTAAGGGCTCCTCAAAATGTTTAGTAAAACAGCATTTCTATGGCCAGAAAACATGCCAACCAAATCAAACCAGGATGTTCCTGGAGATGCTTTGGGAGGCAGAAAACTTTTTGCCACCTGCATGGCAGGCAGGATCCTTCCCTGCCCTGAGCTGTGGCAGCAAACACTCCTAACACAGCCAACAGAAAAGTCTGCAGAAGAAAAGTGGGTAGAATATGTGGTTATTCTAAAAGGAGTTGGGAGGAGTAATCCTGTGGAGATTTTGGTGACAGACTGTGTTAGTCCTCCATAAACTCCCACTTCCTAGTTCCTATTCCCACACATCCCCCCATGGCTGCCTCATTTGCTCCCCAAAATAATCTCCACTACCCACATTCTAAGGCCTGTACCAAGCTGGGCAGCCTCCATGACCAAAATTTACAGTCTTCCCACTGCCTTCAGCCAGGGTAGATGGGAATTGCTGCTATTACAGGCTTTATCCTAGTTTCTTAGTGCCTCTGCTGGTGGGGCAAACAGGCATGCAAATACCTCCACAACAGACTTAGGATTTTTTCAGCCAAATTCCTGCAGTCAGCTTTTCTCTCTCTTATAACAAGAATGTATTGTCTCTCCTAGACTAGCATTAATATTTTTCTAATTTTCCCCCTCAGCCGAAGGCAACAGCATGGTCAGTTACTGGGAGAGCCACACCAAATGCACTTGGAAGTCTGGGCAGAAAAATGTTAGAAATCCAGGTGGAGTAAGTTACCTTCCTCTTTCATGTCTCCATCCCCAATCCCAAATAAATCAGAAAAAAAAATGTGCTTTTTAAGTGGTTTCTATCATAATGAAAGTCAATTAGAGTGATGCAAACAGAGCTGATAACTGCAGGTTTTCATCACTGACTCTGTGCTAAATATCTGCACTGTGTGGTTTGCAAGGAAGTAAGGGTGCATGGAGAGGAGAGGGTGGGGTTTTTAAAAGTACTTAAATTACCTCTAATTAGCAACACAACTGTAGTCAAAACAGTATGTGAGGATAATAAATTGATATTTGCATAACGGAAATACTACCAAACTGTACTTCAAATAAGATGAATTTGATTATAATTAGAGCTGTGTTTTGGGAAAGAAAATCCTTCTAATTGCCTGAGTACAGACAGTGCCAAGGAGGGGAGGGCTGGCAGCTGTTAGGGAGGTCCAGCCAGTGCTGTGTGGGACAAGTGCCCCACAAGTGACAGTAATTCCCTGAAGGGGGGACAGGGTGCCCACATCTATCACCAGCCAAAATAGCCATGGCAAGCTGGATCTGGGGAGAAAAAGGGAAAAAACAGGAGGAATGTGAATGTGTGCACTCTCAGCCATCAACCACAAAACCATGAACTGAAAGAAAATCCACGGTGAAATTATATGGACAGTAATCAGGGTGGGATATACCTATGTTTCAAGAGGAGGTGCTGCAAGGGTAAAAATGCAAGCACTAATCCTGTAAATTGCAGGAAAACTGTAAGCATATTTTTCTGGAAAACCTAATCACTACATTGAGTTCCACTGGCTTCCTCCTGCTGCTGTTTGATAACTGACTTTATTAAACCAGCAATTGTTTTCTTTCTGTTGAATCATATGCAAAGTTCTTTGCAAAGATTTATTGTCCAGCTCTTGCTACTCTTTTCTAGTAAAGAGGGCCACCTAGATAGCACTGGCTGATAGGTAACTCACCCTTTGTACAAAACCATGTATACCAGTAAGGAAATTACAGCTGATATGTTATATTCCAAAACAGCTTTTGCTTTTTCTTTCTTTTTTCTTTTTCTTTTTTTTATGAAAATAAGCAAAATAATTACACTGTGTCACTGGAATGAAGGCAGCATGCACCTTGAGGCTAATTTATTGCCTGGTAGCTGAAGAATCTTATCACTGGTGATAATGCATATTTTGCTGTTGAGCAATGACATGGTTCAGGTGGGAAAATTGATCAACATACAAAACCTGCTCTCTCATTTTGGCTGGAGGACTGAAAAAGGTGATTTCTTAAGTCCTGTGTGTACTGGGTTTGTGTGGCCATATTTGGATAGTGAGGGGGACTATGGGTTGGCTTCTGTAAGAAGCTGCCAGGAGTTTCCCCATGTCTGACAGAGTCAATGCCAGCTGGTTCCAAGGCAAATGTACTGCTGGGTAAGGCTGGCTTAGTCGGGAATGAGAGTAATGCCTCTGTGATAACATCTTTAAGAAGGGGAAAAAAGTTATTGCACAGATATAATTGTGGCCAAAGAAAAGCAGAAGGGGACTGTACCCCATGAAAAGTGATCCATGTTGGAGAAGTTAGTGAAAAACTGTCTCCTCTGGGAGGGACCCCATACTGGAGCTGAAGGACTCTCTCCGAGGTGGCAGCAGTGGCAGAAATAGCTGTTGTGAACTGACCATAACCCCCATTCTGCATCTCCCTGCTCTGCTGGGAGGAGAGGGAGTAGAGCCAGGGAAGGAGGGAGGGATGAGGAAGAAATTCGTTTTAAAGTTTATTTTCTTTTTAATTATTCTGCTCTGATATTTTTAGAACAAATTTAATTAATATCCCCAGTTGAGTCTGTTTTGCCTGTGACAGTATTTGATGAGTGATGTCTCTCAGTCCTTACCTCAACTCGTGAACCTTTTGCTATATTTTCCCTCCCCAGTCCAGTTGCAGAGGGGATTGAGAGAATGGCTTTGATGGGTGTCTGGCATCCAGCACACCCTGAAATGCAACGACCCTGCTCACCTGGCCCTCAGTGTATTTGCTCCTCACATACGCAGGTGAGTACGCCTTAGCTCACTGAGCTTATGTCATATCTGGGCCACTAATAGCATCATCCTGGACCCAGTGGCAATAGGAAAAGTGTTAAAGGTGCATGAATTTGGCCATCACTGTCTGGCAGAAGGTGCAACAGGATGTGGCTTTCTGCAACCATGCCTGGATGTCCCTCTGACATTGGCTGCAGTTAGGGAGGATGGAGAAAACAAGGAGGATGATTTGGGGGATAGAAGAGTAGCAGCACAGATTGGTTCTGGGTGTCTTGGTTTGAAGGACAGATGTCTGCTAAAGAAGACATGAGCCTCCCTTGAAATAGTAGATGTAGACCCCCTCCCTCCAAATTACTATAATTTTGAAATTAAGGGGCTCTCAGGGAAACAAATGGGAATAGGAATACCAGTTCTTTACTAGTACGTGTAAATATGAAAAACCAAACAAATTACAACTTAATAGGAAAATTAAAATAAAATGCAGTAGTACAAAAAGACCCCACTCACAGTCAGAATACAACCTGACACCCCGTCAATCAGGGTACTGGTAGCATTCCGATTAAATGGTGACTGCAGTCCGCCTGGAGTGACAGATGTGGTTCTGTTGAAGCAGTGGTCCTGTAGAAGGATACAGTTTTCCTGCAAAGGTCCCCTGATCATGTAGAAGCTTTTGTTTTTTCCTCTGGAAATCCAGTGGAAAAAGGCTGCCTTGGTGTTCCAAATATCAGATTATATCCAGGTAGGAATGCTTGGCTCCTTCCCCTGGGTGGAGCATCTCACAATGGGATGATTTATGGGTCATGCAGTGGGACTTAATGGCCCATTAACAGAAGATATATCCCTAGACGGAGGATGGGTCCTAGAAAAGATAAAGAACACTGCCCCATCTGGTATTTAACAGATGGTTGATAGAATACTTTTGGTTATGTCCATTATTTCAACCCAAGACAATGGGGGGGTTTTGAGACAGCTCCTCATGTTACTCACCCGTGGATGCTGTTTTGTGGAGACAAAGACAAGGTTTTCCTGTCCACAGGCACAGAAAGGAGGGTACCACAGGCCTGGAAAAGATGCCTTGTGCCCTAAATTGGTTCATCTCTCTATATAAGAGATGTCAAGTGTAGGTCTGGTTTCTAAATCAGGAGCTACTGTTCATGCATATTTACTTTATGAGGAAAAAAAGGACAGGGTATGAGATGCGATGCAGCACAAGCCTCAAGTCAAGGGAAATATTTCCCTTCCTTCAAAGGGTCCTGGCTCAGGGCATGGACTGCAGAAGCCATGGAAATAAGCTCCTTTTTGAGTTGGCAAATGGTGTCTTGCTTTTCTGCTTGAGTAGAAAAGAGAAATTCACCTGGAGCTCTGCTATGCTGTGCAGTTTGTGGTACCAGATTTACTAAAGGGCTGTGTAGGAGGGAGCACAGAAAGGAAAGAGAAAGGAGATGAGTGGGGGGAGCAGGCAGCTGCACTGCACCAGAGAGCATTGGTGTGCAGCATGCTGAGAGGGACGAGCTGAGGGATGGACAGCCAGGCCACAGGTCTCCTCTCTGTCCTCTCCTGTTGGGAGCAGGATATAGAGCTGGCTCTGAGGAGCCCAGCCTGGGGACAGCCAGGTGAAGAGGCAAAGCCTGGCCATCCCTTCCTTAATGTGTGGCCACCACACAGCCTCCATCAGTCTCCACTGTGTGGGGTGCTGGCATGCTGTGCCTGTGGGATACCCCAGAGTTGTTTCTAGGATCACCCTAGAAAGAGACTGAAGTTGACATCCAAAAGAGGACAGAAAAATGTGAGTCTGGATAAAATCCTTCTCGCCTCTGCCTATGAATCATGGCACAATAGCAATTCTCAGAAAGCAAAGCTTGGACCCTACTATGGGCTTGCTGTCCCATTTGTTCCCTCTGTGGCAGCCCCTAGTTCTCAGGCTCCCCAGTGTGGCCTCAGGCACCCAGTAGGAGTGCAAGACCTTGCATCATGCAATAAGTGAGCTGACTAATCATGGTAGGAAGAAGGGAAACATTGCACACCAACAAAAGCCCTGTGTCCTAGTTTGAAAGACAGGTGTTTGCTAAGGAAAGCAGAAGCCTCCCTTTGAACTGAAAAATGTGATCCTTCCTTCCTACAGATTATTATGATTTTGAAATTAAGGGATCTCTCAGGTAAAGATATGGGGGTAGGAATAACAGTTCTTTACTAGTATAACCAACAAGACAAACAAGAACAACAACAGCTATGAAATTACCCACAAACAGAACAGTAACTCAGTCCCAGTGTTTTTTGGCTGCAGGCACCTTTTCCCTGAGCTGCAGTTCCCGGTGCTGGGGGCGGGCGGGTCCCGCAGAGCTGCAGGAGGGCTGGGGGTGATGGCAGCGCTGTCCCAGGGGGAGAGAGAGATGGAGAGAGAGCTCTCCGCTCACGGTGTGGGTCCCAGTGCTCAGCAGAGTGCTGGATGGTGGCAGGTTACAGCGAGATGGGAGCAGGGCAGGGTCCCACAGCAGTGAGGATGGCTCCCGGTGCTGGGATGGCAGGGATGGAGCTGAGGCAGCGATCGTCCTTCTCGTCCGAACTCCACGGGGAAATGGGGAGAGCCAGAGCCTTGTGTCTGCTCTTCTGGGTGTTTGGATATCGAGGGGTTTCCCTCTTCTTTCCCCTTCCCCTTGTCACCAGGGCCCAGTCAACAGGTATCTTAGCATGACAATGGGGAAAATTCCACAGAGAGAAAAGGGAAAGAACCAAACCCCAACACCCTGGGAAACAATTTTATTGCTAGCAAAACTCTGCGGGTCTTTATTTAGTGAGTGCACTTCCTGTAAAATGCAACTGCTCACTGTGGTTTTAAACGAGACCACCCTGAAAATGAAGGCAGTTTCCATTAAACTTAATTACTTTTCCCCAGAACTGGCATGACAATGGTAATGTTGATAAGGAACAATAGCTCTTAAGTGAGAGCATCATTTATATTTTCTATTAAATCACTGTCATTTCCAGTACAAATGGGTACATGCATGCATGTCATGCTGATTTACAGTGATAAAGTCTTAGTCATGATCAGTTACCACAATGCCTAAGCAGAGCACGAAAGGGGATACAAACATGCACCAAGCCCAGATCAATATTTGGATCTAACTTAGCATTAGCAGATGAGTTGGTGCAACAGTGATGGGAGTTTTTCCAAAAATATTCATATGCTCATGATCTGTGTATCATCTTGATATTCTGATCAGTATATTAGTGTCATTTTGAAGGCTATTGATCTCTTCCACCTCAGCTTTCCAATTGTCTTCAGAAGTGGCAAGCCAGGAAGCAAATGGAGAAGGAGCAGCAGCACATGACCTGCTATATACCTGACCATGGACATGCAGCACAAAGCAAATGTAATGTCCAGTAAATAATTCAAATTCCTGAACACTAGACACTCAGCAAGGAGAAAGTGGGGTTGCTGAGTGCAGAAGGCAGCAAAGATGCACAAGTATTGGCGTTGCAGCAGTCGCTCAGGGAAGGTTTCTGCTCTTGAAGATGTTTTCCAGAAGTTGCTGAGCTTCTAGGAGTCCATGGGCTGCTGCCACAGTGAGGAGTTTCTCCACTTCCCTGAAGGACATGAAACCTTTATCAAGAAAATCTAGGAGGAAATCCTAAATTCATTCCTAGTTAAATTTTAATTACACAGGTTTTTGTAACAGGAACACAGCTACTGAATATGAAAACATCTGTAAAGTTAACTCTTCCCTATTCAGAAAATTATCTGATTTTCCTTCTGCTTTTTCCTGTGGTCTGAGCACATATGTTCTATTTTTGGTGATTTTCTCATCTTCATTGAAATAATTTTGGAGTTCTTGAAATACCAGCCAATATGTGAGTCTGATCATGCAACATGCAGTGGAGACTGAAACAAAATACACTGGCTTAAAATCATAACGTTTGTCCAAACAATGCTTTTTTAGCTTCATTTAGCATACAACTGCTCCCCCCAACCTTAATTTTAATTTTCAGGCTTGAAGCAAATGAAAAGAATCACAATGAAACAATACATTAAATCAAAAAAGGGCTGGGTTTCACTGTGATGGGATCAGTTTCTTCAGTTTCACTTAGCCCTAGGACAAGTCAGCACAGTGACTGTACAAAGCACAGGGCAAGTTTTCTTTATCTGTGGGTCTTGCTGGGAAAACTGGTGTGGAATGTGCACATGCACATCAGGAAGAGAAACTCATCCTGGGCAGTTTCAATCCAGCCCCCAAGCAGTCACAGGATGCTTCTCATTGGCCCCACTGTATAGGAGACTGAAAAGGGAATGCCCTTAAAAGAGAAAGACAGGTCTTTATAGCAGAAAATTCACATGTCACTTCAATAGCTCTTTCTATGCCATGCCTTCATTGGGAAATCATCATGGAAAAACATATGCAATAAGACCATGACCATTTTAAGTACTGTGATGCCTAATTTTAAAAATGTCATTGGACTAACTGTTTTTCCATTTCTCTGCTGCAGGTAGGGTTGCATTACTGACAATACAAAAAGAGGGCATTAGAAATGCTGGAGTGGCTTTGTGCATGTAGCACCTACAGCACTAGGTTCTACACCCTCCCACCAAGAGGAGTTGGGAATGAAGGTGTAATGGGAAGAAAGAGGATTATCTCAGATTACCCTTCCTCAAGTGCCACAGTCATGTTTCTGAGTGCCCCCACCGCCAGGTTGAAGGAGGAGTGGGGATGGCCTTGCCCCGCAGCTTCCCTACAGCCAGGAAGAGACAAGCACAAGAAATGGTAAGAGTAGTACAGAAGAAGAAAACCAGAGTCTGAATGTTTTCAAACAAGGTAAGTTGGTTTCGGCTGAGGACCACTTTTTTTCCAAGCAGCTGGTACAGTGCTGTGCTTTGGATTCAATATGAGAATAATATTGGTAACACACTGATACTTTGGTAGTTGCTGAACAGTGCTTACCCTAAATCCAGGATTTTTCAGCTTCCCATGTTCTGGCAGCAAGCAGGTGCACAAGAAGCTGGGAGGGACCACAGCCAGGACAGCACACCTGAATGTGCCAAAGGGATATTCCATCCCATGGAGCATCTCATGATCAGTGTATAAACTGGGGAGGTTGGTCAGGAGCTGCTGATTGCTCATCAGGGACAGGCTGGGCATCAGTCAGAGTGTGATGAGCAATTGTGTTGGGCATCCCTTCTGTTTATTGAGTTTAATCCTCTCTTTTATTACTATTGTTATTGTTACATTTTACTTTATTTCAATTACCATACTGCTCTTATCTCAACCCACAGATTTTACCTTTTTCTAGTTCTTCTCCCCATCCCGCAGGAGAGGAGGGGAAAAACTAGTGAGTAGCTGCACCATACTTAGTTGCTAGCTGAAATTAAACCAGGGCAGAGAAAATAAAGGGGAAGTTATATATAATTCACTTTTTGAAATGTGACTCCTTTGAAATTTCAGGCCTTGATTTGGGAAACATCCTTATTCAGAAAAGCATGAAGGCTTCAGCATTTCCCTAGGTATGGATGTCTTTAATGATTCCTCCTTGGTTTACATCTCCTTCTGTCACAGGCATAGCTCTTTCAACCCTAAAAGTCCTGCAGCTTGATGCTTTTCTATGCCTTGAGCAGGCAGAGATACCATCTAACATGCCTACTCCTCTCCCCTTACTTTTTGGGTAGCACAGTAAATTTCCCTGTCCTTAGTCCTTCCCATTTCTCACTAAGAATGGAAGGATTTCAGGGGGTGCAGCGCAGGCTCCCACCGTAGGTGTAACTACTATGGGTACCACAGAAAATGCACACACAGGCAATGGCTGCATTGCTCATGTGGCAGAAGCCTCTTAGGAGGGTGTTCTGAGAGCAGAAAAATACACTGCTGTAACTTGATTTCCCATTGCCTCAGCACCTCCTGGCTCACTCCCCTCCTGCACCTGTGCATTCTTCCTGCTGCCCACTTGCAGCTCAAACCTCCCCAAAAAGCCATACAACAGTACCAGCATCCCTCTGCACTCTCACTGTCAAGATACTTCCTTTCTTCTCACTGACTAAAAAATAGCAATAGCAGGTGGGAAAAATGGAGCAAAACATTATGCACAGTGAGAAGTCAGGAGTTCCCACTGTCCCTGCTGCTACCTGTGAACCTCCTTCCCACCAGCACAGGACAGCTCAGTGCAAGTTTCCCCCCAAAGCACTGCCAGCTTTTTCTTCCTCCCATACCACATGTCGCCTTTCCCCAGAAGAAGCCAATTTCCCATAGCAGGAATTGCTTGGGGGATTTTTGTTCCTCACCTGAACCAGTGCATAGCCATGTCCTCATTTTTTTCCACTCCAGCTCCTGGGTGTGAGACAAGGTAGCAAAGTCACAGACAAGTTATAAAATACAGTGTCCAAAATCCAGCAGTGTGTTGGTACCACAAAGCCGCATTTGTGGTTCTGGTGTATAAGCACGCACACTCTGGCAGTAAGTTATCCATAGACTGGAGAAACATTACCTTGCAAATACCTCTGTCCCAGGATATGCTGGGCATGGGGGTACCCCAGGCGAGCATACACATGAGCCACATGGAAATGGAAATCCTCATAGCACAATGGGATGTAGAGCAGGAGGAGGCCAGCAGTGATTACAGCTACCAGCTGCAAAAGAGAGGAACAGTCATGATGCAAAGAAGAAAATAAGCTGAGGGCTAGCTATAGCAAATATTTCATCTGAACCCTGAAGCCTCTCAAAGCCATTCCCCATAGAGAAATGGGAGGAAAAGCCCAAACAGCCACAGAAAATCAAAGTCACCTTTGATAGAGAGCCAGATCCAGAACTTCCACTGAAGCTGGCAGAAAAGGCCCTGCTGAATTCAGCAAGCAGTGTATGAGCTCCCAAGTTAATTTCCTCTTTAAGCTCTGCTACAGCAAAGGAAACTACAATCTAGTGGTCCTCTTGAAGAAAAAGTAAAAAAAGAAACCCTAAGGTGCCATCAGGCTTTTAGAAACAAGTCATCAAAGACACTTTCCAGAAGGAGCCTCATTCTCCAGGCACCCGGGGACTTGTGGCCCACCATTGCCCACATAATTGTCATACAAATGTGAACACTCACATGATCACAAAATGGGTCAGGCTGGAAGGGACCATAGTGTGTCATCTGGTCCAACCTCCCTGCTCAAACAGGGTCATCCTAGAGCACATTGCATAGGATTGCATCCAGAAAGTTCTTGGATATTTCTGGGGAGGGAGACTCCACAGCCTCTCTGGGAAATCTGTTCCAGTGTTCAGTCACCTGCACAGTAAAATAGTTCTTCCTCATGTTCAGGTGAGACTTCTTGTGCATAAGTTTCTGCCCATTGCCTTGTGTCCTATTGCTTGGCACCAGTGAAAAATGCCTGGCTCCATTGACATCCTTCCTTCAGATACTTATAAATGTCAATGAGTTGCCCTCTCAGTTGTCTCTTTTTGAGGCTGAACAGACCCAGCTCCCTCAGCCTGTCATCATCCCTTAATCATCTTCACTGCCTTGCACTGGACCTGCTCCAGGAGCTCCATGTCTCTCTCCTTTTGAACATCCACAGCTCATAAACCCTTTCATTATATGTTACAGTGAGGACATGCCTACACCTGACAGGAGGATAACCTTGAGTCAGAAACCCTTCTTGCATCCAAGGTATAAATCAGTGAAAAGTGTGATGAACTGCACCAGCAGGGAAAAAGATGAGAGACCAGAATAATACTGTTTGCTTTTTTTGGTGCTAAATTGGATTTTCTTTGTTCAGTGAGCTAGGTATTAGCTTCCAGTAAGAGGAGCTGGCAACTGATGCATCCACATCTTGGCAGAGTCAGATGTTCCTGGCAGGAGAAAGAACATACTTAGGAAAAGGCTGTAGGAGGCCCATGTGGAGCCTCCTGCCTGCACAGGTTACCAGAAGCCCTTTGACTCCCTGGAGGGGAATGCAGCATGTCTGGCTGGTGGTGCCAGTCCTACAGAAGGCAAAACCCTTCCCTACTATAGGAGAAGATGGAGCAGGTACAGTCCTGAGTAGAAGACGTGGCTTTTTGAAAACATCAAGAAGGAGAGTGCTGGTCAATCTCTCTGTGCTGCTCTGGGTCAAAAGAAACCAGGTCGATAGTGTGAGATCTGCCAGAGACCACTGAAAGGATATGGTCAGAAGCAAGGTCACAGGGGAAAACTTTGTGGCCATGCACCAGTGCCCTTGGGGTACACCCTGGCACACTGCTCTCTGTGGCACACCACCTTTCCACAACAATGTCCATAATGATCAGCCATGCCCTGCAGGCAGCCTCCACCCTCACTACTGCAGAGATGCTGTGCCTGTCTCCTCTGAGGCAGGTGGCACAGGAACCTCTGGATGTCTGCTTTTTGTCCCAAGCTGTTTCTTGAGGAGAGGCCTTCAGTTTTTGCAGTTGTATAGGCACAGACATATGGCAAGTTCGCATTTCACCGGGAGTTCCTTTAGAAATCTATCACTGAGCATCCATAATCTGAACCAGAAGATGGTACCACAAACAGCTGTTGCTTGACTGCCCACCAACATCTGAAAAGGTATCAACAAGTATACAGCTAGTCCTACAAACACAGACATAAGAAAAAATACTCCTTTGTCCTGCACTGTGGTTACATCTGAGTTCAGGTAAATACTGTGCTATTTTAAGTGTCCCCAAGACCAAGAGAGGAGGGAAACGCAGTTGCTGGTGGACAGGCGTTCAGTTAGAAGTAAGGTCTGCCTGGAGAAGGGATGAAGGAAGGCAACGTGAGTCCTCTGAGCTTCTTTCTGCAGCCCCTTGTGCTCACAGCCAGCATTGGCTGGGACTAAAGGCACCAACAGTCCCTGAGACCAAGAGCTCCTCAGGGACCCCAGCTGGACAACAAGTATTAGTTTACCTCAAATGCAGGAAGGAACATCGGGAGCCTGTTGCATTGCCCCATGCAGAGATGTGAAGCAGATCACTGACCTGAAGCAACCTTTGTAGTCTTGGATGGTTCAATTGCTTATCACACCCTTTTCTGTGGCGACTCATCAGAAACTACATTGCAAGTTTTGAACCCTGCATCCTTGGGGCTGCTCAAAAGCATGAGGAAGCCCAGTGCTGTTGTCGGGGCTCTGCTGGGGAGCCAGGCAATGAGAAAGACAACTCAGGCTGTGCATATGTATTTATGCAACCTGGCTCCTACACAGCAGCTTCAGCATCTTGACTGCACCACCACCCATGTACCAAAGCCAGGTGAACAGGATCAAAATGATGACCAAGAGGAATGCCTAAAAATCCCACCCATAATCACTGCATTTGAAGATACAATGTTACTGTGTGCTAGCAAAAGCCTCTGCTCCCCAGGCTGAGAAAAGCATTGCAAGCCTTGCAAGATGGAGAGGCTGTTTTGTGCAAGCAGCTCCTGTGGCTTTGACCCATTCTAGCACCAGTGGCGTTCAGAGGCAGAGTGTGACATAACACCCGCTGCCAGCACTCCCACCCTGAGCCCATCCCCACACTTACCTCCCAGCTGCTCCATGCCAAGCTCGGGGGGTGGGGGCTCCCACCCTCCAGAGAAGGATTTGCCCCACAGGTATTAGCTGTGCTCCTTCCCTGCAGTCGCCACCTCGCTGCAGGTTCCATGTCCCCCATCTTTCCCTCCTGCAGGAAGGTCGAGCACCTCGTTTTAAGCTGCTCTCTCCCTCTCACCAGGCACCACCACGGCCCTGCCATAACTCTTACTCATCACCATCCCTTAGTTTTGCTCCTGATTTATGGCAGCATTAGCTCTGCTGCTTCACTAAGATAAGAGGGATGGATACATATCCTCTTGAAGAGTCACAGAAAAGATGGTCCTGACAAAAGCCTTTCAGACTACCAATGTTTAACTCTCCCTGTGCTGAATATTTATCTTCTTACAGACTGCTCACAGATATTGCAAGGCCTCACCACTAAATCATTGTATTTGACAAACTTATTTACATTTTTTCTGTTTTTTACATGCATCTATTTGGGACACAAATGCAAGACTCTGCAGGCCCAGGCGAGAAAATTATCAAAGATGCAATGATATATAATTGAAAGTTATAAGGACATACAACCACCCCACAAAATCTGACAGGATGAGAGGGGTTTTTTAAGCTAGAAAAGGGCTCACTTGTTAAAGTCAATCATTTTACAGTTGCATAATTATGCCTATGTTCATCTGCAGTAACTTCATCTAGTGAATTTCACATGCTAAATTTTTTTTTGCTTTCACATTGAAGAAAAAAAGTCCCTTTTTAACAGGAGATACCTAAAGAATGTTATCTCCCCTGCTCTGATGTCCTAGCAGAGGACCCTAACCAGATGGCAGCCAGGCAAGGTCCATCTTATGTGAAAGGCTGACTTTTCCTGGTCTCCTGCAAAAAATAAAATGTTTTTCTTTCCAATTTTACAGCAAGATTAGTGCTGTGCTTTGATTTTAACATCAACCCCACCCCCAGAGAACAAGGATACCTCTTTGGTGACGATGACTCAGCCTAAAAAAACCTTACTGAAGAGGAAACCCTTCATATTTTCATATTTTATTTCTTATGTTATGCTGCCACCATTGGGACAATTTCATTTGGTCAGTCACTGGCTCTTTACAGTTGAAGAGAGTCATCTTTATAGCCCTGGTAAAAGTGTGACTCATTTTCACAGTATATCAAATTTAATTGGGCAGCAATAGTCATACTGCAAGATCAAATGCTTCCAAGTGCAAACCTCTGCATTAAGGAGACTTGGAAATTTCCAAAACAAGTCCAGCACAAAAGACCCTTCACTGCAGCAAACAGTAAAGAAGAGATGAAAGAAGGTACTCACCTTCTTACTTACTCACTTAAGAGTCTACTTACCTCCTTGTCTTTTTTATTATTATTATTTTCTTCTTTAGGTACAATTAGTAAAATTTAAAGATAAATTAAAAAAAAAAAAGAAACAAAACAAGACACAACCTACCTCTCTGGGAGTTACTGTCCTTGGGAATGAGATGTCCTTAGCTATAATCCCAAGTTTTTGCATAAGTGAATTCCTGAGTTAATCTTACTGTTGTTTGTAAAGGTATGCTGGTGACAATTACCTCCCTTGACCTTTGACCTATGACCCCTCACATATGATCCTTGACTTCACCCTTGACATCTGGCTTTTGACCCCAGGACCCCAAACCTGGTCCCTAACTACTCTGCCCTGTCTGTACCCAGACCTACTACTGTCTCCCGTAACCCCAAACTCCTGGTGTGTAACCCACAGCCCCCAACCCCACTTGACCCTTTGACCTTGACCTCTGACCCATTACCCATGACTTTTGGGTTTTGACTTGTGACCCCTGACCTTTTTACAGTGACTCTTTGGTCTATGACCCCTGATTTTTGACCCATAACCTAGGACCTTGGAATTCTGACCCCCAACCTTTGCACTGTTTTCTGTGACCTTTGACTCCTGTCCCTTGACGCTTACCCCTTACCCTTTACCCCTTACCACTGACCCCTGGCTCTGGAGCCTGGGCCCTGACCTGGACCCTGGTTTGGTCCTTAACTACTCTGCCCTGTCTGCACCCAGACCTAGTGCTGTGTCCTGTAACCCCAGACTCCTGGCTGTAACCCTCAGCCCAAAACCCCTACCTGTCATTCTGCAGTCTGTTCCTGTCACCCCTACCTTTTTGGGGTGGTCTTTTCCTCCTGTGAGGGTTCTGGTGTTGTCCTGGTGTTAGCATTGCTGCTACTGCCATGAGGGCTGAAATGGCATCCTTACGGGCCATGTGGGTTTCTACTGCTGCTTTATTTTAAAACAGAGAGAAAAATTATGATCCGGTTTAAACACAGAAGAGCAGAGGAAACTAAGTCGCTGTGAATAAAATGGATCAAATCCCAAAAGGTTTGAAATACACCCAAAAAACTTAATTAGGACCAAATAAGGTTAGATATTGGTGCAAAAATATTTGATATGTTTTATTTAATAGTAAAAGAGGCAAAGAGGAAGGAAGGACTAGAAAAAGAAGCATGCATGGGGAGTCGGGGGAAAGGGAGAGAATGGCAGGGGTTAGATAGAAACATATCACCCTTCCAGGAGTCCTGATGATGTCTCGTTTCTCCCCTCCATCTGGTCTTCTTGGTGGTGAGGGCCATGCCAAAAAGTGTAGAATCCAGTAAAAATTTTGCTGACACCTTGACTCACTCTGTGAAACTGGTAAATTCTCAGTATAAAACAGTCCCTGGAGTTTGCAGTTCTTTGTTGCAGATGACTAAAAATGAGAATTTTATTATTAATTGTGTACTATTCAGTGAGGGCTAGGCTGCCTGTGTCACAAGCTAGGTGTGGTACAGGATTTCATTACAGTTGTGAGCTTCAGTTACTTCTCTACAAAACCCAATTTACACTATGAGGAAGAAATGAGAGCTGTAGTAGCTCCTCCTACCACCTAAGAAGAGTTGGATCCTTTTTACTTGCCATCACTTTGGGAAGGAAAGGGCAAGCCCCTCAGTGAATTTTCTCTCCAGACTTCCAAAGGCAGATGGTATTACTTTTTTCTTTTCATTTTCACACAACATTTTGTGTAGAACCATTTTCAGCTCATGCAAGGGAGCATTTTGTATGAAAACCTGGGGAAAAAAAGCACCTTCAGGAAAATTTTCTTCCCATTTCTTTTTCATGTTTACCAGGCTGTTCTCTTAGGCAAAGAAACTAGTGTAACAAATTTTCTATAGCTGGTAAAAGCCTATTTGATTACAATGTCCTCAGGACATGGGTATCACAAGGCAAATTAGATTCACCGGAGAGCCCCCCAGCTTGAATATAATTGGAGTAGGTGCTTGGAAATTACATTGTAGCCAACACATAATATCGTGTAAAAGTAGCTTCAATAGTAGCTTACAGCAGTTCAATATAGTAGCTTACTATATTGAACAGAGCTCAGATATGAGAAAGGGGAGGACCAAAGCAAACAGCAAAATGAGAGTGTTGAGGGATAAGTTTCTGTGAAAGACAATGGGAAGGATGAGGCTAAGGACTTATGGCTGTCACTGCCTCTGACAGACTCTAATTTCAATTTGCCTACCTAGCTGTAGTTCCCTTGCAGCGCTGTCTGAACAACAAAATAAAAATCTATCCAGGCTAGTCATTATGACACTATTAATAGCAAATACAAGGGTGTACCATGAAGAACAGTGTAGATATAGGGGTAGTTCAAGTCTTTCTGAAATCAGTATGAAAGTGTTATTTGCAGAATTATTACAGAGACTTGTATTTTGTTACAAGTATAGAAATTTGTCAGAAAACAAACCCTTCTGCTTTCCAGCTGGTCCTCGGAGGGGCTGGGTGCAGCCAGGTTTCAATTTTTTATTATAACCAATTCAGCACTGTAAATTCAGTTGCATTCAGCGAGATCCCAGAGGCACCAATACAGTGGGTCTCATGAACAATCAGAGATTTACAAATAGTGCCATCTTACCAATGAGACACTGTAAGTCTGGTTGGGTTCAGGAGAACTTGCACGAACACAGACTCACAAACAGTGCAGTTTACTGCAACAACAGATTGTAGATTCTTTCAGATTGGCAGTGATGGATTCACTAGATATGCAAAATATAAATATACAGTACAATGTACAAGTGTTTCCAGGTATGTTCTAGATGTGCAAATCTTACCAAAAGAGGCATCCCAGCTTTGGGGGAGGAGAGAGGAGCAAGCCCTTTGACATGTCTTGCAGACCATTCCTCTGCCAAGGAGAATTGCAAACACTGAATCACATTTTTTTGAGAAGTGGAGGTGAGAATGCAGAAAAAATAATCTGTTCGCTGCTACCACAAAGGGGAGGGACAGACACTTTATACCTAAATTTGGAATATTGAGCGTTACAAAAAAAAAGAGTCTACAAAGGCTGTATGTCTTGGTCAAGGGCAAACAGGACTGTGACACCGAAGTGTTACTCCCTTTTCCAGCTGGATTGCATCGATGAGAATCACCTACAACCTACAGTTAAGATAACCTATCACCCCATCAGCAGGCCATGATACCCATGGTAATCCCTTCATTACATATCTCCCACCAAATCTCATCCCTACAATGTGTGAAGCTGTTTAGAGATAACAGATTGATAGATACATCTGTTAATCTGAACAATTGAATCCATTCATCACTACAAACAATACAACAGTGCAGCCAGAGAGGGTGGGGCTTTCCTAAACCCAAATACAGCAGCCAGCAAGGAGACCCAGCTGAGCAGAACCCTGTTATTCGATAGAGATCCTGGAAAAGGGCACAAGGGAAGCCCCCTGCAAGGGGAAAAAACCCTGGGGACAAATACAAGTCATACTGGAATTCATCACACTACAATAACTAGAGCCTAAATAATTTAAGTGGTGTCTAAAAAAGCCCCTATTGAACTATATTACTCACCTAAGGGGAATTAGCTCAAACTTTGGCATGCTAAAACATCTGACTAAAAACTGAGTACTAAAAACTGAACCACTTTGCTGTAACCTAAAAATTAATTTCTCACATGCTTTCTGCTGCCTGGTTGTTGAAGCTGCACAGATATCCAGATGTGTATCCTGGGAATACCATGGCAGAGCTGAGCACCTCAACATGTATCTTCCACTTAAACTTATGCAGGACCCAGAAACTGTAAAGTTCTAAAGGCTTTGGTGGAAAGAGCTTTCTGGGAATTCTTCACCAGTCTACTAAAGAATGAACTCCACCACTTCTGCAGAATCTAAGATCCAGCAAAAAATAATTTCAAGAAAGCCCAAATAATACTGTATTCATAGCCTAGTACTTACTGAGGGGTGAAAAGTAGTACCTGCTTTAGAGAATTTGTTTATATTTTTGAGGCAATTGGAAATAAGTGGGTTTTTTTCTAAGGAAATAATACCAAGTAGTAGGCAGAGTAGAAAAGAAAGCAACATTACACCCCAATTCTCCTAAGGCTCTGAGAATATAGCCAGGTGGGTGAAGGTCATTCAGGTACAACTCTGACTCCAAGGCAGAGGTAACCTTTACCCAGCAGCTCACACTGTAAGGCTGACAACCTCACAGCAAGGACCTGTCCCAAGCTGGCTCAGGCAGGACACCAGCAAAGCCATCCAGCTTTCCAGGGCATGCGGGAAGTAGTGTGGTCCAGGACAAGGCAGCAGCAGCCAGAATGCTGGGCCCCATGCCGTGGAGTGCAGCAAAAGCAGTTCAGGCACAGCCCACCCAGCACAGACAGTGCCCACACAACATCTCTAATGAGAAGCACAAGAAAAACTTCACAGCAAAAAAAGCAGGGGCATAAGGGCTGGGTAAATGATGCAAAGCCCTTCACCACTGTGGCCTTCAAAGGTAAGATGCTTGGGCATAGGCTTTCCATACAAATATCGTTACAAATGTCATTAGGAAGATGAAGGTAGCAAATGCTCCCTTTGGCTCCTTTTGTGCATGTGGGATTGAGGTTATTTGTGCTCACAACTGGATCTGCAGTTGCTTTGGGATTGTTCCTGTGTCCCTAAGTTTGTTTCAATTGATCTCTTTAAATAGCAGAGAGGGGAGTTCAGGTTGTGATTGTGAGGTGTTGGTATAAGGTGATCTGAGGCTGGTTTCATGTACTCTACCTGACACATCCCTAAACTGATATGTATGGCAAATATACATGCTTGCTTTATCTTAGACCTTGGTGTTAGGCTGCCTTGCCTGGTAATCCCACCTCTAAGGAGCTCTGAGCAGCTGAAAGCATGCAGCCAAAGTGAGCCTTGTGAAAAGTTCACATGTGAACCAGGGAATGTCTGTGGTAGAGATTGTCTCCATCTGATAGGAGGCCTTCTTCTTCATCTTCCTAGCACTTCTATGGACAGAAACCAAAGAGAAAAATACTATTTTTTTTTCCTTCCTCCCTCTTGAATGGTATTCCACAGAGGTATTATGGCCTAAAATTTAGTTCTCTTTTCCTGCAAGGTAAAGGGCACATGGAACCTTCATTGTGAACAGAAATAGTTTTTAAACAGCATGTTGAATGAAATTCTAAGTTCTGCAGGCTTCTGTAAAATCTTGAGGTTCGTTTTTAAATTTAAAAAAACCCCTCAAAATCCTCCAAACCCTCTTCTTTCTTGCTGAAGGAGAATATAAACAACTGATGCTTCAAATAGACAGAAGCACCAGACAGTTACATAAAAACAAACTGCCAGATTCCTGCATGTAGGAGTGTCTGCTCTCGATTCAGTCCTGCCTCTCTGTGCGTGTGCCTGGAAGTAGGTCTCTCCACCCTAAGGTGATAGCAGCTGGGACTAGATGCCCAAAGTGAAGCAGGGTGTTGAAGGCATTGAGGATGTGGCCTTAGGTTGTGTAGAGATTCAAGCAAAGGGTCCTTTGTAGCCAGGGGACCAAGTATTTGCAGCCAGACATTGGGGAAGGAGGGCCACAAAGTTTTAAATCTTTACTACTTGTGTGAACTGCTCTAAAGACCTTTAAGTGAAGCTCTATGGATCAGGACACATCCTCCTGTCTTAGAGCTCTCAGTACTTCGATTGTTGTAAACCTGAATAAAGGGGAAAAGTCAGGGCAAGGAGAGAATCCCCATGAGAACTTAATGCCCTCAGCTCTATCTCCCATTAAAGTCTAACTGTCTTCAATATCAAGGCAGAGGAAATACACGCTACACCTAGCAAAGTGGTGGGTTTGTGATCAGATTGGTGAAGTGCATGACAGATCCATCTCGTCTTCCCTCTAAGGAGCTATTCAGCCATCTAAGGGCCAAGGTTTCTCCCTGAGCTCATTGCACGCTCAAAGATGAACAGCAAATCTCTCAGATAATACAGACTTACAGTGGTCTAGAAAAGCGCAGTGAATTGTTACTTTTTTGTAGTTGAAGTAATTGGATTAACCAAGAACACCCTCAGCTGTGCTCTGAGGTTAAATGGTAACGTACTGAAAATGGCAGCCCAAAAAACCAAGCAGGTTAAGGCTTCATTTTAGGGAAACACAGCAGGGATTCGAGGTGCCCAAGGTGAGGAAATTTGAACTGCACTAACTGTTACACAGAACTGATGATAAACTGCTTTTAACTGTACTCTGTGGTACAAAGACAAAAATAAATATCCAGTAACATAAAGGGGTCTGAGGCTGGGTGACCCGAGGTACCGGCACATCCCCTGCTTACGATAGATGTAAAAATAAAAATCAGTGCACGTGTATGTAGTTGCTGGCACTTCCCCACCCCCGGAATCTTGAGGACTTGATGGGAGCTTTATTCGACGCCCCTGAGCAGCCTCCTGTGCTCGCTAACGCAGTGCAATAGCTCCTCATCCCAAACCCGGGACTTAATCTCCTTCAGGCTGCTCCTGAGGAGCTTTGCACACAAAGCCAATTAACTCCATTGTGGAAAGAAAGCTTCACTGGCAGTGCAGCGGCTCTGGAGTGATCTGAATACGCAGGCGAGGCTCGATGCCGGAGCGGGACCTGGAGATTCAGAATCTCGGGAAAAGAGTGGAGTGACTCTAAGCAGGACCTTTCCCGCCGGTGACCCCACGGAGCCCCATCCGCAGCACAGGGCGCCTCCGCCTTGGGGCGAATGAAGCCCCAAACCGCGGGGCACATGACCGACAGAACCCCCTCCTTCACCCCCACCTGTCTCTTTAAAGGGGGGCGGAGTCTCTCCCGCTCCCCGTGTCGCGCGGCCGGCCCCGCCCCGCCTCGCCATTGGTTGTCGCTGGGGCAGAGCGGCCGCCCCGCCCGCGGCCATTGGCTGGCGGCGAGGTCGGGGTTCCCGGATGCGGCCGAGCGGTGCGAATATAAAGGGCCGGAGGAAGGCGGGAGCGGGTGCAGTTTGAATCGCCGCGGGTCGGGTTACATCCGTGCTGTCGCTCGGGCTCGGTGCGTGCGGGACACTCTCTGTTTCAGCCTTCCCCTGCGCGACACTGCGCTCCGGTTCGCTATGGTGAGGAACCGCGGGGGCTGGTCCGGGGGCGGGTGGCGGTGGCTGGGACCAGGGCGGTTCCGTGTGGCTGATGGTGGGGGGGGGGAAGGCGCGCGGTCTCAGTGGGGGGAGGGCGGAGGCGATTGGGGGGGTGGGGGAGGGTGGTCGCACGCACAGTGGTGGTCCGGGGACGGGGAGAGATGACCGCGCATGCGCGTGGGGAGCGGCCTGTGCCGCGCGGTGCGGCGGGCGGCGCGCACGCGCGCGCCGTTCTGCGTGGGTGGGCGGGGCGCAGCGCATGCGTGCTGACACGTCAGCGCCTGATCTTCTCTTGGCATTGCCAGGCTGGTGGGAAAGCTGGGAAGGACTCTGGGAAGACCAAGACCAAAGCCGTGTCCCGTTCCCAACGGGCTGGATTGCAGGTGAGCAGGGGCTGAGATGTGGGTGAGTGAAAATCAGGCTGGCCTTCCATCTGTTGGTTTTTTTGTATGGTGTGAAGCCTTCGTATACTGTTGTCTAGAATGGTGTAAGGATTGTAAACCGACCGGTTTTAGACCTTTGTATATCTGTGCCGGGAAGAAAGTAGTTCCACTTGTGGCCATTGCTACTGCTTGTGCTGAGAATTGTGAAAGTTCATGTGAATTTGGCATGCAGTGCCTTAACTGTTCTCAAGTTTTGAAATGCAGCCCTTGCTTCTGCCACTGGCATTCTGCTGTCCAGGATGCAGTTTTGTGCCGAGGCTTTCTGTTATCACAGCCTGTTCATACTTTTGTTGTTTTCCAGTTCCCTGTTGGTCGCATCCATAGGCATCTGAAGTCTAGGACAACTAGCCATGGGCGTGTAGGAGCCACAGCTGCTGTGTATAGTGCTGCAATCCTGGAGTACCTGACAGCTGAGGTAAAATGCCTGCAAGTGGTGCAAGTTGGTCAACCCTCAAAAGTCATAATGGCCAGCACCGACTGTATTTGACAGTTTCAACTGGGTCGTGAGCTCTTTGTGTGCTTTGCGACACTTTTAAGTGATCACATCAGCAAAAGACCATGACATACAACTCTACTTCATTTCATGCAAATCCTGCAGTGGCTTATAGGAAAAATGCAGCGTGTGAAATAACTTTTAAAATGGGCCATTACAGCATGTAATATCTGCTGTAGAACACGTGCTCTGTCATTGGGAAAACTAAATGCAGAGGTTCAAAGGAGAAATGCCTTAATAAGAGACATTGTTTGCTGTCTTTGCATCCCTACCAGTGATAATGTTTTTGGAACAGAGAATGGAAGATAATACTCTGCTGTTGGTCTCACTTGATTGTGTAACTGTTAAAAATGGTCTTGTCTCAGGTTCTTGAGCTGGCAGGAAATGCGTCCAAAGACTTGAAGGTGAAACGTATCACTCCCCGTCACCTGCAGCTTGCCATTAGAGGGGATGAAGAGCTGGATTCTCTGATCAAGGCAACAATTGCTGGTGGTGGTATGTCAATTGCTTCCTGCTTATCGGTACTTGGGTGGCATGAACTGTCACAGACTTGTTCTTCAGTGTTGTCATTTTATTTGAAGTATGAAGTCTAGGAAAATTGTTCAAGAGGAATAGCATGATCTTAACTGTTGTTCTTTCTTAGGTGTAATACCCCATATCCACAAGTCCCTCATTGGCAAGAAAGGACAACAGAAGACTGTCTAAAGGAGACCAGGATTCCTTGTTATCTCAGGACTCGAAGTACTTAATTTGTCCAGTGTTGGTGATCCAGTGGACTGTATCTGTGAAACACAACTTTGCCTTTTTTTTTTTTTTTTTTTTTTTTTTTTAACTTTGAGAAGCTAAAGCTCCCTTGAGCTTTTTAACAAACCAAATTTCTGCATTGAAGTCTTAACCATATTTAAGTGTTACCATGGCTTCAAAGAAGCTATTGTGTTCATAGTGGGTTGTAATTCAGCTGACTTTCTGGACTGGTTTAAGTAAAGGAAATGTTTGGTTTTGTACAGACTTTTCATCTACTAGAGTGGAAATACTCAATAAATGTTATGTCAAGACTGATTTTTCTCTTTTTCCATTAACTGGACAATGTACTCTCCACTGTGTGGCTCTTGGAAGCTGTTCCAAGAGCATGTAACTGACAACCCTTCTCATTGGGCTTGGGGCATCTTGGAATACAGCCTGAGAATGCTGCAGTTTGTAAATATCGTGAAGTGAAAGAACACAGGGCTTTGTCCTGTAGAGTTACATTCTTCCTAACTGAACCCGCTATGTCCTGTGAAGTGTTTTTTAGTAGGGCAGATAAAAGGTACTGTTATATTTAAGTACAGTTCTACTCCATGTCAGCCTTCATCAGAGAGAGAGGGTCTGCCAGGGAGGGGCAGAAAAGGAACTGAAGGGATATTGAAATTCCTTGGCTTCATATTAATTTGTGTTAGGGCCTGGCCCTTGTTACTGTTTTAGCTTGTAAAAGCTTTGGCCAGACATCCATGGAAGCAGGGACTATACTGCAGTTGCCTTTAAACTTGTGCTGAGGTAAGGGAAAACCTCCTTTTGTTAAGGTGGAAGGGAATGGCTGGGGGGATAGCAAGCTCCCTGCCTTCCAGAACTGCACTCAGCAGTGAAATAGTGCAAATAGAGATGCTTTTGGTGAGAACAGACTCTTGTGTTTCCCTAAGCTCTTGCAGGCAATCATCTGCTGCAGCACTGTAGCTGTAAGGCAGTGACCTAGATCGGAGACGCGGGTGAGAGCTGTACTAACCGCACTCCTCTGGCGCTGCGGTGCTGCCCGAGCCCCTCCTTCCCGGCAACGCAGTCCTGGCCGTGCTCTAATTGATGGCACTAATTACACTGGGCCGTTAGGCCGCTAATGCGTACCTTAAGGCATAGCCAGGCACAGGAAGCAGTGGCACCGCGCCGGTTCCTCGCCCTTCGCGGGGCTGCGGTGCTGCGGCAGCCCCCACGGTACTTTTCCATGGCAGCGGCCTCCCTTACGGGGCCTGGCGTGCGGCTGCGCTCCCGGCTGGGACGATCCCGGCGCTCCCGGCCCTTCCAGGCGCTCCAGGCCGGGCAGCGGCGGAGCCTCTGGCGGGCGGGGCGGCGCATGCGCGGTGGGGCCCGGAAGGGGCGGCCGGGCCGGCGCCGGTGCGAGCGCCGCGCTGGGGCTGCGGCAGCGCCGGGGCAGCGGCGGCATGAGCCCTGCGGAGTGAGCGCAGCCCCGCCTGACGCCCCGCGCCGCTCTCGGCGCCTCCGCCCCGCCCGCCTCCGCTCTGGCTTCGGGCCCCTTCTCTCTGCGCTGCGGCGGGCGGAGGCGGCGGAAGGAGAAGCCCATGGAGGGGAACCGGGACGAGGCCGAGAAGTGCATCGGGATCGCGCGGGAGGCGCTGGAGGCCGGGAACCGCGACCGCGCCCTCCGTTTCCTGGGCAAGGCGCAGAAGCTCTACCCGACGGAGACGGCCCGAGGTGAAGCCCGGCCCCCTCCCCGCTCCCGCTGTCCGCGACCCGGCTCCGTCGGGACGAGCCCGGACCTACGGCGGGCCCCGCAGGAGGGCGGGCGCAGGGGGAATCTCCCCCGGGGGCCCTGTAGGCTGAGGCGAGCGGGACCCTGCCCCAGAGCCAGCACGGGGGCTGTGGAGGGGCGGGCGGCTCGGCTGGGAAAGGAGGCCGGAGCGTGTGCCCGGGAGCAGCGCTCCGGGCAGGTGCCTTCCCCCCGCCAGGGCATGACTGGCGTCAGGCGCTGCGGAGAAGTGGGTTTGACTCCCCCGGTGCCAGCGGGGATCTCCCAGGGCCGACTCAGCTCCTCGCCTGCATTCCCCCTCCTCCCTACAGCCGTCACTAAAAGCGCAGCCACACAGACCAGGCTTAGCCCCGATTAACATCAGGACATCTCAGGCCCCAGGCCGAGGCAGACTGGGTTGGCTTTTTGCTGTCATTGTGAATCACCCCTCTCTAACAGCTTGCGATGAGTGCTGCAGCTCCAGAGTGGACCGTGTCTTCGTTTTCTAATATACTTGTGGTTTGGGTTTTCTTGGGTTTGGTTCCCTTCTGGTTACAGCAGCCACATAGGAATTGCACACGGGTTTGCCTTTTCTAGAGAAAATGGAATATATGGCTTCCCCCAAGACTTAATTAGCTCTTCTGACTATTCCATACTAAAAACTTGAAAAATATTTAGCAACCTTTTAGCAAAAAGGTGTTTAGAAATAATTGTGTGAAAGAAACAGTAGTAATGTTTCAGTGTGTGTAGAACTGTCACCTGTCTTGTAGCCTTTCTGTGACACAGTTCCAGAAGTCAGCTCAAAACACCTTTGGATGCAGCAGGGACTTGTTGCGTTCCTGTGGTTCTCACTTTCATGGTCTGTGGTGTGGAAGGAGTATGAGCAACTTCAGTGCCCTCCCTGTACCACTTAAAGGTCTCAGCATTTGCCATTTTGAGGCAAAATCTTGACAGGAAGTAACTGTGTGGAGATACAGTGAACATTTTTGGGCCTCTTATCTCCTGACTTATTATATGCCGACAATAAATGAAGATCTAACTGGCACTTTTCTTTTTTAATTAGTGTTTAATTTTTCAAGTGTTTGTTTTTTTTTTTTCTCCTGCAAATCAGCATGGATGTTGCCATATTCCCCTGAATTTCTGTGGCTTGAGAACATGACATGCATGAAAATACTTCGAACTCTTGGAATCTGTGTTGGTCAGGAGGCAGGAGGGTAGAGGATTTCAATTCAGCTTCATCTGAGGAGACCGAATAGTTTTGTCTGCTTCACACAGCTTATTATTTTATATCTTAAAGATAAGAGAGTAGCTTTCAGGAAAAAAATCTTCATCTGGCTTGTTTTGAGCATTTTTTATAATTTTCTTTTTAAGTAGG